>NC_089824.1:143050829-144294162 GCF_035046505.1 Tiliqua scincoides
CTGATTTGGAGTGAGTCCATAGTGCAGGAGGAAAGCCTTGTCATTGGCATCCTTTTGCCGATAACATGGCTTAATCCAGATGCTCACCCCCCCACCACCACTGCCTTCCCTCCAAAAGCTGCTATTAGTGGAGGGGAAAACATGGACACAGTGTTTTCTTTTCCACAGCTAACAGAGGCTTTGGAAGTCAATGTGGGGCAGAAAGAAAATCTCAATTTCAGTGCCCCCCCCCCGCACTGATTTTTGAAAAAGAAAAAAGACCCAGGAAGTTCTAACCATAAAATCCTCATGATCCTGTCTAGACATCAAAAAGAATGGATTCCAGATTGTAGGGTGATCACTGGGACAGCCACATCCACCTTTGCTGTCCAAACCAGATATATGGATCAGATAGTGCTGTCAGGCCAGAACTAGACTTTATGGAGATGGTGTGGCTGTGGCTGCTGCTGAAAACAGCCGCAGCAGCTCCAGTTCTCTCTGTCAATATCAAGTCATACAAAACATGTGACATGATATCATTATTCTCCAAGTTTCCCTGCCTCTTCAAGGGGTGACCAAGGAAATGGAGTGAAAGCCAGGGAAATTCAGAAACAATGATTTCAAGTGTTTCTAGATGGTATGGCGGGAGGAATGATGAAAAGGTGTGGGGTTTTCAGCAGCTGACGTCCATCCCCCTTAACATCTAGCTCTCATAGCTGACATTTAACCCAACAGGATAGAAAAGAGGCTCCCCTACTAATTGGGCAAAGAGGCACTTTTAAAGAGTTGGAGCTCTTATTGCAAGCAGGGGGAGAACAACTGTCCCTATTTGCCCTGGCACAGTGCCTCTTCTAGTGGCTGTTTGTTGGAGTTTCTTCGGCAACTTTTTAGATCCTGATCCTTTTTGGGACAGGGGACTATTTGTGCTATGCAAATTATTTTGTGGGCTGCTTTTTTGTTGACCCTTTTTGAAAGCCTGCTAGGAATAGGATGAGAGTGATATTTCAGAACAGAGTGCCAAAATTTACCCAAGACTGATACTTGCTTAGGACCACTCCCAGGTGACACCTGTCCAGGGGAGAAAGGACTTCCTGATGCTTCCAGCAGAGGATATGCAGTGAAAAGCAATGTTTGTCTGAGAGTCTTATCTACTGATTTTATTCCCTTTCTGAATTTTTTTTTTCCCTATGTGGAGGTGATCTCCTTGTAAAGTAACGTTTGACAAGATGCTCAGGAGTGAGATGTTGAAGCAAACAAAGAGTTCTAAGACTTTTCTCATAGCAGATCAGTTTGGCAACTGAACTCCAGTTATATCAGAGACTGAAAGATAATAGTGTAAGTAAGATAAGAGCCGAGTCCCCCTACTTACACACACAAGGCATTCTTTACTATTCCTTCTCAACCACTATGGAATTTAGAATAGCATCTCAGCAACCTTCCACAGTAATGACAAAAAGGTCTTACAACAGGAAACAACAACTGACTTCTATGGCTTTCATTTACGTATGGGTGTTTTCACATGCTATTTCCATAGATCTTTTCTCCATTCTATGTACTTGATGTCGCAAAAGCCTGATCTACCCTCCTACGTGGTCTTTGTCACTTCTTTCCACCTCTGGTTATTATAACGTCATCCATCAGGGCCTTAACATGTCCCTCCCTGCTTAAAAGCTTCCCTGCTGGCCCTGAAATTCCATGTTGTACATTCAGCTTCCTGCCTTCTTCCTCCTTTGGCTTTATATCTTTGTTTTCCACACAAAAGAAATCTCAGTGGATTTCCTGTTACTCCTTCTCAAGTTACTGTTCTTAAAGTGACAGAATTTCAGGCAGCAGTTGGGACATCCAGGAAAACCAAAGAAAACCATCAAAAGAGAAACAAGAAAGCACAGGCTTCACTAATTATTTTTGGGATGCTAGAGTTCTGATTTGCTTGGCCATCTTCAGGCAAGGGTGATGGGATGCTGGCAGCTGCCTTGTCTCCATTATTTCTCTTGATTCCTAGTCTGCCTGTTTCTTGCTTGGTAAGTTGCTTTCAGTCTGCATCTCCATCCAGTGTGCCAGTCTCCGTCTTTTCCTCCAATGTTCCACTTCTCTCACCCTCCATTCTCCTTTGGTCCTTAACATCTCAGAGGCTCAAACCTTGTGTTTGTGTCTGAGCCCTGCTCTACCTCTGTGCTCACCCACACTTCTTCATTTGTTTCATCAGCTTTTTCAGATAGTTCTTTTTCCACCCTCTCTTGATTGTTCTGTTGTTTGCACCTTCTTTCTGTTGTCCTTCACCTGTTTGTAGAAGCAGACTAGAGGGGAAATGGCAGCATAAGAACTACAATTTTGCTGGATTTTACTCTCCTAATGGGCATGTGTGAACATTTGGCACATGTTCAGCCATCCTGTGGCAAACGTGATCTTTTGGGTACAAAAGGACTTGGCACTGTGCACTTCGTAGAAACACCACCCATGAAAGTTCTTCTGTTCCTAGGTAGGTGATGTTCTTTTCTAAATGAATGAAGAGGGGGGGTGGAGGATGAATGAAGAGGAGGGTGGAGGAAGGAAAGGATTGCATGATGGAAGAATCTGAAGGCTATAATAGTTAAAACCCTTAAGAGGTTTGGTTATGGCAGGCACTATAACTGATATTGCCGCTACTAGCTTTGGCAAAGCTGTTTCAGAAGAGAAAGTCCAGTGGCTAGGGGGAATGGTACATTCAAGCCTTTCTCATTCAAATGAATGACAAGAATCTTATTGGTTTGAATTAATTCAGACTGCACCTTGAGCAGGCAGGGATGTTGTTATCAGCGCAAAATATGTCAATGCTAACATGACACTCTGATGTGTCAAACCATATCACATAAGAACATAAGAACAGCCCCACTGGATCAGGCCATTGGCCTATCTAGTCCAGCTTCCTGTATCTCACAGCAGCCCACCAAATGCCCAGGGAGCACACCAGATAACAAGAGACCTGCATCCTGGTGCCCTCCCTTGCATTGGCATTCTTACATAGCCCATTTCTAAAATCAGGAGGTTGCACATACACATCATGGCTTGTAACCCGTAATGGATTTTTGAGATGTGGCAACCAGAACTGGACACAATACTCCAGGTGTGGCCTTACCATCAATTTGTGGAACGGCATTATTATATTAGCTGTTTTGTTCTCAATACCTTTTCTAATGATCCCAAGCATAGAATTGGCCTTCTTTACTACCGCTGCACATTGGGTCAACACTTCCATCGACCTGTCCACCACCACCCCAAGATCTCTCTCCTGATCTGTCACAGACAGTTCAGAACCCATTAGCCTATATGTGAAGTTTTGATTTTTTGCCCCAATGTGCATGACGTTACACTTACTTACATTGAAACGCATCTGCCATTTTGCTGCCCATTCTGCCAGTTTGGAGAGATCCTTCTGGAGCTCCTCACAATCACGTCTGGTCTTCACCATTCACACAAATGGCATGGATTTTTTTTAAACTTAAAGAAGTTCTCTGGAGCACAGAGACACATTAATAATTTGTGTTATAAAAACACAATATAAGAAAGAAATTTACAAGTTGTTTTAGTCTTAACCTTAAAAATATTTTAGTCATTATTATTTGTGGAAAGCTACTTCTGTTTCAAATGTGACATTTATCTTAGAACTGTAACACGAGAACCATGATCTAAAGCAGTGATGGTGAACCTAAGACGTGTGTCAAAGGTTACAAGTCCACAATGTTTTGGGTGACATGCCAGGGTTCACCAACACCAGACAACAATTGAGTTTTTTAATTCATATTTCATTTTTGTAATTATTTGACGTTTCTTTATATAATGCTAGCACCACACACGATTGGACTGTATTTTTTTTTAATAAATGAATATGTAAAGAATTGTTTCTCTTTTGTTGGGGGGGGGGGGTGACACACCAGCAGAGTCAAGTTAGGCATTTTCCAAATTTTTGACAAGCCAAGTCAAAAGGTTTGCCATCACTGATCTAAAGAAATGATAGAGCAGCAGCCTGAGCTTTGCTCCCAATGAGCAAAATGGACAGAATGGCTCATTTTCTGAAATTTAGCATTCTGTTTCTTTTGTTGTTATTTAAAGACAATGTTGGGGATTTGAAAAGTAACCTTTTGTGACTCATCTTTTGGCCACAATCATCAGGTCTTGGTAGAGATTAAGAGCCTGTTTGTTTGTGGTTTGGTTCCCAACACCAAATCTATGATCTGCTCTTGAGAAGCCACCTTAGATCATGGGTACTTCGCTAACTTGTCATCACTGGTTCTCCTGGGTTTTAAGCAAGAATTCTTTTTTCCTCCGCCCTACCTACAGAGGCCAGGGAATGAATGTGGAGTCTTCAGTGTGAAAAGCAGTTGCTCTAATGCAAAACCATTCCTCAATAACAGGATTTTGGCCATAGTCTTGAAAAATGGGAACTGAAATGGGAAAACAATGATGCATTACAACAAAATATAATCTTCCATGTGACTACAGTGTTACATCATTTAAAGGGAATATACTTTTGAAATGCTCGTTAATGGGAAATCTAATTGATAGTTCTCTGCTGTGTTGTTTGGATTAGGAGTTATTTTTCTCAGTGCAACGATACAGAAACACATAGACATCTTGAAAGCTATATCGAAATCACAGTTTTCTTTTCTTTTTTATGTGTATGCCATTTTGAGTCGGCTGAATGCATCCTGAGGCTAACTCTTCAAGAGAAGTTTGCATCTTGACACTAACAGTAGTTTCACGTGTAAAAGGAAATCATGATTTCCTGCTAAAATAACAAGCCTGAGAGAATTGTAGGTGTTGTGGGCTCCTCCAGCTACCCTCCTCAATAACACATGAGAGAAAAGTGAAAGCATTCACTTTTGCTTTGAAGGAAACCACAGTTCTCCATTATGCATGAATTGGGGAATCTTTGGTGAGAGCCAGGATGGTGTAGTGGTTTGGGAGGTGGACTTAGACCTGGATGATCCAGGTTCAAATCTCCCCTCAGCCACAAAGCTTCCTGGGTGACCTTGGGCCAGTCACTTTCTCTCAGCCTCACCTACCTCACAGGGTTGTTGTGAGGACAAGAAGGAGGGGAGGAGCAGCTGTGTAAACCGCTCTGAGCTCTTTGGAGGAAGGGTGGTATAAAAATGTGAATGAATAAATAAATAAATAAATAATCAGGACTCAAAACCACAGGATTTTGAAACAAATCAGGATTTGAAACCGCAGTTTGATCCTGGTTCATTTTTCTTAACTGTGCTTTGAAATTATGCTTTCCTAGTATTTTTTTAACCCACCCACTAGTAACTATGGACAGGGAGATTCAGGTGCAAATAGTTATTTCAGAACTGGATTCATAATTTTGTTTTAGAGCAAGTACCTATTCAGTAATTAGGTTCTCGTACCATCACACTGCCTGAGCCCCCACAGTGTTTGCACGGAACTGCTCTTAGAATTCTGTGCATGATCTACTAACAATTGTTTTCATTCTGTTTAGTGTTTATGTCCACACTGTTGGACTGCAGCCATGCTATCCAGAACTGCACCAAACCATGTCATAAGCATGCAAAATGCGAAATTCGCAATGGAAGCCCTGGTTGTTACTGCCGCTTGGGATTCACTGGACCTGGGATAAATGCGACAGGCGGACCTGGTTGTTACGGTATGGTGACTCCATTTCCATTTGTTTCTTCCAAACTATTGTTATTTTATATCTTTGCCTGAATTATGCTCATTTGGTCATTTGATACTGTTGCCAACAATGTGTGCTGTGGAGGGTAGCAAATGTAGACATGGAATGGTGACACAAATAGGAAAGGTTACCCTTCATTTTTTCTGAACCTGTGCACGTTCTATGTCTTGTGAAGAACTACGCTCTAGAGTTGCCACCAAAGTTTCACCTAAAGTAAAATTTTAAGTGATTTTTGAGAGTTACTCAAATAAAATACCTGTACTCCTTAAAAAAATATTTTACTCCTTAAGTAAAATATCAGTGTGATGCCACGGGGAAATAAGCAGTAAACAAAATTACATTTCTCGGAGGGATTCTTCATACTTCCAGATTTTTGAATTTTTCTGGAAGTTAAATCTGAACATAAGAACATAAGAACAGCCCCACTGGATCAGGCCATAGGCCCATCTAGTCCAGCTTCCTGTATCTCACAGCAGCCCACCAAATGCCCCAAGGAGCACACCAGATAACAAGAGACCTCATCCTGGTGCCCTCCCTTGCATCTGGCATTCTGACATAACCCATTTCTAAAATCAGGAGGTTGCGCATACACATCATGGCTTGCATCCCGTAATGGATTTTTCCTCCAGAAACTTGTCCAATCCCCTTTTAAAGGCATCCAGGCCAGTCGCCATCACCACATCCTGTGGCAAAGAGTTCCACAGACCAACCACACGCTGAGTAAAGAAATATTTTCTTTTGTCTGTTCTAACTCTCCCAACACTCAATTTTAGTGGATGTCCCCTGGTTCTGAAGTGGCCCAAATCAATTGATTGGCCCAAATCTGAAGTGGCCCAATCAATTCCTCTCAAGTTAAGGATGACCAATGGGAGTAGTTTCTCTTATCACAGAAGCTTCTGGGGGATGTCTAAATTTGTAGATGGATTCCAGGCATAGTGGCTACACAGTCACGCTGCACCACTGCTGCTGCTAGTACTGAGAGCATCAGGGGTCAGCCTGGCTGTGTCCCTCTGTGTGGGTGTGGCTCCACAGTTGGTCAATCCACAGGCTCCACAGATCTGGTCAATCCTGATAATGCCCCAATAGGGCCTCAACATAGACCTACTCTCTCTTGACCTACTCAGTTGGTGCCTACTGTGCTAGCTTTTCATTACTAGCAAACAACAATTTCATTCTTCTGAGATTTTAATGGGCCTAAATCTATTCTCCCCCCCCCCCCCACTGAAGCAGTGGCACTGACATGACTACTGCTGCATCCTACCCGGGGGAGCAGTTGTGGAGGTCTCTTCTGGGTAAGGGAATACCTACCGTATTTTTCGCTCTATAAGACGCACTTTCCCCCCCCCCCAAAAAGTGGGGGGAAAAGTGTGTGCATCTTATGGAGCGAATACTGCAAAAAAAAAAAAAAAAAAAAAAAAAAAACTCCGCCCCTGGCCCCGCCCCCTGCCCGCTCGGCTCCGCTTCCCAGGAAAGCGTGGGTGGGGTGGCAGTCTTGCTGAGCAAGCCCGCATGTCTACTCAGAAGTAAGCCTCAGAGTCACTGGGGTTCACTCCCAGGAAAGCGGGGGTGGGTGGGTGTGATGGCAGGCTCGCTGCGAAAGCCCATGTGTCTACTCAGAAGTAAGTCTCAGAGTCACTGGGGTTCACTCCCAGGAAAGCAGGGGTGGATGGGTGGGATGGCAGGCTCGCTGCGAAAGCCCATGTGTCTACTCAGAAGTAAGTCTCAGAGTCACTGGGACTCACTCCCAGGAAAGGGGGGGGGATGGCAGGCTCGCTTGGCAAGCCCAGGTGTCTACTCAGAAGTAAGTCTCAGACTCACTGGGGCTCACTCCCAGGAAAGCGGGGGTGGGTGGGTGGCGTGGCAGGCTCGCTGAGAAAGCCCGCGTGTCTACTCAGAAGTAAGTCTCAGAGTCACTGGGGCTCACTCCCAGGAAAGCGTGGGTGGGATGGCAGTCTTGCTGAGCAAGCCCCTAGAGCAGGGGTGCTCATTATGTCGATCCTCGAGCTGCCAGTCCATCTCCAGGTGAAATGAGTCAATCGCGGGCTTCTCTCCTGTCCACGCATCCCTAGGAGTGAGCCCCTGGCAGGCTTGTGAGCCTAGGGAGTGAGTCCAGGGAGCCCAGGGACTGAGACGGGCTCCTCCCTGGGAGAGGAGGCGCTGGCAGGCTTTTCTCCCATCCACTCATCCCTGGGAGTGAGCCCCATTGGCTCTACTGGGGCTGACTTACCTTTCCCCTGCTTTTGCACTGGTATGTATGGAGATCTGCACCCCCCCCCCCACTTCCATCTGTTGGTTCTGTGTGCAAGGGGTTTTGCAATGGTCTTGCTGTGATGCCTATACAGAGATCTTACCTGCCCCACACTTTTCCCCTGCTTTTGCACTGGTATGTATGGAGATCTGCACCCCCCCCCCACTTCCATGTGTTGGTTCTGTGTGCAAGGGGTTTTGCAATGGTCTTGCTGTGATGTCTATACAGAGATCTTACCTGCCCCACACTTTTCCCCTGCTTTTGCACTGGTATGTATGGAGATCTGCACCCCCCCCCACTTCCATCTGTTGGTTCTGTGTGCAAGGGGTTTTGCAATGGTCTTGCTGTGATGCCTATACAGAGATCTTACCTGCCCCACACTTTTCCCCTGCTTTTGCACTGCTATGTATGGAGATCTGCGCCCCCCCCCCACTTCCATCTGTTGGTTCTGTGTGCAAGGGGTTTTGCAATGGTCTTGCTGTGATGCCTATACAGAGATCTTACCTCCCCCACACTTTTCCCCTGCTTTTGCACTGCTATGTATGGAGATCTGCACCCCCCCCCCACTTCCATCTGTTGGTTCTGTGTGCAAGGGGTTTTGCAATGGTCTTACTGTGATGCCTATACAGAGATCTTACCTCCCCCACACTTTTCCCCTGCTTTTGCACTGC
The DNA here is from genome assembly GCF_035046505.1 of Tiliqua scincoides. Classification (NCBI taxonomy): domain Eukaryota; kingdom Metazoa; phylum Chordata; class Lepidosauria; order Squamata; family Scincidae; genus Tiliqua; species Tiliqua scincoides. Next base: position 143,059,402 of record NC_089824.1, read on the forward strand.
TATGTATGGAGATCTGCACCCCCCCCCACTTCCATCTGTTGGTTCTGTGTGCAAGGGGTTTTGCAATGGTCTTACTGTGATGCCTATACAGAGATCTTACCTCCCCCACACTTTTCCCCTGCTTTTGCACTGCTATGTATGGAGATCTGCACCCCCCCCCCCACTTCCATCTGTTGGTTCTGTGTGCAAGGGGTTTTGCAATGGTCTTACTGTGATGCCTATACAGAGATCTTACCTCCCCCACACTTTTCCCCTGCTTTTGCACTGCTATGTATGGAGATCTGCACCCCCCCCCCCACTTCCATCTGTTGGTTCTGTGTGCAAGGGGTTTTGCACTGGTCTTGCTGTGATGCCTATACAAAGATCTTACCTCCCCCACACCTTTCCCCTGTTTTTGCACTGGTCTGTATAGAGATCTGCTCCCCCCCCCCTTGTATTGGAATCCAGGAAGATCTGGTGAGGAGGTAGATGTGATGTCAGCAGTGGCCCCTTTAAGGGTAAGGCCTGGGCATCCAGCAGAGTGTGCTGCACAGCTGCAGTCACTGGAAGGCAATAGGGCCCTCAGGGATATAAGGAGTACCAGAGGAAGAAAGGGTTTGTGGGTTTTGAAGGAGTGTAGGTTGGAGGTAGGGGAGGAGACTGACTGGGTTTATTGAATTTGGAATCTGACTGTGGATTGTGACTGGACTTGGATACCCTGATGGATTTAACTGACCTACCTGGAACCTGACTTTGGACTGTAATTTGGCTTATTGGCTCTGGACTCTGATTTGGTAACTCTGAATGATGGGACTGATTTACTTGGCATCTGTGGACTGGAACTGGACTCATTTTTGCTTGCTGCACTGGTGAGTTGCACAAGGGGGACTGATCAGCCTTAAGCGGGCACGAGGCCCAGTGGATTGGAATTTGGCAGAACATCATTGTAGCAGAAAGATAATGTGATCCCCTATTTGTGTGCACCTGCTTTTGTGAGCTTCATAAATTCTGACTCTAGCGATGATGAGTTCTTGGTGTTTCCAGAAAACTAGAGTGCTCAAACCTTTAAGTCTCTCCATTTGTTAATGACAGTGATAATGGTTCTTAATGCCACTGTTGACTGCTGTTCACTTTACATGGTTCAAATGTTATTCTGTTATAGTTTATTAAATATTTTATTACACTATTTGGTTCAGAATATTTTTTCCTTGTTTTTCTCACCTAAAAACTAGGTGCGTCTTATGGTCAGGTGTGTCTTATGGAGCGAAAAATACGGTATTTCCTTACCTGGGAGTAAGCCTCCACGGCATGGGGTTTACTCAGACCTGAACCAGCAAAACTGCTGGTGCAAGTCCATGTGAACCTGCATCATTGGATTGGGCCCAGGAAGGGGGCTAGGATTCAATTGACCACTGCTGCTGCCAAGCCCACCCCCTTCCCAAACCCAATCCACCCATCCTCTGTCACCTCCCCATCCCATGCCCCACCCCATCACCACACTGTTCCACTCTCCTGTACCCCTCTTCCACCCTCCCCATCCCACCTCCCCCACCAACTTACCTCCATTTGGGGGTCCTTGGGGATCCACTGGTGTGCACTGCCGGTGTGACTTTTGCGAATGTTTTGCGACTGCCACAAGGCCAAACGCTAGTTCTGCCAGTGGGGCAGCCCAATAGGATTATATATATATATATATATATATATATATATATATATATATATTACTCCTTTATCTGTCTGTCTATGTATATACTGATATCTATCTATCTATCTATCAATACACAGTGATACTGTTGTGTATATATATAGATATAGATATATTCAGGAGGATATATTCTTGGAAAGCCACTGTGAATCTTGAGGGCAACACTTTGTACAATTCTCGGTTAATATTCCACGTATTCTTCTAAGAGCATATTTACCATCTGTTTTAATTGGAAAGGATCTTAAAGGGATTAAAAGATAGTCAGGCTAGAAATTAGCTTGAAGCTGCAAGATATGGAGCAATGCTGTGACTTAATGATATGTTAGATCTAGTGAAAGTTTTTTTCCCCTCTTCCCTCCTCCTTCATAGAAGGGGCTTTTACTGTTCTGGAGATAAATGCTCACTGCTCTTCAATTTATAAATTTTGGCTTCTACTATCATCAATGCAGACTCTCTTTTATGTGTGCATGTATGCTGCAGTTCCCTAAATGGCACGCCACAGTGATACTGTTGTATAAGTGTCATAGTTAGATAGGTGGTAACACTCACTGTTGCTGTCATTAACATCAATTTAACAATTTTGCACCTGTTTGGTAACAGCTAGTTTTTAATGATGTTATCCTTAATGATGTTATTAAATACCTTCTTTCTCGGCTTTAACTTTGGAGCTTTGTGTTTCTAATAAAAAAAAAAAGCTATAGTAGCTGTTGCTTTCAAGATCTTTAAAAAACAAAACCACCATGTCTTTTTCTCAAACCAAAAAAGCTTTGAACATCAAAAGATGCTTGTTGTCAGTTTAATTCCTTGTAAGTGCACTGATATGAAACCAACCCCTTAGTATTTAAAAAGGCAGTGACTAGAATATTCAATCTCTGTTCTCCAGATTGTTAGTGAAAGACATGAGAACATCCACATGGGATGTCTGGGATGTGATCCAATAAGCTACAAGCAGGACTTCTGCCCTTGTTCTAAGGCCCTTTCCTTATTTATTTCCTGACTTTTTCCATCATAAGAAATGTATATGGTATTTCCAAGTGGTTGTCCATCCAGGGTCTAACCTAGGCCTGCTTTAACTTCAGTTGCTGTATTAGTTGCTGATCCCTGCAGAATCAGGCCAAAGATCCTGCTAATCCAACATCCTGTTTCTCACAGTGGCCCACCAGCTCTCTCTGGGTAGTCCAGAAGCAGAAGGGACAGGCATAGCCCTCTCCCAACATTGCTCCCCTATAACTAGTATTCAGAAGCTCACTGCCTCTGAATCTGGAGGTAGCATTCAGCCATCAGCAGCAGCACCATGTGCCTTCAGATCATACTCTGGGGCCCATCTCTCCGTGCCCTATGCAAAACCTCTCCCAAAAGTTGGGAAGTGTCTCTCTGGGCTTGTAGGAATGGGAGGTTTGTGCATGTGTGGCAGTGCTTACAAGTGTGCATAGTGCTCTTTGAAGTTGTGCATGTGTCAGAAAGAGATGTACGTCAGTGCATCCAACCGTTTGCATGAGACATCGCTGGAGTCATGTAACCAAAGAAAGTGTTGGAGACAAATTAATATAGCAGGAAAAAAAAAATACATAAAAATACAGTGCAACATGGTGTTTTTTTTTCCTGATACAAAAATGTGTGCTAATGAACAACAAGAGAAAAGAAAGCTCCCATACAAACATGCCCTAATATAAAGGTGAGAATTTTAAGTAGGTTTTGTTGTGATTCTCAGTTGCCACTTATTACATCATGTTCCTGAGTGCACTGATGTGACCAGTGGTTGTCTTATCGAACCAGGTAGAGGCCAGGTTTGATTGTCTCAATGCTGAGAGCAATGGGGTTATCTCTGACCAAAGGAAGATTACACTTGGAATTAAGTGTATTGGAAACAATTGGAAGGTAGACAGGACTGTAATGTTCAGCATACGCACAGAAAGCAGATTCAGGTGGCATAGTACTTATTCTCCATTTTGCAGAAAATGGACTGTGGGACTTAGCTAAACAGTTTTGCCTACAGTAAACTGCCCTATGAAAGATTCCTGGAAAGGCTATGATTTTCAGAAGGTGGCCCTTTCTCAAGAATCATTGTCTGGTGGTCTACTATATCATAAAGCACCCCTTCAGATGGTATGTTTCCACAAGAAGGGGAAAGGGCTTGGAGGTGCAGGAAGGGGGATATAATCTGGTAGCAGCCTCTGGTGCTGTCCCCAGCTTTCTCCCAGGCCTGAACTGCTCTCCTGCCTGCCTGCCTACCTGCCTGCCCTCCCTCCACCCAGTTTTGCCCCCTTCTGCCCTTCCGCTGCCCGCCCTCCACTCTCAAATGCCTACCTGATACTCAGTGGGGAACTTATTGCTAGCTCCTGGCTGTTTGTGGCAGCCATCTTCTGGAAGACTAGCACTAGCCTGGGATAGGATTGGGCCGCTAATCTTATTTCCAAAGTGAGCCATTGCATGCAGAATGTTCCGTTGTTCTTTTTATCTTTTTAAAAAAATTTTCTTATTTTGTATCCAAGCTGTTTGGCAATACTTGTCAGAGCTTTCGAACCCTTCGGCTCATGCATGTATTTTGTTTTTCTCTCCAGATTATCACTGATTAAACTACAAGATAGCACCCTTGACATGATGTTATGTATAACAACCTCAAGGTTTTTTCATACAATTTTTCTCCAGTATATAGTAGTGCATGATTGCACCAGTAAAACGATATTCAGAAGGTATCTTGATACAATCATGTGAAATCACAGCGATCACGTATGGGCAAGTTCCTTTTTTTTTTGCATTGTTTTGTCAACATACATGGTACACATTAGTAATGTGGGGGTGAAGAATGATGCAAATGAAGGGCTGGAAAGATGCTACAAACTGTGCGTGTTTCAGTCCAGGATTAATTTTAGACATTCTCCCAGTTAAATGGAATTCAGGAAGATCAGAATGCAGTGCAGAGTGAACCTACTGAACAATAAAACAATATAGGAGAAATTCACTTATCCCTTATCTCTTATTCCATGATATTCTTGTCACAGGGTGATTGCAACAGTCTCTATGTAATGGATTAAACTAGGTCACCTGAATGGCATGAGTGACCTTTGCAACTATGGACAATAAAAGTGAAAGGGGAATGTGGTCAAGGAACGCAATGGAGATGGGAAAAGAGTTTATGCTATACATGAAGGGGTATGATAAGGAACCAGAATGGGAATGCAGGTTAGAGGACCGAACTGCCTCTTTAAATTGCAATTACAGTTTTAGGTATGAATATAGACCAGCTCTAAATTACAGAGAAATGGAACTTCAACTCCCCATCCAAAAATCAATTCAAATGCTACTGAATAACAGTAGGTGACAAAGAAGCCTTTTGAAATGTAGTGTTAGGAGGTTTTTCCTCCCTATATTATAGAAAAAAACACAAATAGGATGACATACTTTTTGCTTTTCCAGACCATTCTGTAGTTTCAGCACTGGCTGACTCCAGAGTGCTGACTGCCAATTTGTTGTTTTGCTGGCACAATGCGGAATATTGAAGTAAACAGTGTGATCACAGTGTTTACTTTTAACGTTCTAAAATATGGCAGGACAATGAAGCCGAGCTGTTCAGTCTGCACAGGCAAAAAGAGCAGAGATACAATAGCCACAAGATTCCCTTGTTAATGTCAGTCGCAATTTACACTCTAAAAGATGTGTATCAGAGAGCAGGAGCTGATATTGTAAGAAGGGAATAATCAGGACTCTGAAAAGTCATTGGGCCTCTTCTTCCCAAACTGAACACAATTATAGCTGCCAGGTTTTAGAATTAGTTGTAGAGCCCATGTTAAAAAAAAAATAAAATCTTGTACACAGAAACACAGTTGCCTTGCAAGAGAACTGAATAATTATATAAGACTCAAGCTGCTTTTCAAAAACACAGCCAAGATTTATAATGTAAGCATACTTAACTAATGCATGCACACTACTTGATTATAAGGCCTTGGGACTGTCAAACCAGGATCTCTGCTGACCAGATCTATGTGTTTTATTCTTGGCACCATGTAGCAGCTTTCTAGAAGAGGGACTTCCTGACCTACTCTCTGATTCAGTTTGGGGTCATGGTGCAGGTGAAGACGTTATACTGACCTTGCTGGCTCAGCAACTGTGAGATAATACATGGAAGTTCCTAGCTCCTCTCTGTGCGCACAAGCTAATAGCTTGAGTCAGAACCAAGCTGGCTTCAGACTGTTAGTGGCCCACTGAGAATGAAAGAAACCTATACCTGCCACCATGCTAAGGGTACAGGAGCCCAAAGAGTGGGCAGGCACCAGTTTTGGCAGGGCCTGCTCTTCCCTGGGGACAAGGACATAAGCTATGCTCCCCCATTCTGGTTCTTGACCCTCAGCACAGGCCCGAGAATTCCTTCTGCTGGCTCAAGCTCAGTGCGTGCATAGCCAAAGTCAGTGACAAAAGTCATACGCTGTATGCATAAGGGCCAGGAGGAACTTAAAGTTAAGTTATTGCTTAATTTAAAATATATTGCTATGCTTGAATTCCTAGGAAAGCCTGTACCACCAAGAGTAAACAGCATTGGGCTTGTTGGATTATGGGTCTGATTCACTATACAGCAGCCCTTGGTTTTCTGTTTCTATGATATTCTGGCCTTTCTATCATGAGAAACATGTGAACTTGAATATATTTCCACCCTAGCTCACTTTGTCTTAGCCTGAGGTTACAAACTGGTTCCGGCAAAGGCTGGCCCGAGGCAAAAGCTCTGTAGCATGGAACTGTAAAGGAGTTCCAAAGGCCAATGATTGCAGAAGCTCCTCGCTCTAATCCTCTGCCCAACTACAGTTTTTACTCATGTTAAGTGTTCCTACGCACCAGGAATTTGACAAGCTTCTGCAAAGAGTGGAGAAGACCCTTGTAGGCCAATTAGAACACCTGTTTCTGATAATACTTTTGGACTCCTTTTTCCACACAAAAGGGTTGTCCTAGTTCTTCTGACAATCTTCTGACATAATTCAATAAGACTGTTCATGAGCTTAGGAGTTAGGCACACGATGAAATGCTTTGCTGGATCTGAGGCAGTAAGCCCTGTAAGATCACCAGCTTGTCGAGGGCTAGACACCTTAAAAAAATTACAGTACTTTTTCAGAAGGCATGACAGCAACATCTCTCTTTTAGAAACCTTTCTTACTAAGCTTCCTAGCAAAAAGGCAGATACTGTAGAGACACCCAGCATGCACTACTCCTTCCTTTCCTGCCTTTACTCTACACTGAGATCTCTTCTTTGAACCCGGGGTGCTAAATCATCAGAGAGCACCAGCATATCCCACTCATTCACACACTTACATTTTTTAACCTAAGAATCAAACTACATCATTGTACTTCCACCTTTCTTGAAAAATAGGGGCACCATTAATACAGATGGGTACCACAATGGGGGTAGCTAGCAGAATTTTCAGACAGTACTAGGTAGCATCAAAGTGTGGAATAGTCAGCAACAGGAAGGAGTTCAGGAAGAATAGATTCCTTAGAGCAAAGGGATATTTTTGTTACAGTAAAAACCCAAAATCCACTATTACTAGTTCTGACTAGTAAAAACTAGAAGCTCCGGACAGTGTTGGAGGTTTCTCATATTACCTAGTGAAAACTGGAAAAGTACCGTGCTTGACTGGAAAACCAAATTCCAACTAGGAAAAACTAGATGCTATGGATGGTGTTGGAGGTCTCTAGTATTTTCTAGTACAGTGCTTCCCAAATTCCTAAAAGGGAGTTGGGAGCACTGTAAGTTGTTGCGGGGGAGAGGGAAAGGCAGCAGCATGATCCCCAGGATTGTGCTGCTGCCAGGGACAGGAAGGGGGTTTTCTACTTACCTGCAGCCAGTGCTGCAGCCCTGGGCATTTTGGGGGGTATGGAGAGCCCTCCATAGGCCTCCCTGTGCCTCCAAAAGTGTAAAGAAAAGAAAAGAAAAGAAAAGAAAGGGCACTTCCGATTTTCACGACAAAAGTGCTCTTTTTTCTTTTTCTTTATTTCTTTTTTTTCACACTTTTGCAGGCACAGATTGCCCTGCAGAGGGCTCCCTGCACCCCCCCCCAGGACTACAGCACTGACTGCAGGTAAGTAGAAAACCCCCCTCCAGTTCCACTAGCAGCGTGATCCTGGAGATTGCATAGCTGCCTTCCCTCCTCCCTGTCCCTTAAAGAGGCATTGCCCAGTGCTTCCCAGGCTGGTGGATCACAACCCACCACTTTGGGAACCACTGGTCTAGTAAAAACTAGAAAGTGGAAAAAGCTAGTTCCAGCTAGGAAAACCCTGTTTTCAGTACCTTGAAAATGTCCAAAGTTCCTAGTTCTTCCTAGTTGGAACTGATAGTTCCCAATAGGCGCGGTACTTTCTAGGACTTCCTAGGCAACACTACAAACCTCCAAAGCCATCTGGATCTTCTAGTTTTTACTAGCCAGAACTAGTAATAATGGATTTCAGGTTTTGACTGTAACATATTCATACAGATTAAAGCAACATAATTCCAATATCCTCTGTGGTAAACAATTCCTCAAAGCTGATATGATGCTGAACTTTCTCTTTCAAACACAGTTTCAGGCTTTTTATATTATAAGAAAATTATATTATAAGGAAATTGCAATTATTTTTAATACTGTAACAGGAGATCTAGTATGGGAATGCCTACTCACATCAAAGTGAAATTGTAGCCAATATTTATTCAGTTGCATTGGACCAGTACACTTTATCAGGTGAGTCAGGTGTCTGATATATCCATGTGACCATGATAACAAGTCCATGATTTGCACTTAACCTTGTCATGATGAACATTTAGATGAAAATAATATGCATTAAAATGAAGCTATTGTAGTTGACCTGTCCATAATTGTTAAGATTGTGGTGAGCACTACAACTCTTATTGTTGGCATTGTATTTCCTACAAGGGAGATCAGTCCTATCCAGGGCTTATGGTGGATGATTTAGCAGTCCACCACCTGAAGCACTGGACAGGTGGGATGAAAGCCATGCCACCTTCATACACTTTGGAGCTGCTATGACGAATGGCTTGAGGCTCCGCACACTCAGGAGCCCTACAGGAGTAGGTAGGTCAACAGCAGGGGTGGTATGGGGAAGGATCGTGGGCGGTTTGGAGTTGGGAGTGGACCAGGCAAGAGAAAGGATCTCTTTCGTGCTAAGATCCTATCCTCCTTTTCCTGTCCTGAATCGCCCCGAGTCTCCTCGGACTTACTCCAGAAAAAAAAGCAAAATACTTCAGAAAAATTAGGTGTCAGGTGGCCTACTGGAAGGCAAGTAAGAAAACGTTTTACTTACCAGACAACCAGATGGGCCATCTGGTTGCCATCCTATAGCCTACAGCATGCACTGGGGAATAGGATTGGGCCCTGATTTACTGACCTGGAAAAAGCTTACCAATTTTGCAAAAGAAACCGACACAACAAAATTCAAAACAGATCCAAGCCAATCTCCACAGTTCAGATGGTTGAGCTTGCATATCAGGTTAGGAATTCTGTTACTGCAAAATAAAAATTGCACATGCTGCACATGGAAACATACACCAATATTTCCTTGCTGGCTACTTGTTAAGTGTTGACAGGATGCTGGAAATACTGAGAGTACAATAGTGCCATACCAAAACATTCTGTTTAATGTGCATCTTAAAAGAACAGAGTTGGCAGACAAGCAAAGGAATATTGGAATGTGTGCATGAAGGTGTGGGATCCCAACAATGAGCTTCCTTAGATCTTAACATTTATGTAACATGCAACTTCTGGCTTATCATAATAAAATGCTTTTTAGGTAAGCTGATGGGGTATTGGGAGAAATAGCACAGAGCAAACCTCTGTGTGTGTGTGTGTGTGTGTGTGTGTGTGTGTGTGTGTGTGTGTGTGTGTGTGTGTGTGTGTGTGTGTGTGTAAAAGAATATTTTAAAAGAAAGACAGAAAGAAGTAGCATATTTTATTGCGCAATCAATGAAAGATGTAATTTCTGAAGTTTTTTACAAATTTAGGGAAACTGATACAAGTTGAAGTGTGTGATGAAAAGTTAACTATATAGAGAGTAAAACAATGTGTCTTATCTTTTTGATCATGCTGCATTTTCCATTAGACATGGATTCATGACTTCATCTGGGCCAAGATTTACCAAAGAATATTACAAAAGAGGACACTATAGAACATGCACCTTTCCCTCAATACTACATAAGCAAAAGCAGCCTCCACACATCAGAGCTTAAGGGGAAGGATATCTTCATTAGAAGATGTAACTTAAAGCCCAATCCTATGCTTTCCTAGTGTTAAAATGGTCACCACTGTATCCTATGGGACCAGTGAAGCTCCTAGAGGTCTTCTTAGGGCAGTGATTTTCAATCTTTTTCATCTCATGGCACACTGGCAAGGTACTAAAATGGTCAAGGCACACCATCAGTTTTTTTTTAGCAATTGACAAGGCCCACCATGCGGTCAATGGGGGGGGCTCACCCCCCAATGGTCCTATTGATAAATGACCCTCTCCCAAATTCCCATGGCACACCTGGGGACCATTTGTGGCACACCAGTGTCCCACGGCACAGTGGTTGAAAATGGCTGAAAAGGAACAAACATTCCCTTACCCCATGTCAAGCAACGGTGGCCCCATGAAGCTACTCAGATTTATACCTGCTATGGAACAGGCACAAAACCAAAGAGACCCATGTTGGGTTCTTTGGCTCGGAAGGGGGGGGCATGGGATTTGGTGGCAGTCTGCCACCTTCTTCGCCCCCCTCCCGGGCCAGAAGCCTCCAAATGCTTTGATTGACTCATTAAGCAATGAGAAAAACATGCATCAAATGAGTAGAGACAGAAATTGTGGGTACTGCATAAGGAACAGGAACAAATACTGTACGGGGGGTGGCATTTTTGAGCTTAACATTAAACAGTATAAAAATTGACATTTATCCTTGATTCAAAATGTTTCAAGCTTTAACCATGGTTGTCCAAACAGTTCCTTTGTTGTTTTGTAATTCTTAAGTGAATCAAATTTTGTTTAAAGAGGATGTAGGAGAATTGACTTAAAATCATAAATGTATTAACTAAAAGTCTGGTCTCTTTTGTGCCCATCTAAGATATATATTTCAATTATAGCCAACATTAAAAATAAGACGTATTTCAAGAAATCACTGTATCTTTACCTGTCTTTCCCATGTGAAATGAAGAGAAGGGATTTATTGTTGGAGTGTGTGTGGGTGTGTGTTCATATAGAGTGGGCCGTCAGTATCCTTGAGGGATTCGTTCCAGGACCACCACCACCATCCCGCAGATACCAAAATCTGCAGATGCTTGAGTCCTGGATAGAGGCAGGATCCTGGCACTACACTCACTTGCTGCACTGGACCCTCTGGCATTCACACCAATCTGTGGCCCACTCCATAGACCTTCCCCCTCTTCAGAAGTCCTCCTGGATGTGATAAGGAAAGGCCCATGGAGTTAGCTGTAAGCCTCCCTGCACCTCCTGGATGTGACCGGAAGTTGCAGGTGTGAAATGGAAGTGGCTTCTGTCTCATCCTGTAGGCCTTCTGAGGTGCGAGGAGGCATGGTGGAGTCTGCAGATACTGAGCCCATGAATAAAGAGGGTGCACTGTATTTAAATGTGTATATACTTGAGCCAAGATGTACTAATATGATTTTTATAGAGGTGCTAAAATGACAGATATAGCATAAATTTTGGGGTTATCATAGCAGCAACCTACAACCTGTCATCTCAAGCATCAAGCCCAAGCAAACCTTGATGGCTGTCTGAGGCAGCCCAATTCTGCCACCCCTCAGTTTTCTTCAGACATGATAATGTGCGTGCATGTCCACATACACACACCCAATGCAACCAAGCCCTTGCCTATTCTACAAGCAAAACTAGCTAGCACAGAGAGGATCATAGGAAATATGATCCCCCCCCCCCAAACAGGCCAGTTTTGAAGAAAGGAAGGAAATAAGAAGATTTTTTATTTCTTTTTAAACTTCTTTCCTTTCAGGACAGACATTGGGAAAAGGATTGCAGTGCTTGTTGCCTTCTCCAACTCTACCACAACTATTCTCCCTTGCTATCCAAGGAGAGCAAGGAAAAGGGCAGGGGCTATTTATCTAGTGTAGATCTGAGGAGACCCCCCCCCCCCCCGCTCACCTTGGAAGCTTACCACTGGATAAAGGAACAATTGTTCTCTTACCCAGAGGAGAGCTCCTCACAATTGCAGTGATAGCCATTTTGGTGCCACGTTATCAGCAGGGGGTGAAACAATAGGATTGGTTTTCAGTTGTATAATTTGGAGGACCCATGAGGCTGCGAGTAGAAAGCAGGTTCAGTGAAAATTGCCCACCCGCTCCCTGCGCAAATAGAAATACTTCCATTCATGGAACAAGTTGTTAGAGATACAACCCAATTGTTTGAAAAACAACCACCACCACCTCCAGCATATGGGTGTGCTGGTCAATACGGAACTGATTTTACAACCCTGGCAATCTAAAATATCTAGGACTATATTTATAGGAAGGTTAAAGGAAGCCATAAATGTTTGGAAACACATCGTTCTTTCACCTTGAACTCTGTAATTAATAGCAACTGCAATTACAGGGTGGGAAGGAAATTGCTGGTTTTGTTTTGCTGGTATGTGAGGAAACTAAATAATCTGTCTTCATTGTCTAAACCAGTAAGATCTTATGTGATTATTTCAGTCTCTCTGTTAACTCCACAAGTTGGCTCCCTCTCTTCTCAGCTCAACCTACATCATCTAAGCCCCTCTTGGCCAGTGGTGGTCTTAGCAAGCCTCTATGTTGTTTTCCAAACCTCATGTTAATGTAATGAGCCAGTTTCCTAGAGCAGGGATATGGAAACTGAGGTCAGAATGTGAAATACTGTTGGTACGGATGTCCCAGGCAACACTTTTCCACAAACAAATGATGACCGCACTGGATTTTGTTTCAATGTGTCACTATACAAGATGATTTTTTTCTTCTTCTGGCTGATTTCTGCAGAGAGGATAATAAACAATAAACAAAATGGCTAACATGGAAGTCTAAAGGTATAGAATACATGAAAATATTAAAATAAAATGTCAGTAAGATGATCCAGTTAAATCAGCAGTAACATGCTAAATTGTCAATGAAGAGCTGAACTCACTACTGTCAGAATAATGAGTTTTATTTTTTGGTAGCAGCTCAAAGTCCTCCCATTGCTGCTGCTCCAAATGCTACTACTGTACTTTTACACATGGACAATGCCACTCCTCCCTCATGAATATGTGGAAGGGGCTTCTCTTGCCCAGTTCCACTCTCTGCACACATGGTCATGCTGCAGGGCAGCCCTTGGTGGAGAGGGCTTTGAGGAAAATCCTTTCACAGAACAGCAACCTCTCAGTGCCTTTCAGTGCAGATGCAAGAAGACCCAACTCACCTGCCCATTAGGCCCAGTCTGAAAGCTTGCTGGTTGCTTTTGTGGAGGGCAGTAAAGTGCATTTTTATTTAGCAATTGACTAAACTACTTAAAAAAAAAACCTTCAAAAAAAAAAAATCACATGGACCCATTGTGGTCCATCACTACGTATCTCAACAAAGAATTGTAAAGTTTTATTATTATTATTATTATTAAATTTTGCATAGTCAGGTAGGTGTTATAGACTGGTGTTATCCAGTTATTGATGATGATGATGATGATGAACCCAGCTTTTAGTGATATATACAGTTTTAACATTGCTGTGATTTCACTACTGTGATGGTAATTTGCTTCTTTTTTTTTAAATAGCTCATCTAATGTTGTTATTTATTGTTTTAAACTGTGCTATAAACTGCAGGTGCCAGTTGGTTGATAGGCAGAATATTAATTATTGAAGCAAGTTCGCAGGTGTTCCATGTCATTAAACTGGGCGCATCTGGCTAGGGCATAACCACCTTGTTCTAGCCTTGTGCAGGCCGTGTACATCTGGCTACAATAAGTGTGTGGAGGGAATGGAATTGTGCATTCTGGCCACCCCGAATACAAAGGGATCAGCTATTCTTTACAGTCTGCATCAGCACAAGCACAGACACAACCTGCATATGCTCCATATGCTTAAAGTCTGAGTGCTCAACATACTGTCTTGTTCCGAGTGGGGGTGGGGCCTGTTGTAATTCTGGCCCACTTCCACACACTGATGGTACCAAGATTTTAATCATCCGCACAGGACTATCACCTATCTGTGGGATGGAATGTGTGGTCAGTCTTGGAGCACGTGATTAAAAGAAGTGAAGCTTAATGCTGCCAGACCATCTGAATATACAAGTTACAATTCTATACATAATTTCCTGGGAGTAAGTCCCATTGAACTTAAGACGACTTACTTCTGAGTAAACATGTATAGGACTGGGCTGACAAAGAATGAAATCAAGCTTATATATGAACACAACAGTTTTCTGTAAGCCAAAGTGAGTGAGAACTCCATTCTTTTTGTTATAATGTAATGTTGGCTATTTGTTACCTAGACACAAAGATCTTGTTTTGCAAGAAGGAAAATGAAACTTGCTGAAAGTCCCCCACAATAAATGGCTATTTTCTCCCAAAGAGTTGAATCCAATCTTTGTTTATTTTAGAGACAGCCATGTAATGGGTGCTGCAATTTAGAAAAATTGCTTGGGTGGATATGCAGGGAGTTTGATGCTTTATTCATAATGAAAGCTATTCACATGGGCAGCCATCTAAACAAGTTATTTTAAGAGTGGGCATAAGCTTCAGCATTGACTAGCATATTTCTTTATTTAATATACGTTGCCTATAAAAAGTGTCTAGATTTCTTTGGAAAGAAAATGTATGAAAATGTACAGAATTTACTAGAACTAGGAAAGCATAATGGCATTCCCAGAGATCAAGGTCACATTGCAAAAAAGTACCAAAGAGAGGGTGACTTTGGGGGGAAAAAAGATAAATCATACCCTATACTTTGAAATGAGGAACAGAGTGACATGCCACTTGCCATGTCACAGAACAGCAGTGCAGATGGGACAAAAACCTGCTAAGACAAGATCCATTCAGAAAGGAATTTCAAAGAGAAGTTAAAAAAATAAGTAATGATATTTCAGCTATAGTTCCTTCCAGGGCACTCTTATTACCAGTCATTTTATGTAGTACTTTATGATTTACAGAGTGTCTTGGGGCTTATGTCTCATTTGACCTCACAACAGCCATGTTGTACTGTAGAACACTATTGTGTAGAACACTATTCCTATTGTGACAACCAGGGCAGAGCGAGTGTTATTCAATGAAGACCATGCAGTGAACCTATGACACAAAAGATATGTGAGTCCATGTCTCCTAAATTCGATCCCACTGCTTTAGCCATTGGATCATAGACTGACTCGCTAGTGTCCTCATGTAGCCATGGGATCTCGGATACCAGAACTAATTCATGCAACCATCAGAGTTGGTTCATCCAAGAGACCATATGAAGTTGTCACATCAGACAGGAGACTGGTGGGGGTGCTCTTCACCTTACCTGCACTTACTCCTCCTCCTCCTGCTTTCATAAGCCTTAATTGTTATAATTCGGATGGCTTTTTCATTATATGATTGCTAAGTGTGCTGCAGATATTAAGATCAAGTCCCTTTTACCTAGTGGATCTTTTACACTGCAATCCTATGCATATTTATTCAAGTTAAGTGCATAGAATTACAGGCTTACAGCCTGATCCTGTCCCCCACCATTTTACACTCTGCTGCCACACTGACAATGCTATGGGGGGGGGGGAGAGTGACTATTGGCCTGAGACAGGTAAGAAAAAATGTTTTATTATCTCTTTATAGGCTGCCTGGCCATCAATGTGTCTTCTTGGTCTTATGCTATCTATTTGGCTGCTATAAGTCTGAGAAGAGGCAGAGGCATGTTGGGTAAAAAAAAAAAAAGAGGGATAGTATCCTGTTGTGTGCTGTTGCCACTGAGATCTACCCACTCCCACGCTCAAGACCACCTCTTGCCTTCCACACTTCCCACTCAATCCTCCATGAAACATCCCCTGAACCACTCATGGCCCACCTCCACTGGCACCTTACCTGCTCCAACACAGACTAGGTACATCTCTGGAGGCATACAGAACCTCCAGCTGTTTTCACCAGTGGCTCAGTGGTGATATATTTACAGTGCCGTAAGAGGTCTTATGCCAGTGAATCTAGAGATCTGCTGCCATAGACCTCTATGGGATTGGGCTTTTAATAACTGAACTACATTCATCCTCTACAAGGGCAAGCCACTGCAAGCATTTAATAGAAAGTTTGCCTAACTGCATGATACCAGATCAGCAGTATTATTGTGTAAGCAGTTCACAGTGCATGTAGAAGAATCTTATCTCCATAACAACCACAGTGAAAATAGGAAAACAAATAACTTCAAATGTATATTGACTTGAAAGTATATTCAGAGGAAAAAGCCTCAAAGTTAATATGACTTTCTAGCAAGTGTAGTCATAGAAATGAACCAAGGCAGCACTTCTTAATAGCTGGAACACTGAATTCTTTTATGCATGTAAAGTGGGTTTTGTGCAGATTATTATAATCATATAATTATGTTTTTATTATACTCTATTCCATTATTATTATTATTATCTAGTCCAGTGGACAAAATGGCCACTTAGAGTGAACTTGTGTCCAACATGTTCAAATTAGATCTTCTTGTATGGTACAGGATTACCATAGGACTACTAGGTCTACAAAAACTGTATATTAAGTTGGTGTCCCTGTGCATCCAGTATCTATCCCATCCAAATATTCCAACTCCCTTCTAATGCCCACTTTTTGGCTAATTAACAGCCTCCTTTTTCAAGAAAAACAGCTGTGGTGTGCAAAGAAATGAATGGAATTCCTTATCAGTTCAGCAATTAACAAAATTTATTGCTACAAACACCCTCCCGGCAATTCCTCTTGTCCAGAGGCTTTCCCCTCCCCAAAACTCCACTTAACTTAGTGGGTAAAGGTCCAAAGCCTCCAGTCCAAGTCCAGTGCAGTCTCCAAAGCACAGTCCAGTCTTCCCAATTCAGTCTTCTGCAGCAGAGTCCCTCCTCTGTGTCCTCTCCAGCAGAGTGTCTCCTCCAGCAGGGTCCTAGCAGTCCTCTCTTCTGTGTCCTCCAACAGAGTCCTGGCAGGCCCCTTCTCCCGTGCATCTGGGTCAGGTAGTGTCTGGTCTGGGGTCCCTCTAGTCAGGTAGCATCTCCCTCTGGGTCAGGGTAGCTTTGCTCCTTCTGAAGCTGCCTTTTATCCTTGTATGACCCATTAAGTCCAAATTATGCTCAGGTGAGCCATCTCTTCAGTCCATGTCCATTCAAAGTCCCATCAAGGTCAAATGAAGCTCAGGTGTCCATCAGAGTCTCCATTGGCCTTGATTGATTACAGCTGTGGAGCCAGCCCTGCCTTCCCAGAGCTGTCAAACAGCTGTCAAAACATGGAATCGCTGTCAACACAACACCATCCACCTGATGATCTTCTGATCTTCCATTACAGTATCTAAGGGCCCAATCCTATCCAACTTTCACGTGCCAATGCAGCTGTGCCATTGGGCATATGCTGCGTCCTGCTTGGGGGGGGGAATAACAGTGGCCTCCTCAAGGTAAGGGAATGTTTGTTTCCTTACCTCAGGGCTGCACTGCAGCTGCATCGGCCCTGGAAAGTTGGATATGTTTGGGCCCTAAGAGGGATGTGAATGAACAGGCAATGTGAGTGACAGTATTTACACAGCTGCATAATAGAAAGGAAAGGCTCATTAGCTGAACATCTAGTACATCCTTTTATGTAAACAGGTAGTTGGCTCCTACTTCCCTTGTGCTTATGATGCCTGATGAAAATCCACCTTGAGTCTTGATTACATGGAAGAGCTTTTATAGACCTAAAAATGTATGACAGTCAGCAAGTTCATGGAATTTCTCCCGGATGACAGCTCATCCTCATGGTCCACTTATGGGCAGACATTTAAATATTTGAGAATCAGGTCTATATAGACATGTGATGTCAGGTGCTTGACACCTTCCCCCTTGATAATGCAGTCCTAGGCAAGTAGCAAAAATCCTTCCTGAGCTGCCACAAATGTCTCGGCTTGGTGGGTCACAGGTTGTGCATGCAATAAATAAATGAAATATCTGCCCCTTTGTGTCAACATTTTCCATCCCTACATTCCCTTGTCAGTTGGTTTTTTTTTTTTTTTCCCAAGCAAAAGAGCTGTAATGAGAAAAGGAAGAATTCAAATGACTTGGCACTGCTAATGGTGAAGCTTCCTCTGTCACAGGAGATTCAATAATTAAATAAGTACATAATATCCTCCTTATTCAGGAGATTTAGGAAATCATAAGGACATTAAATTATAACAGTGCTTAACATCAGCAGAGGGAGAAGAAAAGCATTATAACTGGTTTTATTGGCTGTAATGCACACGGAGCTATTTTTCTTCTTTTGAGCAGCACAATACTAAACATTCCCGATATTTGCCTTTGTTGCCGATGCTCAGTTCTCGGTGGTTAAAACATACATAAAATCTGAAATGGAAAACTTACTATTAAAATGTAAGCTGACAAGTCCATCCAAAACACCTTTCCAAATGGTAGCATCCTAGTATAATTCATCTCTTATGCTCTGGCACAATCAGTTAAAAAAGAGAAAGGGAATCATCTTCTTCACATGCCTATACCCAATTTGTCCCTTATCCACTATTTGTTAACAGAAAAAAATATGTGGCTGATCAATGAAGATATGTTTTTCCCATCCAACCTATGCACTGGATATGCTGAGGCCCCAGCCCAAGTAGCTTGCATTGTATCCAGTGCAGGTTAGGAGGTGACTGCATCTTTATATTTATCCCCTTACCCCATGTTGCGCACCAGCCACCCCTATGGGACTACTAGCATCTCAAAATCACTGGCATGAATCTGAGCAGCCTGGAGTATACCAAGTGGGCTGGAAGGGGAGTTAGGATCTGGCCTAAGGTGCTGAGAGCAGTACCACCCTCTCCCAGGCCCAGTTCACCCACCAGCTCATCTCCCCCCTACCCACCCCCACCCCAAAACACTCTCATTCTGTCCCACCCCTATGCCAGTACCCACAGCCAGAGCAAACTGGCCCTCTCCTGTGGTGGATCCAGACTGGCAGGCCAGCGTGTGTCCTCACACCAGCCTAGCCAGATCATGAGTCATTGCAAACATGCTGTCATTACGGCACATTTGCTGGCTCAGGAGACATTCGTAGGCTGGCTCCAGGGACTTGCACCAGCCCAACAGAAGGTAAAGATTCTGCTTTAAGAATAATAATGTCTCAATATTTTCTAAAGTGTACAAGATGACAGTTTTTAGAACAGAGGTCTTCAACAAGTAGGTTGGAGCTCAGAAGTGTTCAGTATGTCTCCAGTATGTCATGATAGTGCTGTTGCTTGTTTTAGAGGCTTAGGCCTGTGTAGTTTAAATATTAGCCAGAGTTAGATGTTCTAGATGAGGTCAGTCCTATTGGATCTGGCTATGAATGGAGTGCTTTGGCCACGCTCCCCAGTCTACTATTAGCAAAGCTGAGGGATTAAATAGCCAAACAGATTTTAGCTAAGAGCTTTACAAAGAAAGAACTAAGTCATTGTGACAAAGGCAGTAACAAGGAAACAGGAAAAGAAAGCTGAAGAGAGGTCTAGTAAAAGGCCTGATCCATCCCCTGTTCTGTCCTCCCCCACCCCATTACACCCCTCCCTATCTCCTTTCCACCTTCCCCCTGCCCTTCCCCTGCCCTTGTGCCACTCAGCACTGAACTTACCAGTGCCAGTTGCCATGGATGTGTATTCAGTGCCAGCGGAATGGCACTTGCCCTCCCGATGGTGGGTTAGGATTGCAGCCACTGTCAATCAGAATGTGAAGAAGGAAGCATCTCATCTTCGTCACTGAGGCTGCGATCCTATCCACACTTTCCTGGGAGTAAGCCCCATTGAACAAAATAGGAGTTACTTCTGAGTAGACCTGGTTAGGATTGTGCTCAGTGCCTACATAGAGGTAAGTTCCATTGTGTTCAATGGGGCTTACTCCCAGGAAAGTGTGGCAAACTCTGCTGGGGCTGCAATCCTCAGGGCGATGGACGGGCAGCTGAACTGCTCCTCGTCAGCGAGGCTGCATGCTGACTGCTCCTGTTGCCCTCGTTAGTGGGAGGGGACACATGGCGGCAGGGGGGCTCGCCCTCGGGGGCAGCAGGGGCTCTTTGAGTGGGAGCGGTTCCAGCGTCCCCCTCTTCCTCCCGCGCCCCCGACCCACCGGGAAAGCTGAGCCAGCTAGCTCAGCCGGGGAGGACAGGCGGGGGGCGGGCAACTGCTCCTGTTTCCCTGTTAGCGGGTGGGGACACATGGCGGCGGGGGGGCTCGCCCTTGGGGGCAGCGGGGGCTCTTTGGGCTCCAGCGCCCTCCTCTTCCTCCCGCGCCCCCGACTCACCGGGAGTGCTGAGCCTAGCCGGGGAGGAGAGGCGCATGGCGAGCAGCTGAACTGCTCCTCATCAGCGAGGCTGCACGCTGGCCGTTTGCGCCCTCTCCTGCATTCTCCGCACAGTCGCAGGAGGGTCATAGCTGCGCGTGCGCTCCCCAGCCAACAACCGGTTCTCCAAATCAAGAGGTGAACTAGGAAGCGGTACTATAGAACCGGCGCAAACCGGCTCAATCCCACCACTACCCCTTCCTCTCCTTAGATTTACACAAGCTACATGAGCAGCTTGGGGGCCAGAAGGTCTACTTAGGGGAAAGCAAAAGTATTTTGTTTACCTCTTGTGGGCCTTCTGTCCCCCCCCCTCCAAATTAGCATGCAGGTTGCACCCTTTTGGCACAGTTGCATGCTATAGCATGGCAGGAAATAGGATTGGGCTGTTAGTATGGATGTGGAGATGGCTGTGACCATATTATGAATGGGACAGAGATAGTTCACCATGGGATCGCCATTTTCAACATGTTAGCTGTATAACTGTTAATAATAATGCAAGAATGAAGACAATGCAGAGAAAATGTTATAGGAAACAAGATATTGCAAGATACAGAAACTACTGTAGGGTAGCTCTTGGACCTTGATTGATGTCTCATCGTCATTACCACACACTTTCTTTAGCCATATGGAGAGCACGTCATGCATCAATTCCAATGATGTCTTACCGTTCCCCCAGTGCAGACTACCGAAAGGTTTTGGGAGAATAAAACTCCACACATGGTGTGGCCAGACATTATGCATGACTGCTCTCTACATACTTAGAATATCCATGCATTTAGTGTTGAAGTGACAACTGCCCTGTAATTCTATATCAAGTGGTAATGGAGACAGCAACAGTATTGGTGTGAGGTTTCAGCTTTTGAAAATAATTATTGTAAAGAGCAAAAAAAAAAAAAATAGTCTCAGTAGTTTTTTTTTCAGGAATACGTAGTTCCTAGAAGCTTATTGGAAGGTTTTGTTTTTATTTTTTATTTTTTTAGAACACTGATGCTTGGCAGCTCTTTGGAAGTTTTCCAACAACTTATCCATTTTTTCTGTAGGCTGCCATTGAAGGAAAATGTAGATCCACTGTCCTAGAGCATTCTACAGTATAGCTGGTTGTGAACAAGTTGTTATGTATCTATTGTATTTATCCTATGATAGCTTTTGATGCTGTCAAAGATGGTTCAAGCTCATTCACGTCTCCAAGTGCTTTGCTAAACAGTGATCAATTTAAGCAAATTGTGTGCTGGCATTTCCTCTAGTCTGACCATATCTTCTTTCTCTTTTCATTAAGATGTCATGCTTTGGGATACAATGTATCTATTTGCTGCTGGCATTTGAGGAATGCCAAGAGAGATTGGCCTGTGTCAAAGCTTTGTATGAGCAGTAATGGGGGTTGGGGCCTGGAGAGCTGCATTGACATGGGAATAGCCGCTGAAATCGAGTGGTGTACCCTTCCAGGTTCCTTTTCACTCATGGGAAGTGTGTTTAACCAAATTCCTACTGATCATCATTATCTCAATACCCCACCTTTTCCCTTCTGGTGGGTCTCTTGATGCTCAGGAGGGGCTTTGGGGGGGGGATGCAGGGGATACTGTAAGGAGGAAGGGTGAGACATTCTGCTCGCATAAATTTCCTTTTTGAATGCAACCTTATATTTGAGGGCATCAGCCAAAGAAAATAGCATTCTAGAATTGAAGCCCAACAGAAAATAATTGGCTGCTCAACAGCAATACAGGTATAACCTAAGCATCCATGGATTTTTCACCTTCAGTTTCATGTCAAAACACCTTCAGTTTTATGTATGCGAAGTATCCTTTAAATTTAAAGAAGGGCCCGTTAAATTAAAGGAAAAAAGTTGTTTAACAATAACTCATTAATGCAAGAGAGGGCAGCAGCAGACAATCCATCAATCATTCTCTCTCCAGGTGCTTAGAACAGCTTCACTCCAAAGCAAGTGACCCCTCCCTTCCCCCTGAGCATGTGAAAGAATGCAAGTGGGTATCATCTTCTCTTTGCACTGGGTTCCCGTGAAGGAAGGGGCTGGGTAAAAGGAAGGGTTGCTGCCTCGGAGTGAAGCCTTTCTAAGTGTCTGAAAAGAGAATGATTGTCTGCCTGTTGCCTCTGTCCTGCATTACAAAGGTTAGCAAGGCTATTTTTAAATCGCTGCACAAAGGGACATTGTTTTTTAAATGGATTTCCTTTAACACAATTTTTGGTATCCACTGGGTTCTGGGAACGGAACACTCGTGGATACCAAGACTCAACTTGTATGGTATATCAACTAATATCTTGCACCCAAATACCTTTCTCTTTTATTTAAGGAAACCTTTAATATATTACAGTATCTGTTTTTATTCCTCACTCAACCTGAATGCTAGCTACTGTTTGTTCTCCAACTCCTATGTTTACTAGTCCCTAGTTCTAAATTACATCTGTCAACTGGGAGTGAGGCAGGGGTAGAGGAGATATAGGTATCACTTAATAGAATGATAAAGGTTTCCCTGTGAAACAATTGTATTGAAATTGTGGTTGACATGAACAAGGCAATGTATTGTTCGTTCATACTACCGAAATGCAGCTCAAGGTCCTGGAAGGAAAACATTAACTCACATAGGAGAACTGTCTACCTTCTGTTGATAAGAGAAAAATAAGACTATAGTGGGCCCTCGTTATTCGCAAGGAAACTGTTCCTGGACCCCCCCTCCCCATACATACTGAATTATGCAGATGAAGTGGGGGGCCTAAACCAGCAACCAGAAGGGCCTCTATGAAGCATCTGGGGGGCCTTCTTAAGGTTCAGGGAGGGCGTGTGCGACCTCCCTGCACATCCTTGAGGCTCTCCAGTTGTGGGTTTAGCACCCATGTTGAGTCAAATCCATCAGTGATGAACCCATGTATAAGGAAGGGCCATTATACATATTTATTTTGTTGGGAAATAAAAGTGGGGAGAGGGTGGAAGGTGGTGAAATGAGGGGTGCAAGGCAGTGTGTGGGTCACCCAGGCCCAGCTGCCCCTGGATCCTATCTCACCTCCTGGGCCCTAATCCATGAACACGGGGTTGCATATACCTGTACCAGCTTTTTGGCTGGTGCAGGACCAAGTAGCTAGGGCTTTCCAGCAGCCTAGTTGCCCCCACTAGATACAGCGGT
Source organism: Tiliqua scincoides (assembly GCF_035046505.1). Lineage (NCBI taxonomy): Eukaryota > Metazoa > Chordata > Lepidosauria > Squamata > Scincidae > Tiliqua > Tiliqua scincoides. The sequence goes on from NC_089824.1 coordinate 143,082,654, forward strand.
GGCCATTTCGGCGCCGCTGCATCACGGCACAGGCGGTTCAGAGAGGATTGGGCTGCTGGTGACCTACACCTGTTCTTCTCATTGTCTGCTAGTCATATTGTATTCCATAGTCCATGAAAGAAAAGTGGCGATAACACGTTCCTTTTTATTGGTTTTGTAAGTTGCTCTGTACCATTTTCTCTTATCACATAATTCCTGTACTTAGGGCCCAATTGTATCCTTTCCCCCCTTCCATGCAGCCACATCAGAAAGGTACAGGCTGTATCTGAGGACAAATGGAAGGTAAGTATTGAACATTTAAATGTCCCCTTATCATAAGGAGAGCTCCAGCAGCCAAAAATCCCCCACAGAATGCAGTGTAGCTTGCGCCAATGCTGATGTATCACTATGTGGGGAGTTATGATGAATTCACCTGTTAGTCTTTCAAGGATTCTACTTCTGTTGGGCAAAAGAAATGGACTTCCGTTAGTATTGATTTAGGAATGATGGCACAGCTTCTGAGAACATCATCTGAATCAGCCATTTTCAACCACTGTGCCAGGGCACACTGGTGTGCTGCAAGCAGTCCACAGGTATGCAGTGGCGTCGCTAGGAGGTGCGGGGGGTGCGGGCCGCACCGGGTGACGCACAAGAGGGGAGTGACACACACTGGGAGGGTGATGCATTAACATTGTGGTGGTTAGGAGTAATACCATCATGTTATATACCGTTGGATGCGGAATTTTGAGCAGAATGCAAAGAAAAAAAACAGAAGTGAAATATCTCCTTTCTATCAAAAGTTATTGGCAAAAAAAAAACAGAAAACAAAAAATGCATGGAGCCCAATGGAAAGAGAAACCAAGGGGTATCACGTGTTTACTCGTGGGTAGGTGAACGTGCCTTAGTCCATCTGAAAGGGCAGGCTGAGAGGAATCCAACAACACCAGAATGGTCCTGATCCAATGAATTTAGCCCCAAAAAAACACCCGAGAAGGAGGTCCCTCACTCCAAGCTGGTGAATGCATTGAGCCCTAAGGAAAGCAAAACTAAGTCACATAGTCAGTTTACTCGTGAGTAAGCAAACATGCCTTGGCTCCTGGGCATGTCAGGCAAAGGGAAATGTGGGGCCACCAGAATGGTCCTGATTTGATGCAACTGGAGCTCAACAAATGCTCCAGAAGGCAGCCCCCCCCCCCATAAAAAGAATGAAAAAGGCTTGACAGGGTAAGGTGAAATTTTCTTCTGTTTTAGGCTGCAGTCCTATCCACACTTTCCTGGGAGTAAGCCTCACTGACTATAATGGGACTTACTTTTGAGTAGACAGGCATAGGGTTGGACTCTCAGACTTGCAAAGCCAGGTGGGTCCTGATAGTGATATGCTTGAAATATAAGAACTTAAATTGAACTGGGTACTGGGTAGGGGTGAAAATCTTAATGATTCTTTTTTAGGGGGGCAGGTGTTATTGCAGGCAGGCTACAGAGAAAATTCACTTGGTGGAACAGGGCTGGCTTTCCCTTATTTATTGATTTTACTTTAATTTATTTATAATTATATATTTTAATTTGCTTTATGATGGGTCCTGGATAGATTGTCATTCTAAGAAGTGGGTCCCAGTGCTAAAAGTTTGAGAACTGCTCCAATAAGGTGTTAGTAAGTTGACACCCTGGGGGGAGGTGACACTACTAGTGACCAAAATCACTAAAATCAGAGTTTGGATGAATAATACAATCATGTTAGATATCAATCAATGTGTAATTTCAAGCAGAATGCGATGAAATAAACTACGTTAAAATATCTTTATTCTATCAAGAGGTGCAGCCAAAAAACCAGTGGGGGCGGGGTGATGGTAGATCACCACGCCCACCACCTGGAGTGTTGCCCTGCCCACTGCCGGGGGTTGACGCGCTGGCCTCCCATACCGGGTGACACGAACCCTAGTGACACCACTGGGTGTGCCACAGGAATTGGGGGAAGGTCATTTATGTGAGCCCCCCACTGGCGGCATGGTGTGCCTTATCAATTGTCAAAAACCTGATGGTGGCCTTGACAATTTCAGTGCCTTATCAGTGTGCTGTGAGATGAAAAAGGTTGAAAATCACTGATCTAAAACCATTGTAGTTCACTTTGCACATCAACAGATTCGCAACCCTTGTCTGAAGTATTGTTCCTCTGTGACACCAGGACAGAAGCTTGGATTATGTGAATGGCAATGATTGGCAAGCATAGAGTGCTTTTAAAAAAAAAAGAAAAAGAAATAGGTATGCTGAACTTATAATTATTTTCAAGGTGATATTGTAGTGACTTAAGTATAGTGCAATACTAAATTGACTGTTTGGGAATTCAGTAAAAGTCCACTGTGTCAGGAGAGAATTTCAATAGAAAATTAAATGGGTTTTCATACTCCACATAACCAATCTTTTTATTAGCTTCCAGTGTTTGCATGATCTAACCAGGCACATGGAAGTAAGACACATACTTCAGGAAGGTGAAATATTTCTTGTTCTGAAGCACAATGAACATAAAGCAGATGTTTCCTACATCTGAAATTATTATTCACATCTATTAACTATGTGAATGGCTGTATATAATTGTGTATGCTGTCAGAAGGAAAGTGTCCTGCATTTCTCGATTAAATTTCTTCTCTGAAGGAAGTTTTCTTCTCAGCCTATATTATTTTTTTTTTCCTCTGAGGAAGGAATGTAGACAAACAAGATGAATCTACAATTATGGCTTGACAGGAAGAAATGGCTGCATAAACTATGTGCCACTTTTCTCCAATAAAAGTGTGATGATTGCACTAGTTGTCATTGTTAGCAAGATGCTTTCCAAAGAACATTATTGTTAAACAACATCAGCAGCTTCTGAATCCATCCACAGATACGGACGTGAGAGTTCCAGATCAATAATGGGAAAGCTCCGTTCAGGAAAAAAAATCAAATAAAATCCATGTAATTTTTATCTGATGAGGGCAACTATAGAGGAACTAATAACATGGTTTTTGTGGCTACCCACTACATAGGCAGAGGACCTGAGAGTGCCCTTGGTGGGTATGAAAACTTGCAATTATCCGATGACAGAGCACTTCTTTGTTATGATTGATGGGACCTTTGGGAAGAAAAAGTTTAAAAGAATTTACTGGCTAAAAATATATATTGCTAACACCATGATTAGGAACAAACAAGAACACTTTACATAGAACTAGGAGGAAAAACATCAATTTGCTTACGCTGCCTTCAACGTCCTTGCTTTGTTGCTTGCATGTGTCACACGTGGGAATGTAAACAACTTAATTCTAAGGTTTGTGCATTGACCTTTTCAGTGCTTTGATCTAAGTAGTGTCTGAAATACAGATGAGAAACCTGGAATACTCACAGTACCCTTTCACGGAGGAACAGATTTCAGTGTGAAAGAACACCGTGAGTTTAGTTCCAGCAGGCTGGGGGAATATATGTGGGGAAAAAAGGAAGAGGAATGATAATCTTGTGGTTTGAAGATGACCTACAACTGAGCATAATTTTGACCCTTGAATTGTTCTGCTCTCCTTGGGGTGAAAAATAAGATTTCACATATCACACCAGAGCATGGGTCTGTTTGATCTAGTATTCTGGGTCAGGAAGAGAGCTCCTTAATAATAATTATTGTGCAACCCCCTATGCATCTCAAAGGATGACTTGTGGTTTTAGTCTACCTCTGGCACTGTGGAGATGTCATATAATAGGGCAATTCACAGAAGGCACATACCGGTGAAATCAGATTTAAGAATAAGGTCAAACAATACAGGTAATTAAAAAACAGCAACAATAAATGTGTTCAGCTAAACTGTCCCCATGTCTACTCAAGCCTGACCGGTGGATGTCAATATGGTCTAAAAGTTTCAGATTTATTTAGGGTTGATAGAAAAGTTCTTGGTTGCTAAGAGTGCTAAGGCAACTTCAGCCGTCTCTCAGAATTTGTAGTACAATATGAAAAGCACGTCTCTTTTGAGTGAGTCTTATTCTCTAGCTGGTGAAAGGAGGTCCTGAACTGGACCTCAGGGCTTAGACATTGATTTCAGAGTGGATTGGGGGGGGGGATGGAAACCCTGAACACAATCCTGCAGGGAGATACAGCAGACTTCTAAAAACAGAAGTTTGTTTCACTTTGCCCCATTTTTTTTTCTCTCTGAGGAGCTCAGAGCAGCTTCTGTATGGTTCCCAGGTGGGCTCCCATCTAGGCAGCTTATACAGCCAGATCTGCTTAAAGTCGCTTCAGCAGCAGAATTGTGCAGTGTACCTTTAGTCTTTTGGGGGACTTTGTATCCCAGGTTGACATGATTGAGTAAAAAAAAAAAATTAGTGGACCAATCCAAGAGGATAATCTGTCTCCCTTCAGCAATATTCAATAATATGTGGCTCCAGGTCTAAGGATAATCGCTTGCAGTAAAGTGTGGTGTATGACTGTTTCGCCACAGTCTGAGGATGCTCTTTACCATCAACTCAGTGAATTGTGGGTGGGGATTCCACTAAGGACTTGTTACCAGCCATGCATTTTAAAACACATGTTACATGCACAGAAGGGGGGAACAATAGTGAGCAGGTACCCAATGTATTGGCCAATGGCTCAAGTATACATTCAGTCGTGAAAGAATGACAAGGACAGAAGTAAAGCTGCACCAAAGTTTAATGAAAGTGGTCAAGAACCAAAACAGATGGGAGCCGATACAGGATGGGAACTCTGTCACTAACACGCACACACAACAGAGCCCTGAGAAAAGTAGTTAAAAGGGTAAGAGCAAGGAGAAGGGAACTCTTTATAAGCAGAAGGGACAGAGCAGATGAGGGAGAAAGAGAAGGTGTTAGAAATTTTAGGGGTTAACCTAACTTCTCTCAGAGAAGGAACATTAGGAAAAAACATAACTCGTGTTTTCTGTTAAAAACAAGGTAGAAAATGTCAAGATGACCTGCAGAGAAAAACATGTGTGTCATAGCTTTCCCAAAAGAAACATTCCAGGGTGTTGTGAAATCAAAGTTGCAGGCCAGAACTTCCATACATGGCTCCCAGTGAGGGCTGGAACCATGCACCAGTATGCCAAATAAGGAGAGGGAAGTGACATGTATATCACATGGGTCACTTGTTGTCCATAGAGTACAAGTACTGGAGTTTTAGGTGTGGTTCGGGGAAGAAATCAAAGATCCACCATGGGGTAACTTAAAACCTGTATCCATCCAAATCTATTCTTAATCTGTAAATAGCATGTAAATAAATTTTCTATATGCTTATAAAGAAGTCTATGTCTGCTTAGCAATTTGACCCAGAGACCAAGTCCCAGAAATCTCTCTATCAAAGGAAACCAGGCAGATTAGTTTGGCTTTTCAGAGGAACCTGGGGGAAGAAGGGAAGGTTTGGCGCATACGGAAGAAGAGGGGAGAAAGCTAGAGGGATGAGTAGGGAGGAAAAGAACTGAATACAGGCAGTTCAGATCATGGCAAAAGGCTGTGGCTGGGAATGGCTCTCTGTAGCCTGAACCAAGGGCTACAGACAAGGGATGAATCTAAGACGAAGCATGAAAACACTTCACCCGCTTGCAGCAGAGGAGGGGCAGCCCAATCCTGAGCTGCCTGGAGCTCCAGAACTCGGCAGCTCCACAGAGGGCTCCCGCTGGCTCCTGCGCCTCCCGCGCTACCGTGGGAAGCTCCTCGGGAGAAGGAGACATTCGTCCCCTTCCTCCAAGTAAGGGAAGCAGCCCCACAATGGGGCTACTCACTTTAGCGGTGACCTTTTGGTTGCCGCTAAAGTAAAGGCGCTCATGTAGGGTGAGCAGCCCTGCCTGAGCGCCTTGGATCCTGAGAAGCTCGGCTCCGTAGACCTGCCTCTCCCCCTCCCCCAACATTCCTCCCCCACGCCCCCGGCCACACCTCCCCCCTGCCCAGAACGCCTCCCCCATGCCCCCATCTCCCATTCTGCAGCCCGGCAGTCCAGGGGACTGATGAGCCATGGAACCTGGGCACCCGCTGCACACTGGCTCAGCACCAGCCAGAGTCCAGCGGTAAGCCCCAGAGCCCAGCGGGAGCCCAGAGCCCCAGAGCCAGAGCCCAGCGGGAGCCTTATGGCATGTTTGCGACTGAGGTCCACAGCACGGAGCTGCACCGCAGACCTCAGGATCAGGCTCTGAGTCTCCCTCTCTTTCACCAAGAAAGTTTCTTGGCTGATACCACAGACCCTCTAGGATCTACTGAGATTGTCAAGGGCAGTTGTTTCCTAAAGGAGGCTGGGGGCTAATATTCAGCCTCCAATAAACAGATATAAACAGCAGAAGGAATGTTTACACACACGGAGAGAGAATCACAAAGCATGCAATCAATCTGATTTTTCACGAGACAAAAGCAAGGAAAGATAATGGAGGTTTGGTGGGTCCCTGACAAAGCTGCCCTGCAGACCAACGTTACTTTTCCTTTGCTGCTAAGCTTGGAAGTGTTGCATTGTAGGAATTGTGGCGGAAAAGGGCCAACCACAAAAACCTCCCTGCGCAAAGAGGGGGCTCAATGACAGATAGACAGCTATGAAGTAAACCCTGACCATGCATGAGAGGCAATAGTTACGGTACTGAACTGGGCCTTTGCTCTCCCAGCAGGTGCCCAGACCAAGTACGCATAGGTAAATGTGTGTCTCCTGCATGCTTTGAATAAAACAGAAATAAACAGAGGTAAAATATTGGCCATGCAATTTGCCTCTGGTTGCACACTGCCACCATAGCTGTGCATCTGTATCTGATCTGTGTTCACAGTTTCCAGGTCATCAAAGTAATCCATGACTGTATTGCCCTATTTCAGGAAGGGTTTTTTATGCTGCTTCCTTTGGTTTGCCTAATCAGACTGTAATTCTAGGGCTTGTAAGCAGAGAGCAGGGGATCAATTTCCTGTCTTTTCCTGATAGTCTTTTTGAAACAAATACTTCTCTCTGTATTTTTCATATTACATTTGAAAAGTATGCCCTATAAACTCTCAGGTTTAAAAATAAATAAATAAATGTTCAAATATATACGGCTCAGACCAAACTTGCAAAAATGCATGTCAAAATGGGGGAATAAGCATGCATTTGGATGCAAAACCTACATGGATTTCCCTATTTATGAGACACCTGTGAACTTTTTGCAATTTTTCCTAAGTACCTATTTTCACTTTTTATTCCTTGAGGTCAGAATCTTCCATATAGGTTTTGAATAAATGGTGACAAAACTCATGTGGTCATCAATATTCATAAGTTTTGTGTCCTTGGAGGAGGTGAGATGGCACTTTAGACCTGCTTCCAACAGAGCCCTCCTTCGCCACAGCACATCCACATCTTGATTTTGGCTTTAAAGACAGCCATCTCTTCTGCCTCACTTGTGGTGAGTAGGAAAGAAATTCATGGAAGCAGATGTAGCTTGAATTGTGATTAAATGGTTAATTAAATGATGGAGGAAATCAGTGCTCCAACCATTCCCGTTACTCCTGTCAGAAATGAGAAGCTCCCTCACTCTCTGAGAAATCCTTTGTGGAGTAAGGAGGAGTTGAGAGCCTTTATCCATTTTTAACAGGAAAAGGTTGCCCAAGTGCTTCTCACCAAACATTACCAAATTGTGGAACATTCCGCTACATTTCAAGGAAGCTCAAGGACACGGGTTACCAGATGGACTTGAGACATGCAGGAGCAAAGGCAAGGAATTGAGAGAAACAACAAACTGATGAAGGTTGGCAATAGCCATTCTGGGTGCTCCAGGACAAGCATGCCCATTTACAATATCCTTTTCCAGTTCCTCTGCATAGACGGTTCGATGGTCATGTCCTGCACAAGTGGCTCAGGGGCAGTACAGCAGAGGAGGTGTGTTGCCACAGCAAGGGACACTTGTTGGGCTGTTGAGGGCACTCAGTACATAAGTGCCTTCTTGGAGAGGCAGGTAGCTGTGATGGAGACTTACCCGTCCAGTCACGGGCCTGCACAAACTGAGGGGGGAAGAAGTTGTAGGAGGAGAAGGCTTTGTCCTGCATGCTCAGCAAATGAGTTTCCATACATAGAAGCACATGGAGCAGAATAATGACAGTTACCTTTCAATATGTGAAGAATACAATAAATTCATACAGATAGAAAACTTTGGCCTTTTCCTCTCCCATCTCATCGAATCGTACTAATATTTTCTCATTATCTAACCTGACTAAACTAGCTCCTAATCTTCTTTCTTCTCCAGCCTTATTGACACCTGACTGAATAAATGTTTCGCTCCCAGTCAAGTCTTGTTTTAATGTGTTTTTCTCTTTTGTACTTTACAAATGAAATATTACAAATTATAGATTTTCTGCTGATGATCGTTCCTAAGCAAGGGTGAATTGTTGTGAGCTGCTCAACAAATTATTCTTCTCCTCGGTAGCATTTATTCCAATTATGGTTTGTGCATTTCTTTTATAATACCTGATTTTTCAAGTTATTCTGCGAAACTGTCGCTTTATTTGTTTTTGGAGTTCTGCGCCCTTCAGATTAGAACTTCAGGCATTTCTGCTCTCTTAAGACAAACAAAAAGTAATGCTCAAAAATAGAATTGTTATCAAGTTGAAGAGAAAGTATTCAGTGCTATACAAATCCCACAGCTACACAAATCCCAGCAACAAAATCTTGTCACGGTCAGGTTCTCAGGGGACTAGGACATTCTGAGTTTTTTCTGCTGGTAAGACTCTCTGCATATTTTTCATGTGCTGCAAAAGCAGCCACTGCTTCTACCCAAGAAGTCAATAGCCAACCCAAGAATAACCCAGTTGCCAACCCAAGAACTCTTGGTCTTGAGTGAAAATGGAAGCTATGTGGTGATTTGGGTTCTCGGGGGGAAAAAAACCCATCATAGAAAAAGCCTACACAAAAATTGCCCACAGAAAGGAATGCCCTAACCTATTGAATTCTCCCACCCAAACCCACATGGACAAAGTTTTATGGGCTTTCTTCCATGTGGGGTTTTTTTTTCGGTTACTGGTGATTTAATATTTGGCTGAACTTACTCTTGATTGTTTTTTATCTCCAAGTGGTCCACATATGGATGTTTTGTTTTAGGACACAAAGTGAGGCAGATAGGCAATATGGAAGCTACAGGTGCGCCTGGGTATGATTTTTGCTGAATCTAATTTTCCCAACTTTGCAACATCTGTGTCCAAATGTAAGCCTCATCTTCTGTGTGCTGATGTGACTGATTCGTCCCTCCTTTTCCTGAACACCACGCTGACTAAAAAGAGCATTAAAAACTTTTAGCAAAGGCGTCGTCTGAAAGAAAGAAAAAGTCGGAATGTGTACGGACACTGCTACTGTGTACTTGTTTTCTCTCCTGTATAACCAGAGATACAGCACAGCAGCACAAGGGGTAATACATGTCAGACTACCCACTGCGCTGAGACCTCTACACAGGCTGAAAACAGCAGGATGAATGTCGCTGGGATTTGTTTTACAGGAAGCCTTCATTTCCTTGCTTTGGAGGGGTTAAGTGAGCCACTTCAACCACTGCTTCCCTTTGGGGGTTACGCTACGGAAAGGCAGCTCCAGCTTCCCATAGAGGCTATGCCAGCAGAGGGCTGCTGTCAGAGGAGACCAGCGGGATGCAATGAATCGATGTATTCCCCAGCCACCTTGGCTATGCTCACTGCCCAGCCAGGGCTGTCCAGTTTCATACTGTGATGGCCCTTCAGTGGCCTCCAGCCTGAAGCTGTCAAATTCACCCCCGACAGGTTTTGGTCACTGGGGACACCATGTCCAGGTTTATTCTGGAAGGAATCAGGTTGAATTTCATCCTGTGCCATCTCTCTTGTGGCCATGGAGGAAAACAGAGTATAGAAAGTTTGCACACCATCTATCCACTACGCCACCAGAAACCGTATTTAAGTGACTATGGGCTTTGAGGGAAGTAGGTATAATAATTATTTTGCAATAACTAAATGCTCATTTTAGGGGCAGGGTGTATGCCAGCACAACCAGCATGTGCCAGAACCGAATCCCCTCTTTTTGAACCTTCCCCACCTCTTTTCTCACCTTGGTCTTATGCCAGCTATATAGCCAGCGTAGGTCTGAGGAGACCCATAGGCCATGAGAAGGCCTATGGAGAAGAAAGTAGAAAATGTTTTTATTTAGCTGTGGCAGGTATCCTGATCACCACCCCACCAATGTATGCAGTGTGTGTTCCATCAGTGCTGCTTTTTTTTGGGTGGCAACCTTCAGTCTCGAAAGACTATGGTATAAGCCTACAGCACCAGGTATTCCCAGGCGGTCTCCCATCCAAGTACTAACCAGGCCTGACCCTGCTTAGCTTCCGAGATCAGACGAGATCGGGCATGTGCAGGGTAACAGTTGCATTGTTGTTAATGGTGGGGGACAGAATTGGAGCCACCATCTCATCCACAGTCCCCTCATTGTCTCTGGCATCATCAGTTGTGACTCTGGTCTTCATCTTTCTCAAGCATTTATGTTTGAACATATGTTTTTCATGAAACAATACAGTATGGTAACACCTTAAAGACTAACTTGGTGATTTTCAAACATATTGACAAGAATAACATCCCAAATCCTAGAGTGGCTAGCACCGCCAGAACTTGTGATCTGATGACACTAGGCACTTTCTGGCAGTTGCAAAATGCAGCGCATCAGAGCTTGTGGGCTGGTTGCTGTCGGAAGCGGCAAGCAACTGGCTGTGCACAGTAGGGAACTACTGATACCCACTGCCCCAGGTAAGCTAGATCACACAAAGAGATCAGAAGGAGGTGGGGAGAGAGGAGTGAGTCAAGAAGGACGAACTGGGATGGAGTGGGTTTGGTGGCAGCAGTATCTCCCTCATCCAAGCCTCCTTCTCAGGCTTGATCTGCCTTCATGGATCCATGAGGACTTGCACTAGCGACATCATGAGCACAGGTCTGATTAGATCTGGCAGGTCTGCAGGGGCTTACCCCATAGCAAGGGAACAAATGTGCCTTAGATTTAGTTAGGATTGGGTTGCTGGTCTGCCTTTTGACTAACATGACCAATGTGTTCCCCATTGGCATTTCAGAAGGTAATAATGATAGCCACATATTAAAGTTATTTGATCTCATCGACAAGTAGTGCTAGGAAATGGTGAAAAAGTTCTGTCCATCATAGCTCCCAAATGCCTGTAACATAATCATTTCAGGCCTCATACAGAGAAATGAGTTTGTGCAAATCTGCATCCTCCTAAGTTCTGAATTATTCATGAATCCCTGCCATTTAGATATTTAATGGCAGCAGCGAGGATGCCAACAATACATAATGGCCATCCAAGAAAGAGTTTCAGCCATTATGCTAATGCATTCGCTATGCACAGTTACAAGTCCATTGAAATTCCATTAGTCCTATTGAACTCTGCAACACAATGGTACTTTTTGGCTAGGATGACTTTCCCATCCCTTTCAATGGAAGTAGCCAATTGTTGTGTACGTTCCTTTTCACATGTGGACTGGTGACTTACCTCTGCGGCAATTAATGGAAACTCAAAAGAAATAGAGCAACACTAAACTCCAGACTGAGACAAAAGCACATAGAACAGATTAGCAAGCAGAGATCATTCAGCCAGTGAAGTTACTAAATTGTTTTTTCAACCTTAAAGAAGAAAAAAAAACTCTTTTTTCTTTCAATTATGTCTTTTTACAAGTTTCAAGAATATTTCTGAAAGATGTTGTTTGCAATGCTTGACTATAGTGCAGTTCTTGCCCATGGTGGTTTGGTTGTGCATAATTAAGCTAGGTAGTAATGGAACCATGGAGTGCATGGTTGGTTGCCTCCAAAGGTATCCGTTCTAACCAAGATGAGAAAAACAAGCTTGTTTACGATGGTTACAAAATTTCCAATCTATAAACCCTGCAGTTGGCGCTTCCCTCAAACCAGCATTCAATAGTATTGCAAATTATGATAAAAAGTTGAAAAATACAGTTAAACCCTTGGGTTCCAGGATTGATTTGTTTATTGTGGTTCAGCGCTTTTGATTTATTTTAAAAAAGTACTGTTGCTGATTAATATGTTCTGTATGTTTTGCAAGAAATCAAGAGAAATAGCTTTGTTTATCTATTCAGGATCCGGACAGAATTTCTTTATTCTTGAAATAAATAAATTCTTTATATAAATAAATTCTTTATACTGTCATTTGCAACAACCCCTAGAAACGTCATTGCTAATTGTGCTACTGATTTTAGTCATTGTAATATTAATGTTAATGTTAGAATTAATATTAAAATTATGTCCTTGCACATACTCGTTTTTATTTCCGTGAGGGTACTCACATTTGTGACTTTAGGATTTTCAGTGTTAGATTTCTCACCCGGTACATTTCTCAGGGATAATTCAAATGGACATGTTGCAGCCACAGGAAAACCATTTGGAAAATACACTTGCAGATGGAAAATTATTCCGTTTTCAACACGTCAGTAAATGCTGACAGACAGGCAATGTCTGTGGTTGGGTGCCAAAACCTGAATCCTGCACATGGTCGCAAGATATTGGAAGAGTCACACACAGAATTTTGAAGTGTCTCATCTGAGTATTGTGTTTATGTGAACAGGCTGCTAATTCCTTAAAAATAGGTCACAATATTGACAGAAACAGGCATTCTACTACACTGTACCCCAAAGAAATGGTTCTTCCTTGTCTCAGCCTGAGGCTCCATCATTGCCTACAGTTTTCTCAGCTAAAGTGACCTTTCATTTGCCCATCATTTTTCACTACCCTACCCTAGCCTGCCTGACTCTAAAAGTAGCACAAGCCCAAACAGTAACAACTGATAAATATAGAACTGAACTACATGGGACCACTTCGGATGAACTTCCAAGTGATTAGGGTTATCCTCAAGCAGGCTCATTGATTCTTCCCAGTAAGCTCTCCTTTCTTGTTCTTCTAATCACTGAGGAGTGGGTACTTTAAACCTCTCTCTTACATGAGGCATGTTATAGATGACATATCATCCAAACCTGCTGCTTCATAAACATTATGTAGTGCAGTGCTATCACTATACAGTTGTGGCTATGTGTTTGAATGCTCCCCCAAATGAAGAATAAAAAAACAAACCTCCCTAAACATAAAAGTAGCAAATTGAGCTGAAAGCTAGGCAAGTACCTTCCTTAGGGCCCAATCCTATCCAACTTTCCAGCACTGATGCAGTAATGTCAATAGAGCGTGCACTGCATCCTATGGGGGGGGAGCAGTCACAGAGGGCTCCCCAAGATAAGGGAACATGTGTTCCCTTAGCTCGGGGCTACATCAGCCCCGGATAATCGGATAGGATTGGGCCCTTAATGTGCTCAGTTTCTTCCACCTCCATTACGTTCTATGAACATAGTGTACCACATGATATTAAGTGTACTCCATGATATTCCTTTTTAATACTTTTCACTGAATAGTACAAGACAGCAACTGAGGAAACACCAGAACAAAACTGACTCTTAGTAATAGTGATGAGCCTCTGACAAAGCACCATACAATACAAAAAAAAAAAAAAAAATACCAGAGTCAAAGTAGATGGCAGTTTAATTGCACAGTGTGACCCAATGACATTAGACTTTGCTTTTTTAGAAAAATAGTGGGGAGGGGGCATTCGAAATAGGGCTTTTACAGTCGAAACCTTCAGGATATAGAATAACCTCTCTTTGGGGGCAAGCTAGACATAAGTTTAGGAAATCCACGATCAAATCTTTGTGGGGTTTTTTTTTCTTTCTTTCCAAAGTTGAAAGCAACTGTTACCCTACACATGCCCGATCTTGTCTGATCTTGGAAGCTACGCAGGGTCAGGCCTGGTTAGTACTTGGATGGGAGACCGCCTGGGAATACCGGGTGCTGTAGGCTTATACCATAGTCTTTCGAGACTGAAGGTTGCCAACCAAAGTTGAAAGCAGCTGGGAGGAGACAAATACTTTGAAGGCATGGTGTTGTAAGAAAGTCAGCTAATCATTTCCCTGTGCTACTTTTGCCTTGTCCAATGCTAATTGCACCATGAGAGAAAACATATGGAAACATATGTGGAAACATCCGTGGAACCATATGGTATCTTAATTTTAATTATTTTACATTAACTATTTTTGCCTTCGGAAGTGACTCTTTGTTTCAAAAGTGCCATAAATACAAAAGAAACAAAGAAACTAATTTATTTGGCTGTACTTTCACCATTTCCACATACACCAGCCCTCTCAGGCATGATATGCTAGGCCACATCTGGGAGGGAATGAGCAAGCGCCACTGCCAGCATGCTCCACAGCTCCACCACCTGCTCTCACCAGGGAGACATGGAGGAGACGTTGGGGAATGGACCTACAGAGAGTGGTGTGTGCCAGCACACTCCTGGCTACTGCTTGCTGACTCAAAAGGGGTATAGTCTTGGCAGTCGCTCCTTATATTTGAAATCAGCATGACTTCCATGAAACAAGCATAACTTCATTCTAAGTATTATTGTGCTTAGGTGAAAATTAAGCTGAAAGTAAGAGAGCTATTTAACATCTTCCAGTTACTACTTGTCCCAAATCCTTTTCTACACTGTCTGTGAAGGACCTGAGGCTGACACTGAAATAAACCAAGAGTTCTGCTGCTGGTGCAACTTCAGTTCACTTCCCAGGGTTAAATAAGAAACTGGCTCTCAGAGCATGTCCATTTAAGTCTGTCATTCTTGCAGACTGTCTGCAAATGCAACTTAATTCCACAGGAATTGAGCTAGTCAGGGTGGGTGACTAAACACAAGCCAGGCTTGTAACACAACAATAAAAGAAGCTTGTTTCCTTTTAGAAAATGGAAGAAAATAGCAGTGCTTGTATGAAAAAGCATTGAGAACAAGGGACTTTCTCCTGCATCGGGGTTTCCATTAAAATCTTTACAAGCACCTAGCTGTGTGGAAGACTGCCAACACCATGATAAAGTTAATTAGGCAAAACTATAAAGATTTTTAATAGTGACCACTGCATGAGACAATTTAAACCACTTGAGCATGTTCCCTGGGCCACTTGAGGGTTGTTATGAAATCATGTTCTCAACACTGTGCCACTTACAACTGAACTTGAAGGAAACAAATGTATGGCTTGGATTTTAGAGAAGAGAGGGAAACATCTCACATGAATAAGCAGGGCCAGAGAGCAGCTGTGCCTTCTTGTTGTGAAATAAAGCCTCATATTGTGGGAGTTCTTGCTCATTCAGTTAAGTATTCCAACCTAGAGTTTTTCCAGAACAAAATGTCAATTGTTTTTATTCTTCTGTAGAACAATTATTTTTTTCCTTTATTGTTTGATGAGCCTTTCACCACAAGGACATTTTTCACCATTTATTGCAGCCTTGGGGACAGCTCCATGCTTGAATGTGCTCACAACACTGCCCATAACATGATAGTAAATAAGAAAAGCCTTGCACACATGGCTGTTCATATGTACATTCATTTTTTTCCTCCTTTATAGCAACAGCAATGTTAATGTCACTGTCATTTGTTCCTTGGGCAACAATGGCTGCAATCCTAACCTCACTTTCCTGAGAGTAAGTCCCATTGAACACAATAGGACTTACTTCTGAGTAGTCCTAGTTAGGATTGTGCCCAATGTCAATCTATTTGATGTTCTAGTCCATGGTGAAGCATGCTCAATTCTAAAAATCACATAACATTTTAAAATGTCATTAATTCTAACTCTAAAAAAATATGCCGGTGTCGGTTCAGAATCACCAATGGCAAAAACATTCTTTTGCTTCTACTATAAATTATATATTTTTATTCACTGTATTCTTGGTGTTTCACAGTTGCATGAGTTAGGGCACAATCCTAACCAGGATTGTGCACAACCCTAAAATTTAAAGTTTTGAAAATTTAAAAAATATGTGTCTAGAAATCTTCATCACTCTGATCATATTTTATAGGGCAGCTAGTGATCAGGAGCTGGAGATTTAAGCAAAATGGCCAAATTTTTGCTTTTAATTAAAAAGAAAGAAAAAAAGAACAGACAGTGTCTAGCACTGTAGATGATGGAGCAAAAGTAATGAAGAATATGACACTCATTATTGCAGGTAATGAGTGTGTGCCATGAGCTCAAAAACAAGAGGATATTTATTGAGGGATTCTAGTGTTCTGCGTGAATATGTATCAAATCTATCATTTGGCAATGGAGAAGCCTAATGCTTCACAGCCCAATCCTATCCACACGTTCCTGGGAGTAAGCCCTATTGACTCTAATGAGACTTACTTCTGAGTAGACATGCTTAGGATTGGCTGTCGCTCTAGCAAACGCATTTCCTGTAGCAAATTTGTACTAGCAGAAACAAACAGGCAAGAGAGTCCTTGCCACTATGGAACTCTCTAGAATCTAAAAAAAAAAAAAAAATCATCATTGTTTGCTGGGAAGATAGCTGGTTTAAGGACAGAAAATGCAATTAATCTAACCTTGTGCCTTTTCAGATGACAATGAATGTGCAAATGCCACACAACTTTGTGGAGAAAACGCAAACTGCACAAATACTGAGGGAGGTTACTTCTGCACATGTGCACCTGGATTCCGATCTAGTAATGGCAATGAAAGCTTTGTGACCAATGATGGAACTTCTTGTATAGGTAAGATATCAATAAAACTCTGGTATGTTTCTCTACTTAACCTCTTTGTTTGAACTCAGGGATTACACTGGATTTCAGTTTCATTGCAAACTTGCCTCTCAGAAAGGACAGCCTCAACTCAGTATTCCAGTCCCAGTTCATTCAGTCTCTGAATAATAAATGACTAGATCCTGATAGCCTTACTTAAGCACAAAACTGTTAACCCAGCAGAATCATAAACTTGTTGCAAGGTTGAAAGAAAGCAACTCAAGAGACTCGGTACTCAGGGGTGAAAGTTTGCAGGCTTTTATTGCATTGAAAGCAATGGGCCCATGGGACTTTTGTCTCAAAGCATGGGCCCCTCCCGAATGGAAATTTGGACATTTATACAATTTGCTGTCCTTTGTCCTCAAATCTAGATGATTCATTGGCTGAAATTTTACATCAGAGATGGGGCAAACACCTAATAGGTTACAGATAAGGTACAATTTGCATAAAAGATGGGAAATAGGTGGGCAACAAGTGGGCAAAACAATTGATTGGCTTTGATTTACATACAGGTGGGGTTTTACCTTAAAACCTTGAAAAGTACAACAGTTTCTAGAAGCCGAAAGAGTGCAGTATGATACAAATATTCATGCTTAGGTAGAAAGCAAAATAAATTACAAGTTGGTTCTTGGCATGAATATTCGGCACTTACTCATCCCTCATTAGTGGCCTGATACAAGCGGCCTATCTTATCACCTCTGCATTCTATAACAGTTACACTGTGAGACTGCAAATCTAAGGCTTCTTTTATTAAGAGGTTTAAAAGTTTTACTAAAACCAAGCTTTTTGGTTTCTATTGCTTAATTTTCATATAACTATTGTGACCTTTTACCTTGGGTACAGTTTGGCATCAAGGGATCAGTTGGTCTCCATATTACACATATGTGCTTTTACTCTAAAGCATAAAAGTATAAAAGTTAGAAAGCTAGTGAATACAATCAGTGAATAACATTTGCCAAAGCTTGCTCATCCCTCCAGCAGCTGCCTTGCACCTGTTATCTCTTGAGCTACATCCCAAAGTGTAAACAAACTTTGAGGCCCAAGCACCTTCAGTCAGACTTTTAATCAGACTTGCAAAATGATTCTTTCTTAACACCAAGCAGCTTTTTTTTTTTAACCATCTTATGTGTTGCTATGCTTTATACTGGGCTATCTACCCAGTGGCCTGTACATGTGGGTTACAGTCTGGGGTCAAAGGTCACTGTGTCTTAAATTCAATCATCCTATAAAAATAAGGCTTGCAGTGTCATGTACAGTGAATTTGTTGTTTTGCTTCCTTATCCTTCTTCACCTTCCTCCACATGATTTGAGAAGTTATAGGAAGCATTCCTATGTGCCATCATGAGTGTGCACATCAAGATCCAGAGTTTTTATAGCTCTCAGTAAACGATGGCTGAATTGGACAACTCTTTTCTGTAACTGCTGCTGGTTTTGGAGGTTGAATAAAAAGGAAAGGTATTCAAGCTCTGATCATATTGACATGACATCTTTGCAGTGCACCATAGACAACAACATTCATTCACTGAAATAAGCTCATCCCCAAGAAACAGTTCTTTACTCTCCAGTTCAGTTATGCCTATTTTGAGCTAGCCATGCACAATGGCTGAAATAACAAGTGGAAGTCTGAGGGAGCTAGGTCAGGGCTGTAGGGTGGATGGGGTAACACAGTCCAACCCTGTTTAGTGATGTGTTCCGAAGTCCTCAAACTTGTGTGAGGCCGAGCGTTATCATGTTGAATCAAACATTCACCTGGGTTGTTATGGCGCCGAAGTCGCTGGAAGCGCTTCTTGAGTTTGGTTAATGTCTTCACATAAGCTTCAGAATTAATGGTGCTGCCTCTTGGCATCACATCAATGAGTATGACGCCCTCACAGTCCCAAAACACAGTGATCATGACCTTACCGTCAGAAGCAGTTGCTTAGAATTTTTTCTTCTGTGGAGATTGAGGATGACGCCATTCCATCGACTGTCGTTTTGTTTCGGGCTCAAAATGGTGAACCCAGGTTTCATCACCTGTCACAATCCTGGACAAGAACGCTTCCCCCTCATCTTCAAAACGTTTCAGCAACTCAGAAGAAGTGCTTTTTCTGAGAGATTTGTGGTCCACCGTAAGACAGCGCGGAACCCATCGTGCACACACTTTTGAGTAATCAAGAGCACGGATGATTGCATTCACACTTCCTTTGCTGATTGACAGCTTCAGCACCAACTGCCTAGTCGTTATGCGTCGGTCCTCGCGAATGAGCACATCAGCAAGCTGCGTCTTGTCAGGTGTGACAGCCGTGGATGGCCGCCCCGAACGCTGCAAATCTTGGAGCTCTGCCAAACCGCCTTCTAATGGCCTCACCCTCTGTGCCCAGTGACTAACCGTATTTCTGTCAACTGCAGATTCTCAATAAACTGTACACAAACGTTTGTGAATGTTCCCAACAGTTTCTTTTTCCGCAGTGAGAAATTCAATGACGACACGCTGCTTGTAACGTACATCACTTACAGACGCCATTTCGAAACACTGCTGCAGCTACGCTATCTGTCTGAAGAAACCAAAAATTTGTGTGCACACTCCTGAAAATTCAAATAATGTATATCTAAAGTTTTGCATTTGTACCATTACTGTAGGCTGAGAAAAAAAAGTGGTGCATTACTTTCTGGGCGACCCTCGTAGAAAAAAGAAAAAACTTTTCTTCTTCCAATTCTCACGAACTCTAAGGATTGCTGTTTTTGGAAGAAATTGAACTATTTTGCATTTTTTTTTTTCTGCTGGTATTTTTCATTTGCTGCTGAGCTGCTACTCAGGGACTGGGGAAACAATCAATAAATTCATTTCCTCTTTTGGCAAGTATATTATCCCTGCGTTGATTGTATCTTGTTCAAGATGCATTTCTTATGATTTACAGTCCTGATAATTTGTTTTTCTCACAGTATTCCCAATATAGAAGAAATGCCCGCTTTTTAGTTTAGGGAGGCATTTACGTTAACATTTTCACAGTTATTCAGTTTGATAGGATTTTGTTACCTTTTCCCGTAACAGCATACAGTACCTTGCTGATGCTCTCTAGAATTTGATTGGACTTCATATGTCTTTAAAGACTGCCATAAGATGTGAGTGATTCACATGTATGAACCGAAAACAGGGCAAAAACTTGAAATATCAGAATATCAATTGCAGTTAGATCTGATCATTAAGCAATGATATATTTGTCAACAGGAAGAGAGTATGAAAAAATCCTCATTGTCTGAATTTTTATTATTCCCAAGTCCTTTTTATCCAGATTCATTGGATTAATGTCCTTGATAATTGTCCCATGCCAATTAAATCTGTTGCTCCACGCACTCATCTTTATCCAAATTTCTGATCGTCCATTTTTCAGTTGAGTATCCAAGTGTCTTTGGAGAGATCCAAATGCTCCTTTTCATAAGACATTTGGATAAATTGGAAGACATTTTTCATAAGATAACATCTCCTTTAGTATTTATGACTTCCAGAGAATGGAAAGTGACTCAATGGATCATTGCTCAATGGGATGCAGAAAAAAAGAAAGTGCAGTGGGATTGAAAGAGAAAAGGAAAGTGTTCAGAGAAAGGAAAGGCTTCATTGGGACACAGAGACATCAAGGAAAAATGTTAGAAGTGTTAACACATGCTCTTATTAGGGCCAGCTCATCCACAAAGCCATGGTCACCTTAGGCCACAGATTGGGGGGTGTCATCTCTGTCTACCTACTTGGCTCCACTACTCCTGCTGCTGCTGCTGCTGCTGCTGCTGCCACTCCCTGGATTGGAACAGGAAGACAGGGAAAGAGAGGAAGAGAATATGCTTAGAGGAGGAGGGTATTGAGCTAGAACATTGAAGAATGGGAGCAGAAGAGACTGGCACATCATCGAGAAAAGGAGGCAGCATGCCAAATGCTGCCTAAGGCATCAGGAGTTCTTGGGCCTGCCCTGGTTCTAGTTCACATGTTCAATCAAGACATGGAATGGAGCTGGCTTGCTCCTACTAGTGCTGCTCTGACCATCATGGACGGATGTGAACAGACCATATGAATTTAGGGCGCAATCCTAACCAACGTTCCAGCACTGATATAGCTGTGTCAGAGTGGGGTGCACTGCATCTTTCAGTGGGAGGCAGTCAAGGGGGGCCTCCTCAAGGTAAGGGCACGTTTGTTACCTTACCTTCGGCATGCATTGCAGCTAGGTCAGTGCTGGAATACTGGTTAGAATTGCACCCTTAGTCTTTGTCAGATTATGCACATCATACAGAGGTCGGAAAATAGGCCTTCAGCTGCATCCACATCAAGAGCATGTCCAGAGGCCACAATCCCCACTCCCTTTCACATATAGTTGACTGGATGGACCAGAGGATATGTGTAGGGTGAAAAAATAAGTTAAAAGGAAAGCACTGCGTTAAAACTAGGACAAAAATGCTTTTCCACAGTGGCAGTTCGCATAGTGATGCCACCTTCTTGAGGTAATGATAAGTTAAAAATGGCCCTCAGAGTGAGCTGAGCTGTGCACTCCTGAGTTAAGTACATCAATCATTAGCCCTTACCCAGATTGAGGAAACTGATTCTCTACAAGGGCTTTTAAGACCCAACTAGATGTGCACATAAAATGCTCAATATATCTCAATAGGATGGGGCAGCTTTTTAATTAATAATCCCATGTGCCCTTTTTAGTAAAAAACAAAGAGCATTTTTCAGGGAAAAGAGTAGTTAAATGAAAAATAGAGTGCGGGGAAGTGCTGCAAATAGATTCAAATTCAGGGCAGGGCAAAATACTAAAGCCCCCCTCCCCCATATTCTGGTTTTGCTGAGTTTTTCATACCCCCTATGTTATTAATTAAAAAAAAAAACCCTCCTTCCCACCTCACTTATTAGGCTACATTGTGCATGTGAGACACACCTAGGTTGACCCTGGTCTACTGAATGTCAGAAGCAATGTCTGCTATGGGACAGGAGAGCAACTAATTTTAAAATACTTGAAAGCTCTGCCTTGCCATATTTTTTCCATCAGCATCTTTGGATCACATTTACTTTATACAGGTTGGGCAGCCCTTATCCGGAATTCCGAAATATAGAGTATTCCAAAATAAGGAACTTTTTTGAGCACCAGCCTGACTTTTTTTTTAACTTAAAGAAATAAAATCGCAAACTGTGTTTCGTGCACAAAACTTCCTTCATGCACTAAATTTATTAAAAATATTGTATGAAATTACCTTCAGGCAAGGGATACCTGAAACATAAATGAATTTTGTGTTTAGACTTGAGCCCCATCCCCAAGATCTGTTATTATGTATATGCAATTATTCCTAAATATGGAAAAATCTGATATCCAAAATGCTTCTGGTCCCAAGCACTTTGTATAAGAGATACCCAGCCAGTACAGCATTTTGCCATTTCCTTTCTGTAAAGCTTTTATAGCCATGTTGTTGCACCTTCCAATAAGGAGCTCCATATTTTTACTCAATTTAACTGACAATTGTAGAGTTGTGCATGTAGTGGAATTCAGGAATACATGACCAAAGGAATTAATCAGGTTCTTAAAGGAGAAAAGATCATAAGAAAAGAAAGCCACTATTATTACATTTACAGAGTGATCTCATATTTGTTAGTCTTCAAATCTGTGAGAGTTATTATAAAGTAAAAGGAGGGAGTCTAATTCTGTGTGCTACTGAAGAAAAGAAAATGAAATGGACTGATTTGGGGGAGGCTTAGACTGTATATTGGAGGAAGGTGGTGTCTGATTTTTAACAATGATTTGAACAATGGGACATTTTGGCCAGGGAGACTTTGAGATTCCATATAAGAAGCAATATTGCTCATATGTGCCTGGACTATAAGCAAATAGTTTCATAATGCATGGAATTAAGTTTCAAAAAATGGCTTCTACGCTTTCTTCTGTGTTTGTGTGATGACAGTGTGAACGCATGAACTGACCCCATTTACCTATTGGAAATTTACCTATTGTACATTTACCTAGTGCCTATTGCAAACCTATTATGTTAAAAGTAACACAACCCATTTTGAAACTGTCACAAACTTACAAAGATTAATGTGATGTGAAGGTTCTGTGCACTTTCCAAGAAGGGCAAATATTTTAATTCTTCAGCAAACGTTGAACTGAATTTTATATTACTGATATGGGCTTGTGTTCAGCAGTAAACTAGAAACAATTTTTGCGATGCTCAGGAGTATATCTTTGTCATATCTCAAATGCTCATTTTTTTCCAGTTGAGGTTTTCTGAAATTGACTTCCTGTTGAAGGGTGAAAAAGATTTCTGTTCTCAGATATTCCTTACTGGGAACACAAAGTAAAGACAACTGGGAGGAAAGTCCTACATTCAGCATTATGGACACTGGGCAACCATTCTGTCCTTCCATTATATGCATAGCTTCGAACTTGTGATCATCGCTGTCATCTCTGGTATCACTGATAAGAGGCCGGGAAGTGCAGTGCAGGGGTGGCAGGTGAGACAGAACTGCCCCGTCATTGTCCATGGAAAAGCACCACTACTGGCACAGCTGCTTACTCCCAATGAGGCTCTCCTTACATCCAAGGAGGCTCTCCTTAGACCCACTTTCTCAGGTGTAAGGAGAGTCTCCTCTTTTGTATGTGGGTGGGGTGGCTGAAGTGCTTTTCCACAGACTACTATGAGGCAGTTCTGCCTCACCTGCTGCCCCCATACCACCCATCCCTGATAAGAGGGTGGAAGTGTGAACCTACTTTTCTCCCCCTCTGCCCTAAAGAATTATCAAAGCTGGAAATGATAAAAACTTGTGTGATACACAAGAGCAGTGGTTCCCAAACTTTTAGCTTTTTAAAATGTCAGCTTGCCAGAACCCAGTGGAAGTGATGTCATGGCCAGAAGTGGCATCATCAAACAGGAAAGTCTTTAATGCCCCCTTATGACAAAAATCAAATCAATTAACTAAGGGCGCAAACCAAACCTATGCTGGAGCAGGCAAGCCGGGAGGCTTGCGCTGCATCCAGCGCAGGTTCGTTGGCTGCAGTGGCTCAGCCAGGGGCAAGGGGAAGCTCTTCCCCTTACCTCTGGGTAAAGGCTGCTCCCCCAATGCGTCTTTTTGGACCTGCACCATCTCTGGAATTGGCACAAGTCCGAGGAGAGCGGAGCAGCTTGAAGCTGTTCCATTCTCTGCGGGGATGGGGGTTGGCATCTGGCATATCTGCTGGGTCCCAGACCCACCCCTGGCTCCCCACGTGCCTGCCCCTGGGGCCACCCATCCCCCTCCCTCCCCCGCCCAGAAATGCCCCTCCCACCTCCTGCCTGCCCCCACACCTACCATTGCCACTTGTGTCGGCGCGGGTGCACCAACACAAGCAGCGGTGAGGAAGCCACCGTGGAGGCATCTGCTGGCCTCCGCGTGTCGGCGCATCTACATGCTCCAACACGGCTTCCTCCCATGGAGGCGCAAATGTGCTTTACGGCATGTTTGCAACCCTCCTATGCCAGCCCAAAGGACTTGGGCCAGCATAAGGCGCAGTTTGGATTGCACCCTAAGTAAAGTAAAAGTTTTACAATAAGTATAAGTGGAAAAAAAATTTTAATAACGAAGAACCCTCCTAGCCCTCCCAATCAGTTGCTGATCTGTTTAAAGAAAATATCCCAAAAGCTGAAATCCTATCCACACTTAGCCAGGAGTAAACCCAATTGACTAGCATTGTTAAAAGCATATACATAGAAGCCTGTTAGAAGTACAGATCTGTAACATTTCCCCAAATATGGTTTCATACCAGTGTAATATCAAGTCTAAAACACACATTGAAATGAAATTGGATCAACCTGAAATTGGCTCGCGACCCACCTACTGGGTCCCAAACCACAGTTTGACAAACACTGCACAAGAGGGAAGAAATCTTGAAGAACATCATCAGCTTGATGGCGTCCTGTTGCACTTGAAGTTACCAGGGTCAGACCAGCTGCGCACACACCCTGAACAAACATCGCATAGCTTAGCAATACTTTAGGCGTTCCAATGGAACAATGTGCAATCTGAGAGGAAGTTCTCAGTATTCCTTGCAGTGACACAGAAAAGACTGTGGTGCAACTCTTGGATTAGGTGCAACTGCACAAACTGTCCAAAACAAAAAGTCTATTTTGCATGCAAAATATACCTGTGTAATCCCTTGCAGCTTCAGGTAGGGCTAATGAAGAACCCTGTCTAAAATCCTGAAAAGCCACTTCCAGTCAGTGTTGACAGTATTGCCCTAGGCAGACCAATGAGCTGCCTCAGACTATGAACATTTCATACATTGAACTGGGTCCCTGCACCTCTGGCATTGCAAGATGATGAGGTGCAGGGACAAAGATGAAGCTCCAAGCTGCAAAATATTTTGGGCAAGATTGTTGCATGAAAACCTCAACTTAAGGAATTTCTGAAAGAGCTCCTAATACAAAAGTACCGTGTTTTCTAAACCAGTCTGGTGTAGTCTTCTGGGCCTCAACTGGACTATGGTAACATAAACTGTCCTTGAATTGCCATCTTGATTTTGTTTAAAACGTCAATTATGTGCTGGAGAACGCTTATAAATGATTTATGCTAGCGATTAACCTCTTTCTTTGCAGTGATAAGCTTGAAAAATGCTGAATTATGTATCACCATCTCTGCACTCTGTTTATCATATTTTGAGGAAAAGTGCTGTTAGTATTAATTTATGCATTAATTTTTAATACTCGGTTTATATGCACTGTTTTATACCAACGGTAGTGCAGTAGATCATCACTCACCGAAAAGGGCATTACAGGCTGTTGCAAGTATCTTTGTCCCTCGGTAGAAAGCTATTTATTTTGCTAGATGTATTTAGAACTCAAGCTCCTTATATGTAGCTATGGAAAGAAAAGCACTTCTAATGATGAGGTTGCTCTCTAGCTGATCTATATATCCATTATGAAAATGGATGCTTTTGTCGGTTTTTTCTTGTGCTTGACACTTCTCATTTTGATAAGTGAATCTGTGTTCTACTCCTGTACTCTGTATACCCTGCTTATCAATGAGCTTTGTTTGCCTTTTCTCATCACTCAGGGGTTACAAGGGACTTGAAACTATTGCTTTCTCATGACAAAGGAGCAAGGGTGATGCTGAAACAGTGGTATTCTGTGCAGCATGAGAAGCGGGATGACTTTGAACTTTCTATCAAGTCATCATAGAACACAGAATCCACAAAGCAGAGGAATAATAAAGATCAGGCACATTGTTTTGTCACCATTTGAACAAAGACTGTAAGATGTTTTGTGTCTAGAACAGCAGGAGACGAGGCAATACTTTAGCAAACAGGGAAACAACAAAATGCCCATGATTAGGTGATATTCCACTCCAATTGATGATCTCAAGATGAAATTTTAGTATTGAGCTCTGTTTTCCAGCTGTCACAAGCTTAGAATATTGAACAGAAATATTAAAGCAGGAAGCAGGAATTCATGGATCACCGAGGAGAAATGGGGAACAGTAGAACATGGTTCTGGGCCATGCACAGAGGGTATAATGACTAATTAATCCCACAGACATGTTGCCCCGCTGATTTTCCTTGTGAAATCATGAGTCATTCTTACTCCCACCAGTATTTTTAAAAGCTCAGAGAAGCTATAATGTTTCAATCCTATGTACTTCAGATGATTTTCTGAACTCATGATAAAGTTCCAGTTAAACTCCATGGAAATGTATTTATTTTTATAAATACCACTCATGTGTCTCAGAGCAACTTTGAATATATGTTGAGTTGATTATTTTCAGTTGAGTGTTCAGAACAATCCATAAATATCATAGTAGTAAGGTAGGTCAGTTCTGCTCTAATAATGCAAGGGAGGAGAGAGCAGGGTAACAGGATGGCATGTCAGAGGCTTACTCAGTATGCTGCTCAGCAAGTTTCAAACTGGGGCCTTCATATTCATAGCACTGTATCTTATCCAGTGCACAACAGTAGTTCTTTATGTATAGAAACACAAACTTTAAGCATATGCAAACACCCACATGTGTTGTGTTTCATCAGACTGTTGATATTTAGAACAGTTTTTTCCCATGTATTTGAGTAGGTGGAGAGGAAAGCTGTTGCATTTGTTTTTGTGTTGTATTTCAGTCCCAGCAAAGTCAACAACTGTGCACTGTATCTTGTACAACTGTACAATTCAGATTCCTCCCTCTCCCTGCTGCAGGCCTGTGTTTAGAGCCCTGCCAATAAGCTATAGAACAGTGGTTCTCAAACTTTTAGCACTGGGACCCACTTTTTGGAATGAGAATCTGTCAGGACCCACCGGAAATGATGTCATGACCGAAAGTGACATCATCAAGAAAGGAAATTTTTAACAATCCTAGGTTGCAATCCTATCCACACTTACCCAGGAGCAAGTTCCATTTACTATCATTGTTTAAAGCATATTCACAATAGCCTGTTAAAAGTATAGATATGTAACATTCCCCAAATGCAGTCACATACCATGGCAGCATCGTCTACTATTTTCAAAATAAAATATTGAAGTGAGTGGGGACCCACCTGAAATTGGCTTGTGACCCACCTAGTGGGTCCCTACTCACAGTTTGAGAAACACTGCTATAGAAAATCCTGCTTAATAGCCTGTTATGTTACCAACATCTGAGCGTAACCTGAATCAGATGTCAAAGTTCAATAGGAAAGATCTACTGGAAATCCTGTGATTACAAGTGAAGCCTCAGTATCCTCAATGTATCTTGAACTCCCCCGCCAATACTGAAAACTGCAGATAAGCAAATCTGCTGCTGCGGCTCCTTGAAGCCTCTGGCGGGCTTTCTGAAGCCCACAGAGGCTGCGTGTGTCCACCTGTGGCCTCTGCAGGCTTAAGAATGGCTGTTTCAGGCTGAAAAACATAACATTTTTATGCCTTGTAAGGCATTCTGAGGCCCGGGAAAGCTGCGGCCTCTGTGGGCTTCAGAAAGTCCTCCAGAGGCAGCCAGCGCTCATCTCCAGTCACCTTCAGAGGGTTCAGGCTGGGCCAAGTCTCACTCAACGTGGGTCCAGGGGACATTCCTTAAGCCAGATCTGCGGAAAGAAAATCCACAGATACTGGGGCTTCACCTATACAGAATAGGGCTGGGCCTCTATCACTGTCTTTCCATCCCTGTTATTTCATGACTTCTTCCCTTATTCAATATTCTTCCCCCCAAAAAAATTTTCACATTCACTGTTAATTCTGATTCCATGCCATTATTTCATCATTATTATAATGTTTCCTTACATGACCCCCTTCATGGTTAACCATTAAATATTCATCCGCTGGTTCCTTTCCTGCTTCTCCTGCGACTTGCTTCTATGCGTATGATCCTTTTTATCCCTCTGTTCACAAATTATCTTGCCTCTTTCAGATAAGTACTTCTCACACACGTCCATCTGTTCAATTTATGAATGCATTATTCCTCCGCTCCTAGTTCATCATCCATCCTAATTTATTCCCACCTCTTCCATTCTTTCAATTACATCTCAGACTCTGCTTCAAGTTCAATCAATTTTGTTCTCCTTACAAAAGTCATCAGTAATATTTGGGCTCCTTTATTGATACCGCTTCCTGTCAAGTTAAATAATGCTGTAAACATTGCTGAATTATTAGCTTTTACTGCTTTTGCCAATGTACCTGGTCATGAATTAGATTTTCCTTTAAGTAGTTTCATTGGACGTGTTAAATATCTCATAGAAAGGAGCATCAATATAAGCTTCTTAGAATGTAGCTAGGAACCATTTGGTATATACTATAGGCATCCCTTCTTATCTATAAAAGCAGAAGTGATGCAAAGCTGCAAAGATACTATGAATTGGGGAATGGTAGCAGTAAGAACCAAATGTTCCTGTCTAGCTTGTCTTCTTGCCCAGAAACTGACATCCTCAACCTCATACCTGGGTTCAGCATGCCTTAGGGAAAAGCCCTGCGTTGAGTCTGTCCACAGTGTACTGGGCAGAAGCCTATTGGCTTTCAGGTGAAGGATCTTCTGCTTGGTAAGTTTCTTGACCAAGAGATTCATGTGACAGCACCTCCTTCTTTTGGCCACCCCAGCATGGTGAAACAGGAGTATCTGAGGGATGCTCCCATTTGTAGATGAGGCTGCAGCAGCAGCAAAGTCCCTTGGGGGATTTGGCCTCGGCCAAATTCCTAGTTTTTGAACCCATAGGATGTGTCATCTGATGAGCATGGCTATTTGACTTGTGTATGTTCTGGCTCATTCCCTGCTCACCACTCTTCTTTAGCTACTATGGTTGGCAACCTTCAGTCTTGAAAGACTATGGTATAAGCTTACAGCACCCGGTATTCCCAGGCAGTCTCCCATCCAAGTACTAACCAGGCCTGACCCTGCTTAGCTTCCGCGATCAGATGAGATCGGGCATGTGCAGGGTAACTATGAATGTGGTACAAAGAGAAACAGAGGATTAAATAGAACAGAGATACAACATTTAACCCATTTAAGTATATATGGAGTGTTTATTTGCTCATAGCTTATTATGAAGACTTTACCATTTTAATAATATATCAATATAATATATAATTGATGCTTGCAAATTCCATGGTATGAGAGCTGTATCTTATCAAACAATAAGATTTCAGTTCTTGATAATAGTCAATAAAATATCTTTATAATTTATATACATTATAATACAGGAATAATTATTTATTGTTATTCATTTTTGCTTCATTTAGAGAAAATACATGTGCTCAGTTTATAGGGAAAGGGCTAGGAGAAGTCTTAATTCTGAAAAGCCACACACTCCATTTCTCTGTCTAATCCTCAGTTTTTTCAAAACTTGCTCTCATAGCTTTCTAAATACCTTGAGTTTTTAATGGCCCAATCCTATGGGTCACTTAATATATGTCAGCGGATCTCATAATCCACTGCCATTATTCATCTTATGATAGTGCAAACATCACAACACTGTCACATGCTACAGGGTTGTTGGTGAAAATGGCTAGAGCATGCATGCACCAGGACTGCCCAGATACTCTACCTGTACAGGTGAAGTGGTGGAAAGGGCAGTTTGTGTGTGGTTTGGGGAGGATCAGGGCATGGGGTGCACTGAGCTAGGGGGGTGGTTTGAGGGAAGGTAGAAGTGGATATCATCAGCAGCCATGAATACCAGCTTCTATCCCCTTGGCCTAGACCCACCTCCTTTCTAGAACCAGTTTGAGTTCACTGAAATTGAGTGTTGGGAGAGTTAGAACAGACAAGAGAAAATATTTCTTTACTCAGCGTGTGGTTGATCTGTGGAACTCCTTGCCACAGGATGTGGTGACGGCATCTGGCCTGGATGCCTTTAAAAGGGGATTGGACAAGTTTCTGGAGGAAAAATCCATTACGGGTTACAAGCCATGATGTGTATGCGCAACCTCCTGATTTTAGAAATGGGTTATGTCAGAATGCCAGGTGCAAGGGAGGGCACCCGGATGAGGTCTCTTGTTATCTGGTGTGCTCCCTGGGGCATTTGGTGGGCCGCTGTGAGATACAGGAAGCTGGACTAGATGGGCCTATGGCCTGATCCAGTGGGGCTGTTCTTATGTTCTTATGTTCTTCCTCTTCTTGGACTCAATGGGGAATAAAAGAATGAAAACAAGTCCCTAGTCCATCTGGCCAATCGTCCAAGAAAAGCAGCAATCAAGAGGAACAACCCATGTCCTTGAGGTCCTCCATTGATGCGCTTCTCCTCCAAGGTTGGGGTGCAATGGGGTAGACATGCGACAAAGGGCCACAGACTACCAGGGCTCCAAACTGAATGTTTCAACCCTAGAATATTTGCAGTAAATAATACCAGCAAAGACATATCTAACCATATACAGAGTGCACTTCTGCGACATGGAGCAACTACAGCTAGTTGTCATATAACTAAGGGTTAGGGGCCATGACTTCAAGTTATCAGCAGGGCCTAGGAGAGGGGGGTAAAGGGGATAATTTGTACCCGGGCCCAGGGTCAGGAAGGGGGCCCAGGAGCCAAAGGAGGGGGCCCAGAAAGTTCCTGGGACCTGACATTTTCCTATCTCACCTGAACTAACTGCTAGCACATAATGCTGGGGCACAACCATGTGCATGCAGTGTTAACTGCTGCTGCAAGCTATACACACCAGTCCCAGGAAAGCATCCATGATCCTCCTTAACACAGTGTCAAATCTGGGAGGAAACTAGCCTGCTACAGTAGCTCTTTGGCTTGTGGATCCTATAACCATGAAGGAGTGTATAGAAGTTCAGGGACCCAGCTGTGGGGTTGTAGCTGCTGCAGAAGTTCATTTTGATCCATTCTAGTGTGAACTTACATACAATAGTGCTAATATTCTGCAATCCATTTTCAATCCGTATTTCAAAAATTTTAGAGAGACTTAGGAGTGTGTTCAGTTTTCCATATTATTTTATCTAGCTGCTAATGCCACATGGTCGGGTAGACCTGGATTCTGCTTCAACAAGCGTAGTAGACCTGCGCTCCAAAGACTATTGTGGCTGTCAGCACCCTCCCCTGCCCTATTCCCCCCCATTCTGCCTGCCCCCATTGCCCTCCTTCCTCTTTGGGAAGGGGCCCAGAAGAAACTTTGTACACCCTGCTAAAATTCCTCTCATAGGCCCTGGTTATCAGGAACTGCTTTTCAGATATGAGGCATGACTGGACTGTACCACCATCTCTGTTTTTCATAATTAAGCCCTGTTCTTGCTACCTTGACATTTAGCTGCACAAGCAATTTAATTGTTGTACTTATTTCCACTGCATTTAATGAGTAGTTTAGCTTCTCTTTTTAAATGTACAGCGCTCTCTCTCTCTCTCTCTCTCTCTCTCTCTCTCTCATTGATATATAAATAAATAAATAATTTTGATACAAAATTGCTTGCAGGATGTTGGTCTGCAACCCACAAAGCAGCAAGGTGTTAGTATGTAAAACCTTTTTTTAAAAAAAATTCACTTTCTCACAATATTTTCAGATATAGATGAGTGCAGTGAGGCGCTAACCATTGCCTGTGGAGATCACGCAAAATGTGAAAATTTGTATGGAGGATATAACTGCTCCTGTAAGGAAGGTTATCAACCATCCACAGGAAAATTACAGTTTAAGCCAAATGATGGCACTTCCTGCCAAGGTAAATGATATTATAGAGGTTTATGTGTTATTATAGAGCTATATCTTCTGAGAGGCCCACCAGTGACTCTTTATCTTCTGCTAGATTAATCAGCTGGATATGAAAAAGTGGCAAGACACGAACATCTAGATTTTTTTTTTTAAGAATAGGACTGATATGTGTGTTGTCTGAAAAATGCAAGAACCCTGTTGGACAGTATAAAATATAGAATCGATTATTTCTTCTTATGTACTCACCCAAGTACATTAACTGTTAAGAGGCCAGCACATTGCATAGGTAAAAAAATCTCTGTATTCTTAATTGACACAATTTTTTTATGTATAATAAGGACCCATCTTGTTAAATTTGGCAGAATTCACATAAATATGGTCACTTACTGCAATAAAATCACATTAGCATACTCTGCGTTTGAAATAATAAAATGCCTAAGCTTACCTGCCAAAAAAGTTGAGAGAATCCAAATTTAAGCTGAGCTAAATAGGAAAGTCTTTTTGAAGGCAAGACAATGTTTGCCTTCCAGTCAAACTCAAAGAAAGATAGGCATGTTGGCAGCCAGAGTGAAATGTATGGGCAAAGGAGTTCCCTAAAGTACTCTAGGCATGGCTTATCCTGCTTTTGTGAATGGGGTGGAGGATGTGCCAGTCCTGGACTACTATGAGTTTAGTCCTCTGTCTCTGAGCTGGCCCTGAATTAAGATATGTGTCAGACAATTCACAGCACCATTGTTGCTTAATGTGTGATGTACATGTTTATACAGTACACACAAGTATACATAGAAATCCTATGTAAGGATTTCTCCTGTCTCTTCACACTGTCTAGAAACCACTGATGTTTAGGGCCCAGCTGTGTGTGCATGTTGAGCACACACACACATGCGTGTTGCATTGCTTTACCTTTCTGATTCCCTTCTTGGCTATTGTACATTTTTCCTCACAGTAAAGCCACATATTGTTGCACCTTTAACCTTTCCTTTCTCCTCATTTCATGTGGTTGTGCCATGAGCCACTGCAAATGATTCTTGCACACACAATCCATTTCCTCCATGTGAGTATTTTACATATGTCATAGAGCAGGGGTGTCAAACATAAGGCCTGGGAGCTGGGAGCTGTTTCTGGATCTCAGGCTCCCCTGCTCTCAGCTGCAGAGTTGTGCTGAGGTGTCACTGGTAAAAGGGCACCCACACAATAATTGTGCTGTCCCATATCTTGAACTATCAAAATTTGCATATTTTCTCTTCAGTCATTTGCACCTAAGAGTTCCTTAGTGAGAAAAATGTGCTTATTTCTGGCCATGACCTGTATAATGACATCACTTCTGGCCATCAGGACGTATCATGAATGCTATTCAACCCTCTGTATTAAATGAGTGACACCCTTGCCTTAGAGAAGGAATGTCAAACATAAGGCCCACAGGCTGGTTACAGCTTGCAGAAGCTCTCTAACCAGCCTGCATGAACACATCTCAGGAGACATGCCCTGTCATGGAGAAAGAGAAGCAGAGAGGCCAAGTACCACCAATCGTAGCATCACATCTTCCCCTCATTCCAAAACAGCTTATGAGGCAAACACAGGGGAGTGCTGGGGCCAGGTTTCGTCAGCCTTCTGTAGCAGAGCGTTGGCAGAGCAAAGCTGAAGGAAGGAGCACTGGAGGAGGTGGAAGAAGGAGTGAGAGAGACAGACAGAACAAGTGCGAGAAATGAGAAAAAATTCATTTTTTGAATTGATGCATTCTTTATTTCAACACTTTATTTCAATGTCTTTCCCCTTGCGAACAAGGCATGAGTCAGTCACTTGTTTTATCTACCTCAGTATTGTCTCTGCTGACTGGAAGCTCTTCCAGGTTTCAGACAGGGGTCTTTTACAATTCTACCTGTGGATGCCAGGGACCTGTACATGCCCAGGACTTGCTCCATGCAAACCAAGAGCTTTACCACCACTGAGCTACCCCATCTCTTACTGACATTTATAGCACAATCCAATGTATGTTTACTTCAAAGCAAGTCCCAATGTGTTCAGTAGGCTTACTCCCAGGAAATTATGTAAGGATTGCAGCCTTTCAGCCCATAGCATGCAGCCGTGCCGATATAGTGCATGCTGACTGCTATGGTGAAGAGGCCAGCTCAGGAGACATAAATAAAAATCTTTTTTTACTTACCTCCCCCTAAGCCACCTGGCCGCCAATGGCTCCTGAGACCCACACCAGCTATTAGCTGGCATGAAGAGCCTTAAAGGGCACGTTGGGCCAGGAAAGGGGGATAGAATCTTCGCATGCACTGCTGTCACTGTGATCTTCCCCTAACTACCCTGAACCAATTTGACCCCATCTTTGCCCCATCCTTTCCCAAACCATCCCCACCACCACCTTACCTGCTTTGGTATGGTAAGCTCCTGGCACCCCCATGAGACCTATACAGTGTGGGACACTGATGCAGCTTTTACAACTTGGGTCAGGACTCACGACAGCAAATAGCAAGATCCACTGCTGTAGGCCCTCAATAGCATTGGGGTTTTAATCACTTCCACTGTGTTAAATGATTTATCTGCGCGATTTATGCCTTGCTTAGTAATGTTCTTGCGGTTGTTGCTTTTACTGTTGTTTACTGACCTTTGAGTCATGAGTACCACCTTGAACATTACCAAATGAAATGCTACTTCTTGTAACAAATGAAATCCTAATGGATTATCCATATTGGAGAATGCTGGGAGCACATGGTTCAGCTATACACAAAACTGTTGATGTGCTTAAGCAATGTTTATATCATGATGCCTTAATCAGAAATCTTTTTAATTTCAACAGAAATCCCAGTAGTAAAATGTGAATTGAAACATGACTGCATAGCTGAACATATTAACATAACTCTAGATAAAGTAAGTATCACAACTATATAGACTATTAAATCTTTTCATTTTTCCCTTCTCTTGGAATGTTGTTTGTAATTTTTCTAGTACTACAAACCTAAACATATTTTAGGTGCATTGATGTTTAGGATCAGGCATCCATGGTAGATGTCAGCTGCAATCCCATCACCTTCAGCTCTTGCAACATATTAAGGTTGTGCCATTGCTACAAGGTGTGAAATAACCAAAAGACCATGCGTTGAGGCCTGGTCAGCAAGGCCTAGTCTTTAACCCATTTCTTTGTCACATGAAAGTGTGACATTCTACAGTGTACTGAATTAGATGTCTGAACTTGTTGGCCCAACCATTTTTACTCATGGTGCTCCTTTGCCCGCATAATATCTTCCTGAACTAGTTTACTGTGAAGTTAAAAATTGCTCTAGAATGTCTTTGTGCTTGATCCTCAGCCATGCAATAGTGCAGTTTCATATAGGATCAGGTTCTCAGTGTGCAATCGGATGTTATAATATTTGAACGGTGTCCTCCTTTTCATTGCAGTTGAGCCTTGCAAAAATTCTTGGTTTAAGCATGTATCCAATAGATGTGTATTTCTCACATGTATAGTCTCCCTAGAACTCCATACAGAAAGTTTTTGGTTTTTTTTTATTTTAGCCCCACAACAAGTGTCTGATCCTATCCACCACCATTGGTGCTCTGGTAGAGAGTGCCCTGCATCTGTTGGTGGTGGGAGATGATCAGGAGAGCTGCCAGGGATAAATAAAACTGTTTTTACTTCCTTCTGCATAGGCTCTCTTCGGACCCACATCAGCTAAACAGAAGGGTGAGCTGAAAAATGGGGAATAGGATCTGGCATGCACTGCCTTTCTCACTGGCCTGCTCCCCACCCTCTGCCCTCCCCCTTCCCTACCTAGGAACACCCCAGAAACTCTCCCTCCTGGCTCCTGCTGCCAACTTACTGGAGCCTCCCAGAGCCACTGCCACATGTACTGCACTTCACCATTTGCAGCAGTGGCCTGGAAGCATGTGACAGTGGTTCAGCTTTGGCGCCACCCTGCTGTGCAAGGTGGCACAAGGGCTGCGCAAGGAAACATGAGTTCCAACAGCACAGGGCAACTATAGGATTGGGCCCCAAGCCTGTGAAATGGCGTAAGTTGCCTTATGCCCAGGTAGACCTCTGATCCATCTAACTTAATCTTGACTACTCTAGCTGTAGTGGTTTCAGATAGGAATTGTTCTTTGCCCTACCTGAGGATGCCAGGGGTTAGAACTGTGAGCTTCTGAACGCAATGCGTTTTACCACTGAATTACAACCCTTCTGTCAGCAGAGGTTGTGACTTATACCTAGTGCACTTATTTGCTGGCCTGAGCTCGGACACAGTCCACTATAGGGAGCCCTCCTTATTCATGGGTTCTGCATCTGTGGATTTGATCCAAATGCATGCTGGAAGGCCTCACATGACTTCCTTGGCATGACCAGATATGCCTTCCAGTCGCACCTGGGATGTGTTCTGAGGTTCAGGGAGGCCATGCATCGCTTCCCCAAGCCTCAGAAAGCCGACTAGCAGCACCCAGAAAGCACTTCTGTTTTTCGCCAAACTGGAAATGTCTTTCAGAGGCAGGCCTGAGATGTGGTGAGGTCACACGTGGCCTCCCCATGCCTCAGAAAGCCTATTGGAGTCTTCTGACAGGCACTTTTGATTTTCAAGCCCTGTGGATTCCATTATCCCCGGATATCAATATCTATGACGGGTCCAGCAATGGATTCTGTACGAATACCAAGGGCCAACTGTATATGAAAAGACCAAAGAAAAGGTGTGCTGGATCAGGCCAAAGGCCCATCTAGTCCAGCATCCTGTTTCCCACAGTGGCCTACTAGTTGCCTCTGGAAAGCCTTCAAGCAAGACCAAGGCATGCTTCTCTTCCACCATTGCTCTCCTGCAGTGGCATACTGCCACTGAATTCAAATTGAACATCGTGCTCATGACTAGTTGCCATTGGTAGACCTGCCCTCCAAACAGACTATCAAATATATCTGGCTCTAAAGTGCAGCAAAAGTTCCAAACCTGTTGGGTATACATTGGAGTATTAGAGCAGAGTTTTGCTGGCACAGTTCATAAATTAGTATGGATTGTCATTTGATGTAATATTAGAAATGCCACATGTAATGATTTCAACTTTCTTTCAGATTAGAAAAATAAAAGAACCCCTGGCTGTATTACAAGAAATCAATCAGAATACTGCAGGACAAACTTCACCGGTAGAGGTGATTTCCTATGTAGAAGCACTATCTCTATCTGGTCCCTTGCTCACCGCCATGAATATTTCTGCCACGGAAACAAATCCCAACTTAACTCTTAACGTGAGTGTCTTGAGCCTTACAATTGATTTTCTTTTCACTTTTAAAGAATGGTATGTCAATTGTCACCCTTATAAAATGCATTTTTATTAATCTAACAGGAATGGGTGAATACAGTGAACAGTTTTGTTCAGAAGGATAAAAATGCAGCATGGGAAGCAATTCCAGCAGAGTTCAGAAGAAGAACTCTCACTAAACTGATGCACACCGCCGAAGAAACAGCAGCACTGGTGTCGCAGAACTTCAGAAAGCCAACAGAAGTTGAGTTTAACGCCAGCGATCTGGGTATGCAAAAGAAAATGAATGATATTGCAGATGTGTGGCGTTCTTCTTCTAGGGCGGACTGCTGATATTAGAATGAGTGTTGTGTGATGCCGATCGGGTGATTTTGGGTTGAGTTCAGTTTTACGGAACTCTGTCGTTGTAGGCTAAATCCTAGACTGGTACAAACAGAGTGGGGGTAATAGGTAATAGGCATCCTGTCTTTGCCCTTGTTGTTGTTGGTTGGCAACCTTCAGTCTCAAAAGACTATGGTATAAGCCTACAGCACCCGGTATTCCCAGGCAGTTTCCCATCCAAGTACTAACCAGGCCTGACCCTGCTTAGCTTCTGAGAATCAGACAAGATCGGGCATGTGTAGGGTAACAGTACATTCCTGTTATTACTGCAAATGTTTGAGACTCATACATAAGGACATAAGAAGAGCCCTGCTGGATCAGGCCAAAGGCCCATCTAGTCCAGCTTCCTGTATCTCACACTGGCCCACCAGATGTCTCAGGACCACACAAGTCAACAAGATACCTGGTGCATACTGGTGCATCTGGCATTCTGACGTAGCCTAAAATCAGGAGGCTGCCCTTGCCCATCATGGCTTGTAACCTGTGATGGACCTTTCCTCCAGAAATCTGTCCAGTCCCCTTTTAAGGGCATCTAAGCCATATGCCATCACCACATCCTGTATTTTGTCTGTCCTAACTCTCCTGACATTCATTTTTAGTGGATCCCCTGGTTCTGGTGTTGTGTGAGAGGGAAAAGAACATCCCTCTATCCAAGCTATCTATCCCCTTCATAACTCGTCAACAAGGCCAACCCATCCATGACGCAGGTTGAGATGGCACGAAGGGACTCCCCTTGCACACTCCATACCTGGCCACCATTCACCCTTCTCCACCAGTGTTCACCTTCCCCACTAAAGCTTCTGCCTGATGTGGTGGCGGTGTCTGGAGATGGTGGCTCCTGGATCACTCACTTGCTCTTGTTTTGGCTGAACTGGGTCCTGCCAAGACAGGACAAGTAAAAGACCCAGCAGTAGCAGCAGCTGCTACAAACTCCAGACTGAACACTCATCTCACCTACTTTCTCAGTCAGTCCAGCCTGACTGACAATGAACAACCCAAGGATAGAAGCTGCTGCTACCACCACCACCAGGCAGAGCTAGGTACTTGCCTTCTGACCATGCCCAGATTGGCCAAGAGAAAATGAGCAAGCGTCAAGATCTAGCAGCAGCTACTGCCTCCACCTCTGAGCAGTTCTTGGCGTACTTGGGGGTCTGCATGTACATCCTGCATGTATACTTTGGCTTTTTTGTCCTCCCTCAAATGTATTTTGGCCAGTATCAGTTCATTTTATAAATCAGAAATGGATGCAAATTGCTCACAACCACACTTGAGCCCATGCCTCACAAGTCTCTGCACTGCATCCATTAGCATACACCAACTGATTCTGATTTATGTTGTTCAGTGTATTTTCATCTGATGCGAAGAAATATCTTGCCTTTTCATTGACTTCTCTTTTTTGATAACTGCCTAAGTTACAGATTCTTTCAGCACTTCAATCTAGCAGGAATTATTCCTTATGTTCCGTAAAACATTTGCTGAGAGCTGATATACATAAAAACCTCCAATTGTTTTTTGAATGCTGTGCAATAGGGCAACCGACAATCTGGCTAAGTAATTCCAGCCCATTAGTCAAGTTTTTTGTTTGCTCTGAACAAAATGTCTGATTGACTTTTCCCTTCTCCACACGGGTGACTGAAACATTGCAATGAGCAAACAAAAGAACTCCAAGTCCTTTAGCATGGGGAGGGAGGAGGCATTGCCTATTGGTGGGAGGGGGAGACAGTTAGTTTCTTTGT
Source organism: Tiliqua scincoides (assembly GCF_035046505.1). Taxonomy (NCBI): domain Eukaryota; kingdom Metazoa; phylum Chordata; class Lepidosauria; order Squamata; family Scincidae; genus Tiliqua; species Tiliqua scincoides. The sequence continues at coordinate 143,121,649 of NC_089824.1, forward strand.
TTGTATGTTTCGACAACAAACATCATTATTGTACACTAGAATGGACATTTCATATCTTCGTGCGACAACAATAAAACATTAACTTCTCCAGAAAAAAAACCCTATTGTAGAATAAATACCGTTCAATGGTATCTTGTCCTGCGCTTTTATAAGACTTCAATTGGTATTCCCTTTCAGAAATACATTCTTAATAAAGCGGTAGACCTTTCGAAAGTAGCTTCCATTATTCTTTCCAGAGCCTCATTTAATGCAAAGCAAATTAAGGGCTGCCTTTTCTATGGAAAGAATGAAACGACATAAAAAGGGAAAGAAAAAATGTAGGCCTACTATGAATACCAAAGTCCAGGGGCTTTGGGAAAACATGTCACACATTTGTAGTGCAGTCTCCTCCCCCTTTGAAGTATTAGGCAGAAATCTGTGTTTTTAAAATTGCAACCATTGTGTAATTTGGGTTCAGTTGTAACCTTTACAGCAGAACTGTAAGTTATGCTAGGCTGCAATGGAACTGTCATTTCCAAGTGTTCTTCTCTCTCCCCTCCTTTTTTCTTTTGCAGTTCTCAAGGTTTTTTCCTTTAATACGGTACTTGTGGATCACATTCTCCAGCATGTGCGCATGGGAGGAGACACTATAGAAGTGACTACAAAGAAAAAGGCAACGACGACGTCTGAAGGTTAGTGGGGAGCAAGCGTCGCTTGTGGTGAAAAGACACCGAAACTTAGCCAAAAAGGTTTGCCTGGCAGAAAGATCCTTTGCCAAAGCCAGAGAAAATGGAGTCATCTGCAGCAGAGTGGAACTGTAGTAATGGCATTGAAAAGACTTTGATCAGTACACAGCGGGGCAAAGTTCTATACTGTTTTTCAGGTTTTAGTTCTATTCTGATAAAAGCACCTACTAATTTATTATGATCTGCCAGATTTCCACTACACACATGCGTGTGCACACAGCCCTAATTTCACGGAACTGTAGTCTGCTTTGTAAATTCCCCCAAGCCTTTCAGGACCTGTTTCCACACCACTTCCAATTAAACAGCAACTCTCCATCAACATTGTTGCTCCATCAGCATCATGTGAACCGTGTTACACTGGTTTGTTTGTTTATATACCACGTTTCTCTGTTGTTTAGACAGCATTCAAGGCGGTTTACATGGGCAGGCTAGTCTAAACCACCATTTTTCAATGGGGTTTTTACAAATACACTATGTGAATCACAGGATCCTCAGTCACCAGGTGGTTCTTCAGTGTGGTTCTGGCTGCATGCCATTGAGCCTCCATTCTTTGCCAGCTGGCCTTCTCACACACTCCCACGCTTTTCTCACTGCATGGCTAATATAGTTATGGTGTCCTGCCACAAATGGGTTCTGCAGCTTGCCACAGCCATCTCCCATCCAGAAACATGACCACAGATTCTCCTGCTCTTCAGGCAACTATCAGTTGCTCAACTATCAGCTCAACTATCAGTCCACACCTCCTGCCTAACCACTGGTTAAGACTGGTGTTAGCCACTCTGGGTTGTATCACTGTTATGATCCACAAACATGCATGATATTCACTCCAGCCATACAGATGGCAGCTAAGATGGCAGCTAAGATGTTACTAAGAGTGAAGTGAGAACAACTTTAGGGTGATAACAACCACACCACTTCAGCTAACATATAAAGTGAGCCTGAGTCTGAAAGAGAAGCTAGCACAGAGTTACTCAATTGCCATGATCCATTTTAAGCCATTTCTGCCCAATTTTGCATATACGCAACGGGGATCAAATGTGTACACCTGTGGGCTGGGCAGAAATGGGTTAATGATACATCTAACATTGTTAAGGGTACAATGTTAAAAATATAAAATATAAATTTGATGTTCAGAAACATGTGGATCAAATGTGGTTCCCCTCCTATCCGTTTGATGGCAAACTGGGTTTTCTGCTATAATGTTTAAAGTCATTCATGTTTGAACCCAGGTGTAAGTACCGTATACACCCACCTTAGTCACTGAATTATCTAAAATGGTCCTATATGCAGTAGAGATAAGCTTTTGGATTTAGGACCCAGTCACTGGTACAGTCTACCAAACATTCTTCCTTCCAATGAACTGAGACTAAGTTGGAAAAAGCCTTGTGGGTTATATCCAAGTTTTCTCTCTGACTTTGCCACTAATCTTCTATATCTCTGAAGTCCAGTGTTTGATACTTTATGTCTTAGGCTGAGCCTGAATTAATATATTGCTCCGCTACTATGTTCCTTAGTAGCATGACTTTTCTTTCTCCATCTCTTAGGCCTGGTCTGTACATGCAGCAGACTGAGGTCAGAGAATCAAGAAATGGTAGAGTGGTCTGCAGTTATGTACCTGTCCCCTGTTGCACTCTGGGCCCAGCTCTGCCCCGCCTCCACCCACCCCCACCCCGCCCAGATACTTACCCAGCGTAACGGAGCCTCGCACAGCGTTCAGGATCACTCGGAAAGCCTTCTGAGGCTTCCGATGCGATCTTAAACAGTACTTCTGGGAAACCACTGGTGGTCTATAATGCTATGGGAGGGCACCAGGATGAGGTCTCTTGTTATCTGGTGTGCTCCCTGGGGCATTTGGTGGGCCGCTGTGAGATACAGGAAGCTGGACTAGATGGGCCTATGGCCTGATCCAGTGGGGCTGTTCTTATGTTCTTATGTTCACAATGCAGATGAGGGGTGGGTGCCATTTTGAAAGCTGCACAATGTACAAGTACCCCATGGAAGGAAAAAAATATACACATTGGAAAAAAGTCTTGAACAGCCCACTTCATACTAGTACTGATATTCCCCTATCAAAAAGTGCATTCACAGAGAGGAGCATTCAAAATGTGATTATGCATTAGAAGGAATGCAATCTGTTCTACCACCTCATTCTGCCATATGTGTATGCCAGACCTAAGTCAATGTTGAACAGCACTTTTAAAATTTAAAAAAAACCAAAAACCTGGCCAACATTCACTTTCCACTTCAGAAGAAACACCATTAAAAAAAAATCAGTGTTGGAAGAAGCAATGATATTCCATGGAAATACTAGATTGACAGCAAGGTTCATCATCCTTGGACATATTAAATTGGAGAAGTTAAATTGCACCAAAAAAAAAAAAAAACAAGCAAAAACCCACAATTGTACTTTGAGAGCATTTGTCGTGGTTGCAAAGAGAATTTTGTTGTGGTTGCCATCCTCATAACTCCAAAAATGGGCCGCCTTGGATCTATACCAGCTATTTCACTGGTGTAAGTCTGAGAAGAGTAGGGGAGAAGGAATGGGGATAGGATCTCACCCATGCCAGAACCACCAGGAACCACCCCCTCCCTTGTTCCACCTCCCAGCCCCCTTCTGCCCACTGCCCACTCTGTTCCCACCCCCTCCCCCGTCCATCACCCACCCTCTGTGCTGGCTTACCTGCATAAGAGCAGGTTTCCAACTGCAGCAACATGGCACCACCACTGCCATTTGCTGCAGCGATTCTCAAAATGGCTGCCAGTGTCACACAAAGTGTGATGCCGTAAAGGCATGTATGCTGTTGTGTGTGCTTTTATGGCAGCACACACAACTGATAGGATTGGGCCACCAGTGAGGACCAATAAATATAGATGCTTCTGTTGAACTGTCCCATGGGCTCCAGAACTACTCCCTTTTTCTGTCAATGACATTGTTGCGTCTCAGCTAAAAGATACACCTCCAAAAAGAACAGTACATCCCCCCACTTAATTTCCATTGTGAACAACAATGTTTAATTCTGAAGGGAGCAATGTTGTTTTAAAGGCAGCCATTCTTCACTGTCTTCAAACCCCTTTTAATAAGTGTTCTGCCAAGATTCCTGGAGTTTTGCATATATGTCTATTGTTTGTTGTTTTCTAATGTCTTCTGTGTTGTTTTACTATTAAAAAAAAAAAGGAAAAGCAAAAATCCACAAGCCACTAAGCGCAGTCTTTTTGATTGATAGGCACTGTTGCAGTTGTATTTCTTCAGTACAGCAATATTGGCTCTCTACTTTCATCATCCCAAAACTTCTCATTGAAGGACAATCCGGAGCACGGAGAGATAGTTGGCTCATCAGTTATAGCTGTTGCACTGCGCTCCTCTCTACCCCTGCTCTACCCGGTTGAGAAAATAACGCTCACTTTAAAGCACGCACAGGTAAGCTTTCGTTGAAATCATCACCTGATTAAAAGTAACCTTGTAATTCTGTTCTCATGTATAGCAACTGTACGTGTGCTTGACAGTTTGCTCACAGCCATGTTGTTTACTGATATGTGTGTAATATAATTAGAGGGGAAATTACAACCCTGAGATCAGCACAGCAAGCACAAGGAAGGGAGCATGTTAGCATGGCAAAGCGCTGATAGGAATTGACAAGAATAATCACTTCATGTTGGTTCCACTACACCTTTGTCAATAATTTGTTAGTGTAATCTAAGTCTCCTCCTCACCTCTCAGCATTGTGCAGTAACCAAACGTGCATCTCTTTTTCTTTGGTTGTGTTACCTGGTGAGGTGAAAATGAATGGGCAAAATGTGGAAGGCACCTGCAGTGAATGATACAGTAGAATTTCCAGATGGTTTACACGGTGGGTAAAGTAAAGAGATACTAACAGCAGTTTCAGATAGGAAAACCCATGTGGTTCCTATCACACCCTCCCGTACTACACATCAGCGATGTACCAAAGCCTCCTGGCTCCCAAGGCTGGGTGATGCAGTAATGCGGAAACATCAACCCCCCATGTCATTGGCTGGAAATGCCCCCACTTCTGGAATGGCTCCATTTCTGAGCCATTCAGAGCCAAAGGATGGCGGGTGGCCCCAATTTGCAGAGCTTGCTGCTTCCAGTGATGAGCGCTGCACTCGCACGCCACCCGAGCAATGAGCCTGGGAAACATCTGGAGCACCATGGAGGGGGAACATGTTGTCCCCCAGCCACCCACTTTATCTGCTACTGCCACACTTCATAATAGATGTGGAGCATAACACCTAATAATGTAATATAGTTAGGGCCAAGCTATCCATGAGGCTGACCCACCCAGTCATATTGGAGGGTGGATTAGCTGGTTAGTCTGCCTTCACTGGATAGTTAGCCCACTTCCTGAATTTGAAAAGGAGGAAGGAACAAAGGGAAGAGGAAATGTGAAGGAGAAGAGACTGATCCAAACTTCCTCTTTCACTCTTTTGCTCTTCCTATTGAATTCGGGAGAAGGAAGAGAGGCAGTGGCTTGTGCACTGCCAGTAAGGGAGAGTAGCATGTAGCACTTAAGGCACCACACAAGTTTTAGTGTACTGCCCCAAGCCCCAGGAGATCTTGGATCTCTGAGTGTATTGAGTAAGTCTGATCTGCACTGGGGAGACCTTTAACCTCCACGTACCCATGAAGCTCACTAGGGGTTCTGGCTCTCAGCTTCACCAATCTACTCAGGTTGTTGTGAGGAAGCCACCCTGAGTTCCTCAGAGACAGGGCAGGATACAAGAGTAATCAATAAACCAGTCATGAAGTAAGAATGGACAAGATTCAGTGTTGAGACTAGAGTAGGCAAGAAAGAGTTATTTACAGGAAAATGAAGAGATCGTGGAAAAGAAACCAAACAAGACTGGAGAGTCTCCAGTAAAAGAAGGGCTACCCAATCCTAACCTGTGCTGGCATGGCCAGGCGGCATGGCCTAAACTGTATCCAGTGCAGGTTAGGAGGCAGCTGGAGGTCTTCTTGATATTTTTCCCCTTATCTTGAGTAAAACCCCAGCCTGCCCTATGGGGCTACTTGGATCACCATCAGCTATATAGCTGGCAGAAGTTCAAGCAGCCTAGTGTAATGCTGGCTGGCCTGGTTGGGAGGATAGGATATGGCAGAGGAGACCTCTACCAACCCTGACTCCCTTCTGGGCCTGATCGTTCCCTGTTCCACCCTCCCCCAACCAGAAACCTCTCCTCACTGTCTCCAAAACTCCCTCCCACCACCCTCTCCCAGCCCCTGCACCACTCTGTGCCTTACCTGTCTGTACTGGTGGTCATCAAGCTGGATGCAGCACTGATGGGGCAAAGCAGGCCGCTTTGCCAGCACGGGCCATTCCCCTGGCACTGCTTACTCGCTGTGTCACAGAGTGCTTTGTGGTGCTTTTGCAACACCTTCCATTGGTGCAGGGACTGCTGCGCCAAAAGAACAACAAGATAAAAAATGGTAGCGGGGTTCTAAAGCTCATCACTGGATTTAAAAATACCCCCCCCCCCCGAGAGAAAGCTGAATGAGCAAACACTGGATAAACCATGATCACCAGACAGTAAATAAGCAAACATAGCAATTGCATAGATTTTTAAGAGCATATTGTGCTGACAGTTTATTAATAACTGTCAGGGAGAATATTTGAAAAATAGGGGCAATCAGCTGTATAATTTTTCCTCCTTTCCATTCAGTGAATTCTGTTATCTGATTTCCTTTGTTTTTATTCATGTACTTCTCCTTCACCTGAATTATGATCAGTTAAGGTTTGAAATTTGCTTTGTGTATTAGAATGCAACTGAGTAATGAATTGCTTTGGCAAACGCAACGTATATTTCCCATTGAGTGATTTTTGTGCTTTTTGCCATCTAGAAAACATTTTGTGTCTGTTCCAGGCTGTAGGCAAAAAGGATATTAAGTGCGCATTTTGGAATTATTCAGAAGACACAATGGAAGGAAGCTGGTCTACAGAAGGATGTGAGCGAACGTATTTCAATAGCACTCATACCTCATGCACATGCAATCATCTTACTCATTTTGCCGTTTTGATGTCTTCAAGTAACTCTGAAGTGGTAAGTGGTTTTTTTTAATATCGTGTTTATTACTGTCATTTACTGGTTTACACTTTCATTTAAAGTGTGGCGTCTTTCTTTCCCCCTGCAGTTCAATCATTATTTCCTTCTTTCTCACTTGGCTCTGTCACTTTTTTCTCGCTGAGCAAATACATGATGGAATAATTCCTCGGCATTAGCTATTCTTCATGGTTAGGTTGTCCCTGAACTTTCCACTCCCAGAATCTCAAAATAATCTACTATCATAATGTGATGCACATTTTCTCTCTTACACACTGTGCCTTCACATCTCAGGACCTACTCAGCTTTTCACCTGTGTTCATTATTGATACTAAACTGTGATCTAATGCGTTCAAATCAAGAAAGTGCTTTTATGATCTGAATATAATTCATCCAGGTAACACAAGTCAGGGCTGATCCTATATTTTGCAGACAGAGAGCGGAGGCCAAGAAAAAGCTCCTGTCATCCAGAAGTTGAACAGTATATGCAAAATCTCTCATGCCCAAACAAACAAAATCTCTCATGCCCAAATACAGACAGCTGTCCCTTCATCTTCCACATGAGAGAAGACTCTACTTTTGAGATAGGCTGGCCGTCCTCAGTTCTATGTGTAAAGGCTGTTGGCGCCAGATAGGCGCCAGCAGCAGATTGCCCCCTGCCTCGTCTCGAGCTCCAGGGCTGAGGCTTTGCCGTGATTGGTCCGCGGCTGGGGGGAGGCGGGGCCAGAGCTTCCATCTGGAGCACGCGCTCCGGCAGAGCTCAGTGCGCTCCCGGCCAGCAACCCCACCCACCCTCCCATTAACCAGTCTGGGATTAGCTGGTCGCTTTCTAGGGCCGGGTAGGAATTTTTTGCAGGCATCCTAATTGGCCGTGCGATGGCTGTTTTTTCACCTACCTCAGACTGGCAAAGGGTGGTGCGGTTCTTTCACCCCGGGGTGGGTTTGGTCACTTTATGGTTAGGCAGGATACGTGCGGGGCTGGATAGGTAGGTATCTGGCTCGGTGTCCATCCAGGGTAGCAAGGTAAGGGGCAAGCCTGAACCGCTCCCATGATGCCTGACCAGCTCCAGGAGGCAGGCAGGCAAACCCCTTGCCTGGACTGTCAGGCCGGTGATGCTCTGGCGGCTGGTCTGAAGTCTGGCTGCCTTGCCCCCTTTGGGGGTGGCATTGAAAGACCTGAGCTGGCAACTGACATCTGGGGCCTCGAGCCAGGCAGTACGCCCAATGAGTTTGCAGGGGGAGGTAGATGGCTAGGGCCGTTTCCCCCATAAGGCCTCGCATGTTTGTTGTGATTGTTATTGCCCTGCTGCAGTTGAGATTTAATAAAGTGGCCCATTTTATATCCAAGCTGAAGTCTGGTCTCGTTATTGGCGGGTTTGGGGGTAATGAATCCAAAATGCCCACTGAATGATGGGTAGTTCATGAGATTTTCCCCTGGATTTGATAACATTAGGTGTGCAAAGGGATGAGATTTCTTCCTGTACACCTGCTGACATGGATGTGACTTATACTGGGTCAGACCATTGGTCTGGCTAGCTCTGCATTGGCTATGCCAAGGATGTCAAACATAGGGCGCAATCCGAACCTGCTTTCCAGCACTGGCATAGCTGTGTCAGTGGGGCATGTGCTGCATCTTGCAGTTGGGGGCAGTCATGTTTGTTCCCTTATCTCAGAGTTGCATTGTCCTTATGTAAGTGCTGGAAAGTGGGTTAGGATTGCGGCCATAAGGCCTGAGGGCAAAATTTGGGCCCTGAAGCAGTTTATCCAACTCCTGTTGCAATTCCAGTTTCCCTTCTGTCATTTGCAGATAATGAGTTTCTATGTGAGGACAAAGTGCTCATTTCTAGCCATCTCTGCTTAATGATGTCACTTCCTGCTTAATGATGTCACTTCCAGGCCTCAGCAGTCACCATGAATGCTATTCGGCCCTCTGTATGAAACGAGGTTGACATCCCTCAGCTATACTAACTGGAAGCTGCAATGTTACAGAGTCTTGCTCAAAATCTGAAGTCTGCTGGGTTTTATTAGATGTTGTGGGAATCACACCCAAACCAAGACAAATTGGAACTTGAAGCAGAGCCCAGATTATGCCCCTCTTTCCTTTCGGTCATGCACATTTTGCTTACTCCATTACTATCTCCTCTTCTTCTCCACCTCCTCTGACTTTCCCACCCACTGCTTCTCTGAGATAGGCCAAGTGGGGAGGTGCAGAGGATCCTGAGAGGGCACAAGGTCCCTTTTCCTGTCCTAAGAACCTTCTTGCCCAGTCTGTTTTGAGGGCATTATAGACAAGGAGAAGGGGGTAGAGGAAAAGGAGGCACTGGGAACAGAATGCAGTCTATCCTCTACCTACCATGTTTGCCAACAGTGCTGAAAGAGCTTCTCTCCATCCTCTTATCACTCTCCTTAGGGAGTGAGCAAGAACAAGCAAAGAAGGAGGTGACAGAGTGGAAGAGCCAGGCAGGCTGGGAGAGGCATCAAGCATGCACATCCCTCTGCAGTTCACCATCTTCTCCAGGCCCCCCCCCCCCCCAAAAAAAAATAAGATCTGGTCTTGGGTCACCAGACCTTATGGGTGGGTGACCTGGTTAATAGTTTCTTTAGCGTCAGGGGGGGCGGGGCGATGCAGTGAACTGAACAGGCACGATCTCTGGAGCTCCGGATTTCAGGCTGTTTCTCACCTCTAATCTGCGGGTCCAGGAGATCTGATGACTTTGCCAGGAGAGGTTTAGTCATCCTGATGGTGATACCTGAGTAGGTTGGAATGCAGCCGGGGGGGGGGGCTTGCTTCTCAGGAGTTGGCCGTTCAAGGCAGTGGGGGAGGAGACGTGAAATCATGACTAACTGCAAACCCCTGTGGAGATACCATCTACTGAAACAGATACCATCTATTGAAAGAAGATACTTGGTAGAACAAAGTAAGTGCTGTTTGTGTTATGCAAATCCCGGCTTTAAACAACTTTGGAAAAAGGAAAAGGGGGGAGGATTCCTCCACCTCACTGTCAATTTTTAAATCTGAGTAGAGACATTTGAGTTTTTGGCACTATATGGAGTATAACTTTATCAATACAAGTTTACAAATCTGCAACCCTGTACGAGATATAAATTTTAGTGGATGTTGAATTCTGGATTATTTGAGCGCGGAAGGATTTCTTATCACTGAGTGGCGAGTTGAATATTGTTTGGACGGCGTCTGTGGGAAACTAAATGTTTGTATTCCATAGCAAAGAGATTGCCCAGGACATCTAGTGGACTAAAAGAAAATGGTAAAGGAAAAATCATGGATTCATCAGGAACAAATCGGGAAAATCTATTACAACAAATGCTGGAATATTTGCTTGATATGAGTCGACAACAAGTGATCCAAATTTTACAAATCCAAATTAGCGCGGAAACCCTAAGCCAACAGATAAATAAGCTTAATGAAATGGAAGTTAAAGCCACAACAGTGAAGAGTAATGACCAACAAGCTGAAATGACAATTTTAATGGAGATACAGAAAGATGGGGCAGACTGGAAGATAAGTATCCAAAAGGTATTGGACCAGAACGGGGAAGAGACATGTCAACCAACAAGCGTAGTTGACCAAGAGATTGACCAAGAGAAGGGGATGACCTGCCAGGTTCTATTGGCAGGAATAAGAAGACTAAGAAGAGGATGTATATCAAAGCATGAACTCTTGAGACATTCTTGTGAAGTTTATTAGGGGAAAAAAAGATGGAAAAGAGAGGAAAAAATAAGCTTAGAGATGATATACAAGATTTGAATTGCTATTCAAGATTATGAAGAGTTGGTAGGGGTGTAATATTTGATATGAGAGAAGAAAAAATATATTTAGGCATTCTTTTTGGTCATTTTTGATGAATAAGGTTTAAATTTGTTTGATATTGTTTTGGAATTTATAAATGGGGAAATGATATGAAGGTAGAAAGTTAAGTTTAGAAAGTAATGGATATGTAATATATGAGTGGTTTGGTAGATTTGTTTACAAGTAGATTTATGATATTTAGTAGTAAATTTGTATTAGTATAAGTTGTAGATATAAGAAATTATTGGTAGAATGAATTATTAATTAATTGATATATGGTACTCTGCAACCCCAATGTTTGTATGTATGTGTTTTTGTATGTGTGTTTATGTGTTTAAAAACAATAAGTAATAATTAATTAAAAAATAGTTTCTTTAGCGTCTGTAGATTGCTGGATTTTGCTAGTCCTTCATTTCTCTTTTTCAAATAATGATCATTCATTTCACTGGCCATTAATACATTATGGTAAAATTAACAGGTCATTAATCTCAGACATTAGAGAAGCACTTTTGAAAATTATGCACTAAGATGCCATCTGAAGAAACAGGGAATAAGGTCAGAATATTGATCCAGCAAACAAGCAAAAACTCAAGACTGACTTGTTTTCTATTTTATATCTCACTTAGCTTAAGATGCTTGGAGCCCAATCCTATCCATTTCCCCTCCCCATCGATGCAGCCAAAATAGCAACTGCTGCATCCTGGTATGGAGATGTCTCCCCAAGATAAGGGAAGAATATTTCCCTTACCCAGGATTAAGCCTCTTTGGTGTGGGGGATTCTACTCAGACGTAAATGGCTGGCACAGATACTCATGGGCCCACACCCTGGATTGGGTCCAGGAAGGGGAACAGAATATCAATGACACTGGAACCACCAATCTCTCTCTCTTCCTGGGCTGGATCTGCCCATCCCGCACCCCATCGCTGTATACCTTGCCCTGTTTTGCCCTCTTCCTGCCCCTATTCTACCATCCCCACCCCTTTCGCCTCTTATGCTGACTTACCTGCTCTGTTGAGCAGTGAGTGAAGTACTGGAGCAAGCGAGAAAGCGCCGACTGCTTTATGGCACTAATTGTTTTATGGCAGCCCACTTCACTACAAGAGGTGTGCTGTCAGTGAGTAGCATGCATAAGATTGAGCCCTTACTACTTTAACTCACAGTAATTTGCTTGCAAATGCCCCATGGAAACACATGCTTTTATATTTGAGGGCTCCGTTTAGATTGTGAAAGATTCTAAGTAAATTCTGAGAAAGAAGCATTTTGATTTTTGGATTTGGCCATCTTGTGAATATGACCACAAGTCCATTGTACTGAAAGATGCTGGACATTTAACTCTGACAGATTCTGCTTCTAAGTTACGAAACAGAATTTTAAGTCATCATCAATTTAAATGAGAGACTCCTGTAGTCTTTGATACAGTAGGAGTGGGGGGGGGGCGTGCGCACTTGTTTGTATACATAAAGATTAAGAATAAACATTTGGCCTAGTTTTTAGAATCCATACTCTGAGCATTTTATGGCTAACAGCATCTTCCTTTACTATGATGTATGGCCCTGTGCCTCAAAAGTTATTTTTGCTGAATACCAAATAGCTGTGTAGCTATATTCCTTCACAAGAAAAGGATGCACATAATCATTACAATAAAATATTTTTGACAATGTTTATGTGTTCTATTGTACTTAAAAAAAATCACCTGTGCTTTTAAAATCTGGTTCTAGATTGTTTGAATCAGTTTGTACAAGGTGTATTTCCATCATCAGAAAAAGAAACTTTCTTCTAAACTTCCCCACAATTCAGAAATATATACCACCCCATTACATCTTCCTTCTACATTTAATTTGACTCAGCAGAGTAGCTCTTGTCAGAGCAGCTGTAGCACTAGGTATTTTAAGCTTGCTGTTAGTTGTTGGCAACCTTCAGTCTTGAAAGACTATGGTATCGCGCTCTGAATGGTGGTTCTGGAACAGCGTCTAGTGTGACTGAAAAGGCCAGTTCGGGAGTGACAATCCCTTCCACATTGGGAGCAAGTGTAGTGTGTCCCTGGTCTGTCTCCCTGGCTGTGGGCCTTCCTTCTTTGCCTCTTTGCCTCAGACTGTTGGCCAAGTGTCTCTTCAAACTGGGAAAGGCCATGCTGCACAGCCTGCCTCCAAGCGGGCCGCTCAGAGGCCAGGGTTTCCCACCTGTTGAGGTCCACTCCTAAGGCCTTCAGATCCCTCTTGCAGATGTCCTTGTATCGCAGCTGTGGTCTACCTGTAGGGCGCTTTCCCTGCACGAGTTCTCCATAGAGGAGATCCTTTGGGATCCGGCCATCATCCATTCTCACGACATGACCGAGCCAACGCAGGCGTCTCTGTTTCAGCAGTGCATACATGCTAGGGATTCCAGCACGTTCCAGGACTGTGTTGTTTGGAACTTTGTCCTGCCAGGCTTGCTGTTAAGATCTATGAGAATAGTGGTAAAACCAGCTAACTGTAATATCTGAACAGCACCCCAACCCACAATTCTCTGTTGACTTGGGTCATCCAAATGTATAGGGCTTATTCCCTACCTCAGCCAATTTCAACTAGATGTCCATCCAAGTACATCTTACAGTTGGCATGCATCCTACTAGAAGAGCCTCTTACTTGTTTTTTTAAAAAGCTCCAGCATGGGAGCATAACCCTAGCTGGAGATGGGAGCATCCCAGATGGGTATTTGGGCAGCAGTGGGGGGCCAAAGAAGGTGACACTCTGGGGACACTCTGGGGCATTTGCCCCCCCCCCCAGGAATACCACTAGGAGGAAGTTCACTTTTTGCTCATCTAACGTGGTGATTGCCACTGAAATGGCAATTTCCTCAAATGAACACTTCAGCTGCATAGCAGCACTTTAGGGGGGCAATTTTGGGCTTCAGAGCAGAAAAATCCTCTTCTTCCCCAATCCTGTGGTCCACCTGGCATGCAAAGCACTTCCAATGAGCAGCACCCCTCTGCAGCAAGCATTGCGCAGACGTCTAGTTTTGCCCATAAATGGTGAACTGCAGCTACTAGAATCACACAGCCTACACAAGGGGCAGCGCAATTCAAACTTGTGCTGGAACAGGCAGACTGGCAGGCCCATGCTGTATCCAGTGCAAGTTTGGGGCTGTCTGAGGTTTGGCCTGAGCAAATGGGAAGCTTTTCCTCTTGACCCTGGGAAGAGCTATAGCAGCCCCAATGGGACTACTTGGATCTGTGCCACCTAAATCAGTGGTGCAAATTCAAGCAGCCCAGAACTGCCCTGGGCTGCCTGGGCATGGGGCTAAGATCTGGCATGAGTGCTTGATCCTGGCCCCACCTTCCACTCCCCACCCACCCCTGGGGGGAGGGGAACTGCACAGGGCTTTGCCCAGTGGACCCTCCAAAATGTGGCACTAGAATGAATGAATGAATGAATGAATGAATGAATGAATGGTTGCATTTGATTTGCTGGATGACAGCCTTGGTCCCATCCATGTCTATGGACTGAATGAGGTCAGGAAGAATGGTGGAAATGTATACACCAGCCTGGTTCACCTTCCAGTGCCATTCCTGTTCCAAATTGAATTCCAGGTGAGGAGCATCTTCAACACCTCTCTTTGGTTGTTCAGCTTTTGAATCCTTTATTTTTTAAAAATTGCATTTGGGGCCCCTTTCACAATTTAGATGCACCATCTTCATCAATGATTTAGGATGCATATAAGAGGATGCATTTGCGTTGATTGATCTGTAAATTTGTATTTATTTGTACTACCTGTAAGTTAATAAAAACAAAGTTGTTTCCTTTGATATTATTGAAGATTTTCAATTTTATGAATATTGAAATATCCGGAGCCCCTCCCCCAAGCCTGATGCCCCAGGAAGTTGCCTGTGTCACCTGCTCCTAGATTCAGCTGTGCTTCCCCTCTGACCCTGATTGGTTGGCAACCTTCAGTCTTGAAAGACTATGGTACAAGCCTACAGCACCTGGTATTCCCAGGCAGTCTCCCATCCAAGTACTAACCAGGCCTGACCCTGCTTAGCTTCCAAGATCAGACGAGATCAGGCATGTGCAGGGTAACAGTTGCTGCCCTAATACCCTGATTATGCTCAGCCCAAGCATAACTTCTGGCAGAGTATGGGTAGGAGAAGGAGGCTGCATAGTATCTTCATTGGGCACAACCCTCTGCCTTCACCCCACTCAGTTCATGGCTTTATTTGACACAGAGTTGGTCAGGGAACGTCTTCTTCCTTCCTGACACCATTCTGGATGTTCCCTCAAGCCCAATCCTATCCCCATCCCCTGCCACCAGTATTCCAATAGTGGGGAGTGGTTTACACCTGTCACAAACAGTCTTCCAACACCATGCAGAGCCAAAGAACAAGGGTGGAATGGCGGGAGGGCGGAACAGGCCTTTGATGGGGGCATGGGGATGGCAGATCAGGTCAGTTGGGTTCTATGGCAATGAGGGCCGCTGAATCCAAAACCTTTTCGTGGACTCAATCCCATGGCCCGGATACACGTGGACCTCCACCAGCAATTTTGGAGCACCTGCATCAGCAGGAGGAAGCACAGGATTGATCTGTAGCTTTCTGAGTTCGCCTCTCCAGTGTAGAGCAGCTAGTCCAGAAAACCTTTGCAAGATTCCTCTTTTATTTATTTCTTACCACATTCAATATTGTGAGAATATGCACACCAGAAGAAGCATAGAGATACAAATTTCACTCAGGCTTTTCCGTACATTTTCAAAAGTGGAGCGTGAGAGTTATGCTAATGGAGTGCTGGAGTGATGCCAATAAATTACAAAAAAAATGTAAGACAGTATCATTAAAATACATGCACTCTTGTTTTCACTCTGCACCCTCATCCTATTGCAGACATGCGTGTGATCATATCTGATGGTGCTGGCTACATCTTAGACTGGTTATTTGTTACATTTCCCACTAGAAATGTAAGTGGTACTTAAAATGCTCCTATGTAGGGCTTCCTTGCCATATTACAGAAGCACTTTTGTAATATGGCAAGGAAGCCCAACATCACTGGCATAGCTAGAGGGGGGGCGGGGCACTAAGTTTTGCAGGGAGCCTCCCCACAATGTGCAAGTGGCCCCTCCCCCTCCCCTTGGGAGCCATTCTCCTCTTGTTTTGCCCCCCCCCCGCCCAAATGGCTCCAAAAGGGAGGGGGAGGGGCCACTTGCACGCTGCGGGGAGGCTCCCTGCAAAACTTAGTGCCCCGCCCCCCCTCTAGCTATACCAACACCCAACATAGGAGCATTTTAAGTACCACTTTCAAACATAAATACAGAGAAATGAAAAACAAAACAAAAATTGAAATTATAACAGTGATCTTGTCTGATCTTGGAAGCTAAGCAGGGTCAGGCCTGGTTAGTACTTGGATGGGAGACCGCCTGGGACTACTGGGTGCTGTAGGCTTATAGCATAGTCTTTCGAGACTGAAGGTTGCCAACCATTTGATACATATTCATGAATAGTAATAATAAACATTATTAAATGAGAATATGGATATTACATTGTATGTTAAAATGCTAACAGCTCTGCCGATACACAGAAATAAGGTATTTGTACAGACCTTTGGAGCATTATTTTTTTATGTATTTAATTTTTATATCACCTTTCCTCCAAGATGCTCAGGATGGTGTACTTGGTTCCTTCCCTCTTTTTGCTCTCACAACAACCCTAGGAGGTAGGCTAGGCAGATAGTGCCTGGCTCAGTTACTGGCACAGGAACCAATCAGATTGACATTCTTTCTTCTGCGTTATTCCCCATAGCTTTCATAAGCATTCTGCAAAAGGAAAAAAAAAAGTAGAGGAGGAGAGATGGGGAGAACCACATTTGCATTATCAAATGAAGTTTTAAAGAAGAGAGTGTTGAGCCATTGTCTTTAACGTATGATATTATAATTTTTCCCCCAGGATGTCAAGGATTATATTCTTACAAGAATCACTCAGCTCGGAATAATTATCTCGTTAATTTGCCTCTCCATGTGCATTTTTACATTCTGGTTCTTCAGTGAAATTCAAAGCACAAGGACGACGATTCACAAAAATCTCTGTTGCAGCCTTTTCCTGGCAGAGCTTGTTTTTCTTATTGGAATTAATATGGGCAGTAATAAGGTGTGTAGCCTTTCCTTACCATTTCCTCATTTTGAATATGAAAGCAAACAAGCATGTTTAAAGGACCACTTTCTAAGGTGCATGTAACATTTCTTAGTCTTAATATGAATGTTGACATTTGAGTTCTCACACAATTAGCTGTGAATACAGAATTCTCCTCTAAGAACTCCAGGCAATCTAGTTCAGAAACGACAAGTCCCACTGAAGAGAATGATGGGTCTGCCATCAGGGAGGTAAATGAAGATGGTGCATCGCAAATGAAAATGATGCCAAAAGCGGGGACAGATTTTATTTTTTTTACATCTGCAAATTTCCAACACCACCAGGAGGAATTAAGTCAGATTGTTTCAATGGGTTCTACTCTGTTCTTTCAGAGAAAAAAGTTGCTTCCATACATCCCCATGAGGGTAGAAGATACTGTCTGGTGCATATGGTGCTTAATTGTTACACTTCTATCCAAGGAGGTCAGGATAGCAGACATCCCATACTCGTTGTATTTTAAACAACCCAATCCTAACCCCATACCTCGATACAGCAGTGCAGAAACAGCCGCTGCTGTATCCCATGCAGGCAGAGAGGCAGCTGGAGGTCTCCTTGAGGTTAGGGAGAACATTTGTTCCCTTACCTCATGTTGTGGCCCAGCAGCCTCCATGGGTCTACTTGGTGCCACACCAGCTCAATCGCTGGTGCAGAACCGAGAAGCCCCATGTAGGGCTTTCAGGCCCTTGACAGGAGTTTAGATGTGGTGGAGGCCATCTCCCTGTCCCTACACCTTTCCTGGGCCTGAACCGCCCTCCTCCTCACCCTCCCCAACCCAAAACACCCCCTTCCTGCCCTTGGTCCAGCCTCTCCCACCTCCCCACCATCCAGCATAGGACTTACTGCTGCTCCATTGCAGGTGTTGGCCTATCAGCACAGACCTCTCTGTCAGCAGCACTGGCCTCCACACTGGCACAACATGCTTTATGGCACATTTGCAATGGCATGCATGCCTGTCCTGCTGGTGGGAGCTGGATTAGGACTGGGCTGTAAATTGTTAGCAACCTCAAGTCTTTTTAAAGAAGGCAGTTTCACATTTTTTTTTTTCAATAAATAAATGTATACTCTCCCTTCTGTCTAATCTCCATAGCCTGAGATGGTAAAACTACCAGTCCTTCCATTCCCCCACTCAACTGCTGGTACAGTAAAAAGGGAAAGTGGTGTACATGAATGCTAACTCCTAGGCTATACTCCCCTTGGCCTGCAGCCTTCTATACATTCTCTACACATTCTCCTATATTCGTTGCTGGGGCTCAGGGAGAATAGCAAAGTTCTGCAAAGGTTCACAAACTAATGAAAGAAACGTGAAACACAAGAAAGAATGAAAATAAACATTCTAGCAAATTTTTTTTATCCCAGTCTCCTATCTGGGTATCTCTTTTAAAGATGCCGAATCATTGAGCCTATGGGGAAAATGGGATTAAGTTCCAGGGAATCTTTTTCACCATACACTCTATAAACTTCATGAACCTGCATCTTTACTTCAAGTCTATGGGACTGGGTGATAGTGAGGGCTCATCAACATCTCTAACATTTGAAGCTTCCTCCTCTGTGCTGGATATCCCTAGATGTGTTGAAGGTTGTGGTGATGGTGATTTTTCTGTGTTGGCTATCCCGCAACTCTGCCCCAACCCCAAGGTTGCTGCCCCAACAAGAAGGCCTCAGAGTTCAGCAGTGGGGAAGGCATTGCTTCACCCGTCCTCCACCTGTCTCTTGGCTCCTTCCCTTGGCTTGTCCCAACCCTAAAGCCCCAAAGCAGCCCTCAAGTAGCCTTCCAAAGACCTCTCATAATCAGCCTCTGATCATCGCCAGAGTTGTTCAGCTGGAGTCCCTGAGATGGTGCCCAAGATGGTGGGGCAAATCTGTAAGTGGACAGAAATCTGTCTGATGTTTCTCCGCAGGCCAAAAGCAATGCCTATTTGATGCGGCATCAACACAATATTCGAGGATAACGAAAACAGATAATGAGAGATAGGTGACAATTCAGATAATGAGAGATAGGTCGCAGATAATGAGGGACAGGTGGCAATTCTGCCTCTCACGAATAAGAGAATTTGCGGCTTTTTGTTTAAATTTGATGGAAAGCATAACAGTTCATCAATCATCTTTATGTTCTGCAATGTCTTTTTGTGTGTGTGATGTCAGCGTATTTGTACAAAGCAAACAGGATGAGCATATGGCTTGGTTTTTAAGAAGGCAGAGTTGTAGTGATTTTCCATGTACTTACAGAAAAGTAATGAGAGGCTAGAGTGTTTTTATACTGAAACAAATTTTCAGCGGAGCAGGCTTTCATCAGTATTTTGATATCGTTTTTAAGCTGCATTGCAATATATGAAGCCTTTTATGTTTTTCACTTACGCTTTTCTCTGTTTGCCCTTCTAGCTATTCTGTTCAATCACCGCTGGATTACTCCATTATTTCCTCTTAGCTGCCTTTGCATGGATGTGTATTGAAGGCATTCACCTGTACCTTATAGTCGTCGGAGTAATCTACAATAAGGGATTCTTACACAAGAACTTCTATGTCTTTGGCTACGTGAGCCCAGCAGTGGTGGTCGGCATTTCTGCTATTCTGGGATACAAATACTATGGAAGACCTGAAGTGTAGGTCACTTTTTACATGTCGTTTTTAAGCTGCGGATAGTTCTGTACTAATGTTGTTCGTGCATCGCCCCGTTGGGATATCTGATAGCATGAAAATGTTTCTGATGCACAACATTTCTTAGATAACAAGGGGTTGCCTGCACATTGTTACACACATGAATTGGTGTGTGATAACCACCAGAGAAATGATAGGCCATAGCTTTGATTGTAGTAATCACCTTTTTTGATGGGACCGGTGGGCCTGAATCTGGACCCAATTTCCTCCAACAAATAAAGATGCCCTGTATTCATTCTCTAGCCCCAAATAGCTGATTAGTACTGCTAACACTGACTGCAACCCCATTCTGTGCTGTGCACAGTGTTACCAGTTCAATGTTAGGACGTATGTACTGTATGCAGTTGTGAATATTGGCTGAAGATATCCAAGCTGTGACATAATGCATGTAGATCCTTTCTGCATGCTAAGTTCCCAACCAGCAGGGGTTGAGTGTATGGAAAATATTTTCCATACACGTACCACCCTCTCAGCTTGACTGGATGGTTACATTGTGATATCAATCAAAATTTCATTAGTCACATGCATAGGAAACCAGGCTCAAACATAGACACCCTAACCAAGATATTTCTTTTGGTTGTATAACACAAATAGGCAAATTGAATTGCTGCCTTATAGGGGCTTCTCCATTCATTCATTAGCGGTGACTGTTCTGTATATATTTATGATCTCCCCATCTTCTTTCTCTGTACCATCTTCCTGTTCTCTTATTCTTTCCTAAGTTTATTATTGTACTTCTCTACTCTCCATTTTGTCTCTTTATCAACATTGGATTAAAAAAAGTGGTAGAAACCTCAGCACACCTACACCTGACAGCAACATTTTTCAGCTGACATAATGGTGCTATTCAAATTTCCTGAAATCTGGCAAGATTATCCCCCTCCATGGGTAGATTCTCTGTGCCAGATTTCACACTGATTCAACACATCAGCTTTATTTTATGATCAATACAATTTTCAAGCTTTGCAACAAGAGAATGCTGAAAAAGCCAGCTGCTTCAAATCTACAGTCACTCCTGCAGCTATATAATTATGTTGCTCATTGGAGAGCTGCATCTTATTTTGCCCACATTACATCCCCTTCACTAGTTCCTGTTCCCGTAATGGATCCAGTTTAAGAGCAGAACAACACCCTTCTATGATTCATGTTCTATTACTCTTCATGTCCTATTACTCTTGAGCTCCGTTGTAGCCACAATGCAGCCCTGTGGTAAGGCAACACATGTTCCCATATCTTGAGAAGGCCCCAGTGACTGCCTCTCCACCACAGGATGCAGCACACACCCCACTGGCACAATTACACCAGCACTGGAAAATTGGATAGGATTGGGCCCTAAGGGCGCAATCCTAACCAACTTTCTAGCACTGGCATAGCTCTGCCAGTAATAATAATAATAACAACATCAACAACATCAACAACAACAACAACAACAGGCGGCTTACAACAGATTAAAAACATAATTTAAAAACAAATAAAAACATATTAAAACATCATAAAAAACAGCAGTCAGAATAAAAAATAGGTAAAAAGAACATAGAGCAGCAGCAAGTCATAAAAGAATCAGGCCTGTAAAAAAATATTAAAAGATGTTAAAAAGGCCGAGAACTCAGAAGGCTTGTTTAAACAGAAGGGTCTTCAGGCCTCGCCGAAAGGTCTCAAGAGTGGGAGCCGTTCTTAAGTCAAGGGGAAGGGAGTTCCATAGCGTTGGTGCCACTACTGAGAAGGCCCTATTTCTTGCCGCTGCCCCACATACCTCCCTAGGCGGCGGCACTTGTAAAAAGGCCTTCTCTGATGACCTAAGAGGACGAGCCAGATTGTACGGGAGTAGGTGATCTCTAAGATACCCTGGCCCAGAGCAGTATAGGGCTTTAAAGGTCAATACCAGCACCTTGAATTGGGCCCGGAAACGAATGGGCAGCCAATGCAGCCACTGGAGAAGCGGACTGACAGGGTCGAACCGTCTACCTCCAGTAACCACACGGGCCACCGCATTCTGCACTAGTTGCAGTTTCCGAACCGTCTTTAAGGGCAGCCCCACATAGAGCGTGTTACAGTAATCTAATCTCAATGTCACTGAGGCATGGATCACCCTGGCCAGGTCTGCACGATCTAAGTACGGCCGCAGCTGGCGCACCAGCCGAAGCTGAGTGAAGACCCCCCCTAGCCACAGCTGCCACCTGGGAATCCAGGAGCAGCTACCAGTCCAGGTGGACCCCCAAGCTGCGGACCTGCTCCTTCAGAGGGAGTGCAACCCCATTCAGCGCAAGCCGATAGTCCAGCACCTGCATCGAGGATTTCCGAACCAGGAGAGCCTCTGTCCGGATTTAATTTCAGCTTGTTAGCCCCCATCCAGATCCTCACTGCCTCCAGACAGCGCTCCAGGCCCTCAACCGCCACCCTGGAGCCTGGAGAAAAGGAGAGATAGAGCTGGGTGTCATTGGCATATTGATGGCACCCCACTCCAAACCCCCGGATGACCTCTCCCAGCGGTTTCATGTAGATGTTAAATAGCATGGGGGACAGAATTGAGCCCTGTGGCACCCCACATCTCAAGGGCCAGGGTGTCGAACAGGCATCCCCCAGCACCACCATCTGGGACCGACCCTCCAAGTAGGAGCGGAACCACCACAAAACAGTGCCTCCAGCTCCCAACTCGGCCAATCGGCCCAGAAGGATACCATGGTCGATAGCATCGAAAGCCGCTGAGAGGTCCAGTAGGACCAACAGGGACGCACTCCCCCTGTCCAGTCCCCGGCGTAGGTCATCCACCAAGGCGGTTTCCGTCCCAAAGCCCGGCCTGAAGCCAGATTGAAAAGGATCCAGATAATCCGCTTCATCCAAGACCCTCTGGAGTTGGGACGCCACCACCCGCTCAATTACCTTGCCCAGAAACGGGATGTTGGAGACTGGCCGGTAGTTATCTAACACAGTGGAATCCAGGGAGGGCTTCTTCAGGAGGGGGCGAACCACTGCCCGTTTCAAAGCAAGTGGTAACATCCCCTCCATCAAGGAAGAGTTGACCACCCTCCCTGTCCACTCAGCCAGTCCACCCCAGGCAGCTCTTATCAGCCAAACTGGGCAAGGGTCGAGCAGGCAGGCAGATGGCCTCACACTCCAAAGGAGTCTGTCCACATCCTCAGGCTGTACAAGCTGAAAAGAATCCCCCAAAACACGAGAAAAACAGTTGCCAAGGGGACATCGTCAGACACTGTCAATGTGGCATCCAAGTTGTGATGAATACGATCGATTTTATCTGCAAAATGTTGCGCAAACATGTCACAGCGGCTGACCGTGTATTCCTCCTGGTCTACTGGGGGGGCCTGATGGAGGAGGCCCCGCACCACATGGAACAGCTCTGCCGGACGGTTGTCAGCAGATGCAATGGTAGCAGAGAAGAATGATATCTTCGCTGCTACCACCGCCACGGAATAGGCTCTGTAATGAGCTCTACTCTGTGTCCGATCGGATTCATCCCGAGTTTTCTGCCACCGTCGCTCTAGACCAGGGGTGCCCAAACCCCGGCCCTGGGGCCAAATGCAGCCCTTGAGGCCTCTCAATGCGGCCCTCAGGGAGCCCCCAGTCTCCAATGAGCCTCTGGCCCTCTGGAGATGTGCTGGAGCCCACACTGGCCCGACACAACCGCTCTCAGCATGAGGGCAACTGTTTGACCTCTCGCGTGAGCTGTGAGATGAAGGCTTCCTCCACTGCTTGCTGTTTCACATCTGTGATGCAGTAGCAGCAGCAAAGGAAAGGCCAGCCTTGCTTTGTACCTTTTATAGCCCTTGAGCTATTGCAAGACCTTCATTCATTCATTCATTCATGTAAGTTCCATCTCTAATAAATTCATTCATGTAAATTTATTCAAATTTTAAATGTAAATTAATTCTTTTTTTCCCCTGGCCCCCGACACAGTGTCAGAGAGATGATGTGGCCCTCCTGCCAAAAACTTTGGACACCCCTGCTCTAGACGCCTGCCCTGCCGCTTCATCATTCGCAGCTCCTCAGTGAACCAAGGAGCCGCTCCGAGTCTGCGACATGGCAGAAGTCGCTCTGGAGCAATCTCATCCACTGCCCTGGTCATTTCCCCATTCCAGAGGTCAACCAGGGCCTCAGATGAGATGCCAGTCTTGGCAGTGGGGAAATCCCCCAGAGCCCTCAGGAAACCTTCAGGATCCATTAGCCTCCAGGGGCGGACCATAGAAAATGGTCCCCCACCTCTGCGGAGGTAGGAAGTCGCAACAAGCCTAAACCTTACCAGGAAGTGATCTGTCCATGACAATGGAGTGATCTTGATCTCCTCTACATCCAGATCACTGCCCCCATGCCCAGCTGTAAGCACCAGGTCCAGCACGTGTCCTGCAGTATGTGTTGGGGCCAAGATCTTCTGGGACAGGCCCATGGTTGTCATGGCGGCCATGAAATCCTGAGCTGCACCTGACGCAGGGGCCTCGGCATGCACATTGAAGTCCCCCAGCACTAGTAGGCGGGGGGCCTCCAATGCCACCCCCGAGATCACCCCAGTCAGCTCAGGCAGGGAGACTGTTAGGCAGCAGGGTGGGCGGTACACCAACAGAATCCCAATCCTGTCCGGCCCTCTCAACACAACATGCAGGCACTCGAACCCAGCAAACTGCTGGACAGGGCACCTGGTAAGGGAGATGGACTCACGATAGACCATTGCAACTCCCCCTCCCCGTCCCTGCAATCTTGGCTGCTGCAACATCTGGAAACCTGGAGGACAAAGTTCAGAGAGACTAACTCCTCCCGCCATGTCCAACCAGGTCTCCGTAATATATACCAGGTCGGCTTTCTCATCCAGGATTAAATCCCAGATGATGCAGGTTCCCAGTAGGGGATTGTGCTGCATTCTGCAGTTGGGGTTGCAGTCATGGAGGGCTCCTCAAGGTAAGGCAATGTTTGTTCCCTTACCTTGGAGTTGCATTGTCCTGATGTCAGTGCTGGAAAGTTGGTTAGGATTATGACCTAAGTCTTCAGGGTCATCTGATGCCCAGACCAGGAGTCTGGATTAAGGTGCCCGTGTCTCCTTAGAACTGTTTGAAGTTTCCTCCTTTGACTATCACCTCTAGTGGTGGATAAAGGAATCTGGCCTGCCATCCCACTTAGAGGGAGGAGCTGTGGTTCTGTAGTAGAGCACATGATTTGCACGAAGAAGGTTCCTGATTCAATCTCTGGCATCTCCAGGTCAACGCATCTCCAGACCAATAGCGTAGCTAGAGGGGATAATGGTAAGTACTGCAGGTGCCACAACATGCAGGGTAAGCTTACCATTGCCCCTCCCACTCACTTTTGCAGTGACAGCAATATGCAGGTGCTTGCTGAACCAAACAGCATCTCCTGTGCATTGCCATCACTGCTTGGAATGGCTCCAATGGTGAGTGGGAGGGGCCACTTACATAGCGTATTGCACTGCCTGCAGAACTTACCGGTACCATTTTGCATCCCTCTGGCTATGCTACTGCTCCATGCAAAAATTCCTGTCTGAGACCCTGAAGAGCCACCATCAGTGTCAACAGTACGAGCTGGGGAGAACAATGACTTCAATTCTCACAAGTGTCATACATGAAAATGGAGTATTGAGGTTCCACATTCATCCATTTGTGAGCATGGAGCTGTGGCCCAGAGTATTTATCTTTAAACATATTTCAAGACATTATGTGTTATTTACCTTTTAGATGTTGGCTCAGCACAAAGAATAACTTTATATGGAGCTTTATAGGACCAGCTTGTCTAATAATTCTTGTAAGTATGCTTTTTATTTTCTATTGGAGTATGTAAAACTGATAATAAAAGGTGTTAAATAAACACTAACCCATTGCCAGCCCACCTGTAAGTGCTAATTATATGGCAAAATTAACTATTTTAGATGCTCTTAAATAGCCACTCTGACAGATATTTATATATTATGCCCCTAAATACTTTGCCTGTCTCAAAGACATATGTTTGATTAACTAATATTTCAGATGAGGGGCTGTTTCTTTCACCCTGATTGCTTGAAGGAACAGAATGCTCAGTAGCAAGTCTGCAGCATCTTTCACATGTCAGTGAAAGCTCTGCAAAACTCAGCAGGAGGTGTACACAGACACTATGCCAGGAGACAGATAATCTGCTATTTCAAATGCTGAGTGACTTAATCTTTTATCTGTGATCGGTCATCTTTGAAGATTAGGCTGTCATCTTTATGATGTTATCACTCTCCTGTACCCTGCCATCATCAAGGCTATTTTACACAAAATTGCGACATCAGAGACCAGAACCCGCTATTTCACGCGGGCAGTCAAGTCAAGAGCTGATAGCCGTCTGTTTTTTGCTGGGAAAGGGGCCTTTTTTAATTCCCATATGAAATGTTTTCAGGCTTGATCTTTTGGAAACATTTGGCATCCCGTGGTAAATTTTTAAAAAATGGCTTCAGGACATCAAGAGCACGTTGTAAGTGCTTCTAAGTTACACATGTAAAAACTGATTGAGATCAAGTAAGAAATGTCAGAAGAAAAGAAGGCACACTGTATGGCAAGCCACTTCAGTAGGCAATGCAGCTGTAACTACTGGCTTTTATTTATTTGGTACTAAAATGTGGGTTGTTTTTATTTTCAAGAGGTATGCACATTTGCATGCTTGCATGAAATTCTGTCATTATGATCTGTTAACAATATAGTACTGCAATATCTTGATATAAATTATAAGTCTTTTAGAGGGCAAAGTCAACTTTTTAATCTGCTTGTATTTTTATGGTTTAGATAAGATTGCCTTGTGATTTGACCATTTTATTTTGCTGCTAACTGCTTTGTTTTGTTATTTGTGTCATAGAGCTGATTGTGTTATGGATTTAAGTTCTTTGTTGTGAGTTGCTCTGGTGTCCATGGGCCAGAAGAGCTGGCTATGAAAGATCTAAAAGTGTGTGTGTGTCCCTGATACAGAGGCTGATTAAAGGACAAGTTACTTATTTTTGTCAGAAGAGCAGACCTTTCAGATTTGAGTTTCTTACAATGCATGTAGCTTGTGCACAGACAAAACTGGATCCAGGCCATGCATGTTTCACTAGGCCAGGGCTTTTCAGACTGGGGCATTGCGACATGCCAGCCTGTGGGCCCTGGCCTCTGCCCCCTTAAGGGGCGGGGCAGCCAGGAGGCAGGGAGGAGGGGGCTGCAGGGGGCTCAGGGGGCTGCAGGGGCTTGGGTCCACTTACCCGAGCCTCCTGCAGCCTCCTGGGAATGCGGAGAGCCCTGCGCGACCTTCTGCAGGGCTCCCCGCAGATTTGAAAGTGAAAGTGGAGCCATCGCACCCCGCCTCCGCTAAAGCGGAAGTGGAGCGCAATCGCTCCACTTTCACTTCTGAAGCTGCGGGGAGCCCTGCAGAAGGTCGCGCAGGGCTCTCTGCATTCCCAGGAGGCTGCAAGAGGCTTGGGTAAGTGGACCCAAGCCCCTGCAGCCCCCTGAGCAGCGCTATCCTGGGGATTGCGCTGCTGCCTTCCCCCACGCCTGCCGCCTCCCTGCCTTGCTCCCGCAAGAACTTAGAGTGGCTCAAAATCTCCCCGAGATTTTGAAAACCCCTGCATTAGGCCTTTGCTATTGCAAAGACAAAAAAAAAGCCAGATGCAACAGATGTTAAATGGACCAACCTATAATTTACTGGATCTCCCCAGATCAATTTAGAAATATTGGTATACCATTGGCCTATTCCAGTTCCTGGTACAGAGGCTGATTAAAGAACAAGTTACTTATTTTTGTCAGAACAGCAGACATTTCAAATTTGAGTTCCTTACAAAGTCTTGCACACTGAGTTTGCTGAGAGTGTCAACAGGCACTTAGAAGTGATCCAGTTGACATTATATACTGGGAATTTCAAAAAATGTTTGACAAAAGGCCCAATCCTATCTAACTTTCCAGTGCTGATGCAGCCTTGCCAATGGGTTGCACACTGCATTCTGTGATGCTGGGGCAGTCATGGAAGCCTCCTGATAGTAAGGGAATGTTTGTTCCCTTACCTCAGGGCTGCATTGCAGTTGCATTGGTGCTGGAAAAGTGGATAGGATCAGACCCAAAAGTCTTTCACCAAAGGCTCTTGAATAAACTTGAGAGTCTTGGATTAAAGACTGGTCCTTTGATGGATTGATCCATAGTTAATGAATAGAAAATAGAGAAGAGGAATAAATAGGTGATTTTCATAATGGAGGAAAGTAAAAAAGTGGGATCCCTCAAGGACCTGTATTGGGACTAGTGCTTTTTAACTTGTTCATGAATGATCTGGAGTTATGGCCAAATTTACCGGCGACACCAAACTATTCAGGGTAGTAAAAACCAAAACAGACTCCAAAATGACTTCTCCAACCTGGGTGAATGTGCAATCAAATGGCAAATATGGTTCAATGTAAAGTGATGTACATTGAAGCAAAAAATCCCAACTTCACATATATACTAATTGGGTCTGAGCTGTCAGTCATTAACCAGGAAAGAGAGATTGGGGTCACAGTAGATGTCTCAATGAAAACATTGATTCAATGTGCACACGCTGTGAAAAGGGCAAATTCCATACCAGAGGTCATTATGAAAGGGATCATGAATAAGGCAGCAATCCTATGCATACTTTTCTGGGAATGATGACTACAATGGGACTTCTGAGTAAACAGGCATAGGATTGGGCTGTAAGACTGCTAATATTATCATGCCCCTATACTAATCTATGATATGGCCGCATTTGGAATACTGTGGACAGTTCTGGTTGGCAAACCTCAAAAAAGATATTGTAAAGCTGAAAAAAGTTGCAGAAGCAAAATGATCAGAGGGCCATTGCACCTTAGTTATGAGAAAAGGTTACAATGTTTGGGACTTTTCAGCTTGGAAAAAAAAGGCAATTAATGATTGAGACATACCATTATGCATGATATGGAAAGAGTGGAACAAAAATCTCTCCTCCTCTCACAATATTAGAATGAGAGTCATCCAGTGAAACTTGTCGGTGAAAGATTTAAGACAGACAAAAAGAATTAGTTCTTCACACTGAACACAATAAGACTGAGAAACTCATTGCCACAAGAGGGTTGTGGCTTTAAAGGGGGATTGAACAAATTAATTGGGGATAGGTCTGTCAAAGGCTACGGGCACAATGACCATGTGCTGCCCCCTGATCCAGCAGTAGTATTGTCTCCGGATATCAGTTGCAGGAGAGCAATTGTGGGAGAGAAGTCTGCTTTTCTCTCCTGCTTATGGTCTTCCTAGATGCAGCTGGTGGGTCACTGGAGGAAGCAGGATGTTCAACTAGATGGGTCTTTCACTGATCCATCAAGACTGTTCTGGCAGCCCAGTTATAACCAATCAGACTGGGGCGTCGCGACATCCCAGCCTGTGGGCCCTGGCCTCTGCCCCCATAAGGGGCAGGGCAGCCAGGAGGCAGGGAGGAGAGGGCTGCAGGGGGCTGCACCTTTTTGTGCTGCAATGCAGTGGTGCCGAAACAGCCTCTGCTGCATCTATTGCAGAAAGAGGCTGCTGAAGAACTTCCCAGTGGCAGCTCTGCACCTTCACCATCACAGACCCCAGGCTGTACTAGCCCAAGTATGCTGGTGGGGACGGAGAAGATAGGGGACTTCAGAACAGGGAAGGGGAGGTCAGGTGGCCTCCTTCAGGGGAGGGAGGGAGTGGATCTGGCAGCACCACTGTGTGCCAAGATCCTATCCCCTCTTTTCAGACCTGTCCCACTGACTTTTCTCTCTTTGGACTTACACCAGCTAACAGCTTGCATAGGTCCGAGGAGATCCATAGGCTACCATGAGGCATATGCAGAGTTAAGTAGAAAATATTTTTACTTACCCCTGGCAGGTCTGCTGATCACCACTCACCATTGGATGCCGCGTGTGCCTGGTTGCAGGAGCTGCATTGTTGTCAATGGTGGGCAAACAGGTTTGGGGCACTACACAACCAAGACTATAAACCATTCAATTACCATTTCAGAAACCCTCTTTCATTCAGATCTCTTGTTTTTTTTCTTCCTCGAATATTTCTTCTTGTTGTTCTTAAATATTTCCCTGTTACTGTGTCAAATTAGAACAAATAACAAAAGCATTTGGGCAGGTGTACCCATCTGGGAGATGATAATGAGCAAAATCAGACAGCAGACATCCCTCTCATTGCTTGACTGCCAGCTTGTGTACCATTTTGAACAATTAATATGACATAGATTTTCATTTTTCCTGCTTAAACTGTTACATTGTGATCAGCTTAACGCTCCTCTATCCTGACGGAAGCAGTATTTGAAGCCACATTTTCACCCAGCCGTCAGCCAGAAGACCGAAAACTGTCTCCGTCTGTGCAGAATTGCACATCAGAATGCACGCTTGTTAATTCTAACGTTGATAATAAGGGTCACTGGGGAAAAGGATGCCTATACTGCTATCCTGAATATCAGACATTTTTGAAGGGTCCATATCTAATCTGATTTTTTTTAAAACAAAAATCAAGTCTATGACTAAAAGAACAGCAGGAGACATCTTCTCTCCCCGTACCGTCCTCGTTTCTCTGAGATTTGACATCAGCATATAGATGGTTTCATCAATTATTAAGTGAGAGCCTGAAAAAGTCGAAAGGGATGATTGGGGGAGTTGCATTTTTGAAGTTTTCAATGTGAAACACTCAACTGACTCAGAAGTAGTGTGTCAGAATCTTTAGAATTAGCTCTTTCTTTCCTGGACTAGTTTTCCTTTGTAGCAACAGAAAGTCACAAGGGGTCTAATTCTTAAGAGGCTTCAATAACAGACAGTTTTTGGTATTCTTGTATTGGAAGAAAAAATCATATGAACTACATATTCCCTCCTCCCTCCATAAATACACTGGTATGTTGCTTTTTTAAAGTTTATTTTTAATTCTCAAGTTACAGTCCAATTGATAAAGATTATTTAGATCAGGGGTCTCAAACTTGTTTCACACAGAGGGCTGAAGGTAGCATTCATGCTGCCTGTTGAGGGCCAGAAAAGACAACATTAAGCAGAAAGTGACATCATAAAGCAGATGCAGAAAGTGACATCATAAAGCAGATGATGGCCAGAAATCAGCACTTTTTTCTCACTTAGGAACTCATTAGCTGCATAGACAGAAGAGAAAATGTGGAAATCTTGTTCATATTTGCAAGATATGGGAGAACCCATTTACTGCACTGAGAGAACTCAGTGGTAACGGAGCCGGATAAATTGCTTCCAGGGGCAATTCAGCCCATGGGCCTTATGTTTAACAGCCCTGATTTAGATAGTTCCCCCCCCCCCCAAACATAACCTTGATATAAATTATCTTTATAATAGTCTTCCTTTTTTGGTAGCCACTTCACGGTGTGTATGCCATGAGTCTGTAGGCACTTGTAATGCATCGCATGACATCTTACAAAAATGTGGGTGTGAATGGAGCAAAATTAAAGTGAAACATTTCACCCATTAAGGTATGCATAGAAGGCATTAATGGAACATTCACAATGCAATCCTATAAGTTTTTACTCAGAAGTAAGTCCCATTGCGTTCAATGGGGCTTACTCCCCGGAAAGTGTATTTAGGATTACAAAGTCAGAACATAATTGCTATTGACAGTTGTATAGCCCATCTCATAAGGGGATTAGGACGTGACTTTGGTACACATCAAAGTAATCTTATTGAACTCCAAAGGATAATTCACACATGATTCATTGAATCAAGCGAAATTGAGAAGTAATTTAACAGCATACTAGGGGCTGGTGCTTCATGAGCTTCAACAGGTGTGCTCACAATCTTGTCATTGGTGCATAATTGCTTACATTTGAAACATGCCACTCAGATGAGCGTCACTGAAATCACTGGGAAATGCAGCTGAAAATAAAGAAGGTAAAGAGTACCTTATGAGTGCAAGCACTTTGCAGACTCACACTGAGCAGAACCTCAACCCTATGATTAATTGATTAGATGGATCCCATTGGGACTGTGACTCAAAGTCAACATTGAGCTGTTGCATATGCATTAACAGGTTGTGTGTATTTTAAAACCCTTAGCACTCAATTAAAAATTATAGTTGATTATGCGAAAGCGAGAATTATTTTACATAATATCAAGTGCTCATATATTTACACCATCAGACAACAAGAGGGTATTTGTCTGCTCCGTAAAACACCTTAAAACAATGTTTATGTATAGTCTCAATTACTTACATTTCTTCTGTGGGACCAAGGACACGCTTTTCGTTTAAATTAGGGACACACTACAAATTATATACAACTGTTACATAATGTACAACATTATGTTCTGCATCTTCAGAGGAAGTGATTGAATGTGAAAACATTGGTGGGGAAGTGATGGGTGGGGGTACCTAATTATTTTCTCACTCAGCATTTTCCTGCCCCAAATCCACTCTCTGCCCCCCCCCCCAAAAGCAGGTATTCCCCTGCAAAGTTTAAAAGGCATACCACAAACCTGCATTTCAAATCCTATGGGACAAAAGACAGGACCACAGCTCTTTGGGGTGGAAAACAGCCTGCAGGGAAAGGGGTTAAGCACCCACTCTACATTGCCAATTTTCTGCTCTCCATTGCTATTTCTCTAACAAGAAACAAAAATCAAAAAGAGGGTTGAGGCACACCTGTTTGTGCACGACATGTCAGTAGCCCCTTTACAGTTGCTTAGCAATCAGGGCTCAAGCAGTTTGAGGCATTTAGCATGGAATACTGTACTTTCGACCTGATTACACCATTTGTAAAGTAGACTTAGGGCTAAGCTTGATGTGATGTGGGAGCTCTGGGTTCGGAATTTGTTTTCTTCCTTGAAAAGCAGCTGTGCAGAGGGCAGCTGGTTTGAACTGGGGCTGCAGTTTAACCCTTTGCTCCCATGCCAGTCATTCCCTCTCCTGAAGCTGTTAACAGTCACAGACTTGAAATCTTGGTGATGCACATAAACAGCATGGTAGCCTTTCAGTTCTTTGCATCTTATTAAACCCACCCTTCAGTATTAGTATTTTCAGGACAGTTTACAAACTTGATACAATACAACAATGAAGCTTTAAAACAATAAAGAAACAGCATGATGAAGGGCAGATAAAATACCCTCATAAAGCACTGTTGTCAAAAGTTAAAAGGCTTGGGAACTTGTCTCTTTATCTTAGAGCTCAGGCTATTCTGAACAGGTTTCCTCCACAGACACAAAATTTTTGTGTCTGGTAAAATGTGGGGACATTCAACTGAAAAAACGTGTTGGGTTAAGAGGGTGTATCATAAAATAGCAGTAGAAGTGAGAGTGGGACTCTTTTCTTCTTTTTAACATGTTAGGTTGTGAAGGTGGTGACCTCAGCAGTGCTTGAAGTGTTGGTGATCTTCCCCACAGGCAGCTCCTGCCAGTTCCCCTGAATGTACGTACCTCAAAAAGATGCTACAGCATCAAGGAGCATTTCCAATAAAGAGCTAATGTTAAGCACTGGCAGTGATCTAGAATGCCCAGGAATGACCCAGAAAGCTTTGGGGGGGGGCGGGGGCGGAACCCCACATCAAAGTGCAGAATCATTCCCTACTGCCTTCCAGGAAAGATGTGGTATTACAAGCATAACCTCCTATAAGATAGCTGTGAGGGAAGATGAAGGACAAAATAGGGACAGCACCCACCAATCTGTTCACCCTTTTTTACTGGGTAAATTGGGATTGGATTGGCAAAAGGTAGATTTGCTGCCACCACCTAAAGTTAGAGAGCCCAGACAGAAAGAGGACACCTTCAGAAAGTGCCCCTGCAAAGTTACTAGGGAGTCCCAAATTCCAGTGAGTCCCCTTAGCACCCAACAGTGCCAACAGTAGCAGAAGGTAGGTAGATGTGGCAACCCGCTACCTCTTGAGGGAACTGAGACCAGGCAGGTAAACAGTAAAGAAAACACGGCACTGATCAACTAACCGAAGGATACATGGGGTGGGGCAGGGGGAAAGGTTGACAAAGATGCTAAAAATAAAGCAAAAATCTCAATATGACAAACCTGTGGCCTAGTCCTAAGTGCATGTTATGCCAGTGGAACACATGTTCTGTCTGCATAACATGCTTTCCAGCTGTCACAAATGTGGCAAGCAGCTGAGTTCGCACAGTGACAGACTGCGGACACCAGCTGCCTCAGGTAAGACCAGTCAGGGCCAAGAGAGAGGCAGGGGGTAGAATGGGCAAGGGTTTTCGCAGAACAGGGAAGAGATGGGTCAGGAAGGGGGGGTAGATTGGGTCCATGAAGGTGATGGGTTCACAAGCAGTGGTGCCCACCAAATCCTAACCCTCTTCCCAAGCCTACAAGGGTCATTGTGGATGTTTACATGGACGTGGGTCAGTGTGGACGTGGATCTTTAGCGCAGGTTCAGGTTGACCCACCAGGCTGGCAGGGGCTTTGTGATTTGGGATTGGTCTTCTATTACCTCATTCTTTTGCCGAACGTCTGTCATGAGGGTAATGTATAAAATGGGATGCTTTATAGGTCCTCTTAAACACATAAAGAATTTCCTTGCCAGCCAGTGTCTGAGGTCCATCATTCATGTTATACCTTCTCCTCAACTAGACGTCCTGTATGGGAAGACAGACTTGATACTACATCAGGCAAGGACAGTGATTAGACATGATGTTCTGAGAGTAAGGAAAGCCCTGGACATGCCTTAACTTGAAATTATTGTGTGCTTCTAGCTTAATGTGAAGTTAGTCATTTGTTTCCATTTGAATACAAATGAGGAAGAGGTCTGGTCTAGAGGGTTGAGCCTCCATTTGCCTGAAGATAACATCTGAAGGTCGCCAGTTCGAGGCCACCGGCACCGTGCGACCTTGAAGCAGCTGACAAGCTGAGCCGAGCTATTCCATCTGCTTTGAGCATGGGAGGATGGAGGCCAGAATGTGCGACCAGATCAAGAAAGAAACATCTGAATGTTGTGGTTTCTTGAAAGATAGAAACCTTCTTTCAAATTGTAAAAATCCCTATGGGGATTTAATTTGCCTGCCTATGTAAACCGCCTTGAATAAAGTCTAAGGAGAAATCTGAGGACCAAGAAAGGCGGTATAGAAATACCTGTATTATTATTATTATTATTATTATTATTATTATTATTATTATTATTATTATTATTATTATTATTATTATTAACACACCCTAAAGATTTGGATGGGCTGAACCACAATCTTTTCTATCATGAAATTGTTAGGTACACAGAATGGGAAGACAAAGTAATGGAGAGAAAGGAAAACAGAGAGCAACATTCATGAGGAATGTATAACTTTCGAAACCTCTGTCTGGTCCCAAATTCCAAATCAGCAACCACCCAAGCCATCACCCACAATAATACACTTAATATCCCTATCCCAACCATACTCTTTATGGTTTCCCTGTCCCTTTTCTACCGAAGTTTCTCATAATCAAAAGCTGTCTTGCTCACTCTCCTTAATACCATCCTCTACCCAACCTTACCGACACTGGATGCAATTCCGTTCCAAGCATGAATCCAACATACTCCCCCCATCCCACTAACCATTTTTCCATTATTTCCTATTGATAGGTCGGAAAAATTCCTACTCTTTAAAGTGGACAGTATAAATAAATACCTGCAGCCAATTACTTCAGAAAACTACTGAGGGCTCATGTCTTTTGTTTGGATAATTCCACAACAAAGGCTCTGGCTGGGCAAATCAAAATGCTGCTCTCCTTTCTGTAAGTCAGCATAAGGCAGGAAACACACTCCGACCCAGCTGTTTAAGCAAACTGCCAACGAAAGATGAAATGGCTTGCATTCCTCAGATGTGCACTCAATATGGAGCTGTCTGGATGTCTTACAACTCAGTCATAGATCCTAATGCAAAATCTCACACACTAGGATATCATATGGTTTTGTGATGCTCTCTGGAGGAACTTAGAATTACAGTGATTCATTCTTGCTGTTCTTTCCATCTGCAAACAGGCACAGCAATGTTAGGATGGTGGTGAATTTCTTTGTATGCTGTAGTGCTTGATAGCTTTTCATTTAAAGATAATTTGACTTTTTTATTGTTTATACGGGATGCCATAGCATCAAATATCCCAAAGAACATAAACAAGCTGTGGGGGAATTTGCCTTGGCATATGCCTTTGGGGTCAAGTGCTTTGACAAGGTTTAACAAACAAAGTGCACGCCACTGCAGAGTGGGTCGTCTCTGGAGGCCACAAGAATGATAATCTACCATTCATAACGGAAAAGGATCCAGACTCACATTGTCTTTATTTGAGAATCCTGATTCATTCCGTTCACCACGACTGCAGTGTTGTCCATGGTGCTCTCGCTTTCTTTCCGTCTCTCTCTGGCAGGATTAGCTAGAAAGAAATCCCTGTTGTGAACTCATGGATTATTTCTTAAAAGCCCTCAAAAGCCCAGAAACTCTTTCCCTCTGAATTCCATTCAGAGAATTTCCTCAGAGTTGGAAGCTGACATTCAGTGGCCTTGCCTGCTGTTTGATACTACAAGCCCCTTCAGGAACTTTCAGTGGGTCCCATGAGTTTCTGGGCAAAACTAGAGATGCTTCCAAGGTAGCCTTTTAGTCAAGAAGTGCCAACCTTTGTTCTCTCACATTTTATGGAGAATTCAGATGACATTTTCACAAACCTGCTGTGTACCCTCACCGTTTTTCAGATCTGATGGTTCATGTCAATTTTTCTGACTTGCATTGCAATGTTAGGCTATCAGAGCACTGTTGATGAACCTGGTGCTGTGAGATACAGGAAGCTGGACTAGATGGGCCTATGGCCTGATCCAGTGGGGCTGTTCTTATGTTCTTATGAGTATTATGTGAAGCCAGTTTCCTTCATAGCCCTCCATCGAAGACAGCCTCCCATCTTCTGTCACTAGGAGAGCCACTTCTGCAGACATTAATTAGTAGCAGTGATCACCATAAACAGAATTGTTTGTGATGCACCCAATGACAGGTGTGGGCTAATATGTCCTATACCAGTAGGAGATAAAGTTCAGCCAGTAATCAAGTGGGGGGGGCACATTCTTTTGTTCAGGAATAGCACAGCTTATACCATGTATTTGTTCATTTAATGTAATGGAAGGTCCAAGACTTTTTCTTTGTCAAACAATAGGAATAAGAGTTGGCTCTTGTCCAACAGCATCTTGATTTTACAAGCATTGTTTCAAACAAGGCAGATGATATTTTCCAACATTATTTTTCCCTCTAGTATATTGCCACTTCTCACC
Source organism: Tiliqua scincoides (assembly GCF_035046505.1). Taxonomy (NCBI): domain Eukaryota; kingdom Metazoa; phylum Chordata; class Lepidosauria; order Squamata; family Scincidae; genus Tiliqua; species Tiliqua scincoides. The sequence goes on from NC_089824.1 coordinate 143,158,227, forward strand.
CACTTATAGCAGATGGCGGCAGACCACAAACTGAAAACAGGGAATGGGGCTAAATCCACATCTGTAAAACTATCCAACACTTATTCAAACTTGTTAGCTAAAGACTAGCTACATATGTCCCAAAGATATCTGCAAATTCTATACCTAGTGGGACATTTGACCTTTTTTCCCTCCAGTGATGAATAATATATCACATGCCCTAGGATCCTCTACAATAATTGGAGGGACACAGTGAGGCACGAAAATGAATGTGCTATAATGCACTGCTGGCAAAAAGAGCAATAGAATCTTGTCTTCAAATCTCTGAAAAGCTACCATTGAGACAGAAGTGGAGCTTGAGGAGCAACTTGAAGGGAGAGAAAAACACAGTTTTCCAAAGAGAGAGAGAAGTAGTTGGGTCCCAGCAAAACAAAAAGAGAGTACAGGGAGACAAAAGTAAGGAGACGCATCATATGTTTTACAAATTGGGCAAGAAAGGAGGAACAGATTGCCAAGGGAGGTGGTGGATTCTCCCTCACTGGAGATCTTCAAACAGAGGCTCAATGGGCATCTGCTGAAGATGGTCTCGGAGGATGTCCTGCTGCAGTCAGGGGGTTGGACTAGAAGGTCCCTTCCAACTCTGTGATTCTATTGATTCTATATAAAGTTTGACCAAGGAAAGGGAGGGATTTCTCACTTGCCAGGAGTCACTTCAGCCCTGTGAAGAGTGCAGGGGGGACGACGACACCCAGCCCCTCTACAGGCCTCCCTGCACCTCAGAACGGCTCCCTGAAGTGATGGCAGCACACTTCCAATTTTTGTCGCAAATCCAAAAGTGGGTCACAATCAATTCAGGGAGCTGTTCTGAGGGGAGGGGAGGGGAGGCCTGCAGAGGGGGCTGTAGGCACCCCGCATCTTCCAAACAGCCAGCGTGACTGCCAGTAAGTGAGAAATCCTCTTTTTTTCATGGTGGCAGCACAATCCCAGAAGCGCCATTGCTGCCTTTGCCCCCTCTCCTTAGGGGGAGACTTAGGGAGGTCCCACCTCCTAGGTAAAGTTGGGGAACCACTTCAATGGTCTCTCAAGTACTTTGGTGGAAACCTCTCTTGAAGGACATTGTCATTTATTCTGGTGCTAGCTTTCTAGATTTTTTTCTGACTGTTAATTGTTCCATAACTGAAATAAATATGACATTTAACATCTAGTTCAATGTAGGGTATTCTTTGACCACAGTTGCTTTTTAAAACTCACAGTGAAAACTTCACAGCATTTTCTTTTCTCTTCGACCTTTTAAGCCCAAAGATGTTGGCTCTTGAAAAGTCACTAATGTTGCTTTACAGCAAGCAGTATGCATTTGATCAAAATAGTTTTTAGTTTCTGTATAACGTTGGTTGGGCTGAAATAAGTAGACGTGAACAAGCATACACAGACATTGGGGGACGTTCTGGTCCGGAAACATAACATAATGAGATTTACTAATGAATTCAATAAACATTTGCAGACTCCTGTCAATTATATAGTGGAAAAGATATAGAGTTACAGTCTCCTTTGACCTAGGTGATTCCAGTATATTTTTAAATGTGTGTGTGTGTGTGTGTGTGTGTGTGTGTGGATAAGAGTGGCTCCTTTCCCCGCTAAATATACAAAAGGTATTTAATTGGTTTGCTTTAACTATGAAAATACTGCCATTGTTCCATTGTGCATCTTTCTGGACTAAAAATAAATATTTCCCCAGGTTAATTTGATGGCCTTTGGTGTCATTATCTATAAAGTATTTCGACAAACAGCCTTGCTGAAGCCTGAAGTTAGTAATTATGAAAACATAAGGTAAGTTTAAACTTTGGCATAAACTTTTAAAACATCAGTAGGTTTCAAAATAGTCACACATCACTGAAATAACTCATCTTGAAGAATGTTTCTTTTGTTTCGTAAGAAAAAAATGTTCATTATGTTATGTTATGACATTTGTCTTGCTGACGAAGAACATTGATTTAAGTGACACTGCACTCACTGACCTTGCTGTATTAGGACTGTTTAGGACTCTATTCTCACTGATAGCTCAATCCAACCTAACTCTCCAAGTGGCAATGCAAGAGCACATCTACAACACCCACTGAATTCCAGAGGGGATTTTTGGCATCTGGAGGCCTCGTCTTCAGAGTTAAGATAACATTTGTACCCTTACCCTGGAGTAAACCCATGCCAACTTACTGGGTCTACTCAGACCTGCTCCCAGTCTATAGGTGGCACAAGTCTGTGTGAATCTGGGTCAGGAGATTGAGGTCGGGAAGGAGGTTAGGATGTGCGACTGCTGCCTGTACTGCCCCCTTCCCAGCCCTGATCTGCTGCCTTTCCCACCCCATCACTGCCCTGTTCCTTCTGCTCCCTGCCCCATTCCACACCCTCCCTGACTCACTCTAACTCTCTGCACCAATTTACCATCACCATCAGGCTTCCCTAGTACATTGGTGCATGGGGGTGGATCCAGTGTTTGTGTTTGGGGGGGAGGGGGCCACGATCACTACCAACGCCAGAGCCCAGGTCAACCAGGCAGGTAGAACTGGGCTCCCAATTTAAGTTATGGCCTCTGTGGCCAAGGTTCACTAGATGGGTAGACATGGGCTCCTGCCTGGACTTGGAGCCATTGGTTGGAATGTGAGCCCAGGTCTACCTAGCCGGTAGCTCTGGGCTCCAAGTCCAGGCAGGAGCCCAGGTCTACTTGCACAGCAAATCTCGGCCACAGAGGCCATAAGTAGGCAGGTAGGCTTGGGGACCAAGTCCAGGCTGGATTCCATGTCTACCCAGCTGGTAGACCAGGGCTCCTGCCTGGACTTGAAACCCAGATCTACCAGCTGGGTAGACCTGGGCTCCAAGTCCAGCCAATCTCGCCAGGGCCCCACCCAGTGGGCGTTCTCCTGGTACTCAATTTTGCTCCCCAGACTGGTGGGCACCCTTACCTGCTGGCAGACACTTTGGGGGGGGCACGCACCCATGGCCCTCCCTTGGATCCACCCCTGCTGGTGCATGGACCTGGCCACTCCATGCTTGCCTTTTGCAACAGCCTAAAAGAACCTTGTGCCACCAGAACAAGCATTCCGGTGACACAAGACCCAGTTCAGTTTGGGCCATGAAACAAGTAACTCCACACAACATAAACTACGAGGGAATCTGAATAAATATTATATAGCCTGTTCCTTTAGGGGTTAAAAGAGATTTATGAAAATTCTTGGAGAGAAGATGAATAGAGTGAACAGATTTTAAGACCCTAATTCCACAGATATTGGTTGAGTAAAGTGCTTCTGAAAAACTGTACTTCAAATTGGACTGAAGCCTTACAGACAATAAGAAATGCCCCCCATTGTGAGGAAACCAAACTTGGAGTTCAATTTGACTGAGGGGAAGCACTTTTAATGGCCCAATCCTATCCAACTCCCCATGCTGCAATGCAGTGACACCGGTGTGGCTTCCACTGCATCCTGTAGGGAAGTTTTTCTACTGGGGGTCTCCTCAGGGTAAGGGGACACTTGTCCCCTTGCCCTTGGTTAAGCCCCAGCAGCTGCTGTGGGGAAACTCAGACTGGAGTTGCCTGGGGAAGGTGAATCAGGCCTGGGAAGTGGGTGAGGATTTGGCGTGCACTACCACCACCAATCCTGCCCCCTTGCAGGCCCAATCTGCCCCATTCCACTCATCTCCCATTCCACTCATCCTTCACCCCATTCAACCCCCTCACCCCATTCAACCTGGCTTACCTCCTCCTCTGCACAGATCCACCAGTGAGTGCAGGAAAGGCTTTTTTACTCCAGTAGCACACACTGCCAGAGTGCACTTTACTGCTGCTTTACAGCAGCTGGCACCAGTGGGTCGAGCATTCCACTGGTGCAGCAGTCCAATGTCCCATTTATCTCAGTCAGAGGAAGCTATGAATTCCCAGTAAAATCAAGGAGGCTTCACAATGCTTATCTTTGCCTATACCATGCCTTCAGTCTCTGGGTGATTAATGGCCTAATCTTATCCTGGCTGGCCTGTGGAGTGCAGCCACACTCCATGGGAGATGCATCCTATGAGCCACTTAGGGCCCAGGCAGTGGCGCAGAGGTAAGTACAAAAATTTGTTACCTACTGCACTGGTTCCTTGGCACCAATTGGCCTATTTGGATCTATGCCAGCTATTTTTCTGGCATAAATCTGTTGCACCCAAGGCGGTGTTTCTGGTCCAACCTGGAGGATCTGGATCTCAGCCACTGCCACTGCTGCTTAAGATTCACCTTGACCTCCCCCTGGCCCAGCCAACTCCCTACCCCAATTCACCCACAATCCTCCCCTGCTGCCAACTTACCAGGCACATCCAAGTCACTGTCAGGTAAGGGCACAAGCCTAACCAGGTCCACTCAGAAGTAAGTCCTATTTTGTTCAATGGGGCTTACTCTCAGGAAAGTGTGGTTGGGATTGCAACCTAAGTCGGCAGATTGTCTGCAAGCTGCTGGTAACTGCACAAGGACTCCCAAGCTTTGTGCTGGTGACAGTTCTACAGATATCATGGAATACGTTGGCAGATAGCAGGATATGCTGGCAAACTGAGAGATCCACCAGCATATCCAGCCCATAGGAGTGGGCCTCAAATTTGTTTCTGGGGTAGATAGAAATGGGGCTCTCATCCTGTTTCTTTCATTTGTTTTTTTCCCCTCCCCCTCAGGATTTTTTTTTTCCACTGCTATGATTTTTCCATCAACTCATTCTCTTTAAAACTGATTTATCGAGGCCTTGAAAAGCGTTTGTGCTGGAAAAGCTGGAGTGTGCTACAGGGACCATTGAAAACAACTTACTGTTTTCGTTGCTTAGAAACACTCCTGCAGTTTCAACTCACTGCACTAGATTTATAGTTAGGATTTAGCAATTGTTTGATTGATCACTTTTCTCTTACTCCTCACCCCAACAGCTTCACACAGTGCGCTGGTTCTAATGAAGTCAAAAATTATTCATTTTCAAGGAAACAACATCAGAATGGGGGGGAGGTCTGTAAACAGCTCTCTTGTGCGAAGGAAGTCCAGCAACTGCTGGACGGAAAATGAAAGAGAAAACTAATCAGTGAGCTCATTTGCAAGACAACATGGTGTAATTTGTCAGAGTCCGTGAGTTGGGCTATGTATACTTATACAGTATATACTACAGTCTGTTAGCAAAAAAGAAGAAGGAAAGAAAAAAAATTACAGCCAGTGAATTTGTATGCTATTAGGGCATCAATATTCTGACCCTGCAACAATTTAAAGTTCCCTTGCATTGTGAAAGCAAAAAAAAAAAAAAAAAAAAAAAAAATCCTATTAATATAAAGAGAAAGTCTGGTTTTACAGCCAGTACTATCTCCAAGGCTGAAACTGAGAAACAGCCAAAAGATCCCTTTGATGTCATGCACATGTGCTGACCTAAGAGCATACTATACATTTTTTCCAAGGTTTCTTAGGGGGTATACTTCATAACAGACATATGTTTTACCTTGGGGAATTACACTAACAGTAGATTTAAAATCAAATCATATGGCTCTGCAGTACACCAGAGAAAACAGATTTGAAGATTAAGACAGCCAGTGTTTTAAAAGCCATCCAGTTTTACTCTTTCTTCGGTGTTTTTGGGGATTTTTTCTTTTTGCAAGAGTACATCTTTCTGGGAACAGCACTGCAGCACACCCTAAAGGAGAAACCATGTAATTGCAATTCAGTTTTCAGGGAATTTTTTTTCCCCTTTTCTCACTGAAAATAACTTATTCAGGTAGGTTAGTGAAGCAATTGGAGGAAGGGGGGAAAATAACACTTTGACAGTCACTGTCTTCCTTCTGTACAGGTCTTGTGCCCGAGGGGCCCTTTCTCTCCTCTTCCTCCTCGGTGCTACCTGGATCTTTGGTGTGCTCCATGTTATCCAGGGATCAGTGGTCACTGCCTATCTTTTTACAGTCTTCAATGCATTTCAAGGACTGTTCATCTTCATATTTCTTTGTGTTTTGTCACGAAAAGTAAGTAGTCGCTTGTTCTTAAAAAATGACTCTCTCTCTCTCTCTCTCTCTCTCTCTCTCTCACTCTCACTCTCACTCTCACTCTCACTCTCTCGTCATGTGCAGAAGGTTCAAGTCCTGAAATCTCCAGGTAGGGCTGGGAAAGCACTATCTAGAACCCAGGAGCACCCCTGCCAGTTCATTTAGACAGTAGTACTGATTGAACAAGTCTGATTCCTTATAAGGCAGCTTCCTGCTTAACCCTCTATATAGCACATACACACAAACCCAAACCACTATTATTTTTACAGATCAAAGAGAAACTCCCTTTTCTATTGTTGGTTTTTTGTCACTCATCTCAGCAAGCTTTTTTTTCTACCCATAAAAAAATTTAATTTTGATATTATGAAAGACATGTTCGTATAATATTGTTCTCACTCGCATAAGGGCATACCATGCCCAAATAAATGAGCCGAGGGGATGAAGAGGGCAAAGAAGGGTGGAAGCTTTTCAGCAAAACTTCTTCAGGTAAGACAAGCAGCTAATATGTCTTGCATTGCTGCAGCCTGAGAGGAAGCCAGAGGGAGGCAAGGTGAAGCTAAGATTGGAATTACTGCCCTCACCCTACTATGGAGGGTTCTGTGCAGAAATGAAAACGACAATCAGGCCACTGAAATGAAATTGATAATCAAACAACTTGGTGGGACAGCTTCTGTCCTCATACAGAGATAGTCACAACACATTCATGATCAAATCACATGGGAGTGATGATGATGAGCTACACAAATGCGATGATGATGAACTGTGCTCTTTTTCCACCTTTTCCAAGTTGCCCTGGGCAGCACAGATAGTTCCTCTTCTTCCCTTCCCCACACACCAATTTAATCCTTATAACAGTCCTACAACAACCCTGTAAAGTAGATTAAAAGTTTAGAGGTCAGTCTGTTTAGGTGCTATAATGTATGGATGCTGTCCAAGTGCTGGGGGGGGGCAGTGTGAGAGTGCTGGCAAGCCCTGCCCCTGAACTGAACTCCTGAAAACCCAGCACTTGCACTCCCCATGGAGTTTGCAGTGACATTTGTTTGCAGTGACAAACACCCTCCACATGATGAGATCCACCCTGCATCAAAGCATACAAATGGTTGGCAACCTTCAGTCTCGAAAGACTATGGTATAAGCCTACAGCACCCAGTATTCCCAGGCGGTCTCCCATCCAAGTACTAACCAGGCCTGACCCTGCTTAGCTTCCGAGATCAGACAAGATCCAGCATGTGCACTGCAGCATTCTTAAGCTCTGCAGTACACCAGAGAAAACAGGCCTCTCCCTATGGAGAGCATTTGTTAATGCAGATAAATACTCTCCACATGGAACACAGGGGCATGAGAAGTATGTTAGCACAGAGGCGGGGCATGCCAGCATGTTCTTGCTCTTCCTGTTACAAGGAAAGCATCCTCAACATTGTACTACCTGCAGAGGTCTGCAGTGGTTGGCTCAAGGTCACCAAGTTAACCTCATAGCTAAGAGGAGATTTGAACTCAGTTCTCCAGTTTCCTCACTCCTAGAGCCCAATCCTAAGCATGTCTACTCAGAAGTTAAGTCCTATTATAGTCAATGGGGCTAATTCCCAAGAAAGTGTGGATAGGATGGTAGCCCTAGTTCTGACACACTAAGGCTGCAATCCTAACCACACTTTCCTGAGAGTAAACCCCATTGAACAAAATATGACTTACTTCTGTGTAGACCTGGTTAGGATTGTGCCCTAACCCACTCAAATACACTGGCTTTTTACAGTTATACTCCACACATAGGAGTATTTCCCCTGGGGGGTGGGGATAAGAATAGGCCTTCAGTTTGGCTGTACTTGTCGTAAGAGGCGACTAAACAGCCACCAGGTAGATGGGACTCATTAACCTGGGAAGGCAGCTCATCTGAGAGAAGGAAAACTCTGATCCCAAACCTCCACTGCCTTGTGGCTACATCCAGTTATAGAAAAGGCTTCAGGAGTAAACCTCAAGGCAAAATCTGGAGCCTGAGTCCCTGAGGCAGTTCATGGCTGAACGCAGTCACGTTCTGGCAACTCCTGCGACGCCGCTGGAACCAACCGTATTGGCTTCTGCCTTTCCATTGGACCATTTCAGCAACGTGGAAAGGGGGGATTTGCTGCATGGGTAACAGTCTATCCTCCATATCTACTTTACCCAGGCTTCACGCACTGGAGAGGACACTCTGTTCCAGAACACTATTCAGAGCGCGATACCATAGTCTTCCAAGACTGAAGGATGCCAACATGAGGGGTGTGATTCCCACAACATCTAATAAAACCCAGCAGACTTCAGATTTTGAGCAAGACTCTGTAACATTGCAGCTTCCAGTTAGTATTGCTGAGGGATGTCAACCTCGTTTCATACAGAGGGCTGAATAGCATTCATGGTGACTGCTGAGGCCTGGAAGTGACATCATTAAGCAGAAAGTGACATCATTAAGCAGAGATGACTAGAAATGAGCACTTTGTCCTCACATAGAAACTCATTATCTGCAAATGACAGAAGGGAAACTGTGGAATTACAACAGGAGTTGGAAAAACTGCTTCAGGGCATCCCCCATGGTATATAATGTGTCCCCTTGATACAGAATGTGTTCTAGATCTGAGAAATGCCCTAAGAAGAGAAAAGGAGGACAATAGCACAGGGCTAAATCTTTACACTGCAGTTCTAACCATATTAACCTCTTCTCATTCATTTCAATGGGCTGTACTTACAAGCAAGTGTATTAAGGATTGCAGCCTTGCATGAACACAGTAATTCATGCACATACATAATTCACAATCATGTCCTGCGACGCCAAAATCTGATTTATGTCTCACAGATCTGGGGTTTAAGAAGCAAGGCGTTTCAGATTGTACAGCAGTAATCCTGTGAAATAATTAAAGAGGTTTACGAACGACAGTCATCTCATTCTGGATTGAAGCCTGAAAGTCGGCGATCTGAGAGCCCCCTTTCGGCATCTTCCCTAATCCTCTCCAAGGTCCAAATTATGTAAAATCCTTATAACAGAATAAGCCACACTCTTCGAAAGATGCTTAAAATACATATATTTACCTGTTAATAAGCACATGTGTTTGTTTCATCTTTTCATTTCAGATCCAGGATGAATACTCGAGGTTGTTCAGAAATGTCCCTTGCTGTTTTGGATGCTTAAGGTAAATTGATGGAAAGCTAAGATGAGCAGCACCGTGGAAGAAAGGAGAAAACGAGAGGCTTTAGAGAAATTGCTATATTGTGAAAGTATGAAATGAGCTACTGAGCTGTCATCTCTCTTAAATCAATTATTTTCTCTCCAGTATAGGTATTGTACTTAAATGTGCACTCAGGCACACTATATTGTGTACAAACAGCATATCTGAACAAGACAGACTGGTTTATTGTGTAACCAATAAGGCGTCTGAAGGAGCTCAGGGCTCCCTGAGACTAATGGACGCAGCTCAGGAGGCAGCACGAAGGCAAGGTGCAGAGCTGTTTTTGTGAACAGCTTCGCTATTAATGTCCTACCTGCTGGCTTGGTAATGAAAATAATTGTGCTTATTGCTGTTTAAAGCGCGTAAATTCCATTAGCGTGTTAATAAACAGATTCTACTTTTATCAACACTCAAGTCTCCATTTTGAACACAGGTAGATTTAAAAAGTGGGTGTGTGTTTTAATCAGTGCCTCTCTAGCATGAGAATAGTCAAGAACAGTTCCTTTCACTTTGTAAAGATGGCTTGGCAGATATGCAACATTTTTCCTACACGAAAGAAATGTAGGAGGGTATGAGATGCTCCTTCCACCTCCCCTTCACACATTCAGCATAATACCTGCAAGAACCTACCAGCATAGAGGAACCTTAGAAGAGTCAGGGTTCCTGCACACGTAGAGGCTGCTTGACCAGCAACTGCAACTGGACATGATCTCTTGCACTCCTTTTCACAGTTTAGAGTAACATCTGAGCAGGACTCATGTGGCCTGGGGTGCTGATATAGACAGCAGCTTCCCAGTTCACCTACTCAGAACCAAAGGAAATCTTGTGTTTCAGCGCATATGCAATAGCCCCTTCCTGCCATTTAAAGATGGCAGGATGCCACAGGCCTCGATCGCCACACACAAATGTCTGAAAAGCACCTGCGCACAGCTCTGAGTGAAGGGATTTTTCTGTGATGGCACAACTTCATGTTACAAGGCAAGCATAGGTACCAATCTCTGTTTGCCCTGTAGAGCGACTGCAGGAGCAGGTGGTCATTAATGGAAGAGATATGGGCTGGAGGAGAAGATGACTCCATGCTCTGGCCACTAACTCTTCCCAGCAAATAACACGCACTAGGCACTTTCAGACCTGTTCTTTTTTCCCCAGCAGGGCTTCAAGACCAGAAGTAGGTCCAATTAGGGGAAAATAGCCTAGGGGCCACTGAAAGATAGAATTGGCAGAAAGGGTTATTCTATCCCCTGCCCCCCCACTCCTCCATTCCTGCTACAATTTAGAGAAACTTTCCATTTTGAGATAAAAGGATACAAGCTCTTCTTCCACTTGGCCCTTCAGCCACTCACCTTTCACAGTCAAGCATGGAGTAAAACGGGAATCCTGCTTGAGCTGGGAATAGGGACAAGTGGAAAATTAAAAGAGCCCTTATTTTCCCTTGCTAACTTGAAGTATTTAAAAGGAATCTCTGGATTGTAAGCTGGTAACCCAAGTCGAAGAACTGGGAAGCTCAGCCTCTAAAGCAGGAAGAATACCAACATCAAGACTTCAAAAGAAAACAAGACAGCGAAGCCAAAGGAAGGAAGGAGTTGCACTGCTCGTTATTCATGATGTCAGCAGGAAGCCATGATACTCATGTAATTGCATTCAGCATAGCACTGGTAGTGCTGTTGGGAGTGGGGAAGCATCACAAAGGGCTAGATAGTGTCACCTTGAGTTTCTGAATATTGTGAGAATGTGAAAAAAGACCAGATTTATCTTATCTGGGACAGTTGTTATAAAGCTCTACTTTATGGCTACAAGTGCAACTATTTAAAATGCTGCACTGCTGCAAAATGAGTAACTAGAAGAAGCGGAACTCCATTCATGAGCCCAGCCCATAAATCCCTGCTTGGTTCCATGAGGCCTCCTGATCACCACTGCTTCCAAGACAAAACATGAAATTGCAACCACACCAAGTGTCAAAGGTAGGTATTGAAGAGCATCTCCTCAGATCTATGTACCAGGAGGACCTACTGCCTACTAAACTCCCCCTGAAATTGCTTCTAGAGCAGCCATTTTCAACCAATGTGCCATGGCACACCGGTTTGCAGCAAATGGTCCCCTGGTGTGCCGTGGGAATTTGGGAGAGGGTCATTTACCAATAGAACCATTGAGGGATGTGAGCCCCCATTGACAGCACAGTGTGAATTGTCAAAAAACTGCTGGTGTGCCTTGACCATTTTAGTGCCTTGCCAGTGTGCCGCAAGATGAAAAAGGTTGAAAATCACTGTTCTAGATACTAGCAGCAAATCGTGGCCACTGTGTTTTTAACTTGCCACTGCTGCCATGACCCCTTTCTACCCTTTTCCTCTCTGCGTCCTCTTAGGGCCCAATCTGCTAAGGAGGATAGGAACAAATAGTAGTCACTTCTGCCACCCAATTGCTCACAATCTGGGTCAATGAGACAGGACCAGCACAAGACCTTCCAGTGCTGGATGTGGCGTGTACAGGATCAGCACTCTGACTCCAGCTTATGATTCCCCCCTCCTCTATGCTTCCTCTCAGTCCCCTTCATCCTTTTCAAATCCATGGAAGAGAAGGAGGTGAAGCAATTGGGAAGAGCAGACAGAGATAGATGTCCCTTGCCGCTCCTCTGCCTCAGGCAGTCTTATGTATGGACATAAGTATTATGGATGGATATCTGACAGCACAATCCTAACTCGCACTGGAAACAGGCAGGCCAGCAGGTATGCACTGTATCCAGTGCAAGTTTGGGGCTGACTGCAGGCCAGCCTGAGGCAAGGGGAAATGTTTTCCCTTACCCCGTGTCGCGCTGCAGCAGCCTGGGACTGCCCTGGGCCGCCCTGGAACGGGGTCAGGATCCAGCATAACTGCTCCCCACCCGCCCGTCCACGGTTCTGCGCACCCAACCTCCCCATCCCAAAATGCCTCCCTCCTGCCTCCTCCCCGCCCTCCCCATGCTTCCCCCAGACCTCTGCGTTGGCTGAGCTTGGTCAGTGCAACTCACCCTCCCCCAGGGCCAACGTCAGCGCAGGGAGGCCGGCACACGACTATCTCCTAGAGGCATTCCAGGAGATGCTTTACAGCACTTTTGCAACACTTCCAGGCCAACGCAAGGGACTTGCGTTGGCCCAAGTCCATGGTAGGATTGCGCCCTGAGTTACAGATGTCTGTTACTGACACAAGGCACAGTCCGTCCATTATAGTGCTTTTGCACAGGAGCAATAGTGCTGGGCCAATGAAAGCTGGGAACCGACATATTTTACAACTTCTGGACAAGCCTCCAGAATGGAAGCAGTAATTATCTTGGGCTGCAATCCTAACCATACTTTCCTGAGAGTAAGCCCCATTAAACAAAATAGGACTTAATTTTGAGCAGACCTGGTTAGGATTGTGCCCTTGGGGACTTAGGTCCCAATCTTATCCAGCTTTGCAGCATCAGTGCAGCCACAATGCAGCCACAAGGTAAAGGAATAAATGTTCCCATACCTTGCGGAGGCCTTTGTGACTGCCTCCCCACCACCCAATGCAGCTGCACCAGCACTGGAAAAATGGAAAGGATTGGGCTCTTAGTGTGTAATAGGTTATTATCGGCGGCTGCAGCTGTTGGCTGATTTCAGAGCAGAAAGGCCCCATCCAGTTTTGTTTTGCTTTTTTTGCCCAGAAACATTAAAACTGTTCTCCACGTGAAGCACCTGCTTCTGGGCCGCCTGTTTTCAGACTGCAGGTGAAGAATCAAATATTTGATTCTCTCTTACGCTTTGTTTTGTCTTATTCCCTGCATATTTGGAAGCAGTACAACAGAATGCAGAAAGCAAGGCCAGAGCCTTCTTGACATGGTAATTTTGTATGTGCACGCCAGATTGTATAAAACAAGCACATTTGTATCCAGTAAGAAGTTTCCATGTCCAATATAATCACTGGTAGAACGATTTGAAGGAGTCAAAACTCATTTTGAAATCTACAGATAAAAAGTCTTTCAGAAGTGCACAGGCCCTCCAGGAGGGTTCGGTGGAAAACAAAATGCAAAGGACCACAAAAAATGACAGATGAACATAAAATGCTATGATTTAAGTGCGAAACTGTTTGCTTACCGAACAAAGCAAATCCTTTCCATTAAATCTATCAAAGAGAGTTTGCTTTTTCAAATGGGAGTGAGTCACTATTGCTGAGTCCAATACTGATTTTACAAAAAGAAGTGTTAAGAAAAGTTTAATTGTTCTCTAAGTAATTTTTCCCCTTTCTCCATTCTCCCCTGTATTTGGAATGGAATTTCAAAGACACTCCTGCATGTAGGGGACAAGGGGTTAATTATGCTCACCAGGAGAAGCACAGTGGAAGTCGCAAGCTGCAAGTGGAGCGATGTAAAACGGACCCCCTGTAATCACTGCCTGCTGTGCAGAAGCAAGTCTGTGCCTCCAGCACAGAAAACATTGTCAAAATTACACTCGGCCCTACCTCTCATGAAAGTAGTAAACTGTATCACTTCAACCTGCAGGTGGGGGCTCAAATGACCAAATTCTTCTTTTCAGAGAGAGAGAGAGAGAGAGAGAGAGAAATCTATCTTTACACATTTAAAGCAATATATCAGGGAGAAGCCTAGTGAGTGGTTCTCTAAGTTTTTAGAGGGCCTACAGCAGCCATTTTCAACCACTGTGCCATGGTGGATGTGTCTGCAGGTGTGCCACGAGAGTTTGGGGGAGGGTCATTTGTTAGTAGGGCCACTGGGGAATGTGAGCCCCTGCTGTCAGTGTGCTGGGCCTTGTCAATTGTCAAAAAACTGATGGTGTACCTTGACAATTTTAGGGCCTTGTTGGTGTGCCATGAGATGTAAAAGGTTGAAAATCGCTGGCCTAGGGGCTGCTGCCTGATTTATAAATGCCAAGAGGTGCGGCTGTAATGGTCATTGTCAGCAGTGCTCTCCCCAGTAGCAGCTTTTTATAACCCTTGACGCGTATCACCTAATCTGCCTTTTCAGTTTCGTGGACTACCAAAAATTGGCTCACGACCCACTGGTGGGTCTCACAGCCACAGTCTGAGAATCACTGGCCTAGGCCGTCGGGGGCAATAATTGGATTGGGCTACTACAATCAAACACACAATACTATTTTCTAGGCCTCATTATAGGGCAGAACTCAAGTAACCTAGAAACTAAAAGGAACAAGAAAGAACAGTCTAAAAGTGAAGTCTAGCTGCAACCCATTAATAGAAGATTCTAACTTTTAACTCTTTAGTGATAAGGTTACTACACACTGCATCTCTGCATCTGAACACCTTAATAATCTTTTTCTTAATTCCATTACTTCACCAGAGCTGGCCAAAGCCCACCCAATGCCTGAGGCAATAAATAGTTCTGCTATCCTAATTGTGTTCTGTGCCCACGTGTGAATGCATGCATACACACGACCCTACCTGCCATCATCCCAGCCATATCTGCTGCCACCCCTACTGCCCCTCAATTGATCCACAGTTTGAAAAGAAGACTGGCCAAGACTGGAGAGGAAGTGGAAGTGTGTGCAGGAGAGTGGAGTGGTGGTGATCTCTAGCACATTTTCCAGAAGTTGCTCTAGGCCCCTTCACACACGTCCTGTTTTGCTCCTTAGACTCAGCTTTTTTAAAACAAGAGGAGGAGCTATGGAGGTGATGAAGACCAGCTAGGCCTGGCCGAGAGAGTGAGTTTGGTCTGTCTCTTAGCACAGCCATTCACTTACTGTCTTGGTCAATTGGCCAAGAGAGAGAAAACAACTGATAGAGGTTGTTGGTGGGCTGCTAGTGGGAGTGACAAGCGGACACTGGGTTGGTCATTCCTGGCCAGTTCACCTCCTCCCTGTTTAGCCCAACAGACCCACCTTCTCCAGAACTCATTTACTTTACCTGCCTGTCTCAGTGTTCCCTCCTCACGATAGATACCTCTTTGATACACTCCAACTAAATAAATGGGGGATGTAAATTGTTTGGGACCTGGATTTTTAAATCAAGGGCTGGGGTCAGCTAGGTTGGGCCCTAGTTGAGGATCCAGGCCCACTCAACCAGGCCAGAACCTGACCATGACTTACTGGAAGCAGCAGTGGCACAGGACACAGCTCATCACCAAATGGCAGTTTATATTGTAATTTACATCGTAGAATTGTCCTTATATGTGCGTCACACACACAGAACCTCTGATCAACATCAGACCCGTTCTCCAAACCAGACTAGGCTTGGTGTGGAATCTGAGTTTCCAGAGCCGGGGGGGGGGGGGGGGATACAGGTGTGTAGGGCTTAGCAACCTTCCACTAAATGATGGACCACATATATAAAGGTGGTCAAAGCACAACAAAGAGGCTCTTAATGAGGCAGTCAGGACTCCCATAGCCTGCAGCAAAGTGTCTGATTACACAACAAAGAGGCTCTAAATGCAAAGAAGAGGCAATCAGTCTCCAGTAGCCTGTACAGCCAGCTAGTGTCTGGCAGGGAGTGTCTGTTTACACAACAAAGGCAGTAGATTGGGCTGAATGTTCGCTTAACAACCTAATCGCATAACAACAGGGATTGGAGAATGTATCCCTGTCGTTAAGTGGCACACAGCTGTACAAGAGAAAGATTTCCAACCACCAAGGCATGAGTACAAGCAGGAGGTCTGGGAGTGACTTCAGATCACTGTCAGAGGTCCTGGTAGCTCTAAAGTGATCTTCTGCCCACACTGGGCGACACGATGCATACATTAAACAGGATACAAAATTCAGAAATGCTATGAAATGCCTGCAAACACACAAAACTGGGAAGGAAAAACATTAACCAGCTTGTCAACTGCTAGACTTTTCGATTAGATCTATGGAAGTCAAGGCATAGCCACTGCCTGCCTGACTGGAAAAGCTATTTATAAACAAAATGAATAGAAGTGAAAATGTAACATGTTCAATACACTGACACTCCATTTAGCCTTGGCTAAAGTGTCAAATGCAGCATAATAAAGTTGTTCACAACATTCAGCTTCCTTTGTGTTTCTCCGCTGAAAGGCTATAAGCCATGCTGATCTTATTTAGTCACTTTCCCTAGCAGGCTTCACCTAATCTGCTAGGTACAAAACAATTTATCCACAGTAAAGTTCCATCATAATTTCCTTGTGAGATACAATTCTAGCTCTTTCTAAAAGAGTGAACTCTCTTCTGCTCCTGATCCAGTGAGGATTCTTGGAGCAGGAAACATTGTGTGCAAACTGAGGAAGACAAAAAGTGGCATGAGGGAAAGACCAGGTGCTCCAAAGCTACCAGTGAGGGCTATGGTGTTTAGGGACATCTGATCTCTGAAGAACCACTGAAGCTCATATTTTCTCACAACCCAATCCTGTGGGTCACTATTGCCAGCACTAATAACAACAGCAGCAGCAGCAGCAACAATAACAACAACAACAACTAGGTATTTTTATACTTCCTTTCTGGTCATTGGATTACTCCTCTGACTTTATTCAAGGCAACAAAACATTGTACTAACCATTGTAAAAGCAACATAAGGCACTTTTTGATGACTTTAGAATAAGGAGCACTGGCAGGAAGGCCTGCACCATCCTACTGGCACCGGATCCAGACCTCTGGCTACCGGAGCAAGTAAGTTCTGCATTGAGCAGGGGGAGGGTGAAGGGGGGAGGGGATATTGCTGGGTGGGGAAGGTTGAATGGGGGACTGATCAGGGCCAGGAGGGGGCAGGGGCTGCAGAGAAGGCCTCTGCCATATCCTAACCCTTGCCCTGGGCCTGAAAGCCTTACATGGGGCTTCTTGGATTTGTATTCAACATTATCACTCCTCCCATCTATCAAGTTCCCTCTTTCCAATAACACATAATCCTTAAACCATTTCTCCCACCCACTTATTTTGAGAAGTTGGAAAGGCTTCTCCTCTCTTCCTTCTCTGGTACATTGTGTTGCTACATATGTTATGCACAAGTAGATGTGGGAGTTGTAGCTTTCCCAGGGATTGCTAACACCCACAGCAGCCCTTGAGAGATCATCTCTCGTGTTTACTTCAGTTGGACATGCTGCTAGTCACTGGACCAGCCTCTAGTTCTCCAAGTTGCACAGCTTCCCAGGAGGAGGCTGTGGCGAGGGGAGCCTTTGCTCAGCTTTGGCAGATCCAACAGGTGTAACCATTCCGGAATCACTTGGACCTGGCCACAGTGACCAGCGCCTTAGTGGCATCTAGATTTGATTACTGCAACGCTCTCTACGTGGAGCTGCCTTTGGAGACTGTTGGGAAAGTGCAGTTAGTGCAGAATATGGCTACCTGTGTGGCTGCAGTTGCAGGAGCTCATTAGTTCAATGAAGTCAAGCCGCTGCTTTGGCAGCTACACTGTCTGCACAATTCAGAGCCCAATCTTCTTCTTCCCCCCCACCAACATCGCAACCACAACAGAATGGCGAACGCTGCATCCATGGTGGGGGCAGTAGGTCAGGAGGCTTCCACAGGAAAAGGGGATTTTAAGAACCAGCACGTGCCACCTGCGACAAATCCTCCCCCTCCTGCAGCCTCCCCATCCTTCAATGTGCCCTTCTTCCCACCCCCCTTTGGCCCCCTCCCTGCCTCAGTTCTGCCCTCCCACTACCCCTCCTGCCCCTCCCATCAGCCTAACTGCCCTAGCAAGTGAGGACTCTTCCAGCTGCGTGGGCAGGAAGGCGCAGGCCCTCCCACTGACACTCCCAGCAGTGTGCTTACATGCATGCTGTCGGAGCACCTTTTGTGACAGGTGCTGACTTCTTTAGTGCAGCCAGCGCCATTGGACTAGCCCAGCCGCCACTGGGCAGCAAGGTGAAGATCGGGCTGTCAAGGTGCTAGTTTTGATTTTTAAGGCCCTTTATGGCTGAGGATCAGGTTATTTGAGGGACAGTTTCTTTCCATATAATCCAACCATCCTCTGAGGGTCAATGGGGGCCCTCTTAATTCACTAATGTGCTGTTTACTATCTTCTAAGTCATTACTGAGCATGTTAAATTAGATCAATATCTAAAAGCAGGAACTAATTGGAGCTGTAATATGCTGATCATTTATCTCCTTTTTGATTCCTTTGGACAAGTCTGCCGAACCATCGTTCGGTCCACCTGACGTAAGCCAACTTAAACGGATTTTAAGAATAAGGAAGGTGACAGGGTGACAGGTACTTTACTAAAATTCCCAGGTGATTGTGCTGTCCCATTATACCCCCTTCCTTACAACATAAGCCTATTTCAAATAAACTTTATCGAGCAAAAATATCACACTAATAGATATAGGCTACATACCTTTATTTTTAATAACTAATATTTTATTTTGGTATTAAATAAAACATTAGGGGAAAAAAAGATCACATACTCCTTGCCGTTACAAATCCATTTAAACCCCTGTCAATATGTCTTGACTTGCATTCGTGTAGTCTGGTACAATCCACAAAGCAATAAAGAGTAGTCACTGAATTAGGAGCAAATCTCTGGGAATGGGAACTTTGCACCGATCTGCTTTGGCTTTGCACCAATCTGCAAATCTTTGGAATGCCATAACGTACTCATCCATACTTTCCCTGCTGGCAAATGTTTGTTTTGGCAGCAAAATTCCAGCCGCAGTAAGATTCCCTACTGAAATGTTATGCCTATACATACCGCTGTATAACCTGCTGGTTTTCAACTTGTCAAGAGCTGGAGTTCGTCTCAGACCCCAACTTGCAACATGGGACTTACTTTCAAGAGCCCAGCAGACAAGAGGGCAGGTCAGTGAGAGGCCACTATTCCTCTAGATGGCTGCCAGTCCTTAGGCAGCTGCTAATGTGTCACTCTGTCCCTTCTTACCTTCCAAACTGATTAGAAGGAGGAGAGGAGCAGAGATCACCCACCACCACCACCACCACCACCACTCAATTAGTGGAACTGCACACTATGGAATGGCAGGGGATAGGATTGTGCTGCCCATTTTGCAATTATTATGGGGTGGGAATGCGACAAAAATAGGTTGTGGAAAGAGATGCAGTTTAAAATAGGCTCTGCGCACGTGCTCAGAGATGCACTTTATACAAATAGAAAAATAGTGCTTGCCCCAATCAAGTACAACATTCACAGCAGGTACGTAGTTGATGCAACATAGTTTTTTTGGCTTCAACAGGCAACAGACTTCCACTCAATTCCTACTTAAAATGACAAAGTCCTCAAGGCATTGTGGGGGGGGGGGTGATTGAATTTTGGGAATGCACCACAGAGGTTCAGTGTGTGATAACTGCACAGAGTCAAAAGTCATATGAATTCACCCTTACTTGAAGATTCACCTGGTAATCAGGAAAGCTCTCAGGAATTTGGCTAGGCAATTTGATTGCTTTTCCATGGTTCATATCCTTAGGGTTTAAACTTAGCCAAATATATACCCTATTTCATAGCATCTTTGCAACGGAAGGGAAAGGCGTATTACACCCTTCATCTGAGAACAGCACGTAAAGCAGTGAAAGGAATATCCATATCCTCTGTGCACAAGTATTGTGAGGCACACAAAAGATTGAATGGTGTTCTTTGTAATGTTTTACAACATTACACTTGTATACACTCAAGCAAATTTACAAAGAAAGCTCTGTAGGCTCCAAAGATGACTTGTAATGATCAGAAGGACATGAAAGCTGCATTCATGATGCTCATCTAAGAGGAACATGAAAGCAGGGTGCATCCATCACATTGTTTTTTACTGTCTCTGTGATTCATGGGACAGTGGTGCTTAATTTCATAGTTTCTTTTATTTCTCACTTCTTGAATTAAATACTGAAGGGCTTCTTCAAGGATATTTTTGCAGGCTCCTTCAGATGTAATTTTTTGTCCAACTTATTAGTTTCAGAGATCTGAAATTTCAAAAGAAATTCATTGATATAAGTGCTGCACTACACCATCCCGGATCTCATCCTGACATGACTTGTGTCCTTGTGTTTATTCTGGAGATCTCGACACTTCCTCGCAATCATACCACAAAATGGTAAGTATGGACGCTAGCACAAACGCCAATCCCTAGTTCTCATAGTATCCTGATGTGTTTTTTTTTAAAAAAAGAACAGCTTCTAGTTATAATAATTGCAAAGCCAATTTAAATCACATGGATGTGCTCTGCTAAATGCACATAAACTAAATGCACATAAACAAAACTACGTAAAATGCAAGTAAATCTAAGAGGGAATTGACAGGACTTTTGAAGTCCTTCTGCTATCCCTTCCTTGTAAGCTGATTAACATAACAACTTAAATGATGCTAATGTACCTTTCCATCCATCTTCATCAGAGCCCTTCCTTCAGGTGTCCCTGCCTTCTGAAGTGGTCACTGGGAAAAGATCTTGGAATTTTTGCTTGTGGCAGGGGAAGGGAATGTGCTTCAACCAGATTGTTTTAAAGTTCTGCTTTGGTGCTGATTCAGGGCCCGATCCTATCCAACTTTCCAGTGCTGATGCAGTCATGCCAATCAGGTGTGTACTGCAGTGGGTGGGGGGAACAGTCACTGAAGCCTCCTTAAGGTAATTGACCATTTGTTCCTTTACCTTGGGGCTGCATTGCGGCTGCAACGGCACTGGAAAGTTGGATAGAATTGGGCCCTTAAAACCATCTGCACTAGACAATCATTTTACATGTGTCATTGTATATGTTTATGGTTGTGAGCCACTTTACATATTTTAATGGAAAAATCATCCAGAAATATTTGAAGTAAATCAATCCAAAATTCACAGTATTGCAGTCCAACATAACTTGGAATTCAGAGCAATACAAACAAGGAAGCTTGCATCCGATGCTGGCTCAGCTTGTGTTTTGCTTGCATAGATTTAAACTCACTTTGATCTCTTTATCAGACGCATTAGAAAACTGATTTATGACTATGTAAGATTGTGGAAGGCTCTCTGCACTACACCGCTAAACAAGTCTACCTGCCATTGCTAAATCCAAGACAGTTTCTGTAAGTTGCTAGAGATTATAATGCAGAATCCTTAGCTCCTTCATCAAATTGAAATTCCAATGTTCCTTTAAGAAGGTTATGGCAGATAAATTAGTGAGAAACCAGTTTGAGTTTGTAAAGTGTCTGAATATTACTGACTAACACAATCCTTTCAGCATCATCAGATAGATTTTGCCCAAGGTTGCTGTTACTGTTGATAAGTTATTCTAAAATTAGGAAATTGTAGAACTAGTAAGGAGTTTGTAGAACTCCAAAAAATTGGAGTCCCCTAAACTATAGGACTATAGCCCAAACCTATCCTCTGAGTTACAACAGTGGAACAGAGTTCCGCTGTCATAACAGATCGTACGAAAGCACATGCAGTGTGCCACCATCAGAAATTTTGGAGCTACTACCACAAACACTGGTGCCCCACTGCCACAGCCTGCAATCTGCTATAGAGCAGGTAAGCCAGTTCAGAAGGTGAACTGTGGGATGGGAGAGGTGGAGCCAGGAGTTCCAAGGAAGGAACTGGGGCCAGGGAGGGGGTGGATCCTGCCGCAATGGCACATGCCAGATCCTATCTCCTCTTTCAGAAACTTTCCCATCCCTTTTCTATCCTCGGACAAAAATAGGTAGCATATATACAAGGAGACCCATAAGAAATCTCAGTGCTTATGGAAAGATAAATACATATTTTTACTTACCTTCCATTTGCCTTTGGGTTGCCTCTCTACCATAAGATGCAGTGTGAACCCTTTTTAGAGATGCTGCATTGATGCTGGTGGCCAGCGATAGAACTGGGGCCTACCAGGATAAAATCCAAGCACTACTTGTTGTTGGCAACCTTCAGTCTCAAAAGACTATGGTATCGCGCTCTGAATGGTGGTTCTGGAACAGTGTCTAGTGTGGCTGAAAAGGCCGATTCGGGAGTGACAATCCCTTCCACAGTGGGAGCAAGTGCAGTCTGTCCCCGGTCTGTCTCCCTGGCCATGGGCCTTCCTTCCCTGCCTCTTTGCCTCAGACTGTTGGCCAAGTGTCTCTTCAAACTGGGAAAAGCCATGCTGCACAGACTGCCTCCAAGCGGGCCGCTCAGAGGCCAGGGTTTCCCACTTGTTGAGGTCCACTCCTAAGGCCTTCAGATCCCTCTTGTCCCCACTGAGCACAATGGAACTTACTTCTGAATAGACATGCATAGGATTGTGCTATGTGAGATCACGCTTGCTAGTCCCACATTCCACCTCCATGTAGTAATTATAAGATTGGCATGGACTCAACCCAAGTACAAGCTGTGTAGCGATGTAGTTCCTCCCCACTCAGCCCAGATCCTTGTATTTCAAAATTTCTGACTGCGCATGCAAAGTCTTTTCACACACAACTCCAACACATGTGTACTCTGTTCTGACCATAAAAGCCATAACATTAGAGCTTAAAAAAAAAAAAAAAAGGCTTGCTGGGTCAAGCCAAAGGTCCATCTAGCCATTATCTGTATCTTGCAGTGGCCCATCAGCTGTCTCCGGGAAGCCCACAAGCAAAAGACAAAAAGTATACTGTTCTCCCATTGCCTCCCTGCAACTGGCATTTATAGGCATGCTGCCCCTGAAATTGGAGGCAGAACATAGCCATCACGATAACAGCCGTTGACAGACTTGCCTTCCGTGACCAAGTGCAATCCCCCTTTTAAAGTCTTTCAAACTAGTGTGGTTATTGCCACCACTTGTGGCAATGAATGAATTGCATCACATAATTAATGGTCCAATCCTATCCCCTGTTGGCGCGCATGATGCAGGACCACCAGTGTAGCCTCTGCTGCAACTTGTGCACCAATTTAGGACCAGGTCAGCTGGGAGAGGTGGGTAAACTTTATTTACCTCACGGTTGCTGCCTGGTCTCCTGTGGGACTCCTCAGACCTACACAAGCTCATTTGCTATGTATATATAGATATGAAACTCCACAGGAGGTATGTCAGGCATGTGATGGGGACTTGGGATGTAGCAGATGCTGATGCTGCTGTGTTCCACACCCACCCTGGTCCTGTCCCACCTGTGATCCAGCCCCTTTGCCCTAACACCAGCAGAAACCTGCCAGTGCAGGTCTGCAGGTACTTCTGTTGACGCGTGGCCTTCCAGCCTTTGAACAAGTGGCAGTATTCCTCAGACAAGTGGAGTGGATGCCGCAACAGTGCACCTCGTGGCACACTGGCATACCTTGTAGCAGGCTGGTGTATCACAGGGATAGAACAGGGCAGGGATGGGCAAACCCCAGCCCAGGGGCCATTTGCAGCCCTCAGCATCCCCCAATCCTGCCCGCAAGGGCCCCCAGTATCCAATGAGCCTCTTACCCTTTGGAGACTGTTAGAGCCCACAATGGCCCAAGACTGCCAGTCACGACTGCCAGATGTCAGCTGCAGGCCTAGTTAGAGCAAGGCTTTTTATTGTCTCCATGTGTTTAATGCTTTTTCCTGAGCATTATTTTAATCACCCATTGCCTCTGAGCAACTTATGTATCCATGTGTTTCTGGCTTGGTATGTATGTTTTCACTGTGCGAGAAGTGTGTGGAAAACAGTTCATAGCTCTCCTGTGGTCCCACATGCCTGTATTATAGTTATCATTTTCTTCTTCTTTAGCGTTTGTCCCATGTGGTGGCAGGGTCCACTATTTTGGATCAGAGTCACCAGTTCTCATTTCTTATTTTATAGTTCTCATCTGTATTACAAATAAACTCAGTAAAATTCATTCATTCATATAAGTTCCATCTCTAATGTATTCATTTAAGTAAATTTATTTAAATTTGAAATAGAAATTAATTCTTTTTTTTCCAGCCCCCAATAGAGTGTCAGAGAGATGATGTGACCCTCCTGCCAAAATGTTTGCCCACCCCTGGGCAAAGCCATTAAGTGTGGTCATTGGAGGCGGGGCTAAGGGGTGCTTCTTCCCGCCCCTTTCCATACATTGATTTTATATTCAACCATAGTGTGGAGGAAAAATACTCTTCAAGTGGTTCATTTCATGAATTTGTGTTCCCACCACAGAAATGTAAGCCATGAAGGGTTCCTCAGGGATTAGTTCGTCCACATTGTCCTCACTTTAATTCCTGTCCCCCCAACTAACATCTTGACAAGGAGAAAATGTCTGAAACTAGGTCCAAAACAAGCACTGCACAATGATCTCAAGTAACTCATGGGTTTCTTGCTTGACATGACAACAGAAAAAGGGAAAGCATTTAAGGCAGAAGGAACCAGATTTATGAATTATTGGGGAAATGAGAGATGCATCAAATGATTGCAGTTTGAAGGGATATCTCCCCTGAAGCTAAGCAAAATTGAAAAAGCATCTACCGAATCTTAAAAGAATTTCCAGTGATATCACATATTCTACCTTTTTAATAGATGATTTGTATGCAACACTTCTAAGAGAGGTGAGGGTATGACAAGCCACTGAATCAGACACAAGAGACTTGTAGACACGGCATGAAAAAAGTTTTGCAATAATCGGAGAAGGGTGTGATCCTAGATGCCGACAAAGTTTCTATGAAGCCACCCAACCTTGCCTAGGTAGCTGGCTGTTTTTCATTCAGATGATCACATGCGCCAGACCCCCTGCAGATGCATCATTCCAGATAAAGAGAAAGATAACAGTTTTTGAATATCTTCAGCAAAGTGTTGATATGGGATGATAGCATTCATGCATGTATATTAAGGCAATGTATGTTTTGATATTTGGTGATTTCACAACAGAGAAACTGTCACAATGCTGTGCCAGGGGTTAAATTAAGGGAGGGGCTTAATGGTCAGTCACTATACTATAGTAGCATCATATTCTGCTGCTTTGGTTTGAGATACTGTGCCGTAACAAGAGGTTGGGAGCTACCATAAAGTGGTACACTGTGCAGCACTGCAGAAAAGCATGTGGGGCCATAGAGAAAAGGCTTGCTTGCAAGCTCTGAAACCGGGAGATTCTGTACCCATTTGCTCAACCTGCATCCCTTACAAAGCCTGAAAGGATCAGATCAAGAGCCCCCTGATCTGACTTCTGGAGTGTTACAGTGTTTCATTGTAACATTGTCAAGTTACAATGAAATCTAGTCCCACTGAATTCAGTGGGGCTTACTCTGAAGTAAGTGCACTGAGGATTATAGGTTTAGGGCCCCAATACTGAACAACGCATGCCAGCCCAGCACCAGTGCACACTATTGCAAATGTGCCATAAAGCATGCCTACGACAGTCTCTGCCTGTTCAGCTTTGGAGCAGGCTTAGTGTGAGCCCGTGCTAAGCTCCAAGCAAGCACCAGAGAGGTAAGTCTGGGTAGGAGAGGCATTCCGGGGAGGGGGCAGGATAGGAAGGCTTGGTGGAGAGAGAGCAGGGTAGGAGAGGGAGAGACTGGCTGAGCTTTGCTCCACTGGATCCATAGCCCCACATTGGGCCTCCTGGCCCAACATAGGGCTGCTTTACTCTAAGCCAGCTAAATAGCTGGCGCAGATTCAAGTAGACCCATTGCAGGGCTTCTTTCCTTGACCAGGGGAAGGGAACAAATGTCCCTGTCCCCTGAGGAGACGTTGGGAGCCACCAGTGGCCGCCTGGCATTCACAGGACGCAGCAGTAGCCATTTTGGCGCCACTGCAGCCCTGGGTACCTGACAGCTCAGGACTGGGCTGCCCAATGCTTCAATGCATACTTTCTGGAAGTAAGCCCAACTTAACACAATGGGGTTTACTTCTGAGTAGAAGACATGCATAGGGTTGTGCTGTAAATAATTTTAGGTGGTGTTTATGTCCTCATTTGGCCTCCTTTGTTTCTCTATTGTAAATCTTGCTGCCAAATGTTCAAAGCCATTTAGCAGCAGCAGCAACAAAGACAGTCACATGAAACGATCATTTGATTTTCTTCATTCTGTTGCGGTTTCTTGATTCAACATTAAAAGAAACAGTTTTGCAATTCTTAACCACTGTCTCATGATAACTCACAATTTTGTTTATGGGGACTTTACCATGACTAACATGATTGGACCGAAACCCCAAAATTATAGATCCCACATCTGTCATTCATCAGAGCACCAAAACATCTGGGAATTCTCAAGGCCATCTGGAACCACAGAAGGAGAAATCTCTGGAGAGAAGTGTCCTATTAGTGTTGATGATAAAGCTAACTAGAAGGGGTCCGTATGAGAGAATCGTTATGTATGAAGGATTACATTCCATGGAACAGATATTTTCCTTCACCAGGTTTGTGCTTTTAAATTATGACTCACTGGAAGATGATTTGCAGAGTAATTGAATCTTTGAGCTGTGCCCACTGGGTGGGATAGAATCTCTCATAAACCAATATTCTACACGAGTCAGAGAAAAAAAATAAACCAGCATAGCAATACCCTTGCACTGACAGAAGACTACCACTAGTATTTTGAGACGGTGGTAATATTTCTTTGAGGCAGGAATGGACAATACCCTTCATTCCATAAGAATATAAGAAGAACCCCGCTGGATCAGGCCAAAGCCCATCTAGTCCAGCTTCCTGTATCTCACAGTGGCCCACCAGATGCCTCAGGGTGCACTCAAGACAACAAGAGACCTGAATCCTGGTGCCCTCCCTTGCATCTGGCATTCTGAAGAAGCCTGCTTTGAAAACCAGGCGATTGCACATACCCATCACAGCTCTTTTCTTCAAGGTGGACTTTTCTTCAAGAAATCTGTCCAATCCCCTTTTAAGGACATCTAGGCCAGATTCCATCACCACCATACTGTGAAAAGTAGTTGCACTGCACACCTGAGAGATCAGTTCTGCCCGCTCCCAGTTCTGCCTGCTCCCCCAGCAAGAGCATAATGTTACACCTTCAAAACAGATGGTGTAAGGGCACAATCCTAACCAGGTCTACTCAGAAGTAAGTCCTATTTTGTTCAATGGGGCTTACTCTCAGGAAAGTGTGGTTAGGATTGCAGCCACAGTCATATCCTCATTGGACAACTCCAGATGATGCCTCTTTCCTGTTTTCTCTCTGTATCTTCACAAGCAGGAATGAGTATAAAATTGATAAATCCAAACTCAAATTTCATTAAGCATATCATTGTTTTGTTTTGTTTTGTTTTATCCCAGGCAGCTGCTGCTGGGGGCAAGGGTGTCAATCTGGTTCTGAACTGTGGCATGGAGGGTGAAGGGACTTAGCTATTTTCACCTGCTATGGTTCCAATCCAGATTCTGACCCCCACCCCACCCCCGCTGATACTGTGTTTAGTTCAGTGTTTCCCAAACTGTGGGTTCCATTACAACCTGTTTGTTGGTGGGTCATGAAATTTTTTTTTTTAATTCTCATAGAGCTAGGTGGGTGCCAAAAGAGTGTCATTTTAAAAAGTGAGTCTTGGTGCTAAAAAATTTGGGAACGACTGATTTAGATCTAGAAGTCCTAAGAATAGGACACTGAACCCTGAATCTTACAAAGAAAGAAAATTCTGTAGCTCAGTGGTAGGTTGCATGGGTCTTAGGTTCAATCTGCCCAGAGGAGTAACTAATGGCCCCAGCCCCCAGGGCAGTGACATTATCATTTCTTGTTGTCAGGCAACATCACTTCTGGGTTGGCCTGGAGAAGGAGGTACTGGCAGTTCCCCTTCAAGTAGGAACCTCTGTCATTAATAGTATTTATAGACTGCTTTTCAACAGAAAATGCACAAAGCATAAGAACAAAAGAACATAAGAACAGCCCCACTGGATCAGGCCATAAGCCCATCTAGTCCAGCTTCCTGTATCTCACAGTGGCCCACCAAATGCCCCAGGGAGCACACCAGGTAAGCAGTTTACACCTGTAAAGCAGTTTACAAAGTCAAATAACTAAATGGCTCCTTGTCTCAAAAGGCCTCCCAGTCTAAAAAGATGCAGAACACCAGCAAACAGCCACTAGAAAAGACACTGTGCTGGCGTGAAAAGGGACAGCTACTCTCACCCTGCAGAATGCCACTTGGAAAAGTGTCTCTTGCCCAGTTAGCAGGGAATACAGGAGAAGGAATGGGGTGGCTGCCGCATCACAAAGCAGCCACCACTACCAGTGCCTCCTCCCTTTACTGGAGAACTCAGAAGTCACAGAGGAGGAGGCACTGGTGGAGAAAGTAATTGTGCCCCCTTGGTGTAGAGCCTGCAGCAAGTGCCCTTCAGGCTCCACCCTAGTCATGCCTCTGAATCTGCCCAATCAAGATAGTCACTATAGCAAGGATAAACAATACTGAGCTAGGTGGAGCTATGATCATTCACATAAGGCAGCTTCCTCTGTTCTTTGAAATGTTAGAATATTGTATAGCCTCACCCACACAATTAAAACAAACCAATGTTGGCAAATGTATGCACCCTATCTAGGACTATGGATCCTCTCGAAAGGATCCACCAGATATTTATTGAGAAGGAAATTGGTCTTTAGGCCAACCAAAGGCTTAAAAAGTATGGAAGCATCATTCCCAAAACAGGACACAAAACCTTTTTTTAAAGAATCTTTGAATTCTCTATACCGGTTTCCTACCTGCAGCATCATACCACTCTATGTGAGGAGGTACTTTGGAATCTTTTAGACAACCTGGTTGTATATTGTGAGTTATATGAGTGTTCCAGAATGAGTATCAAAGCAAGGATAGTTGGAGAGTTCATCAGATTATCGGCACATGTGAATAGGTGCCTTCAATGCAGAGTTAAAGTGGGTTCATTGTTGATGTATGATACAGTGACCATGTTGACAACATTGTGTCAGTATACGGTGCCTTATGGTCCCTGTGCACTGAGTGGCTGCAGCTACCACAGCACTAAGCCCAAACAATGTAGTCATGCTTCTCTATGTTTGGCCAGCTGCAATGACTGTAGAAACAAAGCTGGTGTTCTGAATTATCCTGGAAGCTCAGCTCCATGCAGAGTGATTGCAGATCCATGCAACCAGTGAGTGTCTGTTGTCCTGCGAAAGAGAGGAACCTCTCTGTTGAAATATGAATTCCACAGCAAAAGCGTGTTGAATGCCACTGTTTAATTACATGCTGCATTTTTTGGTCTGGCACTAGCCAAATCTATTCTTATGAGAAATGCATGTCTCCTTTAAGCGATTTGCTTTAAGAAGTTCACAAGTGCTTTGCTTCTTGATGACTCTTTTCTCATTTGTCTCATATCAATTGGAGGTAATTTTCCAGCCTCAGCCTCAGTATCTTATGATCTAATTTACACTGTTTGCTTTCCCAGTGACTTTATCTTCAGGTCACAGTCACTTCTGAAGAATGCAACACAAAATGGAAATGGTGAGCAGTGGGTGACATAAGGGGAACGCAGCCAGAGCAGATAGGGCACTACAGAGGTCTGCTGGCTGGTTGCGTATATAATAAAGAAGGGCAGAACAATCATCTGGGCTACTTGAAAACTTCTATGTCTCGCTAGTTCTTTCTTTCTCTTCTTATCCATTTGCATCCTATTTAAAATCCACCATGGAGGGTTGGTTGGTGGTTGTATTGCCAAACATGCCACCTTTCTAGTAACTTCCATTCACTTAAATTAGACTAGGGGAGGAACCTCCCCTGCTAAACGACTGCATGTCTGGATACACTGAAGCTAACTTAGGAATCAGTCTGTCATCTTCTCCATTCTGCCAGGAGCGCTGGGTCACATATGACACACTGCAGTCCCACTAAAGATATGCCAAGCCAGTCTGGTATCATCAGGAAAACCACAGTCATGCACAAAATCTTCCTGGCTCTCTGTTGGATTTCGCTTACACTGGGCCACTGTCCATGTTCACCACCTGATTTTCAAGTGGGAAATTTGAACATCTCTTAAATCAACCTATCAGAACCTATTTGGAAGGGGGCAGCCTCCCCAAAAAAGGGTAAAAAGGAACTGACCAGGGCAGTCAGGTAAAATATTGGTGCTGTCCACCCAAGACAGGGTTAAATTACTATGGCTGCAATCCTAACCACACTTTCCTGAGAGTAAGCCCCATTGAACAAAATAGGACTTACTTCTGAGTAGACCTGCTTAGGATTGTGCCTTAAGGGTTGTGCCTTAATCCAATTGTGCAATCCTATCCACACTTTCCTGGGAGAAAATCCCATTGAACTCAATGGAACTTCCTTCTAAGTAGATATTGGATAGGATTGTGCTGTAAGAGGCTCCTTCCTCTCCAGAGAAGGTGAGGCTGCTCGAGATGCTATTTGGAAGTCTGTATCAATACGGGAAGTTTGATTCACAAAATAGTTTATTGTTCTGAATGTTGCCTCTCATCTCAAGTATAGAACTTGACTATTTGTCTGTTTTTCCTGGTTCTCATTTTCATTTCCAATAAAGCTTCTCCAGGCAACTGAATTCAGGGTGGGGGCTGCAAGCTAACAGACTCTCCCCCATCTGAGAGAGAAGGCCTGCATCTCGCCAACCACTGTCATCAACCTTTTTGATCCCCTGGCAAAACAAATCATGACAAAGAACACGGTGATGCTGCAACAGCTTTTCACTGTGTCCTTAATGAGAAATAAAATTAATTCTGTTCTATTCTGGAGTTTCAGAAGGACTTCTGAAAAGCAGTTTGTTGGATCTGGTTCTTATTCCAAAGCAAAACAATGGATTTAAAAGGAAAGGTATGCAATACTAAAAGGCTTGCTTTATTAATTTCTGGAGTCTTAAAATGATTGCAAACTGTATCAGGCACAATAGCATATTTTTCTCTCCAGTTCCCCCCTCCCTTTTTCCTTGTTCTCTTTTCGTTTAAAACCAGCCAGAAGGAGACTTTTGGTGAACTCAACAGCTTCCCTACTACTTTGAGACTTTTTCATTGTCTCTGTTAAAGATATTGTGTTACCATTTAGATTATTTCTTGGTAGACATGCTGGCTGCTTGGCTGGTTGCAAGTCAAATGTCTGAAAACATGCCTGCAAACGATTGAAGCTTTGCAAGCAAACTGAGTGCCCACAGAGGTTTCGTTCCATTCAAACCTTTGCATGTGGCCAGTGCTCACATAGCTTCAACCTTCTGTGGCACTATTCAAGCCTTTGTGAACAGCCTAACTCAGGGGTTCTCAAACTGATTTTTGGTGGGTTACAGAATGCCGCCCAAGCTCTGTCAAGCTTCCTGGTTGCCAAGCTTCTGCATTTTTTAAATGCGAAAATTCTGCCTTGGAGTTTGTTTCGTCAGTGAGCGGAGTGCCTGAGCAGACTTTGGCCTGCTCTGGGCTGAGTCTCATCATGTTTTCGCTGACAAAAACACACTCCAGAGGCAGGCTTTTGCGAAGAAAAACAAAAAAGTGGAAGTTCAGCAACCCAGACATTTTGGTGGTGACCATCACCATCACCATCACCATGTCATTATGACAACATCATCTCCACATTACATTGCCACCAACACTTCAGGGTTGCCAGGCTCTACACTGAAGGCAGGTTGCAGGGTTAAAAAGATTATGAATCACTGATGGTTCTACAAGGCTCAAGAGGTTTCCTTTGCAGAGATTCACATGGACTTCATACACATGCTTGATTTTAGATCAAATGCTGGGAGGACAATGCATCCTTAATTCTTTGCAGTTCTATTTCATAAAATAAAACGTCCTTTTAAGGCTAGGAGAGCTGACGTGTCAAATAAAAATGCTCAGGTTGTTCAGCCAAACATATGTGAAGTCCCAAGGTACAGACTGGTACCCAAGGAAAGTGAAAGCAAAGAATGTTAAAAGAAAGGGTGAAGCCACCTTGGTTAAGAAGTGTGTTTTTCCAGCTGTCAGGAGGCAGTAGGTGTCAACTGTTCGTGATTTGAAATCTCAGTAAATGTTACTACTCTTGGACTTCTGTAATTAATATGCATGGGCCTGAGAATGAGTCTTGATCAGGGATTAAGCATGAAATATCTGCTGAGGGCTAATAAGAATATTAAGAAAAAAGAAAACAAACATGTCCCCTGGCTTCTCATCAGAAAAGTGATTGTGCAAAGAAATTGGGGAGAAAGTGGGACTATGAGTCACATGGCTCATATTTTTATTTCCCCTCAAAAAAGAGTCATCAGCCACACAGTTGTTGTACGGCTCTATTGTCTATTGTCTTTTCAGGCTCTGACATTATAAACTATCAAGAAAAATAAGCTGCAAGAACAATGCTTATGAAGTAAGCTTGCACTCTGAGGCAGCCATTTTACTATGTTGAGCAGTACTGACATGACTGGATTCAATGAGGCTGTCCTGAGAGGAATGAGGTGTTTTGCCTCTGGGGTGAGCTTGCCTAAACTGCTGCGGCCAATTATGAGGCCTAACTGCTGCTGCCAGTTTCACTGACACCCTCTTCAAGCTCTTTATAATGAATATGCTGGGGGCAAAGGGCAGGAAAGAAGAAACAACATCACAGTGTCCAGTTCCATGGCTGGACTTCGTGTGCTCCTTATAATGTGTGTAGCAAGCTCCTTTGTATAGTATGTGAGAACAGTGCTTTAGGGCGCAATCCTAAGCCCTTATGTCAGTGCTTTCCAGCACTGGCATAGCGGTGCCAATGGGACATGCGCTGCAGTTGGGTGGCACTCACGGAGGTCTCGAAGTAAGGGAATGTTTGTTCCCTTACCTCAGAGCTGCATTGCCCTTATGTCAGTGCTGGAAAGCACTGACATAAGGGGTTCGGATTGCGCCCTAAAGCGCCCTAAGCCCTTATGTCAGGGATTGCCCTTATGTTAGGGATTGTGCCCTAAGCCCTTATGTCAGTGCTTTCCAGCACTGGCATAGCAGTGCCAATGGGACATGTGCTGCATTCTGCAGTTGGGTGTCACTCACGGAGGCCTCCTCCAATTAAGGGAATGTTTGTTCCCTTACCTCAGAGCTGCATTGCCCTTATGTCAGTGCTGAAAAGCACTGACATAAGGGCTTAGGATTATGCACTTAGTTGAGCAATTGGGAACCCTACTTCTGGAGATGCCCATGACAGAGCCTCTCTACATGCAATATAACATAGGTTGGGAGGCTGGGGAAGATCCTACTGCAAAAGTACCACTCCCCCTCCCCCCACATGCATTCATTATACATTCTGCAACATCTTAAGAGACCTGTAGTTACTTCATACATTACAGCTGTTCCTGGTGAAACACTGGTCTTCCAGGGAGATTTGGGGGCATCTATTAAAACATTTTGTCAATGCATACTCATGCGCCAAAATGTGCTTTCTTTTCTTCCACCACCATTGCTTTTCCAGATAGTACATGTTTGTCTGTTTGTGTCTTAGCCCCTCTCTGAATACAAACAGAGCCGCTGTGAGAGTCCACATTCTATTAAGCATTCTTATTAAAAAGGAAACTGTTGGATTTGGAATTGCTCCCATAAGTCCCTTCCCAGGCTATTTTATCTGACTGGATACACCCCCACCCCACCCCAAATCCACTGACAGCCTCACCTCACACCCACTGTCCCATTATTGTGACTCAATTATCACATATAACCAAATTACTGCTAGAATATCAAATGCCTTAGGCTGCGTTTCAAGTGAAACACAGCTCTTGTAAGTACGAAATCATAATAGCTACAGCATTATGACTTTTCCAACAGCTTGTTTTAATTCAAATACATATTTCAGTTCTTTACAGGAGTATTCTCATTCTCATGATCTGGGACTTGGGGACTTGCACACATAATTTCCATTAACACTAATAGGTGTTACAGTGTGAGTATAAATTCCACCCACCCACCCCCCATAGCAGGAAGAGATATACCCCTGCCCTGAGGATAGTAATAAATGCATTTTTTATTTCTAGTTTCATGCAGATTCTTTATTTTTCCTACGTAACAAAAGACTCTTTTCAGAAAGTACACACGTGCCCTTACTTCAACACACACCTTCTGCCTAGCTATGTTATTTCCTTACTTCCAAATAGCAGGGCAGGTTTGAGATAGTTACAGGGAGATTTTAAAAAAATATATAGTGAAGGAGTCTTTGTTTGCAAATGCACTCCCCTCCCTCCCATCTTATGTGACATTTGAGTTGTCATATTATATTATTTGAGTGCCATCTGCTGGATTGTACTTTTACAACAACCTGTATAAGAGAAAAGTCCCCGGTGTGAGGAGTATTCCAAAAACACCTCTAATAATCACCGTATGTGTCATATCTGTGTTTTAAAATGGATAACAAAAAGGCAAGGAATGTCACTGATTAACAACAGGAACTTGCAATGGAAGAGCCCTCTGATAAGAGTAGCTCCACTTGTTTACATGATAGGAAGACAGTCATGATATGATCCAGAGCATGGTCTGACACGGGAACCATGCTGAAACTAACCTGTTCCAAGCCTGCAAAAAACTTGCATGGTTGTTCTACATATATTTCAATTAATTCCGTAATAGTAG
Source organism: Tiliqua scincoides (assembly GCF_035046505.1). Taxonomy (NCBI): domain Eukaryota; kingdom Metazoa; phylum Chordata; class Lepidosauria; order Squamata; family Scincidae; genus Tiliqua; species Tiliqua scincoides. The sequence goes on from NC_089824.1 coordinate 143,192,618, forward strand.
AAAGGCAGGCTATAGTAGAAATAAATAACTGTTACAGGAATCCAGAGGATTATGGAAATCATTTTCACTCAGATATTTGCTTTTCAGGAAGAGATGGTTCTTCATGTTTATATTTGATATTATAGTCTAATTCAGTCTTACGCTCCAGCCCAAAACTAAGGGTAGCACTGCCCAGAAGCAAACAACAGTTTTTCATTCATGTGATTGCTGGTTAGCATGATTTTCCTGGCTTGGGGGACAGGCCTCCCTTGTGCCTGAAGTAATGCACACCCTTTCTTGTCCTCCCTGTGCACTATCATGACTCCTACTGACCTCTCTCTCTCTCTCTCTCTCTCTCTCTCTCTCTCTCTCTCTCTCCCCATCTTCATTTTCCTCTTCTTCCTTCTATCTTGCCATTTTGCCATCATCACTTGCTTTCTTCTTCATCCTCCTCTTCTTTCCCACCTGCCTCCCAGTTCAAACAGCCTAGGACGCAGGCAAAAAAGAAAAAGCCACAGTCTCCCTTCCCTTCCATACACTTCCTGGAGAAGCAGAGCAGAAGAAGGAAACAGAGAAGCAACGGTGGCGGCTGGGCCTGGCCTCTTGCTGACCACAAGCATGCAACCCCAAGGGTACTGGGTCCCTCACTCTCAGCCAAGCTGGTCCTGGCTGAGAAAGAGAATGAAACAAGTGGTAACCATTGCTGCAGCCAGGCCTCCCTCACTTGATCTCACTCTTGGCTAGGTTCATCCTGGCCCAGCCAAAAGCAAGAGCATGGCAGCAACTACTGCTGCCTCCAAGCAGTGAACAGTTGGGGTACTAGAAGGCAAAGAGAGCTTAGCACAGAGGAAATGGGCAGGTATTGGGTGTACATTTTACAGCCTATGCCCTAAAGCACCTGCTCCACCCTGCTTCATGGTTGGGCTGGCCCTGTTGGGGTGGATATTTGCAGGGGCAAATTGATAGGCATGGGATTGGAGCCCTCAGTTTGGCAATCTCAGAGCCTGACAGGAGGGGGGGAGGGAGTAAGCAGTACTCAGTAAGGGAAAATAATATGTGGGTAAAGGATAGGAACTTCTCGCCGCCTACGTATTCTCCCTTGAAAATGTGCCAGAACACACTCACATTTGAATCATGAGCTTGTTTGTTGTATGTTTGCTTCAAAACATGTTGTTCCTAAGTCCCGTTGATTGCTGGACTGTTTAATGTGTTTAGGGAGTGCTAAAATGAAGAAGGTGTTATAAATATATACCAATCCTATGAGCCACTGAGCTGGCACAGCATCAAAGGTAGAGAAGACCTAGGAGAAAAGCAGCTGTTTCAGTCAAGAGTAAACACACTGGCATTCCGGAAAAGACTCTCATAAAAGAAGAATCCCATGAGTATTCTTCCTTTGCTTAAAAAAAAATAAAAAAAACACAGTTCAGAAATCTGTGCAAGCACCTTCCATCAAATCCTACCTTTAGAAAGTATTTTATGTTTGTGTGTTTTGGAAAAATAATGCTTGGAATTTATCAGTGTTGATTTATTTTAAAAAAAAAACAATCTATGGGTCAGTTCACATATGCTTCTGCTCCTCTATACAGGATGGCCCAACACGAGACCTGTGGGCCGCATGCTTGAAAAGCCTCAGCCACGGCCAATTGCCTCCTCCTGCTTCAGCTACTTTTTGAATCAGAATGGTGCATCAGGGAGATCAAAAAGCTCCACCGCACCCCCGCCTTTTCTTTTGGCTGCTTCGGCAGTTCATAACCTGGAAGTAATTAGCAGTGACGTCATCGCGCCACCGTCAATGACTTCTGTGTCTGCGCACTTGGGGGGGGGGTGACACCAGTGTCATGAGGCCACCCAGCTGTTAAAAGTTGGACTCCTCTGTTCTGTCCTTCCACCTTAGCTGGACAGATCAGGAGCAAGGCTTGTGTTTTCATATTCCCATCTTCAAGCCATGAGTCCCAATCCAAACCATAGTGTGCCGTTTCTGACTATTATTAATTATTAACAGTATTTATATACCGCTTTTCAACTAAAAGTTCACAAAGCGGTTTACAGAGAAAAATCAGATGACTAATTGACTCTGAGCCTGGAACAGGAGGGAGCGCACACACAACTGGCCTGCTGATGTGCAGTGAGGCCACCCCCTGAAATGATGAATCGGAGGAAGCAGCTGTGGGAGTGCTCAGGCTGCACAGACACCAGCAAGCACCCTCTCTGCCACTTCCACCAGACTCCTCAGCATGCCTTCACCCTGGAGATGCTGGAGTCCACCACCTGGCCAAACGTTGAGCAAGGAAAGTGAAGAGAAGAATGGCAAATGGTGTGCTTTGAACACCACAGTAGCAGAGACAGGGGAAAATAGCATACTCAGCATGGCAGGAGGCAAGACTTGGGTGACCCCTTGCACAAGACTCGTCTTTCATTCTCAGAAACCAGAGTTCAGATAACTGAAAAAGGTATGTGTAACAGTGATAGCCGGTTATGAAAACACACTCTCTTTTGATTACAGATCACTATTTTATCATTCATTGGTCACATTCAGGGCCACACTACACATTATATTAAAGGCAGAGTCTGGTCATGTGTGCCTGGTTTTTTCTAACATAAATAGCAGTCATAGGAAGGCCTGGTCTGGACTGGGACTACTATTACATGAGGGGACATGGGTTTTAATCCTTTCCCCTCACCATGGTCCAAATCCAAATTGGCCCTTTTCAACTGCTATTTTCTCTTGAAGAGAAATTTCTTCTCCAATTTCTTGTGACCTTCCCAGCACTGTAGGACTTTCCCAGCATTTCCCTTGTCCTACCCTTCCAACTATGGTGATAATGAAGGCACTGTGAGCAGATAATTTCTTAGGAACATAATTATACTTCAGTGCAATATAAAAACGTGTTCCTCCTCACAGGAATGCCCATTTCAGAATTGGATGGAAGCGAAGAAAGATATAAAGAGACTAGAGGAAGGAGATAAAGCAAGGTTCGCAAATGCTAGTGATGCAACACAACCAAGATCAAACTGGATACTTAAAAAGTCTTTGATTTGATTATTTTCTCTTCTCATTATATTGCCGAGTTATGAAAGAACAATGAAGAACCATTTCTAAGCAAAGGTGTCTTTGTCTGCTAACCAGGTACACGGGCTCATTTCTTTATCCCACTCCATGGCTTTCCAGAGTTCTCGAGATGGAAAGCAGAATCCAAAACATCCAAACTTGCCTGAAATTTCATTTTAGGCGAGAATCTGTGGGAGTTAAGAGAAGGACAATGAGAGTTCCAGGGAATGACTGGCTCCTTAGAGTCAGTGAGGGGGCTCTGTCCTGCATGCCCTGCTGACTAGGCTGTTTCAGCTGCTACATTTTGTGCCATAAAGGTGAACAGAATTCTGTCCACCTGCTCAAAAATGCAGGGAAAGTACTTCTTTTTCTTTCAGCAAAGTGACACCTCAGGAGAAACCAGAAATTATGTCTGCAAATGAAGTCAGTGATTGCTTTAGCTTACTACCTGTAAACGCTGTCAGGTCACCCTGAGTATTTTTTTTTTTTAATGGCAGTATGTCGGCAAATTCTGCTTTTAAGCAAACTTTCATCAGATCACCTTGACCTGTTCCCTGTCGGCCTGTCAGAATTATTTGTTCTTTCATAGTGCCCAGAACAATTGCAGGGTAAATGTTTGTTTACTCTTCTGCATCCTATTCCAATCATTTACTTTTATTGCTCTGCAAAGCCGTTCATGGGGAATATGAGCTGAAGATATAAACATGGGCCAAAAACAATAGCAACACGTTTAAAATAATCACACCGGAATTGTAACCATTTGAGTGCCACCAAAATGAAAAGCATGTCACAACAATATAAAAATACTTAGCAAAGTATTACTGTGCTGTATCCTGTGAGGTGTATTATCTCAGTATCATTGCTGAGAAAGTGAGAGGAAGTGCTTGACTAAGGCCACCAAGTGAGTTCCTGGCAGAGGTGAGATTTGAAGTGGGGAAGCCCAGATCTGCAGTTCAGTCCCTTACCCCATACATGGCAAAAGCTACCAGAACCTGAAATAGACTTGTATTTTGGACAGAAAATTAGCTCCCATGAACAGCAATGTGATAATAAGAGCCACGCTGGATCAGGCCATAGGCCCATCTAGTCCAGCTTCCTGGATCTCACAGTGGCCCACCAGATGCTTCAGGAGCACACAAGACAAGAGACCTGCATCCTGGTGCCTTCTCTTGCATCTGGCATTCTGAGGTAGCTTACTTCTAAAATCAGGAGCTTGTACATATCTATCAGGACTTGTAACTCATGATGGACTCTAGAGGAAATTTGTCCAATCCCCTTTTAAAGGCATCTAGGTCAGATGCCATCACCACATCCTGTGGCAAGGCGTTCCAGAGTCTAATTACAAGCTGGGTAAAGAAATATTTTCTTTTGTCTGTCCAAATTCTCCGAACACTCAGTTTTAGTGAATGTTCCCTGGTGAGGCCTTACCATCAATTTATACAATGGCGTTATAATATTGGCCATTTTATTCTCAAAAACTTTTCTAATGATCCCAAGCATGGAATTGGCCTTCTTCACTGCCACTGCATATTGGGTTGACACTGTCATCGAGCTGTTCACCAGCACCCAAGATCTCTATCCTGATCTGTCACAGGCAGCTCAGAACCCATTAACCTATATGTGAAGTTTTTATTTTTTGCTCCAATGTGCATTACTTTACACTTACTAACATTGAAATGCATCTGCCATTGTACTGCCCATTCTTCCAGACTGGAGAGATCCTTCTGGAGCTCTTCACAATCCCTTCTGTTCTTCACCTCTCAGAAAAGTGAAGGGAAAACAGGAAGAGAAAACTCATAAAAAAGGAAGAAAAATTCAGAGAACAGGAAAGGAAAATATATTATCTACATTTATTAATTCTTAATTGCATTTGTTATAGCTATAGAAGACTACTTATCCAGCCATTTCTTGGATCTCCTATATGTAATTGATTTTTATGTCTTGTTTCAAATTGTTACTCTTAAAAATAAAAGATATGGGTGGTTACATTTCCAATTCTAGTTCCCCAAAGCCTTTTGAGGATGGCTGAGATCTCTGACTGCCCAATCCTAGCCAAGGCCAGCCTGTGTGATGCACAGTAATCTTTTGCTTACCTATTCTGCAGCTCCCTGGGCACGCAGGGTGACCCCTGCCTCTTGCTAATCCACCACTTGAGGCAACCGCTTCACCAAGCCTAGTTAGCAGCCCACCCCTGGTCACTTGCGCTGCATGCCTTCATTGTAAGTTTGGCTTATATCCATTAATCTATTTTATAGCTAATGTCCACGTCTATTGGATTTAGGCTCATGGTTGTTCTCAATGTTACAGATCGCATATAGTTTCCTCTGTCAATTTGGGGCAGGTCATGGGACAAATTCTTCCTGAAGATGCTATAACTCGCATATTGCTAACCATGCATGCTTTTGCCTGAGTTTATAGCAATATTGTTGCTTTTGAGTTTAAGTTTTCACACAGTTGAGAACAACAGGAAATGTTATGAGTTTGATCATTTTTATAGTCCCCACTGTCTGAAGTCAACATACACTGCAATTTATATGTCTATGCTCCAGTCCCTGAAATAATTGATTGATGGAGTGTGCTATGCCCTCCAAGATACAACTGCTGTTATTGACAGGGACAGGGAACTGAAGATTATGTTGTGGATATGGATTCACCGTTCATGAATTGTTAACAATGGTGAATAAAAACATTCATTTTCCAGTCAAGGCACAGAACCACCAGCTTAGAACTTCTCCTAAAGAGTGTAATTGGATTGAAGAGACTGCAAAGAGATTGAAGAGCTGCAAAGTAGGCTTGCGGTTTAAGCCTTGAGTATTTAAATATACTCAGCATTAGGAAAAATGTCAAGGATATTGCTAGTTGCTAATCAAAACTATTACATACAAAACTATTACACAGCTATTACATATGAGCATTGTAAATACAATGCTAAATTTAAAAAAAAAATTATACGGATGCTTCTCTCCTTTGAAACAATTGTTTCAATCAAAATGTCAGAGAGCCAGGATGGTGTAGCAGTTTGGAAGTTAGACCAGGAAGATCCAGGTTCAAATCCCTGCTCAGCCATGAGGCTTCCTGGGTGACCTTGGGCCAGTCACTGTCTCTAAACCTACCTACCTCACAGGGTTGTTGTGTGAACAAAAGGAGGAGAGGAACCAGGTACACTGCCCTGAGCTCCTTGGAGGAAGGGTGGTATTAAAATGTGAAAAATAAATAAATAAAAATACCAACAGAAAGGTGAAGACCCTTATCCTAGTACAGCTATGGAAGAAGATAATGTTCCTTCTCAAGATGCAGAATAATGTGCTGGGCACCCACCACCATTATGGCCTTGATCACGTCTCTTCGGTCTTCTCACTGTAGTCAAGGATGGCACAAGACCTCTCAGGGTCTGAGGGATCCTGTGTCCAAATGCTGCACCCCCAAGCCACTGTTTCTCCTTCTGATCCCTGGATTTGAAAAGAGTGCGATGAAGCAGCGAGGCTGGGCAGCCTACCATTTTCCTCTTTTCCACACTTCCTCATCTGTTTTGCTACCTTCTTCCTTTCTGAACCCTGGGAGCAGGAGGAAAAGTAGAAGCTATCAGAAGGATGGAGGCAGTTGACTCCATCCTCCTGATAGCCAACCTATTGCCTGAGGCAATTGTCTCAGTTGGTCTTATGCATGGGCTGTCTGGAGTGCAGCAAGGAGGCAGGCATACCTGTATGACCTGTAATAGGAATGAACTGGTTTTCAATAGCTCTGGCCAGTCACGTACCTAACACATTCATCTCCCTTCTTCCATGGAGACACAAGCATGGCTGACCTCCATACATACATAGAGGCAAGATGAAGCGAACAATTAAGGTAACACAGTTAATTTAAGTATTGTATCTTTTAATTGGGTGGCAGTTTTAGCTTTGTCTATGATTACTGACAAACAGATGTTTTGGAACATTTGGTTCTGCATTTAGTGCACTTAAGCAGATGTAGAAAGGTGTTAACTAGGTCCCATAAAAGCTTGCAGTGCCGAAGTTAAAGCGAGACTGGGATACAGCTCTGAATATCAAATCTACTCTCAGTGAAACGATTCTGTCAAAAGCATACCACTCCAGCAGTTATATAAAAGGAATGAGCAGTTCTTTCTGTCAGTAATGCACTTTTCCCAGTACTATGTGAAAATTTAGCACTTTACACATCTCACTTTCTCTTCCACCTTTCCATCTCACCTGATTTTGTCATTTGCCAACAGTTTTACTTGCCTTAGATCAAGGGTGTATGCAGGACACTGGAAGGTGTCATCTGGAATGGCAGAAAGGACATTGCTAGGTACAGAACAAGAGGAGATGAAGAAGTCACCGAAAAAATTGCAGATTTTAGTTTGCCTGAATTACCTATGGAAATTGACACAGCACAGACTGTGAATTTTTCTGCCAAAAACCTGTGACCACATTGCCTTTTGCAGGGTAACGGTGGAAAATGGGGGTATTTTTTTCCTCTCTCAGTTATGCACTAGGATTTCTCTGTTTCAGCATGAATATAGCGGTTACGGAGCTGATTGTTTTGGCATATTATGACATAGATTAAGAATTAAATGACAAGGGAAGAAGGCAAAAATTGCCAGACTTAGAAACAGCAATGGGAATTTAAATTGTCAATTTGCTCCTGATTGTTATATACATCTGCCATGGCGTGTCACCATTGGATTACATTTAATGCAATTGCTGAGTTTGTCTCTGACCTCTGTTGCCATACAAGAGGGCACTAAGAAGAATACAAATGATTTATTTAATATGGAAAAGAATAGAACACAATGAAACAAAATACACACATAACATTCCCTAGATTTTTTTTAAACTTCATATGGTTAGAGATTAAGAATGTAGTGGTAGCCCTGTTGTACAAAACTAAAATTTAGAAATGTTCTGTAGCTTCTGGGAGCTCATGGAAAAAACCCAGATATAAATCAAACAAGTGAATAAGCAAACATTCATCTAACCTAGCATTCTGCTTCTATCAATGACCAGCCAGAGGTCTCTGGGAATCTCACAAGCAAGACACAAAGGCAATGGCCTTCCTTGCCTGCCATTGTCAGCCTCTGGTGTTTGTTTATTTATTTATAGAATTTATATCCCGCCTTTCTGTCCCAGTAAAGGGCACTCAAGGCGGTTTAGTAACCTACTACCACACTATTAGCTCAAAAAATAAAGTAACACACCATAGGTCTAGTGATTATACACAGTGATGGGCTAGGCTCCTGTGCTTTTAATTAAGACCAGCCCAAGTCTAGCACCCATGGTGGCACACCAAATGCCCCCCCCCCATTTTTCTATCAGCTGCTATGTCCATTGGTCTTCTTTCTCTTATGCTCCCTGAATTCAGAAAACAGAAGAGGAACAGAGCAGAAGTGGGAGGAAAGGAGAGGAGTGGGCTTGAATGTCCGTGACTGCTTTAGGGGGCCTTGTAGATGAGCCTGCCCTGTTTATACCAGCTGTGAAGGGGGGGGGATTTTTGCACATGGAGCTCTTCATGTAGGAGTGAGAAAAGCTGCCACTACTAAATTCCCTCCTCTACACAGCCGTTAAAGGCTCTGACTTCCCTTGTTGCTGTCCACAGGGATTCTCAGGAGCCACTACAGCATGTTGTTGTTTAAATATGATTGTGTATTGGGTCTGGGACTGGACACATGATTCCAAAGAAGGAATGCAAAATGAGACATACTGATATTGTAAAGAAAGTGGATCTCATTTTTCTGCTGCTCACAGTGAAATGAGCAGCACCAATTACACTGATACCTTTTCCTTTGGAATACTCAAAACCATCATACACAGGCAGCTTCCCACCCAGGAACTAACCTAGCTAAGACCATTTAACAATATCAGATCCTGTCCTCTCATCTCTGTGACTGTAAATCTTTTGAAAAAAAATATGTCTGCAGAGATCTTTGGAACAGCTAATAGAAATGGCATAGGACAAAAACCACAATGAGACTCCTGGGTAGAATAAAGCATGAGATGACACTTAAACAAGTTCAAGACTCTATAACTTCAGCAGCATTTAATGTACTAGTCCACAATACCTGCAGTGTAGGTTTGCCAACTTGCCGCAGGTGACATCTATGACTTCTAATATGTAGAGGTCAAAGCATTACTATGATCCATTTTGGCCTTTTTATTTATGTTTTCAACATGTCATGTCACATCTTGTGTTATTTTGCCTTTAGCAACTACCCAAGTTTTCAAGTGGCTACAAACCAGCAACCCACATTTTGCCTTTTTTTTGTAAAGTACAGTTCTTTGTTTTATAGACGATATTTTCACTCCTTGTACTAAGGTTCTCCATTTCCCAGCATTGTACTAACTCAGCCTATGCTATTGAACAGCAAACCCACACCCTTGTCCATTGTATTAGGGTAGCACCTCCTTGGCTATAATAAGTCTAGAAAAAAATATATATATCAAGGCTCACTGCATCAAATGGAACTTTTTCAGTGACTTATTAAAGGGACCCCTGCAGTATTACAAAATGCAGCTCTGCTGTCATCTCTCTAAAAGATCCTTTTAGAAACCCTTCATTTTTATGCGTGCAAAGGCAATTTCTCTACTTAAACTCTTTTATTCCACCCCAAATGAAATCAAGTGTATAAAAACTTTATTTTATTTTATTTTTTTTGCTATCCCAAAGGCTCACTTCTGCACAGCAAAAGGTAAAGGACGATGAAATGCTCACATCGCTCCCCTTCAATGAGCTCACGCAGCAAATGATCCTTCATTACTCATGGCTGGATTTTTTAAAAAAATGAAATTGAATAAAATCAGGTGAGAGAGACATAAGAGCTGCATCCTTCTTGATCACAAACAGCACAGGTAAGAGAAGCCCTCTAGAGAAACCAGTCTCCAAGATTACATGTTCAGTAATGAGGTTAATGCATACTGTTGCAGGAAAGAACTCCATTAATGAGGAAAGGGGAATGAAGGGGAGCAACACCATTATCCATGTTAATCTGTTGCCTATCAAGCGTCTTGTTACCTGGCCAAACAGTTACATGACACACACATTTCTTTATAGGAAAGCTGCAGTCTATAAACCTGGCAGCCCTTGCTTGCCCATGGCTTGTCAAGACAAGCCAGCATCTCATTCACCTCCTGAATTCCCGTAACACTACAGTGCCCTATTGGAAGGCTCCAGAAGCCAATTTTGGGTTGTGCTGGGCCCACAACCCATTCTATTGGCCTCTGCAGGCCCCAACATGCCCCGTGGAAGCAACCAGAAGTGACTTCTGGTTTGCAGATGCAACTTCCAGTTTGACTGGAAGTCATTTCTGGTCACTTCTGCGGGGCAGTCTGGGTCTGCCAATAAGGCATTGTGGCAGTACATTGTACAATGTACAATGTACAATGTATAATGTAGTACAATACATTGTACTACAATGCACCAGTACAATGCGTTGCCAAACTTTCCAGTGCCCAAGGGAAAATTGGTTCAGGTAGGGGTTCAGCTTCAGGTCTGATGTGCATTCTGGGGGAGTTAGAGTCAAGATGGGAATGTTTTCGGGGAATAGACCACAGTGTGCCTTTAAAGGGGATTGGACAGATTTCTGGAGGAAAAGTCCATTACAGGTTACAAGCCATGACAGATATGTGCAACCACCTGATTTTAGAAGTAAGCTACCTCAGAATGCCAGATGCAAGGGAGTGGCACCAGGATTCAGGTCTCTTGTCTTGTGTGCTCCCTGAGGCACGTGGTAGCCACTGCAAGATACAAGAAGCTGGCCTAGATGGGCTTTTGTGTGATCCAGCAGGACTCTACTTATGTTCTTGAGCAGGTACAAATGTTGGCCTCCACAAACATGGAGCAAGTTGCTTAGTTTAAAGGCTTTTGTTTAAAGCCTTTTGGTCTCTCCTACTGTTAGTACACCTCTCAGTTGAGTTCTTTTCCTTTAATGTTGTTTCTGCCTGTGTGTAACAATGGCTGCACTTGTCTCTACAGTATAGGCCCCAGTATAGGTCTTCACAAGACCTATTTGCTGTATGTAGAGCTGCTTCAGTCCCTCACGTCCACTAACAGGGGAATGGTGCACTCAGAGTGCTAAGAGCTTATCAGGGTGGCAACAGAGGCAGCTTGGTTGGGCACAGGCTGAGAGCCCAGATCCATCAGAGTGTCCACCTGTGAGACTCCAGCAGCAGTACCAGCAGCATTTTCCAATGCACCATCAGATAGCAAGTGGGGGTCACCATGGGGGGGGGCTACCAGTCATGATTCCAGGATCAAAGACATCAAGCCTCTAATTGCAGGTGGGAGACTACCTGTCCATCTTGCTTGTGGATTTCCCAGACACAACTGGTAGGCCACTCTGGCAAAAAAAGGATGCTTAGCTAGATTGGTCTGATCCAGCCAAGTGCTTTGTACTTTCCCAGTACAGAGTTTTGCTCCAGGGCCCTCAGAAACAGAGCACTTGCACTGATTTTTACTCACATCCCTCATCATGAGTGAGTAGAGACAGCTCAGACATATCACATTCTTTCAAAACAACAGAAGACTATTACTCAGGGCCATAGCTGGGGGGCCAGGGGGTTTTGCCCCCCCCCAGCCAGCAGTTTGCCCCCCCTGCATTTTTTCCACACTTGTCATGTAAATGTGGTTGAATGTCCTCCAATTTAGCTCCTGTTCCTTGAGAGCTTAGCCCCTCCCTGCAGGCAGTCTCCTCCAATCAGCTCAACAGAGCATCATGTAGTGACAACCACAGTAAGCATGCTTCTGACTTTTTTGAAATTCTGGATGTAGTGCTAGCCGAAATAAAAAGAAGATTCCATCACAATGAAGAGATTCTTCAGGCAATAATTGCAGCAGAAAATTTAGATGATGAAAATGGTAGGATCAATTATCTAAAAAATTTCAATATTACCATTCCAAGTAAAGAAGAAATGAAAGCAGTAAAACATTTTCTTGAGAAGAACAAAATTGAAAAGCGAAATTTCTTCAGTGAAATATACAAACACCGGAGTGCCTTTGAAGATTGTTCCAAGTAAAGAAGAAATGAAAGCAGTAAAACATTTTCTTGAGAAGAACAAAATTGAAAAGCGAAATTTCTTCAGTGAAATATACAAACACCGGAGTGCCTTTGAAGATTGTTACAGTATGTTAGCGGCAGTAAGAACTTTTGCATGTACCACAGCAGTTTGTGAATCGACCTTCTCAGTGCTTACACAAATTCTTGTTGGCGTCCTTCAGTCTCGGAAGACTATGGTATCGAGCTCTGAATAGTGGTTCTGGAACAGAGTGTCCTCTCCAGTGCGCGAAGCCTGGGTAAAGTAGATTTTGGAGGATAGACTGTTACCCATGCAGCAAATCCCCCCTCTCCACGTCGCTGAAATGGTCCAATGGAAAGGCAGAAGCCAATATGGTTGGTTCCAGCGGCGTCGCAGGAGTTGCCAGAATGTGACTGTGTTCAGCCATGAACTGCCTCAGGGACTCCGGCTCCGGATTTTGCCTCGAGGTTGACTCCTGAAGCCTTTTCTATAACTGGATGTAGCCACAAGGCAGTGGAGGTTTGGGATCAGAGTTTTCCTTCTCTCAGATGAGCTGCCTTCCCAAGCTAACGAGTCCCATCTAACCTGTGGCTGTTTAGTCGCCTCTTACGACAAGTACAGCCAAACTGAGGGCCTATTCTTATCCCCAGCCCCCAGGGGAAATTACACGAATTAACGGACCTCAAAGACTATCAATGTCTCACTCAAGAATGGCTAATTTAGTATACCTAGCTTTTGAGCTAAAGAGAACCAAGAATTTAAGTGTGGAAAAGGTTCTAAGAAGATTCGATTTTCAGAAAGATAGGAAAATTCAGCTCTACTAGGTAGTTTCAAATCTTCTGTATCTTGCTTTTTAAAAGTAGTGAATAATGTAAAAAACTAATGTTCCATGGCGTTGCTATATTTTACTTCAATATCTTTCCTCTTGCTTTTAGGTAAAGTAAATTTACTTTTGTCATCAGCAAATGAAAGGCTTTCAAAATAAGTAAATACTACCTGTATCATAGTGATATGTTTTACTTTTGCAGTGTTGCAAGTCTGTGTATTGCACTGGTGTCCAAAATGAAAGGACAAGTTGCATGTTATTTCTATGCAGACAAATAGATTTTACATTGCATACAGAGATGCATTTATTCTATGCAGATCATTGTTAGATTGCTTTACAGATAATGAATGCATCTTTCAAAAAAAAAAAAAGAAAAGAAAAAACCCAAAATATTTCCTCCTAATGAAATTTGGGTTAGTTATGGGTCTTTGATGTTTCTCCATACTTATCCTTCATTTTGCACACCAGTATAGATATGTGACATAATTCCCCCCCCCCCGGAAAAAGGTTGCCCCCCCCACCTCTAGAATCCTGGCTATTACGGGCCTGCTATTACTCTTTAATAACACTTTATATCCAGGATAGAGTCTACTGCAGCCATTTGAATGTTGGTTGCCAAAACGGAAGCATTCCCCCCCCCCCACCGGAGGTTGCACATGTACTACAGAGCACCTTACAGCTTTTTAAGCCTCCTAACTACTAGCCTGCAAATAAATAGATGGCTTTTATTTGGCAAGTGCTTTGTAAGGCTTGATTTGATAGCCTAGCCACTTGTCTTTGTTCCTGACTTTCTCTTCCTCTCTCTTTCTCATTTCCCAGGTGACTACTCTGGCTTTTCAAACTGTACTTTAGTACCACTTGCTTTTCCAAGCCTCATTAACATACCGCATTTGTTAGCCTTTCTTCAGACGCTTCAGAAGGATCCACAACAGGTTCTGCCATAACTTCCTTTTATCTTCTCCTATAAATTTCCCATCGGTGAATGGGAATTTATAGATGGAGCTGTTGATGTACTTTCATGTAAAGCAGATTTTCTTTTACAGTGACACATTTCATATCTGAGTCTCTTTCCTTTTCCCTGTCAATTGCAGTTTCTTGGCATCTTGAAGATGAGATGCCCTTTTTTTTTTTCTTCTTCTTCTTTTCCCAAATGACATTTCCTGTGGATTGCATGGTAGGGATATAATGAAAGGCTGGAGACTAAGTAGCTTCCAGGAACATTCTGAATTAAACCAATTTTACCAGGGGTTTCAAGCAAAACACGAACATGCTCCACTTCAAAATTCAACAGAAAGCATTCCATCAACCTTTTCACATGTAAGATATAAGGGAACACAGTATACTGTGAAGATAGCAAAAGCCAAACAGACACTCATGATTCCACCATGGTCCTGTCACTTTTCTGGCCAGGGTCCAGCACCTTTGACGGATCAGCCAAATCCTGCCTCTGGTCAACCCTTGAAAAGAACCTTGAAAAGAGCAAAATGCAACTGGATTTCTAATCAAATTCAACACCAACTCTTGGCCAGCACTCTCCTTTATACAAGTTGAAAAGGAGGAAAACCAAATGAAATGCTGAGGGACCTCACAACTGAGATACTCAAAAGGTGATGAAAAGTGGTCCATCTGTACCATCTATAAATAAATGAGTGCAACCAAGATAGGAACAGGTTAAAGGCTCCCGCTCACCTGGAACAAGAGACTTGTAGATCTGTTCAGGAAATAGCATAACAGCTGTTTAGAAGAGCGTAAACTTCATGGTGTGCATCCATGAACATGAATCCATGATATTATGAGCTTAAGCAAGAGAAAAAGACCACTTCTCAAGTAGGTGCTCAGAAGCAAAATGGACTTATGTGTACTCACAAATAAATACAACAAATTTCAGCAAAGCCTTCCTCAAGGACGCTCAAAAGGATCTTGGCAAAGCTCCACAGTTATGTGAATTACGGACAGAATACACCTTTATAGTTGTTGAGTCTCTCATGACTCAAATAAGCATGGAGTCTTTGTGAGTAACTAAAAGGCATTGCTTCTCTTTTTTCTGGTTTGATATGGTGTAGCCCTCCCCTCTGATTCAACAAAGCAATTCCTTCCTTCCTCCTTTCCCTTTTTGCCCCTTAAGTGCTCTTCTGCTGCCTTCCACATTAGGTAACTTCTAGAGGCCAGAATATGCTCAGTCCAATTTGCGCTGTTTTGGAAAGGTTTTTTTAAAAAAAATTAATTTCCAAGTGGGTACATTTCTACATATCTGGGAAATCCTTTGAGCATGCAGCAACTATTACCTTATATTTGGGCAGCTTCCATTCACTACCCAGCTGATATGCACAAGACCACCAATTTTAATATCAGAAGGACAAAGTGGGACCAACAAAAAAAACTTTTATACTGTGTAGCCAGAATAAATACTCATTTTATATACATGCAAGATGTAAGGTGACAAGTAAGTGGCCAAATTTGCTTACTGCTCAATCCTAATCAGTGCTGGCTAGGAGCAGGCTGGAGGTCTCCTCAAGGTAAGGGGACCTTCATTCCTTTGCCCCGGATAAAGCCCCAGCCTGTGGGCTACTCAGATCTGTGCCAACAACATTGCTGGTGTAAGTCTGAGCAGCCCCCCCCCCGGGGGGGGGAAGAGAATAGGATTCAGTATATGCCAGCAGCACTGATCCTGCACCCTCCCAGGCATGATCCACCCACCCCCTCTCTGCCCTCAATATTCAGCTCCAGAATATTGTTGCTGGAAAGAGGGGTATGAGAGAAGCCCTCAGAGGTCATTGGAAGAAAGTAGTTCCCACTCCTTCAAGCTGCTGAGCAGGCTATTGATCACTGCCTCATCAGTCCCAGAGTATCTTTATCTCCTTAAATTTATTTATTTAAATGTATTTATTATTATTAAGAATGTTCATATACTGCTTTTCAACAAAGGCCACAAAACAGTTTACATAGGCAGGCAAGCAGACAAATCCCTGTCCCAAAAGGACTCACATTCTAAAATGATTCAGAATAAACTCCAGCAAACAGCTGCTAGGAAGAAAAAAAAATCCTATCCTGGAGATAACGGGGTCAGTTGTTGTCTCCCTGATGAACAGAAGTAGCATCACTTTAAGAAGTGCCTCTTTATCCAATTTGCAGGCGATACTGTACTTAACCATTCCAGAGTAGTATTTTCCATGTTGGCCACCAGAGGGCCCACTGAGTTCCTTCCTAGCCAACTAAATACTAAGAACTCCAGGTTTAGCCCTCTTCAGAGGCTATGGAACCATGGAGAATCTCCACGGTTTCACAGTGTCCAAGAGCATCCCTGTACACCCCTTTCACTACTGCCTACACACTCTGAAGTCCTGCCCTACCCCTGATACTCAAACTTGCTGCATTTGTCGGAAGCAACAAACTGTGCAAGACATTCCCCATCATAAGTCTTCCCATTATACACATTTAAGTCCTTGACTTTTTGAGGAATCAGACATAAAAATTCCCTGCACTTAAGTCCTTTACATCTGCCAAGCTGTCACCATGCCTGCACACTCTTCTTTCTCAGCCCCCCACCCTGCAAGCTCTCAAAGGAACATAAAAAAAAAAAAATTACAATCGTGAAATGGGAATATTTTCATTTTTTGTTTATAGTACTATGAAAAGCATTAGGGGAGGGTTTTGATTTTGGAATATAGCTCAAATATAGCTATATATTTAGCTCAAAATATATCTCAAATATAGCTCCTACACTTGTCTGTAGGAGACTCCCTGGGCATGTGCAGAGTGCCTTTCAGCAAACCATGATTCAGAATTATTATTAGTAATATTGTTTAAGGTTATTTCATGTGCAAATGTTTTTAAATATGTACATGTTGACAAGAAATTATGCGTCAGGGTCATTATTACTGGCTCAAATTGGGTGTAGGTGCTGTGTTCTGGATGTTACAATTGGCTACGGGGGAGGGAGTACTGCTTTTATACATGTCCTGGGTCCACGTGCCACTCTCTGCAGTCCCTAGCTCTACTTTCTTCTATTGTTTCTTATGGCAGAAAATTCCTCTCTAAGACCAGTGTAAGCATGGATGTCCGTATGGGTCCATTAACCCCTCTTTATATTTCTTATGGAGGAAGATTTTCCTGTAAACACTGTTTTGCTATAAGCCCATGTTGGGAGCTCCCAAAATGTCCCTCACTTCCTGTTTTCTTAAAAAGAATCAAGCAGGAAGGAGCAATAGAAGGAGAGTGAGGGTTGGATTGCAATCTCCCGTATGGTTTTACAGGGGCATGTGTGGCAGGTCAGGAATAAGGCCATGCCCCATTAGGCCCTATGCATGGTACTGCTCCTACTCTACCCCTTAATTTTCACATGATTAGAATACAATAATGGGAGGCGTGAGCACTATGGAACTTAATAAGCCTTACTTATGTGAGGCTACAATATTATATACTTACAGTACTGACAATTATTTGGAAGCAAGCACCCTTGGTGCCATCTTTTGGGAGACCACTGGGCACAAGTCTTGTAGAATGTGTGTGCACTGTGAGTGTGGCTGCTCAGTAGCTATTGCCTCAACTGATCAGAAACTGGGAGGAGCTCTGTTCCTCTGCTGTCCCAGATGACTACTGGGGGCTTTGGGGATCTGCCAAGTGGGCTTTCAGAGAGGCCTGGTCCTCAACCAATGTGCAACCTGACCAACTTCTGACAACAAACCTCACAGTAAAGCTGGCTGAAAACTTTAATGCTACAATCATGTACATTTGGCCCTCAGTATCCATGGGGGAACCATTCCTGGGCCCATAGCAGATACCAATATCCACGGATAATGGAATCTGCAGAGAGGGCCTCAAAGACATGACTGGAAATGCCTTCCAGTCATGCCCAGGAGGTGTTCTGAAGTCTCTGAAGGGCACTGAAAAACAGAAGTGCTTTTCAGAGGATTCTACAAGGCCTTCTGAGGTCCAGAGAGGGCATTTGTGGCCTCCCCGGGTCTCAGAACACCTCAAGGGCACATGTTTCTGGTCACATCCAGGAGGTTCTTGAGGCCCTCGTCGCAGATTCTAGAAGACCTTTTCATTTAAAACTGCAAGTTCCTTTTGGAGGCCTCCTGAGGAGTTCTGAGCGTGGAGAAGCTTTCCTCCTGGACACAACTGGAAGACTCAAATAGAGGTCCAGTTTGCTGCCTCTTGCCTCCATGCTATTTCTTCCACTTTAAAAGGGTGCAAGTCATCACACCTCCTTCTCCCCCAGCTGCTTTTCTAAGCTGCTGGAGGTGGGTGAAAAGGCAGTGGCTGAGTACATGTGCACACAGGTGCACAAGCATATGCAATTTTTTCATGTCAATCTGTGGAATTTGCATAGCACCTCAAGTAGTGTTGGGGCACAGAATAGGTCTACTAAACCCACCTAGTGTCAAAGGCAAAATTCAAACCAGTCCTAATTCACAGCTCAGTCTCCTATAACCCAATCCAACCTAAATTCCCCTGCCACCAATGCAGGTGTGTCAGGGAGACATTTAGTGCATCCTTGGGAGGGGGCAGCATGCCACCAAGCCAGTGGCGGTCCTGGTGGTTTGCCCGCCAGGGGCCCCTATCCCACCCACCGCCCCCAACCCAGAAGTAATTGCAATGATGCTATCGTCATAGCAATTAACTCTGGTGCCCTGCCTCCTCCATTCCCCCTTTGAAAGAAAGGGGGGAGGGGGGAGGCAGGCCAGGCTCCACAGGAACCATTCATGCAGTTTCTTTCGGAGCTTGAAGTGGTGCATGTCTCCTCCAAAATCTGAGAAGATGCATGCCTGCTCCTGCCAGGCGGGTTCCTTGACCATTCTGAGGGCCACCCTCCTTCCCTCCCCTTTTTTTAAGGGGGAGGAGGGGCAGCCCTCAGATGCAGTTGGGAACTGCTCCTAGAGTGGTTGCAGGTGTGCAGCCACTCTGGCTGTAGTTCATCACAGATGTGAGGGCTGCCCTTCTCCTTCCCTTCAAAGAAATGGGAGGAAAGGAGGGCGGCCCTCAGATTGGTGTGGAACCGCGTCGACAGTGGCTGTGCTCTGACAGTGGCTCCTGCAACCACTTTCATCGCAGTTCTCCAGCCGCTTAAAAAACCAGTGCGGGGGGCGGGTCATAGTGCCGTCCCCCCAGGCACCTGAATTCCTGGCATCCGGGGCATTTGCACCCCTGCCCCCTGGGTCTGCTACTGCACCAAAACCACCCTTTCCCTCCCTCATTCTGCCTCCTTCTCCATCCAGAAACGTCCCTGTTCCTTCCTTTCCCACCCCATTCCTCCCACTGCCCTCTCCCACCCCTTCTCACCTTTCACTGGCAGATGGTAGCCTGGCCACTAGCCTGCCCAGGCAGCCAGCAGTGTCGGAGAGTGCAACACCATCATGTGACTTCCAGCAGAATCCAAGGACATCCACCTGGATCCTGTCAGCTCTGCTGGTGGAGCATGTGTTCCACCATGGAGAATTTAAGTAGGATGGGTGTGCCCGCCACTGCTATGCCAGCTTGCAATAGGAGATGCTTTGAAACCATAAACTGTGTTCATTTGTACTATCTTCTAATGTTCACATGACTAGTTTACTATGGCTGCAATCCTTTGCACACCTCCTTGGAAGTCGTCTCTATTGAACACAATAAAGTACATAATTGTGCACTGGATCCCAATGTGAGTCTCTGAAAGTTGTTGAAATACTGAAACAGATTATTTTGCAGTACCTTAGGACAAAGTCCATACCGTTTATTTGTCCTGACAGAAAGTATGTGCTATTCTCATTCTCTTATCAATACAGTCACTGTGACCTGCTATAAAATTAAACATAGCATATTTACCCTCTGCTCTGGCCATAATCAAATGTCAACTGATAATGTAACCCACTATTACAAAAACTATTTTGGCTTCCAAACTTCTAAAACAAAAAAAGCACATAAACATATTCTAGACTGTTTCACTGCTAAGTTATAGTGGGTTTTTGTTTTTTTTTAATAAATAAAGATGGACTTAAAATATTCATTTATTTTAAAACATATATACCCCTACCTTTCACCTCCAAGAAAGAGGCTTTCAAAGCAGTTTAAAAAATGTAAAAATCATATTTGTAGTAAAACAAGAACAGTGGCAATAAACAATCACAGCTTAACCAAAATTTTAAAAAGACAAAAACAAAGTCTCAAGTAGACTGGAATAGTGAGGTCTTCAAGCCCCAGAACACTTACACAGAGGAGGCAGATCTCAAATCAGGGCAGAGGGAACTCCACAACTCCACACCATGGGGCAGCCATCAAGACTATATAACAAACACCAAACATCGGCTTTAAATGTCTTAATTAGTGTGTTTCCTCTCCCCCCCTTGCCATCTATTTTTACACTGAAGCTCCTTGCACTTCAGGTAAAGATCAAGTCTATTTTATCTCAAACTCTCAAGTGGATTGCAGTAGTTTTCTAAAAAGTATAGAGACATTGACAAATTTTCCAGATAAATATAAAAGGTGTACTACCGGAATGTTTACTCAGAAGGAGGTCCCATGATGTTCAGCAGGACTTACTGCCAGGTAAATGTGCATAGGATCCTCGCCTTCATGGACCGTAAGGTACATACTGTTTCTCTGCTCATCCTTGGGAAAGACGATAGCCTAGACCAGGGGTGCCCAAACCCCGGCCCGGGGGCCACTTGTGGCCCTCAGGCGCTTTCAATCAGGCCCTCAAGGAGCCCCCAGTCTCCAATAAGTCTTTGGCCCTCCAGAGACTTTTTGGAGCCTGTGCTGGCCCAACACAACTGCTGTCAGCAAGAGAACGACTGTTCGACTTCTCACCTGAGCTGTGGGACGAGGGCTCCCTCCACTACTTGCTGTTTCACGCCTGTGATGCAGCAGTGGCAGTGAAGGAAAGGCTGGCCTTGCTTTGTGCAAGGCCTTTTATAGGCCTTGAGCTACTGCAAGATCATTCATTCATTCATGTAAGTTCCATCTCTAATATATTCATTTATGTAAATTTATTCAAATTTGAAATGTAAATTAATTCGGCCCCCGGACACAGTGTCAGAGAGATGATGTGGCCCTCCTGCCAAAATGTTTGGACACCCCTGGCCTAGACCAGTGTTTCCCAACATGGGGGAATGACCCCTCAGGATGAGCATTCACATTTTCATGTGGGATACTACCCCCTTAAAGAGGGTAGCAAACTGACCAAGGATCCAAAGATGCTGTGTTCATGCTGCTGCTTCCACCAACACCAAATGCATGTAAATAAAAAGGGTGGTTTTTAAAAATACTTTCCCATGTTCAGTAGCTGCAAGATCCAGAAAATGCTGCATTAACAGCACCTGTGGGTCCACGGTCAGGTCACTACCCTCCTTAAGGAAGATAGCGCCTGACCAAAGGTTGGGAACCACTGGCCTAGACATTGACATATGACTCTAAGGTTGCAATACTATTCACACTTACCTGAGAGTAGTTACCATTGAACTCAATGGAACTTCTGAGAGAGCGGAGCAGCTTGAAGTGAAGCGGAGCGGCGAACTCCCCAGGAACACAGGTCATGGTTCAAGATGTGGACTCACCTCCCTGCATTACAATCTCTGCGCATGAACTGGAGGTTGTCCATGACTTTGTGTACCTTGGCTCAACGATCACCGACACTCTTTCTCTTGATACTGAGCTAACCAAACGCATCGGTAAAGCAGCTACCACGTTTTCCAGACTCACAAAGAGAGTCTGGTCCAACAAGAAGCTGACAGAACATACCAAGATCCAGGTCTACAGAGCTTGCGTCCTGAGTACACTTCTGTACTGCAGCGAGTCATGGACTCTCCGCTCACAACAGGAGAGGAAACTGAACGCTTTCCACATGCGCTGCCTCTGGCACATTCTCGGCATCACCTGGCAGGACAAAGTTCCTAACAACACAGACCTGGAACGTGCTGGAATTCCTAGCATGTATGCACTGCTGAAACAGAGACGCCTGCGTTGGCTCGGTCATGTCGTGAGAATGGATGATGGCCGGATCCCAAAGGATCTCCTCTATGGAGAACTCGTGCAAGGAAAGTGCCCTACAGGTAGACCACAGCTGCGATACAAGGACATCTGCAAGAGGGATCTGAAGGCCTTAGGGATGGACCTCAACAAGTGGGAAACCCTGGCCTCTGAGCAGCCCGCTTGGAGGCAGGCTGTGCAGCATGGCCTTTCCCAGTTTGAAGAGACACTTGGCCAACAGTCTGAGGCAAAGAGGCAAATAAGGAAGGCCCATAGCCAGGGAGACACACCAGGGACAGACTACACTTGCTCCCGGTGTGGAAGGGATTGTCACTCCCGGATTTGCCTTTTCAGCCACACTAGACGCTGTGCCAGAACCACCTTTCAGAGTGTGATACCATAGTCTTTCGAGACTGAAGGTTGCCAAGGAAAGTTGGGCTGACGCAAGGCTCACTGCCTGAGTTGGCACAGAGGCTTGTGTTAGTCTCCACAGGCCAGTGCACAGAGATGTGCCAACTTAGCCAACTCCCAAGAAGGCACAAACGTGCCTAATGGCACGTTTGCGTGCAATGGTCTTGCTCCATCCCAAGGGCACCTCTGGATTGCGCCCTCATTCTTCTTTTTGGCTATGAACTTTAGGGGAAAAGAAGTTTCAAAGACAGCACCTGAGTGTTCCTACTGATTATATCAGAGCTCTTACTGAGGGAGAAGTCCTTGAGCTCTACTCTTCTCCCCACCACTCCTTCAACTACATTCCTCGTCAGCAGAAAACCAGATAGTTTGGTTGAGTTTAATTAAAATCATCCCACCTACTTCTATAATTAGAAGTAATTCAACTCTTTTTCTGGCAGAGATCTGTATGAAAGATTCATGTGGAAGAGGTGTTTTTGTGAACACTACTTACTATACAGTGGCGGACCTCACATAAGCTCAATGGGGCAAATGCCCCAAGCACAGAGCTTTAGGGCCCCACGGAAGCCTCTTCGAGGCTCCTGACAGAGTCGGACACTGTGCTTCCGATTTACCGGAAGCACAGTTTAAAGCGCCGGGGAACCTCAGAGAGGCTTCCCCGAAGCAGATTTGCATGCAGGGGGCAGTAGCATCCTGCAGGGGGGTGCCATCTCTGACCTTTGCCCTGGGGCGTGGGGCTGGGGAGGTCTGCCACTGTCATTATGATACAAACAGAACAACTTATATGAACTTGCTATCATCCTTAGGGAATTCTAGCAGAAACTGGAATGTTTTGGAAGACTTTGTGGAAGACTTTGAAAGACTTTAGCAAGAAAGTAATTATTGCTAAAGACTTAATTGGTGTGGTTCAAACTGAAGTACATGAATCAAGTTTCTCTTAAAGGAGAGGGATGTCTACTGTATTCAAGAAAGAATTAGCAAAATATCAAAGGCAGATATATATGGCAACATTTGAATCTGAGACCTAGCGGTTCTACAATCTTTCTCTCATCCACAGGAGATAAGATCGTTCAAGGATTCATTATTTGACCACTACGTTTAAAAATGACAAGCAGCCCAATCCTAATGTTAGGTTGAGGATCACAGACATGCCCAATGGCAGGAGCTGGCAGTACCAACACAAAGGTGTGTGCTGGCCTGTCGGTGTCAGATCAGCTCCTCATGCCAGCCAGCACAGAAGTTTGCACCAGGTGGCGCAGGGGGTGGGAGAGGATGATGGAGGGTGATTGGGAGGCAGGGAGGGGGGTTTTGTACAAGGGAAGGGCAGAATGAAGTAGACCAGGCCCACGAGGGGACGGGATCAGTGATGGCAGCACGAGCCATATTCTAACCCATCTCCCAACCCTACCAGCCCTACATATGCTTTCCAGATGTGCGCCAGCTAAATAGCTGGCACTGATCCAAGAAGTCCCATATGGGTGGCTGTGGATTTACTCAGGTTAAGGGGGGGAAAGTCCCTTATCCCAAAGTGACCTCCAGCCACCTCCTAATCTGATGATACAGCTCAGGCCATGTGGCCTGACTGTACCAGCACAGTTTAGGATTGTGCTGTAAACTGGATATGGAACAGCTTATTTGTGCAGACCCTGTTTCCACTGTAATGGTATTGAAGACTCATTTAATAAAGAGTTGAGTGACTGACTATCAAATAAAATACATTCAAAAGTCCAGTGGTGAATGAATCCATGATGAGGACTACAATGCTACCATTGTTAATTCCCAACATATCAAACTGTAACTGGGTTACAAAATGCAAGCATTATTGTTCATTGTTGAATGTCTTTAAAAAAAGATTGGTTTGTCTGAGAGTTCTGAATTGGTTTGCAGTGTTTTGCATATGCATTTTGTCACAATGCCCCACAATGTAGGGGTGGAGACAAAATAGCACATTCCCACAAAAAGAACATTCCCCAGGTCAAGCCTCAAGCTGGGAACATCATGCCCTCATCATGCCCTCTTCCACACACAAGCAAAGGAGGCAGCCATGAAACACATGAGAAGCTCCAGAGAAACCCCTGGTGGTGGGGCTGAAGTCAGGATGAGAGGCAGTGCAAATCCACCATCACCACCCCAGCAATTCCAAGATGATATTAGAGATGGTTCTATAGCTGGTATTCAAGAGCCACCTGAATGCCTGGGAGTGAAGGTATTGTTATATACATTCAAAACTGAAGTTAATTTCAACAGTAAAAGAACTTTCATTTGAGCAGAATAGTCTAAGTATGGTAATCACCTTCTGCACTAATAGCATCTACTTCAAATACTGACAGCACAAAGACAACATTTAAAAATATGATTTGAATTATAAACTGAGTAAGAATTCCAGAGCAAGGGAACTTTACAAGATTAGAAGAAGTAGGTGTCCCTCAGTTATTAATTCTGGAGATTATTTTTTTCAATAATGGATGAAGAAAATACCATGTGATGGGCATGTGGCAGGACTTTAAGGCAACAACAAGGGATTAACATTTTTCTTTCAATGCATGGAACTTGTTCAGTGATTATGCCAATAGCCATAACAGCAACTTTGATTTTTAAAAATTAGTAAAGATAGGACCATTTATTCATCCAACTATTGTCTCCATTATATTAGGAAGGCAAAATTAACTACACTATCAAGCTTTTGGAAATCCAGTTAAGGAATCAATTATGACGGCGTATAATGCAATGTTAGAAAAATTATAACAGCAGAAACTTTCTCTAAAACTATACAGGATGCTAAAAATCTAGTCATGAAAGGACATTACTTGGAACATGTGGAAATATTAATGAACCAAAGAAAGAAAAGTTTTTCAAGTATCCTAATCCAAATCTTATTCCTGGAACAGCTTAAGTAAGTATAGAATTTCAAAGACCGTGGTAAATTACTAAATCTAACAGCATCAGTTATAACTGAAGTAGGTAAGGAAGATACTTTGAAGACTAATAAGTTTCCAAGACTGAGTGTTCCCATCTGAATAGTACCACATTTTCTTGACTGTCTAATTATATTGTTTGTCTATTAGTAGGACAGACGAAGCAAGGACACGTACCTTACCAGCATCATGAGGAGAACCAGAGATCATTGTACAGGAAAAGAGGTAAAATGTCTTTCCAGACAAGTATCATACTATGTTGTGCCATTGCCCAACCAAAGCTTTTAATTATGGTCATCTATCTTGGTAGCTAAATTCTGCTGTCACAAAATATTTGCATGATGATCAAACAGGTTAGTACCAGGAAACTACTATATTTAATACACTTAGCAAATTGGGGCCCAATCCTATCCAATCTTCCAGTGCTGCTGTAGTTGTGCCAATGGGCTGTGCTTTGCATCCTGTGGTGGAGGGGCAGTCGCTTGAGCCACCACAAGGTACAGGAACATGTGTTCCTTTACCACTGGGCTGCATTGTGGCTACACCAGAGCTGGAAAGTTGGATAGGACTGGGCCCTTAGTCATTTGGGCTGCAGAGAAAGCATTTGACAAGATGGAGTTGACTTTTTAATGAAAACTGCTTCAGAAAATTAGTTTTGGAAATTATCTTGTAATACATAAAATCATATCAATGCAAGATATAATAATCATGACATCAGAGTGAAGACTGTGCCCCACTTTTTTTGTCTATAAACCCCTGTTTTGCCCAATAGGTTCAAACCCTGCTCACTGCGCCAATTTGTCCCGTCCAAATATTCCGACTCCCTTCCAATGCCCACTCTTTTGGCTAATTAACACCTCCTCTTATCTCTAGAAACAACAGCTGTGGTGTGTGAAGAAATGAACAGAACTCCCTTATCAGTTTGAGCTATTAATAATAATTGCTACAAACACACTCCCTGCAATTCCTTTTGTCCAAAGGCTTTCCCCTCCCCAAAACTCCACTTAACTTAGTGGGTAAAGGTCTGAAGCCTCCAGTCTAAGTCCAATCCAGCTCAGCCTCCCAAAGCATAGTCCAGTCTTCCCAGTCCAGTCTTCCCAGTAGCAGAGTTCCTCCTCTGTGTCTTCCCCATCAGAGTGTCTCTCCAGCAGGGTCCTGGCAGTCCTCTCCTCTGTGTGTCCTCCAGCAGAGTCCTGGCAGTACCCTTCTCCCTGCGTGTCCGTCTGTCCATGTTCTGTAAGTCTGGGTCCAGTAGGTCTGGTGGGTCCTTGCTCCTTCTGAAGATGCCTTTCATCTTGTCTGTCCTGTTCTCCAAAACGGAATAGTCTATGCAAAGTCCCAGTCTTCTTCAGTCCATGCAAAGTCCCATCAAAGTCAAATGAAGCTCAGGTGTCCATCAGAGTCTCCATTGACCTTGACTGATTACAGCTGTGGAGCCAGCCCTGCCCTTCCCAGAGCTGTCAACCAGCTGTCAAAACATGGGAATCACTGTCAACACCCACATCCTCCACCTGATGATCTTCTGATCTTCCATTACAACCCATTCCCAATTTCTATTAGAGTAGTAATTGTAAGAGATCACTATATAGTACTGAGATGCTTTTGTTTAACACCTTCTGATGACAAAAAAAATCACTTTAGGAATTTATGGAAGTACAGGTAAAATGGAGCACAGGTGTTTGTTACCAAGTTACACACTAGATAATTCAACTACTAGAAGTTACCACTTACCTGGAGTCTCTCCAAAGGCATTGCTAGTGTGTTGGTGATTTCATTTATATTATGGTTTCTGTATGCTTATTGGAATGCAGTCAAGACAGGGAGTTTTAGATTTAGATGTTATTCCAGAATTCAATTTGCAATCATTAGTTCCTTTGTAAGTTTACTATCTGAATGGAAATCTCACATATGCAAGGGTTTCCCTTGTACTTCCACGTGAAAAGCATTTCTCCTCATCTACATATGGAGGACTATCTTAACTGAAAACAATCAAGTCCCTCAACAGCCCTTTTGAAATCAAAACTATCTGCTTTGTGGCTAAGATGGAATATTAAGATAACTCTTCCATGTGATTCTTTTCAGTGACTGTAAACTAATAACTGTAAAGGAGGGAACCATCCCCACTAAATAATGTACAAGCAACACATTCATTCTGAATCAACTAAAATGGAATACTTGCGTATGCATCTGTGTTAAACCAATTTCCTTTAAAAACTAAACTGCTCACCTACATTGATTTTTGATTTCCAGATAATTAGATTACTAGCAATGTAGCAAAGGATTACTGCAATCCTATACACATTTACCTGGCAATAAATTCCAATGAACTCCATGGGACGTACTTCTGACCTAACACCTCTAGGATTATACTGTTTGGTTGCAATTCTATACACACCTAGGAGTAAGTCCCATTAAACTCATTTAGATTTATTTCTGAGTAGACATGCAAAGGATTACAGCAGGGCTTTTCAGACTGGGGCGTCGCGATGCCCCAGCCTGAAGACCCTGCCCCCTGCCCCCTGCCCCCTTAAGGGGCGGGGGCGGCCTGGAGGCAGGGAGGAGGCAGCGGCGCGATCCCCAGGATCGCACCGCTCAGGGGGGCTGCAGGGGCTTGGGTACATGTACCCAAGTCCCTGCAGCCTCCCGGGGGTGCAGGGAGCCCAGCGCAACCTGCAGCAGGGCTCCCCGCAGCAGTGAAAGTAGATGCGGAGCAATCACGCTCCACTTCCGCTTTAGCGGGATCCTGGGGATTGCGCCGCTGCCTTCCCCCCACCCCTGCTGCCTCCTCCCTCCCGCCCAAGCAAGAACTTAGTGGCTCTCAAACTCTCCCAGAGAGTTTGAGAACCACTAGATTACAGTATAAGGCTGCAGTATAAACGCATTTACTAGGGATTAAGACCCATTTAACATAGCTGGACATATTTCAGAAGAAATATGCATAGGATTGTGCTGATTGACTGCAAACTAAGGCACACTTAGTTGGAAGTAAATTCCATTAAATTCAGTGAGATTGAGTTCTGTGTATATGTGCATGGGATCATACTATGGGTGGCTAGGTTTTAATGACATAGCCGGAGATGATGGGGCTTTAGGTAAAAGTCTGTGATCTTTATCAATGTAGCAAAAGTGTGCTGCTGACGTGGTATTTTACATTGATTCTCTTATCAGTGCAGTCGCTGTGACCTGGTGCTGTAAGACCCTTGGCATCGTATTTACCATCTATCCCATTAACCAAATAGAAACCGAACATTTAACCTGTTATTACAAAACTTTTTTTTTTTTTTTTGGCTTGGAAATTGCTTGAAATGAGTGCAGATGACATTAGCGTATTCGTTAGCAAAACACAGCCAGTTGGAAATGTTTAGTTGTGACGGGTTATCCCATACAAATGCTGGAACAGCAGCTTTTCAGTTACGCTCAGAAAAGGGAAGTGGAGGAGACGGGAGAAAGGCTGGAAAAGAAAGTGGTCTGGTATCTGTCCTGCGTGCTGGCTGGCATAGCGGTCCTTGTGTAGTGAAGGGAATGGGGATGCTTGACCTACCACAAGGCGGTAAATTGAATGCATGTGACAAACAGGGACCAAGGAACAAATGAAAAACACAAGCAGTTCGTGAATCCACTGTTTATACTTTAAACTCTCATTGAAAGCATAGGGCAGTGGCTCTCCCTTAAGAATCCTCTACCAAGATTCCCTGGAACTGAGCTCACCAGGAATTGCAGTGGCTGACAAAGGGCTTCAGTGGATGATGTCATTGCAATGGATCTGTGCAATGTGGTCCTCAAGTAGAATGCTTTACTTTTACCTATAGGAGCAATTAGCAAATGTCATCCTTTCAGTGATATGGGAAGAAGGAAATGTGTTACCTTGAGAAGGCCTCTGTGACTGACCCCCTACCACAGAATGCAGTACACACCCCATTGGCAAGGCCACATTGGTACTGGAAAGCTGGGCAGGATTGGGCTGTGTGTCTATAAACATGAAACAGAAAGATTTGCATTTGCTATTCCTGTCTATCCCTGCCGTCTCCCCTCTGTTGTCTCCCATGTATCAAGACCTAGATTGTAAACTGCTTGGGGGCAGCGGATTATCTTTTCAATCTATGTAAAGCATAATATAAATACAGGTGGCCCTCAGCACCCACAGAGGTTCCATTCCTAGAACCCCCATGGATACATAAACCTATGGATAACCAAATCCACGGGTCTGGGTCCTCGCCTGACCACGAGACACAACTGGAAGGCACTGGTTCTGAACCTGTGGATAAAAAGGGGCCACCTATAGTACTATATAAACAAACAACAACAAATAAGTAAACAACAACAATTGAGTATAGTCCTGTCACTGTGTTGTTTTAGAGGAAAATTGTTCCAGGGCCACTAGAAGTGGAAAGTTTCACCAGCAGCCTTTCCCACATTGAAAAAAAAACCTGAAATGGTCCTCCTTCCCCCCCCCCCCACAAGCGTGTGCACACACACTCTTTCACAGCTTGCAAAAATGAAGAGGAGCTTTATGGCAATTCTACTTCCAAGTAAACATGCACAGGATCCCAGCCAGGTGACATGATTTTAATTGCCCACTCAGAGATAGATTCTTTGGCTTTTAGGGGGACATATTTCCAAGAAGATACGCTTAGGACTGTAGCCTTCGTTGGATCTCCTCTATGGAGAACTCATGCAGGGATAGCGCCCTACAGGTAGACCACAGCTGCGATACAAGGATATCTGCAAGAGGGATCTGAAGGCCTTAGGAGTGGACCTCAACAGGTGGGAAACCCTGGCCTCTGAGCGGCCCGCTTGGAGGTAGGCTGTGCAGCATGGCCTTTCCCAGTTTGAAGAGACACTTGGCCAACAGACTGAGGCAAAGAGGCAAAGAAGGAAGGCCCATAGCCAGGGAGACACACCAGGGACAGACTACATTTGCTCCCAGTGTGGAAGGGATTGTCACTTCCGAATCGGCCTTTTCAGCCACACTAGATGCTGTTCCAGAACCACTTTTCAGAGCGCGATACTATCGTCTTCCAAGACTGAAGGATGCCGATGATGATGAAAAAGTCCGACCATTGGTCTATCATGCCCAGTATTATTGTCAATGTTTTTGCAGACTTTCAAACAGGAATTTTTCTCTGCCTTATCTGGAAATGCTGGGCTCTTCTGCACCACATCACATCTCCCACCCCACCAGATCCGAAATGGGAGCCCAACACTTGCCTCTGTAGCCGAAAGACAGGACTGTGCTCCATGATACAGGCTCTGTAAGGCAGGAGAGCAGCAACTCATACACCCTGGTGACTGACTGACCCCATGCAAAACTGAGGCAGAAAATGGATAAATAAACTCACAGTGCTTAACTAGCTGCATCCAGGAGAGCAGACTATTGTCACTCAGGAGCTGTTTGCTAATCCCTGCTTTGTTGTCAGGCAGAATGTTAACAGACTGACTCAGCGCTCCATAATTTGGCAACATGAATATACAACAAGGAGACTGCAGGACTATCAGCAGCAGTCCAACAGCAGATAATAAGGCTCCTGTTACCCGAAAAGAATATGTTATGGAAGGACAATGGACTTGAAAGTAATCCTTCCAATCAGGTTAATTATGCCAGATTCATGTTTCAATTATGGAGCAAGGATCCTGTAAATTGAAAGCATCCTCTCTTATCACACAGCATCCTGCATAAACATATACTGACATCAGGTTCTCTCTTAATCTGCCCTTTGTGCATTGAAATTCTGTGCAGCACAAAGTTTGCACAAAGTTTGCACAAATTAGGTACATTATTGTGGAGTTGTCCTTCAAACAGCAACATAGCCTAGTTCCACATTCTTTTTTTAGTGACTCCACAAGCTGCTTTGCTTCATTTTTGGTCTCCTCTAATTCTTTTTTATTAACCCTAAATTACTTAGACACAAGCATAATAACATTTCATTTGTCACTGAGTAGGTTTTTTTGTTATAAGGTTTGAAAATCATCACGCTTCTATCTTCTTAGTGTGCTAACCACCAAAGTTTCTGAGCAGGACTATTTGAAATAGGGGTGTCAGACTTAAGGCCTGCAAATCAGATATGGCCTCTGACTTGCTCTTTATCCAGACCACATAATACTTGGGCTCACCCAGCACCTCCCTTTCAACAGTGCCACTTCTGCTGAGGCTCTGAGATGGAAGGAGGCCTCAGAAGACAAGGAAGGCTACGGAAGAACGGGCAGACCAAGAGGGGTGAGAGAAGGAGATGCTGCCAAAGTAATGGGAGAGCCCAGTTATCTAGGGCTGCCCTTTCAGCAGTGCCACTTCTGCCGAGGTGTCACTTCGCAGAGCACCTCTCAGCGGCTGAGCTGCAGAGTGACACCTTGGCAGAAGTAGTGCTGATAAAAGGATGGCCCACATGATCATTGGACTCTCATATCATGAAAATATGATGAGAATTTGCATATTTTATATCTTTTGCAGCTAGTGAGTTCCTATGTGAGAACAAAGTGCTTAATCCTGACTTAGGGCTCGATCAAAACCCGTACACGCCGACTTACCGCCAGCACGCACTGTTACAAACATGCCATAAGGCACTTCTGCAAGCCCTTATCGCGGACCCAGCACCTGAGCTGGCCCAGCACAAGCCCATGTTGGGCCAGCTCCAGCACTGGGCCTGCGTTCTACTGCCCAGCAGTCGTTCGGACTGCCTGGCAGCAGAGAGGTGAGTGAGGTGTGGGGGAAGGCAGCGAGAAGGTGTTCCGGGGCAGGGGGAAGGCGAGAGAGAGGGAGTGAGGCAGGAGGAGGATGGGACCGGTGGAGCTGAGCCCAACTCGGGCGTCTCTGATTCTGCACAGGCTCGAGAGCCGCCACAGAATCCCCATTGCAGGACCACTTTCCTTACCTGAGGGAAGGGGACGAAAGTCCTCTTCCCCCAAGGAGCCACTGTGGGCTGCCTGGTTGTGTTCAGGATACCGTAGTAGCCATTTTGGCATCACAGCAGTCCCGTGCTCCGGTCAGCTCAGGGTTGGGCTGTTAATGATGTCACTTTGTTTTGCCAGATCCCCAGTTCAAGCTTTGCTTAAAGAACCTATGCCCACTTTCAGCTAATTAGCTCCCCTGTGTTCTGTACTTATTTGTTCTGCCCACGTTTACAAAAAGGGGTTGAGCTGTTCACCAAGTGATGCACCTTTTTTGTATTTTATTTTATAAGAAATAAATACATAAGCACATACATTTAGTTGTACATACGATATTGTAATTTTAAGGTGCAATGTTAATGTTGAGTGGACGGGGCAATGAGGAGGAGGTGGGGCAATTATGCATAACTACGCCCACTCCTCAGGGGCATTGCCCCTCCCACTGCACAGAAGGAAGCCCATCATGGGGGTGACCCGCTGGCCTCCCGCACTGGGAAACGCAAAGCGTAGTGACGCCACTGGCTGCGATATGGCCTACTAAATGAAATGAGTTTGACACCCCTGATTTTAAAAGTATGAATAGGATTCCAACAAAAGTTTTAAAAGTGAGAGACTGTTACTATGCCATATTTACCTTAAATGTGTAGCTGTTACTGGAACCACATTTTCCTCTATATTTACTGATACTATAAATAAGACAGGACATGGCCCATCATCTTCCTGAGGGCTGCTCCATTGGCTGCTACATCAGGAAGCAGGAAACAATGTCAAACCATGTGTCTTCATTAATAAACAGCACAAGCCAATACAGGTTTATTCAGAAGTAAGTTCCATTGAGTGAAATGATACTTACTCTCAGGTAAGTGTGTTTAGGCATGTAGTGTAAATGTAGCAGCAAGAACACATTTTGACCCTACAAACAGCGGCAAGAGGCTCAGCAAGCAGTGCTGCCTCATGTTATTTCTGCACACTCAAAAAGGCCCTCCTGCCTGCCCTGAGCTCTTATCACTGTTTGTCACTCCCATTGCCGTATCCGAACCCAGAAGTAACTGGCTATGACATCATCACCAGTTACTTCTGGGAGTAGGACACCAAAAATTGGGAAGAGCTGCCAGGATAAATGTCTCAGGTAGGGTCAGCCCATCCACGCTGCTGTCTGAGCCACCTCAGGCTGCAATCCTATGCATGTGTTCCAGAGAGGAAGCCCACTGAAGACAATGGGATTTACTTCTGGATAGACAAGCCTAGGATTGTGCTGTCAGTCACCTCAGGCTGCAAATAGGTGTTAGGAGCACATATGTTCACTGCTCTTCCTCATCTTCCCACTTCCTGGATTAGAAAAGGGCGAGGAGCAGGAGACAAAGTATGGAGGAGAGTACCTCCAATACTCTAACCCTCTCCTCCACACTTCCTCTTCCTCTCTCTCCTCCCTTTTCTAATCCAGGGAGTAGGAGGCTGGCCCAACACGAATGGAAGAGGGCAGCCGGTCTTGGGCCAGCCTTGATTTTAACACATTCAGGGTGCAATCCTATCCTGCGCTGGAACAGGCAAGCCAGGAGGCTTGCACTGTATCCAGCGCAGGATAGTGGCCAGAAGCAGCTCAGTCAGAGGTAAGGGGAAACATTTCCCCTTACCTCCAGGTAAGGGCTGCTGGCCCCAATGGGTTCTCCCTCCATGGCTTGAAGCCTCTCTGTTCTCCCTGGGAACGGAGGTTGGGATTGGGCATAACTGCCGGATCCCAGCCCCACCTCCCTGCCCGCCCGCCCACCCCTGGGGCCACCCATCGACCACCCTTCCCCCCACCCAGGAACTCCTCCCTCCCCGCCTCCCCCATACCTAACTTTTCTGCTTGTGTAGGCCCAGTGCGGCCAATGCAAGCACCTAAGGGGAAGCTGGCGCAGAGGCTTATGTCAGCCTCTGCAGGCTGGCGCTTCTCAGAGTGCTGGCCTGGCTTCCCCTGGAGGAGGTGAAAAACTAGGCCTAACGTCTAGTTAGGATTGCGCCCTCAGAGTAGGATTGATGCTTTTACAGGAAAGAATTCTATCATAACTGTAGGAAGCAGTGCAATCTTCAGGATATTTACTCAGACATTTTTTCAATACATTTGAATTTATTTGAATACATTTATTCAAAATGTATTAAAAAAATACATTTACTACATTAGTAAATGTACTTAGGACTGCAGATGTGACTAGTCTGGGATGCTTTCTAAAGATAGCTCCAAAGCTTTATTCAGTGCTAAGATTTACCATGCTTTTTATTATTCATCCCGTCTTTATTTGTTTCCTTCACTATCCGCCCATCTCTCCACTTCCAGCAATAACGGACAAGAGTAGCTCCATCCCGGAACCCTCTCAAACACCTTCAGATTTTAACATTCATAGCTGTGGCTAAGCAGAACAGCACTCTGCTTCTACGCTAGAAATTTGCATTTTCTTCTTTTGCATCACTGACTGCTTCACACACTCTGTGCGAACTGGCACAGCAGTAATGTTCCTTCATTATTCCCGAAGCTTGGTGACACAGCTCCAAGTCAATGGAATAATATCATTA
This sequence comes from Tiliqua scincoides, assembly GCF_035046505.1. Classification (NCBI taxonomy): domain Eukaryota; kingdom Metazoa; phylum Chordata; class Lepidosauria; order Squamata; family Scincidae; genus Tiliqua; species Tiliqua scincoides. The sequence continues at coordinate 143,227,181 of NC_089824.1, forward strand.
CAGGAGGCAGACAGATGCTCGATGGGGCCTCCAATGAAGAGCTCGTCAAATTCATCATTAAGGGCTTCAGAAACGTGTTGTGTGTGCGTGTGTGTTTCATATTCTTGTAGCCCAAGTGTATGCATGTCTACTCAGCAGCAGTAAGGTGTACTATAGTCAGTGGGACTTGCTCCCAGGAAAGAGTGGATAGGATTGCAGTCTTCATGAACCTCATGAAGGAAGGGAAGCAACCTACAAATTTACAGCTCCCTCTGCTGTCTAAAGCAACCATTTACACACTTTGTGGCTATACACTGTGTATTTCCACTCACATGTTGTCACATCTCCAACATATATACCAGGGGTGTCAAACTCATTTCATACAGTGGGCTGAATAGCATTCATGATGCCTGGTAAGGGCTGGAAGTGATGTCATTAAACCAGTCATAACCAGAAATAAGAATTTTTTTTCTCACTTAGGAACTCATTAGCTGCAAATGCCTGAAGAGAAAAAATGCAAATCTTGATCATATTTCAAGATATGGGAGAGCCCAATGATCACTTGGGCTGCCCTTTCAGCAGTGACACCTCTAAGCAGCTGAGAGCCCCAGGGCTGGATGAAAAGCTTCTGCGGGACACATCTGGCCACTGGGCCTTATATTTGACACCCTGATATAAGAACAGCTCCACTGAATCAGGCCATAGGCCAATCTAGTCCAGCTTCCTGCATCCTGTTCCCTTACTTCAGAGCTGCATGGCCCTTATGTCAGTGCTGGAAAGCACTGACATAAGGGGTTAGGATTGCGCCCTAAGCCTCACAATCGCGTTTACTCGTGAGTAAGCAAACCTGCCTTGGCTGGTGGTCAGATCAGGCAAAGGGGAATGTGAAGCACCAGAATGGTCCTGATTGGAAGGAACTGGAGCTCAACAAATGCTCCAGAAGGCAGCCCCCCCCCCCCGACTAAAAAGGATTAAAACAGAGGCTTCAGCTGATAAGGCGAACTTTTCTGAGACCTGCAAAGCCAGGTGGATCCTGACAGTGATCTGGTTTGAACAGAAGTTCTTAAATTGGGCACTGATTGAACTGAATCAACACCTTACTGATTTTGGACGGGGGGGGGGGTGTTATTGCAGGCAGGCTACAGAGGAAATCCACTTGATGTACCAGGGCTGGCTTCTGCTTATTTAATTATTTGTTTTACTTTAATTATTTATACTTATTTATTTTAATTTGCCTGATGATGTCACTTCCACCATGACATCACTTCCGTTGAGTCTTAAACAGATTGTCATTCTAAAAAGTGGGTCCCAGTGCTAAAAGTTTGAGAACTGCTGCAATACAATAAGGTGTTAATAATTTGACACCTTGGGGTATGTGTGTGTAACACCACTAGCGACTAAAATCACAGTTTGGAGGAATAATACCATCATGTTATGTATCAATCAATGTGTAATTTCAAGCAGAATATGTTCTATCTTTCTTCTATCAAAAGGTACTGCCAAAAAATCAGTGCGGGTGGAGTGATGGTACATCACCACGCCCACCACCTGAGGTGTTGCCCCGCTCACTGCATGGGGGGTGACATGCTGGCATCCCGCACTGGGTGATGCGGACCCTAGTGATGCCACTGCTCACCCTAGTGACGTCACACCTGGGCTTTTAAAAAAGTGAAAATGGGGGAAAATCCTCCTCCTCCCCCCAGCAACTCACCACCCACTTGCTCTTCCACCTCCCCCCAGGCTCTCCCCCATATTAACACCTTATTGGTTCCCTGGTGTATCATATTAACGCCTAATTGGCTCTCGGAACAGTTGGCTCTCATTGTTAGTTTTGAGTTTAAAAAATGTAGTTTTTGTTACGTAATGCAGTTTTATTTTTATTTTCTGGTTATTTAGCTATAACGTTTGATAGAGTAGAAATATTTTGACACAGTTTGTTTCACTACATTCTGCATTAAATTCCACCTTGAACAGTATATAACATGATGGTATTATTCAAAAATACCAATGTTTTCACAATGTTGGCCACTTGTGTCAAGCTCAGGTTGTTGCCCCCCCCAAAGCTTGTTACCCAGTGCAATTGCTACTCCTTGTACTGTCTCTGGCTCTCAGTCTGGCACTTATCCATGTTACCTGTTTCCTTTTGTTTGTTTGTTTCAAGACTAGTTTTTTTTTCCCCTGTTAAGTACCAGGATTTAGTCGCTGAACTATTTTATGTACTAGAATTATAATTTTCAATTATTTTATATTTTGCCTTCTTAGTTTTTACAAAACATAAATTTGGCTAGTGCCAGCAAGTGGTTTTGTAACATCAGTGTTTCTATCCAAAAGAAATATTTTCTTTTTGGTTGATCAGTACCTAACCTAAAATATGCTTGTTTGTCTCAGTGAGTGCCAGGATAATCATGTGGTTGAATTTGCCTCCCTATAAAAAAGGTCCCAACACAATCAGCTTTACCGTCTTCCTTCACAATGAAGGCCTTAATCCTGGCACTAGCTTTCACCCTTGTGGGTAAGTATAGATGCATTTTCTCATGCATATTGGGAATAGTGTTAGTGTGGCAAAATGGCAAAGACACTGACCTACAAATCAGGATTTCAGTGGTTCAAATCTTGCCTTGACATGAATTTACTTGGTGTTTGTGGGTAAGCTGCCCATCAGTTGGGAATAATTATACTTACTTTACAAAGTTGTTGGAAAGGTTTTGTCAAAATAATACACGTGAAGCACTCTGCCTGCTCAGAAAATGCTATGCAAATATTAATAGAGAGCTCTCAAATTAAATCTTGATTCGTATTACTCAGACTTCTAGATTATCCAGGTAAATTCAGTACTGAATAGAGCAGTGGTTCTCACGCATTTAGCACTGGGACCTACTTTTTAGAATGAGAATCTGTCAGGATCCACTGCTCAATTTCAGCACTGCATACAGTGTGATCCATGTGACCCCGTTGTGCCAGCCCTGAATAGGAATTGGCAGTTTGTTAATATTCAAGATGAGTGGTTCTCACACATTTAGCACCGGGACCCACTTTTTAGAATGAGAATCTATCTGGACCCACCAGAAGTGATGTCATGACCAGACGTGACATCATCAAGCAGGAAAATGTTTAATAATCCTAGGCTGCAATCCTACCCACACTTACCCAGGAGTAAGTCCCATTGACTATCATTGTTAAAAATATATATAGTAGCTTGTTAAAAGTACAGATCTGTAACATTTCTCCAAATGCAGTCACATATGGTAGCATCAAGTCTAATATATTAAAAATAAAATATTGAAATAAAAATAAATGGGAACCTACCTGAAATTGGCTCACAATCCACCTAGTGGGTCCCGACTCACAGTTTGAGAAACACTGGAATAGAGGATAATTGAAAAGTATATATCAAGGGCCCCAAACACTCTGTTGCCAGAGCCATATCACTTACAGTGCAATCCAATGCATGTCTACTTAGAAGTAAGTCCCTGACTTATTCCCAGGAAAGTGAGTATAGAATTTCAGCCTTAGTCATGCTCTTATGGTGGGCCAAAATGGTTCAATTATATAATACTATATGCACTTTGTACATAACTCTAAGAGAGTTCCCAATAGGAGAAAAATACTTGCAGCTGTTGGGCTCCTTGTTGTCCCTCTCTGTCTCAGCTGAGCTCTCAGCAAGTGTGGCCCAGTAGTTGCTTTATGCAACAGGAGACAGAAGGTATATGGTGGAGGGCAGTGGCTGGGAGAGAAAAGAAGGACACTTGTAATTATAAGGCCATTGTACTCAATGGACCAGTCAAAATGTGTTGGTGAACTACATGTAGCCTGCAGATCATAGTTTAGGGACCCTGTTTTACTTGATAGAACAACATTTTTTTAAAAAAAAAAATCACCTTTATGTATATTGTACCTAAGCGTTCTGCAAGAAAATGAATTAAAAATATCCACTGAAAAAGTTTCTTTACATTTCTATTTCTACCTTTTAGGTTGTCAGCAAGATTATTATGGTAAGTATCTTCCCATATGTGCATTAACTTTTTGTTAGGGAAAAAAATATTCAGTTTAGAAAACTACACCACAGTTTTAGACATGTTTAATAAAATGGTACATGTTGCCTATAATACAGGCCACCCATAAATTAGGTTTGATTATGTTTGTTTGTTTTCCCAGAAACAGATTCAGAGCAAAATAATTGTATTAAATATGAATATCAAGCTGAAGTTCTGAATACAATTCCTGGGAGCAGAGTGGACAGTGCTGGAATAAGACTGAAAAGTGATGTGAAAGTCGGTAATATTAATTCTCAAGAAAAATTTCTGACGGTAAGACAATTAATATAATTTGAAAGCTGAAATTGCAATTTCCAGTGACATTTTAAGGTTTGGGGTGAAATAATTAATCATAGCTTTGCTTGTTTGTCACTTACTCTATTTTTATGCACTGTCCTACATTCAATTTCACACTTTACCAGGTAATTCTCACACAGTTCAAGCCAGCCTTGGGCTGGAAGGATTTGTTCTGCTTTGTGGTCAAGAAGACAATAGGATGAAATTTCAGATGCACAGTCATTTATTGCTGGATCAATTCAGTTGTTATCAAACAGCAGAGCTTGAAATTATTTACTCAAATGATTTTCATAACAAGTAAACTAATGGTAATGTATTTTCTGTCGAAACGGGATGTCATGGCATATGTGTAACAATTAATTTCAGGTTACTATTTCTATACCTGCATTTGTAAGAATGCAAATGACATTTTATACTCCACTCTGCATGTTCTGAGATTTATGCTGATGTGTAAATATCTAAAAAAAAAAAAGGCTGATTTTTCACCGTTGCTGCCTTTCTCTATAAGCTGATACAAAGTTTTGAAGAGCACATAGAAATATACTGCAATGCTGTAGACCAGCATTTCTCAAACTGTGGGTTGGAGCCCACATGGTGGAGCATGATCTGATTTCTGGTGGGTCCCAGGGAGCCTCCAATGAAAACAAGGGTGATGGAATGGTCAGATAACCTATTGCCTCAAGTCCTGAGGCTATTAAAAAATCATATAGTTGCTAAAGAGCTGAGCTCCTGTAGTTTCCAAGGTAGCCTCTAATTGGCTTGCAAACAAATAAGCTCCTGCAGTTTGCAAGATTGTGTAAATATAAGGACATAATTCTTTGAGCATCTTTTTTCTGGTGTGTTTTTTTTTCCCAAGGCCCAAATTCTAACCAATTTTTCAGCACTGGAATAGCTATGCCAATGGGACGTGTGCTGCATCCTGTAGTTGGGTGTCACTCACAGAGGCCTCCTCAAAGTAAGGCAATGTTTGTTCCCTTACCTCGGAGCTGCATTGCTCTTATGTTGGTGCTGAAAAGTGGGTTAAGATTGCACCCCAAGACAATCGATAACAGATAGTGGGGGCAGAGGAAGGCTGGATCACATAACGGAGCTCCTCAAGCCTTGAGGCTATTTATTAGGGCTGCCTCATTGTGAGAAATGAATCAGGGTTGTTGTTTTTTTTTGCAAATAAATAAATGATGTTACTTGTAGATAAATAAATAAAACATTCTTTCTTTCTAGATCACTTTTTTTTTAAAGCCTTGTAAAGATAGCTGGGTCCCAATTGAGTGTCATTTTAAACAGTGGGTCTGGTGCTAAAAAGTTTGAGAACCACCACATATTCCATGATATTTCATATCAGAAAGTATCAGAAATGCCTGACTATGTAAATGGTAGATAGTAGGGTGTGAGAAAGCTCCTCATAGGACTGCAGTACAATGCTAGCTTTCCCTCTCTTGCGGTCCCTGTGCTAGGCACGCCAACTGTACAGCATGCACTACAGGTCACAGCCTAGCACATAACAGCGCAATTAGCACAATAGGTGCCCTGTATAGCATGGGTGTGCCTAGCACAAGGTCAGCAGGGTAGCAGGAATTAGGCTTTGAAAAGCTCCATCCTCTTCTCCACAAGCAAAGGGAAAAGAGGTAATAGCCTTCATTCAGTGCTGACCATAAACCATATAACTTGGCTCAGTGGGGTTTGTTACACCTTAGAATTCCCTATTTTTAACGTCAAGTGTTTAGTCCCTATTTTTAGGGTAGACAGCAAAAGAGGGGTTTAATGAGATCCTAGTGGGGTCTCAATAAACCTCCCTCCTGCAGTTGGTAGGCCAGCGCCAGGGCTTGACATGGAGTAAGGGAACTGCTGTTCCCTTACCTCGAAGACACCCCCAGCAGCTTCCCTGGCCCCACAGCGGTGACCATTTTGGTGCCGCTGTTTTCCTGGGCACCGAGGAAGCTTAGGATTGGGCTCTAAGAATCTAAAGGCTGTCAGAGCTGCAGCAAGACCTCCTGAGCATCAGAGATGGCCCGTTACATGCTGGCACACCAACCACCTCCTGTACTGTTCCTCCCCTGCTTCCTCTATTTGATAAGTAAGCAGGGAACATAGTGACAAAAGAAGTGTAGAGAAGAGAGTGGGGGGCTAGAGAATCTCCATCATTCTAACCCACCACTCTCCTGTCCAACACATCCTCCTCTGCTACATTCCCCACTTCCTTTGTAACTAGGAGAAGATAAGCAAGCAGATGGAGGAAGCCGCTCTACCATCATTTGACTGACTGATGTGACCAATTCACATAGCCTCATGGATGGGGCAGCCCTGAAACCTGACATTTAAGTAACTGCTATAAATGCTCAAGGAGTGGGCAAAAAAATAACAGGAAATTTATTCTTTGATCTTTTTTGTGTGTGTATGTATAACAGTTTCAGTCCCTTGAAGTATCTGAATACAATGGTGTCTATCCTGAGGGCCGCTTCGTTAGGTCACCTAAAATGACAAAGTCGCTTGAGGAACTCAAAGGCCAAACAGCTACATTTCAACAAGTGAGAGGGAGCATTGGAAATATCAAGACCAAAGAGAAAATCTCAACCACTGTGGTTAACTTGCTCAAAGGAGCGGTGGGTTTAGTCAGTTTTAATGTGAAAAGCAAGACAAAAGCCTATGCAATGACAGAGGTAAGCCCTTAATTTCAGTTATATTCAGTTTGCTTGCATATAATTCAATTTGTGCTTCACTTTATTTTATGTTTTCATAGAAGACACTGAAAATGGTTGGTTTTATTTCTGAGCATCTCTCAACTTGCCCTGATTTGCTGAGCCAGGCAATCATTGCCAGTGAAACAATCTAGGACTTCATGTTATTCCATTGTGGTGATATAGAAGGACATTGCACTAAGACCAATGTCGGCATACAGAACACAGAAAGGAACAAAATTTCAGGCCCAGAATAGTTCAAATGAGGTTTGCTCACTTGAATTCAAGAAGGCATAGAAATCAGCAAAGAAGCTCCTCATGTCTGCATATGTGATAGAGCAGTGTTCTTCATCCTTGGGATCAAGATCCCAATGGGGTTGCAAAGCATCAATTGTGGGGTCACGGTAACTTACAGGAACAAAATAGGTTTAAGATCACCGGACTGGAGCACCACCAGGTAAAAGAGGAGGTATCTTGTCTACCCCTTCAGGTACCAGGAGATAGTGTCCCAGTCCTGCTCAGTTTCTTAGCAACTGTGCTAAAATGGCTTTCACTAGTGCCAGGCTTCCTGAGAACTCTAATAAGAATATTTGGTTACAGTCAAAAGTGTTGGGAGAGCATTATGGGGGTGGGGAGTGAGTGACAACTGGGGTGGGCAGATAGGGTCCCAGGAGGGGGCAGGATCAATGGTAGAGTCCCCAGTCTCATACTTTATATATTGGACTTGTGGCACAAAAGAGGTTGAAGGATGTTTGGTGAGTGAACTCTGCATGCTGTCAGGAGCCGTTTTGCAACAGCGGAACTCTGTTCCACTGTTGCAAAGAACTCCAGTAGGCAAGTCCGTCCTGAATAGGATTAGGCTGTTTGACTTAATGGTACCACAGCTAAAATGGGAGAGAGCTCTTTGTTTTGATTAGATCCTGTGTGAGATTGGCACTATTCAGCCTATTATCATTTTGAATCAACTGAGCAAAGAGTTCAAGAAGGAACAGGCATCATAAGGTCTATTTATCTCCCAGCAGCTTTTTGAGGCCTGTAAAACATTCACATTTCCATATTCACTCATAAGCAGTTTGTTCTGGCAAAGGGAAGGGAAGAGAAGGCCACATATAGAACAGCTTATTATCTCTGTTTGAGCTTTTTGCGTGGACAGCCTTATGAAAGTGCCAGAGTATTCTTCCAACTTAACAAAAGAATCAATGTCTTTTAATGTCACAGTGCTGAGTTAATAGTAATTTGTGAAGGTACTGATATGAGTTGGAGTAAGGCAAATCAACTTATTAGCTAAAGGCACATCTAAGCTGAAACTGAGATTGCACTTCTGAGGAATACAAAGTCATGCTAGAATATCAATCTGAGTGACCTATTAGTATGACAAGTAGTTAAGGTTCTCAGCTCTTGAGCAATGCCTAATTAGTAATGTTTTTAGGGCACATCCTATGGCATGTTTATTTGCTAATCCAAAGCTTTAAACAAGAGGATGCATGATTTGTATGTAAGGTGTGATGGGATTTGTAGGAGCAAAGCCACAACTCTGAAGTCCTTTGCCTTTGAGAGTTTATTCAGGTCATTCAAATCATTTCATCACATTTAGTGATTAATTTTTTCATACTTTATATTCCAGTTGAAACTAAATAAGGAATTCCCCATTAAGTCAAGTCACAGCTTCATTTACAGCCCAATACTAACCCACGTTGGATCAGGAAAGCCAGCTGTCCTGCCCCGTATCCAGTGTGGGGTTGGGACTGTCTGTGGCTCAGCCTGGGACAAGGGGAATTGATTCTCCTTACCCCAGGAAATGTGGCAGCAGCCCCAATGGGGCTACTCGGATCTACACCACCTAAAGAGGTTGCATGGATCCTAGCAGCCCAGCGCTGCACTGGGTTACCCAGAGTGAAGATTAGGATTCAGCCCAAGTGCTGGATCCTGGCTCCATCCCCTTGCCTGGTCCCAGGCTGCCCACCCACCACCTGCCCAGCCCCCAGCCGGGAATGTCCCTATTCCACCCTTCCTCCCCCACCCTCCCCAGACCCCCACACCAACCTGACTCAGCTGTGTGAATTTACCCCTGTGCTAGCACAGCAGGGCCCATTTCAACCTCTGGAGGCCAGAACATGTCTGTGCGCTGTCCTCCTGACTCTTGCGATGGCACTTTTGTGACTCCTCTGGCCCAGCACAAGGAACTTGAGGGCCAGTTTGGATTGTGCTCTTAAATTCATAGGGGTTTCGCCAGTTATCTTTCAGTTGAAGCAAACACTTTCGTCTTTGACAAGCAATGTGTGCAAGAAAAAAAGAGTAAAATGGAGAGGCTGGTTAAAAGAGTGACTTAAAGGAGAAGTATTCTAGACAGTTCTTTATGGGCTGATATTCTCCAGGTTGAGTTATTTATTTATTTTATTTGTTTTTGCAGGATACCATTATTGGTAGATGCAATGCAACAGTGTACGTCCAGCCAAACAGCAATAAACAAGATGAGATACTTGTGACCAAATACATGGACTGTGATGACAGTGTTGTCAAAGTTGTTGGTGCTACAAGTGGTAATCCATGCAAATTCTGCAAAGAGGTAGGTGTGGGGATTCGTGCATATGGCCACAGTCACCTTGACTTACAGTAATCTGACGTCCATTCAGTCTTGTAAGCAGATGCATGTTAGACAGCTTGCATAAAAGTGGAGCTACTGCCCCATGTTGCCAGTGATTCATTTGTGGAAATCTCCATACTTATGATGACAAATTGTAAAAAGTGAATAAGGGCACCAGTGTGGCAAACATTTCTAGCACCGTGGAGAAGCCTCCAAGCAGTTGCGTTGCAAGTATCCACCCATGCTAGCGTTTGCATGTGAGAATGAAGATTGATACTGGGATCCTAAGTATTAAGGATGTACAGTAGGGCTGGCCAACCTTCCAACATCTGTGAGATAACAAGCTGCACCTGCTGAAATTCCCTCCTCTACACAATTGTTAAAGGTCCAGGAGTCCTAAAGTTGAAAGCTTAGCCTTCTCTGACATATAAGAATGTCACCTGAAATGTTGGCAGTAAGCATATCATTAGTTTAGTGGCAAGTCTTCGTCACCACCTGCTTCTAATCTGTACATGCTAAACTGCAGTGGTTGTTAAGAAACCTCTTGTACACCAGTTGTGGACCTGCCATAGACTTCCGCGGTGCAAAAGGCCCAGGCACAAGCCTCTAGAACCCCATGGAATCCTCTCTGAGGCTCCCGACGGGGTTCTCCAGAAGCACAGTTTATAGCATCAGGGAACCTCAGAAAGGCTTCCCCAACGTGGGCTGAGGTAGCGTGAGGCTCCGTGAACCTCAGATGAGCAAGGGGGGGATTTTCGCTTGGGGGTGACAGCCCACAGGGGGTGCCATTGCAGACCTTTGCCCCTGGTGCGGAGCTGGGGAGGTTCGCCACTGTTGTACACACTCCTTTCTTCCCTACTTGTCTTTTCAGCGTCTTACAGTGCAGTACAATGCATATCTGCTCAAAACCTTGAGTTTCCTGAAGGGTGGAAAAGCAGGGTATACATTTTATAAATAAAATGCATTACTGCAGCCTATTATATTGCATTTTTGGATTTACTGCGGTTTTCTGAAAAATTATAATTACTTTCTAATTTCATTGTGTGTTTGTGTTTAAATCATGAAAAAAGAAGCATTTTCGAGCCTCATCTACATCCCAGTACAAAATGAAGAGTGGACCAGAGGGACTGCAAATTATAGAGGCTAATGTTCTAGAATCACGTACACTTGCTCCAGTCAATGAGTTTGGTGTCATTGTTGTAAGCCAGGCCAGGTACTGTACCTCTGTTTAATGGCTCCAATGTTAAAAAAAAAAAAAAAAAGTTTTAATGTAATAGTTAAATAAACTAGTTAAACTCCCTAAAACTAACCCTCAACATCTCCTGCACAGTGCAATTCCATAACCCCACAGATAATCCTAGGAAATCATGGATAGTTATAAATCTGAAATATGTGCAGTATCCAGACCCCTGAAGGTGACAGGTGCTGATTAGTTTATGGTTATTAACTGATGTATATTAAAAGTCAAACAAGTGCCATTTGATACACAGGACTGCAGTAAACTAGACTGAAGTGTGGAAACCCATTGAAAAGAAAGCCCTGACAAATAACAATTAAAAGGTATCTGAGTTTCAGCAATCTGGATATAAGTTTCAGTCATGTTACTATGGTTTAACAGGTGGGGCCTCTGTATCTCCAGATTGTGTATCTGCGGATCTGGCTCAACACAGGTCCCCCAGATCCTTGTTGAGCCAAACTTTGCCCCACCTGAGCCCTCTGGACCCCTTCAAAGGACTTAAGGGGCTGAAGATTGCAAATTAGATTACACAGGCCAACACACATTTTGCTTCCTTAAACATTACACCAATTCCTGGGTATATTTGGGGTGCTGATTCCAAAAATGGCATCCATTTTGCCCTATCACATCTAATTTTGGAGACATGGCATAGCCTCTTTAGTGAATGGTTCAAGCAGCTTCCTCATGAGGAAGCCTACACCATGGCTTCCTCATGAGGAAGCTGCTTGAACCATTCACTAATGAGGCTGTACTATATCTCCAAAACTAGACGTGATAAGGCAAAACGGAAGCCATTTTTGGAATTGGGACCCCAAATTCATATCAAACCACCATAAAGTTTGGGAAAAACTTTTCTGACCCTCAATTTTGTAGGCCTGTGTTATCTGCAATTTTCAGTATCGGGGGGGGGGGGGTCCAAGAACAGATCCCCCACAGATATGGAGGCCCCACCTGTCTATGTGTAAACTTACAGAAATTATGTGTACACTCAAGAATACACGTAAATTAGAACAATATTGGGAGGAAAAAATATACTTGTCTAAAAGACATTAAAAGCGTAATTTAGACAAATTCAGTAGCGAAAGAAATGAAAAATATGTGTATATCAAAATGAAATTCTGATCATTGTAAGGGTTTCAGAGTTCAGTGAATCTGTTTTTGCTTGATGACCCAAAAGTCAGAACTAGAGTCAGATAAAAGATGAAGCCATCGAAATTGCCATAGGGTCCTGCTTTAGCTATTGCTTTTTCCTCTTACCTAAGTGCCGGTGCTCAATAAATGGCAACATTACTGTAAAATCAAAAGATCAAAATCACCTTCAGTACTCATCATTTACTTGTTCTAATTGCACTGGACTTTTTTTTTTTCCTCTCTAGGCAGAAACTCTTATACACGGGTTCAGTGGAATGCTCTTCACCAGAAACTTCTAACTTGAAAAACCATGGATCACTTCAGTACATGTTTACCAATGACCTTCCTCCGCTTCCTGGTCCACTGCTTAAAAAAGAGAATTGTGAGCAACAGGTAAAGTTTTTTCAGTTTGCAAATAGAACTTGGTGCCATGGCAATATTCATTGCCCAAGGCAGGACAATATATCCAGCAAGTTCTTTAAAAAAAAAAAAAATCTTTCCAACAGATTGAGAAAAAGCTGAAATCTCTAGCACACCTACCCGAGGAGAGTTCAGACAAGAAATCAGAGATAACCCAGGAGCTTCTCCAAGCTGAGCGCATGTGTGAAAATTATCCTTGGAATGATACACTTGCCAACAATGCAAAATACAGGTAAGATACACTATGAGGTGCTTTCGATTTTTGAGAAGTGTAATTGAATGAGATCTAAATTAAAGTGATCCAAGCTTGGGTATGATCACTGATCTTTTTAAATTTTTTTTAGGAATGTTGTTTTGCCACTAGTTCCTTCTTTCAAGGATTCAACAAAATTTGAAGCACTAAAAGGTTTCATCAGGGGGAGAATGCTGCATTCCGCTCAAACTGCATTCCTGCTTCTTAAGTGCTTATGGACCAGCAACCCAACTCGTAAAGCACTAGATGAATTTAAGGTAAAGTAAATCTGACACCTAATCTTTGGGTTGTTGCCACTGGAATTCTTTAAATCAATTTTTTTTAGGAATGACCCTAAAGACTGGGGTGGAAATACCAAGCTGGCATCCTTCAGTCTCGGAAGACTATGGTATCGCGCTCTGAATAGTGGTTCTGGAACAGAGTGTCCTCTGGAAGCCTGGGTGAATACCAAGTAAGAAATAACATTTGAGCATACAATGTTAAGTATGCTTAAATGTTATTTCAAATTGTCCAAAATAACATCACCCACCAAGATGCTAGACCAGCCATTTTCAACCTAGGATTGGAGCCTTAGGCTACACTTTCCTGGGAGTAAGCCCAATTGGCTCCAATGGGTAGGCATGCATAGGATCGGGCTGTCAGCCCGCTTGCTCTTTCCCCAACCCCTTTCCTAGCTCCGTCCTTCTCACCTTTCTCCAGGTGCCTTCCGTCGCCCCTCAGGTCCATGCCTTCCTCCTGCTGCCCCCTTGGCTCATGCATTTCCAAAACCCCTGCTAGGAATTGTTGTGCCCGCATGCATGCATGACCGGCGGGCTGAAAGTTCTTCTCCCCTGCTTCCTGCAGGTCACCGAGTCCCCCGTTAGCAAAATCACCACCACCCCAAATAAACCGGACCGGCTGCACGCCCAGACCAGGCTGCAATAACACCCAAGCCAATCCATGCACCCTCCTCCAAACCCCCCACCAGATCGGGTGGTCTCGATGGTGTGTGGATAGGATTGTGGATAGGAAAGTGTGAATAGGATTGTGGCCCAGCGCCCTTCCTCTAAAAGCCCCAAAGTGCAGGGAGGGTCGCTTTGGGGAGTTGCAGGCAAACTGGCAAGGAAAAGGGACTTTCGGGGACCTTTTCAGCCAGCCAGTCCTTAAGTTGGGGGCCTCAGCAGACTCACTCACTATGTACCTGCGTGCCTGTTTCTGGCTCCCTCTTCTCACTCACTCCGCAACTCCCACCTCCTGGCTCCTCCGGGCTTCTCTGGTTGGGCAATCAGCACGCAGGCAGGCAGCAACCACCTTTGTGCCCAACCCTATGCATGTCTACTCAGAAGCAAGCCCTATAATAGCCAATGGGGCTTACTCCCAGGAAAGTGAGGATCAGGTTGCAGCCTGAGTCATGCTCAGTAGCAGGAGCAAGCTCCAAGCGGACTCTTCAGCTGCTGCGTGGGATGCAAAGCAGCCTTGACCAGCCCCTTCCCTGGCTGCTCCCTTGCTTGTGCTGCCTACCACGGGAGGCTCAAAGCAGCCGCTTCTCCCACAGGAGGGCGCGCAGCTGCTGACTGCCTCCTTTGATCCTGCGGCACACCAGTGTGCCGTGTCACAGCAGTTGAAAACTGCTGTGCTAGACTTTTGATGCTCTTGAGCATCACTGTACAAGTCATGTGTCACTTGCAGTGTCATCAGTGGTGACTAGTTAAAGCCACTATTCATTATGGCTACATCTACCTCCAGGTTCAGAGGCAGGTAGGCCTTTCAATACTAGTTCAAGGGAGCAATGACAGGAAAGGGATATGACTTTCTTTCCTGATTGCGCACTTCCCATAAGCATCTGGTTGTCCACTGTGGAAAACAGGATCATGGACTAGCTACACCTTTGGTCTGGTCCAGCTGGGTTCTTCTAATGCAGAAAAATAATTTGCAAAGAAAGAGTTCCCACATATATCACCTTTTTTAAACTTAAAAGTTCCCAACTCAGTGACAAGATAAGGCCCCAGTGCCACAGGACAATTAAAGTCAAGCAGATCATGAATAACATCAGGTACTGCAATTGTGTAACCGCACATCCAGAATGTAACAAAGCCTATTAACATCTAAATTAGAAATAAGGGACAGGGAATAGTGACAGCTAAATAATTATGCAGACATGCTCCCTTTGTGTGACAGACTGCTTCTGACAAAGGGAATTAGACATATATACATATCATGGGGTACATATCATATACATACATTTCCCCTGGGGGCTGGGGATAAGAATAGGCCCTCAGTTTGGCTGTACTTGTCGTAAGAGGCGACTAAACAGCCACCGGGTAGATGGGACTCGTCAGCCTGGGAAGGCAGCTCATCTGAGAGAAGGAAAACTCTGATCCCAAACCTCCACTGCCTTGTGGCTACATCCAGTTATGGAAAAGGCTTCAGGAGTCAACCTCGAGGCAAAATCCGGAGCCGGAGTCCCTGAGGCAGTTCATGGCTGAACACAGTCACGTTCTGGCAACTCCTGCAACGCCGCTGGAACCAACCGTATTGGCCTCTGCCTTTCCATTGGACCATTTCAGCGACGTGGAGAGGGGGGATTTGCTGCATGGGTAACAGCCTATCCTCCATACCTACTTTACCCAGGCTTAGTGCACTGGAGAGGACACTGTGTTCCAGAACCACCATTCAGAGCGTGACACCATAGTCTTCCGAGACTGAAGGATGCCAACAACAACATATCATGATTTTATTTGGTAATGGTAGTATTTTTAAAATGGCAGTAGTCTTGTCAAGCAAGTCAGGATCCTCTGACTTGGATCCTCTGAATATGACTGTTAATCACTTATGGCATTGGAGGCCATAAATGTTCTCATAACATTAGATCCTCATAATAGAGACTCTGAGATGCTGTAAGGAACGTATTTAAAAAATTTTCACAATATTCCTATCATTTTAAAGAGTTAAAATCTGTTTGTCAAAACTGTAAGGCAGTTTTCTGTTCTAACATTGCCACCTTTACTTAAGGATCAGGGATCAATGTAGTCTCTGGGCCTTCCAATGGGCACAGACTGTGCTCAAACTGGTGCTCAAAATGGCTGACTGCTGATACCATATTTAATGCCCCACCTGTGGAACTCTGTGCCACAGGAGGCTCCCCTGATGCCTTCACCACTCTCCTCTGGAGTCAAACTAAGAATTTCCTCTTCTCCCAGAAATGTTTGTGCATTCTCATTTTTTAAAAGTCTTTTTCACCTGCTGTCAGTATTTTATTTATATTTTTGTAGTTTATGTGGTACTTACTTGACTGCACTTTGTTTTATTTTTATTCTCTCCACACCCACAGTATCTTTTTTATGCAGTACAGTAACTTTGGGAAATATTATTACTATTATCTAAATTTCATGAAACACAGTTGTAAACTGGTATTGAGCAATTGATACACGTCTCAGCCTAGGACCTAAGTATCAGCTAGGTATCCGCGCAGTATGTATGATGTTCCGAAAAGCGCCATTTTATGCAGAATTGATGGTGCTATTTCAGTAAGCTGCAATTGTTTAAATAGTTCACAAAACTTTTTGAGATTGCTCCGAGTGCCCCAGTAACAATGGGGGCCATTTTGGTATGTTTTGTCCTTAGTCGCGTAATTTCAATGGCCAGGTCTTGGTATTTTGTCATTCTTTCTAGTTCTTTTAATGTTTTTTTAATGTACTTGGCCATGGAGTGCCATTTTTCTTTCCTCATCTTCATTTGATCTTTAATAAGCCAGCTTTGTTGTGATTTATTTTTTATTATTTTTATTTTTATAACAAGTGATGCTTGTTGATGTGGCCATATCAGGAGATAATCAAATTGAAGAGAAACAATTAGAAAAAAATCATAAAATGCAGACCTGCAGATCGAAATACAATGTCTTTGGGGAAAGGAAAGAGTTACCACCCCTATTGTCGCTGGTGCACTAGGCACACTCCCCAAGGCCCATACAAAATATCTAGTCAATACAGGCATTGACAACAGTTGAACAACTGCAGTGAATTGCACTACTAGAAACACTGAACATAATATGGCGATATCTCACCAGTCCTTAAACTCTTGAGTAGAGTTTGAATCAGTGAGCACTCAAAAATCCCAGTTCAAATGTCTGGGGGGTTGTGACACCACAGATGATGACGATGACATTTTGAACTATTTTCTCAACGCTAGTCACTAGATGCTTGCATTGGCATTTTAGCTTTGTATCCTTGCAAGGGATCCTAACTGTAGGACATGTACATTTATTGATACAGATGTGAAACATGTACAAATAGTTTTCTTTATCTTTATCTTTGTTTCTTCTTTGATGGTGAGAGTGACCAATTGTTCTCTCCACAGCTTATCATGGAAGAGTATGTGCAACTCCCTGATGCTTTGGGTTGTACCACAGTCTACCTTGCTTATGCATCTTTCGTTGGCAGATACTGTTCCGTCTCAGGCACTTGCTCTCTCACACATCTTCAGGTATAACACCAAGTTTTCATAATGTTTCTTCATCTAAGGAGGTAAAAATATGGTGCAAAGTCATGTGACCATATAGCTTAAAATCCTTCAGGTGACAATGAATGTGTTGAGTACAGTTTTCGGGTGAAACTTGCAATCCTTTGAAGCAATGACATTTCTGCTGCTGGTTTCAGTGCAATCTGGATTGTGCTTTCTTCAACCTGAGATTAAAAACTATATGGTGATTCAAGGAAAAATTCATATCACTTCTAGGACATTTCTTTGAAGAAGTTCAAGATCTTTGTCGATTTATTTATTTAAACAATCTGGACACATTTCTATAAAGAAGTCATTATTATAAAGTCTTATAGAATATCTCAATTTACGATTGATCACCATTTCTCTGAAAGCAAAAGAACACTACAAAAAGAGAAATTGGAGGCCATATCTATGTTGCAAGCTTATTTTGATGCTCTACCATTCAGTTGGCAAGGCTTCTGCCAAATAAGTTCCAAAACTATAGTTTGGAAAGCTTTCTGAGAAATCCTAGTTCTATTCCTCCCCCACCCCCCGACTCATAAATGTAGAGTTCTCAATATTCTTTAGGAAGGTGTTTTAGACTAGTTTTTAGCACAAATCCTGATTCAAATCCAGCTTGTACAATCTGTCCATACTGTCCCCTCAAACAAAAATCATGAGGTTGCCTTAGCAACCCATGTTTCCTTAAAAAATTTTCTCAATGCATGTCTGATCTGGGGGAATAAAAAACTGAAGCCAGGGGCCCATTCTCATTATGACACCTTGATACAACAGCCTTGAACCAGGATGGCATAGTGGCTGTGGTGTTGGACACAGAACTGTTTCAAATCCCTACTCAGCCATGAAGCTACCTGGGTGACCCTGTGCCAGTCATGATCGCTTAGCCCAGGGGTGTCCAAAGTTTTTGGCAGGAGGGCCACATCATCTGTCTGACACTGTGTTGGGGGCCAGGGGAAAAAAAGAATTAATTTACAGTTTAAATTTGAATAAATTTACATAAATGAATATATTAAAGAAGAACTTATATGAATGAATGAAGGTCTTGCAATAGCTCAAGGCCTATAAAAGGCCTTGCACTTCACTGCCACTGCTAAATCACAGATGTGAAACAGCAAGCAGTGGAGGGAGCCCTCATCCCACAGCTCACGCGAGGGGTCAAACAGTCACCCTCACACTGAGAGCAGTTGCGTTGGGCCAGTTCAGGCTCCAACAAATCTCCAGAGTGCCAGAGGCTCATTGGAGACTGGGGGCTCCCTGAGGGCCGCATTGAGAGGCCTCAAGGGCCGCATGTGGCCCCAGGGCCGGGGTTTGGGCACCCCTGGCTTAGCCTAACCTACCTCACAGGATTGTTATGGGGACAAAAAGGAGGGAAGGAACCATGTAAACCACCCTGAGCTCACTGGAGGATAAGCAGTATTAAATCTGAAAAAGTAAATAAGTTATTACTGTATCATGCTATATAAGTTCATTGAATTCAGTAGTGTTGCTAGATGCTTACAAGATGATATTGTCAAATATGTACTTCAGGTGTCTCCAGCCTGATAATTGATTTGCATGGATTTGTGTTTGATATAATCATAATCTTTATAACATAATAACAAGATTATGTATTTTGAAGATCTAATCTGTAGCCTCCATTGACAAAGAAACATGGGAACCAGGGACCGGTTTTTCTTTGTTTCTTCCAGTGATTGCCTTGTGGCTATGGAACTCCCTTTCAAAAGAGATCCAAGTGGCTCATCACACACAATTTTAAAAAGAAATTTAAACCCTTTTTATTCTGTAACATATTCTGTACAGTATTATTAGTTCTGATTTGTGAATAGCCAAGTGCTTTTCAACCTGCATAGATGGAAAGCAGACAATGGTCATGTTAGGCAGCCTACACAGATGGTTCAAACGGGCGTCTTCCCATCCACGTTGCAGTAAAAACCCATTTCCATGTATAATTGTTCATGGTTTTTCCATGGTTGGGAGGAGGCATGTGTAACACCTTGTTATGCATAAATATTTCCAGACTGGAATCATAGATTGCTAGCTACGTGGCTGCCATCAAAGTTAATCCAACATTAAAACACTTCTTTAAAATAGGATCTGAGGGACCTTGCAAATATGATACACACATCTGAGGAGGAAAGAGATGTTCTCATTCTGAAGGCCTACGCAAATGTGCAGAACCTCATTATCCTAAAACCCATTGCGAAGGTCATTCCAGTCTGTGAATCTTCACCTGAAAATCAGCATTTTGCCCTGGAGGCTCTAGCTGCCTTAAGCAAGAAACACCCTACCAAGGTAAGAAAAATCAAAGATGACTTTTGCAGTCAATGTCATTATATAGCTCTTATAAGGACAGCCTTGACCTGTGCAAGTCCCTTCGTGCTTTTAGATCAGCAGCAGATGTCTTGCTCTGGGTAATGGAGGTGCAGAAGGCATCCAACAGGAGTAGCGCTGTGCCAGTGCTGTTCAGGATTGGGCTTCCTATCTCTCATAGCTATTTGTTGTCTACTTTAGGAGGTGCAACTTCTTGCTTATCAAACAGCAATGAACCACAAGTGTGCAAATCGACCTCGAAGCCAGGCAATCAAAATCCTGCTTCGGTCTCAACCAAGTCTTGCCACATGTATGACTGTGGCTGAAGCTATGGAAACTGAACCTGACAGTCAAGTGTCTAATTATTTCATATCCCAACTAGAAGCAGTGGCTAGAAGCAAAGATCCAAATCTCCAAGGGATGTAAGGCTCAAGTTTGACTTTCTTTAAAAGGGAAGATGGGGGGGGGGGGGAATGAATAGGAATAATCAACGTGAATGTTGGATTTATGGGTTGTTGTTGTTTTCAGACCTTCTGTTGCCAGTATATTTCGTCAAGTACTTCACATGAATATGTCTCAGCTTCTCGATCTATGTAACAGGGTTTCCATGTCAGGTGCATCCTCAAGTAAGTAACATGGTTTTTTCAAAGTATTTATTCCTTCGACCAGAACATTGTCTTAAAAATGACACTTAAGACTCAAAACAGTGTCTTAAAAATGACACTTAAAAATCTCACATTGTACGAAAAAGTTGTTTAATGAGTGAACTAGAAGGAAAAGGTTTTCACACATTTCTGTAGCATAGCATATTTATTAATAACCTAACATTTCAGGGGTTCCACCATAATGTCCGAGCAAGGCAAATGATCCCCAAGTGAGATGTAATTAACTCCCAGAACTGAATAAGGGCGCAGTTCTAAACCCTTATGTCAGTGCTTTCCAGCACTGACATAAGGGCCATGCAGCTCTGAAGTAAGGGAACAAACATTCCCTTACTTTGAGGAGGCCTCCGTGAGTGACACTCAACTGATGCAGCACATGTCCCATTGGTACTGCTATCCCAGTGCTGGGAAGTACTGACATAAGGGGTTAGGATTGCACCCTAAGTTTTTTAAGATGTTAGAAGGCATCTCAGAAATCTTCCATTTGCTTGTGATAAGTCACTTCTTCCCTGCTTTGAGGCTGTCCATGTAGTAATCCAGTTAAGCTGACCACCAAAACTTCTCTATCACTCCAGATATGAACTTGGTTGTCTTGGTGGATGACCTGCGCCAGGGAATGGACAGGAGAGTGTGTCCTTGTTAGTCCTGCTGGGCTTCTCAGTGGCTTTCAACACCATTGACCATGGTGTCCTTATGGGTTGATTGGCTGAGTTGGGGCTTGGAGGCACTGTTTTGCAGTGGTTCCACACCTTCCTGGCTGATGGATCCCAGAAGGTGGTGCTGGGGGATGCTTGTTTGGCATCTGGACCTCTTAGGTGCAGGGTGCCACAAGGTTCCATTCTATCTCCCACACTGTTCAACATTTATATGAAGCCAATGGGAGAGGTCATCTGGAAGTTTGGAGTAGGGTGCTATCAGTATGCTGATGGCAACCAGCTCTTTCTCTCCTTTCCTCCTAAGTCCAAGGGGACAGTTGAGGTCCTGGATTGTTGTCTGGAGGCATTTGGGAGCTGAATGTGGATGGACAAGCTGAAATTAAATCTTGATAAGGCAGAGGTTCTCCTGGTCTAGAAGACCATGACTCAGGTATTGGACTATCATCCTGCTCTGAATGGTGTTGCACTACCTCTGAAGGAGCAGATCTGCAGTTTGGGAGTGCTCCTGGATCCACAGCTGCTCCTGGATTCCCAGGTGGCAGCTATTGCCAGGGAAGGCTTTGCTCAACTTTGGCTGATTTGCCAGCTGCAATCATACCTTGGCTGATTAGACCTGGCCGTGGTGAACCATGCCCTAGTAACATCTAGAATAGATTACTGCAATGCCCTCTATGTGGGGCTGCCTTTGAACATGGTCTGGAAACTGCACCTAGAGCAGAATGCGGCTGCCCATGTGGTTGTTGGTTCACCTGTTCAACTCAGTCAGGCCGTTGCTTTGGTGACTATACCGGCTGCTGGTTTGTTTCCAGGCTCAATTCAAAGTGCTAGTTTTGACTTTTAAAGCCCTTTATGGTTTGGGTCCCGGGTACCAGCAGGAGAGCTCTGGTGCTCCTGGCCTTTGTGGTGTCACAAAGCACTTTGTGGTGCTTTTGCAACAGTGCACACCAGTGGAACATGGCATGTGCTCCACTGGTGCTACTATACCATAGAATTTGGCCATAAAACACTTAAACACCCCTTGTCCCCTGATAAGGTTATAAAGTATAGGGGGGGGGAACCTGGTGTGAAAAGGTGGGGGAGAGGAAAACTAGCTTGCAAAATTCAGTCAGCTGTCCAAGGAATAATCTCCTCATCCAAATAATCTCCTCTCATCCAAACAATGTCTTCTTTAATCAGAAACAACTACAAATATTACCAAGAATCAGTATTGTGAGGTAATGTGGCATAAACTGCTAATGGGATTCATCTATATTTACCTCATGATACCTACTTAAAAGTTATCCCACAAATGATAACTCTTATCCCTCACATCCCTTGGTGAGAAGTACAGCCAAAGAAAAATAGCAAAGTGACTCTTCTGTTTTGTGAGTAAAGGTGAAACCAAAAAATGGCTGCAGGAATTGAGAGTCCAAAATATCCAGCAGTTATGCCGGATCCCAACCCCCGTTCCCGGGGAGAACGGAGCGGCTTCAAACCACTCCGCTGTCCTCTGACTTGTGCCACCTCAGGAGGTAGCACATGTCCAAGGAAACCCATAGGCGCCAGCAGCCCTTACCCCGGAGTAAGGGGAAATGTTTCCACTTGCATCCAGCTAAGCCGCTGCTGGCCACAATCCTGTGCTTGTTACAGCGCAAGCCTCTTAGCTTGCCTGTTCCAGCGCAAGTTAGGATTGTGCCCTGTATTGAATGCGAAGGGACTTCTATGTAGATATGCATGGGATTGAGCTATCAGCCAGAACACCGTAGCTGGGAGAACTAGCTGGATTTACCTTGCATTGTTATCATTCTCCAGAATCTCATGTGTTTGATGTGGAAAATGAACTTCTGTACTCCACTAATGGAAATGATATGATCCCAGAGAACATAACGTTCAGCTTAGAGTTCCGTGTAAATGATGAGACCTTTTTGGAGGTAATTGGGTATCTTTATCATTAATCTTTTGTTAGTAATGCATATTTATAATCTACTAATCTGAATCTTCATTGGCATCCTTCGGTCTCGGAAGACTATGGTATTGCGCTCTGAAAAGTGGTTCTGGAACAGCGTCTAGTGTGGCTGAAAAGGCCAATTTGGGAGTGACAATCCCGTAGTGGCAATCCCTTCCACACTGGGAGCAAATGTAGTCTGTGCCTGGTCTGTCTCCCTGGCTATGGGCCTTCCTCCTTTGCCTCTTTGCCTCAAGTCTGTTGGGTGAGTGTCTCTTCAAACTGGGAGAGGCCATGCTGCACAGCCTGCCTCCAAGTGGACCGCTCAGAGGCCAAGTTTTCCCACCTGTTGAGGTCCATTCCTAAGGCCTTCAGATCCCTCTTGCAGATATCCTTCTATCGCAGCTGTGGTCTACCTGTAGGGTGCTTGCCCTGCATGAGTTCTCCATAGAGGAGATCCTTTGGGATCCAGACATCACCCATTCTCACTACATGATCAAGCCAATGCAGGCGTCTCTGTTTCAGCAGTGTATACATGCTGAGGATTCCAGCTCGTTCCAGGACTGCATTGTTTGGAACTTTGTCCTGCCAGGTGATACCAAGGATACATTGGAGGCAGCGCATGTGAAAAGCATTCAGTTTCCTCTCCTGTCGTGAGCAAAGTGTCCATGACTCGCTGCAGTACAGAAGTGTACTCAAGACGCAAGCTCTGTAGACCTGGATCTTGGTATGTTCCGTCAGCTTCTTGTTGGACCAGACTCTCTATGCGTTTGTTTAGCTCGGTATCAGAGTGTCGGAGATCGTTGAGCCAAGATACACAAAGTCATGGACAACCTCCAGTTCATGTGCAGAGATTGTAATGCAGGGAGGTGAGTCCACATCCTGAACCATGACCTGTGTTTTCTTCAGGCTGATTGTCAGTCCAAAGTCTTGGCAGGCCTTGCTAAAACAATTCATGAGCTGCTGGAGATCTTTGGCAGAGTGGGTAGTGACAGCTGCATCGTAGGCAAAGAGGAAGTCATGCAGACATTTCAGCTGGACTTTGGACTTTGCTCTCAGTCTGGAGAGGTTGAAGAGCTTTCCGTCTGATCTGGTCCAGAGATAGGTGTCTTCTGTTGCAGTTCCAAAGGCCTGCTTCAGCAGGACAGCGAAGAAAATCCCGAACAAGGTCGGCGCAAGAACACAGCCCTGCTTCACTCCGCTTTGGATGTCAAAGGGGTCTGGATCACCGTGATAAAAATTCACACTTTCTCTGTTTTCCCCATTACCTAATTAACTGGTGATTCTAAAACAGTACTGAAGGCTTTTAAAAAAATGTTTCTCTTAGTGGCAACAGGATACAGGTAGATCTTGTTGTCTTGTGTGATTGCTGAGCAGTAGCATAGCTACAGGGGGAGCACAACGCTAGGTTTTTCAGATGCCTGGCCATGTCAGTGGCCCCTCCCCTCCGCCTTTGAAGCCATTTCCAGCGGCCAAAGGACACCATCACTTAGGCTCGATCCATTAAATGAAATTGATGACTATGTTAAAAAGCTGGCTGTTCATTAAGAATATTTAGTTGATTAATTGCTCTAATGCATTTAATATACAGAAGTACCTTTTTCAGTTGGTGTTTTCTTCCCAACTCAGATAAAAACTTTTAACAAGGAAAACATGCTCAGAAGGACAGATGTAGTTGACGAGGAAGAGGAAGACGACACACAGCAATCTGACCAGACAATGGCATCTGTTGTAGAAGGATCTCTGACATTATTTGGTGAAAAACTCCTATCTGGGACACTGGATGACATGGCGGTGAGTGGGATTACTGTGGGATTGTGACATCCATGGTGGAAACCCACCTTCCCCCAGCTGGTCTGGCTCTAATGGGGAGGGTGGAAGCGGTGCCGATGACTTACCCCTCTGAGGGATGGACCACAGAGACTGCTTGCTTGCTTTATTCAGGTAATTGATTTTACATTCATGGGACACCTTGTTGCACCACAAAGGGCCCAGCTCAAAGTCCAAAAGTCAACATGAGTTCCAACATAGGTAGATCCCTCTGCCCAGGCGGGGTTGTTGGTGTCCTGCAACCAGGCTCACAGCTGCCTGGAGGCCTCCTGGGGGCTGGGGTTGGTGCCTAACCAACTGACTGGGTTCCCTTGCACCCCCTCAATTGTAGGGCAAGGTGGTCCCCTGGGGCCACCCCATGCCCGGGGGTATTGCTGATGTCTTCACCCCTCTCTCCTCCTTGCCCCTCCAGGGGCCAGGATGCACTCAGAGGGATGGCTTCTGCCCCTCCAAGGTAACCAACAGGCCAATTAAGGGTAGTAGCTTCCCGTGGCCATCCTATAGGAGCCCAGACCCAAGGAAGAGTGACCGTTCCCTCTGACTGCTGGGTTCCTTATGAACCCAGCAGCTAGCCCAGTTGGCCCCACCCTTTACGGCCATATGACCAGTCTGAGATCTTGTGAGACCACTGGCCCTACTCCTAGGGAGACCTCGCACCTGGGGGCTGGATTCAGGCTGTACTCATGTTGTTTCCCTACTCTTGAGGAGCCCCTTCTTCCCGAGGAACCCCTTGCTCCCAAGGATGCCTGAGTTGCTGGGGCTGGGCCCAGGCAACAGAGATTTATACTGGGGTTTATGCTCCAAAACTTGCACATACAGTTCCTCTTTAAAGTTTTGAAAATCCTTGTTTTAAGGATGTGATCAAATGTAATCACTTCTAACTTTCATCTGCAGTTCTTATTGTCTACTGGTAGGTTTTCTCTTGAGACACAATAACTGACACAAAGTGTGTATTTGAATTTGCTTTGTTTAAAGACGACAAATTTATCATTGCAGGGACTGAAGGAACCATTTGAAAAATGGCTTCATAAGCAAGTAACTAGCACTACAAGTAATATTCCCCTTGAGATGAAGGCCTCCATGTGGGTAGAAGCCCATTGGATGGTGTCTACGTCTGTTGGATTCCCTTTGGTTGTGAGCGGCATTGCATATTCTCAGGCAGGATTGAATGGAAATGGTAAGGGAATAGAATATTATCTCATCAAAGGCAGGGATCCCGATCCTATGGGCCCATTAGAATAGTGGAAGTTGTCATAATCTTTCTGCCATTTTCAAAATGAACTTGAAACAGTTTGGACAAACAAGGAATAAAATTTAAAAAATTCTGGGGTTTCATATTGTTACTATTTCCCGAGATATGGACAGCCCAATCCTAATCTGTCCTGGTGCAGCCTGGCCAAGTGGCCCTGCTGTGTTCAGTGCAGATTAGGAGCAGGCTCGAGGTCCCCTTGGGTTAAGGCGATATTTTCCCCCTTACCCTGTGTCGAATCCCAGCCTGCTAATTCACTGTTGCAAGTCTGAGAAGCCCCACGTAAGGCCTCCAGGCCCGCGAAGGACAATAGGATAAGAAAGAGACCTCCTCTGCCAATCCCACCTCCCTCCTGGACCTGATCTGCCCCCCCATTTCACCCTCCCCCTGTCCAGAAACATCCTCTCCCCACTTTTGCTCCACCCTTGCTCAGCTCCTGCACTGCTGAGCCAAGCACTCATCTCCAGCAGTGACCAAACATGTGCATGCATCTCTGGCAGGCTAGCACAGGCCTTCCCACCAGCTGCTGCACTGGCACTTGAAATAGACAGGATTGCATTGTGAGTCTACCAACTTCCATACACTTAGGAACAATATCATTTTTCCACCCTCTTGCTTTGCAAATAAGAAGTGACTATTTATATACAAATTACAGTGTTTCACAAGGTACTAATCAATTTACATTTATTTTCTTTAATTTTTTAACAGCTCATTTAAGGAATATGCCTCAACTAAAGCCTGGTTTTAAACTATCTGACTTTAAGAAGACCAACATTGAACTTCAGACCCAACAGGATGTCAGGTAAATAAAACAACCAGTCTCTTATTGTCACCAAAAGCCATGCAGGTGGCCCAAATGAATCCTCTGCAGTCATCATTTCTTCATGATAGACTTGTAAATACACCTTATTTTCTGTTTTCAGAGTAGACACGCATTTGCAATTTACAATGGGAATCAATACAGCTCATATTCAGTCTCTCCTGGTCATGAATAACAAAGTGGTTCTAAAACTCCCAACTAACTTTGCTGTGAAAGTCAACATGTGGAAAAAGCATTTCAAACTTGAAACTCCATCATGTGAACAGAAAACTGAAATCTTTTCAGCAAGGTAGGCTGGATTAACTATCATTCCTCTAGCAGCAGCAGCAGCAGCAGCAGCAGCAGCTGTTTGGTTTTGGTTTTTGAATTGATGCACAAATGTATTTCAAAATGAGCAATGATCTCTTTGGTTAATTGTTTTGAATCCTCTGGCTCTGTGGATTTATTTTAAACCACCACACTCCAATCAAAAGTACACAAGGAGCCTGTCTATGTGTGGATTTTACATTCGTGGATCCGGCTCAATGTGGGCCCCCTGGACCTGTGTTGAGCCAGACTTGGCCTAACCTGGCATAACCTAACCTCCGAAGGTGGCCAGAGCTGTGCTTGTCCACCCACCACCTCTGCATGTCCGCCCATGGCCTCTGTGGGCAGAGCTATTCAAACTAGGACATTGTGACACCCCAGCCTGACAGCCCTGGCCTCTGCCCCCTTAAGGGGTGGGGGAAGGGGGAAGGCAGCAACGCGATCCCCAGGATTGCATCGCTAAGGGGGCTGCAGGGATTGGTATGTACTCACTAGTCCCTGCAGCAGCCTGTCAGGGGTGCGGGGAGCCCTGTGTGAGCGTCTGCAGCCCCGATGTTCCAAAAGTGAAAGTTGAGGGATTGCACTCCACTTCCGCAAAACCAGAAGTGCGGCACGATCGCTCCACTTTCACGTTTAGAAGGCTGGGGAGCCCTGCAGATGCTCGCACAGAGCTCCCCGCACCTCCGACAGGCTGCTGCAGGGACTGATGAATACATCCCAGTCCCTGAAGCCCCCCTTAGCTTCCCCCCACCCCCACTGCCTCCTCTCCCGCAAGGTCTTACTGTGGTCCTCAAACTCCCTGAGAGTTTGAAAACCGCAGTCTTAAGGCAAAAAAAAAAAAGCTAATTTTGACTTTCCTTGTTTGATTTGGTTTTTAAAGAGTATCTTTCAAAGCAGCTTATAAACTAAAAATATGAAAAAAAATTATGTGAAAATCAAATCCTTGAACTCTTGAACTACCAACAGTCCAGAAATAGAAGCTAATGCTTTATGCCAGTGGTTATCATACATTTAGCACTGGGACCCACTTTTTAGAATGAAAATCTGCCAGGACACACTGGAAGTGATGTCATAACTGGAAGTGACATCATCAAGTAGGAAAAAAATTTCACAATCCTAGGCTGCAATCCTACCTGCACTTACCCAGGAGTAAGTCCCATTTACTGTCATTGTTAAAAGAATATACATAGTAGCTTGTTAAAAGTACAGGTCTGTAACATTTCCCCAAATGCAATCACTTACATGGTAGCATCAAGTCTAATATATTAAAAATAAAATATTGAAATGAATGGGGACCCACCTGAAATTGGTTCACGACCCACCTTCCAACCTACAGTTTGAGAAGTACTGCTTTATGCTTAATAGCAGTGTTTCCCAGACTGTGGGTTGGGAGCTACCAGTGGGTGACAACCTGGTTTTTGGTGGGTCACTAAACTGACAAGCTTATAGCTGACAATAAAAACATATTGAGCCCTATGGAAAGCAAAACCGAACCACATGGTCATGTTTACTCATGAATAAACAACCATGCTCCCACTCTTATCAAAGACCAGGGGAAGGGGAACATACTACTACCGAACAAACACTACCAAAGGCAGCCTCACATCAGGGCCTCAGAGAGGAATTTTATCAGGGGGTACATTTTTTCTTTTGGGACCCTTTGCAAAGAGGGAGGGGTGAAACAGAGTGCAGAAGGATTGTGATGGACGAGCAGAATGGAGGCAGGGAGGAGCAAAACAGTAGGGTGTGGGGAGAGAGCTGGAAAAGTCTTTGAAGCCCAGGTCTACCCACCCATGTGGCATCCGCAGCTAGATAGTAATGCAGAAAATCAAACACACTCCCAAGTCTCTCTAAAATCTTTTAAATATAGAAAATCATGCAGAGAGTTAGCATCGTCATATTTAGGCCCACACTAGAATGGAAAGTGTCCTTTGTATACCAAAACTTGCTTCCGCAACAGCTGTAGCCCCATAGCTGTGTCCCTGAGCTCCTATACACTCCTTCAAGGCAAGCAGATCCACAAGCCAAAGAGCTACTGCAGCAGACAGTTTCGTCCCAGATTTGACACTGTGTTAAGGAGAGTCATGTATGCATTCCTCGGCCCAGTAGGTGCAGCCACATGCTTGTGGTAGTGTCCCCAGCATCCCGTGCGGGCAACAGGTCTGAGTAGATAGGAAAATGTGAGATCCCAGGAAATTTCTGGGCCCCCTCCCTTGGCTCCTGGGGCCTCTTTTTGGCCCAACTACAAATTACCCCCTTTATCCCCTCTCCTAGGTCCTGCCCCCCATGATAGCAAAACGGATAAAAATAGAGGCTTGAGTGGCTAGTAGTGAAACTACTTTTTAAAATCTCATAAAGCTAGGTGGGTCTCGGTCAATTACTGCTTTGAAAAGTGGGTCCCAGTGCTAAAATGTTTGGGAACCACTGCTTAATAGATTAGTGGTATTAAGTATATATCATGCTGATGTTAAATAGACCCTGTGTGTATTTACTTAGACATAACCCTCCTTGACTGTAGTGGGACTAGCTTCAGAGTAAACTTGCACTGAATCTGGCTGTAACTCTATAGAGCTACAGAGCGGGGCTTTTCAAACTAGGGTGTCACGACGCCCCAGCCTAAGGGCCCTGGCCTCTGCCCCTTTAAGGGCAGGAGCAGAGGGAGGCAGCGATCCCCAGGATCATGTGACTAAGGTGGCTGCAGGGACTGGCACTTACTTACCAGTCCCTGCATCTGCCTCCCAGGGGTGCAGGGAGCCCTGCGCGACCCTCCGCAGGGCTCCCCAGCCTTCAAAAAGTGAAAGTGGAGCGATTGCGCTCCACATCTGGTTTTCTGGAGGCAGAGTTCAATTGCTCTGCTTTCACTTTCTGGAGGCTGGGTAGCCCTGCAGACAGTCAGGCAGTGCTCCCTTCACCCTCTGCTGCTGCAGGGACTACTAAGTGCATGCCAGTCCATGCAGCCCCTTAGCGACACGATCCTGGGGATTCCCAGGATCACGTTGCTGCCTCTCCCCCCCCCAATCCCGCAAAGACTTATTGCTGCTCAAACTCTCCCAGAGAGTTTGAGAACTGCTGCTATAGGGAAAAGCTGTACTTTTACTGGGAATATTTCTCAAGTGGCTCACAGAAATTAATGCTGTATTCCTGTGTATTGATGCTATATTCCTATGTATTTTATTTTACTGCTTTAACTAATTGATTTAGGCTGCAATCATGTACACATTGGCATGAGAGAAAGTTCTGTTGAACTCAGTGAGGCTTTCTTCTGTGTAGATATGCATAGGATTGTAAGTTCTCTGTCCTCAAAGTGTTTCTTTCTGTTGACACCTACAGTATGGAAAACTTACTCTTTATCAAGGGGTCAAGGGAGTGGATTTATTGTTCACGATTACAGACTATTCACATAGGAGGTTATATGATCTGGGAAACACGTTCATATCTGGTACTACCATGCCAACAGAAACCAATGTATAGGCACATCACTGTGCCTCCACCCTTCTGTTTTTAATCTGTCCATTGCTATAAGTCAGCCATTTTCAACCACTATGCCTTGAGTGGCCCACAGGTGTGCCACAGGAATTTGGGGGAAGTTCATTTATTAGTAGAGCCAATGAGGGATGTGAACCCCACGCTGGTAGCGTGGTGTGCCTTGTCAATTGTCAAAAACCTCATGGTGTGCCTTGACAATTTTAGTGCCTTGTCAGTGTGCCACGAGATGAAAACGGTTGAAAATTGCTGCCATAAGTATAGCAAACAAGCCATAATCCCACCACTGTTCTTGGGAAACATGCCACTGAGTGTGCTTGAGAAGCCCCAGTGTCTTGTTTCTTACTTTAGTAGAAAATCAAATAATGAAATGCCATATTTAAGCTGAAGTCTAAAAGTGTCAAATTATTACACGGTCTTGATTTTGCTTAAAATGTGACTAGCCATGGTCACACAAACACTTTCTAGGGCTGTTTGCCCAATGAGAGGTGTGCTGCATGACATACTTGATCTTTTTAACAGCTTTCTAACACAACTTTCTATTTATCATGAAGGTATAAGTTATCTTCCATTAAGCATTGTATTGAAGAATCTGTGTTAGCAACTGATCGTCTCCATGAGGCAGTATCTCCAACGAGCAGAGAAGACTCAGAAGAAGTAAGCATTCTCTGCATTGCAGCCTGAGTCCTACTAAGAGCGATATCTTTAGAATGTAAAGTTAAGGTTGTTGTTGATGTTATTTGCACTTTTACAGCAAGATGTAAAATCAGCTTTTAGGCACTTACAACCCAGGCACAAACCTGTCTTCTCATAATGAATACTAGGGTTCTTTCACTCTTTGGCCAAGTTGCAATGTTCTATGGTACCAGGATCCCAGCTGAATTGTTAACCTTTATTCAAAAAATGAGGATTCAAGTCTGAAGTTGCAATCTCTAATACAGGAATATGCACAATTGCAGGATATCCAGGATAGTTCACCAGAAAGAGACTCAAAAACGAAATGGTATAAGTCGGGACACTCATCTTCAGTTCATGAGCCCCTGTGCTATGATGCATGTACATTTGGATGCAAGGTTTGCATTAAATCATCAAGTGAAAATTCTGGATGCACACTAGGTGATCCTCGCTACAAGATATTTGATGACTATTCTTTGAGCGTCAATCTTCAAAAATGTAAGTCTTGCTCATTTTGTGTTGGTTCCCAAAAAGCACCCTAGCAATTGGGCTGTAATGTGTGGAATTATAATTTCTGCAGTGTTGTCATGATATGTACATAATGCCAAACAAATGACAGTTACTGGTGTCAGGTTGTTTTTTCACATGACATTTCACTCAAATTGGTGAATTCTGGAAAGGATATTTTAAAAGAATAACTCTGAAGATCTATTCTGTAACATCAGGAACTGCCAGTTCCAAGTCCCAGATCTCCAGATTGTTAACAGTGTATCATGGATATTTGTGTGGCCTGAATAACACTACATACATTATGTTGTTGGGGGGGGGGGTGGCTGCTTTTTTCTTCTGCTTATGATATTTACAGGTTTAGTTTTTAGGAATATCTCTATTCTGGCAAAGTGCTAATTTCCACACACTATTTAGTTATATAGTGTCGTATAACAATACAAAGCCTTCGTATTGCTATGCATGCTGAAGTAGAAGTCATTCGGGGGAGTCATTGTTAAAAGGGTCTGCTGATGAGGTACAGAAAAGAAATTATCACAACAAATATCTTAAAGTACACTTGCTCCCATTGCAGCTAAAAATGACACAACTGTCTTAAATTCTGTGTCTTTCAGTTACTCGTAGGACATACTTCAGCTAGTCCTGCGGTATTTTTTTTATCATTTCGTTTTCGCAGTACATTAAGAGCAAAACTTTGAACCTTGTTATGAATCAGCCAGCGCTCAAACCTTATACCAAAATATTTTTTCAACAACAAACATTCACAAAAGACGTTCACTTGTCTGAGGGCCCAATCCTATCCAATTTTCCAGTGCTGTGCCAATGGGGTATGCACTGCTTCCTGTATTGGGCATGCATTCACAGAGACAATGGGGCTGCATTGCGGCTGCACCAGTGCTGGAAAGTTTGATAGGATTGGGCCCTGAGTCATTTGGAGCTACTTGCTCTGCTACCATCTGGTATGAGCTGGTATGAGCTGGTATGTTTCCCTCTGCTTGCAGCGGCTGCATTAACAATGAGAAGGGCAGTTTATTGGACTATGATTTTTAGGACTATATCCTTCAAAATTATACATCATTTGAAAGTTGTATTGAAATTCATACAATGTAAATTTCAAAACACTGATCACAATGTTTTGCAAACTTGTCATTTGCTATAGCTGCAGGTGAGGTCTTAGGGCCCATGGTGGTCCTGGTGGTCCCAGGTCAGAGCACAATGAAGTTATATCTCATATAAGTCAATGAACCAGATGGGTGGTTACGTCAAAAGTAACCACAATAGAGAATGCCGTATTTGTTGCATATATTAAGAAATATAGATGCATTAGTAGTAACTAGCATGTTCTTTCAGCCAATACAGAAGCACCAATTCGGAAATTAAGATTAACATTGCAAGCAGGTTCCCAGTCTTCAGCCCAAATGGAAACATCAGAAGAGCAAAATAATGATAATGAGGATCAGGTATGAGAATCAGATATTTCTACAGTATGAATTTTCACTGCCAGCATCCAAATCTTGTATGGTCAGGATGGTGGATGTTACACCTAAGTTTTTGAACAATGTAAAAAACTAAGGCTGCAATCCTATACTCACTTATCTGGAAGTAAGTCCCATTGAACTCAGTGGAGCTAAGTAGACATGCATAGTATTGCACTGTAAGGTATCTTATAGATCAGTGGCTCCCAAACTATGGGTTGCAACCCACCAGTGGGTCACGACCTGATGTTTGGTAGGTCATGAAACAGACAAGCTAATAGCTGAGAAGGAAAATGTATTGAGCCCTATGGAAAGTGAAACTGAGCCACATTGCACAATTACTCATGTGCAGGCAAATGTGCCTCATTCTGCTTCAAAGGGCAGGCTGAGAGAAACGCAATGCTACCAGAATGATCCCGATCCTATGAACACAGGCCCCAAAAAGCAATCGAGAAGGTAGTGTCCCCCCCCCCCCAATTGACAAAGAAAATGTATTGAGCCCTATGGAAACTGAAATGGAGCCGCACAAGCAGGTTTACTTATGAGTAGGCAAACATGATTTGGCTCTTATGAACGAGCTTGCAAAGGGGAATGCAAGGCCACCTGAATGGTCCCAATCCAATGAATTTGGAGTTCAACAAACACACCAGAAGGTGCCCCTCCCCCCCACTATAGTGAAAAGAATAAAAACAGAGGCTTGAGCAGCTGGTAAAGTGAAACTTGTTTTTAGCCTCATGAAGCTAGGTGGGTCCCAATAGAGTGTAGTTTTTAAATGCGCGTCCCAATGCTAAAATATTTGGGGACCACAGTTTTAAATTAACAAAGTCAATATTGTATTGTGCAGTATGGATTTTACTAAACAGACATGGTTGCTGCTGGCCCTAAAGTAAAACTCTGTACTAGGTCCTCCATGCCAGCTCCATTACCCCATGATAAAACATATCACTTCTACCAGAACTGAAGCCATGTAAGCCCTTTGATGGAATTCGACCTTCAGCCAGTGCCCAAACATAGCTGGCTTCTGACACCATTCCTGTCCAGACATATCAGATCAGAATTATATTAATCATAGAAATGCAAAATATGACAAGGTCGCTCATTAATTTGAAGAGTGTGGCAGCCCAAGACTATCTGAGCTGTGGAGAACTTTTTCAATATGTATGTTGCTTGATTGACCCAGGGTCAAATTAGGTCTGCAATCCTATACACACTTACCTCACTGAACAGAATGTGACTTCTGCATAGATTATGCTGAGTAGCATAGGAATGTGTTATTGTGAACTCAGTGGCCAATAGCCATTTATAGAATATTGATTGCCTTTCTCCGCAAAAAAAAAATTAAAATTCTAAAGGGTGCAGGAAGAGAAACTAGAAATGCAATAATGTCCTACTTAAAACTCAGATGATTAATAATAGCCCACAATTAATTATTTCTAAATCTCATACTTCCAAGTAAAAACTGAGATCCATTCTGAACCACTGATTAGCAGCCCAATCCTATCCTCAGCCCACTCATGGTTTTGCTACCATGAAAGGCCGCTAAGATTGGGCTGTTTAATAAATCAGTGCTTACAGGAATTTTGTTAGATGAATTTGTAACAAGATGCAGGTCTCTTGTGTTGTGTGCTCCCTGAGTGGGCTATTGTGGTAATCTGGTGGGCTATTGTGAGATACAGGAAGCTGGACTAGATAGGCCTTAGTAAACCCCTGATGTAAATCAGGGCTCTTCTAATGTTCTTATGCTTACAAAAGCAATACACTAGTGTGGAAAATGTAACATGGACACATAAGATCCTGGCTTCCGTTTCTTACACAGAAAAACCAACGTCTTTTCTAGTTTGAGTTCCTAGATTTGACATTACAGAAATACATGATTGGCATAAGTATAGTGGTCATATGAACAGAGACTTCCTGGCAACATGGGATCCAACTCTGAAATCTACTATGCCCTGGTGTCATCCTGAAAACTACATTCACAGAATTCTTGGTCATTGCAGTAAGCAGAACATTCAGCTGATACAACAGAACATGCATCCTCACTGGTGTGATACTTAGCCACGTTTACATTAATGCTATGACAGAAGGGAAATTTGCATTTACGCTCTGGCTTCACAATATATTTAAACTCACCCTCTTTGCTAAACACTTGGCATACCAATTTTCACTTTAAAACTTGAAGAACATTAATATAGACTACTAATTTCATTTCTCTGGCTATATCCTCCAATAGGATGAGAACAAGGAGAGGAGTACAGAGTATAGCAGCATCCCAAACACTCATCATGGAAAAAAACAGTCAGAGAAACAAAGTAGCAAACCTCTTAGAAAAGTGTGGAAAAAAACAGTTCACCGTCAAGAACAGGTAAGTGTTTTCTGCTATGACCAAGATTAGTTCATTCACATATTAATGAATATGCCTTTGTGTACCCATTTTTCCTCATATTTTTGCAACACTGCCACTCCCACTGTTTAGCATCTGTTTTGTAACAAGCCATGCCAAACAAGTGAATCTAATATTATTACGACCCTAAAACTGACTTCCTTTATAAGGAAGAAGACAGAATTCAACATCTTCTCTTTTCATCTTTCCTAGGAACAAGTGAATACAAAATTCAAACATTAATAACAAAGTAATTAATAATGAAGTAATTGTTATTGCTCTCTTAGTTTCCCTTAAAACCACCCATCAAATTATGGACATTTCAGACAGGCAGATCATAGTTCCTATCAAATCAATATGAAGGGGTGAAAATCACCAAGGGGCTTTCCATGGTGTATGGCAAGTTTCTGTAATACTTTCCTGTTGAATAGAGAAAAGGCTCCTATGTGAACTCTAAAGAACCATTTTGTTGTGGCAAATGGAAGTGAAAAAAATCTGTCCAAAATCTACTGTATTTATAAGCTCAGGTAGAAAGCTCAGTTAGATTTCCCACTATGCATAAACTGACAGCAATGGGTTTTTCAGCAGGTCATGATCTGTGATTTATGATTTGCAAATGGTGTTTTTGACATTGTGTGAAGGAGTAATTTGCCTGTCATGTTGCCTCTTGCACAGACCACTGATTCACAATGAAATTGTATATTTATTTATTTTTACTCCTGCCCTAGAAATCAGGGATTTCTTAGGCACATTTTGTATGATACCCTGGAAGCAGGATTTTCCCAGGATCGCCAGTTGACATGCAAGTGCCTCCCAAGCATGTTTGGTCACTGGCTGAACCAATCAATCTGCATTGAGAGGTTTCGGGCACAATCCTATCTTGCGCTGGAACAGGCAAGCCAGAAAGCTTGCACTGTATCCAGCGTGAGATAGGGTGCCACCGTGGCTCAGCCAAAGGGGAAACTCTTCCCCTTACCCCTGGGTAAACCACTGCAGCCTCAATGGGTCTCCTCAGACTTGTGCCACCTCCTGAGGTGGTGCCGGTTTGAGGAGAGCGGACTGGCTTGAAGCTGCTTCACGCTGCTTGAGGAATGGGGTTCGAATCCGGCATGACTGCCAGGTCCCAGCCCGCCACCCACCCCTGGGGCCACCCACCACCCCCCTCACCCAATCCCGGAACACCTCCCTCCCGCCCACCTCAGAGTCTTGTATTAGCCAAGCTCAGCCGACGCAAAGTCCCTCTGTCGGCTCAGAGACTGAATTCAGCCACCATGGGCTGGTGCACCTCTGCGTGCTGACCTAACCAACTCACAAGAAGGTGCTTACGGGACATTTGCGACCCTCCTGGGCCAGTGCAGGGAACATGCGCTGGCCCAAGTGTACTTCAGGATCACGCCCTTCCTTACTGTGGGTACAATCAGCATAGATCACATGGGTACCAAGAGAATCACAGTTAAGTGGGCTTAACCTCTTAAATGCCATTATTCCATTTGTCCATTGTTGTGAAAAATCAATGCAAAAACACAAAATAGAAAACTGAAGATATGACAACCCATCCTAAGGCAATCACAAATCTTTATGTTGGGTTGCCAAAAGATATCCTAGCATATAGTGCAGCTATCTTAAAGATGTCATAAGCCATCAACTAATATTCCATGTTATCTGAAATTTGTTTCCTACTGCTGTCTGAGATATGGAGAGGGCTGGCTCATCCATGAAGCCAACTGAAGCCGTTGCCTCAGGGAGTAGATTGTTAGGGCAGAAGCCATCACTGTCGGACAACTTGACTTCATTACACCCATCTCTGTCTGACTACTTGACTTCACTGCTACTCCTTCTTATTTTACTCCCAGGATTGAAAAAGGAAGAGTGGGACAGAGAGGAAGAGGAAATGTGAAGGGAAAGTGCTGAGTTAGAACATTGGCGGGTGGGAGAAATGAAGGCTGGCACATCATTGGATGAAGGGAGCAGCATTTGGCATGATGCCTCAAGCATTAGGAGGTGTTGGGCCAGCCTTGGATATGGGGCTAGAAAAGTATCCACTTAAATTTTATATATTGCCAGTAATTATACCATGGTGTTCTCTCTCTCTCTCTCTCTCTCTCTCTCTCTCTCTCTCTCTCTCTCTCTCTCTCTCTCTCGTATTACAGAGTGAACATTGGACAGAGCGATATAACAGCAGAAGCAATGATTACAGCAGAGGCAACAGAGAAAGAGACCATAATATCAACCCAAATGTTGGCAAATCTAGCACGTCACAAGAGGTAA
Organism: Tiliqua scincoides; assembly: GCF_035046505.1. Lineage (NCBI taxonomy): Eukaryota > Metazoa > Chordata > Lepidosauria > Squamata > Scincidae > Tiliqua > Tiliqua scincoides. The sequence continues at coordinate 143,264,815 of NC_089824.1, forward strand.
CATTATATATATATATATATATATATATATATATATATATATATATATAAACCTAAAAGAGTAATAATTTTGGGTGGAACCTTGCCTTAGGCTACAATGCTGATAACAGCATTTCAACAGTGCCCTTTTTGATTTCCTGTTTTTCAGACTAACCCCTGGGAAGACAAAATTCCGTCTCTTACAGTTGTGGCTGAAGCAGAAAGGACTGACAATAAAAAGCAGGGCTACAGATATGTGTCACATTTTGAATCCAAAGACAAAAAATTCTGGACACATATCTCTGCAAATAGCCTTGACAATGCAAAATGGAAAGGGTCTTTGGATGCTGTTGTGTCATCTTCCTCAGCCAAGGTAAAGATATAACCAGCTGCAATTGTTATGAGGTTTTCAAACATCAACTTTCTAAAAAGGTAATATGTAATCTACATAAAACAGTTGTCTGTTTTGCAGTTATCTCACAAGTGCCAAGGCCTCCTGCAGGCACTTCTGTGCAGCTGTGACGTATCCAACCAGTAGGAAACAGTCTAAGAGTAGCTGACAGCCATAAGAGGTGGGATAGGAATTTTTTTGCTCTTCTCCAAATTGATGAAGAGCAATTGAAGTGAAGGTAGTTTTTTCACTTACCTTAGACTGTCCTTAGTCAAGGACAGTCTTTGGATTTTTAGCCAAGTTGCCCATGACTGGCAGCTAGTGCAGGGCAGGGAAGGGGGTTAGATGGGAAGGGCAGATCAGATGTCTGCCCTTAGACATGCAAGAGTCAAAATCAGTTTTCAGAGTCTACCCAAATTGGAGATGCAGGCTGGTTTGACCCCAAGCTTGAATTAGGATGCCTACTTTAGTGGTAACCCAGCTCAGGTGGAGCAATTCAGCTTCTTTGGCAGTGAAGAAGCTGGGCAAGCTGTGAGATTACTCTAGTTTTGCAACCAGGGTATTTTGCCCAATAAAGGGCTGCAACAATTCAGCTGTCTCCTCCTAGTTAGGTGTCCACACTGGGGAGGGTAGAGTTTAGCCAGTACCTGCTACATTTGCCAAATGGTACCTAGCATTGTAACTTTCGTGACCATATTTTCCTCCAAAGTTCTGTGCCATGTATCTTTTGTGGGACATACCTTAGCAAGAAGAGAATGCCTATCTTGGTCTGAGCTTGCTGGAGAACTGGAATTCCAAAGCACCTTTATATGCATGTATTTCTTTTACTTTCACTGGGAATAAACATTTCAGCAACTGTTACCCTGCACATGCCCGATCTCGTCTGATCTTGGAAGCTAAGCAGGGTCAGGCCTGGTTAGTACTTGGATGGGAGATCGCCTGGGAATACCGGGTGCTGTAGGCTTATACCATAGTCTTTCGAGACTGAAGGTTGCCAACTAGAAACATGTTCTTTCATGTTCTTTAGGAGCTTTGCGGTGAAAAATATTGTCGCATTTCAGCCCTCAGTGTTTCAAGACTTTCTGCACAGATCTGTTACCAGAGCTAGTAATTGCTGTGGTATTTTAAAAAAATAACTGTACCTTTCAGTCACCACCAAGAATATTCTAATATCCAATATTTGCAACAGTGAATACTCAGGTCTTGCTTCCCTCTAGTGACAGTGTGCTTACTGGAAGTGGAAAGTACTTGCTCATAAGGTCAAACTAGTCCATAAAAAACTATGTAAAAGCCAAAACTGGACTACCAGTTTTCATTCAATCATGACTGCATGATTGTAAACCATTGTGGTGAATATAGCCCACTAGCCATTTATGGCAGCCCGCTAAGAGCATGGTACACTCCCTATTTTTGCTACCTGTCTGACAGCCCAATCCTGAGCTGCCTGGCATGCGAGGCTGCAGTGGTGCAGAAAATGGCTGCCACTGCATCCTGTGCTCACCACATAGCCACTGCTGCCTCCTTGGGAGAAGGGGACTTTTGTCCCCTTCCCTCAGGTAAACCAAGTAGCCCCATAATGGGGCTACTCAATTCTATGATGACCCGAAGGTCAGTGTAGAATTCAGAACCTCAGTGTTGGGTGGCTGGCCTGACACAGAGGCTCTGGATCAGGTGGACTGAAGATCCACTGGTCCCACCACATTCCCTCCACCCGGCACGCCTCCTCCCCGCCCTCTCCCTGCCCTCACTCCACCTTCCTCCTCCCCGCCTCCCCCCATTCCCCCACCTACCTCTCCCTGCTTGGCGGTCTGTGTGACCCCCGAGCGGTGGAGCTCCAGCGACAGTGCATGCTGGCAGTGAACCGGCTCACGAAGATTAGGAATGGGCCCTTGGTCTGCAAAAAACAAAAACTAGACTTTGTTTGGTCTGGTAGGTCATGTTGTACTGGCCACTTATAGATTCTAGCTTAAGAGTTAGGGTTGGCACCTAAATTTTAGGAAAGTGATATTGGAAGATTAAAGAGAAGCCTGAAGAGTTTTCAAAAGATTTCATAAAGGAAATTTCTCAAGAAGTTTCTGTACATCCCAAAACACATAAAAGATGTAGTCGAATGTCTCTGGCAGATAATTGATTGATTAGTAAAATATTTACACTGTGCATCCTCAAGTATTCATTAGTAGAGATGGGTGAAAACAATGAGAATGAAATAAAAGCATACATCATTGCTTACTGCACTTCTCATTATTGTAAAAAAAAATCTGTGAAAAAATAAAACCATTTTATTTGCTTTTTATTTATTATTTAATGGGGTAATGACTGGCTGCATCTGCTGACACTATACCACCTATATCATCTACCTAGTATACTTTTAATGTGATTATAATGTATACTGTAAATTTTGTATAAAAACACATAACACCGCTTTCTGAACTTCTAACTTTGGAAAATACCAAAAACTGCAAAAACATTAAAACCATTTTCACCTACCTCCATTCATGATGCATCTACCAGACAATAGTAAGTTCTATTGAAATCTCTGAAAAAAGAAACAAATAATATGATCAGCTACAGAGAACACATGTAACAGTAACATCAGTTGTTCATTGCTAAAAGCAGCAAAAAGGAGCTGTTTTAGTAACTGAGAGAAGCACATGGAGTGGCATTCCACTGAAAAAGCACTGGTCTTCATGGCCACCCACGTCACTTCCAGTGGTGGGAACCCTCCAAGTCTCTGAAGAAGATTTCATGTGGGAACAGGATGTCCTAGTAACTCTCGTCCCAAGCCATAGTTATAGTTTCAAATTAAATCATGAAGTCATTATTTTATGGTATGAACAACCATTTGATTTCATTTCTGTGATATTTACTACTTTTCTTTCTTCTAAAGGTTAGTCTGCGCTCTGGTGACCAAAGCCAGGATTACAGATTTGAAGTAAAGGCTTCCACAGGCCGGGATGGAGAACAACCGTCCATCAAAATGATAGCAAAGTGCAAAGATCTTTCATCTCAATGCATAGCATTGCAGCTAGTTTCTTGGTATAGCAATGACGTTATTTGACATCATTTTAGCCTAATTAAAGTCGCACTCTTGAGTTTCTTAAATGATTCTGAAAATACCATGCCTTGATTTCTTCTAGGCTTCCAGAATCAATTTTGGTTGGACGCATTTTAGACTCTTTAGAAGGTTGTCATCAGAATTCTTCTCATGAGATCATACTGAAAATTACTGAAAAAGATCCATATATAGTTGATGTTGAAGTTCAAGTTCATGGGGTATGTGAGCATTGTCCATTTGCCTTAAACAGCATTATACAAGTATAGTTTGTATTATGGTTTGGGGGAATCAATCACCAAGTAGTGATACAGCCAGAGGTCTCAAAGTGTGAGGTGTTGGGATTAGTGGGGGCAGGTCATGCTGAGAGAGATGAAATGAACTGCCAAAAGAAAATAGGCTCCGGAACACTTGTTCCTTCTACAAAGTTTGAATAACTCACTTTAAAACTTACAGCACAGTCCTATGCATGCCTACTTAGAAGTCCCATTGTGTTCAGTAAGACTTACATCCAGGGAGCAGCGTTCCTGGGTGTTCTGCCACCCTGGGGCCTTCCCTTTAAATCCCACTCCCCCACCTGACCCGGAAGTAATTGCAGTGACATGATGAGATCACCACAGTTACTTCCGGCACACTCCAAGTGGTTGTGCATTGCTTGGAGCAGCCGCCTGCTTTTTTCCACTTTGAAAGAAGCAGTCGACCGCTCAGAAAGATGCACAACACAGCAAAGGAGGGTAGTAGATGGCAGCAGCGCCCTCCAGGTGTACCACCTGAAGACACTTGCCCCCTCCGCTCCCTCTCAGGTTTACTAGAGCTCCCAGGAAAGTGTCTGTCTACAAGACTGCAGCTGGACAGCCCAAACAAATGTAACAGATGGGGCACGCACTGCATTTCTTGGGGAGTTTTCTACCCTAGCAGTCTGCTCAAGGTAAGGGAACAAATGTTCCCTTTCCTGGGGCAGGCCTCCACTGCTGCAATTGGTCTACTCAGACCTGCTCCAACTGTTTTGCTGGTGCAAGACTGAGTGGACCCAGGTAGATGGATCAAGGCTGAGAAAGGGAAATAGGTTGCAGTGAAGCCAGTACCATTGATAGCCACCTCCTTCCCACCTTCAACACATTCCCATCCCCACTGCCCTGTTATTCCTTTTTCCTGCCCCTTTCTGCCCACTGCCTGCCCTGCATCAAAGTACTGTGCAGGGCTTTCACAGAGGCCATTGTTGCCTGGCCATTGCCACTTCCCACCTGGGGCAGCAGCTAGGCTGCTCCCTATGTATGGTGTGTCACGTTTTGCAATGGCTGTAAAATGCACTGCCGCTGGAATGAAGTTCCAGCCATGCAGCAGGCCCATAGGATTGGGCCGTTAATTTGTGTAATGTGGGCAGTTGTGTGGTGTGCATATATTCTACCCCTTCTTCCCACAATTTATTGTTGTTAGATTCTTGGGAAAAAATACATTTTTCACAGTCTGCTCTTGCATTTAGATTGAAGCTTACTGATGTGTGAGGTTTTATGTGCTGGTTATGTGTGCTGTTCATCTCTTGCTTTCAGTTTTGTTTTTAATTTTTGATATTGATAAATATATATATATATTGCGAGCTGCCCTGCTGGTTGTCTATGTAATGGGATGAAAAGATGGAAAATAAATGTTTTAAATAAATAACTAAAATTGTAGCTCAATCACTAGAAACGTAAATTTAGAAAATTTGAAAAGTGGAAATGTTTTCGTTAACATGTTTAAATGCTAAATTAAGAAGCAACCTTCCTTATGTACATACTTACTTCCTAGGAAACCAGATACAAGGAGACTCTCTGTGTTCCATTTGATCTACACAAGAACCAACAGCCACATTATCAGATTCCACAATTAGTGTCAAAAATACATTCTACTAAAGAATTTGTATCATGGATGGTCGTAGGAGATCAAGGTACTATATAATAATATATTGCTTTTATATCATGCCCATCTTCAGGGCCTAGGAGAGGGGGTAAAGGGGGTAATTTGTAGCCAGGCCCAGGAGCCAAACGGGGTCCCAGAAATTTCCTGGGATCTTACATTTCCCTATCTACTCAGACTTACTGCCCACACAGGATGCTGGGGACACTACCACAAGTATACAGCTGCAGCTACTGGTAAGCCATATATGCTGGGCCAAGAAATGCCTGCCTGACACTTGTTAACACAGGGTCAAATCTGGGAGAAAACTGGCCTGCTACAGTAGCTCTTTGACTTACCATGAAGGAGTGTATAGGAGCTTAGGGATACAGCTGCAAGACTATAGCTGCTGCATGTTTTGGTACGCACAGGACACTTTCCATTCTAGTGTGAGCCTAAATACGATGATACTAATTTTCTGCACGATTTTCTGTTTAAACAATTTTAGGGGGAGATTTTAGAAGTGTGTTTGGTTTCCCATATTACTGTATCTAGCTGCTGATGCCACATGGGTGGCTCCAATGACTTTTCTAGTTGTCTCCTCCCTCCCCCACACCCTTTTTGCCCCTCCCTGCCCCCATTCTGCTGGAAAGTTGGATAGGATTGGGCCCTTAGTCTGTGACATTATGGGAGGTGGTCTGCTTACTGGCTATCAAGAATTTGAGGCAGACCACCCCAGAGATGCAGGTTAAAGGTTTATTTACATTAGAGCACAAGTTTCCTAGTCCAAATCAGTTCAGCAGTTTAATCCCAGTACAGTTGTGGTAACAGTATTCATCTTCTTGTAGTCACTAGTTGAGCATCTTCCCTTGCAGGAAACTTCCTCACTCCCCTGCCTGTGGGCATGGACTCTGTCCCACTGGTATCAGTACAAAATTACCACGCCCCCTTTATTTCTCTTCTTTTGTCCAGCTGCCCAAGATTCTACTGTCTTGCTTACATTTTCTTTGGGGCTCCATTTGCCTCCACCACTTATATGTTTATTCTCTTCTGGCTGTGGCTCACTTCTTCCTTTCCTCTTCTTGCTAGGGCTTTCCTTCTCTCTTCCACCCTTGTCCTCCACAGGGCTCTCCTTTACTCCATCTCTTTCCCTCCCTCTCATGTTCTCTCTCAGTCCTTTTCCTCCTCCCTTCCTCTATCCTTCTGTCCTCCACTCATTATTATTATTATTATTATTATTATTAATTCAATGTGTAACTTGCCTTTCTCCTCGGAGGGCATCCAAGGCACCTGAAAAAGGCTCCCCAGAGGGCACTTGCTTTCCCCTCCTTTTAAACCCCCCACAGCCTCTTTCCCTGCCACTTCCTGGTGGTCACCTACTTGAATCTTGCCAAGTCTTATGAGATCATTAAAGATCCAGCATTTCCTGCTCTGACAAGATCTTGGAGCTTCACTGGCTGTCTCTGCTCCAGTACTGAGTGAGTGCCACGGCTACACCTAGTCAACAAACATTGGATATTTTTATTCATTACAGTGCCAAGAACATTGTTTATTTCATAAAAGTATCTGCAGCTCCTAAAATATACTGCTTTCAAATTGCAGTTCTGTTTGTTTGACCACAGGTTATTGATAGCAATTTTACTTTTCTGACAGATTCTGAATCTGAAGAGATTGAGTTATACTCAACAGACCTGAACGTGACTTCATCAACAGACCTGAACGTGACTTCATCCAGGAGCAAATGAAGATTATTTCTCTATATAAATCATCTTACCACATACAGCAATTAACCTGCAGAAAGCCCAGATTAGCATCTGATGAATCATGCAGGAATGTCAGTCACATTAATATATTAATTCACATAAATCAGAATGGAACTGAAATCAAATATTTGTGTTATTCTTAATAAATACTTTGTTTGTCATATGTTTGGTTTTTCTTATTTTTCCTTATCCCCAAAGCGAAGAAACTAAAAATATTCTGTAGAAACTTAGAACATTTATCATTGCTTAGTGGTCAATCACTCAGTAATCACAATAGTATTAGTCGTTCAGATTAAAAACAAAACAAAACACAGTTAGCATCTAACAAATTATTAGACAAGATATTTTTCCTGCTGCGAAGGCATTCCATCTTCACCATCCTCAAACAGAGCATTACCCACATATTCCCAATAAGGTTCTGATGCAAGGTGATGTGGGTTAAAATGGTTCACCATTTATTTAAATAATCAAATCTGCAATGAAGACTTCAACTGCACTTCTATCTGCTGTGGATTCCTATGCTTGTGGAAACATAACATTCCTTTTGAGTATCCTCACCCTGACTCAAAAGATTCCCTACTGACAACACCCAGTTTCTGACCATCTACCACAACCATCCCCAGAACAGGTGGATTAAGGAAGCTATGAATTGCCATCAATCTCTGAGATTGACTCCACAATCCCTGCTCAAAGGGATCTAATCCAGTACCTTGAATCTCTAGGGTGGGCCTTGGTTTCCCTTTAACCAATCAGCTAATCTCAGAGTGCAAACCAATCCCAGTTCTTAACCCCACACCCACAGAAAACCTGCCAGCTGTGACCAACCTGGCAAAACAAACCCACCCTTACCCAAACAATCCAGAATAGGTTACATGTCCAGCCTATTTATACACAGATTTGACTCAACACGAATGGCCCCTGCAAATGAGAAGGAATGTGCTGATCCCTGCAGAAGGGAAAAAATGCACCCCTTTAAAATCAGTTTTAAAAAGTAAACTGTACTTTAACAATAGCCTCCTTAATGTGAGAGGGGGGGCAGCTGGCTGACAATCTATCAGTCCTCTCTCCAGGCAACCCTTCCCTTCCCCCGAGCAGTGAAAGAAATGTGATCACTTTGCATTGGTGAAGGGAGGAACTGAGTGAAGCACCTTTGTAAGCACCTGGAGGATGACTGATTGATTGTCTTCTTAATGACTTTTATCTTACATTACAAAGGTCAGCAAGGCTGTTTTTAAATCAACGGAGCAAAGAAACTTTGTTTTTTAAATGGATTTGCTATAGTGCGCTTTTTGCCATCCACATGAGTGCTTGGAACGGAACCCACTCAAATAATGAGGTTCAACCTGTATTTTAAAAAACACCCACCCCCCCCCCACTAAGGTCAACAAGACAGAGAGCAAAAAATTCCCACTCAGCTCCAGAGGCAACTAACTAATCTCAGATCATTCATAGGGAGGGTGGGTGGAGCCACTGAACTGGTCTGCTGCCTAAATTCTCTGAGGGCCCAATCCTATCCAACTTTCAAGCACTGATGTAGCCATGCCAACAGGGTGCACACTGCCTCCTGCTGTGGGGCAGCCAGTCACGGAGGTCTCCTCAATGTAAGGGAATCTCAGGGCTGCTTTGCGGCTACATTCGCGCTGGAAGTTTGGATAGGATTGGGCCCTGATTAAAGTAAGAGTAAGATTGGGGTTTAAAAAAATTAGGAAAGGAGGAACAATACTGCTTTCAATTTTCAGAAGTATTTTGGCCTAACCTAGAATTTATATGAGCATTTCCATGAAAATTAGTCCAACTTTTTCATTCTCCTGAGAGATAAGCTTGAAATTGCCTTATTCCTTCCTACTTCAAAGCTCATTCGCCTATTTAGATGCTTTTGGTGAGGTGTGGATTGGAGAGAAGTGGGTAAGTGATTGTAGAGTGATCCAGAACACAAGACCAAGAGGCTTTGCTAATTTTTTTCCTTCTAAAATGTTAAAACAAAACAAAGTTATATTTTAGAAAAACCAAACAAAAGTGACAGTCATTTCATGAGCTGTAAAAACCTCACAAAGGGTTTTGCTTGCCCGTGTTATGCTGTGCAGTAATATATCCAATGTATATGACCGTTAAAAAAAAATCAAAAATAAATCAGTATGGTTGGTAATGAAGAAAAGCCAGAGGAAATAGTGGCAAACCACTGTTTAAAATGCTTGGGTTTGGCTTTGTTGTTGTAAGATGTTATAAAATACAGTCTAACCCAGTGGTTCTAGCACATTTAGCACTGGGACCCACTTTTTAGAATGAGAATCTGTCAGGACCCACTGGAAGTGACGTCATGACCAGAAGTGACATCATCGAGCAGGAAAATGTTTAACAATCCTAGGCTGCAATCCTACCCGCACTTACCCAGGAGTAGGTTTCATTTACTATCATTGTTAAAAGAATATATGAAGTAGCTTGTTAAAAGTACAGGTCTGTAACATTTCCCCAAATGCAGCATCAAATCTATTAAAAATAAAATATTGAAATGAATGGGGACCCATCTGAAATTGGCTTGCGACCCACCTAGTGGATTCCAACAGTTTGAGAAACACTGGTCTAACCATTCAGACGGGATGTACAGAGCTTGGTTCTGTGACTGTCTTCTGAGCTGTATCTTGTTCCTTAATGTCCATGCTTACTTCCTACTTCCCAGTGTGTGGGTCCACCATACTATCTCCTGCACTCCTACTCTCTTGTCTCCCATTTTCTCCCTAGCATGGGAAAGAAGATCAAAGGTCTTTTTTCTAAAAAGACAGCCACCACCCTGAATTTCTTTGTAGAGAAAATTTCTATTTTTAAAATTGAATTTTTTTTTCATTTAACATTATTTATGTATGTCACAACAGGGCATCTATTTTATCTGTGACTCTGGCAAATTATAAATATTTATGACTGCCAAACAGCATAGACATTTATTTTCCACCTCAGGGAGAGATAGTGTTTTACCCAATAACCATCATTGCACATTTTATGTTCCTCATTGTAGAACGAGAGCATGACTACACAGTCTGATGAGTGATGCTGAATTTTCTCATCCACATGCGAAGTTCACAGCAAGAAGGAAAGGGTCCAGCACAGGTTGAGCATATTTTAAGAGGTGGAAGACTGTTCTGCAATGGAACAATTTGACCCTCCAAATCCTGGGGAATAGGAACAACTGAAAATGAACATGATAGGTTGAAGGTTAAGCTGGATGTGAATATAGAGCGAGCAGGAAGCAGCAGTACTTTGGGCCTATTTCTCCTCTTTCATAATCATGAGCTGTGAAGGTGCAAGTGAAATGAACCTGACCAACAATGTTCTCTGACCATATCCATTTCAAATGTGACTCAAAGTCACATTCGAGCCTATGAAAACATTTAGTATACAACTGTGTTTCAGCAGTGTCACTTAAAGCCAGAAGAACTGTTCTATTGCAGTGCTTCCCAAAGTATGGGTCATGACCCACTGGTGGGTCACTAGCCCAAACGGAGTGGGTCACAATCTGGGCCCTCCTGTCCATGCCTGCACTGGTTTGGCTCCAAATAGGAGCCATTCTGGAAGCCCAATACTTACCGAAGCTTGCCCTGGTCTGGCAACCTGTGGGTTGAAGCCTCAGCTATCTAAAGGACTCGCAGGTCTTAGAATAGAAGCCTCCATAAGCCACTTCCAATTTGCTTCCAAAAACTGGAAATAGCTTATGGAAGCTTCGGAGAGCCATTCTGTTTAAAAAGTTTGCAACTTTTTTCTGGATTATTTGAATGGAGAAATAAGTCACTCAGCCTAAATCTAGATCTTGGCCGAAATAGTTCTAACATTACTGGGAACAGAGCTAAAGGGACCTCAGCTTCTTCCCTGGCTGCAAGTCCTGGGCTGGAGAGGAAGTAGTGGAAGCTATCATTCACCCGCTCAATCCACAAACCCCAATACTTATCCCCTGTCTATACAAGGAAGGGAAAGTGCCTGACCCTTGGTAGGGAGGTGTATTTTTTACACTCCAACTGTGGCAATCACTTTGTGAAGGTATTCAGATCGACTTCTAGAGCAGCAGTTCCAAAACTGGGTCACAACCTATCACGGAAACCAGAAGTGGGTCATTCCCCTTTAAGGGAAGTAGCCCAGGAAGGGGTGACCAGACAGTGCTGCAGCAGTCACATGCTGCAGGGATCCAGGGTCATTAAAACATTCCTGGAAGGTCCTGGAACCTTTCAGAGGGCCTTGAGGCTCGCAGCCCCCTCTGTGGGCCTCCCCGCTGCAGCAGTGAACTTCAATTGGTGATCAGAAATCCAACTGCAAACCAGAAATGAGCTCCAGTCAGTGATCAGAGCTCAATGCTGCAGCGGGGGGGGGGGGGGGGCTCGCAAAGGGGACTACAAGCCTCTAGGACCCTCTGGGAGGCTTCACGACCCCCAGGAATGTTCTAACGACCCTGGGTTCCTGCAGCACCACAATCGCTGCAGCACTGTCAAGGCACACCCCCTCCAACACTCAGCGTGGTCCCAACACCCTTTGACAAGTTTGGGAACAGCTGTTCTTGAGGACTAAACCCACATGCATAACACATTGATAGGGAATTTCCATAGTAAACAGTGTGAGACAGACTTTGCACACTGGGAAAGTCTGGGTGGGAAAACCTTGAGTGAGGGTGGGAAAACAGAAACTACATAGGAAAACAAGCCAGGAATGAAAATATACACATGAAATGGACATCAAACCACCAAAAACCATGAGAATATATAAAAGCCACATGACAGAAGTAATGTCTACATGCGGTTATCCCATGGTACAGCAATAGACATAGCACCTATGTCTATAGATACCATGGTGTGTAAAAAAAATTACCATAATAAAATGCTTTTAAAATACACAGCTTTTCTCCACTTAAACCTGATTTTTTTTTTCTTCTTGGAATACACCTAAGACTATACAACAGGTTCTCGACCCATGATCCACAGATCATAGGTGGTCCATGAGACTCTAAGTACTCCGTAAAGTCTTAGGAAAAAATCAGATTGCCTTTGATCACTTCCAGCATCTCACCAAGTCAGTGTCCCCCACAGACCACCAGAGAAGGCAAAGAATGGACTGCCCACAACTGACAACAAAAACAGCAACCCACAAATCTTTCCTATAAATAAATCTCTATAAATCTTCTCTAATTATTACAAACTTAATTGTATTTTTTGTGTGCGGAGAGATGGGGGTTGTACATGATCCATGACAATTTCAATTTTTGCCTCAGTGATCCACAGGCTCCAAAAGGTTGGGAACCACTTGACTAGATTCACCGGACTGGATCACTGAATGTTGCTGCAACTCTTCCCTCTTCACCAAAATCTTCTCCTGGAGTTGTGCCCCTGTGCTTTTTTATGCCTCCTCTAGAAGTACCCCGAGAACAATCCTACTGGATTTTAAAGTCTTTTAAAGCAAAATGTTCCTACACTTCTCAGGCTACAATCCTAACCACACTTTCCTGAGAGTAAGCCCCAATGAACAATATAAGACTTACTTCTGAGTAGACCTGGTTAGGATTGTGCCCTATTTTGTTCAATGATGCTTACTCTCAAGAAAGTGTGGGTAGGATTGCATCCTTAATTGCTTTCTACTCTTCTTTTAGCTCAGTTTCAGTCTGCCATGACGTAAATAACCCACCATTCCATCAACATCAATTGGAAATCCCATTCAGTTACATGGCTCATTCAAGGATGAGCTAACACATGTGGAACTCATGTAACCTGGAAATCTCAGCAGCAACCAGCTGGATCAGAGAGGTGAAGGAAGCATGTTGGGAGGAAAGAACAATAATGTAGTTCTTGGTTGGTGTTACCTCTGGTATCACAGAGGGGGGCAGTGAGTCATTAAGGCTCTGCTCTTAAACCTGCTTCAGAGGACAAAGAATGGGGGGAAATGTGTTTGGGGGGAGAGTACTCAGAGCAGAACTACTCTCTTCCATACAGAATGGAGGTTAGAGAAGTTCCACATTAGTTCCATTTTTCAAAGCAACTTTTCATTTTCACTGGCTATTCTGAAGACCTTCAACGTTCATTGGTGGCCCCATATGGAGATGGATGAGCATTTATTAAAAAGCAGAAAAGACTCACAGACAGTCCCAGTTGTGAAATCCAAATATAATGAAATCTAGTAAAGTGCCTTTGTTGCAAGGCCAAACAGCCACTCAAATAAGCAACTCAGAATAACTCAGTACATAGGGATGAAGGTTCACAGGCTTTTATTGACTTGTATACAATTGGTTCACGGGACTCATGTCCAGATCATGGACCCCGTCTGAACGGTGGTCCTTAACCTTTATACTACACAATCCTTTGTCTGAAAATCTAGAATTCTCATTCGCTGAAGGTTTGACATCATAAATGGGGCTCAATTTTAATAGGACATAGATAAAATACCATTTACATACAAGATGGAAAATAGGTGGGCAACAAGTGAGCAAAACCATTGATTGACTATTATTTACATACAGGTGGGGTTTCATCTTAACACTTTGCCAAAATTTACACAACTTCCAAAAGTTTCCAAAACCAGTAGGGTTCACTGTAACATTATTCTATCCAACACTGACCCCTACTCACATTTATTAGTCTAATCAGGGACCTCTTTGAGAAAATAAGTTCATACTATCCCTATTAAAGATAACACACAAGTACTTAAACATGGGTGTGAAGATCTTAATTTGGCAGAACCTCCAATCCATTTATTGACTTTTATTCCTTTAAACCCTTCTGAATTAGGATGGCTTTGCTCATGCTACTCATCTGCATCTTCTCTCCTAGGTTTAGTATGTTTCTTGTGGGCCTTTTACTAACCTGCATAAACTAAAATCTTTTAAATTCCCTTTTATGACCTTTCTTTTGTGACTGGCTAGCACTTAAAGTGTCGTTAGGCTTCAGCTAGTTTCCTGTGACCTTTCTACACTCCAACACAAAAACAAGCAAACTACTACTCTGCATATGTGATTTCTTTTAACAAATTCCTGTTTCATTTATCTGTAAACACATTATATGTATTAATATTATATAACAATAGCAATCACTATGAAAAAACAAAAGCACTGCTAGTGTTTCACAAAGAGTAAAAAGACAGATCTCTGCCCTTACAATTGCCCTGCCCTCCAGGCAGAATTGTGATTCCAGAAACACAAGTTCAAATTCCAGTCCAGTTTAGTTTGGAGCAACGGTAAAATACTGAGTAGCACAGATTAATGTGCTTTGTGTGGTTGTGTATAAGAGCATGAAAAATGTAAATTATTGTACAAGCTGCCAGTTTGTAACTTGCTTCACCTCACCAAACTGCCATTTCACGCTGGTAAGTCCCATGGTTCTGGATAGCAAAAAGTAGTTCCTATAAACCTAAGTCCATTGTAAATAACCAAACATACCAAGAATCCATAAACCATCTCTCTTTAGAACTATAACAGATGAATTTCAATTGAAGACTATGTAAGGATTATGACTGAAAACTATCAAAATTGAAAATTCTAGTAACTGATTTGAGGAATTAATAATCTGTGTTTGTCCACCTAAGAAAGCTGAGATACTGAATAATGCAACTGAACAGTTTTGGGATTTTGTTTTTAATTGTTCAAAGACTTTTGTCATGGAAGACCTACATAAACCTTAAACATACAATAATAATAAGATTAATAATAAGATATGGAGAGCAGGGTTGGAAGCAGATGTCAGTTCTACAAAACAGGAGATTCCAGCTGTTCATACTTTGAATAAACATGGTCACATAACAGAGATATAAAGCAAAAAAAACAGAAAGGGAAACAGCTTAAACAAGCAATTCAATATTCAGAATAATCCACATTACTTTTGTCCAGAGGGAAATTATCAAGGTAGCTTTCAGATGAACGCAGCATCTGCCTCACAGCCAGGAGTATCAGGATATCAACATTGTTCTTAAGATCCAGCTCTGATGAGTAATTTTTAACAGGAACTATCTGACTCAGAGGGATGCCAAGTTTTACTTCTATCAACTGCATCTGTATGGAAAGAAACAGGAGTATATGGTTACTCATAATCATTGTCAAGAGCATCCTAACAAATTTCCTGACTTCTTGCTTCCCAAGAAAGTTGAGCCCGGTATTATCAAACTAATGTCAGGACACCATATATGCAAATAAGAAACAGCAATAACGTATGAAACAACAAGGTTTAGCGTGCCATATTGTCAGGTACACAGGACCAAGGACTGGCAGGTCATAGTAGGAAAGAGGAAAGTAAGTAAGATGCAAGTTCTGTGCCAGGCACGGGGATGGGAGGAGGGTGGAACGGAGGCAGGGAGGGGGTTCTTGGGGTGGGGGAGAGCAGGAAGGGGGTGGTTCAGGTCACAATAGGAAAGAGGTAAGTTCTGTGTCAGGTGGCACAGGGGTGGTGGGTGGGGGTACTGGGAACAGGGGAGAGCGGGGAGGAGGTGGTTCAGGCCTGGGGAGGCACGGTGGGTGGAGGAGGCCTCTGCCATATCTTAACCCCTGTCCCAAGCCTGAGAGCCCTACACAGGGCTTCTTGGACTTGCAGCAGCGATTTAGCTGGTGTAGATCCAAGTAGCCCCTTTGGCAGGCTGGAGCTCAACATGGGATAAGGGACCATGTGTCCCCTTATCCCGAGGAGATCACCGGCCTGCTCAATTTCAGCACTGGATACAATGTGGTCCATGTGACCCTGCTGTGCCAGCCCTGAATAGGACTGGGCTGTTTGTTAATATTCAAGACAATAATCACATTACCTGCGTCTGAACAGCCTTGCTTCTGTACACTTGAGAAACATCTTCCTCAAGAAGTGGGCATATTTCATCCACTTTTGTCAGTAAAACAAGCTGTGGCACACCTGCACAAAGACAATGAGTTATGGAACTGACAGTACCATGAAAAAGTCTCTTCCGATCTATATAAACCAACATACTCAGAAACACAACTTAGGGCCTTTAGATATGAATTTAGATACAGGATCAGATGCCTTTGAGAGGAAAAGGATCTTACATATGCACACATACATATACACTCTTCTTCTACCTGTTGGAAAACAAATGGTAAAGACTCTCTGGGCAGCAGATCAGACACAAGCATCTTCTTACTTTTCTGGTAAGGCAGGTAGAGAACCGATCCTATGTAGGAGTTCTTCATAGTTAGCATGAAGCTCTTTGTAAAGTTTGACTCCAGGGGTTCACCCAGAATCCTGACCACTGATTTGCAACAAATAGAGAGAAGAATGATCTGAAAACTGATTACTTTTTTTTTTGGCTTAGGCCAGTGTTTCTGAAACTGTGGGTTGGGAACCAATAAGTGTGAGTTGTGAGCCAATTTCAGGTAGGACCCCATTCATTTCAATGAGTATTTTATTTTTCCTATATTAGACTTGATGCTGCCGTGGTATGTGACTGCATTTGGGGAAATGTGACAGATCTGTACTTTGAACAGGCTACTATGTATATGCTTTTAACAATTATAGTCAATGGGACTTAGTCCCAGGTAAGAGTGCATAGGATTTCAGCCTTTGGATTGTTTTGGAAATTTTTTAAAAACAGATCAGCAACTGCTTGAGAAAGTTAGGATGGTTCTTCTTTATCTTAATTTTTTTAAACTTATTGTAAACTTCTAATTTACATGCAGCGCAATCCTGAGCTGCACTTGGGCTGGCGCAAGTCCATAAGGCACATTTGCGCCTTCTCGTGAGTCAGCTAGGCCGGTGCGCTGACGGAGACTCTGAGTCTTGTGTTGGCTGAGCTCGGCCAATGCAAGACTCTGGGGTGGGTGAGTAGGGAGGAGGCGGGAGGGAAGCGTTCCAGGGCGGGGGGAGGGAGGGTGTTGGGCAACCCTAGAGACGGGTGGGTGGGGGGCGGAAAGCAGGACTGGGACCTGGCAGTTATGCCGGATCCCAACCCCGTTCCCGGAGAATTTAGAGTGGATTCAATCCGCTCCGCTCTCCTCTGACTTGTGCCACCTCAGGAGGAGACCCATAGGTGCAAGTTTCCCCTTACCTCTGGGCTGAGCTGCTTAGGGCACCTATCCTGCGCTGGATCTAGAGCAAGTCTCTTGGCTTGACTGTTCCAGTGCAGGATAGGATTATGCCCTTGCTTAGCTAAATTTTGTCATCTGGGGTGTTAAAATTTTCCTGCTCAATGATGTCACTTCAAGATTAATGACATCACTTCGGGTGGGTTCTGACAGATCGTCATTCTAAAAAGTGAGTCGAGTGTTAAAAAGTTTGGGAAACACTGGCTTAGGCAAAACTGCTGGGCAACACAATCCTGAGCTGCCCAGAGTGCGGGGCTGCTGCAGCACCAAAATGGCGGCTGCGGCATCCAAAGTGCACTGGGCAACCCACGGCAACTCCTCGGGGTAAGGGGACTTTTATTCCCTTCTCCCCAGTAAGGGAAGTAGCCCTGCAATGGGGTTACTCAATTCTGCAGCAGCTCTTGAGCCTCTGAAGAATGGAAGAGTACAGTGTTGGGCCGCGCAGCCTAACACGAGCCTCACCAATCCTGCTCCCTCTCATGCCACACCTCCCCCTCACCTTCCATCCTCCTCCCCCCACCCTGGATCACCTCTCCCCAGCCTCCCCCCAAGCCCGCACTCACCTCTCCGCCACCCAGTCCGGAATGCAGGCCCAGCTCCGGCACTAGACCCATGGTAAGGGCTCGCAAGCATGCCTTACAAAACGGTTGCAAAAGTGCACGCCGGCGGTGAGCCGTTGCACACTGTTTAGGATTGGGCCCTAAGACAGTAGTATTCTATATGATATGGCCTAGCTATTACTCAGTAGCATGAAACCCATAATCATCTCCCTCTTAGTAGGCTGTGCACTTCAAGATGTGCTAAACAATTTAAGAAGATGTGAACTGAACACAAGTGGTCATTTCACAATAAATTAGGTGATATTCCCAAATTCAAAGACCAAATGACCATGGCATATAGAAGAGGTTAGCCATCTCCTGTTTTAACTAGAAAATACTAATACGCAACACTGACCAAACTTGATTGCTTTTCTTCGAATATCTTTCAGCTTTCCTTCTAGCTTCTCAGGAAGGATCTCAACTTTGGAGCCATCAATAATAAACACAACACAATGAATCCGGTCTTTCAGAGATGGACACTTGATGTAGCCAGGCACATTTGGGTGTATAGCATTAGATGGATTAAACTGAAAATAAAACAAGTCATAGCAATAACAATGAATAATTAGACTATAACCACTTTTAGAGAACACAGTGCTAGATAAATATCTACAATTCAACAGGTTTTTAGCAAAAAGAAAGCGTACCAGGTTGAATCCAACTACAATTTCTTAGATGAAACTATGCTGTGATACTCATCTGGGGATATGCCACTGGATGAAGATATCCTTCACTAGCAATAAACATAAAGAGAGAAGTGCCAATTGCCTGCTTGTGTATTTGAGAAAAAAGAGTGCAACCAAAAGCCCAATCCTATGCATGCCTTCTTAGAAGAAAGCCCATTATAGTCAATGGAACTTACTCCCAGGAAGGTGTGGATGGGATAGCACCCCCAGAGCCCAATCCTATGCATGCCTGCTCAGAAGTAAGCCCCCTTATAGTCAATTACTCCCAGGAAAGTGTGGATAGGATTGTGGCCCAGTGCCCTTCCTCTAAAAGTCCCAAAGAGCAGGGAGAGTTGCTTTGGGGAGTTGCAGGCAAACTGGCAAGGAAAAGGGACTTTCAGGGACCCTTTTCAGCCAGCCAGTCCTTAGGTTGGGGGCCTCAGCAGACTCGCTCACTCTGTACCTGCTTGCCTGCTTCTGGCTCCCTCTTCTCACTCACTCGGCAGCTCCCACCTCCTGGCTCCTCCAGGCTTCTCTTGTTGGCCAATTAGCATGCAGGCAGGCAGCAACCTCCTTCATGCCCAACCCTATGCATGTCTACTCAGAAGTAAGGCCCATAGTAGCCAACGGGGCTTACTTCCAGGAAAGTGAGGATCAGGTTGTAGCCTGAGTCATGCTCAGTAGCAGGAGCAAGCTCCAAGCTTGTGTGGGATGCAAAGCAGCCTTGACCAGCCCCTTCCCTGGCTGCTCCCTTGCTTGTGCTGCCTGCCACGGGAGGCTCAAAGCAGCCACTTCTCCCACACGCAGGCACACAGCTGCTGCCTGCCTCCTCTGATCCCACGGCACACCTGAGGCAGCCTTGCGGCACACCAGTGTGCCACATCAAAACCCGCTGGTATAGGATTTCAGCCTTCAACATGTTTAGAAGAAAAGGGGATTTAAAATGATAACAAGTTCAAAAACTCATAAGTTCAAAACCCAGCTGCCATCTACATTGGCTATTGTGATAGCTGAGTATTCTCCTTACCCATGTTTTCTTTTGGCAGCAGGCACCCAAAAGCAACTTATGGCCCAAACATCTCAAGATCTGCTGTTGTCAATGGACCAACAACAGTATAAATGCATGCAATGGAGTCACCAGCACAGGGTGAAAAGATACCATAACTACAAAAGAAGACTAGGCACCCCAAAATGTAGGACATCCAAGAAAAATGTAGGACATGACAAAACGAAAGCTAAAAACACTTGTATATTGATTTAATATAGTTAATTTAAACAATATATTATTAAATTTAAAACTATATTACATATAATTTATTAATTACCAGAAGGCTATGTGCTACCTGCAGGGGCTGCTCACAGGGAAAAAGAGGACATTTAAGTTCTTTCCAGGACACGAAGCTAAAAAAGAGGACATGTCTTGGAAAAAAAGGATGTCTAGTCACCCTGTAGCAGCAAAAAAGGCTGGAGGCTCTGACAATGTGCCAAAGTGCCAAGGTCCTCCAATATCTTATGCCCCAATCCAGTCTCAATGCATCCCTTGGACCTACTTAGCTTTACACCAGCAAAAGAACAGGCACAGATATGAGTAGGTCCATTGGGGACCACATAGCAGTAGAGTATGTAAATATAAAATATTTTACTACTTCTCCATTACTGCCTGTTCCCTGACCAGCACATAGCATGCAGTGGAGTCTGTGCCATTACATGCGCTGGGCCGGCTCCAGATAGGATTGGGCCAATCTAGAGTGAGCTGGTAATAGGGCTGCTATAGGAAGAGTTTCTTCCAAAACCACAACTTCAGATGAAGCAGCAGCACTGACTGGATTCAAGGAGAATGAGACTGGGGAGGAAGGAGAAGGACATATAACCCCTGCTAATTGGGTAAGAGGCACTTTTTCAAGTGGGTGCTCCTTTTTTTAGCAGGGGGAGAGTAACTGGCCCACCTCACCCCAGCACTGTCTGTTCTAGTGGCTGTCCGCTGGTATTCATTTGCATCTTTTTAGATTGTGAGCCCTTTTGGGACAGGGAGCCATTTAGTTATTTGATTTTTCTCTGTAAACCGCTCTGTGAACTTTTAGTTGAAAAGCGGTATATAAATACTGTAATAATAATATATATTTTGTTGGTGCCCAAGAACCATGCACTAGAAACAATGAGGACATGCCCCTCTGTAAACCATAGCTGATTGACATGCTCTATTTCAAGTGAACTTAAGAATATAAAATACTGCATCCTACCTGGTACCTATCAGGAACATGGCCTTTCAACAGGTTGGCCATTCATCAATGTCTAGGCCGGCTCCTTGCTTCTCTTCTAGCCCCATGGTGTCACAGAAAACAATGGGCAACGGCTTTCCAGAGCTTTTATTTTTTACTTCATAGGTCCTATACTGTTTGTTCAGAAAGGCATCATATTGAAATACATGCAAATCCATTTTACATTTACTGTAGGAATAGGTAATTATTCACACCTTAAAGAGGTGTCTGACCTTGCTTGACAAAACCCTTTGGATCTATTTTGTTTAATCCATTTCTACCCAGCCCAAAGGTGTACACATTTGATCCCTATTGCGTCTATGCAGCGTTGGGCAGAAATGGCTTAAATCCCACTTTATGTCTGGGTTGATCTTCAAAATGGGTCACAAATGCAGAGCTCCCTCCGGCCAGTTTTCTTTACAAGCAAAACTAACACCCAATTGTAACCTGTGCCAATGCAGCAGGGCCAGAGCAGACGCACTACATCCTGGGCATGTACTGAACAGACTCGAGATCTCCTTAAGATAAGGGGGCATTTGTCTCCTTACCTCAGGGAAAACCCCAGCCTGCTCAATAAGGCAACTGGGATCTGTGCCTGCTAAATAGCCAGCATAAGTCTGAGTTGACTCATGTCATGTTGGATTTTCAGGCCCAGGAAATAATTGGTACACTGTTGAAAGGATAAAACTGACAAATTTGGAAGATGCAATATGAAATAAGAATATCAGTCAGTGAATAGCTTCACAGAGTGGATCAAGTCCCTGGAGGGGGAAGGATCAGTGGCGCTACTGCGCACTATATCATACCTCCCCTTCCCAGTATGGATTCGCCAAAATGTATCCACTCAGATTTGGGCCAGCAATTTAGCAGGTGCAGGTACATGAGCCCTGTTGCCAGGACAGGGGTTTTCCATGGCGAAAGGACCTTCAGACTGTAAAATGTGCTGCAGGATACAAAGCTAGCTACACTGGTCCCACTGCAGCTGTGCAGGGTAATTTCAATAGAATTGTGCTGTTCAATCTTCTTATGAAGATCTGAAGAGACAACATCCATTTGGATTAACACTGTGATGACTGCAATTAAAGTGAATTTTTCAATGCTGTCCTACTTTGTTTGTTTACTGTCTGTGGGAGGGGTTCACACTGCTTATTATTGTGATCGATTTATGATAGCAAAATTGGAGTTTGGGCTAGAGCCAGTGCAAAAGAAATTTAAAACTTTCACTAATCCAGGGGTGGCCAACCTTTCAGATTGAGGGCTCCTGGGCATTTAATTGTGTAGAGGAGGGAATTTCAGCAGGTGCAACTTGCCATCTGATAAGCTGCACCTGCTGAAATTCCCTCTTCTACTCAACTGTTAAAAGTTCAGGAGATCTAAAGTTGAAAGCTTGAACACGCTCGCACAAATCAGAACTAAAACACAATGCAATACATTTTCATATAAAATATAGCAGCCTGCAATACCCACCTGCACTGTCACACTTGTAGAGTCTGATCCTGCAATGGCTTGATTTGTTACATAGCCATGGAAAGTAGAATTCAAATAATTCAAATTCAAATTCTAACTCTTCAGAAACTCAATTTTAATGGAGGTCCCCTAGTTCCAGTGGTATGAGAGGGCAAAGAGCATCTACTATCTACTCTATTGATCCCCTGCATAATTTTGTATTTTTCAATCATGTCCCCCCTCAGGTACCTCTTTTCTATGAAGAGCCTCAAATCCTGTAGCCTTTCCTCATAAGGGAGGTGCCCCAGCCCAGTAATCTTTTTGGTAGCTCTCTTCTGCACTTTTCTAGTTCCACTATATCCTTTTTAAGATGTGGGGACCAGAACTGAACGCAGTACTCTAGGTGCAGCTGTACCATTGATTTGTACAATGGCATTATAATATTAGCTGTTTTATTCTCAATCCCCTTTTTAATGATCCCTAGCATGGAATTGGCCTTCCTCACTGCCACCGCACACTGGGTTGACACTTTCATCAAGCTGTCCACTAGCATCCCAAGATCTCTCTCCTGAGCTGTCGTAGACAGCTCAGACCCCATTAGTCTATATGTGAGATTTGGATTTTTTGCCCTAATGTTTATTACTTTACACTTACCTACATAAAAAGGGAAGGAGAGGGGACCCAGGAAACTATAGGCCGGTCAGCCTAACATCTATACCGGGTAAGATGGTGGAATGCCTCATCAAAGATAGAATCTCAAAACACATGGACGAACAAGCCTTGCTGAGGGAGAATCAGTATGGCTTCTGTAAGGGTAAGTCTTGCCTTACGAACCTTATAGAAAAGCTCAACAGGCATGTGGATGCAGGAGAACCCATGGACATTATATGCATACAACTTTCAGAATGCATACGACACGGTCCTCACCAAAGGCTACTGAAAAAACTACATAGTCAGGGAATTAGAGGGTAGGTCCTCTCATGGATTGAGAACTGGTTGAAGACTAGGGTACAGAGAGTGGGAGTCAATGGGCAATTTTCACAATGCAGAGAGGTGAAAAGCGGTGTGCCCTAAGGATCTGTCCTGGGACTGGTGCTTTTCAACCTCTTCATAAATGACCTGGAGACAGGGGTGAGCAGTGAGGTGGCTATGTTTGCAGATGACACCAAACTTTTCAGAGTGGTGAAGACCAGAAATGATTGTGAAGAGCTCCAGAAGGATCTCTCCAAACTGGCAGAATGGGCAGCAAAATGGCAGATGCATTTCAATGTAAGTAAGTGTAAAGTCATGCACATTGGGGCAAAAAATCAAAACTTCACAAATAGACTAAGGGGTTCTGAGCTGTCTGTGACAGATCAGGAGAGAAATCTTGGGGTGGTGGAGGACAGGTCGATGAAAGTGTCGACCAAATGTGCGGCAGCAGTGAAGAAGGCCAATTCTATGCTTGGGATAATTACAAAAGGTATTGAGAACAAAATGGCTAATATTATAATGCCGTTGTACAAATCGATGGTAAGGCCACACCTGGAGTATTGTGTCCAGTTCTGGTTGCCACATCTCAAAAAGGACATAGTGGAAATGGAAAAGGTGCAAAAGAGAGCAACTAAAATGATTACTGGGCTGGGGCACTTTTCTTATGAGGAAAGGCTATGGTATTTGGGCCTCTTCAGCCTAGAAAAGAGGCGCCTGATGGGGAACATGGCTGATATACACAAAATTATGCATAGGAAGGATAAAGTGGATAGAGGGATGCTCTTTACACTCTCACAAAACACCAGAAACAGGGGACATCCACTAAAATTGAGTGTTGGGAGAGTTAGGACAGACAAAAGAAAATATTTCTTTACTCAGCATGTGGTTGGTCTGTGGAACTCCTTGCCACAGGATGTGATGATGGCGTCTGGCCTGGACGCCTTTAAAAGGGGATTGGACAAGTTTCTGGAGGAAAAATCCATTACAGGTTACAAGCCATGATGTGTATGTGCAACCTCCTGATTTTAGAAATGGGCTATGTCAGAGTGCCAGATGCAAGGGAGGGCACCAGGATGAGGTCTCTTGTTATCTGGTGTGCTCCCTGGGGCATTTGGTGGGCCGCTGTGAGATACAGGAAGCTGGGCTAGATGGGCCTATGGCCTGATCCAGCCGGGCTGTTCTTATGTTCTTACTGAAACGCATCTGCCATTTTGCTGCCCATTCTCCCAGCCACACTACATCCTCAAGTCATATTGAGCAGGCTGGAGGTCTCCTTGAGGTAAGAGGGCAATCGCCCATTACCTCAGAAAAATTCCAGCCTGCTCAATGGGGCAACTTGGATCTGCACTTGCTATAAATAGCCAGCATAAGTCTACTCATGTTGGGTTTTCAGGCCCAGGAAGGGTGATAGGATGCAGCATGCACTGCAGATCTTGCCCCTCTCCCAGAACCAATCTACCCATCCCTGCCCTCCCCCCACCCCTGTACTATTTGGAGCAGCTCTTACCTGCTCCAGCGCATGTTCCCTTTTGCATCAGCACCATCCTGCCAGTGCTCCTCACTGCTAGGCTGTGGTGATGTGCTTTACAGCACGTTTGCAATAGCCTTGGCCAGTGCAGTAGTCACTGTACTGGTGCTAGCGAAGATTAGAATTGTGCTGTAAAGCTTATGGTTGAGAAGGGTGGTGAAATGCAGCTCAGAAGGAAAGTGGATGGACAGATCTCACTACTGCCTGCTACAAAACATGAAATTGCAGTCTGGGTATTTACTAGATAGAGCAAATAATTTATAACACATTTAAGCAGCAAATTACAGATCAGAGGAAGCTCAGAACCCTCATTTCATGTTGAGTCAGCCAGGAGCAGGCCTGCCTGCTTCTGTGTATGTGTGTGGAGTTGTGTAGAGGGAATCTGACAAATTCCCTCTTCTACTCAATTGTTAAAGGTCCAGAAGCCCTGAAGTTGAAAGCTTGGCCACTCCTACACTAATCAGAACTAAAACACAACTGAATGCATTTTCATATAAAGTGTAGCAGCCTGCAATACCCACCTGCATTGTCACACTTGTGGAGTCTGATCCTGCAGTGCCTTGATTTGTCACATAACCCCGAAACGCAGAATTCACAGAGTTGAAAAAGCTGGACTTCCCAGCTCCAACTGGCCCAAGGAACAGCGCCCGATACTGTGGCACTGAATTCAAATAAGGCTTGTAACTTCCTATCTCATCCATCAGTTTCAATCTTTCTCTGTTAAGACAGAAAAAGCCTTCAGAGGTGCATACACTAAACTGAAGAAAAATACACTTACTTACATTAGCCACCTCACCTTAACCACTTGAGGCATAGCCTAGATATAACTGCAGATACTGCTACTGAGGGTACAATCCAAAGCTGAAGATCCTCTCGCATCGCAGTAGCTAATCTAGCAGAGGGTGTTGCAAACATGCCGTAAAGCACGTTTGTAACCCTGGAGAGTAAACAGCGCTGGCAGGAAGCTGCATTGGATAAGCTGCATTGCATATACAGGAGGCCATGTAGCCCAGCTGTGCCAGCACAGTTTAGGATTGGGCTGCCTGATTATTAACTATGACAAGCAGAAAACAGAAGCCTATCAGAAGCACTACACAGGCTGAGTCTCATTATTCCCAGAACTCACATGGATGACAAAAATCGAATTAAAGCAAATCATTTAAAAAACATTTAAAATGACCCTTTGCTGAGCGATTTAAAAACAGCCTTGCTGACCTTTGTGATGTAAGACAGAGTCATTAATGAGACAATTCATCAATCATTCTCTCTCCTTCACTATGAGCCAGCAACCCTTCCCTTCACCAATGCAAATCTTTCTTTCACATGCTCAGGGAGAAGGGAGGGGTCACTTCCTTGGAGTGAAGGAGAGAGAATGATTGATAGATTGTCAGCTGGCTAATGTTTTCCTTTAATTTAAAGGGTCCTTCTCATTGAATTGAGATAGAAAAACTGTGCATTTTTCCACAAGTGAAAAATCTGTGTATAATTAGGTTATACTTGTAATCATTTGTATGACAGTCTCTCTACAACAGTAAGAAAAGCAGTTTTTTAAAACTGTGATTTTAAAGGGGTGCATTTTTCCCCTTCTCCAGGGATCAGCACATTCCTTCTCATTTGCAAGGGCCATTCATGTTGACTCAAATCCATGTATAAAAAATCTGTGTATAACAAGATTGGACCTGTACTTTACTGACAATTTAGATCAAGGGTGACATCTTTCATTTGTTATTCAGTGACATCAGCTACTTGAATCTCAAGATGGATCGTCCTTACCGTGTATTTATGGTACACACAAGTTGAAACAAAGATATGCTGAAGTTGTTAACCTACCCAGGTGTCCATTCAACCTGCCTCCATGGAGTTTCCAAGAAATCTCCAACATCTATAGGAAAACATCAGAATATTGTAAGAGCACAAAGGGGTAGCCTTCAACAAATTCAATTTCATTTTTCTTTCAACTCACCTTCATCTCGATATACTTCACATTCCAAGAGGGCCAGGTCATTCCCATGTAAATCTTCTGGACGGAACATGTAAGTGGCAACAGTAGCATTTGTGGCCACCTCTGCATAATTTTGTGACAAGAATACAATGGATCCATCCCCAAAATAAGGACCATATCCTGAAACATCATATACAGCCTCTGTGGGTACTTTCACTGGGATTTTTTAGTGGGCTAGACTCTTTCCCTTTTAGTCTATAGAGGAAAGCTTCGCTATCATTTATATAGTTCCCAGATGACATATAACTTTGGCTGGTATAGGCTCCAAAAATATAGCCACTTGCATTGTATGCCACTACTACAGTTGGACCTTGGCGGTTGCAAATATTGTGAAAGTATGTATGAGTGAATGCTTCCCTTATAGAGGAGGCTTAGGTGCCTGCATCTCAACAAATGCTGCAGCAGCTGTTTCTCTTCTTTGGTCAGCCGGGATTTGCCATCAGCCATGTTTAATCTGAAAACAGCAAAAAGATTTTACAAAGGTGGCCTTTCATGTTTTATATCTACATCCTTATTTACATTCAATAATACCGTAATTTGGAAAAGAGTCTTTTCCAAAAGACCTTTCCAAAATCTTTCCAAAAGACACTGGGCTTCTGAAACATGAAATGTCCACCAAAATGTTGGGGTGACATATGTGGAGGAGGCAGCTTTGTACTGCTTTGTGCATGGAGCACTGCAGTCACTCAGAGAATCCCCATTATTGGAAGTCAAGCTACCCATTGCTAGACTGGTGGGAGGACAAGTGCAACACTTTCTGAAAGTGTAGTGTGTTATTTACAAATTAGTCAATGTACTGCCCACTCAGACTTGCTTCAGCAAAACAGCTGGTGCAGGTCCAAGTAAACCCATTCAGGCACTGGAATGGGGAAGGAAACAAATGTTCCCTTACCCAGAGAGCTTGGGACTGCCTTCCCCACAGGATGCAGTACTTGTTCCAGTGGGGCAGCTGCACTGGTGGGTTGGATTGGAGTGCAAGAGTAAACCTTCTGAGTTCCTCAGACCCCTTCATCAGGTTAGATGTTAAGCAAAGAGAAGGGGGAGAGAACAGAGCGTGTTTCGCTAACCTTAAAGGTCTGTGGTTTATACGGTATACATCTTGAGAGAGTATTGGGGGTTCTCTACAGACTCATGTTGTTTCGCCTCACTAAGAGATAGAAATTGAACTCAGTTTGCACCCAAAACTACTGGGATGGGCAGGAGGCAACAATTGCTTGTTCTCAATTTTCATAACATAACACATCACATCGAACACAGGCCTCTTGTTAGGCAAAAGGCTGATGTAAAAGAGAAACTGTCAGAAGCAAAAGTGATCCTGACTTTCTCCAGCATCAACAAACCTTGGGGTGGTGGTGTACTTGGTAGACAGAAATGGAAGTACTGCCTAGTGGTTGGAGGTTTTCTGTACTCCTCCTTGAGGCAGTGATGGCAGGCATGCTTACTCAGAAAGGCCTCTGAATTCAATGGGGCTGCTCCCACACAAGGACGCCAAAGCCTTTTAAATCGTCCCCCAGCGATCAAGAAAGGCAGGTGCTGCCGGCTTCCGCAACAGTGAAAAGCGCGGGAAGCCTCGGCCAGGACGCGCAGAGTCCAAGCCCCAGCCGGGGAGCGAAGCAGCGGGGCGGCTCCGTTCCTTAAGCAAGCAAGCGCCCACTCCAGTTGCAACATCGCTGCGGTCATACACGGTGGAAAAGGCAGGACTGGTGCCAGCCTCAGCATCCCATCAAGGGAGCCCGGCTGCAGTCCTGTCCACGCTTTCCTTGGAGTCAGCCCCATGGAGCACAATAGGACTCACTTCTGAGTAGACACGCCTAGGATCTTGCCCCTATGTAGGACTGACTTTCTGTGGGGGGGAGGTGAGGGAGGGAGAGAGGCCATTCAACTGGACTGCTGTATCCTCCCCCCCCCCCGGCGATGTGGTCCCAGGACCACCAGGCAGCCCTAAGAGCTCCCCTCCCCTCTCACAGCCGCAGGGGCAAGAAGCCGCCCGTGCAATCTGCGCGCTCTTACCGTGGAGGTTCTTCGCCCTCGGAGGCTGAGCTGCTCTGCAGTGCGCGGTGGCGCCTCCTCCCTCCCCCCCCCCCCCTCCCTTCGTTCCTTCCTTCCTTCCTTCCTTTCTGGGAAAGCGAAAGCGAAGCTGCGCGTAGGCAGGCCGGGTGGGACACGTGCCGCCTTCCTGCTCAAACGGGAGGCTCCCAGAGAGTTTGAGAAGCACTGCACCAGGGCAACCAGAAGCAGGTTATTCCCTCTTAAGGGGAGTGGCTCAGGAATGGGTGGGGCTTCAGCAATCGCATGCCAGGGGAAGCCAGGATAATTAAACATACTTGGGGGTCATGAAACTTCCTGGAGGGTCCTAGAGGCTCACAGCCCCCTCTGCAGTCCTCCTTGCTGCAGCAGTGAGCTACGATTGGAGAGCTGATTGCAAACCAGAAGTGAGCTCCAATAGACCACTCGAGCTCACTGCTGCAGTGGGGAAGCCTCCAGGACCCTCTGGGAGGCTTCACAACCCCCCAGGTATGTTTTAATGATCCTGGATCCCCACAGTGCCACAACGACTGCAGTGCTGTCGGGGCACATCCCCCCACCCCGCCCCACCTTCTGCCAAGAGTTAGATTGGTCCCAATTCCCTTGCAAGTTTGGGGACAGCTATTCTAGAGCAGGGGTGCTCAAACTTTCAACGTTAGGGATGCTGGACCTTTTACCAAGTGTATAGATCTTCTATACACCTTTAACAAGTGTATAGAAGAGAGAATTTCAGCAGTTGCAACTTGTCATCCCACAGATGACAAGCTGCACCTGCTGAAATTCTCTCCTACACAACTTTAAAGGTCCAGGATCCCTAAAGTTGAAAGTTTGAGCACCCCTGTTCTAGAGGACTAAACTCACATCCATAACACATTACTATGGAAATTCCCTATCAAACCCTGCGGCCCAGACTTTATACAGTTTGCAACTTCCAGTTTCTTCAGTAAACCAGAAGTGAACCAGAAGTTTCTTACCTTATAAGGCATTCGCTGGCCCCCAAATGCTTTATAAGGCGAAAAAAATGTCATTTATCGTTTCCATCCGGAAGCCAGAAGTCACGTCTTTTTGGCCAAAACAGCCATTCTGAGCCTTGCAGAGGCAGCGTTGCCTCTGCGAGGCTCAGAAAAGCCCCTGGAAGCAAGGGGAGCACAGCTCTCTTTGGCTCTGGAGGCTTCACTTAACATCAAGCATCTCTTGTCGAAGGGGGTGCAGGAACGATGCACCACTGTGCCTAGAAAAACAAACCACAAATGAAAATATGCACATGAAAGTGTCATCAAACAACCAAAAACCATGTGAAAACATGACAGCCACTTGACAGAAGTAATGTCCACATGAGGTAACCCCATGTTACATCTATGGACATAACACCTGTCGATGGATACCATGGTGTGCTCGCATATCCGCAGATCCAGTATCCATGGTTGCAGTTATCTGCAGATCCGGATCCCCCCCCCATGGAGCTCTGTTGCCCCCAGTTAGGGGGCAGCAGATAAGGGATTAAAACACACACACACACACACACACACAAATCTGTCGTTGATTTGTGACAAATCTCAGCAGGTTTAAACGCAAGACAGGTTGTTTTCCTTTTCCCTGAAGAGACACTGCTTGATGGGGGGGGCAGCAGATAAGTGGTTAAAACACACACACACAAACGGAGAGACACAAACATCCCCGAGTGATTTTCAATGGAACTCTTAGCAAGGCTTTGAGCAAGCGAAGCTTTATTCCCCTCATGGAGGGAGAAACCACTTGGCGCACCAGGCGAGTGAGTGAGTGGGAAAGCTGTCCTGCCTCCCCTACAACATGCTCTCCAGCAGCAACTCAGGAAAGGGGAGGAGACAGCGGACCAGTCCTTCTCCCCTTCCTGAGAGAGGACCAGAAGTGGGCAGGAGAGGACTGTGTGCACAAAATGGAGGAGGAAGTGTTTGGAAACGCGGCAAGCAATTGATAGATTGAACAGTGCATTAAGGAACAGAAGTAATTCAGTACAGTACTGAACTCTACTGTACTATAGTACCAAGTGTGATTGGGGGGATCCCTTGCAGAATGATATGCTGTTCTCTTTTATCCATGGTTTCAGGTATCCGTGGTGGGTGCCACAATGGAATGCCCACAGAAACCAGGACATGCCTGTACAGGTATAACTTATTTACCCATGGCTTTATCACCTGCACTTTTATCTCAGGGAGATGAGAAGGGTCCTTTCAATTAAAGGAAAAATTGCATTTAACAAGAGCCTTGTTAATGAGGGAGAGGGCAGCCTGCAGGCAATCCATCAATCATTCTCTGTTCAGGTGCTTAGAACAGCTTCACTCCAAGGCAAGCAACCCCTCCCTTCCCAGAGCACAGGAAAGAATGCTAAGTGGAAGTGGTGATCACCTCCTCCATTCTTTCCCCATGCTGCTGCTCCAGGTGAAGGGAGGGGTCACTGCCTTTCTAAGCCCCTGGAGAGAGACTGAGTGTTGCCTGATGCATTACAAAGGTAAGCAAAGCTGTTTTTAAATCACTATTTTAATTTACATTTAAAGGGACATTGTTTTTTAAATGGATTTGCTTTAACACCATTTTTGTTATCCACATGAGCTCTGGGGGCAGAACCCTAGCGGATAAGGAGACTCAAGCTGTAAATGCTTTTAAAATACACAGCATTTTCTCCAATTAAACTTGATTTTTTTCTTCTTGGTATTCACCTAAGACTAGACATTTGTTCCCAACTCATGGTCTGTGACATCCTAAGAAGTAGTCTCAGGGAAAAAAATAATAAGACTGTCTTCAATCACCTCCAGCATCTCACTAAGTGAATGCTCCCCCATAGACCATCAGAGAGAGCAGAGAATGGACTGCCTGCAACTGGCAACAAAAATAGCAACCCACAAATTTTCCCTACAAATAATAAATCTCTAATACATCTTCTCTAGTTTTTTAATTGTCTTTTTAGTGTGCGAGGGGATGGGGGTTGCACGTGATCCACAACAATTCCAATTTTTGTCTCAGTGATCTGCAAGCTTCTAAAGGTTGGGAACCACTGGACTACATCCAGTGGACTACATCAGAGGTGTCCAAAGTTTTGGGCAGGAGGTCCACATCATCTCTCTGACACTGTTTCGGGGCCTGGGGGGGGAGAATTAATTTACATTTAAAATCTGAATAAATTACATAAGTTTACATAAATGAATATATTAAAGATGAACTTATATGAATGAATGAAGGTCTTGCAATAGCTGAAGGCCTATAAGAGGCCTTGCACAAAGCAAGGCTGGCCTTTCCTTTGCTGCCGCTGCTGCATCACAGACATGAAACAGCAAGCAGTGGAGGGAGCCCTCATCCCACAGGTCATGCGAGAGGTCAAACAGTCGCCCTCACGCTGAGAGCAGATGCGTCAGGCCAGTGTGGGCTCCAACAAATCGCCGGAGGGCCAAAGGTTCATTGGAGACTGGGGGCTTCCTGAGGGCCGCAAGTGGCCCCAGGGCTGGGTTTTGGGCACCCCTGAACTAGATTACTAGAGTGTTCCTGCAACTCTTCTCTCTTCACCAAAATCTTCTCCTGAAGTTGTGCCTCTGTGCTATTTTATGCCTGCTCTAAAAGTGCCCTCAGAACAATCCTACCAGATTTGAAAGTCTGCAAAATGTTCCTACACTTCTCAGTCATTGAAAATGGGATTAGGTTCCAGAGCACTCTCTTCACCATACACTCTATGAACTTTATGAACCTGAATCTTAATTGGAAGTCAAGTCAGGAAGTGGACACAAATGTTTCCAACAATTTTAGAAATGGGTTATGTCAGAATGCCAGATGCAAGGGAGGGCACCAGGATGAGGTCTCTTGTTATCTGGTGTGCTCCCTGGGGCATTTGGTGGGCCGCTGTGAGATACAGGAAGCTGATGGGCCTATGGCCTGATCCAGTGGGGCTGTTCTTATGTTCCGCTATGCACCAAAACCAGTGCCCGTTTGCTGTGGAAAATTGACCCAGTCGAGACCACTTTCTAAAGACTGAAGAGTATCATCAGCTGGAGGCTATTACCACAATCCCCTCCCTGCATGGTACTGGCGCTGCCTTCTGCTCATGAAGAGGCCACTGTTTCTTCTCCTCCTGCAATCTCTGTCACCCCTGCCTGCCTGCCTGTAGCTACGCCAAACTCACCCACCTATCCTGAGTGCACCAGCAGAGTCACAGATAACAAGAGGTCAGTGGCAATTCTGCCCCTTGCAGATAAGTCAATTCACAGATAACATTTGCATATAAAGAGAACTGACTGTATTTCATAGTCTGAGCTCTTGTGCATTATATCTGTAGGGCTGATCTACAAGAACTATACACAAAATGTATTTTACCCACAATAAACACGAAGCACCTTGGTTCTGCAACTAATCTTGGTTTTCCTTTATTTGAATCAACCTACCTGTGGTGTTGGACAGCCCAATCCTATCTAAACTCCCCTGCTAATGAAGCCACAGCACCGAAACACATTTTGCATACCTACACATTTTGCGGGAGGTGGTTCTCTTCCAGGTAAGGGAACATTTCTTTTCTTGTCCAGGAGTAAGCCTCCATTGCTCAAATGGGTTTTCTTGGTCCTGTGCCAGCAGTTTTCCTGGTGCAAGTCCAAGTGGACCCAGGAAGGCTGGTCAAGGCCAGGAAGGGAGATAGGATATCAGTGGGGCTGCCGCTACTGTTACTGCCCCCTTCCTGGCCTCAACATACACCCTGCCCCAGTCTATGACCCATTCTGCCCATTTCCACCCCTGTGCCGACTACCACCACTGGGGTTTTTTCTGGGGCAGCTGCTAAGCAGCAACGGTCTGGCTGTGCTGAACAACGCATCCCCTTTTGTGACCACCAGAAAGCATGCTTTATGAAACAAAACTTCTGGCAGCACAGCGTGCCCATAGGTTACCTGTGAGAGTTTAGTATTATAACTATGCCACACCAATTCTGAGAGAGAGCGAGAAAAGTCTCGCACAATCCTATGAATGTCTCCTGAGAAATAAATCCCACTTCGGAGTAAGTCCCACTTAACTCAGTGGGGCTTATTTCAGAATAGATTTGCTTAGGATTGCACTGTGAAGGTAGTTATGGGATTTTTGTCTTTAATTGTTCAAAGACTTTTATCATGGAAGACCCACATAAACCTTAAACATACATTAATAATAAGATCAATAATAAGATATGGGGAACAGGGTTGGAAGCAGATGTCAGTTCTACAAATCAGGAGATTCCAGCTGTTCATACTTTGAATAAACATGGTCACATAACAGATACAAAGCAAAAATCAGAAAGGAAAACAGCTTAAACAAGCACTTCAGTATTCAGAATAATCCACATTACTTTTGTAGGAGGTCTGGTCTAGAGGGTAGAGCCTTTGTTAGCCCAAAGATAACATCAGAAGGTCGCCAGTTCGAGGACACCGGCAGGTCCCTGAATGGCTGAGAATGGCAAGACCTTGAAGCAGCTGACAAGCCCAGCTGAGTGATTCCACCTGCTCTTGGTGTGAGCAAGAAGCGTCTTGGCTGCCCTCCATGTGAGAGATGGAGCTGCTTGTCAACCTGCGTGGGAGAACTGGAGGCCAGAAGTGAGACCAAACCAGGAAGATCCATCTGAAATGCTGTTGGTTCTTGAAAGAGAGAACCTCTATGATTGTAAAAATTCCTTTGAGGGATTTAGGAACGCCTGCCTATGTAAACCGCCTTGAATCAGAGGAGTAATCTGTTGACCAGAAAGGTGGTATATAAATACCAAGATTATTATTATTATTATTATTATTATTATTATTATTCTTTTTCCAGAGGGAAATTATCAAGGTAGCTTTCGGACGAACGCAGAATCTGCCTCACAGCCAAGAGTATCAGGATATCAACATCATTCCTAAGCTCCAACTCCGATGAGTAATTTTTGACAGGGACTATCTGATTCAGAGGGATGCCAAATTTTCCTTCTATTAACTGCATCTGTATGGAAAGAAAAAGGAGTATATGGTTTCTTACCAAGAGCATCCTGACAATTTTCCTGACTTCTTGCTTCCTAAGAAAGCTGAGCCTGACATAACTAGACTACTGTCTGGACACTGCATATGCAAATAAGAAACAGCAATAATGTATGAATCAACAAAGCTTAGCATGCCATATTGTCTGGCACACAGGTCCAAGGACTGGCAAGTCACAGTAGGAAAGAGGAAAGTAAGTAAATTCTTTGCTAGGCAGTACAGGGGTGGGGGGAGGCTGGAGGGAGGGGGTTCCTGGGGTGGGGGAGAGCAGAGAGGGAGTGGTTCAGGCCTGGGGACGTGGTGTCCACGATATCTTAATCCCTGTTCCAGGCCTGAAAGCCCTAACCTGGGCTTCTTGGACTTCTGCCACTGATTTAGGTGGCATCGATCTGAGTAGCCCCATTGGGCAGGCTGGGACTCAACATGCATAAGGAAACAAATGTCCCCTTATTCCAAGGAAATCACTGGCCTGCTCCATTTCAGCACTGGATACAGTGAGGGCCATGTGGCCCTACTGTGCCAGTGCTTAATGGGAATGAGCTGTCTGTTAATATTCAAGACAATAATCACATTACCTGCCTCTGAACAGCCTTGCTTCTGTACACTCGAGAAACATCTTCTTCAAGAAGAGGGCTTATTTCATCCACTTTTGTCATTAAAACAAGCTGTGGCACACCTGCACAAAGACAATGAGTTATGGAACTGACAGTACCAAGTTTTGTGGCTCCTGAGAGACTTTGAAAAAGTCTTTGTGTGTGTGTGTGTGTGTGTGTGTGTGTGTGTAAACTAACAGGGCCTTTAGATATGAATTTGGATATAGGATCAGATGCATTTGAGAGGAAAAGGATCTTACATATACACTCTTCTTCTACTTGTTGGAAAACAAATGGAAAGACTCTCTGGGGAGAAGACTGGACACAAGCATCTTCTTCCTTTTCTGGTAAGGCAGATATAGAACTGATCATGTGTAGGTGTTCTTCATATGTTGGATGAAGCTTCTTGTAAGGTCTGACTCTGGGGATTCACCCAGAATCTTGACCACTGACTTGCAACAAACAGGGAGAAGAAATTATTTGAAAACTAAGACACTTTTTTGGCTTAGGCGTGTTTTTCAAACTGTGGGTCACGACCCACTTGGTGGGTTGCAAGCCTATTTCAGGTGTTTCCGTTCATTTCAATGTGTATTTTATTTTTAATAGACTTGATGATACCATGGTATGCGGCCACATTTGGGGAAATGTTACAGATCTGTACTTTAACAGGCTACTATGTACATGCTTTTTAACAATGACAGTGAATGGGACTTACTCCCAGGTAAGAGCAGATTTCAGGATTTCAGCCTTTGGAATGTTTAGGGAATTTTTAAAAAACAGGTCAGCAACTGCTTGGGAGTGTTAGGAGGGTTCTTTATTTTAAATAAATTTTTAAACATAGTTATTGTAAATTTTTGATTTACTTACTTAGGGTGCAACCCTGACCCATATATGAGCCAGCGCAAGTCCCTTGCACCAGCCCAATGATGTCAAGAAAGAGCTATAAAGCACTTTGGCGCCACCAATTGTGGACGGAGGCTGGCATACAAACATGCGCAGGCCTCCAGACGCCGACCCAAGACCTTCGGAGCCAGTGGAAAAGGAAAAACGTAAAGGTAAGCCCGCACTGGCCAAGTCAGACGGGTGCAGGGGCTGGGGTGGGGGCTGGAGAGGACAGGAGGGAAGCATTCCAGGGCAGGGGGGCGGGCCCGTTGGTATGCAGGGGTTGAGCAAGGAACAGGACCAGGATTCAGATGCTAACACAAGTTGTATGCGAACAAGTGACTAGTTCCCAATAAAAGGACTAGCTGTTACTCTTTAGCATGGAACCCCTAATCATCTCCCTCTAAGTAGGGTGTAGGCTGTGCACTTCAAGAAGTGTTAAACCCTTTGTTGGATGCTAACACAAGTGGTCGGTTCATAATAAATGAGGTGATATTCCCAGATTCAAAGACCAATTGACATCCATGGCATATGGAAGACATTAGCCATCTCCTGTTTTAACTAAAAAATATTGGTACACAACACTGACCAAACCTGATGGCTTTTCTTCGAATATCTTTCAGCTTTTCTTCTAGCTTCTCAGGAAGGATCTCAACTTTGGAGCCATCAATAATAAACACAACACAATGAATCTGGTCTTTCAGATCAGGGCGCTTGATGTAGCCAGGCACATTTGGGTGTATAGCATTAGATGGATTAAACTGAAAATAAAACAAGTAATAGCAATAATAATCAATAATAGACTATAACCACTTTCAGAGAACACAGTGCTGGAGAAATATCAACAATTCAACATGTTTTTAGCAAACACAGCAAACCAGGCTGAATCCAACTAAAATTCTTAGATGAAACTATGCTGTGATACTCATCTGGGGATATGCCATTGGATGAAGATGTCCTCTACTAGCAATACACAGCCGAACCCTATGTCCCACTGCTATAAGCAGCTTTGCACCAGCTCACACAGCGTGCCATTGGTGGGCCATTCTGAGCAGCTGCTACAAAAAGTGGCGGCATTAAAGGCGTGCTGCTGTGGCTGGCAGACTGCGCTGGAACAAGTAATCTGGCACAGTGGGCATTTCATGGGCAGAAGGAGAAGGAACGGAGCACTGTAGGGGGAAGCTCTGCTACTGCATGCTCTGGGCCAGCCCAAGATAAGATTGGGCTGATATAGAGTGAGCTGGTAATGGGGCTGCTGTAGGAAGAGTTTCTGCCAAAGCCACAATTTCACATGAAGCAGCAGCACTGACTGGATTCAAGGAGAATGAGACTGGGGAGGAAGGAGAAGGACAAAGAGGAACCATATATCTATGTTGTTTTAACATATATATTTTGTTGGTGCCCAAGAACCATGCACTAGAAACAATGAGGACATGCCCCTCTGTAAACCATAGCTGATTGACATATTCTATTTCAAGTGAACTGAAGAATATAAAATACTGCATCCTACCTGGTACCTGTCAGGAACATGGCCTTTCAACAGGTTGGCCACTTCATCCATGTCTAGGCCGGCTCCTTGCTTCTCTTCTAGCCCCATGGTGTCACAGAAAACAATAGGCAACGGCTGTCCAGTGTGTTTATTTTTAACTCCATAGGTTCTGTACTGTTTGTTCAGAAAGGCATCATATTGAAATACATGCAAATCCACTTACCTTTCTCTTTCTAAATATAGTATATGGCAAATATCACTTGCTGTAGGAAAGGGGTGAATATTCAAACCAGGAAGGACCTTAAAGATGTTTCTGACTTTCCTTGACAAAACCCTTTGGATCTATTTTGTTGCAATCCCACTCTTTGTCCGGGTTGATCTTCAAAATGGGTCACAAATGAAGAAGTCCCTCCTACCAGTTCCTTTTCTTCACAAGCAAAAACAAACAGCCCAATACTGACCTATGCTGATGAGGCCTGGCCAGTGCAACCTTAAGAACATAAGAAGAGCCCTGCTGGATCATGCCCAGAGCCCATCTAGTCCAGCTTCCTGTATCTCACAGTGGCCCACCAGATGCCTCAGGGAGCACAAACAAGACCACAAGATACTTGCATCTTGCTACCACCTCCCTGCATCTAGTATTCTATTTCCACTCACACCCCCCAACAAAGACACCAGATTGCAATTGGGTTGAACATGTACTAATTTATTAAACACAGTGACCAATTTTTAATGCATGAAACCTACTGAATATACCTTCCCTCCCTTGCCAGTCTGAGGCAGGCAAAAAAACTGCCACCCACAGCCAATTCGGATGACAGAAAAAAATTCCTACCCAGCCCTCATCATGAGCGACTAGCTAATCTCAAACTGTACATACCCATCATGGCTTGTAACCTGTGATGGACTTTTCCTCCAGAAATCTGTACAATCCCCTTTTAAAGGCATCTAGACTGGATGCCATCACCACATCCTGTGGCAAGGAGTTTCACAGACTAATTACATGCTGGGTAAAGAAATGCAGGTCAATACTCATTATTCATGAGGGTTCCATTCCAAGAACTCACCTGGATTGCAAAAAAATTATTTGCACTATAAAAAAAATTTATTTGCACTATAGCAAATAAATTTAAAAAACAAAGTTTCTTTGCTCTGGTGATTTAAAACAGCCTTGCTGACCTTTTGAAATGCACACAGAGTCAATCACTAGGAGGCAGGGATCCCTCTCTTCACCAGCAGCCCCAGTGACAGGAAAAGAATGGAGAAGGTGATGCTGTCATTTAGCCTTCTTTCACATGCTCAGGCAGAAGGGAGGAGTGAAGACTTGGGAGAGAATGACTGATGGATTGTCAGCCAGCTGCCCTCTCTGGCATTCTTAAATGACTGTTTTCCTTTAATTTAAAGGGCCCTTCTCATCAGCTTTGAAATAGAAAAATCTGTGGATTATTAGATTATACCTGTAATCACTGTATGACTGTCTCTCTGCAACAGTAAAAATCAGTTTTTTAAACTGATTTTAAAGGGGTGCATTTTTTCCCCTTCTCCAGGGATCAGCACATTTCTTCTGATTTGCAGGGAGTCAATCGTGTTGAGTCAAATCCCTGTATAACAAGGCTAGATCTGTATTTCCTTTTGTCTGTCCTAACTCTTCAGAAACTCCATTTTAATGGATGTCCCCTGGTTCTGGTGGTGTGAGAGGGCAAACAGCATCTTCTATCTATTGATCCCCTGCATAATTTTGTATGTTTCAGTCATGTCCCCCCTTAGGTACCTCTTTTCTAGACTAAAGAGCCTCAAAAACTGTAGCCTTTCCTCATAAGGGAGGTGCCCCAGCCCAGTAATCTTTTTGGTAGCTCTCTTCTGCACTTTTCTAGTTCCACTATATCCTTTTTAAGATGTGGGGACCAGAACTGAACGCAGTACTCTAGGTGCAGCTGTACCATCAATTTGCACAATGGCATTATAATATTAGCTGTTTTATTCTCAATCTCCTTTTTAATGATCCCTAGCATGGAATTGGCCTTCCTTACTGCCACCGCACACTGGGTTGACACTTTCATCGAGCTGTCCACTAGCATCCTGAGATCTCTCTCCTGAACTGTCATAGACAGCTCAGACCTCATTAGCCTATATGTGAGGTTTGGATTTTTTGCCCTAATGGGCATTACTTTACACTTACCTACATTGAAACGCATCTGCCATTTTGCTGCCCATTCTTCCAGCCACACTACATCCTAAGCTCATATTGAGCAGGCTGGAGGTCTCCTCGAGGTAAAGAGGGCGCATTACCTCAGAAAAATCCCAGCCTGCTCAATGGGGCAACTTGGATTTGCACCTGCTAAATAGCCAGCACAAGTCTGAGTTGACTCATGTTGGGTTTTCAGGCCCAGGAAGGGTGATAGGATGCAGCATGCACCAGCACTGCGGATCTCAATCCTCTCCCAGATCCAGTCCACTCATCCCTGCCCTCCCCCTACCCCTGTACTATTTGGAGCAGCTCTTACCTGCTCCAGCGCACGTTCTCTCTTGCATCAGCACCATCTTGCCAGTGCTCCTCACTGCTATGCAGTGGTGATGTGCTTTACAGCACGTTTGCAATAGCCTTGGCCAGTGCAGTAGTCACCACACTGGTGCTGGCAAAGATTAGAATTGTGCCGTAAAGCTTATCGTTGAGAAGGGTGGTGAAATGCAGCTCAGAAGGAAAGTGGATGGACAGATCTCACTACTGCCTGGCTCCAGAACATGAAATTGCAGTTTGGGTTTTTACTAGATAGAGCAAATAATTTATAACACATTTAAGCAGCAAATTACAGATCAGAGGAAGCTCAGAACCCTCATTTCATGTTGAGTCAGCCAGGAGCAGGCCTGCCTGCTTCTGTGTATGTGTGTGGAGTTGTGTAGAGGGAATCTGACAAATTCCCTCTTCTACTCAATTGTTAAAGGTCCAGAAGCCCTGAAGTTGAAAGCTTGGCCACCCCTACACTAATCAGAACTAAAACACAACTGAATGCATTTTCATATAAAATTTAGCAGTTCATACCCACCTCCATTGTCACACTTGTGGAATCTGATCCTGCAATGGCTTGATTTGTCACATAACCCCGAAACGCAGAATTCACAGAGTTGAAAAAGCTGGACTTTCCAGCTCCAACTGGCCCAAGGAACAGCACCCGATACTGTGGCACTGAATTCAAATAAGGCTTGTAACTTCCTATCTCATCCATTAGTTTCGATCTTTCTCTGTTAAGACAGAAAAACCCTTCAGAGGTGCATATACTAAAACCGAAGAAGAAAAATATACCTTTGTACATTAGCCACGAGGTCCAGCCTAGATATATCTGCAGACAATACTGCTAAGAGCGCAATTCAAAGTTGAAGATTCCCTGGCATAATGGTCCCTGAGATGGCAGAGGATGTCAAAAACGTGCCGTAAAGCATGTGCGCTTCCCCAGAGGGTAAGCAACACTGGAAGGCAACTGCACCGGATAAGCTGCATTGGATACTGTGGAGGCCATGCAGCCCCACTGTGCCAGCACAGTTTAGGATTGGGCTGCCTGTTTATTACTATGACAAGTAGAAAAGTGAAGCCTATCAGAAGCACTATACTTTATTGACAATTTAGACCAAAGTTGACATTTCAGTTGTTAATCAGTGACAGCAGCGACATGAATCTCAAGATGGACCGTCCTTACCATGTATTTATGGCACATACATGTTGAAACAAAGATATGCTGAAGGTGTTAACCTACCCAGGTGTCCATTCAACCTGCCTCCATGGAGTTTTCATGAGATCTCCAGCATCTGTAGGAAAACATCAGAATACTGTAAGAGCCTTCAACATAGTCAATATATGTTCATTTTTCTTTCAACTCGATATACTTCACATTCCAAGAGGGCCTGGTCATTCCCATGTAAATCTTCTGGACGGAATGTGTAGGTGGCAACAGTAGCATCTGTGGCCACCTCTGCACGATTTTGTGACAAGAATATAATGGATCTGGCTCCAAAACAAGGACCAATTCCTGAAACATCATATACAGCCTGACTGGGTACTTTCACTGGGATTTGTAGTGGGCTAGACTCTTTCCCTTTTAGTCTATAGAGGAAAGCTTCGCTATCATTTATATAGTTCCCAGATGAAGTATAACTTTGACTGGTATCGGCTCCAAAAATATAGCCACGTGCATTGTATGCCACTACTACAGTTGGACCTTGTTGGTTGCAAATATTGTGAAAGGTATTAATGTTGTATGTGTCAATGCTTCCCTTATAGAGGAGGCTTAGGTGCCTGCATCTCAACAAATGCTGCAGCAGCTGTTTCTCTTCTTTGGTCAGCCGGGATTTGCTGTCAGCCATGTTTAATCTAAAAACAGCAAAAAGATTTTACAAAGGTGGCCTTTCATGTTTTATATCGACATCCTTATTTACATTCAATATCGTAATCTGGAAAAGACTCCACACCGGGCTTCTGAAACATGAAATACCCATCAAAGTAATGGGGTGGCATATGTGGAGGAGGCAGCTTTGTGCACAGAGAAGGACTGCTGTCACTCAGAGAATCCCCATTACTGGAAGCCAAGCTACCCATTGCCAGATTGTTAGGAGGACAATTGCAACTCTTTCTGCAAGTGTAATGTGTCATTTGAGAGTGGTGAAGGGAACGGAGGCCAGAAACAGGGCCTTCTCGGTGGTGGCACCTGCACTGTGGAATTCTTTGAATTCCCTTTGAATTGAGGGCAGCTTCCTCATTATTCATGTTCTGGTGGAACCTGAAGGCTTTTTTATTCAGGAAAGCCTTCATGGCGCTATAAGGGCTGTTTTTATAAATTTATAAATTATGTCTTTTACTGCGTGATTTAATCTGCTGCTATGTATTTTTTCTTGCTTTAATTGTTTTTAAGTGTTTTGTATTTTTTAATGTTTATTTGTATCCTTGTTTGTTTGTGTTTTAACTTGATTGTTAGCCGCCTTGGGTGCCCTTTAGGGAGAAAGACGGAATACAAATCAAATAAATAAATAAATAAATAAATATGCAAATTAGTCAATGCACTGCCCAATCCTATCCCCCATTGTGTTAGAACAAGGGGGTCCAAACTTTTTGGTAGGAGGGCTACATCATCTCTCTGACACCATGTTGAGGAAAAAAGAAATAATTTATGTTTCAAATTTAAATGAATTTACATAAATGAATATATTAGAGATGGAACTTAATGAATGAATGAAGGTCTTGCAATAGTTCAAGGCCTATAAAAGGCCTTGCAGAAAGCAAGGCCAGCCTTTCCTTTGCTTCTGCTGCTGCATCACAGACATGAAACAGCAAGCAGTGGAGGAAGCCCTCATCCCACAGCTCACTGGAGAGGTCGAACAGTTGGCCGTCATGCTGAGAGCAGCTGCATCAGGCCACAGCAGGCTCCAGCAAGTCTCCGGAGGGCCAGAAGCTCCTTGGGAACTGGGGGCTCCCTGAGGACTGGATTGGGAGTCCTTGAGGGCCGCAAGTGGCCCCAGGGCCGGGGTTTGGGCACCCCTGTGTTAGAGGATGGAAAACTGAATGAACTAAAAACTAACCCCAATAAACAGTTTATTGAAGTGATTAACTATGGGTGAAACTGTTGAGGAAATCTTGTGAAACCATATAGTCACAGAACCCAATCCTAGTGTCCCCCTCAACAATTGTCCCCTCCCACATTGCAGTGGGCAGCAAAATGGTTACTGCTGCATCCAGTGGTTGGGGAACTAGTCCAGGAGATCTCCTCTGAGTAAGCCTTCCTTACCCTGTGGGACTTCCCCACAGGATGCAGTGCATGCATACTCCAGTGGTGCAGCTGAAACAGTGTGTGTGTGTGGGGGGGGGGTTAGATAGGATTGGAGTGCAAGGGTAAACCTTCTGAGTTCCTCAGACCTCTTCATCAGGTTAGATGTTAAGCAAAACAACAGGGTGGGAAAACAGAGCCTGTTCCGCCTGCCTTACAGGTCTGCAGTTTATCTTAAGAGAGTATTGGGGGTTATCTACAGACCCCTGTTTAGCCTAACAGCCTCACTGAGCTCCGTGTGCACCCAAAACTACTGGGATGAGCAGGAGACAACAATTTTCACAGTACGGAACATCTAGCACAGATCTCTTGTTAGGCAAAAAGGAAAGAGAAACTGTCAGAAGTGAAAGCAATACTGACTTTATGCAGTATGGACAAATTTGGGGGGGGTGTATTTGGTAGGGAGCCAACAGAGGCTTGACTGGAAGTATGACCTAGTGGTTGGAGGTTTCCTGGGTATTGTGGAAGACAGTGAGCAGCTGCAGGCACCTGAGGCCCTGATCGCATGCAGGCAGCCTCTGAGTTCAGTGGGGCTGCTCCCCTACAAGGGCACGGAAGACTGCCCGCTTTTAAAGCACCCCCCGGCGATCAAGGAAGGACGGCGCCGCCTCTGCAAATAAGCCACGCTTGGGAAAGGCTCCGGAGCGCCAGGACAACGCGGCGTTCGCTTCCAGCGCTGCGGGATCCCTCGAGCAGGAAGCCCGGAGTCCTCCAAGCCCCAGCCGGGGAACACAGCCGCGGCTTGGCCCCTTCCTGGTCTTCCCTGGCCGAGGCCAGAAACAGGATAGGGGTCAGTAGCGCCAGCCTCAAGCTTTGGACTCTCTCTCTCTCACACACACACCATCACACGGGACTGCTGACCCCCCCCCCGCGATGTGGTCCTACCCCCAGCAGGCAGCTCTGGCAGCCCCCCCTCCCCTGTGCATAGCGGCAGGGGCCAGAGTCAGCCCGTGCAGCCTGCGCGCCCTTACCCTGGGAGGTCTTCGCCCCGGAGGCTGGCTGCCCGGTCCGATCCGCACTTTCCTGGGCGGGAGCCTC
This sequence comes from Tiliqua scincoides, assembly GCF_035046505.1. Lineage (NCBI taxonomy): Eukaryota > Metazoa > Chordata > Lepidosauria > Squamata > Scincidae > Tiliqua > Tiliqua scincoides. The sequence continues at coordinate 143,309,207 of NC_089824.1, forward strand.
ATTGACACGCATACCAAAGAGCTGAAAGAGCTTCTGCAGGGGTCCCGCCATGCTCCTTCCTCGGTTGAAAACCGAAAGCAAAAGCAAAAGCAGCGAGAGCTGCCCGGCAACGGGAGGCTCCCGCCAAGCTGCAAGGCAGCTGCGCAAGAGATGGTGCTTCCCTGTCCCTGGAGCAAGGGGGCCCCCAGCCCGGCTGATTCCGGGGCAGCCCCACTCACACAAGGGGGGGCTGAGCACTGCCTTAACTCCAGAGCCCAGGTTCAGCAGGTGGGTAGACCTGAGCTCTTGGCTGAACTTTGGCCTTCGTCGCTGAGCTTTGCTGGGCTCCCGCCTGGATTTGGAGCCCTGATCTACCTGCCAGGTAGACCTGGGTTCCCATTCCAATCTGGTGGCTGGGGACAGTGGGCGTTCCCCTGCTGCCCAGCTTTGCTCCTCATCCCGGCAGGCGCCCTTCTCCGCTGGTGCAACAGTTCAGGGGGGCACACACCCAGTCCCCCCCCACCCGGATCCACTCCTGCATTCATCTCACTGAGGATGCCTCTCAACTAGGCAGAGGACTTCAGCTCCAGAGGCGCTTTGGCTGGAGAGAAGAGCAGGCAGGCTTAGCTCTGGCTGGTGGTGAAAGATGCATTGGTGAGCAGAGGGGTGTGTGTGCGTGTGTGTCTATTGCACATGTTGGCTGCAATCCTAAACTGTCATGAAAGGGCAGGGACACCAGCCACTGATCCAGGGCAGTGATGCCTAGTGCCAAGTGCTCCTTTCCCATCCCCCACTCTTCCAATTAATTCAGACATGCAGCTTGATGGAATAAGACTTGGTAAATCTAGTCCTGTGCCACCAGCCCAAGAGATTTACAGCCCATTCCTATGCATGTCTACTCAGAAGTAAGTCTCATCAGAGTCAGTGGGGCTTAATCCCAGGAAAGTGTGGATAGGATTGGGCTGTCAGTTCCCAGAGCGGTTCCCTGGGCAAAACCCCTCCCCAAGAACACCATTTAGGGTTGTCAAAATGTCCTCACTCTGACAGTAGTGCATGCAGAACAGGGAGCCTGACAAATCCACTGATCCCAGAACACGGCAGAGGCTTTATATAATTATTTATTTTCCACATTTTTATACCGCCTTTCCTCCAAAGAGCTCAGTGCAGTGTATACAACTGCTCCCCTCCTTTTGTCCTCACAGCAACCCTTGTGAGGTGAGGTTGAGAGAAAGTGGCTGGCGCAAGATCACCAAGGAAGCTTCATGGCTGAGGGGGGATGTGAACCTGGATCTTCCAGCTCTGCCTCCCAAACCACTATAGCACCCTGGCTCTAAGCAACAAGATAAGGGGGGGAAATGCAAACAGGCTTGGTTTTTCACAAGTTAATATCCCCTGAATAGTGCTGGCTCTGCAGGGAAGCCTCACACGTGCAGGCCCTGCTGGACTAGGCTGGGAGCCTGGATCCCAACATAGCCTAACCTGAGCTGAGGGGACCAAGAGCCCCCAAAATCTGGAGGGGAGGACAGACCAACCAAACCAGAACCTAACGCTCCTGGCTGACACTTAGCCATGACCACAAGTGACATCATCAAGCAGGAACATTTTTAACAATCCTAGGCTGCAATCCTACCCACAGTTACCCAGGAGTAAGTCCCACTTATTATCATTGTTAAAAGAATATACATAGTAGCTTGTTAAAAGTACAGGTCTGTAACATTTCTCCAAATGCAGTCACATACCAGGGTAGCATCAAGTCTAATATATTAAAAATAAAATATTGACATGAATGAGAGAGTGCCGGTTTAATCGCGCTTGGAACTTTCACTGTTTAGAAGCTGCGGGGAACCCTGCAAGCGCTCCGCAGGGCTCCCCACACCCCCTGGGAGCATGTAAGGTTAGTTGAAAAATAGCCTCCTTCCTCTGCAGGGGTGCAATCCTGGGGATCGCTTTGCTGCCTCTGCCCCTGCCCCCACAAAGACTTACCCCAAGAGTAAATTTCCCGGGAAGTTTGAGAAACACTAATCTAAACCATTTTGAAGGCCAAGTTACAGTGCCGCTATACAGATCATTATAGTGATCTGTATTTTGTTCCTCCTCCCTATTTTTCTCAGGTACAGAACGTCATTCAATTCCCAGATCTTCAGCTCTCATTTTCTCGTGTCAGTATCTTTGTTTAGAGCCAGGCACATCGTCGCCGCTGTCTCATCTCCTTGTGCCGTTCTCCAGTTTATTCATTATTTCTGAGATATAAAAAAGGTACTACTATAGGTGAGTCAAGGTATCATTCTTACAATGTGTCTACCAAGTAATATAATAATCAGAGACAGCGTGTTCTTGTTCCATAAAACATACATCAGAACATTTGGGAATTATTAGTTCCTAGGCAGTGGCTCAGTTAATCATACATCTTTTTTTTCTCTCCTTGAGTTATTGGTTTTATTACAAAGCTTCCATGCAGTAGGATCAAGATAGCTGTTCATTGCAATAGGTAGCAAAATGCATGCACAAAGTCATTCCTCCATCTGTAGGGTGCACTTTGAGCACTATAGGCATGCCAGTCATTTTTTCCGCTTCGTGAAGATAATCAAAACAGAGCTTATAAGAAAGAAATGGAAGATGCAACAGTTCCTTTGTTACCTGTTCTGCTAGCTTATCTCAATAAAGAGTTGTTCTGTTGTCTATGGGAAATGCTCTCAGTTGGCATCCTTCAGTCTCAGAAGACTATGGTATCGCGCTCTGAATGGTGGTTCTGGAACAGAGTGTCCTCTCCAGTGCACGAAGCCTGGGTAAAGTAGATATGGAGGATAGGCTGTTACCCATGCAGCAAATCCCCCCTTCCACGTCACTGAAATGGTCCAATGGAAAGGCAGAAGCCAATACGGTTGGTTCCAGCGATGTCGCAGGAGTTGCCAGAACGTGACTGTGTTCAGCCGTGAACTGCCTCAGGGACTCCGGCTCCGGATTTTGCCTCGAGGATGACTCCTGAAGCCTTTTCCATAACTGGATGTAGCCACAAGGCAGTGGAGGTTTGGGATCAGAGTTTTCCTTCTCTCAGATGAGCTGCCTTCCCAGGCTAATGAGTCCCATCTACCCGGTGGCTGTTTAGTCGCCTCTTACGACAAACTGAGGGCCTGCTCACTTCATACATTTCATCATGTATATACCACTTGTATATACCATCATGTATATCAGATCTATTCCACCTGGAAGTATTTATTTATTTTTCACATTTTTATACCATCCCTTCCTCCAAGGAGCTCAGGATGGTGTACATACTTCTTCCCCTCCTTTTGTGTTCACAACAACCCCATGAGATAGGTGAGGCTGAGAGATAATGACTGGCCTCAGGTCACCCAGGAAGCTTCACGGCTGAGCACTGATTTGAACCTGGATCTTCCAGATCTAAGTCCAACTCTTGAACTGCTACACCTTTCTAGCGCTCAACTGAAAAAGAAACAGAAAAAAACTCTTACAGACCAGTCCCATCACCAGCCAATGCCAGTGAACCACCGGGTACACCAATGCAAAGATAGTCCCCCATCACAAAGCCCGACTACCAGAAGCTGTTGCATGGATGCTGCAGCTGGAAAGCCACATGCCACAGGCAACAGGGCACAGACCAGCATTTGGCACAACCCTGCCAGTGGAGATATGGGAAAGGAGTGTGGAGCAAGCAGGGTGGGACAGGGGCAGGATGATGTGGAGTCAGCAGCTGCTGGGTCCTAAACCCCATCCTGGGCTGGATGCACCACCAGCGACTCTTCAGATCTTCACCAGAAACTGAGCTAGCATAAGTCTGAGGAGTCCCATAAGGGACAGTGCGGTGGCCAGGACAGGGGAGTATTGCCACTAGACTGGCCTCTCCATCAAGACACTGCTTTGGATTCAGAAGACATAAGTTGGCAACCTTGCATGCAATGCACTGCAGTGGTTCTCAAACTCTCTGGGAGAGTTTGAGAGCCACTATTCTGGGAGAGTTTGAGAGCCACAGAGTCTTTGCAGGGGAGTGCGGGTAAGTCTTTGTGGGGAGGGAAGCAGCGGGGGCAGGGGGAAGGCAGCAACATGATCCCCAGGATTGCATCACTCAGGGGGCTCCAGGGACTGGCATTTAGTTACCAATCCCTGCAGCAGCATCCTGGGGGTGTGGGGAGCCCTGCGTGAGCATCTGCAAGGCTCCCCAGCCTCCAGAAAGCGAAAGCGTGATGATTACGCTCCGCCTCCGCAAAATCGGAAGTGGAGCGCGATCACTGCACTTTCACTTTCTGGAAGCTGGGGAGCTCTGCTGATACTGGAGGGACTGGTAAGTAAATGCCAGTCCCTGCAGGTACCTTATGTATTGGAATTGCGGAAGAACTGGCGAGGAGATAGATGTGGTGTCAGCAGTGGCCCCTTTAAGGGTAAGACTTGGGCATCCAGCAGAGTGTGCTGCACAGCTGGAGCCACTGGAAGGTAATAAGGCCCTCAGGGATATAAGGAGCACCTGAGGCAGAACGGGTTGGTGGGTGATAGGAGTGCAGGTTGGAGGTAGGAGAGGAGACTGACTGGGTTTATGGAATTGGGAATCGGATTGTGACTGGACTTTGGCTTTGAACTTTGATTTGGATACCCTGACGGATTGGACTGACCTACCTGGAACCTGACCATTGGACTGGAACTTGGCTTATTGGCAACTCTGATTGGACTGGCTTGCAAGGCCCAGTGGCTTGGGATTTGGCAAAACACCTTAGCAACAAGGTGTCACTACCTCCCCCCTGCCCCCACCCCTTAAAGGGGCAGAGGCCAGGGCTCTCAGGCTGGGACTTCGTAACGCCCTTGTTTGAGAAGCCCTGCACAATAGGATTGGGCCAACATTAGTTTAATGTGATTTGTCCAGCATAAGTAATTTAGCTCTTCTACAGAAATTGGCTGTTCTGGATACTGAAAACAATACATGGCATTCAGAATTGCTTGCTCCAATAGAAACTATTTTTATTATGAATTGTTTGTGTGTGTGGGGAGTGTTCAGGCAAGGAACTGTGTCAGGGCTAGCTGAAGCCTGTGTCCTCCTCCCAAGGACAAAGTTCCACTGCTAGGGTATTTAAGAAGATCATGCTGATAAGCAGGAAAACTGCAGAGGCAATGTGGGTGTAGGTTCACCATTTAGTGATGAGTCACAGCCCAATCCTATGCTTGTCTACTCAGAAGTAAATCCCTTTATGGTCAATGGGTCTTACTCTCAGGAAAGTGGGGATAGGATTGGGCTCTGAGTTACCAGAATGCCCCCTCCTTGGGTTCATGCACAAGCTTTTTGTGACATGGGGTGGAACAGCATGAAGACACTGGAAAATAAGAGAAGTGTATGTGATAGTATCAGTCACTTGTGCTTAGCTTAATTACAATAGTGATTGGGGACTAATGCATGATGTCAAAGGCTTTGTGAAAAAAGTGGGTATTAAAAAAGGTTTGACATACAAACAAAGGTTTAATGTACAAAGGTTTGGTGTACAAAGAAGCACACCACAAGTTTTCTGGGAGGCAGTTCTGAGCATCAGGGACAGCAAAGAATGGACCTCTACCAGTCCAACCATGAAGCAAGATGAAGCAGACTGCAGTGGTAGACTGTAAGGGATCCAAGGGGACAGATTCAGGATGCACTTCACTACTGGCCCAATACTAATTCCACCACCACCACTAAAACTAGCATTCTGGTGGCATTCTGCTTTACAGCCATTGTAAACGGCCTTCCCGAGGTGCACAGAAGTGTGTGCTTCTGGCCCACCATTGGAGAGGCTGGAGCAGCCCTGCAAGCAGCAGAAGATCCACTTACCCAGGTAAGTCACTTGGGAGGCAGGATGGGTTGGAGGGAGGATGGAACGGGGGCAAAAAGAGAGTGGAATGAGCCTTTCCAGAGCGGGACAAGCCTTAGCATATGGAGAGCTTGGAAGCTATCAGCAGGGAAGAAAGCACCACAAAATGGAGGTAGTCTCTACAGGAAAAAGTCTATCAAAATGCAGCGTAGACAACTTTGCTTACTAGTAAAGATGACAAAATTACTTAATATTTCACACACACACCCCCACACAAAATAGAAAGAATTCTAAGATATACATTTTGCCTCACAGCATTCATGCATTCAGACAAAAATACCATATCTGGCCTGAATCCTAAGTCGGCTGACCCGGCTATATCTGTTAATACTGGATTAACTGGATGTTTATAATACTCCCAGTTACCACAAGATGGCCCTCAAAGAACAGTATTGTTCTTTGGATTCCTCACACATAATCCAAAACATGAATTATAAGATAGAGTATATACAAAGGAATCGATCCCCAGCTTGCATATTTACTTTAATATGATCTCTTTCTCGCCTATTCCTATCTCATTCTTATACCGATGGTTCTCACCTCACCTCCATTTTGCTCTGCATTTTTGGTTATGCCAGGCTCCAGGGTGACTGATGCTCATGGCAATTGCCTGTCACATGTAAATCAAAGCAAATCCTGGAGAAAAACCTTACCAATTTAGCAAAACCAGCTTTTCTGTTAGTGTTTATACAATTTAAAATCCCATCTCAGGCCAATTACATAACTGAGCAAACTGTGAGTTCACAGGTTTGTAAACGACATCTGTGCTTGTGTTTTCGACATATGTCATAATTTCATATGGATTTAATAAAAAGAACACTCGACTCTAACTAGCTGAAGGTGCCAAAAGATGAATCAGTATCTTGAAGGATATTAGATTACTCTTAAATTAGCCAATATTAAAAGATCCAACTCAGTATTATGAAAAACTGAAAACAAGATTAAAATTTTTATTACTGCCCCAACATATAATTCCTAAAAGATGCACTGGGCGCAAAAAAATAAGAATGTCAGTTTTTATCTGCCATTTTAAGTAGATTTTTTTTTTCGCCCATACAATAGAACTGTTTGCATTTGCAGTGGAATAGGACTGGAAGATTCAAGGGGAAAAAAACTTTATTTCACCAGAGATTTGGGCAATATGCAGAGTATCATAGCACAGTGGTTCTCAAACTGTTTAGCACAGGACCCACTTTTGAGAATGACAATCTGTTCCGGACCCACTGACAGTGATGTCATCAATCCAGAAGTGATGGAGTGGCTGGACGTGACATAATCAAACAGGAAGTGCCCTTGTGATGTCAGAAGTTATGTCATCAAGCAGATGTGACATCTCCCTTTAATGTAGTCAACACCATGTGGTGGAGGCACAGGGAGAGTACCTCATGGCATTTTTTTTACCTTTCATTGGGTTATTTCCCAGCCATTTTCCAATAGCAAAGTGTATAAAAAAACACTTATTTACAACTTTGACACCACAAAGTAATATCCTGGACTGCAGGAATGCCAGAGCAAATTTTATGCAAAGGTCAGCTTGGAAGAATGTAAACATCTCTGCTAATCAGAGCCACAGTAGGCCACAATTTCATGAGCTGGAAATCCAGAAAAATGAAAGCAAATGCAAACAGCTTAACAGAGCCATAGCAAGCAAGGGCTTCCTACTGCACCAATCCCTAGTGAGGCTTAAAAAACTGTGTCTTGGGCACACATCAGCAAGGCTGCAAAAGAGAGCCCAAGGACAGATTTCTGCCTTGCATTTCGGAGACCATTCCTTGCATAAGATAAACAGATGCTCCTTCCCACCTCCAGCTCTAAATAATTTCAAGTGGTTTCTAGGTAGAAGTAAGGCTTTCTTCCTCCACTTTTCAAGAGAAAGGAGGTGTGTAAAGGTTCAGGCAAGGAAGGGAGCAGGATAGAAAATCAGAGGATTACGGGGGGGGGGGGACGACTTGAAGTTGGAAAATGGGGATTTGGCAGTAGTGGGAAGGGAGAAGAGAAAGAAGGGGGGAGGGAAGTGGAAAGAAATTTTCCTCAAAACACTCCCTGAAAACAGTGTAACATCCTCACTGTCCCACAATGCATTGTATTTTTTTAAAGGGAGCTGCCAGCACAACCACCATCATCGCAATCACTGCAAATCTTTCAGTCTATTTCACATACCTCTGCAGATCACCAGAATGCTTAATTCACTCCCCCAACTCCCCCAATTTCACACACTCTTGCAGCAGTGGTGGGCCTGAAGGGGGTCAGTGGGGGCAAATGCCCTGGGCGCTGCATCCACACAGTGCTCCAGACTGCATGGGAAGCTTTCTGAGGCTTCCGATGTGATCTTAAGCAGTATGTACTTCTGGTTTCCCAGAAGTATTGCTTAAGACTGCAGGAAACCTCGGAATGCTTCTCTAGATGCTCCCCATGTAGTGTGAGATGCTGTGGCACTGGGTAAGGAGGGGGGCAGCATGGTGTGGGTGGCAGCATTGTGGACCATTGCCCTAGGACGCATAGCGGAGCAGGTCCATTACTGTACTGCAGATCACCAACTTGTTCACTCCCCCCAAATCCCCTACCCCAGGGGTGCTCAACATGTCAATCCCAATCTACCGGTCGATCGCGAGGCAAAATGAGTCGATCACGGAGCCCTTAGTCTACTCTAGTCTATAGACTAAGGGCTCTGTGATCGACTCATTTTGCCTTTAGCTGCTAAAGGGTTGGGCTTGACTTTGCAGGACAGCCCTCACTAATCGATTGCGGAGCTCTAGCTAGACCTCTCCCAACCGGGCCACATGGGAGCGGCGAGGTTGCTTCGGGGGCAGCAGGCAGGCTGCGGATTTCTGCCCTTAGCATCACCAGCTTGGGCTCTTGCGATGGCTCAGCTTCAGGCGCGCTTCTTCACCGATGACACGAGGTACGTGTGGGAAGGAGCCTGGCTGGGGCTGCAGTGCTAGCCACTTACATGGGAGTAAGCCCTGTTGGCTCTAATGGGGCTTTCTTCTGAGTAGACATGCCTAGGATGGGGCTCTGAGGCTGCAAGCTTGTCCACACTTTCCTGGGAGGAAGCCCCACTGGCTCTAATGGGGCTTACTTCTGAGTAGACATTCATAGGATTGGGCTCTGGCTTCGTGGAACTAAAACTGAGCCACATATTCAATTCAGTCCCAATGGAACTGTGAGGTTGTTTTGTACCATCACTTCACACTTCCCTGGAGGTGAATCCTTTGAACACAGATTTACTTCTGAGTAAACATGCAGAAAACTGTACTGTTAATCGCTTTTTTCCCCCTATAACTTTTTCTTTGTATCCCCCTGTGCATCTGTTTGCTAAATGCAGACACTTTATGTTTCTGATAAAATGGGCTTTGGGGCCCAATTCCATGCATGTCTACTCATAAGTACATCTCATTATAATCAATGGGACTTGCTCCCAGGAAAGTATGGATAGGATTGCAGCCCTACAACACAGTCCTATGCTTGTTCTACCATGAATTAAATTCCATTATAGGCAATGGTGCTTACTCCCTGGTAAATGTGCATAGGATCAATCCAATGCCTGTCTACTCAGAAGTAAGTCCCAGTATAGTCAATGGTTCTTACACCCAGGTAACTGTAGTGGAGCTAAACAAGGGTTGGGCTTGACTTTGCAGGGAAGGCTCAGAGCAGAACTTCAGTTGTGCCTTGGAGAACCTGAGGAGCATCTCCAGAAGGGCTCGGGAGCAGCCTGGGACTGTCTGGAGGAGTTGCTTGGGGCCACTCAGAAGTGCTGCTGATGCAGGGTGGTGCCAGCCTCCAGCTGGGGAAGTTCAGCAGCAATTGAGAGATGCAGGTACCCAAGGCTGCGGTCCTCTCCTCACTTACCTGGGAGTAAGCCCCATTGACTAGCATGGGACTTACTTCTGAGGAGACAGGCTTAGGCTTGGGCACACAAGCTGCAATCCTCTCCACACTTACATGGGAGTAAGCCCCATTGACTAGCATGGAGCTTGCTTCTGAGGGGACATGCAAAAGATTGGGCTCTAAAGCAGGGGTGCTCAAACTTTCAACTTTAGGGATGCTGGACCTTTAACAAGTGTATAGAAGAGAGAATTTCAGCAGGTGCAACTTGTCATCCCACAGATGACAAGCTGCACCTGCTGAAATTCTCTCCTACACAATTTTAAAGGTCCAGTATCCCTAAAGTTGAAAGTTTGAACACCCCTGCTCTAAAGCTCCTATCCACACTTACCGGAGAGTAGTCCCCATTGACTAGCATGGGACTTACTTCTGAGTAGACACCATAGGGTTGGGCTCTGAGGTTGCAATTCTGTCCACATTTACACAGGAGTAAGCCCCACTGACTATAATGGGATTTAAAAAAAACTCTGGTAGATCTCCGGGCCTTGCTGGGTTTCAAAGTAGCTCTTGAGCCAAAAAAAAGTGTGAGCACCCCTGCCCTACCCCATTTCACACACTTCTGCAGATCACCAACTTGCTTAATTCACTCATTTCAAATCCTTCATCCCATTTCACATACCCCTACTGATCACCAGCTTGCTTAATTCACTCACCCCCCCCCCCCCCCAGCAGCAGTCCTGAAGCTTCTCTAGGCAGACTGGAACCTTTCAAAATGGCAGCGCCCAAGTTTGCCAGCTCCCAAGATGGCAGCCACCAGCCAATCGCAACCCATAGTTTGAGAAACACTGTATAGCATAAGATGAAGCAATCAGCAATACAAGTTTGACATTTATTGGAACTGCCAGTTGAACATTCAGATGATCGAATATGATAATAAGCAGGAATAATGTAGGGTTACTATGGGCGCATCCAGTTATAAAATTAGAGATTGCAAGCATTTGAGTAACACAAGATTCTTTCATTAGACAGAATGAAACAGTCCATGTGACAAATGACTGCTGTATAACCTCAAAATATAGGAGAGGATAAGAGAGGTAGCTGACAAAAAGGGGAAGAAGCACCACCTGTCTCAGTGACTTGGAATATTCTAAAACTACTTGCTTGGTTTAGTCTATTTTCTCTTCCAAATGGAAAGCTTCTGATGAGGAAGCCATTGGGGGTGCAATCAACACAGCTCCCTTCTGAGCCTCTGCAGCTCAGAGTGTGCTTTTGAGTGTGCAATTGCATTCTAATAGGGATCAATGAGAGCAGCTACTGAAGAACAGAAGCTGCCATCAGCTTAGATGAACACGGCTTAAATGATGAAAAATTCAGCTTCATTTCCCCACCATCCTTTTTTCTAGCAAATTGAAAAGAAAATTACCATTGCTGGAAGACTGCATCCATTTCTCATTTTGCAGAGTCCCGTGGCACCTTCAGAGCTTCCAATAATGTTATTGCAGCAGATGCTTTTGTGAACGATGACAAAGAAAATGTGATCTGAGTTCAGACCATCATTCAAAAGGTTTTCAGATACCTGCATTCTCACCATTGTGTCCAATGCATGTATCAGATTAGCACAGAGTATTTGCTTGAAGTGACATTTGATTGTTTGGGTAGAAGCATTGAGTGACAGGAAGCCAAGTTGCCCCCTTAAACAAAATAATCTGGATATAGGAAAATAACATCATCAGGGCATTTCTAATCTAGAATCAGTTCTGAAGTTTCCACCCATTTGGTTTGTCCCAAAACAGTTTCAGGTGCCTTTACATGCAAGCTGTGGAGAGAGGAATCTCGAGACAGATGTCAATCAGAAAACTTCTCAAAACTTCACCAACACTATTTCTTAAATTAGAAAGGTTTTTAATGCTTCAGAGAGAACCTATATTCTGTTCTCAGTGTAACCATAAGTAGCTTTAAGCAACCATTCAGAGATTCACAGCCCAATCCTATGCATGTCTACTCAGAAGTAAGTCCCATTACAGTCAATGGGGCTTACTCCCAGGAAAGTGTGGATAGGATTGGGCTGTCAGAGAGGCCAATTGATTGCATTGTCACTTTAATAGCTCTCTGGTTACAGGTCTGTGGCTTAATACAGCTTTTTTTTTTTTCTTTTTAAAGCCATCAAATAGTTCCATTATGCAAAAGGAGAGCAAGGTTCACTACTATGGATGACGATGACGTGATTTAGCTATTGTTATTGGGTTATTTATGCTGTTCTGCCTGCCCTGTTGAAATATTATGCCGCTAATTCAGAGCCCGAAATTATATGGATAAAGAGTTTCTGATAAGGAGGACACATCAGGAAGAAAACATAGATCCAATTCAAATGTGTAGGTTTTCTGAACGTTTCTCAGAGTAGGCTACCATTTCAAGAAGTATTTTCACGCTTTCTGCCCATGTCTCAGACCACATGTGATTATTTTTCAGGAGCACTTATCTGCCTGTCTATTATGAGATATAAAAAGTAACCACAGCAGATGCACTTAAAGTTCCCTTCTTTTTCTGCACTGAACCTTCACTGTATCCAAATTCAGGCCTTGAAACCGTGAACCACTCCTTCCCACTACGATCTCATTGTAGCCTCTGTTGAAGTGACACCTATAGCCCTCTCCCCATTTTCTTTTCTTTATTCCTTTTCCACTCCATCTCCTTTAAAAGACCTACTTCCTAATGTGTCACCAAATGTGTGTTTTCTTTCAGGCTGCAAAGAGCCACTTCCAACTGTAGCTATCACACACTTGTACCTGTATGATTCCATAATACTGAAGACATGTTTTTATGGTGGGTACACATATGAAATTCTTAGGTACCATCAGAGGTGGATTCGGGGGGGCCTTAGCTGTGTGCCCTCCCAAACGGTCACACCAGTGGGGAAGGGCACCTGCTGGGATGGGGAGCAGCCCAAGCACAACTGGAAACCCAGGTCTACCCACCTGGAAGAGGCAGAATGGGAGCCCAGGTCTACCCAGTCCATTAAGTAGATCTGGACTCCAAATCCAGGCAGGAACTCAGGTCTACCTGCACAGCAAACCTCAGCCATGGAGGCCAATTCAACCAGAAGCCCAGGTCTACCTGGTAGGTAGATCTGAGTTCCAAATCTGGGCAGGAGCCCAGGTCTACCCACCCAGCAAACCTTAGCCACGCAGGAGCCTGGGTCTACCTGCCTGGTTGACCTGGGCTCCGGAGCTAAGGTAGTACTCATGGCGTCCCCCAAACACAAACACTGGATACACCCCTGGATACCATACAGAACATATTTGAGTAATGGGATGAAGCACCATCTATTTCTCCCTAGGAACAATTGAGAAAGCCTTTTGAGGCTTCCCTGCATTCTTAAACATTACATCCAGGAAACCAAAAGTACATACTGCTTAAGATTGCGTTGGAAGCCTCAGAAGGCTTCCTGCACAGTCTTAGAATGCTGTACTCGGAAGCAGTGCTCAGAGCATTTGCCCCCCTGTCCACCCCTCCAGGCCCGCCACTGGGTTTGACCAGTGTTTGGGGACCACTGCTCCAATGACAAAAGGTTCCGTTTCCAAATATGCCTCTGAATATCATTTGGAGGTGGACTGAAATCTACTGTGACTGATCTGTCTCTCTAATCAGTAGGAAAGAAAAGGATGAATGTACATCATTAGGCACATTTGAAAGGGTAGTGTCAATAAGTTACATATGAAGCTGAAATCATGAATTTCTGTTAGGGAACTAAGAAGCTCTTCAGCTGGAATGGCTTAATATGTAAGACTTTGTGTAATCAAACTTTCCATACAAGTTTCTCTTTTTTTAATTTTCTGCCAGTTGTTTTTTTTCTGTTAGCCTCAACATCTTTGTCACAACTTTAACCAACGTTCTTGTCCCATTGAAAAACTAAAGGAGAAGACAAATTAACAGCGAATGTAGAAGCAACCCACAGACACAAAATGGAGGCTTCATAACTTCCTTACTTCTTAAGACAGGCTGGGCCCCCAAACAAATGCTTTGGATGAGATGAAGTGGCAGCTACAGCAGGATGAGGTCACAACGCATTATGTGACATTAATATTGTTGAGATGTTATTTCCATGCTTCAGACCAATAAGTTGATGAAGAAGTGTATTTATATCCAGAATACGAGATCAATGGTTCAAACAGGATGCTGGTCCTAATATGCAGCAAATTGCAGGCGGGACAAACACTGTTGACCTGGCAAAGGCAGGCAACAGCATTTATAAAAGACCAACCAATCTACAGGTTACATATTTCCAGCCAATCACAGGCATCAGTGTTGTATACTGTTCTTTTCTGCATCAGGAAATATGGCCACACCTGTGCAGTCTGAAGTGCTACACTCCACTCTACCACTTCAGGACTCCTCTGAAAGGGGTAAATTCAGTGACAGAGCATACACCTCTCATATAGAAGGTCCCAGGTTTTATTGCCTGCATCTGCAGGCAGGATTAAGAAAGAAATCTGAAACCTGGAGAACTGCTGCTAGCATGAGCAAGATGGACCTGTAAAGGTCTGTATAAAGCTGCTGCATCCATACTGTAGGCAACCTTCAGTCTCGAAAGACTATGGTAACGCGCTCTGAATGGTGGTTCTGGAACAGCGTCTAGTGTGGCTGAAAAGGCCAATTCGGGAGTGACAATCCCTTCCACACTGGGAGCAAGTGCAGTCTGTCCCTGGTCTGTCTCCCTGGCCATGGGCCTTCCTTCCCTGCCTCTTAGCCTCAGACTGTTGGCCAAGTGTCTCTTCAAACTGGGAAAGGCCATGCTGCACAGTCTGCCTCCAAGCGGGCTGCTCAGAGGCCAGGGTTTCCCACCTGTTGAGGTCCACTCCTAAGGCCTTCAGATCCCTCTTGCAGATGTCCTTGTATCGCAGCTGTGGTCTACCTGTAGGGCACTTTCCTTGCACGAGTTCTCCATAGAGGAGATCCTTTGGGATCCAGCCATCATCCATTCTCACGACATGACCGAGCCAACGCAGGCGTCTCTGTTTCAGTAGTGCATACACGCCAGGGATTCCAGCTCGTTCCAGGACTGTGTTGTTTGGAACTTTGTCCTGCCAGGTGATGCCGAGAATGCGTCATGTGGCAGCGCATGTGGAAAGCGTTCAGTTTCCTCTCCATGTCCTCATCATCTGGCTATTTCTTTAGATCCAGCTTTCTAAGAAAGGAAATACGAGGAAATTTTCTAAGAAAGGAAATACGATTTCTAAGAAAGGAAATCCTCGTACCTTTCTGCTTTTGTGTAACTGGCATTTGTTTTCCACTGAGGCTCACTAACTATTTAATTGCATGGCAGTAAATCATGCTGTTCTTATAAGGGTGGCTGACACGACCCAGAAAGTACCTTGTTGCTCCATGTCATCCTGTTCCCATGCTCAGGATCATGCAGAAAAAATGTATTTCACAGCATGATGGTGTTTGCCACTGCTACAGCATTTTTGCACTTTTGCCAACCAGCAAATTCAAGCACACAAAACTAGAAGTAGAGCACTTGAAGAAACAAACCAGTGTTTTGGTAGTGTGTGACTCACCCCATTAGCTACTCGCTAACAGTGGCATGCTTTTACAATTAATTATTGTGGGGCTGTAATGGCTGATATTTACCACTGATCCAAATATGCCATAATAAAGATTTAGGGCTGGATTGAAAGTGATACTGATACATGTCTAAATTGGAGCATAAGTGATGAATAAAAATTGTTATGCTAGACAGAAAAATTTAGAACATTCTTTTGAACTGCATGTGTTAAGGCTCTAAAATTAGGCCTGTACTAAGGATTAACAGCCCAATCCTGAGCTTCCCAGCGCCCAGAGGAGCAGTGGCACCAAACAGCTACCACTGCATCCTATGGGTGCTGTGGCAGCCACCGGAGTCTCCTCCAGGGAAGGGGATATTCAACCCCTTCCCTTGGGTAAGGGTACAGTTCCCAAAATGGGTCTCCTCCAGTCTACACTATTTTGCCAGATCAGACTGGAGAAGCTCTGTGTCTGGCTTTGTAGCCCAACATGGAGCATAGGGTTCACGGAGCAGGACTCTACTGCTCCCATCCCCTTCCCACCCCAGTTCCTCCCCCATTATACCCTTTCCCTTTCCTCCCCTGCGCCGGAATGCCTACCCCTGCCTCGACAAATGTTACCACCGTCAGAAGCAATTCCCTTGCTATGGGTGGCATCTGTCTAGCACTGGGCTCAGCACTGATTGGTGCTGGGCCAGTGCCAGCATTCCTTACACACAGGGTGCCGTAAATGTGCTTTACTAATAAATGACTCTCTAATATATGACTCTCTCCCAAATTCTCACAGCACACCTGAGGACCATTCGTGGCACACCAATGTGCCATGGCACAGTGGTTGAAAATGGCTGATCTAACTTGGTATAGGATCTGAAGCAAACCTTTTCCAGTCTTTACTCATTTATAACTGGCACAAGCACTGGCATCGCTAGGGGGGTGCGGGCCTCACCGGGTGATGTGCCGGGTGGGTGACGCGCGGGGGGGGGGTTACGGGCTAACATCGCAGCGTTAGGAGCTACCCTGTCATGCCATACACCGTTGGATGCAGAATGGCCAGCAGAATGCAATGCAAAAACCCGAGTGAAATCGCTCCTTTCCTTCAAAAGTTATGGCCAAAAAACCGGAAGGAAAAAAGGCATGGAGCCCTATGGAAAGTGAAAGTGAGCCATATTGCGCGTTTACTCGTGAGTAGGAGTACTTGCAATAGTTCATCGGAAAGGGCAGGCTGAGAGGAATCCAAAGACATCAGAATGGTCCCAATCTAATGAATGCAGCCCCAAAAAACACCTGAGAAGCTCCTCCCTCCCAGCTGTGAGTCTGAGCCCGAAACGAAGCTACGTGGTCGCGTTTACTCGCAAGTAGGTGGATTTGTATTAGTCAAGGCAGGCTGAGAGGACTCCAAAGACATCAGAATGGTCCTGATCCAATTAATTCAGCCCCCAAAAACACGGAGAAGGTGGTCCCCCCTCCCAGCTGCGAGTCTATGGAGCGCTATAGAAAGTGAAGCAGCGTTTTGTCACATTTACTCATGAGTAGGCAGACGTGCCTTGGTTTGTGATCAGGCCAGGCAAAGGGGAATGTGAGGACACCAGAATGGTCCTGATTCAATGGAGCTGGAGTGCAACAAATGTCCAGAGGCAGCCTCCCCCCCCACTAGAAAGGACAAAAAAGAGGCTTGAACTGGTAAGCGGAATGTTTTCTATTTTGTATTTGCAAAGCCAGGTGGGTCCTTATTTTGATATGCTTGAAATAGAAGAAATTTAAACTGCGCACTGGGGAGGGATGGAAATCTCACTGATTCTTTTGGGGGCGAATGTTATTGCAGGCAGACTAAAGAGTAAGCTACATTGACCACTATGGGACTTACTTCAGAGTAGACATGCATAGGATTGGGCACACAGGCTGCAATTCTACCCACACTTTCCTGAGAGTAAGCCCCATTGACCACTATGGAACTTACTTCAGAGTAGACATGCATAGGATTGGGCTCACAGGCTGCAATCCTACCCACACTTTCCTGAGAGTAAGCCCCATTGACCACAATAGAACTTACTTCAGAGTAGATTCACTTGGTGGAACAGGACTGGCTCCCCCTTATTTAATTATTTTATTTTAATTTAATTATTTATAATTATTCATTTCAATTTGCTTGATGATGTCACTTCTGGCCATGACATCACTTCCAATGGGTCCTGGACAGACTGTCATTCTAAAAAGTGGGTCCCAGGGCTAAACGTCTGAGAACTGCTGCAATAAGGTGTTAGTAAGTTGACACAGGTGTGTGTGTGTGAGAGAGAGAGAGAGAGAGGGTGACTCTACAAGTTTTCAAAATCACTAAAATCAGAATTTGGAGGAATAATACCATCATGTTATATATCAATCAATGCGTAATTTCATGCAGAATGGAATGAAACAAACCACACTGAAATATCTGTGTTCTAAGAAAAGGTACAGCCAAAAAACCTGTGTGGGCGGGGCAATGGTACATCACCATGGCCACCTGAGGCATTATCCTGCCCACTACATGGGGTGACACGCAGGCGACATGAATTCTAGTGACGCCACTGGGCACAAGAGTAGCTATGACAATGGAGTTTACCTTATGTATTTTAGAATCTGCTTTAGAAGATTTAACATTTTTCATGTTGAAGTAATTACATAGTTACAAGCCACGTTGAATAACATAGGATATTCCCTGAATTCATAGGATCGCACTGCAATATGGTGTATTTTTGTCTAGGCACATACAAAAAGCATACATGTCTAACACAGTATTAGTAATATCATGTTATAATGTTGGTCAAGAAAGACAATTTCTTGGAAATATATTTTACTGCAAGTTACTACTTTTATTATTCAAGTCACGAACATTTCCTAAATATACTTTCAACTGTGGTAAAAAGGTTCTAGAAATGCTCGAAGAAGGAGCTCTGGAATCACAGTTTAACTGATGCATTTATGTAATTTCCTGTAAGGCCAATTAAGCCACAGGTGATTTCATCAAGAGAACAGTAGTTAATTTTTACGTAAAACGTTGTGCTAATGCTATCACCAGGCATAGTGAAATATACCATAAATATCAATTAAAGGATCAGAGCCACTGGAAAGGTCTGAAAGACTTTGCAACTCTACCATAACCATTTAGATAGACAAACTTGCTCTGGATGCATTTCTGAGGCACAGTCATTAAACAGAAGTTCCAGGAACACCACAGTGTAAAATACACTGTTTCTGAAATCCTGTGAACAAAACTGAAATAAGGGACACCTGCTCCAATTCCTTGGTTGGAAAGAAAATGGGTTGTTTTAATCAAGTTTAAATATGTGCCAAGATCTGAAAAACTGCACAGTGAGAGGTACAAGATGTCGTTTAAAACATACGCTATAACTGAGAAGCAAAAACTACATGAAGAGCTACACTCAACCAAATGTCAGCATCAAAGCAAGAGTTCATTTTCACTTCATTGTCTTGCAGCCCAATTCTATCTTGCACTGGAACAGGCAGGACGACTGGCCTGCATTATAACCAGTGCAGAGAAGGAGGTGGCTGCTGCGCAACTCATGTTAATAAGGGGATTTATTTTTCCTTACCCCATGTAGTGCAGCAGCCACTTCAATGGGGCTATTGGATCTGTGTCAGCAAAAAAAACCAGGCTGCTTGGGAAGGGGGTTAGGATATGGCCTCGGTCTCCCTGGCAGATCCCACCCCTGTCCCAGACCAGGGCCGCCCTGGTTCTCTCACCATCCTCCCCAACCCCTTGCACCAGCCTCCGTAGGCAAGTGAAAACTCACCCCCCCCCACTGAGCCAGGATCCAGTGAAGGGAAGGCAGTACACATCCTCACGCTGGCCTCCCCGACTCACAAGTCACTGAAAACATGCCTTACAGCATGTTTGCGACACTCCTGGGCCAGCATAAGAGACTTATGTAGACTGAAGATATCTTTTGGATTGAGTTCTAAATGCATTATTGACCAAGATAGAAATTCAGGTATACTGGCCTGATGTTAACAATAACCCAATTGAAAGAATTAGGGAAGAGACATAGAGGTACTTGCCAAGTCATGGGTTCCTTCTCGCATCATGTTTGGGGCATAGGAGCCATTGCATTATGGGTCTTTCCTGTGCAGTGATATCTGAAGTTTCTAGAACCTGTGAAAATGGTCATGTTGCTCCAGTTTCTGGAAGAGGTAATGATGCATCGTGGACCCATCCCATATATTCCAGAGGTTTCTGAGGGAAACAGGAAAAAGATATGTAGATGTAAACAATTATGATAGGGCTGAAATGCAAACATTAGTAATATATGGAATGAGAATATGATTCAAGCAGGGCAAGACAACTATAGAACAAAGGAGTTACTTGGCCCATTAGCCCAGAGGCTTAACAAGGGTGGAGCCTGAGGGGCACCTGCCCCAGATGCTACACCGGGTGTGTGTGTGTGTGTGTGTGTGTGTGTGTGTGTGTGTGTGTGAAATTTTTTTCCTCTGCCAGCGCCTCCCCCTCCATGGCTTCTGGGTTCTTCAGAGAAGGAGGAGACTCTGGCTTCGCAATCTGGCTGCTGCCCCTGTTCCTTCTCCTTTGCAGGCTCCCACTGGAAGGAGCCAAGGAGGACCCACTCACAGGAAAGTGGCTTCCATGCAGCTTGGATATTGCTTAAAGGTTCCCATACTTGGAAAAACATAAGAAGCCATTATTTTGAGATGGAATTGATTCTACATCCTTTCACTGTACAACAAGCTCTGAATGCGAACAAGTCGCAGTTGAAGAAAGCTGAAGTCCATTTGAATTTGCATATTCTTTGCCTTCTATAAAGGCTCGCTTCTTGTTCTGACTTTTTGGGATTAGACCATATCTGCTGACAAGATGGAAATCTTATGGGAAAAGGTTTGGAATAGTTCCGTGCCTGGGGGTTTGGATCAGAAATATATATTTTGGCAGGAGGCAGAGGCAATATAAGTGGCTATTGCAATCCCACTTTCTTAAACCTTGGCCAATTTCCCCAAAGTCATTGTAAAATCACCATATGTGGATGCACAACAGAATCTGTTTACATGTGTGTATCATTCCTAATGTTTCTCACTTTTGTTCAAGCTGCCAAGCAAAAAGCACTTCCTTGTGTTCCCAATGGCTAGTTCAGATATATCTGCTGAAATACTCTTTATGCTGCTCAATTCATGGTTATTAATAGGATAGCTCAGAAGTTTTCAGACTGTGCCCCAGCCTGAGTGCACCCCAGTCCCTGCAGCCCCCCTGAGTGGTACAATCCTGAGGATCATGTTGCTGCCTTCCCCTGCCCCCGCACTTACTGCAGGTTTCAAACTCTCTGGGAGAGTTTGAAATTTGCAGGGATAGGTACTTACTGGCTTTACTAGCATGAACATTAACAGCAGTGATCTATGGCCCAAATAGATTTGCTGCTGGCAAACTAATGCTATATGTGTATGGGCCAGATCACAGTAAACATCAGTTAAATGTAACACAATTCACATAGAACACATACATGTGTTTTTGTTTTTGGTGTTTTTGTGCAGTACGTCATGCCCAAATTGGGCCTTAGAACAGATAGCTTAGAAATATTGATTCATTCATTCATTCATTCATTCTAGATCAGTGTTCCTCATAGTGTGAGTTGGCACCCACTAGGTACTCGTAGATTGCGACCCAATTTCAGGTGAATTCCATTCATTTCAATGGGTATTTTATTTTTAATATGTTCGACTTGATGTTACCATGGTATGTGACTGCATTTGGGCAAATGTTACAGATCTGTACTTTTAACAGGTTACTTACTATGTATATGTTTTAATAATGATAGTCAGTGGGGCTTATCCTCTTGTAAGTGTGGATAAAATTGCAGCCTTCCAGATGTTTGGGAAATTTTTTTTAAAAAACAGATCAGCAACTGCTTAGGAGAGTTAGGAGGGTGGTTCTTTATTTTAAATATTTTTTAATATTTAAAAATTAAATATTTTATACAGGGCAGGAGGTCTGGTCTAGAGGGCTGAGCCTCCATTTGCCTGAAGATAACATCTAAAGGTCGACAGTTCGAGGCCACCGGCACCGTGCGACCTTGAAGCAGCTGTCAAGCTGAGCCAAGCTATTCCATCTGCTCTGAGCGTGGGAGGATGGAGGCCAGAATGTACGACCAGATCAAGAAAGAAACATCTGAATGTTGTGGTTTCTTGAAAGATAGAAACCTTCTTTCAAATTGTAAAAATCCCTACGGGGATTTAAATTGCCTGCCTATGTAAACCACCTTGAATAAAGTCTAAGGAGAAATCTGAGGACCAAGAAAGGTGGTATAGAAATACCTGTATTTTACTACTATTATTATTATTATTATTATTATTATTATTAATATACTCATTTAAAACATTTTTATTCCACTTTTCCTCTCCCAGTGAAAGGTGTTCAATGCAGCTTACAATCAAAACAATAAAAAATTAAATTACAACAAATATAATAGTAAAATAAAAATAAAAGCAAATAGCAAATGAAGTTCCCTTCGAGGAGGAAGGCGGGATAGGAATGAATGAATGAATGAAGAACAAAAAGCATTTTTTATGATGGTAGAATAACAAAACTATCCCCATAAACCAGAGAATATAAATTAGTTCAGTTGTTTCAAACACTGCAGCCTTTCCTCTTGGAGGTGCTCCCAGCCCAGTAATCATTTTGGTCGCTCTCTTCTGCACCTTTTCCAGTTCCACTATATTCTTTTTGAGGTGTGGTGACCAGTACTCCAGATGTAGCCTTACCATCAATTTGTACAGTGACATAATATTCCAAAAGGGATATCTTCTTTGTTTCAAGGTTTCCTTGTATCATATGAGGAGGATAACTAAGGACATTAGAGAAATTAAATGAGTTCTTTGGATCTGTCTTCACTGCAGAAGACCTCGGGCAGATACCGCTGCCCGAACGGCTCCTCCTGACCAAGGAATTATGTCAGATAGAGGTTAGAAGAGAAGATGTTTTAGACCTAATTGATAAATTAAAGATCAATAAGTCGCCGGGCCCTGATGGCATCCGCGCAAGAGTTATTAAGGAATTGAAGAATGAAGTTGCAGACCTCTTAACTAAAATATGCAACTTGTCCCTCAAAACGGCCATGGTGCCAGAGGATTGGAGGATAGCAAATGTTACACCAATCTTTAAAAAGGGAAGGAGGGGAGACCCGGGAAACTACAGGCCGGTCAGCCTAACATCTATACCGGGTAAGATGGTGGAATGCCTCATCAAAGATAGAATCTCAAAATACATAGACAAACTAGCCTTGCTGAGACAGAATCAGCATGGCTTCTATAAGGGTAAGTCTTACCTCACGAGCCTTATAGAATTCCTTGAAAAGGTCAACAGGCATGTGGATGTGGGAGAACCCATGGACATTATATATCTGGACTTTCAGAAGGCATTCAACACGGTCCCTCACCAAAGGCTACTGAATGAACTCCACAGTCAGGGAATTAGAGGACAGGTTCTCTCATGGATTGAGAACTGGTTGAAGACCAGGAAACAGAGAGTGGGTGTCAATGGGCAATTTTCACAATGGAGAGAGGTGAAAAGCGGTGTGCCCCAAGGATCTGTCCTGGGACCGGTGCTCTTCAACCTCTTCATAAATGACCTGGAGACAGGGGTGAGCAGTGTGGTGGCTAAGTTTGCAGACAACACTAAACTTTTCCAAGTGGTGAAGACCAGAAGTGATTGTGAGGATCTCCAGAAGGATCTCTTCAAACTGGCAGAATGGGCAGCAAAATGGCAGATGCGCTTCAATGTAAGTAAGTGTAAAGTCATGCACATTGGGGCAAAAATTCAAAACTTCACATATAGGCTAATGGGTTCTGAGCTGTCTGTGACAGATCAGATCTTGGGGTGGTGGTGGACAGGTTGATGAAAGTGTCAACCTAATGTGCAGCAGCAGCGAAGAAGGCCAGTTCTATGCTTGGGATCATTAGAAAAGGTATTGAGAACAAAACAGCTAATATTGTAATGCCGTTGTACAAATCGATGGTGAGGCCACACGTGGAGTATTGTGTCCAGTTCTGGTCACCACATCTCAAAAAGGACATAGTGGAAATGGAAAAAGTGCAAAAGAGAGCGACTAAGATGATTACTGGGCTGGGGTACCTTCCTTATGAGGAAAGGTTATGGCGTTTGGGCCTCTTCATCCTAGAAAAGAGACGCTTGAGGGGGGACATGATTAAGACATACAAAATTATGCATGGGAAGGATAAAGTGGATAGAGAGATGCTCTTTACACTCTCACATAACACCAGAACCAGGGGACATCCACTAAAATTGAGTGTTGGGAGGGTTAGGACAGACAAAAGAAAATATTGCTTTACTCAGCGTGTGGTCGGTCTGTGGAACTCCTTGCCGCAGGATGTGGTGACGGCATCTGGCCTGGATGCCTTTAAAAGGGTTTGGACAAGTTTCTGGAGGAAAAATCCATTACGGGTTACAAGCCATGATGTGTATGCGCAACCTCCTGATTTTAGAAATGGGCTATGTCAGAAGGCCAGATGCAAGGGAGGGCACCAGGATGGGGTCTCTTGTTATCTGGTGTGCTCCCTGGGGCATTTGGTGGGCCGCTGTGAGATACAGGAAGCTGGACTAGATGGGCCTATGACCTGATCCAGTGGGGCTGTTCTTATGTTTTTATGACATGGCTCCATGTCAAACATGATGTGAGGATGCAGTCTTTAACTGAGAGATTGGCAGACCAAAGTCCCAGAGTTTGCACGGCTCTAGAAGGGAAATATTTAGCTTTTACCTTCAGCAGCTCCAAAGTGAGCCAGAGACACATTTGCCTTTTGATCTCATTACAGCATGACTGCTGGCCTGCTTGACGGCCCCTGAAACTGGAAATTTGGAAAAGGAGAGGGTGGAGACACTGTATGTTCAGACTGGGAATCCACATAAGGCTGCTATCAGAGCATTATGCTTATTCCATTAAAAATAATGGGATTTTTCTTCAGCTACTGTCCAATTTCTTAAATTGGGTCCTGCACGGTGACATTGTGGGTTTTTTTAAGGACTTGGAACTCCATTTCAGATTAATTTCCTTGACAGTTCTTCTGCCATCAGTCCCAGGAAACAAAATTATCTATATAAGGCCTCACTTTCATCAATAAAACATCTGTGAAATATTATTTCCAGCACAAGCTACCAAGACCCTTGTTTCTAATGGACCGGCCTTCTGGACACAAAATATACACATAATTTGCAATGTTTTTGCATAACTATGTCTGCATTCCTCTTAAATCCTGGGCTTCACAAATGCAACATTAGGAACCCGTCTGATAAAATTACTGTCTAAATGCTTCAGGGGCCAGTACCTCGTACTTCCATTCCATAACAGAGTAATGATGACATTCCTGGAACCAGAAATGTTTATTACCTTTCAGTACTAATTCTCAGACTCAATTTCCAAATTTATCTCAGAATGGATTGCTGCAATTACTGTTTTAAATTCCAGATCACTTTGCACTTTCCAACCTCTCTGAGGTCTTTTAAAGTCAAAGCTTTGTTAAGTTAAACTGTTTACCTGGATACTTAGTGCTGGCCCAAGACCTCCTGACACCTGAGGCAGCAAGCCAAATGCTGCTTCCATTGCAGTACTCAGTGATGTGCCAGTCTCTTCCACTTGCCAATGTTCAAACTCAGAACTCTCCTCCCTTCCACATGTTCTCTTCCTCTTTGTCCCCCACTTTTTTCCAGTTCAGGGAGTGGAAGGAAAAGAAGGAGCCATTGAAACAAGGACACATATATGCTCTCCTCACCAATCCACTACCTGAGGCCTCATGCAGGGGCTGCGTAACCCAGAATGCCACCTGATGTCACCTTGGGTCCAACACTAAAGAAAAAAACAAATAAGCCCCAAACCCTTACCATATTCCTTGTGTGCTGCCATGAAACCCAGAAGTGTGGGACTTACCATTTAATTTACAAAGACAGGAGGTATTGGTGGCCAGGATTCGTGGCAGGTGGGAGGGAGGCAGGGTGAATAGCAGCCTCAATCTGCTGCCCCCTCAGACCTCCCCCCACAATCTGCCATCAATGCAACCTGCTTCAGGTGTCTGTACGGATGGGCTAGAACTGGCCTCATGGATGGGCCAGCTGGGTGAACATCTTGGAAACGGGGACCTTATGTTTGCAGAGACTGCCTATGATGGTAGTGAGAGTTCTGTAAAAAGATGTCAGACAAGTATCCAGCATAAGATGAATGTGCACGGAATTTAACAATTAGATTTTTGAAAATAATATTCATGACACATGCATAGGAAATGAGGAGATCAAAGGATGTGAGGATCAAAATAGAGATGGCATTAATTGCATTCCTATTTACAGAGTACTGCTTGGGTGCATAACTTTCTCTTGTTATGCGTACCTCTCCTCGTGTATGATCCAGCTCTTTCTATCTCCCCTGTCATTTGACTGAAGAAATCATGCCGTCTCCTGGGTCATTGCATTCTTGAGCAATAAACATTTCCAGAGCCCCTGTGGTTAAATGTTTTAATATAACTGAAAACTGCTGATCCATGATAGGATTGTTGGCAGGGAACCCAATACTGCAACAGTGTGGCTGAAACATCTGATGAAAGATGTTTCATCTCACATCTGATGAAATTTTTTTAAAGAGGTTTATGGGGTTAAAAGAAAATGAGACAGAAAACCAAACACACATTCCAAGTCACATCTACTTTGACCCTTACCGAGTCACATTATGTGAACTGAAAATATGTATAAAAAGAAATACTCAAATTTGTATAGATAAGCACTTATATTCATCCTTGCCATCACCTGTCAGTGCAATTCTATGTATGTCTACTCAGAAGTAAGGGCCCAATCCTATTCAGCATTCCAGCACCAATGAAGCTGTGCCAATGGGGCATGTGCTACATCCTGAAGTGGGGGAGGGGAAGTCACAGAGGCCTACTCAAGATAAAGGAATGTTTGTTCCCTTACTTCAGGGCTGTGTAGCAGCTGCATCGGTGCTAGAAAGTTGGATAAGGTAGGATCCTAAGTACCACTGTGTTCAAGTAGTCTTACTTGTAGGAAAGCCAGTATAGGCTTGTGAATTTGTATCATAAATTTCCTCCATACATCCATTTAGAATGAATAAAGACAAAAGCTGAAGACCGCTGGCTACTTTTAAAGCTCAAATGGTCAAGTACAATCAGGCTGCCTGTTCTCTGAGTTCTTGCGCAGTGGGTAAAGCAAGAAGTCTTGTCCAGGCAGAGGTGTTAAGAAAAACACCAAGCACTGAATAAAGCAAGCAAGAAGGAACTGATTTTTTTTTTCCCCCCAAAAGGAAGATGTGCAATAAAATAGAGATTAAAGGGCCAGGAAATAATTGGTTTTTATACATATATTGGAGGGAGGGACTGCAAAATGAATCTCTTGTTCGTTTGGTTCATCTTTTTATTTTCCAGGCAAACAGCTGCTACAATAACCAGGTCTAGGCAGAGAGGAGGAAATAGATTCTAAGCAAATAAAATTATTTTCTAGTAATTTGATTTCTAGTAGGTATTTGGCCAGGAAAAATCACTCTACAAGATGTATCTTCAGGATTTAGGAAGCTGACCAAATGCCGGATCTTTTTTCCCCAAGAAAACGTTGGCATCTATGTTGAATGGAGTCTTTGTTCAAAGCTCATGTCTGAGATGCTGATTCCTAACCTGTTTGCCGGGGTGATATTCCCTAATTAGGTTCTCGGTTCACTGCAGCATGGTTCTTCAAGAGCTGGTTGAGCTGAATTCATCAGAGAGAGAGAGAGAGAGAGAGAGAGAGAGAGAGAGAGAGACTGCCGCAATACCACTGTCTGCTAACCAATGGATGGAAACACCTTATCAAAAACTTCCAGCCTTCAGTTCCACTTCTGAAAACAAAACATGGATAAATGCAGGTATGCAGAAATGCCTGCTGGAATATAAACAGCCAGGAATATTAGAAGGTTAAAAGGACATATAAGCTTTAATACTGGAAACTGTATTAAATTTACTACTATTACTGAATAACAATATTGAATAATATAAGCTTTAATATGGACACCTAGAAGCATTGGAAAGGTGCTTATAAAGTATGTGCATGCATTCCGTTACTCAGAATGGTTAGAGGTAGTTCCATAGGTGGGGGCTGATGGTGTATGTGCTGGGGGTTCATACCCACACAGCAGCCTACATCCATGCTTGCCTGACTCCTGAAGTGGCAATTGTCTACTGCTGCTGGTCTCCAACTGCTCCCTGGTATACCTGGGCCTATAGGGAAACATACCATTTACTGCTGCAGCTTCTTTCCACCATCTCTCAGTAAGCCAGCAAGAGCCCAATGGAGAGGGTTACAAAGAAGCAATGGGGAATAGGCAGCCCAGCAGACATAAGTCCTTGTACACACTGCCACCTATAGCTGTAGCAGAAAGAGAACTGTCACTGTTCACACTCCTGGCTGGATACTCTGAGGGTGTCCAGCTGCAATCCTATGGTCTTAGGAACATAGGAAGCTGTCTTATATTGAGTCAGGCCATTGGTCCACTTAGCTATGAATTGTCCACACTGACTGGTAGTGTCCCTCCAAGGTTTCAGACAGCAATCTTTCTCTGCTGAACCTGAAGACGCCATGGATTGAACCCAGGTCCTTCTCCATACAAAGCAGGTGCTCTTTTGCTAAGCTACAGTTCCTGATTCACTGCCATCTCTATAGCTGCTAGTGCATGAAAAAGGACTTGTGTGCCCCTCTGCTGCCTGGCCCTGGACACCATGTGGCTAGCTGGCTGTAGCATTTGATCTCCAACAGTTCATTTATACATGCACATATGAATCAGCCTGTTGTAAACAGGGAGAGGCTGGATGTTAATGATTAAAGTTAATGGATTAATCCAGTGGATTTCAAACTCTCATAGAGAGTTTGAGCCACTGTAAGTGCTTTCAGGGGGGAAGCAGTGGGGGCGGAGGGAAGCACGATCCCCAGGATCGCGCTGCTCAGGGGGCTGCAGGGGCTTGGGTGCACTTACTCAAGCCTTCTGCGCCTCCATGGGGTGTGGGGAGCCTGGTGCAACCTTCTGCAGGGCTCTTCACAGCTGTGAAAGTGAAAGCGGAGCGATCACGCTCCACTTCCGCTTTAGCAGAGGTGGGGCACGATTGCTCCGCTTTTACTTTCACAGCTGAGGGGAGCTCTGCAGAAGGTCGTGCCAGGCTCCCTGCACCCCAGGAAGGTTGCAGGAGGCTCAGGTAAGTGCACTCAAACCCCTGCAGCCCCCCCCCCAAGCAGCGCAATCCTGGGGATCGCGCCGCTGCCTCTTCCTTGCCTCCAGGTTGCCCCCGTCTCTTCCCAGTTTGAAAAGCCCTGGATTAATCAATTAAGTAATGAACGATACAATCCATTGAGTAGTCTCCCTCCAGCTATCAATATAACCATTTGTCTTTGATGTCAATATACTGCTGAACTCTTCCCCTACACATTGGTGTACTAAACAGAGGCTGCAGCAGTCTCAGATTCATGTTGGAAATTGGCTTAAAATACAGCACAAGTGAATGGCCTTTATGATGAGGCTGCTGCAATCCTAAGCATATTGATTGAGCCACAAACTATATTGAACTTACTAGCACTTCTGAGTAAACATACTGAGGTTCGCTCTGCTACAGATACTCAAGTATAAGTTGATCTCACAGAATACTCAAGGGCAGATTTTGAGCCAAAAATCATGGAATCTTCTATGATCCTCAGATAAGTCAGGGGTTAAACTTAGGGGAGTGTCTGACTATAATTTGGGACTCCCCACTGAGACAAAAAAATGCAGGTGCTCAGGTCCCTATATTAAAATAGCATAATACAGTTTGTAAATGCAGGTTCTAAGATCCAGCGGTTGCCTGCCTTCCTGCCTGCCTGATTGACTGACTGGCTGGCTGGCTGGCTGGCGATGAAGTGTCTCCCTGCAGAAGGGTGCTGTTGGGAGAGGCAAAGAGGAAAGCATGGCCACCAGAGCATGAAATTGTGCAGAGTGAACTTTGCTGGCATCCAGGGGAAAGGAAGGCAGGAGGGAAAGAAGGATAATTTTTTTGTTCTGCGTTTGTACAAGGCAGGCTCTAAGACCCAGTGGCAGCCTTCCTGGCTAGTTGCGAAGCTTCTCCCTGCAGGAAGGACCTATTGGGAGAAGTAAAGCATGGTCAGCTGGAGCGTGAAATTGCCCAGGATGAATTCGTGCCTGCTGCTCCTCTGGGCTTCTCCTGGCTGCAGCAACACCCCTGAACTGCCCTGACTCCTGAATGACCCGCAGATAGGATGAGGAGACTACCTATGCTGGATTTTTTGGAAAAAAAATTTCAAGCCTTATAGGCGAGTATCTACGGTAATAGTTTATGCAGAGAATCTTCATCGTATTTTGTTCTTTAATTCTGGATCTGGAGTTTGTAAAACAATAAAACAAAGCAAAAACCCATGCAGTATACAGACTTTATTGGCAACACTGTTGGCTGACACTGCTGTTAAGTACAGAGCCATGACTGGAGATGTTCTCCTGTGCTTTATAAGAATTCCTGCAATAACAATGCCAGAAAAAAAATGTTTTATATATCTGGTTAAAGCCAAAGCTGACACATAATGATCAGGTGCTTCCTGCTTCACCCAGAATTACTTAACGCATTGGAAGAGAAGAAATTCATTTTTTTTAAAAAAAATGCTGTCGAAATGCAGACACTAGACAACTTTGGACTAGATCACTGGACAACAAATTTTTACAAAGGTCATGCCCCCAAGATTAAACTGTAGTCATTTCTTCTAGATTTTGAGATGCTGAATATGAATATGACAATGAAAATGCAAAATTGGCTAAGCTTTATGAGAGATTCGCAATAGACAGTTCCATAGGCATGTGCTGGTAAATGTCCACTTCTTTCCCACCACCTATGTATGCAACGCATTTAGTTTCTCCTAAGCTAGAGCCAATTGACATATTTCATTATCATTTTCCTGTTCAGCACAAACCGCCACCAGTTTTTACTGCGGTCTGGAAGTAAAAGGGGCTCACCACTGTCAGCGCACTTCTGCACCAATCTGAGGGCTGCCCTCTTCTCCTTCCCTTTCTTTAAAGGGTCTGAGGGCCGCTGAGTTGGCCGCTATCCTCTTCTCCCCTTTAAAGAAAGGGGAGGAGAAGAGGGTGGCCCCCAGAACGACTAGCCAGTCAGAAGTGGTTTTGGAGGAGGAGCTCCCTGCTTCTAGCTTTGATGGAACTTTTTGCGCTGTTGCTAAGTGGCACAAAAAGGCTCCATCTGACCTTTTCTGCTCCACTAGAAGCAGCACCCAGGAGGCAAGAGCTGCTTCCAGAAGCCAGATGTTGCTCCATCACATCACATTCCATAACATGTCAGAATGTTAGCATTCCATACTCCGTATAAATGCACCAAAGACCCAGCTGATAATAGGTTAATCCAATTTAATTAGTTCAGCACATAAGGTTACACAAAAACAAAAGACAAATTCCACAATACAGTGGACACTTATGTGACCGATGCAGTTGAAAAAAATAACCAGGACAAGATGTCCTACATTAACTTAGGCTAACTCTTATCCCATCACAGCTTCAAACACAAAGAGCAATTTCCTCCGTTTATCACACCCCTGGCTGAGGCAAATACTCAGGTTAAAAGAAGGAAGGATTCTCCCCACAGCCACACACACTTCCTCCTTTTTACTTCAAAACTCTAACCAAACAATTCCTTCCCCTTAATTGCAGCCTTTAATTACTAACCTCTCACAGCTGCTTTAATGAGCAAACTGCTCAAAGCAAAATCAGGCTTGAGCTAAAGCAGCAGCAAGACAAACTCATTTAAAGGGGAATCAGATCAAGGCTGCTACAGGCTGCGCTCACCTCCTGGGCACTGCTTCTAGTGCTGCGAAAAGCTCCATCGAACCCTGGTGGCGCAGACGTATTTGCGGTGACAATGATGTTACCACAATTACTTTTGTGTCGGGTTGGTAAATGGGAAGCAGACCCTGGTAGGAAAAGTGTCAGGGTGGCCACTGTTATTGAGCCACACAGTTACAATCCATGTGGTGTTTTTCTTGTACTATTTTTCTCTTGCATTATATTTAATTATAGACAATTTACTTATCTATTGCCATATCACACCAGCTGAGTGTGATATCATACCATATCACACCAGCCATCTCACACCATATCACATACCAGCCAAGTCAGCCCTGCCTGCCAATACCAACTGATGCCAGCATTTTTTTATGGACTAGTCAATTAGGAATCTTTATATCTAACATGGACAATCTGAACTCTGGGCACTGCCTCAAACCCCATCCTAAGGAGGTACGTGGGACGGCGGCAAGAAACAGGGCCTTCTCAGTAGTGGCACCAACATTATGGAACTCCCTTCCCCTTGACTTGAGAATGGCTCCCTCTCTTGAGACTTTTTGGCGAGGCCTGAGGACCCTGCTGTTTAAACAAGCCTTCTGACTTCATGGCCTTTTTAACATCTTTTATACATCTTTTAGTTGTTTTTTTACAGGCCTGATTCCTCTATGAACTGCTGTTTTATGCTCTTTTTTATTCTGACTTGTATCTGACTACGGTTTTTATGGTTTCTGTTAATGTGTTTTTAATATGTTTTAATCTGTTTGTTAAATTATGTTTTAATCTGTTTTTTAATATGTTGTAAGCCGCCCTGGGTCCCTTTAGGGAGAAGGGCGGGATAGAAATAAAGTTTGTTTGTTTGTTTGTTTGTTTGTTTGTTTGTTTGTTTGTTTGTTTGTTATTATTATTATTATTATTATTATTATTATTATTATTATTATTATTATTATTATTATCCTAAATGCCACTTTCCTTTGCAGATGATTCCATTTGTAAACCTCTTGTCTCCTTGGGATGCAATTTTTAATCCTTCCAACGCACCTCCTGTTTGTATTACCTTCACTGAATGCAACCTCTCTATGAAGTTTTGGCATCCTATGTGCAACTCTGTTTCTTGCCCTGCTCTGATTGCTTCAACCTCTCAACGTAACTGCTGCCACCTGGTTGCACCCCTTAAACCCATTGACAAATAAGCTTTGTGCAATTACATGTATGGAGTCACATCTGCATTTTATCTGTTTTCCTTGTAGCACACTGGATCAACCCACTGAGCAACATCCTCTAGATAATTTTATTAAGGTTATTCCTAGGTAGCAATATTCTGTAATTGAGTGCCAGGATGTAATGAATGCCCTGTTTTCCCTTTCCGTTTTTTGACTTTTTTTCTATTTTTGAACACTTTTAGCTCCGTAGGAGCTCTCTTGCAGGTTCAACAGCCTAAAAAGCTGCTGGTAAGCAGTCTTTCTCCTTAGTTTGAAACTTCCCCAGCCACCTGTAGATGTGAACCTGTCTGCAGAACAGTGGCGCACCAAGGTCATTTGGCACCTGGGACCCATAAATTTTTGGCACCCTCCCCATAACAAAATTATTATCAGTCATAGTCATGACATGAAATGAATGATAATTATAGCCAGAGAGGAGGTGCACACAGTGAACATTTTCTTTTATGGAATTTCTTTTATTTTACTTCTGTGTGTGTGTGTGTGTGTGTGTGTGTGTGTGTGTGTGTGTGTGTGTGTGTGTGTGTAGTAACTTTGTAAGTTGGTATATTTATATTTGTTTATTTAGATATACCTTTGTAACTTTGTGTATATATAACTATACCAATAAACATACTTCTTTTGTGGGCAGCTGCAGACAGCACTAGCCAAATCGTGGCTGCAGCCAGGGTTACCACCACCGCAGCCTAGCACCCAGGCCATTGGGCCCCCCAGCCACCCTCTCCGTATGCCATTGCTGCAGGTGGTATTCTGTATAGAGATCGCCTACCCTACCAACTGGGCTGTGAACTTATCTGTCTAGGTAAAAGTTTGGGATGGTGAGACCAGCTGGGCTCCACTCCTTCATTTAGGTAACTTGATGACATAATTAAACCAAAGTTATTCAGATGCAGACACCAGGAATCTCTTTCTTCTGTCAGTCTGCCATGGGGTAACCTAATTCTGGCACCTGGAAGACATTCTATTCTCTATCCAAGGGTCACAGCAACCATTGCCCTCCTTAACCTTCTTAAAGAGAGTCAAGTATTAATAATCCTCCTGGCTAGCTCTTTTGGTAACAATTGTGATTTTCGTGGTTCAGGGTAGGTGCTAAAAACTCTCACCAATAAAATATTGTTGGTTAAGTGACTGGAAAATACGTTTTCTCCACAAGAGATGCCCTAGCTGAAAAGAATAAGTTCCAATCACTCACAACAATTGTGACATTTACTGCGCAATAAAATAGTGATCTCAAGGAAACCCACACCAAGGCATTTGTCCCATACCTGGATTGCTCAGAAATCTGTGTGAAATCGAGCCAGGTACACAAAATCATCAAGCCACATGCTTGTATACCAAATGGCTTTAGCAATCATTTTCTGACAAGGAACTAATTCGACTGACCCAGTTTTGACACAGTGTTCTCATTTTTCTTTGTGAATGAAAATGAAACATTAGTGCTCTACTGAACATCCAGAGTAATTTTCATGCAATCTGTTTTGTGCTAGCCTATAGTGCCTTAATTTCTAGCTATCATTTTGTGAGTTTAATTGAATACTATGAATCTGATAATAATTTTAACTGCTATTAAAACATGGTTAAACCTTTCAATCTGATCTAATTGTACTCAGGACAAAGCATCATATTCTTGCTCTTGAGTGTCCATTGTGACTATTCCAACCTGTATGTTCAGTTCCTGTTCTCATCTTCAAGGCAGAAGGGAAAAAAATCAGAGTGAAAGGAAGTCAGCACTTGTCCTAGATGGTGCATTGTTGGTACAAATTATTGTTGGTTTGGGTTTTCTTTTTTTCTATTAAGATCTTTGGACATCAACAATGCTCTGCCACTCAAAGCCCTGCGTGAAAACCAATGCAAAGCAGATCTTTTTGCTGGTCATGATGCTTTGAACTTAATGTTCCTACTTGTGGATGACCAATTTCAGCACTCTCAGGCTACACTTTTGACATCAGACAGTGTTCTTCTAGCAACTGTAAGTACATTTACTACATAGTCAAACCTCTTTGCAGATAATGAGATTCTATAATTAAAATCAGTACTACTAGTATGAGTAGTAAGAGATTAACCTTTAGATATAGGTAATGCAAAACCAATGAAGAGTACAAATTAGAATTCATTAGAACTCCACTGGT
This sequence comes from Tiliqua scincoides, assembly GCF_035046505.1. NCBI lineage: Eukaryota > Metazoa > Chordata > Lepidosauria > Squamata > Scincidae > Tiliqua > Tiliqua scincoides. The sequence continues at coordinate 143,343,606 of NC_089824.1, forward strand.
AATATAACTCTGCTATGCAAACTGGATCTAGTTCCTAGGGGGTCCTTTGGCCATCTCAGCTCAATAAGCTACTGTGCTGATGCACATTTTCCCAGGATCAGGTCACATTGCCAGGCAAGAGCACTGCCTATTTCAGCTACATTATAACAGAAAGTTTGTCCTAGTACCAATACAGCTGCTGCCACTAGCGCAATTCTGTCAACATCATTTTCCTTTAAGGGTGAGGTACATCTATGAGCGTTTAGTATCATTAGCTGAAACTGGTACATAACACAAATGTAAAACCTACATTGACTACAATATACATTCCAGTTCTCTTTCATGTTTTATCCCACATTAACAACATAAACATGTAGTACAACACAAGAGAAACGCAAAGATGCCTCACAATGTAAAAATGCCATGTGCCATTCACACAACCAATCTGGGACAGAGAAAGGCAGAGCTATCTAGATATGCTTACCTAATTTTAAGCTACTTCACTTTAGACTGCTTCGCTAATATGACTCTTTTCAATTATATTCATGTTTATTGTTTTTGGTGCTTGCTCTTAAGGGGTTTTTTGGCAGACACACACACTTCAGGTGACACGAGCTGAATCGAGGACATTGATCGGCACAATTTTGTTACCTGCGCTCATGTACTGCTTGTACTTATTAATTTATTATTTTTCCTTTTGCATCTTGTTTAGCCCTAGTGCTATTGCGCACTTACTGCCCAATCTTCTTAGGATTTAATATCAGCCAATGGAAGCTGCTTTCCACTAAAAACAGTGTGTGGTGGAGGATCTGCAATCAGAATTGCATCTACAGAGATACTAAAGTTCCCCCTACCCCTAGCTGCAACTTCAACCCACTTTGGGTCCCCCCACCAAGCGTTCATTGCTTAAAAAAAACAAAACCTTGAAGGACAAGTTACGTGTTTAGGGTCACATCTAATTTGGTGCTAACATACAATAACAAAAGCAACTAAAAAAACTTATAAGAGCAAGCAGTAAAACGATATTGAAAATGGCAATTATCAAGCACTGATTAAAAGCCTGGAACAGCAAAAAGATCTTCTTTGTAGCCTAAAAAATAAAATAGTTGACGCCCATCTAGGGAGAGTTTTTCAGCAGGTAGGCATCACCACTGAAAAGGCCTCCCCTTCAGTTGAAATCCATCTACCTATGAAAGTGGCTACATCTAGAGGTGGACATCTGATACATATCACAATATATGGAAGGTATGGCACCAAGTGGTCCTTCAAGGCTAACACATAAGATTGTCATTTCAGCTCAGTATCACACTGAATGCTAGATTTTTGGAAGAAATTGTCATCTGATCCCTGGCTAATTGCATTGATCAGCATCCAGAGTTCACAGTGTCATTGAATACTGATAGTATCAGGTGTTAACAATTCTATTTGCTTCGTCTCTGCTTAATCAGTTGTATTCTGAACTGTTGGTCGTCTCCTGTTATGTGTTTGGAAGTAAGTAGAAAATGATATGGCTTGTCTTGGTCAAAATGAATGTTCAAAAAATGTTTCCAGTGTTATGTACATAAAATATATCTCTATTAAAGCTAGGACATTTTATAAGTTGTCGTGTGTGACAATCACACAGCTATCCATTGTACTATATTGCACATGACGTTCTGCCTTTGCTTTCCGTGATTTTCCCAAAGCACAATGGTGCACACTATGAAGAAAATACATGAGAATCAATGCATTCCTATCTGCCCGTTAGTCCCCTGTTCTCTTGGGCTCATGACAAAGTGTCATCTGGACAGTAAAGGCCAATCTCTTAAGAGTCTCGACTACAAGGAATTCTACAGTGCTGTTGGACTGACCTGACCTTGGAAGCGTTTGTGGTTTCTTCTATATACGTGTGTCAAAACACAGTTGGGAACAAACTGCATACCATTGAGATTACTTGCTTGTACATCATGTCCATTGGAGTAATGTTCACATTTACAGTGATTCAGGGGAAACAAGACCTTTTTTTTTCCTCTTGGCAATGCTGAAGTTGTTTGAGTATCATTTGTAAAAAGGTTTATATCATTACTAATAATGAGTTCAGTTGCAAGTGAGTAATTGGAACGATGGAAGCATTAAATGACAAAGGAAAGAGGACTGTGGACATAATAACAAAAGAGAGGTCACTTAGCTATTTTGTTACTTTCTTTCCTAACTTGCAGCATTTCTCAAACTGTGGGTTTGAGAACCCCATGTGCTGAGCAATGACACAGTGCTCCCTGTAGTGCCGAAATACTTTCTTGGGAGCCCCCAGAGTTCACTTTCAGGTCACGATAGGCCCATGACCCACTCCATTGGCCTCCACAAGATCCAGAATGTCTCTCAGTAGTTACCAGAAGCAACTTCTGGTTTGCTGTCACAACTTCCACAGAGGACAAGGTGAGTCACGGTGCTTGGTTTTTTCCCCCCAATGTGTAACTATAAATAAGTTTAATTCATGGGGTTTCTATGAAAACTCATGTTTGTTTTTATGAGCCACTGCATGGAAGGAACAGATGATGGATTTGATCAATAGTCTCCTCATGAGATACTAAGACCCTGTCTTTATCTCTCCAGTGGTATAGCAACAAGTGTTCAACTCAGAAAGCAAGAACAGAGACAATTAGTCCATGCCTAGAATCTTAAGGACTGTCCAAGAGGCCTTCAGTCCTGCAGATGATGGTCAGATGTGGCTCTTAGCATAGGCTATTCAGTAAGAAATGTGTTGACCAGGAGTTTTAATGGGAAGCAGGCTGGAACTTGATAGAGTAGTATTGATTCTATGTAGGGCAGCACTGTTTGATGGATGTTATTTTCTGTATTATTGCTCAAGAGCTTACACAGTTCCCTGAACATAAGAACATAAGAACAGCCCCACTGGACCAGGCCATAGGCCCATCTAGTCCAGCTTCTTGTAACTCACAGCAGCCCACCAAATGCCCCAGGGAGCACACCAGTTAACAAGAGACCTCATTCTGGTGCCCTCCCTTGCATCTGGCATTCTGACATAACCCATTTCTAAAATCAGGAGGCTGCACATACACATCATGGCTTGTAACCCGTAATGGATTTTTCCTCCAGAAACTTGTCCAAACCCCTTTTAAAGGCATCCAGGCCAGATGTCATCACCACATCCTGTGGCAAGGCGTTCCACAGACCGACCACATGCTGAGTAAATAAATATTTTCTTTCGTCTGTCCTATCTCTCCCAACACTCAATTTTAGTGGATGTCCCCTGGTTCTGGTGTTATGTGAGAGTGTAAAGAGCATCTCTCTATCCACTTTATCCTTCCCATGCATAATTTTGTATGTCTCAATTATGTCCCCCCTCTGGCATCTCTTTTCTAGGCTGGAGAGGCCCAAATGCTGTAGTCTTTCCTCATAAGGAAGGTGCCCCAGCCCAGCAATCATCTTAGTTGCCCTCTTTTGCACCTTTTCCATTTCCACTATATCCTTTTTGAGATGCGGCGACCAGAACTGGACACAATACTCCAGGTGTGGCCTTACCATAGATTTGTAAGTACTTTACAATACTTTACTAATACAATGAAAGTGGATGGGCAATTACACTGGTTGTAAGTTATTCTGGCAAATGACTTTATATTTCAGCAACCATATGTTAATGAAACACAGCAGACATTACTATAGCTATAAAGGTACAAGTGTTTAGACTCAACCTACTACAGCAATAATGAATTAGATCCAAATGTGCCCTTCCATGTATGGATGGTCTTTATTACTCTCAGAAAGGTTATTTTCGACCCAGTCCTATGGGACTTCTGTGGGCTGGTCTTCAGTTCTGCTGTTGTAAAAGGCCAAGTAACAATGCAAACACTGCTCCACTGCTGGGCCAAAAGCACCATTATCTCCACATGCCTGCTGCCACAGAGCCCAGGCTGTAGTGACCCCAGTAAGCTGGCAGCAGGGGCATATCATGGGCAGGGAGGTGGAGGTTCAGGGGAGTTTGGGGGTAGGGAAGGGAGAGGGCAGAGGTGATTCAGGGTAAGGAGGGAGCAGATCCTGGCTGTGACTTGTACCAGGATCATATCCCCTCCTTCCCCAGCCACCCCGTCCCTGCCACTCCCTAGACTTCCTCTCTCTTGGCCCATCAGATGCCTCAGGGAGCACTCAATAACAAAGTACCAGTATACTGTTGCCCCTCCCTTGCATAGGCTATCTCCAAAATGCGGAGGGGGGGGGATGATTGAGACATATAAAATAATCACAGGATGGATACAATGGATAGGTAGAAGTTCTTTTCCTTCTTGCATAACACCAGAACCAGGGGACATCCACTAAAATTGACTGGCAGGATAGTTGGAACAGACAAAAGAAACTATTTCTTAATCCAGGGCATAATTAATCTGTGGAACTCCTTGCCACAGTATATGGTGATGGCACCTAGCCTAGGTGCCTTTAAAATGGAATTTTAAAATTGGGCGGATTTATTAAGGAAAAGTTTATCACAGATTGATGCAACCTCAGAGGCTGATGCAACTATATGCAACCTCCATGTTTTAGAGAGACTGGATACTAAAACCTTGTTGTCTTGACTGCTCCCTGAGGCATCTGGTGGGCTAATGTGACATACAAGTAACTGGACTAGATGGGCCCTTGGCCTGATCCATCACGGCTCTTCTTATGTTCTTATGCTCTTTCTAAATTAAAGACCCCCAAACATTGTAGCCTTTCTTTGTAAGGGACATGTAATATCAATTCAGGATATGCAAAGGCACTTTTAAGAACTGAGATGTGCTAAATCAAGATGTGATTCTCTTTAATGAAGCCAACACAGATGTACCTATGTGCTAAAAGAACAACCATTTCTGCAGGATTGGTGCGATCTATGCTATCATTTTTTCCCCGTAAGACTTTCCTTGTCCACCAACTCCTTGCAAAATGCAAGATATCACATAGGACTTGTTGCAGGGCTCAGGCTAAATGTTCAATTTGCAAGCTGCAAGCTCCAAACTGAGCAGATGTTCCAATGGATGAGTGCATGAATGCTTGGGATGTTGTAATTCACTACATCTGTTCAGCTGGGGGCCTTTTCCTGCAGGACTTGTAAAAGCAAGTAAAATTTTGTACAAACTCTTCAAAGTGCTTTTTAAAAAAAAAAAAAAATTGAATGAGAGAAATTAGGCCAAGGTTATTGGTCTTTTAAATCATCCCTCCCATCGTTAACTTTGGTTATTGGTCTTTTAAATCATCCCTCCCATCGTTAACTTTTGGAAGATTCCCCCTTAATGCTCTGAAAAAGAAAACAAATTTGGTAAATTTAGTACAAAATAAATTTTGGTACATCCTGGTACTGATTCAGAAGGACACACCAAAGGCCAAACAAGAGACATATCTTAAGAGACATGTAAGCTCAGAGGGAAAGAGATACCATAAAGCACGTTGCAGCTGCACGGAGGCCAGTGCTGTCCATGGCAAGGTCTGCGCCTCTGCCAATTCTGGATCATCACCCGCTGAATGGCCAGGTAGGTGAACCACCGAACAGCAGAGAGGCGGGAGAGGTTGGACAGGGAGGGGAGGGGATGTTTTGGGGTAGGGGGAGGGCAGCCTGAGGGGCAGTTCAGGGCCAGGATAGGGACAGGGATGGCAGCAGAGGCTACCTCTGCATCCTATTCCCTCCCGCACCTGAAAGCCCTACATGAGCTACTTGAATCTACACCAGCTATGGAGCTGGTACATAGCCAAGTAGACCCATAGGGCTGCCTGGGCCGAACACAAGACCTCCGGCTGCCTCCTTGGCCCCATGGGATACAGCGGCAGCCATTTTGACACTGTTGTTCCACAGGACTGCAGCCTTAATAGGATTAGGCTGCCCAAGGTTTATAGGTAAAAAATATTGGACTGGGAAACCAAGTGACAGTTAGGATCTGCATTCTGATTAGAGTTTTGTCCTAATCAGAATGCACCTCTTCCCTCCCCACTACTTTGTGTTTTCTTCTTATTGACAAAATAAGCCTTTAAATAAATTATGTGAAAATGACAAACCAATTCTTGGATAACAAGTTGAAACCCCATTATCAACATTAATTGATTAATGAAAGCCAGATCAATCGGTTTCACTAAAAACAGCGTTCTAGCAAAACAAAAGAAGGAAAGGACACAAGCAAAGAGAGGGAGACTTTGAAACGTGTTAATGGAGGCACTAAATCTGTAAACCATGAATTAAATCTAATAATTATTTTAGAGTTTAATAAAAGACAAACTGAAAACCATTAATACTGCATCCGCTCTTATTAATGTACATTTTCCTTGGTGTATAGACAGAAAGAGATTAACAATCCTATGCATGCCTATTCAAAAGTAAGTCCTGTGTATTCCTAAGTCTATCTAAAAGTAAGCATGTCTATTCAATGTGGGTGCAATTCAAAAGGTGCCCTGGGCTGGTGCAAGTCCCTTGGGCCGGCTGAAGAGTGTCATGAAAAGTGTAAAGCACTTTTGCGCCACCATCTGAGGAGGGAGGCTGGCACATGGATGTGCGCCCCACCCCATTGAGCCAGTGAATGAAGTAAGCCCACGCTGGTTGAGTCAGGCCAGCACAGGGGTCTGGGGCAGGCATGGGGAGGGTGGGGAGGAGGCATTTCGGGGCAGGGGAGGGTGGGCCTGTGGGTGGGCGGCAGACAATGTGCACGGGGCCAGGATCCTAACCCTATTTAGGTGGCTCAGATCCTAGTAGCCCCATTGGGGTTGTTGCAGCATGACGCTTGGTAAGCGATTTCCCTTACTTCGGGCTGAGCCACTTTCACGCCCAACCTTACTCATGTGAGAGTATAAATGAGTACACACATTTAAAGCTGCATCTATACATAGTTATTGTGGTAAAAATACATGCCATATGAGAAGCAGCCCTGAGAAAGTCCAAAATATTGCCGAAGACTCTAAAATTTTTCTTAGGTTTTGAATATATTAATTAACCTTAATACAGCCATTTTCAACCACTATGCCATGGAACATTGGTGTGTTGTGAATGGTCTGCTAGTGCATCAAAGGATTTGGGAAGGGTCATTTATTAGTAGGGCCATTGAGGGATGTGAGCCCTTCACTAAAAGCATGGTGTGCCTTGTCAACTGTCAAAAAACTGATGGTGTGCTTTGACAATTTTAGTACCTTATCATGGTGTGCCATGAGATGAAAAGAATTGAAAATCACTGCCTTAATATCTTCTAAAGGCTCAAGGATCCTATATTGGTAGAAAGTGGGAGAAGCATTCAATATCCATGTTGCATGGCTGCAAAAATCCACAAATTTGGTCTCCAGAAATTCTGAACAGTCTGAACAACTTGTTCTCAGTCATTTTGACACCAGGACCCAGCTTTTAGAATGACCCTCTATTGGGACTCAGCAGAAGTGATGTCATTAACCAGAAAGTGATGTCATGGCTGGAAGTGACATCATCAAGCAGGAAAATTGTTAACACCCCCATATGACAAAATCAAACTAAATAAAGTAAATAAATTAAAAGTTTGCAATAAGTATAAGGTTTTAAAATTATTCAAAATAAAGAACAATTCTCCCCACCCTCCCAAGCAGTTGCTGATCTGTAACACATTTCTGCCCAGTCCACAGGTGTACACATTTGACCCCTGTTGTGTAATGTTGGGCAGAAATGGCTTAAAAAAACATTCCCCAAACATTCCAAAGGCTGCAATCCTATCCACACTTACCCAAGAGAAAGCCTCATTGACTATCATTGTTAAAAGCATACACATAGTAGCCTGTTAAAAGTACAGATCTGTAACATTTCTCCAAAAGCAGTCACATACCATGGCAGCATCAAGTCTAACATAAAGCCGCCTTGGGTCCCTTTGGTAATAATAATAATAATAATAATAATAATAATAATAATAATAATAATAATAATAAAATTTTTATTGAAATAATTTTTTTAATTTTGTATTAAAAATAAAATGCACACTGAAATGAATGGGGACCCACCTGAATTTGGCTCTTGACCCACCTAGCAAGTCCCGATCCACTGTTTGAGAAACACTGGTTTGAATTATTGTTACAGCATTTTTTAATGGCTGGCTCCTAAGCCTTACATATTTGCGCCTAGGAGTCATCAGTGTTGTTTTCAGCACCACTCGTTGGTAGCACACTCTTGTAGTGGAACTGTAAGTTACAAGATATATAAAGCTGCCAGCAAAAGCTGCAGACCTGTGTCATACTCCCACTTCCCCTTTAGGTAGTGGAATTTACCCATGTTCTGACATTATTGCAGTATCCACACTCTACATCATTGCTTGTGAAGGGGAAGAGACACACCACTTAATGACATCAAGGCTAACTGTGAAAGTTGTTTTGCATGCTACAGAGGGGAGAGTATAGAAAGCTCATCACAAGTCTGCTATTGTTCAGCTGCAACGGTGTGTTTTTTGGAATGTGTTTTGCCACTCTAGGCCTACCAACTTATCACATGGTTCTGGGACAACGACACATTCCTCAATTCCTTAACAATTACTCTCTCTTTTTTTAAAGTATACTGATTCATGGAAAAGGAAAGCGCCCTACAGGTAGACCACAGCTGCGATACAAGGACATCTGCAAGAGGGATCTGAAGGCCTTAGGAGTGGACCTCAACAAGTGGGAAACCCTGGCCTCTGAGCGGCCCGCTTGGAGGCAGGCTGTGCAGCATGGCCTTTCCCAGTTTCAAGAGACACTTGGCCAACAAATTGAGGCAAAGAGGCAAAGAAGGAAGGCCCATAGCCAGGGAGACAGACCAGGGACAGACTGCACTTGCTCCCAGTGTGGAAGGGATTGTCACTCCCGAATCGGCCTTTTCAGCCACACTAGACGCTGTTCCAGAACCACCATTCAGAGCGCGTTACCATAGTCTTTCGAGACTGAAGATTGCCAACAGACTGATTCATGGGTGTGTCTCTGTTACTGAGTTACGAAGTTATTATTACTAAGGTAATAATGACACCAAATTATTATCTCAGGATGTTCGAAATGTTAGTATGATCATACAAGGTTTTGTTTTGCAGTCTCCAGAGTTTTCATTCTGAAATTATGTTGTCCTTGATTTGGGCTCAGTAATGAGAGCTGAAACTCAAAAGTCTACATTATATGTCTATCAGGAAGCATATATAGCATTCATGTTGGATTTTGCACAACGCCAGCCTGCCCAAGAGGCCTGCTGAGGCCCTGCTCTGGCAGGGATGTTCTGCCTACCTGCCTCCACCACTTCTCCTTCTCCCCTCTGGATTCAAAAAAGACAGACAGAATGGTGGAGAAGACAAAGTGTGGAGGAGAAGAAAGCAGTGGGTTAGAGTGTCCTCTTCTGCCCCATTTCCCTTTTTCTTTTTGAGTCCAGGAGTGGGAAGAGGGGTAAGTGTTGTTGTTAAGAGTACTTATATACCACTTCTGCAGCAAGAGGAGTTCACAACACAGTTTACATAGTAAAATAAATCAATAAATGGTTGCTGATGTTCTGCTGGGTAAGGGGGACAGCATTGGCACCAGGACTGGCCAGGAGGCCTTGAGTTGCCCAGATCCTACAGGTTTATTTTTAATTAAATAACATCACAGAGTGCAATGGTGCCTTTACCATACTAGAACCTACATGCTGTAAAGCCAGCACACCAACTACAGTGAAACCTTCAGCTGCAAAACAAGCAACGTGCACAAAGTAAGAATGCAAAAACCATTGAATCAATTCTACTTTAGTCTGATGATGATGAAGGTAAATGAAACACACATATATAAATACAGGCATGTAATATAAGTAATCCATTAAAAATACAGTATGAGAAAGACAATCTATGGATCAGTTCTGCTTTCAAGGAGGCAGTTCAGAAGAGTTCTAACCCACAACATTCATTTTCCAGTAAAGATTCAAAAACAGGGTAAAAAAAAGTTGTAAAAAACATAGGAGAATGTTAATAGCAGCCTGTTATCCAAACATCATTCTACCAAAAAATGCCTGTGGCTAGATTTTCTAACCAAATCAACCTCACAAGCACAGGGTCCTTCCAGTATGTAATTACAAGTGGTTCAGAACTGCACTGCAAAAGGAAAGAGAGTCTCTAGCCAATTGGCAGGCACTTCCATGGTGCTCGTTTGTCCAAGGCTATCAACACCAGATTGAATTCATTTTCAATCCTCTTGAAAATAAATCCCTGCGAGCTTCCCCCCCCCCCGCCATTAAAACAACCTGTATATCCTATCCTCTCATGGTTCAGCTCCAAATTTGGAAGAAGACACATTTTTCCAGATATTATTATGAATTGGAGGGCTGTATAGCTGATGAGTATCATTTTCTGTAAAAGACCCAGTACAATTTCTTTCCAAGGCATATTAAATTGCCACTGGAGACCTCGGAATCACAAGCATCCTGATTCTATTCATGAGTACTCCATCAGAAGTAAGTCCAACTGTATTCAGTGGGGTTTACTCAGAAGTGCAGGGCCAGCTTTTAGGCAACCTTAGCTTTTAGGGAGATTTCGCCCACTTGGGTCCTGTGCATGATGGGAGACCTGTACTGCCCTTCCACCCACTGCTGCTTCCAGTTGGCCCAAAATAGGGTCACTTTGGAAACCGCTCCTGCCCACTGCTGCTTCAAGTTGGCCCAAAACTGGTGCCATGCAGGTGGCAGCATGCGCGCCTCACTCTTTCCCCACCTTTCAGCTCCTGGCACCATCCTCTCCCCTTTCTTGCTCTGGAGCGGGCTGCTGAGGATGGGGCAGCAACAGGCGAGAGTTGGGGAGTGCTGCGGGCTGGACATGAGCTCCCTCCTCCCTCCGGCTGACCTCCCTGGCGCCTATTCTGCACAATCACTAAAGGTGCAGGAGTCCTATCCACTTGCACAGAAGAGTCTGGCTCCATCCAAGCGAAGAGCTAAAAACATTAGTAGAGGGGGCCCAGCAAAATTAGAGGGGGGGGCCCTGTGAAAAGTGTTTCCAAGCTCCTAAGGCCAGTCCTGCAGAAGTGTGTGCACAATATCTGGTATACCAAATGCTGTAAAGGCAACAGCTCTAACTCAAACCTGAATAGATAAATGTAAAGAAATATCCACATTTGGGAGATTTGCAGTTCTGTAGTAACTGAGGCTATTTCAGGCTCCTTAGCCAGAGGTTTTTTGAAGATCTATCCTGGTTTCAACAATAATGTTACATGGAGCAGCTCTCATGATAATAATCAAGGCTTCAGTAAAAGGAAAACTGTTCGTCCATGGGAGAATGATATTCTCCAGTCCCTTTATTAGCCACTTCAATCAACAAACACAGATGTTCTGATAAATCTGATAATACAGAGAGGTGTAGCTTCCTTCATGGAAACACAGACCCCTATTTTTAAGCTGCTTTTGCTTAGAATGCATGAACCTAGGTAAAAGTCAAATGCTTTTCATGACAGTACACAGCATTCAAATTTGCCTTCTCACTCAAATTTGTTAGGAAATGTAGGTGGGTATCCTGCTGGTACTTCTATGACATGAACTTTCATATGCCACCTGTAATGGTTTTCGTTATGTTCATCTGTTCCCACTCAAAGGGAAACAGCTTTTGAGGTGTCACCACAACACCTTTTGAGGTGTCATTCACCTCAAAAATGATGCCGTTTTTATGTCTTTGATAGTTGTTAATTTTTAAATTTCTGTTCAGAATCTTAAATCTTAATCTGCCTGTCTCCTGCTCTAGTCCTGTTCTCATGATATATCCAGGGTGGGTGAATGAACACAGAACCAGTTCAGACAATCCTTTTCAATCTGCCCTTCTTCATGGGCTTAGGAAGTGAGCCTATCATGTGTGCACACATCCTCTTAGCACACTGGGCTACCATTGGTTCATCACATAGTGGTGATTTATCTAAGTTGCCTCCCCACACGTGATTTAAATACTACTTTATTATTATTATTGTTAGTTTAGACTACACTTCCCATGTGGTGGGTCTGGATGTACATAGTCACTTTCACAGAGGGACACTTAAGAAAAGGATTATCTGAACCACTCCCCTGATGATCACATTGGCAGATATCACTCCTGATGTATACATGTTCAACAGAATATCACATAGAGTTTACATTTACACAATTGAACAGCTGCAATTGACTAGAGGAAACTTGGAATTACAAACATAACGAAATCTCTATGCACACATACACATATATTCCATACAAACATTCAACTGAGTGAGAATAGGTCACCATCTGCATGCATTCACTCACCCTATGTCATAAGGACAGGATTAACAACTGCCCAATTGACTTCTAGTTCAAACTCTTGATTTTGATAGGTAAATTGTAATAGGCTCAGCAGCAAACTTTGGAATCCTCCACTATTCTGCTGAGTCTATCTTTCACTTAATAGCTGCAAAGTGTACAACTGAAAGTCCCCTCCATTAATCAAAATCATATCTCTGGCACAATCTTTCCCAGGGTGGCTAGAACCCTGTAAATCAATTTCCATATAAGACAGACCTAAGAATGAGCTTGCAATGTGAGTCTTTTCCTTTTTAGGAAGGCTATTCAAGAATTTTTATCATTGTAATATGTTCTAGTTTTAGTGTCTTTATTATTACTGGCTTAGTAGTTCAGCATAGGCTGCATTTTGCATGGCACTTGTAAAATATTTCATTATTGTTATTCCATCAGGATAACTGATTTATTGTTGATTATTTCTTGCTAAGCTCCAAGAAACTTTGAGTTATTTTTTTTTCCAGATAAGCAGAACAGAAAACTAATAAATGAACTAGATCTCTCTTCTCAGCATTATAATGACAAAAGAAGCCCCAGCTGCCAAGCCTATGAGCACCACACAGTGCTTAAAAGGTCACAATACAATATCACTGGCCAGTTCTTGGGCCTAGGAAAAATCTCTGTATCATTTGAAGTCCTGGAAATTGTTGAACCATCCAGGATTCCTTTTTAGGTATCCTGTATAACTCAGGAGAGCACAGTCAGTACATTCAAATACATAGAAAGCTTATCCGTATTCACTGTATTCTTGAGATAAAAGCTACCTTTACATTATTTAGAAGTCTTCCTTGACCTTTTGACAGTCGTTGATCTGATGCCTGTTCTGTGAAAGGCTCTTTGGTTGCACATGATATAGCTAATTGTAATAATTCATAGAGCACAGGGGCCAGTAATTCTACTGGCATTTATTGTGAAGCAAAACAGGCAATGCCACATGTGTGTTGCAGCCTGCTTCCAAGTTGGCAGTGAGCATGAGCATGCTTCCAAGAACATGCCTCCCAGTTTGCAGTGGAACAATTGGCTAAAAAGCACACACAAAGTGGCTAAGGGCGCAATCCTGACCCAGGGTTGGGCCAGTGCAAGTCCCTTGTGCTGGCCCAGGAGGGTCGCAAACGTGCCACAAAGCATGTTTATGCCTCCTCATGAGTCGGCTGGGTCAGCACATGGATGCCTACCAGCCCGCAGAGGCTGAATCCAGCCTCCATGCCGACTCTGCTGGGGAGACTTGCGTCGGCCAAGCTCATCCGACGCAAGGCTCTGGGGTGGGTGGGGAGGAGGCAGGAGGGAGGCATTCTGGAGTGGGGGGAGGGTGGGCAGGCAGGCCGCGGGAGGCAGGGCTAGGACCCGGTTCTAATGCCGGATCCCAACCCCCGTTCCCTAGCAGCATGGAGCGGCTTCAAGCCATTCTGCTCTCTTCTGACTTATGCCACCTCGGGAGGTGGCGCAAGTCCAAAGAGACCATTGGGGCTGCAGTGGCTTATCCAGGAGTAAGGAGAAGAGTTTCCCCTTACCCCTGGCTGAGCCACTTTGGGGCCCAATCTTGTGCTGGATACAGCGCAGGCCTCCATCCAGGCTTGACTGTTCCAGCACAAGATTGGACTGCACTGCACAAATAATACAGTCATGGCCCAATCCATATCACATCCTATACTTGCTCTTGACTGTGTTATGTGACAGCTTAGTACAGAAGCGTCATATTTTGCTGTGAATCTCATTCATATATTTAGAAATACATTATAGGAGTCCACCACCTACTCTACTGCACAGCTTCACAATGCATGTAATGACATCTGTGGCAAGAAGCAGAGTCTTGGGGGCAATGACTCTAAAGGCCTGCTTCTTTTGGGCTCCTCTTTCTTTGATGGATGTGGGTCTCCAGACTGCGCAGATGTAATGACATCTGCGGCAAGAAGCAGAGTCTTGGGGGCAATGACTCTAAAGGCCTGCTTCTTTTGGGCTCCTCTTTCTTTGATGGATATGGGTCTCCAGACTATGAAAAGCTTTAAAGCTATGTATCGGCACCTTGGATTTGGCCCAGAAGCAGAGCCATCCCTAGAAGGATGCAAGCCTGGGACAACTCAATGAGCTTGGAGTCCCCTATTGTGGCCATATATTGGACATGAAAACATGGGGGCCAAAGTCATTGCAGCAGTTGCCCTGCTCATGGCTCTGCCCAGAAGCTAACTGAAAATCAGTGCAATTGTCCAGGAATAGACTTGGTATGTCACTGCTTCCCAAACTCCATCTAGAGTCAACCTAGAGACACTAGCAGGGTGTCAAACTCCAGCTAGAGCAGTGGGCCGAATAGCATCCATGGTGGGCCGAATAGCATCCATTCATATAGTGGGCCGAATAGCATCCATGGTGCTTGCTGAGGGCTGGAAGTGCTATCCTTAAGCAGAAAATGGCATCAATAAGCAGATGAAGGCCAGAAATAAGCACTTTGTTCTCACATAGAAATTCATTTGCTGAAAATGACAGAAAATGTGGTCATCTTGATCACATTTTCAAGATATGGGAGAGCCCAATTATCATGTGGGGTGTCCCTTCAGAAGTACCACTTCTGAGCAGATGATGAGATGCCTCATCACTTTACAGGTCAGCAGCTGTCAGAAGTGTAGTCTGAGAGGTGGTAGTGTTGAAAGGGCCACCCATGTGCTAACTGGAGTCCACAAGCACTTCGACAGCTTATCCTTCTCTCTCACTCATCTGCCCCTTTTCTCACAGTGTTCCTTGCCTTCTAAGGCCTCTTTCCATCTCTCACTCCCAGAGCCTTGGCAGAAGTGGTGCTGCTGAAAGGGTGGTTCTGGGAGAGCCAAATTATAACCAGGGACAGGTAAAGAGCTCCCAGGGCCACATCTGGCCCACGGGCCTTATGCTTGACATCCCTGATCTAGCGCTTGGTAGCAACCTTTTGTCTAATTGAAACTCCTAAATCATTTACAAGGCAGCATATAAAGGTCAACAGTCCCAGAGGTTACAAAGCCTGGATCACGATGGCATGGCAAGTTCTCTTTCATTTCAGCCTCTTTTCAGGCAGGGTCAATCTGGATTTGTTTTCAGTGTGCTAAACTGCAACTACTCTCAAAGATTGATCTTGGACAGAATAAACCACAGTATCCTAAATTTGGACATTGTGAGAAACTGCAGGTTATTCAAAATTGGAGGTGAAAACTTTCAGTCTCCTTCTCTTGCATGAAAAGTAAAAGCGAAGAAAGGGGGGAGTGTGAAACCTCCGACAAAGGACACAACTGCTTAATCTCATAAGACGAAACCAAGCTTTAAGATTATGTCTGAACTGGGCCCATATGTTTCATGGAAACATGAATCCAATTTAACTGAAATGATTTTTTTGATTATTTGTATTAAAGTACCTTAAAAAAAATCCAGCTGAATTGAATATAATTCGGCACTGGCATAACTTGAGTTATGAGATGCCTTTTAGGAAATTGAAACCATCAGTGTAGATTTTTTTTAATAAATTGTTTTTTAGATACTGTTAGACACTTTAACCAGTAACATTAGTGGGGTTGCACAGACATAACTGAAAGCAAAAGTTAACACTTTATCTTTTCCAAATTTTCTGGTAAACATTGGAGTCCTTAGCTGGCACAACTGTTGTTGCTCAAGGTTTAGGTTCCAGCAGCAAGCAAGTCTTAGTGTGATGGAAACAAACTTGCTTTGCAGATGACTGAGCAAGAATAAAATGTGCCTCCAAATAATCAGATTTTTATGTTTTCACATCGTCTAAAAATTAGAGAAACACTGTAAAAGATGGGACGATTCTCCTCTGTAGATTGATTCTCTCTCTCCTCTCCTTTCTTTTAACTACAGGTGTGCGCCACTTAACAACAGGGATATTATTATTATTATTATTATTATTATTATTATTATTATTATTATTATTATTATTATTATTATTACCGTGTTTCCCCGAAAATAAGGCCTACTGCATTTTTTGAGAATTGCTGAAATATAAGACCTACCCCGAAAATAAGACCTAGTCTGCTTTTTTAAGCCAAAAAAAATAGAAGACAGTGTCTTATTTTCGGGGAAACACGGTATTATCAGTACATTCGCCGATACGTTCTCCCACTCCTGTTGTTATGCGATTAGGTTGTTAAGCAAACATTCAGCCCAATCTAGTGCCTTTGTTGTGTGAACAGACACTCCCTGCCAGACACTTGCTGGCTGCACAGGCTACTGAAGATAGACTGCCTCTTCTTTGCATTAAGAGTCTCTGTTGCATAAACAGACACTCTGCTAGAGGCTATGGGAGTACTTCATTAAGAACTTCTTTGCTGTGCTTTGACCACCATCATATATGTGGTCCGTCATTATGCAGTCCATTGTTAAGTGGCGCATGCCACTATTTAAAAGTGGCCTCTCACCACATAGCTATCTTTGCCTTGCATGGCTATGCTAAGCCTAGTCCTAGAGTGAACCTAGCCCAACATGGCCTGGGACCAGAAGGCTACATACTGTGCATGCATTGGGTTAACACCGGTGGCTCTCCTCTGGATGCCCCTTGACATCTGAGGGTCCAACCCTATCCAACATTCCAGCACTGATGTGGCTGCAATGCAGCCCCAAGGTAAGGGAACATTTCCTTACCTTGAGGAGACCTTTGTGACATGCCCTGTCACTGCAGGATGCAGTGCATGCCCGTTGACATAGCTGCATCAGTGCTAGAAAGCTGGATAGGATTGGGCTCTGAAGGTGGTGACTGACTGGGGAGTGGAACCTTTCAGATGTGCAGTTATTTCCCTAATACAGGAGTGTCCAAAGTTTTTGGCAGGAGGGCCACATCGTCTCTCTGACACTGTGTTGGGGGCCGGGGGGGGGGGAAAAGAATTAATTTATATTTCAAATTTGAATAAATTTACATACGTTTACATAAATGAATATATTAAAGATGAACTTATATGAATGAATGAAGTTCTTGCAATAGCTCAAGGCCTATAAAAGGCCTTGCACAAAGCAAGGCTGGCCTTTCCTTTGCTGCTGCTACTGTATCACAGATGTGAAACAGCAAGCAGTGGAGGAAGCCCTCATCCCACAGCTCACTGGAGAGGTCAAACAGTTGCCCTCACACTGAGAGCAGTTGCATCCGGCCAGTGTGGGCTCCAACAAATCGCCGGAGGGCCAGAGGCTCATTGGAGACTGGGAGCTCCCTGAGTGCCACATTGAGAAGCCTTGAGGGCCACAAGTGGCCCCAGGGCCAGGGTTTGGGCACCCCTGCCCTAATACTTCAATTGTCTGGTTCCAGATGAAGACCACCTTATATTTATAAAAATTATTATTTATTTTTATTGTTCCTTATGCTTTGCAAAAGAGTCCGAAACACTGTTGAAGAATGATATAAAATATATGTTATAATGGTTCATAATTGTTACAATTATTGTTATACTTTAATATTATACTGTAATAATTGCATATATAGTATATAATTATATGTTGACTATATAATCATAATATATTATTATTATTATTTATATTGTCTATATAATACTAATTTATTGTTATTATTATTTATATTTATATACTGCTTTTCAACAACAGTTCACAAAGCAGTTTACCCAGCAAAACAAATCAATAAATGGCTTCCTGTCCCCAAAGCGCTCCAAGTCTAAAAGAGATGCAGAAGAGACACCAGCAAAGACCACTGGAAAAGACACTATGCTGGGGTGAAGAGGGATAATTGCTCTCCTCCGACTAAATATAAAAGAAGCACCACTTTAAAAGGAACTTCTTAGCCCAATTAGCAGGGAAAATTATATTAGATTATTATTATATAATTATTATGCTATATTATTAGCACAATATAAATATTGTATAATAATATAATTATTGGTATAATAAAATACATTATTATATTATTATAATTGTTCACAACCTTTTAAGCAGATAAAATACTGGGAAATTATTTTCATTCCTATAAATAGGCTTGCCTCTAATGTTCATGCTGAAATAAATATAACTTTAATGAAGAAAAGAGACCCTAACTCTTAGCTTTAAAAGAATATTGATTTTGTGGAGCTTTTAGGGCCCAATCCTATACCCTCCTATACGCTTTTGGGACCCAATCCTATACCTCTAAGCTCCAGCGCTGGAGCTTAGTGCTGTAGACATGCCATAAAGCATGTTTTCAGCACTGGGAGAGCAATGAGCCCAGCACTGGGCCTAGCGCTGGGCAGCTGATGCTGGGGGAGCACCTGTGGTAAGGTGGGGTAGGGGGAGGAACTGGGGCAGGAGGAAGGTCGGACCAGCGGAGACTAGCTGGTGCAGACTGGAGGACACCCATTATAGCCCCTGCACCCTTACTTGGGGAAAGAGGATGAAAGTCCACTTCCTCAGAAGAGGCCTCTGGCAGACCTGGTGGGGCCACTGGATACAGCAGCTGCCTTTTTGGTGCCAATGCACCCGTCGGCGGTGCTGCCGTTAGGACTGGGCAATTCTGTAAATAAATAATGCAAGAGGCTCTAATATTTATGAGATATTGTGAAATTAGGATCCCCCAGTAGGTATTGGCAAGCCTTGTCCTAAACATATTTGTTGGATTAAGTTCTGTTTTTTTTTTTTTTCCAGTGGAAGTCAAGTTCTACTGTCATGTGCATTCTGTGCATAACCAATCATGCACCCCCTGCTGGTGATTCATGGGTTTCCTGACTCTTTGATGAATTTAGATTGCTATTTAACAGTCTATCACTCAACCCTTGCTAGAAAGGTTTGTGCTGATGTGCCAAACTGCGGTTTCTGCTTCTGACGAACAATTCAGATTACGCCCTGGTCACATGCACAGCTTGATCCAGGTTCAAAGAGTGCCTCGCCACATGGAGTAGTCATATGACTTGGACATTCCCACCATGGGATGAGTCAGGTCAGGATATATAATTAAACCACTCAGAAATCCCCTTCTGTTGACAGTTTTTTTTTTATGAACCTTGATGAGTCATTCAGTCCCCACCCAACTTTATTAAACATGGTTAACAGCCCTCTTGGACAGCTATAAAACAGAGGCCAACAGAAGGCTTTCTCCAAGCCCAAAGTAAGAGAGAGAAGGGGAAGTGTGGAGGCTGGTTGCACTTAAGTAGATCCTACACAGTTAATTCATTGAATACATCACAACAATCATGTGTTTGGTAAACCAGTGGCTGGCCCAAGGTATTTTGCTGTCTGAAGCAAAAGTCAAGATGGAATCCAGTGGGGGAGGCTTCTGGGCGATCTATTCCCTGATGATCTGGATTACATGGTGGAGGTTATCTGCCAGAACCAGGCAGTCGGTCAAAAGGAGATGAGGGAGCGACAGTAACAGGGCCAGCCAACCAAAATTGTCACCTTAGGTGGCAGATTGGTGGAGGATTTCCATCTCCCACTGTTTCCCTGCCTCCACTGCGATTCCTCTCCTTCCATTCCCTGCACTGCAAAAGGAAAAGGGGGACAGTAAGAAAGAAGGTTGGGTATGAGAATTCAGAACTTGAACTGCTGCTCTGTCACTGTAGCTGCAACATGGTTATGTTCATACACTTGCTCTGCAGTGCTCCCAGCTCCTCTGTGAGTGGGCTGGGTATGGAAGCCTTGATGTCATAGCTGAGGGCAAGCTAGCAGCTGCAATGCAGCACCACCAGACCAGGCAAGCAAGTAGACTCACAGGCAGGCTCTCACTGCCACCAGCATGCATGTGCGGTGTGACTGAGGGACATACGTGCTCACTATGGCTAGAGTCCAAGGCAGTCTGAGTCTGCCTCCAGCAGAGGCAGGGAGCCAGGTGAAGCATTTTCCCCACATCCTCAGTTGAGCGCAGGCAAGACAGGTGGAGTGACACTGGTGGAGGATGCCACTGGCACCCCGATAAATCCACTTCCTGGATGCCTCACCCAGCCTCATTGAAAAGCTGACCCTGAGTAAACCCATGAATTTTGAGGAGTAGAATAATATGCAAATATCAATAAACAGCCTTTGGAGGCCAGGGGCTTGTGGCCTCCCCAGCCCTCAGAACATCCTCCGGAGGGTCCACGTGGGTCCAACCTGCGGATTTGGGGACCTGCGGATACGGAATACAGCGGCCCCACTGTACAAATGCAAAGTAGTATTACAAATACAGAGGCTCAAAATACTCCACTTAAATGCTTTCTAATGTTTTCTTAAGACAACTATCTACCATTCTTCAGTCTTGACTTTTTACAAACTCTTCAGCATATGTAAGGAAACATTCTTTAGGGCACAAAATATTATGTTATGCCCTGCTGGGTATAGAATATCTGGCGGGGATAATTGGTAATTGCTTAAATTATGTCAGTATGAATAATTGTTAACACTAGTTTCCCTCAAACCATTTTTGTTCCAAGAAATGTGGTGGGTACTTGACCTAGGGAACCAAAGTAATTTGGCTGAGGCATCCTTCAATTTACAAATGACTCTGTGGAATTAAAAGCAGAAAAAACAACTCTGCAAGAAAGATTACTGGCAGCATCTGGAAGCAAATCCCACTGATTTCAGTAGAACTTTCTTCTCCAGAAGTTTGGACTCAGAATGGCTTCATACACCCACAGCACTAGTGATTTCATATGTCCATGAAATGTCATGTTTCAGTGCTTTAAATGTTGGGGGAAATATGAACATTTTTTTATCTCTAAAGAATAAACCCCGATGTAATCATCTTAATGAGAAAAGTTGGTACAGATGTTGACTTCATCATTTCTTATCTTTTTTTTTAACTTCAAGCAGAGGCTAGATATGGCCACATCTCGGGAGCATTTAGCTTGCATTGAGTAGGGGGTTGGACTTTATGACTGCCAAAACTTCTTTCAACTCTGGTGTTCCATGATTATTTATTATTATTATTATTATTATTATTATTATTATTATTATTATTATTAACAGTATTTATATACTGCTTTTCAACTAAAAGTTCACAAGCGGTTTCTAAAAGGTCCTGGAATTGTCGTGTTACTATACCCATATCTGAATCAGCTTTTTTTCAGGGAAGGTGTTTGGAGAACTAACAGTGCAATCCTAACTTGTGCTGGAAGAGGCAAGCCAGCGGGCCTGCACTGTATCCAGCACTGTATTTCAAATTGATTGGCAGCAGAAAGACAAAGAAAGTACTTCTCAACACAACACATAACTAATGTACAGTAATCTCTGCCACAGGATGGCTCTCCCTTAGGTAGCTTGAAAAGGCAATTTCACAGATTTGGAGAGATCTATCAATTGCTATTTGCCATGATAGTAAAATACAGGTGTGCCCCCATATCCACAGAGGTTCCGTTCCAGAACCCCCTGCACTTAAGTGAAACTGCAGATACAAGCGAACGCCTCCCCCACACTCCCTGGAGCTGAGAGAGTTCCACTGCCTTCACTTCCGGAGGGTCCTCTGAGCCCAATAACATGCAATTATAGATTTCATCCATCCGCAGTCTCTACTGGATTCAGACTGAGCCTTTTCTGTAAAAAACAAATGATTTCCAGTTTCTCCATGAAACCAGAAGGGACTTTTTAATGCCTTATAAGGCATTAGGAGGTTGGGCTCAGAGGACCCTCCAGAGGCAAGGGGAACAGAGCTCTCCTCGTCTCCAGAGGGGTGCATGTGGGAGGGCTGTGGAACTGATCCACGGTTAAGTGAATCCTTGGATACGGGATCTACAGATACAGATTTCTTTAGCGGGAAATTGGGTGCATGGTTCCTGCCTTCCATTCAGGGTATTACCGTATCTGAGGCTGGTGTGAAATTTATAGACATTTATAACCTTCTGGTAACTTTCAACACTAAGCTTCCATTATTCTACTCCTTCAGATGTTATAACGACAGTGCAGTTTTGATAAATCACCAGCACGGAATGATGTATGAATTGTCATGTTTATATGGCTGGAAAACTGAGACGCTGGACTCATGGTAAATCACAGCATGTCAATGGAGCAAGCCTGCATGTGTGCCAAAATAATTCTATCCAAATCATCTCAAAAGCCATCAGAATCTTCATAGCCCACTCTTGCTTTGATTCCTTGTTTCCCACCTTTTATTTTCTGTCTTAAACATTGAATTTCTTCCTGCTTAAAGCTGTCCAGGCATATATCTCTCTCCAATAGGGTGAGAAATCAGTGCTACTAATATAATACATTCATTTTAACAGCCCATTATTACCCAAATTCCCTGCTCACTGATGCAGCTGCAGATTCCGTATCAGTGGGAAGTGGGGCAGTCAAAAAGGTCTCTTCTGTGTGAATGAACTTTTGCTCGCTTACCTGAACTGCTGATATAAGTCTCCAAGGATCTACATCTGCTATTTAGCAGGCATACATCCAAAGTGTGTAACGGTGGTAGTAGGGTGGGTGTTGGCACACACCCTTCGGTCCACTCGGGATTGATCCTCATTCCATCCCCACTGCCATTGCACTTACCTGTGCCAGTCTGGCAGTGGACCTCCAGTGTGCAATTGTGACAGTACACTCAAAATGGCACCCAGTGGTGCACTGCACATGCTGCCAGAAATGATGTTATGACAGCGGCCTCTATCATGGCTACGCTGTTGCTCTTATGGGTTGGATCCTAAGTTGCACTCTGTGTGCAGAGCCCGCCCTTCCATGAGCACAGATTTGCTTCCATAAAAAAAAAGACCTTCCATTCATGGAGCACATTGTATGCCCTTCATTAATACTGAACGCTATGCCAAGTATGAATAATGTAAACATCCTAATTATAGATTACACTGGAAACAGATTTGGAAAAGTGATAGTCATGCAAATTCCCGTAATGTTCTTGCAACACAAATTTGCTTGGAAAAAAAAGCCAAATTATATTATTCTAACTTATTTTGTGTTAGCATTTAATTTAGGGCCCGATCCTAAATTTTCACCAGTGGATCACACATTCTGCCTGCAGAAGTGCTGGCCCAGCAGTGCGATGTGCTGCTGATGAACACAACAAGGCTCTCAGCATACATGGTTGAAGATTATGCGCATGGGCTGGTGGAGATGCCTTCTGCTGGCAGCACTGGTAAGAGACAGTGGGAGCAGGCAGTGGGAGGAAAGGAGTGAGGAGGGGAGGAATGGTTCATTATCTGGGCGGGGAGGGGCAGGCAGCAGGCGGAACGGGGAGGGAGGGGGTAGATACCGGCAGCAGTGATTTACAGGCACCCTAGCCCATGCCTTCCTCTGTTTCCTTTGCCTTACTCTCCTTGGTTCTGTGCCAGTAAAATGGCTGGCAAAGATCTGAGAAGACTCAGCAGAGGCTTACCCCCAAATGTTCCCTTACCTTGAGGAGACCTCCATGACCAACCTCCCTCCACCCAGATGCAGCACATGCTCCATTAGCATGGCTGCATCACAAGATTGTTGTGTTGTTTTTTTAGTTAAGATTGGGCAATTAATGTATAGTTATTACTTTTCTAAAGTATTCATTGCTTTAACTTTCTCTTTAAAAAATTCACACTTTGAAATTAAAATCAAAACAATATACAATAAGTATCATTAATCTAAAATTATTATAAAACAGAAAACCAATAAAATGGCAGAAAAAACTGCACAAAGTAAAAACACAATGAGGACAAAACAGCATATCAATCAAATTGAAGAAGAGCAGTGAAATTCAGCACTACTATTCACGAACAACAGGGATTACATAAAACCATTTGACTTGATGTCTAAAACTCAGCAGACCTGGCACCAGGCAAACTGCTCTTGATTTTTTTTTTATCGCTTTACACTGGGCATGGATTGATGGAAAAGAAACACCAGCAATTTGTCCTCCAGGATAAGTGAGAAAAAAAGAATTAAGACAAGCCAGAAGTCTCTTGCTTCCTGTCTATCTGAACTGCAGGGATAGAATTAAACTGCACACAGCATGCAACATGTGCTCTCACTTTTGTCTTGACCCAATAACAAGTGTTCAACATCTTCAGACAGGGCCATAGAAAGAGACAAACTGCAGGACCAGTACCATCAAGAGAGCCCCAAAAACTGAGTAGATGGTTCAAACTCATCATACAGAAGGGGGTTGTTTAATTCATCCATTGGCTATTCAAAGCCATGATATCCATTGAAAGGAACAGAATGCATCAGGCAAACATGCAGAATGGAAGGAGATGCAAGGAGGAGCGAATTAGAAAATTAGGCCTAATTTAGATTATTACCTGTGCAATTCTAGGTATGTTTATTTAGCAGTAAGTCTCACTGGGTTTCAGTGGGGAGCTTTCCCAGGAAAGATTTTTACTTACCTCAACTGGGTCATCTGGTTGCCCTCCCCAATAGCATGCACTGCTCACTCTGCATGCTATGGGCTCATTGGGGATAGGACTGGGCTGTCGATCACCAACAGTCTCACGAAGTCACAGGACCATCTAATTAGAGTTGCCAGCTTGCAAAAGAAATGACCACGTTTTTTCAGGTTTTTGTTTGTTCCTCAGATGAATAGGCATCTAAGGTTCATCTCAGGCCATCGTGGGAGCCACAACTGGACACCTCATTTGTCCCCCGGAGCTCATCCCTTTTCAGCTGGGGCTTCCTGTGATAACAGAATTATTCCTATTATTCAGGGTTTGGTGATCTTGCGACACCATGAGAGACTCCATCATGTCAGAAATTCAGATATTTGGATGCAGCTGACCTGGCAGCCTTACATGTGATAGTTCTAAGACAGGAGCAGTGGCTGAAGATTAATCTAGTGGTCATTCTGGGAGTCAGGGGCCATGTTAAAGAAGCCCCTCCCTCATGATTCAAATCACATGTGATTTTTTTCCTTCCCAAGAGTACCAATATCTCTGGACAGCTTCTGTAACCAAACATTATTATAAGCAATTTAATGAGATGATGTATAAAAAACAATGTTTGCCAAAGAAACTAGTCACATAACATGGATAATGTTTGAGGCATGTTAAGAATGTCGCTACAGGTACAAAGTGTTTAAAATGAACAAGTATTGTTTTCCGTTCTGTCTTTTTATGAAATGCTATCTTTAGCGATGCAACTGACAGTCCTGTGCATGTTTACTCTGAAACAAATTGCATTGTTTCCAGATGAGTGCACATCAGATTGCAGCCAAAGTGATATACACAGTCAACACAAGGAGTGTTTCTCTCTCCTTCTGGGCATGATCTCTGAGCACTAACTAGAACCCAATTTGCTTACGCTGTTAGCAGATTAATCCTGCCCTTTCACAAGGCCGACATCAAATAAAATATTGCTCAACCAGGGCTATAATCCTGTGCATACGTCTCTGGGAATACATTCCACTGACTTCTGAGCATAAGCTCAGTTATGCTTTATTTCTCAAAAACATCATTAAAGTGACTATACCCAGTCTGTATTTGGTTGCTTCACATCACTTGGTTGACCTGTAGTATAGCTAGAGGGGTGCAAAACTGTAAGTAAGTGCAGGCTCAAACGACCCTTCCCATTCCCCCTCAGAGCCACTCAGGCAGCAACAGCTGCACAGAGCCCAATGGGAGGGGCTGCTTACGGCTGGGAACCTGCACCCTTACAATTTTGCACCCTTCTACCTATGCTACTGTGGTTGACCCCTTTCTATTGCTTTCTGAAGATAAGTACCAAATTTGTGGAGGATCCAGGAGGAGGGATGACCAGCAAACGAGGTGGCATAGAGGGATGTGGCTAGCTGTAGCGACTACTTTTCCATTTAGTCCCCATGTGTATACTGGACACAAGGAAGAATAGTGAGTGAATAGGGCTATTCACTGAGCCTAATCCAAAGGATGTTAGTCTCACTTAAGTCCTATTAGAATTGATAGAATTCTTAAGGACATTTGTTTCAATGGGGTTTCTGTGTGACTACATTTTTCTGGACAGAAGCCATTGTCTTGAAGATTGCAGTAAACATTACAATACTCTGTTTTTCTTGCCTGGAAACATGACAGAATCACTTGCAGGGAAAGAAGGAATTATGGAATTATGAATAATAATTCCAGTTTGATTACCAAGATGCCCAAGTCCTTACTAAGTTCCATCATTTACAGTTATTCTCTCTGACACTGGTTATTGTCATGATATTGACATGTTATTGACAGATAATTCTTAATTGCATAACTGATTTTTTTCTGTTTCCAAGGATAGTTTGCTTAATCAGAGTAGTCAGTCAACAGTACTGGAATAATTCAGAAATGTCTTTTATACATTAACTTTTTCCCAACTCCTCTCTCTCTCTCAGAGAGGGGGGGGGGGGAGTTTGCCCTATTGGCCAGTTTTTATCAAATTCTTTTTCTCCCAGATGTTTTATGGTCTTTGTTTCAATATATTTCATATTCTGCTCTGTTATGCAAGCCAGGCATGCTGATTTATAATTGCTTAACCCACACTTTGATGATGACAGCAGACTTGGCAGATAGCAGGATTTGACAATTGGAGTTTAGCTGTTTTTCTCTCCATGACGATCTTTGTTAAGCAAAGTTGCCAAGCATGGTTTGGGTGTAGGGTGCTTTCATAAATTGGGAAATTGCTATGTTTTTTGCTTTTCTAGCAGCTCAAGTCAGTAATACAATCCATACCTGGAAGTATTCAATCAAACTTTCTACAGTTAAAATTTTCTACAAATCAGTTTTCTTATATGTAGTCTTCCTTTATTAAGATAATATATATGGTAGATTCACACATTGCTTTGGATTTTTGATTACTATAGGGCAGGGGTGCCCAAACCCCGGCCCTGGGGCTACTTGCGGCCCTTGAGGCCTCTCAATGTGGCCCTCAGGGAGCCCCCAGTCTCCAATGAGCCTCTGGCCCTCCAGAGATTTGTTGGAGCCTGATGCAACTGCTCTTACCGTGAGGGCAAATGACTTCTTGCATGAGGTGTGGGATGAGGGCTTCCTCCACTGCTTACTGTTTCACGTCTGTGATGCAGTAGCGGCAGCAAAGGAAAGGCCAGCCTTGCTTTGTGCAAGGCTTTTTATAGGCCTTGAGCTATTTCAAGACCTTCATTCATTCATATAAGTTCATCTTTAATATATTCATTTATGTAAACTTATGTAAATTTATTCAAATTTTAAATGTAAATTAATTCTTTTCCCCCCAGCTCAGTGTCAGAGGGATGGTGTGGCCCTCCTGCCAAAAACTTTGGACACCCCTGCTATAGGGAATAGATTGACTGCATCCTAGTGTAATGGGATGAGATCCAGAATTATCTTGCTACAAGGAAGCAACTGAAGATTAGGTTTTGCTTTGTCATTTCAAAAGGTCACTCTGTTTACAGTCATGCTATGATGTATTTGTATGTTTTGCAATGACTTTCAGGAAATAAAAATGTCCAAAACGTTTAATTGACAAACTGCTTTTAAAATGCTAAATTAAAATTCTTCCTCTTAATTGAAGAATTAATGCAGAACCAAGGGCATAGATTTTCCAGTTTCAGCTCGGACAACAGTGTTGGAAATGCACTGAGCCCATGCAACTCCAGGACTGCACAGAAGCTTTACTGAGGCTCCCAAAGCAATCGGAAACAGTACTTCTGGTTTTCCAGAAGTACTGTTTAAGACCATGGAAAAGCTTTAGAACGCTTCTCCAGTTGGTCCTGGAATCAAGTGAGGTTCCATTTCATTGGTAAGCATGGGAGGGCTGCGTGAAGCTGGGGTGGCATTGCAGACCTTTGCCCCAGGGTGCCTCGAAGGCAGATCCATTACTGGAAATCAGCAGTAAGTAAAGGGCTTTCCTTGTCCAGTCCCGCCTCCTGCATGAGGTCTGAGGATCATGGAGGCACCCGACTGGTGCTTTGAGGCAATGCAAGCCAAGAGTCTGAATCCTTGGCTCACAACAGTTTTTTCAGAGCTGTCAGCATCGCTGACCCAATCTGCACACTCTGGAATGTAGTCTGAATCACAATCCCAGGATAGAAATGTTTGTTGCCCATTGGCTGACACCAAAGTTTGCATTTACCTGGTTGCAAGACAAATTTCTTGAGCTCATAATTCTTCAGGTCAAAATGTAAGTTGGGTTTCTGGGCTTGCAAAGGTCAGCAAGAAACCCTTAGACATGTCATCTTCCAAGATGCTGGAGGACTCAGCAGGATGTCAGGTGTGAACTATCCGCCCCAAGGCTCCTTGTGCTCATGCTCAGTAATGTCCAAGTTCCAAGGAGCTCTGGGACATGTAGTTTCCAGGGTGTCCAAAAATGCCTTACTGCAGTGTTTCTCAAAACTGTGGGTTGGGACCCACTGGGTGGGTCGCAAACCAATTTTAGGTGGGTCCCCATTCATTTCAATATTTATTCATTTCAATATTTTAACAATGATTGTCAATGGGACTTACTCCTGGGTAAGTGTGGGCAGGATTGCAGCCTAGGATTGTTAAAAATTTTCCTGCTTGATGATGTCACTTCCGGTCATAAGATCACTTCTGGTGGGTCCTGACAGATCGTCATTCTAAAAAAGCAGGTCCCAGTGCTAATCATCTGAGAACCACTGCCTTACTGAGTATTAGGCAGTCTAGAAAGCTGCACACGCCAGGGTACATAGTGCCTGGGTAACTTCCACTTATCAAGTTACTTGAGCTCCAGATTTCAACTTGCATAAGCAGAGGAAGAGAATGTCAGTTAAGATTTGTCACCATAACTGATGAGCAGAAGTTCTGACTAGCAAATACTTTATACATTTCAAACTTTGTGTCATAAATGTGATCTGCAATTTCATTTTGTGTTTATTTCTTGACTTCAACAAATCCTACAGAGTAGTGGTTCTCAAACTTTTTAGTGCTGGGACCACTGGGACAATCTGTCGGACGCACCAGAAGCAATGTCATTAACCTGGAAGTGATGTCTTGGCCAGAAGTGACATCATCAAGCAGGAAAATTGTTAACACCTCCATATAACAAAATCAAATTTACTTAAGTAAATTATTAAAAGTTTACAATAAGTATACATTTAAAAATTTATTTAAAATAAGAACCCTCTAACCCTCCCAAGTAGTTTCTGATCTATTCAAAAAAAGTTCCCCAAACAATTGGCTGCAATCCTATCCACACTTACCTGGGAGTAAGTCCCATTGACTATCACTGTTAAAAGCATATACATAGTAGCTTGTTTCAAGTACAGATCTGTCACATTTCCCCAAATGCAATCACATACCAAATCTAAGATACTGAAAATAATACACATCTTGAAATGCATAGTGACCCACCTGAAATGGGCTTGCAACCTACCTAGTGGGTCTCAACCCACAGTTTGAGAAACACTGCTAGGGGTCACAGGAAAAACTTGTAAAGAAATGAAAGACTGCTTCTAGAATATGTTAGTACTTGATTCTTTACTGTCAAATACCCCATACGCAAGCTGAGATGGCACTGCATTCTGTTCAGTTTTTTTATTTATTTGCAAAGTGTCAAGCTGTTCCACATTTATGGAGTAATACAACTCTGTTTTAAATTAATGGTATGCTCTCACCAGGACAAAGTAGCAAACCAGTGTGCTGAAAGTTTTCATTTACTAGAGCAGAATTGAGATTTTTGTCATCTGTTTTACTTTGAGAGTTAAACAATATAGCTGACAGCTTCAGACAGCCACAAATCCTAAGCCTATTATATTCCAGTAAGGACAACCAAAACAATAATAATTGAAACCTTGTGGCAGAATACGCTTCAGGTAGGGTCTGAGTGGGGGTATTTACAAAACTTTTAAATAATATTAAGCCGTCTTCCTTTTAACAGCCAGTCCAGTATTATAAGTCCATCGAGACTGAGACTACCTATGAATTCCATACACATCTGATTTTAGCCTTTTGTGCTACACTGAAAATGAAGGAAGTTTCTATGCAGGGACTTCTCTTGTTCTCCTAGAGCAGCCATTTTCAACCATTGTGCTGTGGCACACTGGTGTCTACAGGTGTGCTGTGGGCGTTTGGGTAAGGGTCATTTATTAGTAGGGCCATTGGGAAATGTGAGCTCCCCATAAGGAGCATGGTGTGCCTTGTCAATTGTCAAAAAAACTGATGGTTTTCCTTGACAATTTTAGTACCTCGTCAATGTGCCACAAGACAAAAAAGGCCAAAAATCACTGTCCTAGAGAGTAGATAAGGTGGTAAATTTGTTCATGGACCACTTTCAAACTGTGCTTCACATTATTAGATAGTCTTCCATTCAAAAAGGAACCCCCTTGCATGCCAGGGAAAATGCTAATTTTATACATTGCATTTGCTGTGTACTGAAAATGCTAGTTCTATACATTGCATAGAAAATGTATTTTCTTTATGGAGAAAATATTCACTTTCCGTATGGCTCATTTGTATCAAGTAGCATTCTCATATGCAGCCTTCTCCTGCAGTATGAAGTGGTATAGCCCAGGCAAAAGGTCTGCTGCCAAATACATTAATATCCAGAAATGTCCCATTCTCTTCAGATTATAGAATCATTTTTCTTAAAGGAAAGGATTGCCTGATTCAGGAAGATGCAGAAACAAAAGGAGATTGACAGCATAGAGGACCAGGCCCTCAATGAGACCAACTGACAGTGCAGTAATGAGCTGCCTGGCACATGGGGTTCCCTCAGCGCCAAAATGTCTACCACAGAATCCTAAGCATGCCAGGTAAGGGAAGTAGCCCCGCAATGGGTCTACTCAATTCTGCAGCAGCTCTTTAGCTGCCATAGGATCAAGGAGTCCCATGTCAGGCCGTGTGACCTCCTCACAAGGGGCTCTGGATCTGGCACCTGCCACCCCCCACCACACCTTTCCCCAGCCCTCCTCCCACCACAGAACGCCTCCCCCTACTCCACTCACCTCTCCACTGCCTGGCGGTTACACTGGGCTAGCTCTGGTGCTGGGCCTGTGGTACTGCTTGCAAACTTGCCTTACAGCACATTTGTGTCAGTGTGCAAAGTACAGGATTGGGCCCTGAGGCAGTTGCCTCAGGAAGCAGATTAGTTGGGAATGCACACCACCCACTTCTACCTCTCTTCCCCACTCTCTGCATCTAAAGAGGGAAACAGTATGAATGTGAGGAGAAGCATGGTGAACTAGAGTATATGAGATCAACTCTCCTCCACACTTCCATTGCCCTCTCTTTTTGAATCTAGAATATTCTGATGCACTGGGCACTGAGGCAACATTTGACTCCAGGTCTTGGGATGGCCCTGCCAATGTCTCTACATAAACAGGTTCAAGTGCTGATATAGCCATGCCAACGGGACATGCGTTGCATTCTGTGAGGAGGCAGTCAGAGAGGCCTCCTCAAAGTAAGGGAATGTTTGTTTTTTTACTTTGGATCTACCTTGAGGTTGCATCAGCCCTGGAAAGTTGGATAGGATTAGGCTGTTAGAAACATAAAGCAGTGTTGGGAAAACGCAGCAGGGCTTGACTCGAGTCGAGTCACCACCCTCGGTGATTCAACTCAAAGAAGAGTCATAACAGAGGCACTTTCCAAGTCTCTGAGTCACCCTTTAGTGACACTAATGGACTCAAGTCCCCCCCTTTAAAAAGCCAGTTGCAGAGAAAACAGGGCTGCTGCCAGGCTCTGTGTGTGTGTTGGAGTTCTCTTTGAACACTCCCCTGCTGTCCCTGCCCATCTGTAAACAAGGCAGGAGAGGGTGGGAGGGAATGCGTGCGATCCGGGGCAGAAGTGGTGAAAGGGAGGAGGGTCATGCGCAGCAGCTGGGAGGCTTACCAAGACCACCCGATCCTTGCAGCTCTACTCAGAAGTAGTCCCACTTCAGCCAGTCATTCAGTGGGGCTTCCTCCCCCAAGTAACAACAGAATCAAGAGAAGCCATAAAGTTGGAAAGCAGCACCGGGCAAAAGAGTTTTCTCCAGCCTGCATGGGCTTTTGCAGTCAATTGTAAGGCAAGAAACCCCTTTGGCTCCTCCTCTTCATCCAATAAAAATATCTGAATACCCATAGTTTGCCCAATGATCATTGGTTCCTTCCTTCCTACCAGAGATGGAGAAAAAGAGCTCGCTCCCACCTTCCCCCTCCTGCCCGATTCATTAATCCTTTCCTGACTCCTGGATGAAACTCCCTGCTGCTCACGGGTCAGAATTATGGCCCCATGAGGTTTTCCACACAGTGGAAACAGTAAGCTAGCACCCCCAGGCACAGGCAGACTCGAGTCATCACGTGTGGGGACGAGTGCAGAGTCAGGGGTGTCCTTACTTGAGTCTCTCAGTCTTCCACGCATGTGACTCACAAGTCACTGAGTCAGCAAAAATTGCATTTTCACAACTCGACTGGCATAAATGAGTCAACCTCAAATGTCCAAACCATGTTGCTGCCAAAGATGTTTCTAATATTTATGACATTTCTATGCCTTTCAAAGCACAGCCATCATTTCTCAGAAGCTGAGGTTCCCTCTTGCCTCTCTAAAAAGGTCATGACTCTCAAGACACATTGTAACAAGTTTAATGGCACTGCATCTTACATTGAATTTATATCAGTACACAGAATATAAGAAAACCAATATACATACTTTAAAAAAAATTCAGCCAGAATGAAAAATATACAAACAATTATTCACACAACAATATTAGAAAAAAATCACATGCTCTTTTCACTACCCAATATTTCCACAATTGCATGGTTGAACATCAATTGGCAGTTGCTGAAGCAAACTTCTCACCCTGAACCTGTAGACACTAAAACTGAAGCATGATATTAGATACACTGACATCATGTTCTGTACAATAAAGAGAACAATTTTAGCATTGACTTTGCAAGCCATTTCAATGGTATTGTGCAGGGGAATAAGCACTGATGTGGCAAGGAAGGGTTCTCCCAACCATCACAAATTAAACACAGTGCTCTCCAGGGGCAGATTTATGGTATAATTTCAGAGAGCAATCCTACGAACAGCTACTAAGAAGTAAGTCCCAGTGAACTCAATGAAACTTACTCCCAGGTAAGTGTGTATAACAATGGTTCCCAAACTTTTTAGAGGCCCTAGACTCTGCTGCCTGATTTAGAAATGCCAAGGGATGTGGCTATAATCATGATTTGGTATCAGTGCTCCTCGCAACAAGTAGCGGCTTGTTTAACCCTTGATGCACATAGCCTAAACTGCCCTGTCAGTTTCACAACCCACTAAAAATTGGGTCATGAAGTGGGGTCCCAGACTTGCAGTTTGGAAACCACTGGTGTATAGGATTGCAGCCTCACAGCCCAATCTAATAATGGCCTTATGGTGGCGGGTCTTGCAATCACAGTCCTGGTACACCACTAGGTGAAATCCAAGGCATGTCTATTTAGAACAGGGGTGGCCAACCTTTCAACTTTAGGGCTCCTGAATCTTTAACAATAGTGTAGAAGAGGGAATTTCAGCAGATGCAGTTTGTCATCTGTGAGATGACACATACACCCTAGTAAACACAGCCCACCAACCATGTATGGTGGTAGCCCCTCCAGGAGTTCAAATCTCTTGGCATCACCAGTGTTTGGGTTTAACTCACCCCACCCCCAAAAGGGAATGGTAACTGCCTGGCAGGCCATATAACAGGTCCCAACTTGTGCAGTTCTAAGTTGGTAATCTTTTATCCAGCTCTGTCCCCTCCCTTTACTTTCGCTCTTGCTTTACGCATCTAATATACAGGGTGTCTCCAAAAAATGTACTCACATTTTAATGAGCTCTAATTCATACATCACTGTAGAAAGTGTGCAGCACTCAAGCAATTGAAGAGATCTGTGGAACCATCCCAGAGCCACACATTGGTGGATGTCTGTAGATCTCTTAGTCAACGATGTCAACAGCGTAGAGACACAAATGGGGAACATTTCAAGCACTTGGTCTAATTCATTAACTAATGAATTGACTTAGTGCCACCAGAACAAGCATTCCAACAAAGGTAGGCACTTGTGGCTGTTACAAAAGACAACACACTAGAGCACAGGACCTGGCCGCTGCTGCAAGTGACACTCCACACACCTGTGGCCACTGGAACACACTGGCACAGGTAAGTATACACAGGGAGCAGGAAGGGCTTAACAGGGCAGGGGGTAGGTGAAACAGGGTGGCAATGCAGCATGCTAAGAGCAGATCAGAAATGAGAAGGGGATGTGTTTGGTGGCTGCGGTGTTCACCAAATTCTAACCCATTGCCTGGCCTCAACCCCCCCAACTCAGTCCATGTGGACTTACATGTGATACCACTGACATGATCCAAGTAGGCCCAGCGGTCCAGCACAAGTTTACCCCAGAGCAAGGGAACAAATGTTCCCTTACCCCAAGGAGAGCTCCAGAGGCCAGAACTCCCCCATCAGATGAAGCAAGCATCACTCTGGTGCTCCTACAGCACCATGAAGGGAGTTAGGATTGGGCTTTGGGTCAAAGAACTGCTTCTGTGCACACCACATGCAGTAAAAGTGTGAATTTGACACTATTACTGTGTGTACATTTTCTTGAGAAACCTGTTGATTGTAAACCCTTCAGATGATATCCCTTCTGTTTCTGTACAGCAATTAGCACACACAGCCCCCAATCCTATCCAATTTTCCAGTGCCGGTGCTGCTGTGCCAATGGGGTATGCACTGCTTCCTGTGTTAGGGAAGCAGTCACAGAGACCTCCTCAAGGTATGGGAACATTTGTTCCCTTACCTCGAGGCTGTATTACAGCTGCATCTGTGCTGGAAAGTCAGATAGGATGGGGCCCTAATTCATTAACACACTAATTACGAAAAAAAAAATTCATAGTAGTAGTGATCATCATAATAGCAGCAGCAGCAGCAGCAGCGAAAATGACACTATTTCACACACTGATTCACTTGTCATAAAAGAAAGCCGTTCAGAGTCAGGCACGTGACTTTCATAACTTTTCTACTGATTTACTTTTGTCTGCAAACAAACTATGGTAACAGAACTAACATCTCTGCCTTTCCTGCTACTATTTCTTTTAAAATAAAAATGGAGCAAGCATACAGAGGGGGCATGAAAAATTCTATGTACTTAGTTACGAGACATCCTAAAAATGTTATGGAATTTGAAATATGTCTGCAGTAATTCATGAGGTTGGTATCTAAGCGCTAATCCTAAACCTTCCCAGCACTGACACCGGATGCAATAAAGCACATTTATGGCACCAGGAGAGCAAGAAGCGCCAGCCCTGGGCGCATTCCAGTTGGTGCTGGACCCAGCAGCCTGAGGCCAACGCTAGAGGAGTGCATGCAGTAAGGCGCACCAGGTGAAGGTGGTTTTCTGGGCAGAAGGGGAAGTTTTCCAGGGCTGGGGAGGGGGGGCAGGAGAGCAACTGGGGCAGAAGGGGGATAGGACTGGCGGAGCCCTGCTCTGCCATATCCTATGCTCCGTGTCAGGGTAAAAAGGCTGATACGGAGCTCCTCCAAGCTGCACCACCAAAATAGCTGTTGTAAACCCATTGCAGCCCCTGCACCCTTACTCAGGGGAAGGGGATAAAAGTTCCCTTCCACTGAAGAGATCTCCAGCAGCATTGGCACTGCCAGTGGATGCAGTGGTAGCCATTTTGGTGCTGCTGCTCTCGGTGGAGCCGCAAGTTTCAGGACCAGGTTGCCCAAGTATGACAGCAGGCTCCCAAAAATTAAGGCTGGTGAACATATTAAGCTGATGTACGTATACTCTGCTCTGTAACATCCTTGCTTATGGAATGCAGACAATTCTCTCCTCATCCAAGCCATTTCCCATTCCTTCCTCCTGGTGAAACATGGAAGAATCAGTGGGTATCCCCAGTTCAGTTTAGTCTGCAAAACATGTCTTTAAAATACAATGTCAAAACATCACAGTTATTCTTGTGTTATCTGTCTCAGACATTAAGGAAGTTCTAGCAAACCAGTTTTATTTTTATCAAGCCAAGTGCATGGCAATTTTGGCATTGTAACCACTAGTTGTTTTAAAAATATTTTCTATTGCTACATGCTTGATTCTGACCTCAGTAAAACCAATAAGTGTTTTTTCCTTCCAAGTTTATGGTAATTAGCTGAAGCCTCCAAGATGCACATCATGAATTGTTATTACATAATAATGAAATTTGAACTGCTAAAATTAACATTTGGCACATATACTGTACTTCACAATGACCAGAACTGCTTACATTATGCATAATGTGAACTTATTGTACTTTTAAAGTTACACAAAACATTTAACAAGTGATTTAATAAAATTTTCAGGGTATGAATGACCAGTGATTAATGCAAGGGATAAAATTTCCAAGTTACATACAATACATACTTGTATTGAGTTGCCTAATTGACTACCATTTATTTTTCTAAAATTTTATGACATTTTGATATCAATTTTTGCATATCAATTTTAAAAATGGGGTGCTGAGACATTTAACTGGTAAGGTCTGAAGCCCCTTCAGCCTGAAATTGAGCTTCTACAATTTTTGTAGTTACTTTGAAGGTATAGTACAGGAAAAGTAAAAACATTATACCTGCAAAATGAGGTATTCAAAATTAGCACATATTAAATATGTACATTGCTATTAATCTTTCAACATTAAGTTATTTCACCATTTATTTCTTCATACTAGTTTACCAATCATTAGCTAAATATATTGTCTTGCTACATTGTAACAGCACAAACCTATACATATCTACTCAGAAGTAAGCCCCAGTAGGTTCAGTGGGGTTTATTCCCAGGCAAGTGCGTATAGGATTGCAGCCTTAAGCCTGTAGTTTCCCAGTTTTTCTTTCCAGGAGTTTACCATTTTTTTTAACTCCATACCCACTAATTTATGACATATATGAGCACACTATGGCCAAAGTTAATGAGCCAGCCAAAGTTAATACTTTATTTTAATGAGTATAAAATGCTTATATCTGTTCATCTGAAATCAAATATGACAAAAAGTGCCTGACATGGCTTGATTGTACCCATGTTCTTTAAAATGAAACTATTCTTTAATAGTGTTTCTAGAGCTGCTACTGTCATCCTATATGTTTCCCACTTGGATATTTTTTAACAGATGCTTTTGAATTTTATTGCAAAGTATTTTCATTTTAAGTGCAATAATTTATTAAGCATGTTGCAATAGTCCTGAAAAATTTGACACCAGGTTTGGAGGAGTTGATTACATAAATAATCTTCTATATTGGGAAAATGAGCATCTAAGAATAGTAATTCCTGAACGATAAATATCACAAAATGGAGCCAGATCTCCTGTTTCGGTGAAAAATATCAGCCTACTCAACACAATGAAATTTTAAGTTGCTGAGGGACCATTACCCATCATTCCATCATTCTCTGTTTCACTTTATTACACTGTGGAACTGAGTGGCTGCTGATTGGCTTGTTTGGAACTAATTGGCGAATCAGAAATTGCAGCAACTTTTAAAGAATTCTTAATGGAGCTGAGTTCCCATGTATGCAAGTTAATGAGACGCACACCACAAAATCTCCTTGCAATCTTGTAGAGTTTTTTCAGAACAGCTTTTCGTAGAAGAATGTATACCCATGGGTCTAAAATCTGATTCCATGTTGCCATTCGGAGAGCAAAAAGTATTGTTTCACAGGATTCTGTGTAATGATTTTCATTTATTCCAATGGTGGCCATGGTTACCTACAAAGTGAAACAAATTCTATTATACATCAGAATATGATATCATCACATAGTATGTTAAATACGGAAACAATCCTTGGATTATCTCTAATTTGTACACTTTTGCTGTCTGTCATCCTGAAGACCTCATAATCATTTGCTTCACATTACTGGGGACTGCTGCTATCTGGAAATCAGCTGATTGGGTAGCATAAAAAAAAAGTTCAGTCTATAAACATGCTGAGACTGGTTTTGTATCACCAGAGACATGAAATACAAAGTAAGGAAGTTCACGTTACCCTTCTGTTAAAGTGTTGTATTTTGTTCTAAAACTACCTGGAAATGAGTGGAGGAAGCAAGAATGTGATAGAGGAGAGATGAAAGTCAGTTGGATTATATATTTTTCTTTTTAAAGAGAGAGTCCTGGGAATTAGTAGATTGGCAAAAGGTTGGGTAGAAGCTGGCATCAGACTGAAGAATGCCAAAGTAGTATGCCAGAATAAACATCTGTGTCAATCTGTGTCTAAACCTGCTTTTATAGTTCAGCATCTATTGGGTACATTACTAAATTTCATCCATCTAAAACTGGCTAATTCCTTAGATTTCTACATGCTTTGTGTCTCCTGAAAGACTAAAGGTTCCATACTACAAGCACATACCAATTATATCAATTAGCACTTACCTATGCAAGATCTACACAATTAGCACTTACTACTATTTACAAAAATTGTTAGACAATCTGAAATGGCAGAATATTATCTGCATAGACATCACCAAGATGACATGGGAATGGCAAAGTATTCCATTCTAAGTATTCCATCCTCTTTATACATGGCACTCTGATAATGTAACATGGTTCTAATGGGCAGCCCAATCCTATCCTTGTTGGGGCTGCTGGATGCAGCAGTGTCAAAATGGCGATTGCTGTATCCAGCAGCCCCACCAACGCCGCAGAAGTCTTCTCCCTCCTCTGAGGAAAGCCCCAGGCCTGCAATGGGGCTTCCCAAGTCTGCTCCGGCTATTTTACTGGCGCAGACGAGAGATAGGATCCCCCTTCTAGGCTGGATCCTTCCCCTGCCCCACTCTCCCCCAGCCCCGGAATGCTTCCCCCATCCCAAAAAATCACATTGCCACCTGGAGGTGCAACTTTCATCTAGGTGCTCCTGCAGCATCCTCAGTCCAGCGCTGGGCTCAGCGCTGCCGCTCCCTCCTCACAGGATGCCTTAAACATGCCTTATGGCACCAGTGCTGGAGCTCAGTGCCAGTATTGGAGAGCCATAGGATTGGGCCCTGAAGCTCTAGAAATCAGTGATTGGAGATGTTCTATAAAGTAGCAGAAAAGCTACTTTATACTAGGCTGCAGTCCTACCCACACGTACCCAGGAGTAAGCCCCATTGACTATCATTGTTAAAACAATATACAGAGTAACCTATTCAAACTATAGATCGGTAACAACTCCCCAAATACAGTCACATACCAACGTGGTATCAAGTCTATTACATTAAAAATGAAATCTTGAAATGAATGAGGACCTACCTGAAATTGGCTCATTGCTCAGCTAGTGGATCCCAACCTACAGTTTGAAAAATGCTGTATTATGACTTACCAAGTTGAAGCTCTAGTACTGATAGAATAGTGAGGAAGAAAATATATCAGTACTATCTCTAGCAGTAATTCTTTAGCCCAGTCCAATTAAGGGCCCAATCCTAAGCAGTGCGTACCGGCTTACTACCAGCACGCACTGTCGCAAACACGTCATAAGGGACGTTTGCGGCCGTCAGCGCCGGTCCGGCACCGGTGCTAGCTCAGCACCGGCTGGCGCTGGACTAGCACTGGTGGACTACTGCTGTTCCGCCTCTCTGTGGTTGCACTGTGGGAAGAGCCTAGTGGAAATTTCTGGGATTTTGTACATGAGCAGAGTTATTTGAGCCTGTTTTGAGCAAGTACAGAGTGCTTGGCTAAAGTAGGCCCTTGTACTTGGTTGTTTAGTTCAGCTAAATGCTTGGACATACCCCTGTGTCTGTGTTAAAGAGAAAGTGCTGTTGCAGACACAAGCTTTGACCGCAAGAAGTTGTTTTCCAGAACTTTTGCAGTTAAAAAGAAAACAGGAAACAGCTAGCTTAACCGCAATAGACAGGTGGCTGGAAGAGAAAAGAGACTTTTGCAAGCATCCCATTAGCCAATACGAGG
Source organism: Tiliqua scincoides (assembly GCF_035046505.1). NCBI lineage: Eukaryota > Metazoa > Chordata > Lepidosauria > Squamata > Scincidae > Tiliqua > Tiliqua scincoides. Next base: position 143,383,420 of record NC_089824.1, read on the forward strand.
AGGGAGAGATGACACTTTTGCACTTAGTAATTTTCCACAGCTTTCTTAAATGCCGCATAAGGTAGAGCATGCAGGGCAGAAATTGAGTAGTAGGATATGTAGGCAGGGACAAAGCTTCACGTGATATGCTGTTTGCCAATCAGAAATGTGACCGATACTTTATAATGAGGATTTGTTCTGTATATCAACCCAAAGCCCCGAGAAAGCGGGTGTCACAGACTTTGGAAGCTATTCCTCTGTGACCAGCAGCCGGTTGAGAAGAAAAGCTTGTTTTCCTTGACCACCTGGTGTCCGCCTTTATCCTTGCTCAATCTGCAACAGCACGAACTGCTGGACAGTGGAGAGGTAGGTGAAGGTGTGAGCAGAGGCGGACAGGAGGCATTCCGGGGTAGGCAGAGAGGAAGGATTCATGCATGGAGGAAGGATCCATGCAGATTTCACTTGCTCAATCAGGTAAACTGATTACATATCCAAACATGCACTCAAGTATGGATGATGGTGAGCTGGACGTGGGAAGGAGTAAAGTAGTTGTACACACTCCTAGTCCCAATGTTGAGGTGTTACTGGTATCAACCAAATGTCCTACAATGCTAACAAAACATGATGGAGAAAAGGTTTCTGAATGGAAGCACCCTTGCTGAACAGGAAGCGAAGCAAAGAAGTGGTACCGAGACCCTGCAATCACGTCACCAAATAGTTACTTTGTAATAAAAAAGCTATGAAAAAAGGCAGGATAGTCAGGCCTGAGGAGAGGGGGACAAGGTGAAAAAAATCCCAGGCCTCTGGGGGGCTCAGGCCATTGCTAAACTATACAAAACTATACAGTACACTTTTATTACAAAATAAAAAAATTACAAAATAAATGTGTACTGTATAGTTTGTTTTGTCATGGCCTGAGCCCCCCAGAGCCCGCCTGAACCAACAAAATAAATGTGGGTATCTTAATCTCAGCCTTTCCAGGGTTGCATTTTCACTACAGCTTTAATTTACTTTCAGTGCATTTCTTTTACCCCAATGCATTCTGGAGACTCTAGGAAAAGTGTGGCCCAATTAGGCATCTTGCCTTGAGCCCAATGTAGATCTTGGCAGCCCTGCAGATAGTCACAATTTCCCACCATAACGGACATTATGTGTCCTCCACTAGAGATGTACCAGAGTGCAACGAAAGCATGCAAAGTTTCTATACCTATACACTTTCTATACAATTTTGATCTGAACAGTATATAACTCATGCTTCTTTAATCTCTGATTACAGTGACATTGGCCAAAGGTACAAAAAAATGACAATAATACATTTTTAATAGTCAACTTTCATTTGAAAGGATCACAAATTTCACTTCTTTGTAATTGCAGTTTTTATTCTTGTAGAGTAAATATTTTCCCCCAGTGGCTATCTGATATTGCTAAGGAAAATGTAGTTGGCATTCTAACAGTTTTATTAAAAAGCTGAACATTTCTATCCCGTGAGGAGAAATATAAAACATCCAAAATCCAATTAAAATTCCTTCAGGTCACACTACAAGCTACTTGAAGAAAGCTCTATTTAATGAAAGCTCTCACAAAAAAGTAAATTGCCTGTCTGTGGGAATTTGTTTATTATACTCCTTTAATTTCATATTTTTAGTGTTTCATATTTCAACCTTTTAATGAGGGTTCAAAATGTTCTAAAATGCAAAAACACAGAATAGCAGGATCATACCCAGGATCATACCACTGATGGGGACAGAGGGAAGTTTTCAACTTTCACTCCCATAGTGGAAACGGAAAAGGTGCAAAAAACAACCAAAATGATTACTGGGTTGAGGCACCTTCCTTATGAGGAAAGGCTACAGTGTTTGGGCCTCTTCCACCTAGAAAAGAGGCAACTGAGGGGGGCCATGATTGAGACATCCAAAATTATGCATGGGAAGGATAAAGTGGATAGAGAGATGCTCTTTACACTCTCACATAACACCAGAACCAGGGGACATCCACTAAAATTGATTGTTGGGAGAGTTAGGACAGAGAAAAGAAAATATTTCTTTACTCAGTGTGTGGTTGGTCTGTGGAACTTCTTGCCACAGGATGTGGTGGTGGCATCTGGACTAGATGCCTTTAAAAGGGAATTGGACAAATTTCTGAGGAAAAAATCCATTATGGGTTACAAGCCATGATGTGTATATGCAGCCTCCTGATTTTAGAAATGGGCTATGTCAGATGCAAGGGAGAGCACCAGGATGAGGTCTCTTGTTATCTGGTGTGCTCCCTGGGGCATTTGGTGGGCCACTGTGAGATACAGGAAGCTGGACTAGATGGGCCTATGGCCTGATCTAACGGGGCTGTTCTTATTTTCAGAACTCTAACAGTGGCACTACTTATTCATCAGAATTCTTCTATTGTTCACAGGTAGGTATGATCTTCCCTGAAGTTATAGTATTGTAGTTTTTTTTCAGTAAGATTTTTTTTTTTTAGAAAAAGGGAGATAAAACATACATTTTATCTACAGTTTTATATTCCTTGAAAATTGATAGTTCCAAATGTATTGCCTCCAGTCTCCTATTGGTAAAGGTGTCATATTCTGTTGGCAACCTTCAGTCTTGAAAGACTATGGTATCACACTCTGAATGGTGGCTCTAGAACAGCATCTAGTGTGGCTGAAAAGGCTAATTCGGGAGTGACAATCCCTTTCACACTGGGAGCAAGTGTAGTCTGTCCCTGGTCTGCCTCCCTGGCTATGGGCCTTCCTTCTTTGCCTCCTTGCTTCGGTCTGTTGGCCAAGTGTCTCTTCAAACTGGGAGAGGCCATGCTGCATGGCCTGCATAATACTGTATAATACATAATAAGCCTGCATAATAAAAGGTGTCATAATACTACTGCAGAACCAACAGCTGTAATTACTTTGATTTTCTTTGATTTTTTCTTTGATTTTTTTATTCTTTTAAAGTCGTCTTTTCAAGACATCACATAATAAAGATATAAGTGCTTCCATGTAACAGAAATGTCTACTACCTTTCTGTGCTCAAGAGTAAAGATTTCCCTTTTTTCTCCTCAAAAAGCTCTCTTTTGTCATTTAAAATATTACAGAGATCTAGCTAATACAAAATGACAATTTCCACTGAACACAAAGGAGTTCTGCCCAGATGTAAGCAACAGAAAGCAAAGACCTTAGGCTTAAAGAACAAAATATGGTAGTAAGTGTTGTTTGCTTGCTTTAAAAGCTCTTGAAGCCAGTGGATTAGTAACTGCTTTGAAATTATAAAGCCAGTACCTAGTCACATTATGTTTTCAACCTAATTTTCTTTTCTACTGAACATCACACCTTTGATCCCTGCTTCTTTAAGGCTTGGGGAGCAATGCTTAAGGAAGTGAGAGGTACCAGGAACAATCTCAGGAAACCATTTCTCTTGTATCTGCTGAAGAAGTATACATTTTTCTCCAGCATTTTATTATGGCAAGATTTCCCTAGAGATTTGATGAGGAAAGATTCCACTGGACATTAAGCAGGGATTGTCGCAAAAATATTCAAGCATGTCCCAAAGGGAAAGACATTTTCTTTCTGGAATCTACAATTTCCCAACACAAAATGTAAGGGTAAAATACATGGACCATATTCCAAATGGACCATATTGCAGTGATTCTCAGACTTTTAGCACTAGGAGACAAATTTAGAATATGTCAGGACCCACTGGAATTGATGTCATGACCAGAAAAGACATCATCAAGCAGGAAAATTTTCAACAATCCTAGGCTGCAATCCTTCCCACACTTATCCAGCAACAAGTCCCATGGACTACCATTGTTAATATATAGTACATAGTAGCCTGTTAAAAGTACAGGTCTGTAACATTTCCCCAAATGCAGTCACATACCATGGTAGCATCAAGTCTAATATATTAAAAACAAAATATTGAAATGAATGAAATTGAAATTGGCTTGTGGCCCACCTAGTGGGTCCTGACCCACAGTTTGAGAAACACTGCCATGTTGGGCTTGCAAATAGGTCCACAAAAGTTACTAGCTTCCCAAAGAAGTCTTACTAATCTACGTGAGGCATTTTGTACATTTTTAAAGCACCACCTGTCTGTTTTCCTGAAGGTAGGTACACAAGCTAGAAGTACAAACTGAAAACTCTGAAGCAAAGAAAGAGACCAATTACCTTCCAGAAAGAACATCAGTTCATACATTAGAAAAATTATCAAGGAATGCTCCCTTTATTAGGAAAATGTCTTCTGCAATTTGTTTGCCATTCATGTGTGCTCAAGGACAATTTGTCTTTCTCTGCCTCCTTCCAGTGAAGCTGGCAAATTCTCATCTATTTCTTTTTCTATGAAGTTGGGAAGCAACAAGGTGTGAAAAAGTAATAAGGATACATGAGCATTAGATAGTAAAACCACCAGAAGAAATGAGCTGCGGAGTATGGGCAGAAAAATATTCTGTCTCTTTGCCAAAAGACAAGTTCATTTCTTATAGGCAGTGCATAATTAGGTTCTCATAAAAAATATTAATCCAATCCACACAGTAGAAAAGTGAAAAGGTAAGCATGCAGAACTATCTTGAGCCACTGGAATGCCTCCTCCCTACCTCCTCCCACACCCCCACCTACCTCTGCACACACAACAGTTCGGGCACCTGCCAAGCAATGGAGCACCAGCCTTCCACTAGCACTAGCCCAGCTCTGGCTGGTGCTGGGCTAGCTCTGGTGCTGGGATAGTGCTAAGCCCTGCAAACATGCCTTATGGCACATTTACAACAGTGGTAAGCCAGAGCTCACTGTTTAGGACTGGGCCCTAAATGGCCTCAGGCCTGATCCAGCAGGAATCTTCTAATGTTCACTTCAAAAACAACAAAATAAGAAAAGAAAAAAACTACAGGTGGAGCCTATTTATCCACGTTAGTTCTGTTCCATGACTCAGCACGATTAACAAAAAACACATTGTGCTAAATTCCATAGTTACGCAAATACACTGCAGCCTGACACTTCCAGATGGAAGGAAACTAAGGCAGCTGTTATCAATCCCCTCCCCTCCGCTCCGTACTCAGCCCTCCCTGTTGCCAGCTGCCCGGCTTCTTTTACATGGGATGCTGATCTTTTAAGATGCCAGCCCTATGCGTTTCTACTCTGAAGTAAGCCCCTTTGTAGTCAATGGGGCTTACTTCAGAGTAGAAACGCATAGGGCTGTCAATGGGGCTTACTCCCAAGAAAGTGTGGAGAGGATTGTAGGCTAAATCTCATGCTTTGCTTGGTGGGAAGGCTTGCTTGTGTCCGTGATAGCCTGCACCATGGGGGGGGGATTGCTTGTGTCAGTGATTGCCTGCACCATCTCAAAGGGGGGGGAAATTTGGCAAACACGCCCTGGGTTTTTTAAAGCAATCCCCTCTGTTGCTACCACACCTGCCTCTGTGTGTGAGAGAGAGCAAGCAAGCAAGCAAGCAAGCAAGCTAGCAAGCTAGCTACACCTCACTGCGCATGTTCTGGCTACAGAGATTTTCAGCCCCCCTTTCCCCTCTTCAGCCTCTTTGCTGGCTCAGGGCTCTAGGAGTGTTACTGTTCCTTTGCAAGGGGAACCTCTTCCAGGGCTATTTCCCTGCCTGGGCGAGGCAGAGCCTTTTTGCAGTGTTTTGGGCTGCCTGGAAATGGAGTGAGATGCCAGTGCAGGGCAAAGGAGGCAAAGGTGTGTGTGACTTTTGGTTCCCGCACCCCATTCGCGTTGAGAAAAATCCGCAGATAAAAAATCCGTGGATAAATAGACTGCACCTGTATAATGAGAGACATATTTTATTTTCTGCTCTTGGTTTTTAAAAAGCAGAAAACTCTGTGATTCATGACCCTGGGGCATTTTTCCCCGTTCACCTGTTGTTGTTATTGTTATTGTTAAAAGTATTTATATACTGCTTTTCAACAAAAGTTCACAAAGCGGTTTACAGAAAAAAATCAAATAACTAATGGTTCCCTGTCCCAAAAGGGCTCACAATCTAAAAGATGAAAAACACCAGCAGACAGCCACTAGAAAAGACACTGCTGGGGTGAGGAGGGCCAGTTACTCTCCCCCCTGCTAAATAAAAGAGCACCCACTTGAAAAAGTGCCTCTTACCCAATTAGCAAGGGTTAATGTCTCCCATTTTAGCAAGGGTTAGAATGTCTCCCACGAAGCCAAATAAATTGATGATATAAAAAAAATGAGAAACAAATCACTAAATATTATTCATGGAGGCCTCTGATCTCTCTACTAAATGGGAATCTCAAGTGCACAAACAATAAGGTCTGAAAGGGTGAAATGGATGGTGAAAGAAAACTGCCTGAAGAGACTGACAGAAAAGAAAAATAAGAAGAACAGCACAGCTTGGAGAATGAACCACAACAATTGTAAACATGATGAAATTGGTTTTGCATTACTGTAAAGCAATACAAGAAGATATGATCAGCTAGCATATAAACTCTGAAATTGCTTCAAGAACTCGAGAAGACAATCTTAGCAGAATGACAGCTACATGTCAAGATGTAAAACCAAGCATCTCAAGCTCTGAACAATCAAAGCAATTTTCTCTTATATCCAATAAATGGATCTCTTCAAGTTGTGAGGCTGCCCACATTTTCTTCAACTGAGGGAAAGCTCGATCCATATCATATGCACACATGTTGGAAAGAACCAACAATATTTTCACTATAAAAGAATTACATAAACCGGCTTGTGTGGCCTGATGGGCATAACTTTTGCCCCAATTCTATCAATTCCACCCATCCCTGCTGATGAAGCCACATGCTGCAACTTGAGAGGAGGGCAATCCTGGAGGTCTCCTCCTGGTAAAGGAACATTTGTTTACCTCCCATGTAAGCTTCCTGCACCCAAACGGGTCTACTTGGACCTGTGGCAATTTAGCTAGCAGAAGCCTAAGTGGACCTGGGAAGGTGGATTGAGACCGAGAAGAGGTATAAGATATCAGTGGAACCAATGCCACTAATGTTGCCCTCTTCCTGGCCTTGATCTGTCCCTTGTTCCACCCTAGTCTTTTCCCTATTCCTCCCCATTCCTATTCCATTCCACTCCCTCTCCACACCCTGCGCTACCAGCACTGGAGAACATGGAGTTGGTGCGCTGCTGCAGCCAATCACCACTTTTAGCAGTGGCAGCTCAGTTCCACAAGACAGCGTGTCACCTTTTGCGACAACCATAAAAGATGCTATGCTGCCAAACGTTACCTCTGACAGCATAAGGCCTACCTAGGATTAGGCTCTAAGTATCATATATACAAATAATGCTCCATAGATAGTGTTTAATTTTATGGGAAATTTTATGGGATATGGGAAATGTCTGCCCCCCATCCTCCGAAGCTGTGGGTCTTCTGAGCCCAACACTTAAAAAAAGCAAACTTTGGAAGTGAAACAGGAAGTGACTTTTTAATACCTTAATACCTTGTAGGTATTAAGATGCCCCCCAAAAGCCACCTAATGCCTTATAAGCCATTAAAAACGACATTTCTGGTTTCACAGAGAAACCAGAAGTTGCATTTTTTTTATTGTCAGGCTCAGTCTGAGCCCGACAGAGGCTGCAGGCAGGGTTTGCAGCCTGTACTGGACTCACAGGAACCCCCAAGGGACAAGGGCAGCGCAGCAGACCCGCAGACCCAATCTGCGGATAAGTGAATTAGTGGATATGAGATCCACTGATACAGGGGCCCACTGTATGTCACCACGTATTTCATGAAATATACTAGCAATGCAATTGTATACATGTTTACTCAGAAGAAAGTTCCATAGCATTCAATGAGACTTACTCTCAGGTAATTCGGTATGGGATTGTATCCTTAGTGCCTGAACCAGTGCATATGTGCTGAAGTCAGAGTTTATTCACATTAATGAGGCCCTAAGCATGAGAAGTTTTGTAACTATGGCTAGAAATAATACATAATACAGAAAACACTGAAGTATTTATTTAACACAGTGATTCTCAGATTGTGGGTCTGGGCCCACTTGTGTGTCATGACCCAATTTTTGGAGGTTCGCAAAACTGACAGGGCAGATTACACTGTGTGCATCAAGGATTCAACAAGCTGCTACGGGGGGGGGGGGGAGATACACTGCTGCCCAAACATCATTATAGAGACACTCCTTGGCGTTTATAAGTCAGGCAGCAGCCTCTAGGGCCTCTAGCAAGTTTGGGAACCACTGATTTAATGTCATATACTACTATGGTTTTGAATATAATTGGATGGTACCAATTATGCTTCTCTTGGGCTGCAATCATAACATTATATAATGTTACAATATATAACGTTATATCACATTATGTTATATAAATCTGGACTATAGTATTATTTTGTTCTTATTTGCACTTGTACTTATTTCATTAAGTAAATAATACTGTGTTCAAGATAATACTATATTAAAAGCATTTACTTAACGATTGTACTCAGAACTTTCTTCAGGCATGGCGCAAGACAGTACACAAAAATATTTTTGGAAATGTTTAGTACAGTAGTACATAAAGCACCCAATTTTGGTCCCTTCATTAGGGACCAATGCTTTCATAAACATATGGGATAGGATAAGTCACCATGACAAACCAAAAATGGAAATCTTTATGACAAAGAGTGCTTGACTTCCAAACCCAGTGCAAGATCCAGCAGTTACGCTTGCCTTGGCAACCATTGTATACTTATGCGTACAATGTGTAGAGAATAACACAGGATGGAGAGTCTTCTATCCTCGTTTCCCTGTCAGAAGCAGTGGCCACTGGGAACATCCATTGAATAGAATAGAAACTCTATTCACTATAACACAGGCTATCCATGCTTAAGCCATTTCTGCCCAATATTGCATATACTCAACAGGGACCAAACATGTATATCTGTTGGCCGGGCAAAATTGGTTAAGCTGGGGCAGCCATAACACTAAGAGCCCAATCCTAAAAATGTCTACTCAGAAGTATGTCTCATTATAGTCAATAGTGCTTACTCCCAGGTAAGTGTGGATAGGATTGCAGCCTGAACCTGTTTTTACTTGTTTCAATGTGTAACAAATAGACTAGCTTTAACTTTATAGTTTCCTAAAAGAGATTTAACAATCTGATTCCCAAAGAGATGTTGGTTGGCAAATATTGAAATTGCGATTGTTCATTTTATGAATGTACTCAAAACTTGCTCGTAAGTTAATTTTGCATCACATACAGTGCAATCTTGTCCAGTTTACTCAGAAGGAAATCTGATCGTGATTGAGGGGACCAATTCCCAAGAAAGCGTGCATAGGATTGCAGGCTTAAAACACAATCCTATGCATGTCTGCTCAGAAGTAACCCCTATTTTAGTCAATGGGGCTTACACCCAGGAAATCCTGTATAGGATAGCAGCCTCAGACACTGCAGTTCCATATCAAGGCCTGGAATCATTCATGACCCATGATCGGAAAATTTATTTTGAATGCACACTTAAACCTCAGTCTGATCACATTAATTTGGAAGTCCCACTAATTTCAACAGAAGTTGTACCCAAGCTAAAGCCTCGTTTTATGCTAGTTCTGCATTGATAAATATGAAAAATAGCCCAATCCTGAGCTGCCCAGAGCTGCAAGACTGGCGGCTCCACAAAGGGCTCCCGCCGGATCCAGAGCCTCCCGCGCTACCGTGGGAGGCTCCTCGGGAGAAGGGGACGTTCATCCCCTTCCCCCGAGTAAGGGAAGCAGTCCCACAATGGGACTACTCACTTTAGCGGCAACTGTTTGGTCACCGCTAAAGTGAAGGTGCTTGTGTAGGGCGAGCAGCCCTACCCGAGTGCCCTGGATCCTGAAGAGTTCGGCTCTGCAGACCCGCCTCTCCCCTGCCGCCGGGAACGCCCCCAACCACGCTTCCCCCCTCCCTGTAACACCTCCCCCACGAACCCGGGAACACCCCTCATTCCCCGTTCCGCAGCCCAGCACCTCCGCAGCCCGGCACGTTCCACAGCTGAGCCACCTTCAGCGGGAGCCCAGCAGTAAACCCCGCAAATGTGCCTTACAGCACGCTTGCGACTGTGATCCACAGTGCGGAGGCGCGGCAAAGACCTCAGGACTGGACTCTAAGGCCTTTCCTCATAATCCCATAACCATGAGTCAAAATAACAAATAATAACAGAATAGTACTTTAATAATATTGTAAATAATGTCAAAATATATTTCTTATTTAAATAGGAATACTGATCATCAACAATTGGTACATAAAACAGTGGGAATTCCAGTTGTTTTCTTTTAAGATTCGATTAGAGCAGGGGTGTCAAACATAAGCCCCAGGGGACGGATGCAGCCCGCAGAAGCTTTTTATTAGGCCCTCATGCTCTCAGCTGCTGAGCAATGCTGAGGTGTTACTTCTGAAAGGGCAGCCCACATGAAAATTGGGCTGTCCCATATCTTGAAATATGATCAGGATTTACGTATTTTCTCCTCTGTAATTTGTAGCTAATGAGTTCCTAAGTGAGAAAAAATGCTTATTTTTTATGACCTGTTTAATGACATCATTTCCTGCCTAATGACATCACTTTCAGCCCACAGCAGGCATCATGAATGCTATTCGATATGAAATGAGTTTGACACCCCTGGATTAGAGGCTGGCAGACCACATAGTGATCCAAAGAAGCATTTTTTCTTTACCTCCAGCAGGACATCTGGAGTTGTTAGAACTTTATTTCCCTTTTCAAAATCATAGTGAATGTCTAGAACTCTTGTGGTTAAGAAGCAAGCATTGCAAACATCACTGCAGGTTGCATCCTAAGCAACAAGTAGCAACAAAAGCCAGTACAAGGTTCAATGTTTGTGTACTGAACTGGTCTACCTCTGAATACTCAGAGTAAGCAATGTTACACTATTATAGTGTTTCTCAAACTGTGAGTTGGGACCCACTAGGTGGTTCATGAACCCATTTCAGGTGAGTACCATTTCAATACTTTATTTTTAATATATGAGACTTGATGCTACCATGGTATGTGACTGTATTTGGGGAAATGTGACAGATGTGGTCTTTGAACAGGCTGCTATGTATATGCTTTTAACAATGATAGTAAATGGGACTTACTCCTGGGGGTAAGTGTGGGTAGGATTGCAACATAGGATTGTTAAAAATTTTCCTGCTTGATAATGTTACCTCCGGTCATGACATCACTTTTGGTGCGTCCTGATAGATTTCCATTCTAAAAAGTGGGTCCAGTGCAAAAAGTTTGAGAACTACTGCACTATAAGATTGCAAGGAAGAATCAAGCTTCCTTGAAATCACAGTGATAAAGCCAATTTCAGTGATGTGTAGCTTATAAACAAAGTTTATCAGGAGATAGGCACATGCTGTTTATAAGCTGTACATCACTGTAATTGGCTCCATCACTGTGATTCCAAGGAAGCTTAATTCTTTTAAGAGCAAATTACCAACTTAAGCAATTTGCAATTCATACCTTGTATCCTCTTTGGATGCTTTTGCTAGGTTTTCTCAGGTGCATTAAGCAGATAACAGACTATATATAATCAAGCTCTAAAACACTTCAGTAGAGAGGGAAGAAGTGAGAGTAGGCAAGAACTCCCTGACAAGTTGCTTGATCCTTGCTGCTCCCCCATTCAGGGCCACTGAGAGCCAGCACTGGGCCTGGAGCAAGATATTTGATTGGCCCCTTCTTCCTACAAACCAAATGTAACTACATTTTAAAACAAGTTTCTAATTGACAGTTTTAATTCAGCATGAGCAAGACTGAAATCTTTTATCAGAATGGGATTATTTCCTTATTCTGAGTAGTGATACTGCATTTCTTTTCTTCTACCTCTGCAAAGTTCTCCTCACTTTGTGTGTGTTCTGGACACACACTAAACTAGAAGAAGAGTGGAGCTGACTATTGATGCTTAAGAATTCTATGAACTGAACTGGGAGACCTACTGCTGCGGCTTAATAGTTCTGGTCTGAAGGTGGAAGTTTCACTTTCCTGTGTTTGGATTTCACCAATACATGTTGGTGCTTATGGAGAAGACCAGGGCTGCATTTCCACTACTGCTTTAATTCATTTTCAGTGCACTTCTATTCCCCCATTCAGGGGGAAACTATAGTTTGTTAAGGAATTCGGGAACTGTTAGAGCTATCCTTAACAAAGTATAGTCTCCGGAATACATTGGGGTAATAGAAATGCACTGAAAGTGGATTCAATGTAGTGGAAATGCAGTCCTGGATGCGCTGAGATTGAGGTACCCAAATCTTATTTTATTTTTGGACTGTATAGTTCATTTTGTTATGGCCTGGGCCCCCTGGAAGCCCAGGCTCTGGGGATTTTGCCCTCCTAGCCTCTCTCCTCAGGTCTTTCCCCATTGCTAGACCCCTGTGGTAACCAGAAGAAAACAACTTTTCACATATGCTGAGGCCTTTTCTTTGTTATCATATATAGCCATTTCTTAATTAGTACAGATTCTCTAGAACTGAGCATGAAGTTCTAAATCACTGAAGCCTGATTCTATATCAGTTGCCATTTTATTCCCAAAACTAGAATATTTAGGGCAAGGGTTCCCAAATTTTGCAGTGCCGTGACGCACCTTATCCGCTGCAGTGGGCAGGGACATGCGGTGTGGGGGCAGCAGATATGGCAGAACTGCCCCATCATAGAACTGCTCCATGGAAAAGCACCATAGCTGCCCCGCCTGCTTACACTCAAGGAGGCTCTCCTCACACCTGAGATAGCAGGTATAAGGAAAGCCTCTTTAGGTGTAAGCAGGCAGGGCAGCTGCAGTGCTTTTCCATGGACTACGATGGGGCAGTTCTGCCTCAGCTGCTGCCCCACACTGCATGTCCCTAATGGCAGACTGTGATGTTCCTGGTGGTGCCGGAGTTCTCTCCTGGGACGGTGACCCATTCTACAGGCCACTGCAGGCCTCAGAATAGCCCTCAGAAGCCTCCTTAAGCCACGTCCAGAAACAAACAGGTAGTGGCTTCCAAAATCAAAAGTGGCTTATAGAGGTTTATGACGGCCAGTCAGATGCCTATAAAGTGGGTCATGGGCTGGGAGAGGCCTTGGTAAGTAATAGGGCTTCTGGAATGGCTCCTATTTGAAGCCAAACCAGTGTAAAGGTTGAAGGCCCAGATTGCCACCCACTGTGCTTGGGCTTGCAACATACACTTTAGGAAGCACTGGTACAGGGCAAATGCCCTGTAAGGAACAAAAGTTCAACCTGGAGTCACACACCACATTTTGTCTACAGCAGTAAACAGTAACTAATGCTGACCAATGTACAGCAGACTCCAGAACTTTCAGCTGTCAAATCCCTTTATATAAAAATCCAGTTAAATTTCAAGGAACTTTTTTAACAGGGTGCAAGATATTTACAACAGAGAATAAAAACAGCGAGCACGTCAATTTTGTATAAAATACTTTAACAACCTTGGGGTTATAGAACGTTATAATGGTCTAAGAAGCCAAAATCTTTCTTCGGACCATTGTACGCTGAACTTAACAGCGTCATAAATTTCAATTCAATTCCTAGGCCTGTCTTCTAAAGGAAAAATGTGTGGGGGTTTTTTCCAGGATAAACCTGTTTATAATGTTCTGCTGGTTAATGTATTGTATTCAAAAGTATGAAGTTATAAATATTCTGCAATTTTTATTATCTACTAACATTAGTAACATTTACATTCTTAATGTTTGACTTATGTACCCGACTATAAAATACAGTGTCCTTCCTTGCTATTAAAATATAATCTTCTAGGACTTTGCATTCCCAGGGGACTTGTTGTCGCCTTTGACTTAAGTTGCACTTGTCTCAGGGCAAGAATGGCTTCCAAAAACCTAATCTGAATTAAAAGTGACAAAAAAAAAATTCTGGTACAACCTCCTATGCTTTTAATAGTTACATGAAAAGCAGAAAGTTAGCAGGTGAACATTGACTCAGCTTAGAAATGCAGGGATGGGGGAAGTTTAACTGCTGTATTTCTGACTTACTCACAGCCGTGGAAGGTACAGATGCCTTGCCATAAAAGAAAATGTTGTCAATTCTAACTTGAACTACAAACATGGACACAAATAAAACTGAAATATGGTGTTTCATTCTGATTCACAGAAGACTTCCATCGCCACCCTGTTTAATTTCCAGGAAAACTCATAGGCGTGACAGTTGAGCCACTACACATTCTTGGCCCTGAATATTAACTACCTTTCATTCTCACCCACAGAGATGCCCTGTTTTCAAATGGTTGCATAATCATTTACCAGAAGGTGGTCTAATATGAGATAGAAACTCATCTATTTCATAGCTCACATTCTCTAGGACTTATTTCTAGTTCCAGTTGACTGACACAGCCAAGAAAGTGTAGTAAGCTGACCAGCTGAGAGAGAAACTCATTTTTCACCTCAGCCAATAATGTCTGAGCAATGTCTGAGCATCTCAGTGCAATTATTCTGGCCTCTGATCATTTCTACCTCTGTTGGAAATTAACTGTTTCCCAGAAGGAATGCTAAGCAGAACAGGGAATATGAAGTCCACCAAAATAGGAACCAAAATTACCCAACACATGAATTGCATAGTTTGGCCCTCTGTGAGTGCTGATGGTTTTTAATTTCAAAACTACAGGACTGCTAAATCAGAACCAAGACCATAGTATGTGGATAGAAGGTATATAACACTTTCCTGCCATGCCAAACCTGACCAAAATCATATCTGAAGAGCTGTGTTAGCCTTGGAAGGGCTACTTATGGATACTGCCTTCTCAGGATTAAAAGCGGCTGCAGGCCCTTATGCTGCCAGAACTATCATTCTGGTAGCACAGAGCCCTTTATGGCAGCAGGAAAGCCAGGCCACCATCATGTACCTCCCTGACCATCTGGTTATGCCTTCCACACCATAGCATGGAGCACATGCTCCAGAAGCACTGTATGCAAGGGGCTAGCAGGGGAGAGGATTGGGTTGTAGGTTAATTCAGTGGGGCTTACTTCTGCGTTGATATGCACAGGATTGTGTTGTAAATGTACCAGTGATATTCATAATACTACTGGAATTTAGTGAATTGCACTGTATAGAGTCAAATATTTTTCATTCTGGAAAAGGTTAGGACTGCCATTATAGTCAATACTGCTTAAGCTTAATATTAGACCTTATTACTTTAAAGAAGTGGTTGGATGCTTAAAAACAGTATCTTATTGTCCTGAAGGCTTTACTTACAAAATATGCTTTGATAATTATCTCTCTCCCAAACTGTTATAATAACAGTTTTAACTGTTAATAATAACTGATTATTAATAATTCACTTTTAGTATACGAAAGTGTGTTACAAGAACCTTTTAGGTTTTTTGCATCCTTCACAGTTATGTGCAAAATCATTATTATTGTCATTTAATTGAGCTGTTTTTGTTTGTTATGTTAAGTCAAAGGGCTCTGAGGAACACATGCTAATTTTTCTCCCAATGAAATCCATGGGACTGCACAGTGGTTAACTTTGGCTAGATTTTATCTTTAACAAAGTTGGTGTACAGTTTTTGCAGATAACTCTGCACCATTTGAACTATGAGCTGTTGAAACAATAAGGTCTGTTCTAGTACAGGAAGCATCAAATATCCAAACCTTTTTAAAAAACATAGGATTAAAAAGCAAACACTTCATAAAGAGATGCGCATTCATACATGGCAAAGATAGTAGATTCTTACCAGGAAAGGGCTCCAGCAAATGCAGGAGACACACATTATAGCCAAAAGCTGAATGATCATTTCAAAGTGATGAGATCTGCCTTGTCTGTGTTGACTTTTAAATTTGACTCTTAAAAGAGTAATTCCCGTCACAGCATTACACAAGAATGAAATAGCTAGGGCCAGTAACCCCAAGCATGAAAAAAGTAAGAGGTAAAATCTGTCTTCCCAGTCTTCAATATGCTCCGTTTTATAGAAGCACCAAGTCCTTGATGCCTGAATTTGATAGGCTCTTAACCTAAGAATAGGCAGCAAAGCTATGAAAATAGCAAAAAGACATACCATAGTCAACATCATTTTGACATGTTTAGAAGTCATTTTTGTTGAATGAAATATAGGCTTAGTGACTCCAATGCAACGTTCAACAGCCATCACGCTACCCAGAAAAAGGGGACACAGTCCGAAGAACACCATACATATCCCAAAAACACTGCAGAGAACATTGGACTGATTAATTCGAATCCAGTCTTTGTCAGTTGCATATACAAATACTGCAATAGTTCCAGTGATGAGATGGCCCAACAGGTCTGTGATGACTAATCCACTAGCAAAAAGCAAAAAAGATGCTTTCGATTTCTGTCTAAACCTCTGATATGCCTTCATGAGAATTGCGATTGCAAGACTGTTGGAAAAAATCCCCACTGTCATGAAGATTACAGAAAAAAACACAGAGATCTTCTCTTCTGTGTGACAAGTTGTGTTGGAAAGTATATCAATTCCAGCCAACGCCAGTGATTTTGAACTGTTCATTGTTAGAAAAGTAAACAGGATTCAAAACATTTCAGTAGTCAGGCATTGTTCGGCATCTGTAACACATTTTTAAGAAAAAGAATTTTAAAACACAAAAAAATGGCAATTAATTTATCTCATCTAACATATACAACAGACACACCAAAGCTTCTGTGGTAATAATCTATGCAGCTCTTACACAATGTAATGTAGCATAGTATTTCAGAGCAGCAAACTTTTAGGTGTAGAACAAACTAATGCTTAAAAAACCTGCGTACGTTTACCTTAAAATAAATTCTATTAAATTCAATGATGAGCCCTGTTTAGGCCTACATTCAAACTGAATGTGTAGAAAGACAAATTGAGACTGAGACCCCTAGCACCACATATTCACTGCCTCGTTCCACAGGAGTCCACAAGCGATTTGTACCTGTCAAAACTGAGTGGCTCACACATAGGGAGTATACATGCATTTGGATATACATGCATAAGCTAATGAGATAGTTCAAATGAGATAGTGGAACCAGGACTGGGCACATCCAAACAACCCTTAAAAAAAAATTGAGCAATATGTCAGTATTATTTGTGTAAGAATTATTTGTGTAATCTGTGCTCAAGGGTAAGGATCTCCAAACTATAGCATATGGGCCACATCCTGCCCACCAAGACATTTTGAATGGCCCCCTGACCTTAGTGATATTATATTGCATGCACTCTCCCACTCTTTCCTCATCTACCCCCACCCACCCACCCCCACACACATTTTTTCTTCTGCTAGGTAAAATGATTGCTGGGATGGATCATTCTCACTGAGAGCTCAGTTGAAAGAACAAGAGACAGCAAGCAACCCTATAGCTAAAGAATGTAAGCAGTTTTCTACTAATGTTAAAATCCTTAAAGTTAGTACAAAATGTATATATCATTTTGTATAATTGGCATGCTGTGGTCCTGGCAGCTGAAGGTTTGGGAACCCCTGCTAAATGACATTTCTAGAAATTATGTTCTAATAGCCTCATCTCTATTAAACAGAGAACGTAGTAAATCTCTACTCACCATTCTTCTGCAGTGAGATGTGCATACTTCTGAACTGAGCTGTCTGGTTTTAGTCTTTGCCATTCTGCCTTTGCTATATTTTGTCAAATGTAAATCTCATTCTTCCATAACATTTGTATTTCACTAACAAAGCATCTGCTTATGCAAGGAAAACTCTTTTTCTAGCTGGAAAAGCTAGCCCTAACTTAGGCTGGGAAATTTTCAAAATGGCATTTGAATGAGCAATCAGAAAACTAAAAATCAACACCAGATCATATGGAGATAAGAGATACATTAAACCACTAGAGTTATCACAAATTGACCTATCCTATTGCTCTGCATGATAAAGTTTATGGGTAATCAGGAGAGACATACCAAGAATGTTCTAACAATCATAAATGGTCTTGAAATGTTCAACCGAAAGGCCTTTGATCCAGTAAACTTTCCTTAGTTCTTAGGCAAAAGAACTAAGACCTCACAGTCCAGATGAAACAGGAACCATACTTTCCTACTCTGAAAATGAATTTCTTGTGCACTGAGTGAAAGGAGAAGAAATACTTCCACTATGGATTAAACCACAGTTATGTATTACATCCAAATCCAGAAAACAGTGGTTTACTTCAAATTACAGTTAGGAAAAACAAACAAAGATCCAATCATGCCTTCAGATCCTAGTTATTTCCCTAGCTGTGGTTTGAAGTAAACCACAGTTGCCCAAGTGTGGATGTAATGTGAAACTGTGGTTTTCTTTTTTTTAAAAAGTTTTTCTTCCTCTTTTTCACATACAAGTTTTTCTTGTATGTGAAGGAGAAAGAGAAGCAATATGAAAGCCCATGTTTTCAGAGGCTTATTGTCAAAGCAGGAAAATGTTGTCTTCTCTTATCTCTGAACTGGACACCTAAGTATTTGGTGCTCTCTGCCAACCAAAGATAAAAGTCTTTAGCTTTTCTGGATGTATTATCAGGAAAGTTATAATACTGTCAATGCTGCTAACATACTTGGAGATTTACATCAGCACAGAACAGATAAAAATTTTTGCAGTGAAGTAAATCAAAAGAATTGGAAAAATGAAGTGAAAAATCAATGTAATATTTTAAGATATTTTCTTCTGTGCAATTAACTCAATATCACATTCAACATAATAAGCAAAATTTTATCTTGCAACATATTCTCACATATACTTGTTTTCTGTTCATTAGGAGGTGGATTTTGTATTTGCTCATGTACAAGTCTTTGGTATTTAACAGACCATCTCTCAGTTTGAGCTCGTTCACTCCATAAACATTTCAGCAAGTTGGTCACTCCAGTGTGCTTGACAAATTTCTCTAGCTAGCATAAAATGGCCATGCTTTTTATGGAACCTTTTGCTTGCTGAGTAAGCTGAACAGTTATATAAGCATCTATCCATACGCATATCAGCCAGATGAGAATTGTAAAAAGATCTCTTTCTGGTGGGGAAAAGCCGTCCTTAGAGAACATCTTTTGCTGGAGCTGTGCAAAAGTATACAGCTTCTAAAGAAACTACAGCTATCTGAAACAAACTGAAAATGGATAATGATGAAAAATAATTTCTATAGAAATAATGAACTGAGTTATTGGATTTTTCTCTGTAAACCGCTTTGTGAACTTTTAGTTGAAAAGCGGTGTATAAATACTGTTAATAATAATAATAATAATAATAATAATAATAATAATAATAATAGCCATGGCTATTCATAATAGGCAAAATGCCACATTTACAGTACACACCATGAATCATTTAGGGCGTTTTTACTGCATAAAGAATTTCTAAGATATATTTTGTTGGTACACAGGATACTAAGGTGTTTTGCTATATGTAAACTCTCCCAGAGATGTAATATCAGGGTTTGATTTTAATTTACATTTAATATTGTGATGTGATGTGAAAAGCTTTAACATATGCAGTTTTGCTGTTACAGTACAACTGTCAAGTAATGGCTGCTAAGGGCAAATTGGATTTTACATTTTATTAACACATGCGGTAAAATGACAGGTCTGAATAACTCAGGCTGCAATCCTATACGTGCTAACTGGGAGTAAGTGCCATTAAACTAGATGGGACTTACTTCTGAGTAGACATACATAGGATTGCTTTGCCAGCTTATTAGTAGACACAGAAGCAATACTAAAGTTGTACTATGACTTTACAGGTGACAGACTGTGTAAAAGATGCACAAGTTGGGGGAACCAACAACACTTTTGCAGAAAGTTTTGCTGTAATTTCCCATTGATCAACAGTATCAGCATTTATTAGAATCATCTTTTCAATGGACTACATCAGATGCAGACATATACATCTGTACACATAACTCCTCCATAGAGTGCTATATGCACCCAATCACCATGCCAGAAGCATACTGCTACCCTGTAGCTTGGAAAAAATTAGTAGATCATTCCAACAACTAAAGGGTTTGCCTGGAAAACAAGAACCAACCAGCAATGCAAGCCTACATTTCCCACTGTGTATCGATCAAGAACAGCTTGGGAAACACAGACATCACAGGGACAGCAGATTAAGCAGAACTGTTTGAGCTTCAGAGATCTGAGAGCTACTGCAACACATACCCTTTTCCAGGAACATGGAAGAAATATACAGAATGTGAAGCAGAACACAGATACATTTTATTATTTTCTTATAAAACTTTTTGTACAAGAACTTTCAAGACAATTACATAAGAAGAGCCCTGCTGGATCTGGCCCAGGTCCCAACTCGTCAGGCTTCCTGTATCTCACAGCGACCCACCAGATGCCTCAGGCAGCAGACACAAGACCACAAGATACTTGCATCTCACTGCCACCTCTGCATCTAACATTCTAAATTACAATCTGGATGTAATATCTGGAATAAAGTTAAGTAAGTAAAACTTACTTGTTAAAACTCTTAGTTGTTTTTTTTAAATCAGTTTTAATTTTTTCCATTTCAATGTTTAACACATTTTTCTTTTGTTAAAAAGCCAACATACACACACAACAAATTTGCAGAAATTCCACAACAACCCTAAAAGAGGCTTGTTATTCATTGTCCCAAATAGGATTCAGTCATTGGTGTGGTGCTGACTGACCATCTGCACACTCATCCCTTCCTCACTTCTCAGCCTACATACTTACCACACTCTTGCAAAACACCATTATATTCTCCAACTTTCTGAACTTTAAGTTTGTGATGCTCCAGAAAAATATTTTCCAGAAGTTCTCCTGGTCAACATGGCAATAACTGGCCAGCTGAGCACAGAAAAAACATAGAGAAGATGGAATTAAGGACTTGCGGGACATAATGGTTGCAATTCACAATTATCTTGAACTAGCGAAACTACACTTAGAGCAGTTTACAGCAGTGCTTTTCAACCAGTGGTACTTAATTTGGCAGGTGGTCATTGGCTCCACTGCCACAGAAACCAGGTGGTACTGCCTTGTATGATCTGACCTGGCTGGAAGTGGGGCAGTGATGCACCAGTGGGCAACAAATGGCTGTGCAGCAGCTTCATTCTTCTAAAGATGCGCAAACACTGCACAAGTATAGGACAAGTCCAACTACAGGGCAAGCTTCCTACCCTTCTGCACACAGTTGCTGGCTCTGGTGGTAGTATACCACTAAAATGGGGTGCCTTGAAAAGTTGTACAGTACTTGTAAACAGAAAGACTGAAAAGCCCTTCAATGAGATTAGATTATTCAAATACAAGTATGTTACTTCAACAGCAGTGACATTCTGATAGAAGTATTACTAACTGTTGTTTAGAGCTATGGACCCTATATTGAACCTACAAAGTATACAGCCCCATACTGAATCAATATTTAGTGATGCAGGGCCCAATCCTATTCTGCTTTCCAGTGCTGGTGCAGCTGCGGTGCAGCCCTGAGGAAAGGGAACAAACATCCCCTTACCTGGAGGAGGCCTCTGTGGTTGCCACCCACCACAGTATGCTGCGCATGCCCCACTGGCACTGCTGTATCAGTGCTGGAAAGTTGGATAAGATTTGGCCCGCAGTTGTTTGC
The DNA here is from genome assembly GCF_035046505.1 of Tiliqua scincoides. Classification (NCBI taxonomy): domain Eukaryota; kingdom Metazoa; phylum Chordata; class Lepidosauria; order Squamata; family Scincidae; genus Tiliqua; species Tiliqua scincoides. Next base: position 143,404,835 of record NC_089824.1, read on the forward strand.
AAAGAAAATTCACACCCTACAATTGATTAGCAAGACCATTTTTTTTCTACTAATACTCAATTTCTGCCATCATGGAGCAGGGAATATAAACCCAATTTTGGTGAAAGTTTGCTGTTAGCAACTACTGCTGTAAAATGGTAACATCCAAGAAATATATTTGCATCTTCACAAATGATACATCTGATTCGTCTCCAGAATGTGGCCTTGTGAAGATCGCTATTCACTATATAGACATTAAAAGTCTATATATACTATATAGACATTCACTATATAAACATTAGGCTTTTTCATTCAATTTAGATTAGATGTGGGGAATTCAAAAACTGTTCCTAACATTTGGAAAAGAAAAAAACCACCCCACACATGTGTTTTATCTCATGTGTGTACACTGTACACATGCACATACATGATATTATGTGCACATACACAAGTAGAGTTCAAGGCACTAATTAGAGATTCCACCACATCCCACTCCTCACATATCTTTGTCTTCTGAAACTACGGCATTACTGAACAGCACAGAGTAACAAAGTTGTTCGATCCAGTACTGAAGCTGGTATTTCACTGTAAATTACTAAGAAGATATGCTCTGATATTAGATAAATAAGAGCGAAGGAGGAACTGATGTACAGAGACGGGGTAAGAAGAAAGGGAATTAAAGCAGGAAATTTGATGCAGCTGGATGGCATACACTGGTACAAAATCAGCGTATGTACTGCAGCATGGAGCCAAAACTACTGCGCACCATGAGAAAAAAAAGGAGATAGTTGGAGGCTTAAGGGGGTGAACAGGTGCAGATGGAGAAAGGGAAGGAGCAGGAATAATTCCGTTACAGAAAAAACAAAGGTGGAGTACTAGGAGAAAGGAGCAATTCAGAGTGAATGTGGGAGGATTACCTGTGCAGGGTGGGATCAGGGATGGGAACCAGGAATTTGCTGTTAGGAGGGCAGATGAGGCACATTTTTGGAAACAGAAAGGCAAGTGGGAAGACTGACAAGGGTGAGGGAAGGATCTGGGGATCCACTGGGGAGTGGGTGATGGTAATAGGCTGAAGAGTTTTGCAGCCTGTGATTGCAGTATGGGAACAAGAGGGGGAGGATACCCAGAAGTTATGGGATGAGGATGAAGGGTGCTCTAAGGTGGAGAGCCTGCGATGGTGGTGGGACAAGCCCGGGGTTGAAGCAGGAAAATTGTAAAGAAGGAAGAAGAGGGAACGAGAGGAGATGCGGAGTGAGAAGAAAGGTGGGGATGATCCAAGGACAGAAAGCTGTTGGAGAGGGAGGTTGAAGGATCCAGCTGGGGGGGGAGGATGGGCACTGCGAGGGGCTGCCCACAGCACCAGCGCGCTCTGCATCCCCGTCTCCGAGCGCGGGACCCGGGCTTGCCACCACCCCCGCAGGACCATCAAGGCGCGCAAGCGAGAGGGTTGCTCCTACGCCGCTCTCTCTGCCCAGCAGCGGCTCCGCTTCCCTTCCCCGTCCTCCGCGCCCCGAAGTTTGCCAGGCGCGCGCAAAGATGCTTTACCTGGGTGCCTCCGGTGCAGGCAAGCGCTCGCCCGCCTCCCGCGCTCCGCGCCCATGGCAGCCACCCGCTCGGAGCGCAGGCTGCCTGCCTCGCTGCTCTGCTCTGCTCTGGGCGCCCGGCGGCTCCTGCCCGACCCCCAAGGCTCGCCCACATCCCCGCCCCTTTCAGCAGGCGCGAACCACACGCTTGTTGCCCGCCCGGAGAGGAGACCCCGTCGGGAGCGGCGCCCTCCTCCTCCTTCGTTGGCTCTCCGGGAACCCGTCCTCCTCGGGCTCAGCCAGAAGCCCCCAAGCGCACCTGGGGGCCGAGAGAGGCCGCGGCCCTTCCCAGCGCAAACAAACAGAGCTCGCCCTGGCGCCTCCTCGCCAGCTCAGAGGCTGGGTGTGCTCTGGCAGCCGCCCCGAGCTTTCCATATAAAAAGGCCTCCTCCCTGACAGCCTGACTTGAAGACTCTGAGCAGAGAAGGGGCTGAGGCTGGACACTCCAAAGCCAGTTGGCCCAGCAGAAGACTTTCCAGCTGGGCTCTTCCTTATACATTTATATACCAGCACCACTCCAGCTGTGTTCTCTCTCTCACACACACACACCCCTTCATTTAATAGTACTACTAGGGCAGCTGACATCTCTCTCTGTCTCTCACACACACCCCCACCCACCGTCATTTAATAGTACTACTACTAATAGTAAATGCAAGGAAGTCAACTGAACTTGCTCCGTTTCAGCTAGCACAACCTGACTTTGGTTTGTCTCAAGCTGATCTGCAGTCCAATCCTAAGCTGCCTGGCGCTTAGAGGCGCAGTGGCACCAAAATGGCTACTGCTGCATCCTTAGAGCGCCAGGCAGCCACCGGTGTCTCCTTGGCAGAAGACGTTCCCTTCCCCTGGGTAAGGGCGCAGGACCTGCAATGGGGCTACTCAAGTCTGCACTGGCTGTTTTGCTGGGGCAGAGTTGAGAGTCCATGTCAGGCCAGGAGGCCCAATGCGGGGTTCTGGATCCAGTGGAGCAGAGGTCTGCTGGTTCTGCCCCTCCCACCTCACTTCCTCCCCCCCCCCCCGCCCAGCCTTCCCCTGACCTCCCTCCACCCCGGAACACCTCCCCCCACTCCAACTAATTTCTCCGCCACCCAGAGCTCATCCCTTCCTCCAGGCAGTGTGCAGCAGACTTCCAGCTGGTGCTGAGCTCAGTACAGACTGGTGCTGAGTTGGTGCCAGCATAGACTCAGCACTGAGTGTCACGTGCATGCCTTATAACACGTATGCGGCACTCAGCACTGGCAGGCAGAGCTCAGGATTGGGCTGCTAAATATTAATTACTTTGGCTATGGCATTTCAGTTTTCATTTATTTATTAGATCCTTATCCCACTTTTCAACAGGAATCTCCACATGAGCAGGCTAGACTATTTTTTTCTGATCAAACTTACGCTGCTACTTCTTCTCTTCTTCCTGGGGTAGCTCAATACTTATAGCAAACAGGTTGTCTTGTGTCTAATATGAGCAGAAGAAGAATTTATATTTGGTACTTGCATTTGAAGAAAGCTTAGTTGGGGAGGAGAAGAAGTTTCTGGGTCTCTGCTCTCCTTTGTTCATTCTGCAGATTGTTCTAGAAGAAATTCAAGTTTTCAAAGATTGATCCCAAATGCTGTCTGATCTTAACTGCTGCTAAATAACCCAGAGATATAGTGGAGACCAGCACCCATGGGAGAATAGTTTTAAGCATTAGATCTTTAGAAATTTTAACAGCAGTCACAGGACACAAAAAAACGTTTTAAAGAGCTCAACATAAATGCATTCTGTGAAAAAAAAAAATTATTACATATAAAAGATCAGTTCAGCTCAAAACAAAGGGGAAATTTCAGCCCTTTGGGGAAAAGGGGGGAACTTCAGGAAGTAGAAATAAATTTACATAAATTCATTTAAGAAAGTCTGTGGCAGAAGTTGTCAAACTGTAGGTTGGGACTATTGCTATAAAGACAGAAGAATGAAGATACATAAAATTTGGCTTCTTCTGCAGTTTGGAAAAATTAATTATCTGAAAAATTATCTTCTTCTGTAATTATCCCTTGACAAATAAGAACAAAAGTGACCTGTTAAATTCACTTCTATGCTTATAATACCATTCACTAACGAGGCTGTATTTACAAAAACAGATATCATAGAGCAAAACTGATGCCATTTTTTGAACCAGTGCCCCAAATTCATATAAAACGACCATACATTTTGAAAAAAAAGTTTTTCTGGCCCTCAAATTCGCAGGCCTGTGTTAAATCTGGCTGGCCCTATAAAATGTATTTATCAGTTCTAACCTTTTGACACATATCCACACTCTCATAATCCCTATGTTCCCTTCTTTATATGTCTTTTATCCCATGTTGGAACACCTGACTATATAATCCTATGCCTCTTATCTTTTCCATCTGAATTGGAGCTCACATTTCACTACCACGGGCTTTCTCAATCCCAAACTGGTTGAGTGAGATTTCAACTATATCCCTTGACAAAATAAGAACAAATGTGCCCTGTTATATTCACTTCTACACTTATAATACCATAATTGATTGAAATATTTCCATTTAAGGCAAGAAAAGCAGCCCTCAGCAGCACAGGTCCTTAATTTTAAATCAAAATTCACCTGCGCAATAAGGAAGCTCAGCCATCTTGTCCTTTTCCACAGCGACCAACTTGCTAGGGTTCTCCCAAAAAAGGAGAAAATGGCCTGTTGGTACACTTTGTGGGACTGGCAGCCCAATCCTATGCATGCCTTCTCCCATTAGAGTCACTGGGGCTTACTCCCAGGAAAGTGTGGATAGGATTGGGCTGTAAATCATTAAACCCATAGCTTGCACTTTGTAGGATTGCGAAACTAAGTACATAGAACACTGCTTCTTTCTATAGTTTGATTTACATATTTAGGCCTGAATTCAACAAATCCATTAAGCATTCCAGAGGAGAAAGAGATAAAATTGGGCCAAAACTGTTGTCAAACACACAAAGCAAACAAACAGAGGAAAACATGAGAGCGTATTTCTTTTCCAAGCTTTAACTAAAAATACATAAGGCACATTCTAGCCCGAGTTAAGCATGTCCCATTCAGCTCAATAGGACACGCTAAATGGGACTTGAAGTGCTAGAGGGCCAAATCCTATCCAATCTTCCAGCGCTGGCACAGCCATGCCAACAGGGCATGCGCTGCATCCTGCAGTGGGGGGGGGGCAGTCATGAAGGCCTCCTCCAGGTAAGGGAATGTTTGTTCCCTTTCCTTGGGCCCTAAGGCTGCAATCCTATACACTGCAAACCCCACTGAATGCAATGGGACTTACTTCTGAGTAAACATCTATAGAAGTGTGTTGTAAGACTGGACCATGATCTTATTTTTTTCTTTAATTTTTGAGCACGCAAAATAGTTTGCACTTTCCAAACATTTGCAGTACTGTTTAGTGCACATCATTAAGCACAACTGCTGAGCAACTTCTGTTCGACCACTGTCCTTCAGACTGAAGGCTGCATAGCACTAGCACTGGGTGGCTTGTCTTCAGTTCTGACAGATATAAACCAGTTGCATGAACTGCTGTCACACAGTTCACAGGAAGCCAAAGGTCTAACACAGACGTCCCTTGCTTATCACTTTTTACCAGCGGTGTTGGTGCGGGTGGTCGCACTCAGTGCAGAACTCAGCAACCTGGACGTTTGGCAGTGACGTGATGACACCATCGTGTCACATGTCACTTCTTGGTTGCAGAGCTGAAGGGAGGAGAAGCTGGCTGTAGTGCATCAGGTGCAGTTGAGGTGAGTGCTGCTGGTTCTCCTACCTGCTGTTCTTTGACAACAACCGAGCATCATGCCAGCTATCTGCAGCATGTCTGAGGCTGGTGCATCTGGGGCACAAGTGACACTGGCACCCCCTTAGCATCCTCTTATGGCTGGTTCCCAGGGTGAACTGCACCCCCCACACCCCTATATTCCTCTTGACCATTGCATGGTCCAATGGCTCTACTGCACCAGTTTGAAATGGTGCAGTCATTGAGCTAATAGGGTTGCTGTACAGAGCACAGTGTCTAAACATTTTGTGAAAGTTGTTATCAGTTACCTCCAATATGTTACATGTCGCAGCACATTGGTTTTCAGACATCCAAGCATTCGCAGGTGAGGACAGATATAACATTAAAAAATAAATGCATCTGCTAATTCCTTAACCACAGTGTGGTTAACCATCCATTGGCATAGTTTCATCAGCGCTGGGAAGTTAGTTAGGATTGGGCTGTTCATCTCTCAGTGTTAGACTTGCCAACTTAAGAACCATGGAACTGAAATTCATTGGCCCAGCAGCACTGACAATAGCTGTGTTGAGCAGATCTTTACAAATATGTTTAGACCCTTCAGTCTAAGCCTATGTGCTCTGTGAATGGTGAACTAGACTGAGCCATTAGCTGAAACATTGTGCAATAAATAATGCATTACAGAAATGAGCTTCCAACTCTTTTAGGGTGTCTTCTAAACACATGTCTCTATCAATCAAATAGGGAGTTGTTCATTATTTAACATTTGTTCTTCTTCCTTATAATATATCTTATTCCTAATGCTTCTAAATCCCCTGGGGGCTGGGGATAAGAAAAGGCCCTCAGTTTGGCTGTACTTGTTGTAAACAGCCACCGGGTAGATGGGACTGGTCAGCCTGGGAAGGCAGCTCATCTGAGAGAAGGAAAACTCTGATCCCAAACCTCCACTGCCTTGTGGCTACATCCAGTTACGGAAAAGGCTTCAGGAGACAACCTCAAGGCAAAATCCGGAGCCAGAGTCCCTGAGGCAGTTCATGGCTGAACACAGTCACATTCTGGCAACTCCTGCGACGCCGCTGGAACCAACCGTATTGGCTTCTGCCTTTCCATTGGACCATTTCAGCGACGTGGAGAGGGGGGATTTGCTGCATGGGTAACAGTCTATCCTCCATATCTACTTTACCCAGGCTTCGCACACTGGAGAGGACACTCTGTTCCAGAACCACCATTCAGAGCGCGATACCATAGTCTTCCGAGACTGAAGGATGCCAACAGGAATGCTTCTAACTGCTTATAATTACAGGCTTTCTGTTTTCTCCACCTTTTGCTACCATTCTATATCATATTCATCAGTGCATATCAATGTGCACTTGCTGTCAGTCTTAATTAGTTGACTGTGTATGATATTAACTGGTTCCATCCACTTTCATTGGATAGTTCCGATGCTATCTGTTTCTTTAAATTTGCCCATGTCTGAACATTTGTTTTTCTGTTAAATTCTCTGTCCCTTGCTTCACTTGTCATTACTTACACTGGCTGGAAGGAATGAGCTTTCAAGTGTTCCCATGGGAGTTGTCCTCAGTTGTGCTCTTGTCAGGATAATAAAAACTAAACTCCTGTTGAAATTCAGTGGCATATGCATAAGTAAAACATACCCTGATACAACTGAACCACAGTAGCTGTAATCAGAGGCATTGCCTTTGGCAGTGACATCCGCCTGGGGCAGTAACATCACATTGTCATGGAACATCATGTCACATGACGTCACTTCCGGGTTTTCCTGGAGAAGGGGCACTCTGCAGCAGCTTTGCACCCCCTGTTCCTTCTCCTGTGGAAGGAATGGGGCACAAAACCGCCAACACTTCTTCCATAACTAGGGTGGAACCTGGAGCAGGTGCCCCTCAGGCTCTGCCCTAGTTATAGGAACAGTGAAGTTAACTGATAGGAACAGTTAACTTCACTCCCTCAGATACCTAACTAGGAAAAAAAGTCTAATCCATTATTCTATGTGAACATCTTGTTTTTATCAAATTCAATTAAGAAATAATTACCTTCAGAATGCAAAAACGTATTATATTTACAACATGGAGTATAATTGCTAAAATAACAGGCCAACCCTATTCTCCCCTGCCCCGACTGATGCAGTGACTCCAAAGTGACTCCCACTTCAACCTGCTGGGGGGGGAGGTAGTTCTAGCGGCCTCCTCTGGGTAAGGGAACAATCATTCCCTTACCTGAAGGGAAGCCTCCGTGGTGAGGAGGGGGTATACTAGGGCCTGCAGTTGCAAAATTGCTGGTGAAAGTCCTCATGGACCTGTGCTATGGGAAAGGGTCCAGGAAGGGCGTTAGGATTTGAGCCTGCCACCTTCCCAGACTCGATCCGCCCATCCCTTGCCCCATCGCTGCCCTGTTCCACCCTCTTCTGCTCCCATTCCACCCTCCCCACCTCACCTCCGTTGGCAGCTTCTTCTGGCTACGGGAAGCTTCCAGCCTTCCTGTCCGTGCTCCCATCTTTTACAACTCTATGTCTGCCAGCACCAGCGGAACACAGTGCCAACCAGCCCCATTAGGAGTGGACCTTTAGTCTCTAATGTGACTCAAATGCCAAATTTGTTGCACACTGCCTCTTCAATAGGATTGGGGCCTAAATCTATGAGGAGCCTAACTCTGTGCTTCCCAGTGCCCAGGACTGCAGGGGTGCTGAAATGGCGACTGCTGCATCCCATAGCAGCGCCAGATCTACCCGGTGTAATTCTGAAGGGGCCTCAATGGATCTCCTTGGATCTGTGCCTACTATTGAGCGGGTGCAGATTCGAAGAGACCCAGGTCAAGACTTTTGGGCCGGGAAGGGGGTTAGGATATGGTGGCAGGGCCTGCCATCATCACCGCCCCCTCCTGCCCCCCACCCACCCTGGAACACCTCCCACCACTCCCCAACTTACCACTCCATCACCCAGCGCTTGCCTGGAGCTCTGGGTGGCATTTGTCCGTCCTCCACCTGGTGCTGGCTCAGCACAGGCTCTTCCTGAGCCAGCGTCGACTCTGGTCCAGTGGTAAGTTTCACAAGCATGCCTTCTGTGACATTACATGCCAGCATGTACAACTGTTACCCTGCACATGCCTGATCTTGTCTGATCTTGGAAGCTAAGCAGGGTCAGGCCTGGTTAATACTTGGATGGGAGACCACCTGGGAATACCAGGTGCTGTAGGCTTATACCATAGTCTTTTGAGACTGAAGGTTGCCAACCATCACAGGCCTGCTAGGATCGGGCCCTTAGTTGATTTAAAATAAGTGTCAATCAATAACCTGGAATTTATTCATATTTCATGAAACAACAAAATTAATATTTTACAAAAGTATATAAATAGTAATATGTATTAGTTATAAGCAAAAATTCTCTATTTTAAAAGAAACAAATCCTTATAATGCAATACAAGAACAATAGACAATCCTTATATTACAAGGACTATAAACTATAACTCAGCACTATGATGTAACCTAAATACTAGAACCATGATTGATGGGTAAGGAGCTTTTTATATGAGAGTCGAAAAATAATTTATAACCATATTTCCTAATTAAAAATCAACAAATGAAACTTTCTTCGTACCCAAATTAACATCATAATGAGAATCATGCTGCATAAGATGCCTGCTTGCATAAAATGCAAAATTAAATTATGAGAGAAAGAGCAGTCCTTAGGGCCATTTTTTTCTGCACCTTTGAAAGACAAAAATGGTTGCCTATAGTGATAAGAAATATTTCCAAAAGACCAGGACTCTCCATATATGCATTCATAAAATGTTGCCCAGAGTCACTGTTTATTTTATTTCAATGATTTCTCGATTTTTTTCAGGGCGAGAGGGCCAGCCTTAGGAGCTGTGAGGTTCAATTCAAAACAATTTTTTGTGGGGCCCAAGGGGGCAGGCATCCACCTGCTGCATGCCCCCCCCCCCACTCGCAAGGTTGAGCAAGGTCCAGGCTGATAACACCTGGTGCAAGGCATGGCATCCAGAAATACATGGCCATGATACAATGATGTCATTGAATCAAAGCCACCTATTTCTGGATGCTATGCTTTGCGCCAGGTTCCATCAGCCCCAGATCTTGCTCACCTTACGATGATGTCATCACATCACCACCAACTGCTTGGGGGGGGGGGGGAGAGGAAACAATTTCAGGCCAACTGTGTCAGCTGAAGAGCGAGGTCCTGGCTGCAGCTGTGGGCAATCTGGTCATTCCTCTAGCATGGGGCCCACTCAGGCAGGGAACCCAATTGGGCCCAATTGCTCCAGTTGCCCTAAAGCCAGGATACACAAGGGGGTACACAGCCCTACTCAATCACTACTAGTACTACTGCACAGTTGTTTATTTTGAAATTATATAGAGCAGTGGTTCTCACACATTTAGCACGGGACCCACTTTTTAGAATGAGAATCTGTCAGGACCCACAGGAAATGATGTCATAATCAGAAGTGACATCATCAAGCAGGAAAATTTTTAACAATTCTAGGCTGCAACTCTACCCACACTTACCCAGGAGTAAGTCCCATTTATTATCATTGTTAAAAGAATATACTTAGTAACTGGTTAAAAGTACAGGTCTGTAACATTTCCCCAAATGCAGTCACATACCATGATAGCATCAAGTCTAAGATATTAAAAATAAACTATTAACATGAATGGCAACCCACCTGAAATTGGCTCACGACTCACCTAGTGGGTCCTGACCCACAGTTTGAGAAACACTGACATAGAGTCAACATCATTCTGCCCCAGCATGTACTAGGCACCGATGCAAGACCATTTGCATGGATTTGGATCCAGAAGAGAAACTACTTTCAATCTCAAAATACTGTTCCTAAGGTGATACGGTTGATTTGTGAAAGAGAATTGTTTCAGCCTTTTACATAGATGAAGAAAAGGTATTACTTTTGCCTTCTAAGCAAGCACTAAAGTACACATTTAATTTTGAAGTGATGTCATTTACATGTGGTGATGTTCATATACCGTTTCACTTTGAGGAATGTTTATTTGAAGCAAACTGATGGGTTTCTTTGGGGAGGGAAGGGCCATATCTCAGTAGCACAGCACATGCCTTCCATGCAGAAGGTCCCAGGGTCACTCCCTAGCATAATCTAGATAGGTAAGCAAAGACATTGCACTGACACTTCCAGGCAGTGTCAACTCTGCTGAACTAGATGGAGCAAGGGTGGACACAGTCTAAGGCAGCCTCCTATGTCCCTTCATGAAAATCACCACACTTTGGAAAGGTTTTGTCTGATATGGTATTTCGATATTTTTCTGCAGCAGAGCAAGCTATTTGCAGAATTTGTGATGGGACTCAGGATAGAAAGGTGCGAACATATCACTTCTGGCCAGTAACAACATTATGTCATGTTGTTTTCAGCTCTCCATCCTGCTTCCTGTTTGCATTCGCAGGCAGCGCAGAGACCCAAAGATAGATGATACAGCAATCAGACAAAGATAAGTCATTTCCACAATGGGGGGGGGGGGATTTGTGAACCATGAATGAGTGAAACTGGGGACATGGGACCTGCAGATATGCGGAGACTGCTTCATGTAAAATAATATGTTATTGTAATGCTGCTGAAATGCATTGAGCAGTGGTAAACATTTTTTAATGCATTGGATCACAACCAATAGAAAATATTCATGTGCATGCTCTGTAAAATAGAAGTACGATATATTAACAGGTACATTGCAAATTGCAAGAAAAATGCTTTTTGATGTTGCAAAGTAGCTGTGTAATTTGTAGAGAAGGTCTAGATAGCTTTAACAACCAGTTGCCCAATTAAAATGAATTTAAATGTTTTGCAGCAACTTAGATTTAAAGATTGCAGCAACTTCTTCTAACAATGGACTTTAAAAAAAAACACCACCATAAACATTAGTACTTGTACTCTGTCTTAACAGGTGTTTCATTAACACAAGTGTCTTGAAACAGCTTGCATTGATTTTGTTTTGGTCAATCTGGGGCATCTATACAGTATATTTTATAAGTGCCAACAGGATATTGTTTTTTAAGAAGTTGAGTATAGATTTTTAACTGCAATTCATTGTCTCTGTGTTTTCAAAATTGCAGCAGTTCACTGTAATTTTAATGGTACTGAGCTCAGCAAATATAGCCTCTTGCCTATGGTTGTAAACTCTCAAATAAAACATCTGGACACAGGTCATGGAGCCTCCAAAAATGCTCTATTTACCTAAGCTAATGTGTGTGCTTCTGAAGTTTTCTGCTTCTATACAAAAACATACACAAATAAAACCAGACCAGATCACCATACAATCGAGACGCCAACTGTGACACAAGATAGAAGGAAATAGCCTACATAAAAAGCTAGTGACTTAAAAAAGGAAGCCTAGTGATGGCCCGGTAACACAGGCCCCAATGCTAACCCCGGTCACCAGTGCTTTGTGGCAGCAGTGCCAAAAAATGTGCATGCTGTATGCTATGGTGGGCAGGGTAACCCAAAGACAAATAGGAGGTAAGTAAAAATGTTTTTTATTTACCTCTGCATGAGTCTTCAGACCACTTGTGGGTCTCCTCAGACGGACACCATATTTTGGTAGCTTATGTCCAAGGAGGGCAGGGAGGGAAAAGAGGGGATGAGATCTGGCATGCACCACTGCCACTAGATCAACCTCCTCCCTTCCCTTCCTTCTCCCTTGTTCCTCCCTTGGAATGTTCCGTTCCTTCCCCTCCCTGCCTACATTCTACTCCCCACGTCCGCTCCAAAGAAGAGTGCTGTGGGTGAGACTAGTCTCAAGGATAGATCGGTGAACCCACATGACACATGCTATCTACTACCCTCTCCAGTATGCTGCTCCACTGGGTGCTCTGATCCTCTTCCAACTTGCTTGGAATCGCAGCAGCAGCAGCAGAAGGGAAAGAAAAATAAGCAAGCTGTTGCACTTCCAGATAACATACATACATACATAAGACCTTTATTGGCATAGAGACTTCCAGATAACTTCTCCTTGCCTACCTGGGGTTCACAAAGCTCCAAGTCAGCAGGGATAGGCAAACTGGAGACCCCCACCTTTCCTTTTCTTACAAAGACCATGCTGGGTTTCCAACATCCCCTGCTCTTGTTCATTTCAAACAGAAGAGGTGCAGAGCTGGAAGGCTGCACAGCATGGTCTTTGTAAGCAAAGGGAACAGGGGATGGGAAGGGTGGGGGTGCGTGCCCAGAGGCGGCAGTGGCTATGCAATTCAAGTGGCACAGGGACAAGTGCCACTCCTACACACACACACGCACACACACACACACACACACACACACTTGCTACTTGTGTATCCCTATTACTGTCTGACTTTTGGCTGAGCAATACAGCACTCATCCAGTGTCACTTACTGCTACCCATCAGTAGGATGGAAAACAGGCAAGTGCGCATTGCCAGCTGCTTCTGCTGGCTTTCAGGTTTGCCTGTCCTTTGTCTCCTACACCATGTTGACTCTGCTTGAGTTATCACCTTTGGCAAGCTCTCAAGGCAGCCCACCGAGCTTCACCTTGTCACTACTCCAGTTGCAACAGAAAGGCCAGGAAGACAATGGCTTGGCACAGCAGCCATTTTAATGTCATACATGTAGACCATTGCACCGCATACATACACACATACTTCTGGGCATTCTGTTGCCCAGTACGCTAGATGCGCAACACAAACATTTGCAGCATATGCATGCATAGTGGAAGCAAAACTAGATTTTCCCTCTCTTGTTCAGCAACAAAGCCCAGACCCCTCCCCCAAGTCCTGTTTAAACTGGTTTTCCATTCATTTGGAAAGGAGCATATCATTTAGGGCTCCCTACCTATCTGTCTGCTGCTTTTGGTTCTGATTGCCTTCCTCGTTTGCTGTCATTCTACCCACTTTATCTAAGGTTATGCTCAAGTATCACAGTTCCCTGCTACAACAGGTACATTCCCACGACCCTGCTGCCTGAGCCAAAGAAATTATCCAGAGCGTGGCTCAGACAATGACATTTTGTTTGCAGGCTAGAAATCGTTCAAAAATGATTTCCAATACAATCCTCTGCATGTTTACTCAGAAGTAAGTTCCATTTTTTTCCCATGGCACTTAATCCCAAGTAAACACCTTTAAGACTGCAGCCTTAAAATGATAGCTTAGCACAGCAACTTGCACATTCAGCTCCACCTTAAAATGTGGCAAATATTAAATGTTGAAAGTCCCCGTATGAATTTATTTTCCCCAAACAAACCTTCTGTCTGAACATTTTATTAAGTCCCTGGCACTAGAACGTACGTGAAGATTGTATCACATCTCTACAATGCTGCTGCATCTAACCTTCAAATACCAAATGATTTTAAAACTGGATTTTCAATGGTATTTGCGTTCCCTTTGCTAAGCATGGCAGCATACTTTCTATAATAATGACTGCCAATTTTTTTGCCATTGCGCTAAGATTGCATGCCAGCAAAATCGTAAATCTATCTTTATCAATAAAATATGTGGATTTGGGAATTTTAGATCTTATCCTTTTATACTTATCACAGTTAACTTTTTCCTACTCCCTTGAATTCCATTCTTTAGATGCCATTTTGATGTTATAAGGTTCATTTCAAATTTCCCAAGGAAAAAATGATGAGCAAGTTAACAAGTTGCAGGTGCCTGGAATCTTAGCTGCTGTACTGCACTTTCTTTCTGCCGAAGCAACATAATAACTTTTTGGTCTGGTTCAGATATTTACCAAGTTAGTGAAAGAGCAGGTGTGCTCCATTCCTTTCACCACACAGATAATTTCCTGGGTGATGAGAGCACTCTACACATGTGCAAAATCGCATGGATTCCTGATTCACACACTCAAAACACATGGCAGACTCTGCAAATCAGATGTCTGTGTAATTGACTGTCTGCACAGATTATGCAACCCTTTGACAGATGACGTCATCTGCACGGGGAAAGGAAGATAAGTGCGTATGTGATAGGATAGGATTTGACTGTCACACACATAAAAGTAATCCATTCTTACTCATGATTTTATACAATCTTTGAACCCTCGTCCTCCCACTCTTCCCAGATGTTTTTCACTTCTGCAGTCTTTCCGATGGCCTAACAGATCAAGGCAACACATGAAAGTGTAGCATGATGTAATAGTATTAGTTCAAGGTTATCTTAGAGTCCAAAAAGACTTCATCTTGTGTCCATGCATATGCAACACGTATTTTAAATAAAAACCTGTTAATGAAAAGTGCCTTTGCACACTGAATCCTTTTAAGGGTTCATGTTGCTGTTGTCGAAAGGAAGATGCTTGTTGCCAAGAAATCCATCATGCAACACTGGAGAAAAAAGACATTTGTAAATGATCTATTTCAAAGCAAATCACTTTCCACCAATGAATAATGCTGTTGCTTTCAAAGCTAATACATTAAGACTTTTCAGAGCCCAAAATAAAAGTTAGATGTTTGTCAAAAAGCTAGAAATTGCATTTTACACTTATATGTCTAATCATACAGGATTAAGAGGTAATTATTTCAAATGTGCTGCTTGTCCAGGAATTAATGTTCCCAGGTTTTCATTCCAGATTAGTATAATTTTACACATGCTTCCACAGCTCCTGCTTGATCAATGTCCTCTATTTCTGCCCAGCATTGCATATATACCACAGGGACCAAATGCATACACCTTTGGGCCATGCAGAAATGAGTTTAAATGGATTAAATTCATTTATTGACTTATATGTAAAATTATTCAGGCATGTACATAAGAACATAAGAACAGCCCCACTGGATCAGGCCATAGGCCCATCTAGTCCAGCTTCCTGTATCTCAGTGGCCCACCAAATGCTGCAGGGAGCACACCAGATAACAAGAGACCTCATCCTGGTGCCCTCCCTTGCATCTGGCATTCTGACATAGCCCATTTCTAGAATCAGGAGGTTGCACATACACATGATGGCTTGTAACCCATAATGGATTTTTCCTCCAGAAACTTGTCCAATCCCCTTTTAACGGCATCCAGGCCAGATGCCATCACCACATCCTGTGGCAAGGAGTTCCACAAACCAACCACACGCTGAGTAAAGAAATTTTTTTTTCCCTGTTCTAATTCTCCCAACACTCAATATTAGTGGATGTCCCCTGGTTCTGGTGTTACATGAGAGTGTAAAGAGCATCTCTCTATCCACTCTGTCCATCACCTGCATAATTTTGTATGTCTCAATCATGTCCCCCTCAGGCGTCTATTTTCTAGGCTGATGAGGCCCAAACACCGTAGCCTTTCCTCATAAGGAAGGTGCCCCAGCCCAGTAATCATCTTAGTTGCTCTCTTTTGCACCTTTTCCATTTCCACTATGACTTTTTTGAGATTTGGTGACCAGAACTGGACACAATACTCCAGGTGTGGCCTTACCATTGATTTGTACACTGGCATTATAATATTAGCTGTTTTGTTCTCAATACCTTTTCTAATGATCCCAAGCATAGAATTGGCCTTCTTCACTGCCGCTGCACACTGGGTTGACACTTTCATCGACCTGTCCACCACCACCCCAAGATCTCTCTCCTGATCTGTCACAGACAGCTCAGAACCCATCAGCCTATATCTAAAGTTTTGATTTTTTGCCCCAATGTGCATGACTTTACACTTACTGACACTGAAGCGCATCTGCCATTTTGCTGCCCATTTTGCCAGTCTGGAGAGATCCTTCTGGAGCTCTTCACAATCACTTATGGTCTTCACCACTCGGAAAAGTTTGGTGTCATCTGCAAACTTTGCCACCTCACTGCTCACCCCTGTCTCCAGGTCACTTATGAAGAGGTTGAAAGGAAGGAAGAGAAGGAAATGCTGCTGTGCCCTGGTATCTGTGAGGATTCCATTCCAGAGCACCATCACAGGGACCCAATCCAACATGTTCAGAGAGTTTTTTTAAAAGCTCCCAGTAACTTGCCTGTCGCACAACACTTCCGCTGTGCTTACAAGGCTCCCAGCAGTCTCTTCAGCATCTTCCAACCTCTTTCGGATTGCATGGGGACCCTTGTCTCTGTCCATCTATGCCCAGCTTTACCCCAGAATGTATCACAATGCATTCTGGGGTATGCCTGGGCAGATACAACGGTCTCCACATGTCCCAGAAGAAGCTGGAAGAAGCTGAAGTCTGCCTGGAGCCCTGAAAACTGGGATTCCAGCTTTTCAAAACCACTCTGGACCACCATGAGCTAACTGAAGCGGTCATCTCAGACCACAGATTAGTGGGGGGTGCCCATTGCTTACTTGCCTTCCACTGCTCTTTATCTGCCTTTCACACCCTGGACTGGAAAAGGAAGAGGGGGACAGAGAGGAAGAGAACATATAGACAGGCAGAGAGTGATGAGCTAGAACAGTATTTTTCATACTGTGACTTGGGACCCACTAGGTGAATCGCAAGCCAGTTTCAGGTGGGTCCCCATTCATTTCAACATGTATTTCATATTTAATATACAGGTGTGCCCCCTGTTCCATTCTGGAACCCCCTGTGATTAAGTGAAGTCACAGATATGGATGAATACCTCCCCCCACCCTCCAGAGCCGAGGGGATCTCTGCTGTGCTCTGCTCCTCAACATGGCAGAGTGGAGCTCTGCTGGTCCCACCCCCTTCCCATCTTCCCCCACCCTCTCACTGCCCTGGAATGCCTCCCCTGGCCCCGTCTCACCTCTCTGCTGCCTGGAGCTTGTCCTTTGCTCTGAGCGGTGCACGGCGAGCCTCCAGCTGTGCTGGCTCAGTGCAGATGGGTGCTGAGTGTTGCAGGCGTGCCTTACAGTCTTACGCAAATGTGCCTTACACGTTTGCGACGCTCTGCGCCGGCAGAGGGCCAGCCTTGAGACTTCAGGATCAGGCCCTTAACTGATTTGATTTTGTCATGTGGAAGTGTTTAAAAGTTTCCTAAATTATGATATCGCTTCTGGCCGTGACGTCACTTCTAGTGGGTCCTGACAAATGGTCATTCTAAAAAGTGGGTCCCAGTGCTATAATATTTGAGAACTGCTAAGGTAGAGCACTGGAAGGTTCGAAGAGCAAAGGCTGGCACATCACTGGGCAGCATTTTGTATGCAATCCCAGGCATCAGGAGATCTTGGGCCAACCTTGTCTTTGTCTGTTCAATCAGGGCCATCATGCTGGTTGTTAAGAGACCACAATAAAAGTTAAAAGGACATCTGATACTGACATTATATGGGTGTTAGATTTAAACCTGTGTTTGAAGAAAATATAATTTCTTTTCCCTGATGAATAACTATGTTCCAATGGGGACATTCTAGCATACAAACTAATAAATCATCTGAGCTTAGACCGGAAAGGATGTTGCAAAAATATGACATAAAAATATTGATCTTTATTTGATGAATATAATTTTGACCAAACATATAGAGCATAATACAGCTAATACTATTGTGAGGGGGCTGGGGATAAGAATAGGCCCTCAGTTTGGCTATACTTGTCGTAAGAGGCGACTAAACAGCCACCGGGTAGATGGGACTCATCAGCCTGGGAAGGCAGCTCATCTGAGAGAAGGAAAACTCTGATCCCAAACCTCCACTGCCTTGTGGCTACATCCAGTTATGGAAAAGGCTTCAGGAGTCAACCTCGAGGCAAAATCTGGAGCCGGAGTCCCTGAGGCAGTTCATGGCTGAACACAGTCACGTTCTGGCGACTCCTGCGACGCCTCTGGAACCAACCGTATTGGCTTCTGCCTTTCCATTGGACCATTTCAGCGACGTGGAGAGGGGGGATTTGCTGCATGGATAACAGCCTATCCTCCATATCTACTTTATCCAGGCTTCGTGCACTGGAGAGGTCACTCTGTTCCAGAACACTATTCAGAGCATGATACCATAGTCTTCTGAGACTGAAGGATGCCAAGTAACTATTGTGAGGGAACCCCCAGAATTTAGAGTGTTTGAACCCATTCAGAGCCCCGTTTGGGCCTTGCTGTGAGCATAAGCAGAGTGCTTTGGCCAAAGTAGGCCCTATACTTAGCTGCTTAGGTCAACAGGACATTTTAGAAGATGCCCCTTGAATGCCTCTTTGTGTCTGTGTTAAAAAGGAAGTGGTGCTGCAGACACCAGCTTTGACCGCAAGAAGTTGTTTTGCAAGTTGTATTGCAGCTAGTACCTCAAAAACAGGAAACAGCCAGCTTCACCGCAAATGGGCAGGAGGTCGGAGGAGATGGGACTTTTGCAGCTAGAAAGATTTCACATATTTAAAGCGCCATATATGGTAGAGCACACAGCATGGAATTTGAGTAGTGGGATGAGTAGGCAGAGACAAAAGCCTCACGTGATATGCTGTTTGCCAATCAAGAATGTATCAAGGCTCTGCAATTTGCATTTTGCCAATCAGAAGGGCTGCTAGCGTGCCTGTATGGCGCTCTGGCAGTGATTGCCATGCCTGACCCCCTATCAGCCAGCAGCAGGGCTTTGCTGCCAGCTGATTGGCTGGCTGGCCGGAGGGGGCGGGACAACTGGGCTAGATCTAGCGCGCAGGCGCAGGATGTAGCTCAGTCTGTTCCTGGAGGCAACTCCCACCCGCCCGCCCTGTAGCTAGTCTGGGATTAGCTGGTCGCTCTCCGGAGGACCAGGTAGGAATTTTTTGAGCATCATCTGATTGGCACCATGAAGGTGTTTGTTTTCGCCTACCTTAGACTGGCTATGGAGCGCATTTGGGTCTGTAATATATCTCTTTCATGCCCTGGTCACTGGCGGTAGAAGTGCGGGGTGGGTAGGCAGAAGACCTTCTTGGTGTCCAATCTAAGTCAGCAAGGACAGGGGTGAACCAGAACCACTCTCAAGATGCTCGACCGGCTCGGAGAGGCAGGCTGGCTAGCCCCTTGTCTGAACTTGGGGGCCTTGCAGGGGTGACCTGAAGGCATAGCAGTTCGGGCGACGGTAAAAGGTGGGCTTAATAACAATAGAGCTACGCCTGGAGTCGGGTGGATGCCCTATGAGAGTGGGGGACGTAGATGGCTAGGGCTGTTTCCCCCACTTAGAACCCCGCACTTGGGATGGGTATTGTTTACCCTGTTTTGCCTTGTTGCTCTTGTTGTAATTCAATAAAGTGGCCCATTTTAATCCCATACCTGTTGTCGGCTGTATTTATTTGGGGAATGCATGGTAAGTCCAGCCAATGCTTTACAGTAGAAGTTTGTTTGTATATCAACTCACACCCCGAGAGAATCTGTGTCACAGACTTTGGAAGCTATTCCTCTGTGACCAGCAGCCGGCTGAGAATAAAAGCTTGTTTTCCTTGAAACCTCCTGGTGTCCGCTTCCATCCTTGCCTGAACCAGCAACACTATTGACCTGCCAACCACTTTTTCACTCTTCTGTATACATAATACCCAATAAAACAAGCTGTCAGAGTGTCAACAGAATTATGAAGAGGTTGTACAGTAACACCTTATTGATTCAAGGAGACAAGGGCATAACGAATAAATTAGCTTCTTAAAGACATCAAGTGCATGTTCTGCAGGGATGTTGGTTTTAACAATACTTCAGAGCATTAAATAGTATTAATAATTCAGCAATCCAAGTGACAAAAATAGGGCTAGATATTGTTACCTGTTGGTCCTGGAAAAACCATCGCCTGTCTTTTGCAAATCATTATATTAAATTTATTTGTTAAAAAGGGTATTGTTAGAAAATAAGATAAGTTGAAGAAGAATTCCTGTTGACAAAACTTTAAGAAATTCGATTCAGTAGTGCTCTATGTTGTAGAAGTGAGAGTGTTGGTATATAAAGAATATACTGCATTATTCAATATTTACTGTGCTTTAACTAGATCTCTCTCATCCCTTAGAAAAATTCCCCAGACCACTTCAGCTACATATGTACTGAATATATTAGTCAGCATTACCAACTCTAAATCAACTGTTTGGATAACTGACAAGGAACACCTAGGACCTGGCATATGGTTTCCTAATGCAGCAGTTCAGATGACAGATTATCACGAATGATCTTGTCCCCAATGTGAGTTCGTGCACTCTCCCTATCCTCTGTATACCAGAGAAACGTTTGTGATATCTATCAACTCTCCATACCTGTCTGACAGCCAATCAGATTCAACCAAGAAAAAAGAAGAGCAAACTTGTGCCTTCATTTTGCTGCCTAAAATATACAAACAAGGGATTCATTTTGCTGCCTAAAATATGCAAACAATGGAGTAATTGATCTCATGTGTAGCAAGAAAGGCCATATGCAATCCTAGTTAAAGCAGGACCACAGGGTATCATTGCATAAGGCAGGACATATGGTACCAAAAGGTACCAAGGTAAGACAGGAGATAAGTGCATACCATTTTCTTCTGGCCACTGCAAGCCACAGAAGCAGCCCAAGATTTCTTCATGAAGAACTCTGAAGAGGTCACAACGATCAGCTACAGTTAGCAAGGTAGCCTGGGCAATGATAGTTGTCCCATTAACACAGCCATTTCATGAGGATCCTATGAAAAATGAAAAAAGTATGACTACATAAAAAATTTCTACCCAACACAGACTTAATCCAAGTTGAGGAGAAACTTAAACTCTGTCTGCCTGATGTCTCCCAATCTCATGCTTCCAAGCCCCCTTTCCCCCCATTTACTTTTCTCATATTGCAGCAGGAAAATAGAGAGACATGGTTGTTCTGGTTCTTCTTCCTGATGCCCAGCATAGGTTCATCACAGAGTGCCTGATGCAAAGAGGGCTGAGAATTGTGTCTTTGTAGACCAGCACAACTGACCTAAGGAAGAAGTAATGGAGAGACAATCATTTCCACAGCTTCTTGCATCTGGCACTCTGTGGCATCCAAAAGATGAGGGGGAGACGAAGATATTTCTTCATTCTCAATATATTGTCATCATGATGAGCCAGACAGAAGACAGGTTGACAATTATAGTCTTTCCAGAGCTTCTGACATGGGTTGGCAGAAAAAAAAAAAGACTATCCTAGCCCTTTGGGGGACTAACGTGCTATGATGGTTCCATGCAGGCATCAAAGAGAGCAAGGACAGTAATGGCTCTCTGTTGTGTTGTCATAGAAACATGAGAAAGGTAAGTGATAGGTCAAAGAGACTTGGAGGAGAAACAAGTGGGAAGGGGACTTTCTAAAGCAGGGGTCTCCAAACCCCGGCCTGGAGGCCAGATACGGCCCGCAGAGAGCCTCTATCTGGCCTGTGGCCAGCCTCTGATCCTCTGTGAGCCTCTGGCCCAGTTGACCAAACACAACCAGAGTTGTGCTTCTGAGGTGGAGGAATGGGGGCCCGTTTAAGTGTGTGCTTTATTTCTTGGGCTGTGTTGGTGCTTGGAGAAATCCTGGGCATTCATTCATTCAAGTTCTATCTCTAATGTATTTAAATTTTATATTTAATTTTTTTTTCCAGCCCTTGACACTATGCCAGATATTTTATATGGCCCTTCAGCCGAAAAGTTTAGAGACCCCTGTTCTAAGGCTATGTGGGAAGAAACAAATCAGAGCCTATCACATGTCCTGCGCTGAAGATGTGACAGGATCTTGACAGACTTAGAAACTGAGGTCATTTTTTTTGCTACTGTCTTAAGCCTGGAGTGTCTGCCAGGTCCCTCTACACATCAGGCAGGAGCAGGCAAGTATTTGCACTGATTGACTAAATATGGCTCAGTTATCATCCACAACCCTGGATTATAGCCCTGGATACAGTCGTATATGTTTATTAGGGGGTACCCAATATTGGGATGTCTTTCCATTTAGAACCTAATTGGGCAGTTTGCATCTGTCACTAGACAAGATGGGGAACAGCTTATGAGGCCTCGAAAGACTGTGATAGAGCTCTGAGAAAACCCTGAGAATGTAGGAGAGAGAAAAGTATCATCGAAGAAAATGAAGGCCTCTTGTATCACACCTCAAAACTTTTTTTCACCCTCAACAGGCATACAGATTAATTGTGCTAACTTTAAAATAACAGTCAGCAAGACAAAAAACTGCTCCAGTCCTGATTTAATAATCTGCCATTGCATAGAAGGTTATGCACACATCGTTCTCTTAACAGAAATGAAACTTGTCCACATATGATATGATTGAAACTGAAGCTTGATTCAATTAAAGAGTTTGAGAAATGGAAACTGCTGCTGAATTAATAATACAGATAGCCAACCTAGCAAGGATGCACAAATAAATTAGGACCATGATGCAATAGTCAATAAAAACCATTCTACATCTTCATCTCATCTTTATATCATCACTGGTGTATGGCTTGTTGAGTTACTTAAAACTCACCTTTGGTATCACAATGCATAATTAAAAAATTCAATTTCATGAGGAGCAATTTTTATTTGCCATTTTCTGATAAAGCTTTTAAATGGCATTAAATCCAATAATATCCCCAAGTGAGATCCCATATCAACAACTTTCTTTTAGCAACATGCCCTGTTCTATCAGTTCTCAACTTTATTTTATTTTCATTGCCATTTTCAACAATATACAAAAGTAAGAGCCCATTCCTATCTCCAATAGTTCATAGCATGCAGTGCTACTAACAGAGCACAAGCTGCATGCTATGGTGGAAGGGGGGGATGAGCCGACGGCCCAGGAGAGGTAAATCAAAACCTTTTTTACTCTCTGCAGGCCACCTCGCCATCAATGGGTGTCCTCAGACCCAGGCTAGCTATATAGTTGATGTAGGTCAAAGGAGCCTCAGGGGGTGAGTCTGGGCTGGGAAAGAGGAATAAACAGTGATGTTTATTGCTGACACTGAAATTGACCCAGCTCCCACTGCCAAAGCACCTCCTCTCCTCCCCACTGCCTACCCTGATCCTCCTCTGAACCTCCCACAAACCATTCAACCACCATAACTGCTTCAGCACAACATCCAACAGCCACTGCTGTGTATACAGGAACTCTGGCCATCTGTACCGCCAGCCTCAAAATGTGCAACCATGGTGCACCTTTTACAATGCCACAGCACCATGGTGGACCTTTGCTGTGACTGCCACATAGGATTGGGCCCTAAAATGAATACATATATTAACAAAAAGATTATATCCAGTTTGGAGATAGAAACATATAGCACAGGAAACTAGCAGCCCAATCCTAATGGCCCAATCAAATGCAGGCCTTATAGGGCAGACCTTCTGATCTGCCACTGTAAAGCCCTGGCCAAGAGTGTGAACATGCTGCTGTCATGAGACTGCCCCTACATGTGCAATAGTGGCTCCCACATGCCCCATAGCAGCACATAAGGTGACAGCAGGGAAATTCAAAGCAGGGAACAGTCTGTGCAAGGGATGGTTTGGGAGCAGGAGAGGTCAGATCTCGGTAGCACCTATGCATGCTGGCATCCAATCCCCCTTACTTGTCACCTTACCTGCTGCTGTGGGGCATGTGGGAGCCACTGTTGCACATGCGGGGCGGCCAGCCTGCATGACAGCAGCATGACGTTCACACTGTTGGCCAGGGTTTTACAGTGGCAGATCACAAGGTCTGCCACCATAAGCCCTGAATTTGATTGGGCCATTAGTTCTCCATACATATTTATAGAATTACTCTCTGGATCTCTTTAATAACTTGCAAGCTATTTATGCAGCTGCAAACAGATGGAAATGTCTTGCCTATTCATTCTGCCTCTTCAATATTTATTACTATGTTGCTCTGACATACACGTTATTAAAACAATTACAAAAAAATTAATGTGAAATCTACATTCCTGAAATGGATCTGAAATCTGAATTTGAACTTCAGATGCATGGAATTTTAATAGATCTGCAGACAGATTCATCATGGTCTTGTAGCATTCTATACAGATGTAAAGAACAGCACAGGGTTCTGAGCTGTCTGTGACAGAACAGGAGAAAGATCTTGGGGTGGTGGTGGACAAGTCAATGAAAGTGTCGACTCAATGTGCAGCAGCAGTGAAGAAGACCAATTCTATGCTTGAGATCATTAGAAAAGGTATTGAGAACAAAACTGCTAATGTTATAATGTTGTTGTATAAATCTATGGTAAGGCCACACCTGGAGTATTGTGTCCAGTTTTGGTCGCCGCATCTCAAAAAGGATACAGTGGAAATGGAAAAAGTGCAAAAAAGGGTAACTAAGATGATTGATTACTGGGCTGGGGCACCTTCCTCATGAGGAAAGGTGTCGGGGTTCCCCTCCTCCCCCTCCTCCCCAGCTTACCCAGGGAGGAGGCTTCTGGACCAGAGCAGAGGCAGCAGCCTTCCCAGCCCTCTCAGGAACAACCCTGGCAACTCCAGGTGAGAGGAGGTGGGAGGGAAACAGAGAGAGGAAGGGGAGGAGTTGTGGTAAGCCCAGGCCCAGAGACAGGCTCTTTTTGTACCATTCCTGTGAGGGAAGGGGAGGGGTCAAAGGGGAGGGGTCTGCCCTACATAAACCTGGAGGCCAGGTATGACAAGGCAGTTGGGAGTTAGAAGAGCAAGCAGGAGGATCTGCTGCTGCTAGCAGCCCCTGCTCCTGACTAATGCTGCCAACCCAAAGAAGGGGAACTGGGTGATGCAACCCCCCCCTTCTTGTGGGGCGCTAGTCTGCAACCTCCATAAGGGGGTCCCCCTCGGAAAGGCTGGGCGGGCCCTCCCCTCCCCTACAGGGAGGCCTCACAAGAGGTTACAGCGTTTGGGCCTCTTCAGCCTAGAAAAGAGATGCCTGAGGGGGGACATGGCTGAGACATACAAAATTATGCATGGGAAGGATAAAGTGGATAGAGAGATGCTCTTTACACTCTCACATAACACCAGAACCAGGGGACATCCACTAAAATTGAGTGTTGGGAGGGTTAGGACAGACAAAAGAAAATATTTCTTTACTCAGCGTGTGGTTGGTCTGTGAAACTCCTTGCCACAGGATGTGGTGATGGCGACTGGCCTGGATGCCTTTAAAAGGGGATTGGACAAGTTTCTGGAGGAAAAATCCATTATGGGTTACAAGCCATGATGTGTATGTGCATCCTCCTGATTTTAGAAATGGGCTATGTCAGATGCAAGGGAAGGCATCAGGATGCAGGTCTCTTGTTATCAGGTGTGCTCCCTGGGGCATTTGGTGGGGCTGCTGTGAGATACAGGAAGCTGGACTAGATGGGCCTATGGCCTGATCCAGTGGGGCTGTTCTTATGTTCTTATGTTCACAGTATAAATCAATAAATAGTTTTCAGATCCCGTCAACAAGGAATTTGCTGTTTGACACAGATTCTTCAGCATATGTGCCTTGATTTTAATTACTTGATATCTGATTCACCATGTGGGAGTTACAGGCATAAAATACCCTCTAGAACAGGAGTGTCCAAACTTTTTGGCAGGAGGGCCACATCATCTCTGATGCTGTGTCGGGGACAGGAAAAAAAGAATTAATTTACATGTCAAATTTGAATAAATTTATATAAATGAATATATTAGAGATGGAACTTATATGCATTAATGAAGGTTTTGCAATAGCTCAAGGCCTATAAAAGTCCTTGCACAAAGCAAAGTTGGCCTTTCCTTAACTGCAGCTGCTGCATCACAGATGTGAAACAGCAAGCAGTGGAGGGAGCCCTCGTTCCTCAGCTCACATAAGAGGTTGAACAGTTGCCCTCATGCTGAGAGCAGTTGTGTCAGGCCAGCATGGGCTCCAGCAAGTCTCCGGAATGCCAGGGGCTCACCGGAGTCTTCTGGCCTTCCCCAGCAACACTTATCAACAGAGTAGCCTCATTAGAATGATTTTCAAAATATAAAGGAGATGGACTTGGGAGCCAATCAACACCTGCAGCATATGATGTTGCTTTCTTGGAGTCCACCAGATCAGACTGCAAGTGGAATACTGTTTTCAATTCATTTCCATCAGCTGTGCTGTATGGAAGATACAGCAGCATTCCATCAGTGAACGTCTTTGTAACTGCAGGTTAGGCAAAGTTGAATCCCTTATGTACATGGTCCTACGCTGTCCGTTATATCAGACCTTGCACAACCAACATCTCTCCTCCTTTTTGAACAAATGGGCTGCCTGCTCAGATGCCATCCAATTAAAAAAATTTGTTGTAAGCTGTGGACCCCACTACAACAGAGGCCATGGGGGGGGGGGGTCTTCTTAAAGTTTTTTATTAGATGTCGTAGTTTTATCTGTAGCAATGGGGAATGTAACCCCTCCTGACTAATTCTCTGATTTGCTCTTGGATTGTATATTGTAGGTGTTTATGGATCTACTTTGTGGTTTGTTTTTTTTTAATATGCCCATAAAGGTTTCTGTCTGTCTGTTTTCAGCATTCCAAGGTTCTTCATTGAAGAAGAGTCTCTGCATGGCCACATTTAGCAAGCCAGATCGTTTTCACACAGTCGCTAAATGTCATTGCCCTCCTGGCCCGTGTGCCTCTCCTCCGCAGCACTGAAGGAGTATGTAATTGCTGTATGCAAATTAGTAGAGTGAGGTGTTTAAGCGTGTAATTACCCCCTTAACTAGCTTTGTTCTGTAAACAGCTCAACATGAAGTCCACCTTCTTATTTTGCCTGCCTGCAGAAAAGAACCATATTTTGTACCACTGGTAATACAAACAATGACTACTACCACTGGTGAGAGGCAGGAGCCACAGATTCTGCAACTTGCCTAGGTGAGGGTGTGCCCCACAACCACAACCCATGGGAATGAAGACACCCAATGCTACCTGGATCCGCTTGCTTTCAGAGGTGTTGTCCGCTGGAGCCACTATGCCTGATAGAGTAGCTCTTGGGAAAAACATCAGGAGCCTCTAAAGACCGGGGAGCAGATATTTGACATCAGTGCCCCTCTAGTTCCTTCATCAGTCGCCATTGACTTCTTCATTATTTAAAAAAAAAAAAAATTTATATTTCAGAGTGCTAATTTCCTTTTATTGCAAGCCAGTCTGGAAGCCAGAATGTGGCATTTGGATTAATTAATGGATCCACTGATTGAACATAAGAACATAAGAACAGCCCCACTGGATCAGGCCATAGGCCCATCTAGTCCAGCTTCCTGTATCTCACAGTGGCCCACCAAATGCCCCAGGGAGCACACCAGATAACAAGAGACCTCATCCTGGTGCCCTCCCTTGCATCTGGCATTCTGACATAACCCATTTCTAAAATCAGGAGGTTGCGCATACACATCATGGCTTGTACCCCATAATGGATTTTTCCTCCAGAAACTCGTCCAATCCCCTTTTAAAGGCGTCTAGGCTAGACGCCAGCACCACATCCTGTGGCAAGGAGTTCCACAGACCGACCACGCGCTGAGTAAAGAAATATTTTCTTTTGTCTGTCCTAACCCGCCCAACACTCAATTTTAGTGGATGTCCCCTGGTTCTGGTATTATGTGAGAGTGTAAAGAGCATCTCCCTATCCACTCTGTCCATCCCCTGCATAATTTTGTATGTCTCAATCATGTCCCCCCTCAAGCGTCTCTTTTCTAGGCTGAAGAGGCCCAAACGCCGTAGCCTTTCCTCATAAGGAAGGTGCCCCAGCCCCGTAATCATCTTAGTCGCTCTCTTTTGCACCTTTTCCATTTCCACTATGTCTTTTTTGAGATGCGGCGACCAGAACTGGACACAATACTCCAGGTGTGGCCTTACCATCGATTTGTACAACGGCATTATAATACTAACCGTTTTGTTCTCAATACCCTTCCTAATGATCCCAAGCATAGAATTGGCCTTCTTCACTGCCACCGCACATTGGGTCGACACTTTCATCGACCTGTCTACCACCACCCCAAGATCTCTCTCCTGATCTGTCACAGACAGCTCAGAACCCATCAGCCTATATCTAAAGTTTTGATTTTTTGCCCCAATGTGCATGACTTTACACTTACTGACATTGAAGCGCATCTGCCATTTTGCTGCCCATTCTGCCAGTCTGGAGAGATCCTTCTGGAGCTCCTCACAATCACTTCTGGTCTTTACCACTCGGAAAAGTTTGGTGTCGTCTGCAAACTTTGCCACTTCACTGCTCAACCCTATCTCCAGGTCATTTATGAAGAGGTTGAAAAGCACCGGTCCCAGGACAGATCCTTGCGGCACACTGCTTTTCACCTCTCTCCATTGTGAAAATTGCCCATTGACACCCACTCTCTGCTTCCTGGCCTCCAACCAGTTCTCAATCCACGAGAGGACCTGTCCTCTAATTCCCTGACTGTGGAGTTTTTTCAGTAGCCTTTGGTGAGGGACCGTGTCAAACGCCTTCTGAAAGTCCAGATATATAATGTCCACGGGTTCTCCCGCATCCACATGCCTGTTGACCTTTTCAAAGAATTCTATAAGGTTTGTGAGGCAAGACTTACCCTTACAGAAGCCATGCTGACTCTCCCTCAGCAAGGCCTGTTCGTCTATGTGTTTTGAGATCCTATCTTTGATGAGGCATTCCACCATCTTACCCGGTATGGATGTTAGGCTGACCGGTCTATAGTTTCCCGGGTCCCCCCTCTTTCCCTTTTTAAAAATAGGCGTGACATTTGCTATCCTCCAATCTTCTGGCACCGTGGCCGTTTTGAGGGACAAGTTGTATACCTTAGTCAAGAGATCTGCAACTTCATTCTTCAATTCCTTAATAACCCTTGGGTGTATGCCATCAGGGCCCGGTGACTTATTGATCTTTAATTTATCAATGAGGTCTGAAACATCTTCTCTTTTAACCTCTATCTGACTTAACTCCTCGGTTAGACTTATTGATCTTTAATTTATCAATGAGGTCTGAAACATCTTCTCTTTTAACTTCTATCTGACTTAACTCCTCGGATTGATTGATTAATTAATTACACTTGTACAGTCCAAGTACAGCATGACAGTTATTCATGTTGCTAGCCATCAATCACATTGCAAAATGTGGTTTATCAACTGCCACATGACTTTATCAATCTCCTATGGGATGGCGTCATATTGTCGAGGACACCACTACATTGTTTTAGTGGGAATTGGTTTTATAACATGGCCGTTCACAACACATGAAGAGAGAGTGTGTGTGGGGGTGCATGGGTGTGTTCACAAAAAGCATCACATGCATGATCTTGTTGTAATTCATACAATATGCCTGGAAGGGGAGTATGACTATGCTTGTTTTGCAAATAGAGGATTAAGGCCAAGAGACAGTAGCTCAACTACTCACCAAAACTTCCACCTAGGGAGTTTATAGCAGAAGTGGGGGACTTCCCCCCCTAATGGGGACTTCCTGAGCTGCAGTTCTTCTGACCCAATCCTAACCTATGCTGGTGCACAGGGCACACAGGTGCTGATGCAGCATCCACTGCATCCTGTGGGCCAGTTGGGAACCAGGCAGACCAAGTAAATTTTCCTTACCTCTTCAGCCACTATGTGGTCCCCTACAGGTCTACTCAGGTCTATGCCAGATCTTTTGGTGGTGTGGAACTGCTACACAGAAGAGTACACATCAGGCCCAAGACAGGGGTATAGGACTTGGCAACCACCCCATCCTACCCATCCTGGCCTGATACACCCCTGTCCTGGCCTGATCCCTTTCATGATCAGCCCCCACCACCAGCAAAATCTCAGGGTCTGCCAACACACCATGCATATAAGATTGGGCTGCTAGTAGAGTGATCTTATAAAATAAAATAACAGGCACAACACATACAGTGTGCACCAGTCACAAATGCATGGGCACAGGCCAGGATATGCATGCTTTCCCCAATCTAGCTGCAGTATAGCATGACAGGCATAAGACTATAGTAATCTTACAGCGCTATCCTACCTAACTCCCCACTGCCAATGCAGGCGCACCAGTGGAGCATGCACTGCATTTTAGAGTGGGAGCAGTTGCAGCAGACTTCTCAAGATAAGGGAACTTTGGTTGCCATGCCCTGGAAAAAGCCTTTGCATTCCTTATGGGTCTCATTGCTCCTGCCCCTGCCATTTTGCTGGCGCAGAACCGAGGACTGAAATGGTGGCAGAAAGGGAGATGGATAGGATGCACCCACATGTAAGTGCTGCTAATCCCACCCCCTTCCTCCCCATTCCACCTCCATCCCTGCCCCCTCCCTACCCAGAAACTCCCCCACTTCTCCCCCTTCTCTCCCACTGCCCACTCCCACTGACCTCGCACCAGCAGAGTCTTCTCTGCCAGCCAGTGCAACCAGCCACCAGGTGCCCTCACTGCGCTTGCCAGTGAAGTAACGTTCCACCAGCGTACTCCTCCTTCCACCAGTGAAAAGTGAATATTGGTGGCAGCAGGAGAGTAGTAGGATTGTACTGTTAGTGTGATTTAGTAGGACCGTATCCCTAAGATTTAATAGCAAAAACCACAGAGAACCAGTTGTTGAAAATAGGCTTTTGATGGATCTAAGGCTGCTGTATTTATAGTGATATTTACACATGTAAACCCCAACAAATTAAAGCTGCATCAGTACACAAACCACAGAAGGCAAGCTGAATTGGCACTTGCAGATACACAGTTTTATGCACAGTCCTATGGGCTGGAACTGTAGCACCATTTTATGCAATGTAATACAATGCCATTATGTGTTCTCCAATTTCTTGAAGAATATTTTTTCTTGATTGCGCAATCCAATTCTGTATACTGTACGGTTAAGCATTAGGAATATTTCCACGATACACAAAAAAGAGCTATCACATAGAACTACTGTTGTACAGCATTTGTGGTTGTTGAATAAGCCTCAATAGTAAGATATGAAACACCTGTTTCTTCTGGAAAACAAAGTTATAACAGTGACAATTATAGGAATTGCACTGTATTAGAAATCCATGAATATACTGCCTGCCTGTGTTGATTAACTTGTGAGTCTACAGATTATATTTTCAACCCTTGTCTCTCTACCAGGCAGGAGCTGTGGTCTGCTGGTTGACCCAGTGCCTACCTGAAGAAAGCTAAGCAGGTTCAGTTGTGGTTCCAACTTTAGAGGGGAGACCTGATGAAGGGTGGCGTAGCTAGAGGGGGAGCAGAGATAGCAATTGCACCAGGGACAACAGTTAGGCTGGCCACTCATGCAATTGTATACCACTCTGTGATAGCAGTGCAGAATGGGAAGGAATCCGCTCAATAACATCTTGAGCACCAACCCTACTCTGAAAGCTAGTGCGGAGCACAGCCAGGATGATGGCTGCACTTGGACAGAAAATGCCAGGTGAACCGAGGTGCCTCTCTCAAAAAAGTTATTTTGACACTGTGAAACTGGAAATGGCCTGAAACAGAATGGGCTGATGTGCGAATAAAGTTGTACAGTTTTACAGCAGGTTCAGAGAAGGTGAGAGGAGTTAATAGACCTTTTTATAAAGAAACCATTCCCTTTAATGACAGCTAAAATTTCATCTGAAAATTGCAGTGTGCACAAGCCTAAATTCAGTTGTTCAGGACTGAATATACTATTTAATGCTAGAGGAGCTAGATACAAGTACTAGTTATCTTTTTAAAGCGTGACAGTGTGGATGCTTTTAAGGTACAGAAAATATTTTTTACACTTTTAAAAAACTATGAAAAAAGTTAAAGAATGCCAGTGCTGTTGTTTTTCACTTGAACTTATACCTATTTCCTAATATATATATTTTTGTATACTATTTATCTGTAAAGTTTTGCCTAAGCACATAAACTGCTGGTAATCATTTTTTTGTACCTATGTACTTCCATTTCTACATGTAATCTGATCAGTAGTATAATGTTAGTGATTCACTTAATTATTGTAGAGTTAATCCCATTGAACCTCATGATGTGACCTGACCATTACATTAATGAGGCTTCCCCCCCCCCTTTTTGGCCTTTGGCACCTTTATAATGCATACATCAGAAATGTTCCTTCCAACAGAATATAAACTCATAAATCCCTTTACTGGTACTTAACTTTAAACCAGTTTATCCCCCTTCATGCACTTAAAGCTGTGGAAATGTCAGCTATTGGTTTATAAAGCCACACTCTGGAAACAAAAAAGGTGGCCACAGTGAGAGTACAAGAACATTAACTCCAAAATTGTATACAGTTACTGAGAAGTAAGTTAACTTCTATGGGAGTTACTTGCTTGTAAAGGTGCATAAGATTGCCGCCTCAATTATGAATCCTACAATCCAAGCTCCATAAACTCTAGCCCTGTGGCCAGACTGAACAGGTGTGTTTCAACAAAGAAATTTGCTTCCAAATGCAGATAAATTGCATGCCATTTAATTAGTAAATGCTGATGCACAGTTAAGTTTAAATATCATGCCACATGATTTCCTTTCAGCTTCTTAATGGCTTCACAAGGAACATAAAAGCAGAGCTAAATTGCATTCCATAATAGTATTATTTGAGATTTGCTTTGACGACCAAAAATGCAAGAGATGATCCTGTAAAGTTTTTGCTACCAGTGGTGTCATGACAATGGCATCATCCCCTCCACCTGTCTACTCTCCTTTCTCTCCCCAGCCCCATTGCATACAGGTGGCACTTCTGCCACTCCTTCCCGTCAACAGTTCTTCCTTCATTTCGAAAAGTCAGGAGTCGTACGTAGAGAGGCAGCAGAGACTAGTGCACTGGAGTAGACAGAACCTCTCCAGCCCAGCCCTTTAGTCTGTATCACTCCTTTACTTCCTTCTTTCCTTGCCATTGACTTTTCAAAAGGCATACAGTGTGGTAAGCAGGAGTACCAGCCAGGAGAAGGAGCCACTTAGCCAGTGCTAAAAGGAAGGAGCCAGAGATGGGGGGAGAGAAGGAAAGTTTGTGGGGACTAGGGAGACAGAAAAGTGAGTGCAGGTAGAGAAAGAACAAAAGAACAAGTGAATGAAAGAGGGGAAGGGAAGCAAGTAAAGAAAGGATAAAAGAACGAAAACTGGGGGTGGAAAGAAAGAAATAATATTTAGCATTTGGATAGCACTTCCAAGCATGAGAAGTGCCTCCTGTGTGTTATGTTGCTATCCTTACAATAGCCCTGTAAGGTTATGGCTACAGTTGTCCCTTTATTGCAGATGGAAATGTTGAGGCTGAGTGGATTGCCTAAGACCACCTAGTGAGTTTGTGGCAGAGGTAATATTAGAGCCAAAGAAGTCCTGATTTGCAGCTTAAGAGACTAAGGTCCCAATCCTATCACCTGCCAGCAGAGCCAATTAAGCTATGCCAAAAAGGTGCACACTGCCATCAGCAATGGGGCGGGCAACCCAAGGGAAAAATGGAGGTAAGTATAGAACATTTCTATTTAGCTCTGAGTAAGCCTAGGGGCCACCTATGGATCTCCTCAGACATATGCTACCTCTTTTGGTGATGTCTATCCAATGAGAGAAAAGGAGCAGGAGTTTTGAAATGCTGTTTTGAAATACATCTCCCATTTCCTCCCCACCCAAGTTGCTGCCCCACTCCTCTTCATTATGTCCCCAGTCCACCACTCCCTCCTTCTCCCCACCCAACTCCCATCCCCACCACTGACTTACCCAGTCCAGCAGACACAATGGGGTCCAGTGGCCACCTCTTACAGCAGCGCTCACAGAACAGCCAACAATGGAGTGCTGTGTAGGCTGTCAGCAACCATTTTACAAAAGCAAAAGACTCTTCTGCTGTCAAAAACCCCTCCATCCTCCCCTCTGCATTTCCTCTACATGTCTATTCCCTTCTTCATTCTGCAATCCAGGAAGTGGAAGAAGGAGCAGTGGAGGCAAGAAGACAGACAGATACCAGTGCCTCCCAACCAGTCTGTTGCCAGACGCAATCACTTCAGTTGGCCTCACAGATGGGCCGGCCCTACCTACACTTTATACCTCTGTTGCCAACGATAAATAAATAATTTGCCAGCATTTCCTTCCCCAAAATAATCTTCACTATCTAGCCCCTTGTCACTTATAATCTGACAGCACTTTACAGGTGAAACAAAATAACAGTCTAAGCAGTACCAAGCAAATAACAATGATCAGGGGAAAAATCTGATGTCTGTTTAATGTCTTAAAAATTGCATCCTTGTATGACAAATTTTAGAGATAATGTTCCACATAGAGGAATGGAATCGAAATGAATAAAGCTACAGGATATCCTGGGTCAAGACAGAGTTACTTACTATACGACTCCAATGACCGCAGCCTGGGGAAGGGAAGACCCTAGCCTAGCTTCTCCCTTTTGCAATGTTTTGTTTTGTATTATAAAACCAAATATTACAAAAGGGAGAAGATAGAGCTTTCCCTTCCTCAGCCGTCAGTTCTTCACTACCAGCCTTCATGGAGGATGGCAGCTCTTCACAAATTCAAGATTTCAAAAGGAACCATAGGATGTAAGAAACACGAACAAATAGATTTAAAGCCCAATCCTACCCCTCCCCCCTTTTCTGGTGCAGCAACATCAAAAATGGGACCACGGGTGGATCAGGAAGTTTTAGAGATTTAAATCCCCTTAACACCCCCCCCCCCCACACACACACACACAAACACATAAGTCTCCTGACCCCACAATATGATCTGCACTAGCAATTTCACTAGCGCCGGTATGTGGAGGGGAGGCAGTGAAAGTGGAGGGTAGGATCTGGCATGCACCATCACCACTAGTTTCACTCCCTCCCGCAGCTGCCCTTCCCCCATTCCACCCTCCCCCACCTTTTCCCACCTCATTCCCTTACGTCAAATGGACCTCAGGGTAAGCCTCTACTTTCCTGATAGATTTACTTGGACCTCTGCCACCACTTTGGCTGGCACAGCTCTGACTGAACCCAGGGGGTGGATTGAGGCCAAGAAGGGGAATAGAATATTAGCTGAACCACTGCCACAAATAACCACCACCTTCCCACCCTTGACACACATCCTCTCTGTCCACCCCATTCTTCCCCCTGCCCTCCCCATGACTCCGCCCCCACTGCCCATGCCAACTGACCATGCCAGGGTATCCAGGATTGCCACTATTGCTATCAGTGCCACTCATTGTTTCTACTGGCAACCCAGTTGCACATGCCAGCACATCATGTTTTGAGATTCCAAAAAGGCCGCTTGCCGGCCAGGATGTAAGGAACAGCTGAAACAGCGGATTGGGCCTTAACTCTTTTACTAAAATTGATATTGTCTGCCTTGCATAATATGGAAACTATCAGTGGTCATTAACCAAATTTGCAGGGTTGCCCTAGGCAAGATTTTAAAAAGTTAAAATCCCAAAACCTTATCTTTTCTGCCAAGGAGCTAACAGCGACATGACCTATTGGACCCCCAAGTTAATAGTTCAAAACCAAGGCCTATGGGAATGCTCTCTGGTTTTTTGTAGGAATAAAACTGACTTGATGCTCAATTTATGACAGGTTGCTTAGCAACCAATTTCATGCTGCAGGTTCAATCCGCACCTAGAAGAAATACATGTGAAAGTGCAGGTGTGCAACACTTAATAACGGGGATACATTATCCTATCCTGTTGTTATGCGATTCAGTCATTAAGTGAACATCCAGTCCAATCTATTGCCTTTGTTGTCTAAACAGACACTCCCTGCCAGACATGAGTTGGTTGCACAGGCTATTGGAGATAGATGGCCTCTTCTTAGCATTTAGAGCCTCTTTGTTGTATACTCTGCTGCAGGCTACAGGAGTCCTCATTAAGAGACTCTTTGTTGTGCTTTGACCACTGTTGTATATGCGGTCTATTGTTAAGCGAACAGCTGTTAAGCAGCACATGCCTGTATTAGGTCCAGGAGAAGAATGTTGCTCACAGATTTTGCAGAGTCATCTTCATACCTTCCACTAAACTGCACTGAGGGTGGATTATGTGCTAAGCATCTATGCTCATGCTCATGCTGTTGGGCCAACCATATCCCTGCAGGAATACTCTGAGTGATATACTGCTTAAGGCTTTGAAGCTCAAATGCTATCGTTTATGGGCAGTACTAAATCCTTTCTAATTCAAT
The DNA here is from genome assembly GCF_035046505.1 of Tiliqua scincoides. Lineage (NCBI taxonomy): Eukaryota > Metazoa > Chordata > Lepidosauria > Squamata > Scincidae > Tiliqua > Tiliqua scincoides. The sequence goes on from NC_089824.1 coordinate 143,440,887, forward strand.
GACTGCTTGACCTGGAATCATGAGCTCATTCCATCTGGCCCCATAATTTTTCTACTGGCAATGCTGTGTGACAGCTACTGGTGCTGATGATGCCAGATGCACTTCCCAAATGTGAATCAGATCCATAGTCATACCAGCAAAGCATTTGCTGGACTATGAGTCCAGCTGCTAGGAGCAGCAGCATCTTGCAGCTGAGCTGAGTCATATGTGGAAACGTTTCAAGAAGGCACTGATAAGACAATCCTATCTCCAGCCACTGAAAATAGCATCAATGTACCTTAAACCTATCCAGGGTTGAACCAGTGCGGTGTGCCAGTATTGCATCACAAGACAAGGATTGGTACAAAGGATGTTCCATACTTATAAACCACTTGTTTTTCTGGCTGGGATCAACCAGAAATCACCAGCTGAGGAACCATCCAGCTGGACCGACCCCATAACTCTAAATACAGGAGCTGAGGTAGTGCAAGTCGGCTGAGAGACATACACCATCATCTTGCCTGGCACCTCATTTATGAATGGGAGCATCCCCAAGAGTCCCTTGGCCACACAGGGTCTTTAGAGGAAGCTCATTGGCAAATGGAAAGTGGAAGGAGGACCTGTTTCCAAAGGACTTATTGCAGGAGCGGTTTCTCTTATTGGTGAAGGGGGAGCAACTGAGTGGCAGCTCCTCTTCCCCTTAACTCCTTAAGATTCCACTCATACACTAAAGGGGATCATCACATTGCCTGCCAGTGGCTGCTGGTAAGTTTAGAGAGCAGTCTCCAAACTAGAGACTGCCGCATGCCAAAAAGCCCCTCCCCGGTGCGAATGGAGCTTACCTTTCTGCCAGGAAGCATCTCTGTGCCTCCAATCACCTCTAAACTTCATGCTGGGCAGCCATGCATAGACAGCTGAGGCAATGGGCAGCAGAAGCAGCTGCCCAGCGTGAAGTTTAGGGGCAATCAGAGGCACAAAGAAGAGGCTCCCTGGCAGAATGGTAAGCTCTTTTCACCTGAGGGAAGGGTTGTAATGGGTGCCAGATCCAGTATGTGGACTGGGGTTTAGGACCTGATTGTTTAGAGCGTTGATTTTCAATCTTTTTCATCTCATGGCACACTGGAAAGGCAATACAATGGTCAAGGCACACCATCAGTTTTTTGACCATTGTCAAGGCACACTGTGCTGTCAATGGGAAGCTCACATTCCCCAGTGGCTCTACTAATAAATTACTCTCTCCCAAATTCTCCCAGCAAACCTGGGAACCATTTGCGGCACACCAGTGTGCCACGGCACCGTGGTTGAAAATGGCTGGTTTAGAGGATTTGGCAGCCAGTGCAGGGTTTTGCCCCCAGGGCACCAAACAATCACGAGCCAGCACTACTTTGCGGTAGTTAATGTGTGGGTTTGGCTTTCTACAGAGCTGGGCTAGACTGACAAGAAAGCACAGTCAAGGCTATTCTTCAAGCTTCAGCACATATACCTGGGTACTGGTAAGAATCTCACCAATCACTGCCCATCCATCTCCCCAGTGCTTCCCATGTCAGAGCCTACAGCTCTTTGTGTGTGTGTGTGGGGGGGGTATGTCTCATGAATACAAAGGAATGTGTTTCTGGTTATCATTTGCCATCACAGTTTGATGATAACATGAAAGTTATTTTGAGCATGTTAGTAGAAAGGATTGAATCCACATGCTTTCGATGTGTGTTTATGTACATGGTTGGCAGTACCACATGTACCAAAAACCTGAAGGCCTTGGTGTAGTAAACAGATGGCTGGAGCTGCCTTCAGACACAGCAGTGAGAAGTCTCTTCCAGTTTGACTTTCAAGCTGCTTCCTGGTAGCAAAGCCAAGAAAAAAGCAAATCCATATGTTGCTCAGTTACAAGAACTGGATGAGCTGTTGCAGCACTTAAGACCTCTGGACTGGGCAGCCTGCCACAAGACTGTGTTCCTGCTGGTTCAAAGAGCTGGCAGGGTCCAGATTGGACAATACAGTCCACATGACCAGGTGCCCAGACAGTGGGGGATTCTCAGATGGAATGGTACCTGCTGTTCAAGTGTTTGGAGTCCAGAGTGTTTGGAATCCAGAGTGATAGAAGCACTTAAATACTAGAATATGGGTGTAGTCTAAACTGAATGCTTTAATGTGCAGGAATTCAACATTGAGATCTCAACACCAGAACCTACCTAGAACAGTAAGAACTCCACACTAGAACTTGGGGTTCCTCCAAAAGGAGTTTCAATCACTTTAATTTGGCCATGTCCATTAGCAGAATAAGAGGAAGCACAGATTCCTTTCCTAAGTGAGGTTTATGGGCATCTTGGTGTTCGCAGCATGGGAGCACATTAAACTGTCCACATCACAATCAGCCTTTCAAATCTGTCTCACAGAGATGTTTGCATCTATCTGATCTGTCACACAGGAATGAATTAGCAAGCAGAGAGGATATTGCTGGCCATTCGACCCATGCTTAAAACATGAGAACCTTTAAAAATGGGTTGCTGTGCAGAGATTTGGAGCAAGAGGTTGTAGTGGCTAACAGATTAAGCTGTGAAGCAGGCCTTCCCTTGTTCGAGTCTTAAAGCTCTGTCATGAATTCAGTAGGTAGCCTTAGGCAAGCTATGCCCGTTCACCTTCTGCTCCTCAGCTGCAATACAGAGATAATAATTCTTCCTTACTTTACAGCTTGGTTCTCAAATATTTTAGCACTAGGACCCACTTTTCAAAATGACACCCTATTGAGACCCACCTAGCTTTATGAGACTTTTTTTTAAAAAGGTGATCTAATAATATTTTTATGTATACAAGCAATATTTTATTATTTATTTGCATAATCTTGATCCATTTCTCATAATGAAGCAGCACTACTGAATAGCCTCAAGGCTTGATGGGCTTAGTTATGTGATCCAGCCTTCACCTGCTCCCACTACCATCACTGATGGACTTGGAAGAAAAGCACCAGAAGAAAGATGCTTAAACATTTATCTCCCTATACAGTATTTACACAAGCTTGCAATCTGCAGGAGCTCAGCTCTTTACAGGACAGTTATCAGCTATCTGATTTTTAAAAGCCTCAGGGCCAAGTCGATCAGTTATCTGATCTTTCCATCACCCTGTTTTCATTGGAGGCTCTGTGTGACCTACAGAGGTCAGGTCATGACCCACCAAGTCAAGGTCATGACCCACCAAGTGGTTCCCAACCTACAGTTTGAGAAACACTGCTTTACAGAGTACAGAAAGATAATACACATTATGTGCTTTTGCACACTAAAAAGGTCTGAATGCCAAGCACTATTATTTAGATAAGTGAGGTTGTGAGGCATCTAATAGTGACTTTCATGTATACCTCCTAATTTCTCTGTTCATCATTTATTATTGGATTCTGTTACATAAGATTAGTCTTTTCTATCTTGAGATTATAAATGGACATCTTAATTGTTTGCATACAGCAAGACCAGTGCTGTGTGCCTTAATGAGAATCAGACATCAGTGCAAACGTACATAAGCAATGGTCTGTCTGGCATCAATTACACAAGTTGTCTGGCTATTAAAATGAGAGAAAAAAAAATCACTCTAATACCCTGTTGTGATGTGATACTCTTGACCAACTCTCACAGTGCATGTTAGATTGATCATGTGCTGTGTGTGTTTAAGACCTGAATCCTACTCCATTAAGCAACCAGAACAGATGTGAATACAGAGTGTTAGAAATTCCCTACCCAGGAGAGCACTCAGGAAATGAGGGGAAAAGGACTAGAGCCTTTCCAACTTAGCCCAAGCTTGCTTGCCTTGTGTAAATAGATCTGTTTTGAATTCTTGTATTTGTGGAAAAGGAGCTGGTTTCTCTGCCTACATTTGAGGGGAAAAAATAAGAAGTAGCTCTTCCACTATTGCACAGCTGCTGTCAATACTTGACCACCATCCTCTGTCTTTTTTCTATGTAACGGGCTTTCTTTCCACTCATACTCAAGTTTCATATATCCACGACATAAGAACATAAGAACAGCCCCACTGGATCAGGCCATTAGACCCATCTAGTCCAGCTTCCTGTATCTCACAGCGGCCCACCAAATGCCCCAGGGAGCACACCAGATAACAAGAGACCTCATCCTGGTGCCTTCCCTTACATTGGCATTCTGACATAGCCCATTTCTAAAATCAGGAGACTGCACATTCACATCATGGTTTGTAACCCATAATGGATTTTTCCTCCAGAAACTTGTCCAATCCCCTTTTGAAGGCATCCAGGCCAGATGCCGTCACCACATGCTGCGGCCAGGAGTTCGACAGACCGACCACACGCTGAGTAAAGAAATATTTTTTTTGTCTGTCCTAACCCTCCCAACACTCAATTTTAGTGGATGTCCCCTGGTTCTGGTGTTACATGAGAGTGTAAAGAGCATCTCTCTGTCCACTTTATCCTTCCCATGCATAATTTTGGATGTCTTGATCATGTCACCCCTCAGGCGTCTCTTTTCTAGGCTGAAGAGGCCCAACCACCATAGCCTTTCCTCATAAGGAAGGTGCCCCAGCTCAGTAATCATCTTAGTCGCTCTCTTTTGCACCTTTTCCATTTCCACTATGTCTTTTTTGAGATTTGGCGACCAGAACTGGATACTATACTCCAAGTGTGGCCTTACCATCGATTTGTACAACGGCATTATAATATTAGCCATTTTGTACTCATTACCTTTTCTAATGATCCCAAGCGTAGAATTGGCCTTCTTGATTGCCGCCGCACATTGGGTCGACACTTTCATCGACCTTTCCACCACCACCCCAAGATCTCTCTCCTGATCTGTCACAGAGAGCTCAGAACCCATTAGCCTATATGTGAAGTTTTGATTTTTGCCCCAATGTGCATGACTTTACACTTACTTACATTGAAACGCATCTGCCATTTTGCTGCCCATTCTGCCAGTTTGGAGAGATCCTTCTGGAGCTCCTCACAATCACTTCTGGTCTTCACCACTCAGAAAAGTTTGGTGTCGTCTGCAAACTTTGCCACCTCACTGCTCACCCCTGTCTCCAGGTCATTTATGAAGAGGTTGAAAAGCACCGGTCCCAGGACAGATCCTTGGGGCACACCGCTTTTCACCTCTCTTCATTCTGAAAATTGCCCATTGACACCCACTCTCTGTTTCCTGGTCTTCAACCAGGTCTCAATCCAGGAGAGGACCTGCCCTCTAATTCCCTGACTAACTCCCTGACTGTGGAGTTTTTTCAGTAGCCTTTGGTGAGGGACCGTGTCAAACGCCTTCTGAAAGTCCAGATATATAATGTCCACGGGTTCTCCCGCATCCACATGCCTGTTGACCTTTTCAAATAATTCTAAAAGGCTTGTGAGGCAAGACTTATCCTTACAGAAGCCATGCTGATTCTCCCTCATCAAGGCCTGTTCGTCTATGTGTTTTGAGATTCTATCTTTGATGAGGCATTCCACCATCTTACCTGGTATAGATGTTAGGCTGACCAGCCTATAGTTTCCTGGGTCCCCCCTCTTTCCCTTTTTAAAGATTGGTATGACATTCACTATCCTCCAATCCTCTGGAACTGTGGCCGTTTTGAGGGACAAGTTGTATATTTTAGTCAAGAGATCAGCAACTTCATTCTTTAATTCCTTAATAACTCTTGAGTGGATGCCATCCGGGCCCGGTGACTTATTGATCTTTAATTTATCAATGAGGTCTGAAACATCTTCTCTTTTAACCTCTATCTGACTTAATTCCTTGGTCAGGAGGGGCCATTTGGGCAGCGGTATTTGCCCGAGGTCTTCTGCCATGAAGACAGATGCAAAGAACTCATTTAATTTCTCTGCCATCTCTAAGTCTCCTTTTATCTCCCCTTTCCCTCCCTCACCATCCAGAGGGCCAACCGCTTCTCTGGCGGCTTTCCTGTTTCTAACATATTTGAAGAAGCTTTTATTATTCCCCTTAATGTTGCTGGCCATGAGTTCCTCATAGTCTCGCTTGGCCCCTTTCTGCCCTCCCACAGGAGTCACACTGTAGCCCACTTTCTCTATCACAAGTCACATAAAAATTCCCTGTAGTGCAAAAACTGCCTACAACAAAAAGTTTGCTGCTCATGAGTAGCACTGGCCACGTGCGGGCGGGGGGGGGGGATTAAAGAACTCAGACAAAAATGTTTGGATTTCGGAATAGTCAGAATTTCGGATATCTGGATAAGGGATAATCTACCTGTATGGTCTTTCAGCCATTTCACTCTTGGGAAAAATAGGGGATTTTCACTTCTTCATGCAGTTTTTAAGTGATTCATATTAGATGAATTGTATACGGAGTAGCTTCTGCTGTACCAGCTATTCTTCTTATTGCGATGGCATATACACTACTGAATTTCTCATTAATTTATGACTGATAAGTTAGGGCACAATCTTAACCAAGTCTACTCAGAAGTAAGTCCTATTTTGTTCAATGGGGCTTACTCTCAGGAAAGTGTGGTTAAGATTGCAGCCTTAGTAGTTGAATAGGTGAACAGCCTGTAAACATAAAAATTGTGATTGAGTGATATCAAACCCTAGGAACCTCTTCAATCTGTGATGGCTTCTCACACACAAATCAACAACCTATTCTTGCAGGCAGCAAATGATAACTGTTCTGAAACAGAACTGTTCTGTTCTGTTACAGGTTTTCCTATAAGGGAATTGTATTTTGTAGTAAATCCTGTCCATGATCTATCATTGAATTAACAGCCCAATCCTAATTTCCTGCACAGTGATGCAGCAGTGCCAATATAAAACCCACGGAATCCTGCAGGAGAGTTTCAGCTTCCAGGTGTCTCCTCAGGGTAAGGGAACATTTCTTCCCTTGCCCTGGGGTAAATCCATGCCAGACCCTCCAGGTCTACGTGAACCTGCACTAATGATATTGCTAGCGCAAGTTTGTGTGGACCCAGGTCAGAGGATCAAAGCCAAGAAGGGGGTTATGATTTGGTGGACACTACTGCTGCCAAACCCACCCTCTTCCCAGTCCCAATCCATGCTGAACCCCACTCCCATTCTAGGATGGATTCAGCAGCACCAACAATCCTTGCCTGAACCCACCGCTTCCCAGTCTCAATCCCTCTTCCTCCCTGCCCTATCACCACCCTGTTCTGCCCACCTCTGAAGGCTCCCAATTCCTCCCCACCCTCATTGGATACAGCATGCCCATTTTTGACAGCACCAACAAGGATGGGATTGGGTTCTCACTCATTTTAAAGCCAGGGTGTCTGAAAGAGAGCCTCTTCCATATGATCTATCTTTTGAGGTCAGCTGGAGAGGCCCTCCTTGATCTTTGGCTGCTAATGAAGGTTTGGTTGGCAGTGACATAAAAGAGGGCCTTCTCAATGATAGCCTCCTTCATGTGAAACTCCCTGCTTCTTGAAATCAGGCTGGCACCTTTTCTACCAGCATTCCAGTGGAAGCTGAAAATGTATTTTATCTCCTTGATCTACATTTTTTTGTCTCTTCTCTGATAGGTTTTACACTGCTTCTGTGATTATCTTAGTTATTGTCTTTGTTGATTTTTAATTTGTTGTAAAGCCGCCTTGAGTGCCTCCCTTTGGAAAGAAAGGCAAGGCAACGTAAAAAATATTTTAAATAAAATCAATAATAAATAAACTTTGAATAGTACTTACGGGAACTTTGCAACATACTGCTTGCCCTTGTTCCATCTGCAGTGAGCTATAAATCATGCTAAGACATGACTTCCAGTTACCAAAGCTAGGTCATTTGGTATGTCACCCAAGACTCAATGTAATTACATACCGTGACCATCTAGAAGCATACTCAAGAGCCTCAATCACTGAAACTCAAGTCATAAATTCTACAGAAGCGAAAGAACATTTCAGGCTCAGAGTTGGAACCGTAAAGTGCTTTCAAAACCATCATTGGCACGTTCAGAGGTTGGAAATTTCCAACCCGGAGATGTGTCAAGTCACTCATGAGCAAGTATTTCCAGTAAGGTAATCCACAGTTGTGTCTTGCAATATCTTAAAATAAGGTTAACAGTTTGTATTAGAGGGAGGCACTTTTCTTTCTTGTATAAATGCACAACGCATTTCAGGACAAGGTCATTTTCACAGCCAAGCCTAAGTGTGGCCAAGGCTTACTCATGATATGGAGCCCTACACTGCTTGCACAGCCAGAATAAACTGATTAGGAAACTTAAGTGTCATCATTTTTATTGGATGTATAAATAGTGTACCAAGTACTCACAAATTGTTGAATCAAAACAAAAAATTTAAAAAGCTGACGTTATGTATCTCGACTGACGTTGACCCAATAAAGTTCTTCTAAAGCAGGTTTTCACTCTGCTTTCTTTTAAACCTGCTTCAGACAGGGGAAATAACTGGTTTTTGTTTTTAGTTGCCAGGGCTACCCTCAACTTAGGGTGTGATGCTATTACCAGGAAGTACCAGTCTCCCACATGCTGCCCTGGCAACGGCCATCACAAATCTGCCATGAGGTACATCATGGTGGCTAAGAGAGGAACAGTGCCATTGGACAGGCCAGTGCTGTACCTGCTGGTGGGTGACGTCGGGACTTGGGAGCCACCAGTAGCGAGTATTCTGCTGAGGCGCATTCTGAGGTGGGGGGAAGGTGGGGAGAGTTTGGAACTGGGTGGGCAGAAGATGGTCTGGGGCTATACAGGCCCAGGAGGGGGACAGGATGGCAGTAGAGGCTGCTGCCGAATCCTACCCCCCTCCCGGCCTCAGAGCCATACATGGATCTCCTCAGTTCTGCGCCAGCTAAATAGTAAACCTATAGGGGCTCCTGGCACCCAAGACTTCCGCTACCTCCTTGGCCCCATGGCATACAGCAGCAGCCATTTCAGTGCTGCTGTACCATGGAGTGGCAGCCAGCACAGGACCTCGTGCTGTCCTCATGCTTGGTATCGGACTGATGTGTCACCTAGCTCCATTGCTCAGGCAATAGCTTTCTTTTGGCAAGCTACAGGAGGGGTGCTTTTTTTTTTTTTTTTTTTTTGCACAGGGAGGAGTAGGAACAGTTTAGAACAACCAAATGTAGGAAGGAGATGGGGTGATTGTGTGGACCGCAGCATGACACAAACCACACAAGGAGGAAAGGAATGGCAGTGGCAGTTGCAGTAAGACTAAGATGTTTGCAGATTCGGTGGGGGAAGATATGTTGGTGGTGATGTATTGTTTATAAATGCTTTGCCACTGGTGTGCGGCAGGATCCTATCCCTGTTACTCTCTCCTTTTTTTTCCTCCTTACTCTCCTTAGACTTGGACCAGCAAAATGTTTGGCCTGGTGCAGCTCCACAGAAATCCACTGGGACAGTAGAGGCTTGTCCTGAGGTAAGGGAACAGATGTTCCTCTGAAACTCCCCACACCCAGGATTTTGCATGTGCTCCATTGGAATGGCTGCATCAGCAGGGTGTGTGTGTGTGTGTGTGTGTGTGTGTGTGAGAGAGAGAGAGAGAGAGAGAGAGAGAGAGAGAGAGAGAGAGAGAGAGAGAGAGAAATCTGTGAAATAGTGAAATCTAATTTTTAGATTGTGCGCTCCTTTGGGGAGAAGGGGCCATTTCGTTATTTTATTTTCTCTGTAAACCTCTTTGTGAACTTTGAAAAGCAGTATATAAATTTTAACAATAACAGAGACAGAGCAAAGAATGTTAAAATGAGAGGTAACGTCACTTGTTTATGTAGGGAACAGAGTTTTGAGCAGATAACTTAGAAGTGAAACCTTACAGCCTCCCAGCAACAACAATGAAATTGCTGCCTGTGTCCCGTTGCTTGGAGGGGCCACAATAAGTCATTATTGTGGAACAAATACAAGTTGCTACTTGCCTAACACAGTGGTCCAAGATCATGTGAGATTCCAACAGCTGCACAACACATTCTGAGAACTGTAGTCCAGCGTAAACAGGTGACAGTGACTCCTGTTCGTACCAATTTTCACCTTCCCTTTTCATTTGTAGAGCTGCAGTGCAGAGCCTCCAGCTTCCTCTCAGCCCAAGCCAATCACACACGTCTCCATTTGAGCCACCGATAAGTATCTCTCAGCCAGTGTGCAGCAGGTGCTAAGGTTATGTTTGACGAAAGAAACCCACCATACAATGGGAAGTACATAAAGGCGAAGGGAAGATATTTAACTTCTTTCATCCAAGTAATGATTTATTGGTGCCACTTGGCAAGCTTCTTTTCTGTGTTGCAGTTTTGACAGTAAATGTAGCTGCTCATTCAGTTTTTACTTTCCAGTGAATTAAAGCTTATAGAACTGGCCTATTATCTCCCTTAACATTCAAACCTTCAGCACGGCAGACATCAAAAACATTGAGAAAGCTGGAGAGAGAAAGCTCAGTTCACCAGGAATGATACCCCTGTCCTTATTATGTCTCAGAATAGCCTGAATCTAGGAGACAGACGATATTGAAATTCTAGCATGAAATTCTAGCATATCATTGAAATTCTAGCATACCTTACTTATTTAGCAGAAACAGAGGTTTAATGGAGCAGGACAGCCAGCTGATTTGGGAGCAAAATAAATGTCATTCTTTTATCTTCCCTTGCATTTTACATAAGGCAAAACCGATGCTCTCATACCACAGAGTTCTGTTCCCAATAAAAAATGATTGGCACTCAAAATCAAACAATCAAAGCCAATGCCTGCACATTATACATCCAGTGTTTGCATCTGTTCGGCAGAAAATTAGCAGTTTGAACAGCTTTTTTTCTAGCTATAGACTAACTTGAAGTTACGCCGCCTTTTTGTTTTACTGGTTAAATAGGCATGCATGCTGTAATAAACAACAGGCTGAGGTTTTATTTGCTGTCTCTTGTTGGTAATGATATATCTGAAGGAGAAGTATGACCTTTCCTTTATCTCTAACTACTGAGCAGGTCCTCTCCTCCACAGGAATGGCTGCCAGCTTTAACCAGGCAATCAAGACATTTTTATTTGTTTGTGTAAGTTTCATGATGCTTCAGGAATTATCGCAACCAGAGAGAGGGTGAAATCCCTGAACAGTCTGGCTTGTGTCTTTATACAAGGCAATCCCATTTGCTATATAACCTTCTCTTCCTGGTTTATTTATGCAGTTTCCTTGGCTTCTGAAGCTGTAACCAACTTGGTGAATTACCACTACTTGTTAATATCATATTTTCTAAACTGAAAAGACTGTTTTTGTTCCCTCTCATGCCTACTATTACGCAATTAGGACCCTCACACAGTGATTCTATTCATGTTTACTCAGAAGTAAGTTCCACAAGGCTTACTTCACAGTCAATATGCTTAAGGTTGTAGCCTTACTGCGATTATTGTTACAACCAAATAGGCCTTTGGCCTGATCCAGCGGGGCTCTTAACTAAAATTATGTGGGTTTAATGGCCATTGTCTATTAAATACATGAGCATCTAACATTTTGCGCACATTTATGGTGGGTATTCTCAAAGGTTTTGAGAGTACAAAGAACACACTCAAACAGTCCCTCAGCCAGGCGAAAGCCTGACATATATGTTGGGAAAAAGGTGATCACTAGGGTTTTGCTTTCATTCAGCTAAGAACCAGCAGCTGTATTATTTGCACTCAGCTATGCACCAGCTGGGAATGGAGAAGAAAAAACCCATTACAGCCATAGGGATCCCTTCCTGACTCTATCACATTATTACAAATGTTCCCCTTTGAATTTTCAACTTAAAATTACAACTGGTCACCAACCAAAAGATCTGTCCGTCCTAGTGCACCCCCTGGAGAGAAGGGCCTTTACCTTGGCACGTTGTAATGTGACCCCCTCTAATGACTTGCATGGCAGATTCAGAAACGCCTCCTGGGAAGATCGTTTATGTAGCTGCAATTTAGGCAAAGTAAAATCATCCATACACATTATGTCCCAGATATCAAGCGCTAAGACAGTAATTTCTCTCTCCCTTGCTCAATGCTAAAACAGGACATTCTGAGAATGCTATAATTCAATTCCTTCTAGCAGGTGACGTCAAGCATACAACCCTCTCAGTCACACAGTTCCTAAATTTGAGTAATCTGAATCGAGCCAAGCTTTCTGTACCAAGCAATCACTGAGTAGATTACATCTTGGCAATATCTGTAGAGTAACTGATTGTTTTCTGTCTTTTAAATAATTCATGTGTGTATGTAAAATGTAATGTATGTTTGTAAAATGTAATGTATGTTTGTATGTAATGAATGTTTGTATCTGTGTGTACACGTAGGTGCGCACATATACATATATATGTGTACTGCTTAGGTTTCTATTCTCTCTACGGTTTCTGTACAGAGTTTTCACCCATCAAATGTTTATGCCTAATAAAGGTTTTGTTGACTGTCTATCACATTAATCTGCAAAGGCACCTCTAAAATAAAAGTGATGGAGCTATATTCTGCTGCCATTACTGCCTTATCCAGTACTGTCCACACTGACCAGCAGCAATGCTCAAAGTTCTCAGACAAAGAGTATAGCTTCCCAACATCCTTTTCAACTGGAGGTTCCAGATACTGAACTTGAGACCTTCAACACATAAAGCATGAGGTCTACCACTGAGCTATCTGCACTTCCAGTAGAAGCATGGCAACACAGAATGCAGAGTTGAAAGGGACGTTGCAGGTCATCTAGTCCAACCCCCTGCTTGGTGCTGGCAACTACAGCATCCCTGGCAGAAGGTCTCCAGCCTCTGCTTGAAAACCTCTAATGAAGGAGAGCCTTGCATGATGAAGACTGTTCCAGTACCAGGCAGCTCTTACAGCTAGATAATGCTTCCTCATGTCTAGCCTACCTCTGTAGTTTCAATCCATTGGTTCTAGCCTTGCCTCATGAGCCACAAACAGCACATCATCCCTTGTGAGACAGCCCTTCAGATAACTGAAGATGGCTATTGCGCTTCCCCTTAGTCTTCTCTGGGCTACAGAAAGAGCTGCCTTCCCTTCTGTCACCTGTGAGGCATCCATTTGTCATCCTTACATTCCTGATGGCCATTCAAAAGGCTGCCACAATCTCTGAGTTTGAGTCTGGTTTAAAGTGTGTGAAACAAGAAACCTTCCCAACCTACTCATTCCATCATATCTGTGACTTGGCTTGCTGTCTACTGGAGTGCGGGTTGCTTTTATGGGATAATAACAAAAATAATATATGTATCAAGCGCCTGAAAGAGTTGGCACTGTGAATAGTCCTTGCCTGAAGGCTCACAATTTAAATCAGACAAGACACAGGCATATCATGGAGAGCAAATGAAAATTAAAAGCAGGGGGTGAGGCACTGAGCCAAAACAAGAAGCAGAGAGAGAAATTTTTTAAGCTCTGTGAATATTGTGAAGGAAGAAGGTATTTTCACTAGTAGGATGCTAAAACAGAAGATGGATACATGAGAAAAAAGACTTCTTTGCGCTTTTCTTTGTACAGTATCAGAGCATCAAAATATGATGATATCACAGTATCAGACATTGGCTGGCTTCCAAATAGCTACATTAGACATGCACAAGGGCTTGGGCTCACCCAATGGAATTTTTGACTTCTTGTTTCTTTAAGCAGCAGACTCTAATACACTTGCACAAGCTGTTTTTGAAAGTCCCCTCCATTCAGAACTGGTCGGCTGTGTGGCAGGGGGTGAGCCCTGCTTTTCAAGAAACAATTGTCGCTATTGCTATGGGCATGACACTTCTTCAGCAGCAATGATACAGGAAAATACCTCCTGCACCATTGCTGCTGAAGTGCAGGAGTGCGGAGAGCTGGAGTGCGGGGTGACAGAAATGCATAAAAAGCACCCAGACAAGAATTCCCTCTTATGGGATACCACCAAACGACCACATTCAAACTCTGTAATGTTACTAAAGGGTCAGAGAAATTAATGCAGAAAAATGATATTCAAACATACTACCTTTCTCCCATTGGGCTTAATGCTAAAAGTGAATGGTTATACACCTGAGCACTGCTCAGCTCCTCCTCATACCATGTAACTGGAAGTTATATGTGCACTGAGGTTGCATAGAGTAATTCTCACAGTTTATATTCAATCAAGTGGGGAACTCTCCAAATCCTCTATCTCAGTGTTTCTCAACCAGTGGTACAGGTACTATCAGTAGTACTTGAAGTGGTGTCTGGTGGTACTCACAGGACCCCCAAACCCCCACCACCTGGCAGCAAGACCAGCAAGCCAATGTGGCAAGCAGCTGTAGGAGGCTCACCTTGGTGGGAAGAGCTCCAGACTGCACTTTTTCTGCACTTGAAAAAACCCTCCTGTCAGCCCTGAGCCTCTTGCCAATGTTTGGGCACAATCTAAGCTGTGCCCTATGCCAGCCCAAGTCCCTTGGGCTGGCCTGGGAGGGTCGCAGACGCATTGTAAAGCACATTTGCACCTCCTCGGGAGGAAGCCAGGCCGGCACTCCAAGAAGCACTGACCTGCGGAGACTGACAGAAGCTTCCGCGCCAGCTTCCCCCCAGCTCCTTGAGACGCCTCAGATGAGCTGACGCAAGGATGAAAGGTAGGCATGGGGGGCGGGGAGGAGGAGGAAGGGAGGCGTTCCTGGGCGGGAGAAAGGCGGACAATGGGCAGCCCTGGGAGCAGGCACGCTGGGAGCGGGAGGTGGGGCTGGGATCCGGCAATAATGCAGGATCCTAACTCCCGTTTCCGGGGAGAATGGAGCGGCTTCAAGCTACTCCGCTCTCCTCAGACTTGCACCACCTCAGGAGGTGGAGCAAGTGTGAGGAGAACCATAGTCGCCAGTAGCCCTTACCCAAGGGTAAGGGGAAGAGTTACCCCTTGCCTCTGGCTAAGCCTCTTCTGGCCACAATCCTGCGCTGGATGCAGCACAAGCCTCCTGGCTTGCCTGTTCCAGTGCAAGTTAGGATTGCGCCCTTTGTTGCATTGTGTTTGAAACTCCCAATCTGGAACTAACTGCCGATGGCATCATCACCAGTTACTACTAGTGGTACTTCCAATAGGTGGACCATGCAAAGTTGTACAGCTGGGGACAAATGTTGAGAGCCACTGCTCTATCTCACTGCTTGTCTGAAGGTTATCAGGCTTAGAATCCTGCAAGAGAGTGGGGTTGTTTTTTTAATTATTAAGTCCCATTGCCTTTGTTGGCATCCTGACGGACCACTCCATCACAATAAAGCCCCACTTGGCCCATCATTCACAAACAAGACCCATCTGATTTCTAAGCAAGCAGGCACATCAGTCGCATGGGCTAAGCTGGTAGAGTTGTATGGAGAGAACACAGACAGTAGCTGGCCCAAACCACACAGTATGATCAATACACAGTTTAAATCTGTGTGTGTGTGTGTGTGGCAGCTGTGGGTGGGCTGATCAGACTCAGGACCTCAGTGTGCAGGGAGTATTTATCTTCTTGTGCCATGGTCCTGACAAAAAATGTCCTCTGCAAGCTACTTCCAGCCAGGGGGAGGCATAACCATCAATACTCTGGCACAAAGAAAAGGGTTAAATTCTCATCATAAATTATGGCCCTAATCCTGATCCCCCCCACTGCTATTTAAACTAAAGCACACACATTTTAAATGCAAAGCGATGTTATGTATTTTTTGTCATTTCATGCAGAAAAACTCAACGAATATACCAGATTATTTTCATCAGAAAGGAATTTTAAGGATGTCATGTGCTTCATTTCCAAGGTGATGCTGAAGTCTCCACCAAGGGCCATTTGAACAGAAACTTCCAATGTGTGAATAGAACTGTCGGTATTTCAGCAAAAATTAACAGCAGTGCTTAACATTACTTAACGTCTAGCAGTCTAAACAAGACCAAATCAGATCAAAAGGCACTAAAGCAGTTTCTGGCTTTGTAATACGTTGTTAGTTGGCATCAAAAATGGATTTTTTCCCCCTTGGAAACAAACGAAACAGCATGGACAGATGTGTTTAAAAAGAGTAGACACACCAACTATGCAAACTTTTAAATGGTACTGGATATATTTTGGGAAGTGCTAGACATATCACACTTTGGGTCAGTACTCTTTCCATCTCTTGGATCACAGACTGTTCATCCAGACTGGTTTGAACCAGATCGCACTGAAGAGAAGCCAAAACGTTATCCATCACACTTGGGTTCTATTACCTCTTTTTATTGATTTTCCCTGGTTTTGGTGCATCACTGAGCCATCAGTAATAAACACCAGTTTCCCGTCAGACTTGCATCCTGCTCCCCCCATGCACCAGGGTGGGACAGAAACTAAATGCCATGGTGCTTTGCAGGAATGCCACTGCCAGGGGCGGACTAGCTGGACTGTGAGGGAAGGGCTACGAAGGCTGGCCAAGGCACCAGCTGCCAGCACTCAGGCTGACAAGGAACTGAGCTATTGGTACTGAGCCCATGAAGGGAGATCAGGTGAGAAGGGGCAATGTAGGTGAACAGAGAGGCAATTAGGTGGAAGAGAAAGACGAGAAGGTGGAAAACAGAGCACAGAAAAACAGAAATAAAGAGAAAGGAAAATCAAAGAAAGCAAGGCTGATGGGCTAAGGCAGTCAGCGCACAGGGGGTTGGGCAGGGAAATAAAACAGGCAGCCCAAGAAGCCAGAGAGGGCAACAGCCAGGCTACCTGAGAGCTATGTGAAGAGACGAAAGACCCAGAGGAGTGAGACCCTGGAGATATGGAGATCCTACCCCCAAGACAGCAAATGCCAGACGGGGAATAGGGAAGGATATTTGCAAGCTGTATTCAAAGGGGAAGAAAAGGGGGACTATCCCCACCAAGGGCTTTCTGCAGCAATAGCCTCAGGCAGGGGCAGGGCCAGGATGCCACAGCCCCTTCCCAAGCAAGGGGCCAATCACACATTCAACTCCAACCCCTTCAGTGGTTGGAGTCATCAGGCAAGGACCCTGTTCTGCTCATACAGTGAACTGGACTCTCTGCTATCCACACTGGCCTTTACTCCAGCAGGAACATAAAGCCTCTACTTAAGCAGGGACCCCAGATTGGGGATGCAGAGGATCATGAACAGAGATGAAGGAAGTTACTATCAGGGCAGGAGAGCATCATCATCATCATCATCATCATCATCATCATAAAGGTATTTATATACCACCTTTCTTGGTCTTTATTCAAGACTTTATTCAAGGCGGTTTACATAGGCAGGCTTATTAAATCCCTGTAGGGATTTTTACAATTTGAAAGAATGTTCTATCTTACAAGAACCACAACATTCAGGTGTTACTTTCTTGATTTGGTTTCACATTCTGGCCTCCATCCTCCCACGCTCAGAGCAGATGGAATAACTCGGCTCAGCTTGTCAGCTGCTTCAAGGTCGAACGGTGCCGGTTGCCTCGAACTGGCGACCTTCGGATGTTATCTTCAGGCAAATGGAGGCTCTACCCTCTAGACCAGACTTCCTGCCCTTAGCATCAGAGAGCATCACCCTCTTCTATGTTGTATTACCCTAACTAATCTTTCATGGACCTGAAGATAATGGAAGCATCAACCCCTGTATCCTGTCTGTTTGATTTCCCCCCCCCGCCCTATTTAGCGCCATAACTCCTTTAAAGTAGAATTCCCCCCCCGTGGGATGTTGTGGAACATATCCCCATGATTACAGCCTCAACAAAAGGTGTTGACTCTCAAGTGTCTTAACAGTTCCAATGTCCTTCCATCTGGCAAGCCATGCTCCAAATGTAAGACATATGTCAGAGCACAGAGGGTTGGAATTGAGGTAAACAAGTAACAAAGGATTGAAATTGAGACAAACAGGTAAGAAACACACACATATGCAAATCCTTGCACACTTGGCTATGCAGAACTGCACAATGTGACCTGGCCCCAGAGTCAGCCCTGTCTGCACAGCTTTGTGGACAGGTGGAAGAAACAGCATGTGGTGAAGCCTAGACTACAATTGGTCTGTAGGGATGAAGTGCATTGCATGAGCTTACCCAGTCGCCAATAAAGACAGATCCTTTGACAGATTAACAGCGGGGGGGGGGGGTGACCATGGGTATGAAGAGCTGGTTTTGTTGACAGGGTCATGCCTCAACAAATTGTCGGATTGTTGTTCCACAAACAGAGACAAGCAACAAGAGAAAGATGTTTCCAATGAGCAAATGTAGGCATGCCGAAATGTTTTATACGTAACAACATGATTGCTTAAGACTGATTGAGCAAGTCCAAGGAAATTCCTGATTATGAGAAATCTTCTCCTAGGGGACTTAATACAGTTTTAAATATATTACATGCTTTTAAAAAGAGGCATGTGAAAAGGCTTATAAGCAAACAGGATTTTTCGGTAAAAGCTTCTAAAGGGTAAAACACAAACAGTCTTTTAGCCAGAGACTGACAAAACAACAGAGGCCCCGTTACATACCTTGATGGTCTGAGTCACAACCAGTTTTTAAGTTGGTATCCAGATGAAGCAAACCATCTTAGACGTACTTTTCTTAATTTCCAAATTTCAGCTGGGATGCAGGCTGGTTATGGGATGCAGACTGGAAGTTATCCCAAATCCAGAATGTCATCAGGAACCTTTTAATTTTAATGAGCTCATTTGTTGACTACGTTCCACTGCAAAGAGCCAAGCCATGCATGCCAATCGTGAGAAAGACTGGGAAGGGCATCACAATGTTTACTAAGTTGCTATCATTATTGACGTTTTGGATCATCAGCACATAACTAAAATATGATTTTACTTTACAGCTGATTCACGCATTCACGCACCTTAACCTATATTTCATCTGATGTCTCATGAGGATTTTTCAGGTTTACTGTTGCATGAAACAAACTCATGGGGGGCATCAGCATCATGGGGGCAAGCTCCTCCCCCAAATTATGAGTGTTCATTGGAATGTGAGTAGAGAACCTCCACACATACAATTGTATACACAGAGGGTTTCCTTCACACAACTGATGCTCCTGCAACAAGGAAGAGCCTGTTGCTACAATACTATTTTCTCCTTCCCTCCCCCACATACACCCATGTTCATTGAACTCTACAATAACATTTGAAAAGAACAATAGAGCAAAATGAGATGATTCCTCTGTTGTGTGATTGGGGTCTGTGCATAATTTAAATAGCATCATTCATAACCCAGATTGGGACCACAAGAGGACAGTTATAACCCTTCACTCCCATCATGTTCCTTAACCATTTTGGGTTCCTACAGCTGTTATTTGCCCCTGGTGCCAATGGGAGCAGATAGCATTCACAAGCAGCATGATCCAGACCAGGATCATGGCAGAATTAAACTACTACGGCAGTCCCAATCCAGATTGAGGCCTTGCATGGTTGATATTTACATTTAACACAACACAGATGGTGGTCCCAATCACGCAGCAGCCCTATCATCTCATTTGGCACTCCCATGTGAATAGCCATCTCTGGCAATTATTAATTCTATACATAGTATTTATATTTATTAATTCTTGAAATTAATTTATTTCACTGAATTGTAGAATTACTCTAGGTACAGGTCCAGCCTATTTATACATAGATTTTTTTATACACGGATTTGACTCAACACGAATGGCCACTGCAAATGAGAAGGAACGTACTGATCCCTGGAGAAGGGGAAAAATGCATCCCTTTAAAATCAGTTTAAAAAACAGTCCTTTAACAATAGCCTCCTTAATGAGAGAGAGAAAGAGAGAGAGGGCAACTGGCTAACAATCCATCAATCCTTCTCTCTCCATGTGACCCCTCCCTTCCCCCTGAGCACGCGAAAGAAAGATGATCACTTTGCATTGGTGAAGGGAGGGGCTGAATGAAGCTCCTTTCTAAGCTCTTGGAGGATGACTGATTGATGGTCTTCTTAATGACTCTTATCTTACATCACAAAGGTCAACAAGGCTGTTTTTAAATCACTGGAGCAAAGAATCTTTGTTTTTTAAATGGATTTGCTATAGTGCGTTTTTTGCCATCCATGTGAGTGCTTGGAACGGAACCCTCGAGAATAATGAGGCTCAACCTGTACTGAAGAAGAAAGAAGGCTAAAATAGTTTACAAAGTGTTTAATCCATACCTACAGCTAATCTATGAGATTAATCTTCTTTGAACTGAATAGCTATTACCATTGATGCATGGCACTTGGATACTTCAAAGGAAACTTCAAAGGAAAGAGAAGGTTTTTGAAAAGGTGACTTTTAGATCTTAAGCCCCGTTTGCAGGCAGAGCTGTTCAAAAACATGAGGACAGCATGACTTATTACAAATGGTTGGCAACCTTCAGTCTTGAAAGACTATGGTATAAGCCTACAGCACCCAGTATTCCCAGGCGGTCTCCCATCCAAGTACTAACCAGGCCTGACCCTGCTTAGCTTCCGAGATCAGATGAGATCGGGCATGTGCAGGGTAACAGTTGCTGCAAAATGTTTGAACAGTTTGAAGTCATGGCAATACACCTGTTAAATGGGCAAAAAAAAGGGCACCTTTTAAATGGTGGTTCTCTGATATTTATCAGAAGAAGAGCAACTATCCACCCCATCATAGCATCTTTCCCAGCAGCTGGTTGCTGGCTTCTTTTGCATCTTTTTTAGACAGTGGGCCCTTTGGGGACAAGAAACCATTTATTTATGTGAACCACTTTGTGAAAACTCTTGCTGAAAAGCAGAACATAAATATTCATAATTACAATGATATATTAACGAACGGCCCATAGCATATTATTTTTGCAGTGTTACCACAGATTTCGCAATGACACGGTGTTCTCACATATTTGAATAAGGCTTAAAAAGCTGCGTAAAGTAAGAACACTTGGAAAGAATGTTCAATATAGCAGCTTGTACCTCAATGAAAGTATAAACACAGTGTACAGACTGTCAAGCAAAAATATGTTATTACAAAGTGTCATTTTGAGGAACAGAAAACAGACCTCCTATTAATTTTAATTTTACAAGGGTATAAAAGAAAAACGTCACTGTACACAGACCTGGTGTTTTATCATTAACTTTTTCTGTCTCTTTAAAAACTAATTCAAGCAAAACAAATTTGCTTCATTATGATAGGGAAGTTGGGGTTTATTTTGCTGCAGCTCCTTTTTTTAACCCAAGTTTTATTTACGATCAGTCTCTTATTAACAGCCCAATTTTTAAAAACTAGACATAATAGATTTAGAATTGCTGCTGTGCACTACCCTAACCTGTGGACCACATCCAGCCCTCTGGGCAATTTTATCTGGCCTGCGCAGTCCCCCAGTCTCTCAAGGCTAAAAATAGCTCAAAAGATGCACTTCCGGGTCTTCCAGTGTGGGTATATACTGCATTCAGTCACTAGAGATACTGAATGTAATGCAGTGGAATGAAATGAAATTATTCCATTTCATTCAGTACCTCTAGTGGTTGAATGCCATATATAATGTATACCCATGCTTTTTCAATCCTTTTTCAAAATCCATTCCCCATTTTTCCTGTGTTAGCAGAGGCATATCTAGGGCAGAGCCTGAGGGCACCATGCCAGGAGGTACTGCCCCCCCCATGCTCTGCCCAGTCAGCTCAAGAATGGGGCATTGCAGGCTTCACAGCACCTCCTCTTGCCTTCAGGAAAGGCCCTGAGCTGGAAGGAGATGTAGAAGATCTGCCCTTGGGGAGAACGATGTGATGTTCTCCCTGAGGGCAGGATGCTGCAGGCTGCAGTGTGCCTCCTGCCAATATTAGGGAAGGCTCTGAGCTTTTCCTGAGGAGGTAGGAGGCATATGAAGCCCTTCCCTGGGGAGAAGCATTACACCTCAGTGTGCAAGTCTTTTGTCCTCTCCTCCCCTCCTCCTTCCTCCCCCCCGTCCACTTATTGTAGTCAAACCAACTCTCAGCACATTGTTTCTCCATGTATTTAAAATTTATTTTCCAGCCTTCAACACCATGTCAGATGTACGATGAGGCCCTCGTGCCAAAACATTTGGACACCTCTGCCTTAAAATACGAAAACTGGCAGCAAACAGAATGCAACTACACAGCTTGGAATTCAGCCAAGCCACAGAAATGAACACTCATGTACAGAGGGATAAAACAACATCAGACCCTTAAAAGGCATGGCTTGCCTTTTGCAGAGTTTACAAGTCAATAAAACGTATCTTAAAGCATTGACCCAAATAAGCATCTCAGGGCACAATTTCAGTTTGGACTCTGTTTAGTATACCATCAACGAAATTATGTACTGTACATCATGCTAGCCAGTAATTTTCAGACAGTAAATCCTGGTCTGTTCTCATCCCTTTTATCTTTTGAATTACCATTTCAGCAGCTTTTTATAAAGGAGCACAATCCACAACCTTTGCAGAATATCCTGTACCTTGAGCCAAGGTGGCTCCATCAATAAGGATAGTTTATGTATGAATCTTGAAAATTGGCTTTCTGCAACTTATGTTCCAATTAGGAAGGAACAGCAACAATAGAACTATACAGAATGTGAGACAGTTCAAAATGTAGTCTTTTCGAAACAGTGGAAGACCTATAGTCCACTGTAATTATCTCCATAGCAACTCATAACTGCCATTATAACACAGCACGGTGACCAAATCAAGATCTTATGCACAATGAGTGACTATTCAAGGAGGAGGGGAACTTTTGCTATAGTGTAATTGATTTGAGAGAGAAAAGACTCTTGAAAGTTTGTTCTGAAATGATTTCCTAGAATATAGGTCTGCACAATTATGAACAGGGTGCTTGACAAACCCGTATTTTTGCAGGCAGGCGATGGAACAAAAAAAAAAAC
The DNA here is from genome assembly GCF_035046505.1 of Tiliqua scincoides. Lineage (NCBI taxonomy): Eukaryota > Metazoa > Chordata > Lepidosauria > Squamata > Scincidae > Tiliqua > Tiliqua scincoides. Next base: position 143,463,484 of record NC_089824.1, read on the forward strand.
TTTTTCTTCTAGGTAGCAAGTTTCCCAGGCCTGTTATAAAAGAACCTCAATATATCCACATAAAGGATTGACTGAAGCTTTAAAGGAGTAGTTTATGGACGATGCTGTGATTCCCCCCCCCCCGCAATTTCCGACTCCACTCTTTGGAATGTGAATAAGAATTTCTTATCTGTATTTTTCACCTCTCTCCTATATGTTATCTGGCAAGTCTGTATTTGGCCTTATAGAATAACTGCCCGATCCTATTCAGCCAGTCATAACTTGCCTCTCTCATGCCTGGCTCATTAGCCTATACCAGAGAACTAATGATAGGGAAAGAGGAGGCAGGGGAAGAAGAGCAAATCACATATAGTGTTATGAAAATCTAGAATGATTGCACAACTCTAGGTTTTCAAATAAGATTTCTAGGGTGTTGCAAATTAAACAACAGTTCCCTAATGGGTGCAGATTGTTCCTGCATGTACCCTTGTGGGTACGTGCCCATGGAGTCCTGCATGTGGTACTGCCCTGCCTACACTTGCAGAGACGGGCAGCCCAATCCTGAGCTGCCCGGGGCACCCAGTCTCGGCTGCACCGAGAAGGGCTGCCACTGAATTCGTCCCCTTCCCCCGAGTAAGGTAAGCAGCCCTGCAATGGCTGCTCTTGTTTCTGAAAACAAAGGCGCTCTTGTAGGGCATGCAGCCCTACACGAGTGCCCTGGATCCTGCGAAGCGGAGTTCCGCGGATCCTCCTCCCCCCTCCCCCAGGCAAGCCTCCCTACGCCCTCTCTCTGCCCCCTGCCAGCCTCCCCCCTCCCTGGAACGCTTCCTCCCCACCCCTGTCCCCGTCCCCACCTACTGTTCCACAGCTCGGCGGTCCAAGAGACTGCCGAGCTACGGGATCTGGGCGACCGTCCCGCACTAGCCCAGCACTAGCCAGTGCTGGGCTAGCACGGGCAGGAGCCCAGCAGTGAGCCCTGTGAACATGTCTTACGGCATGTTTATGACTGTGCTCAGCTGCACAGAGCCATGCCGCCGAGCACAGGATTGGGCTCACAGATGAATACTTTTATCTTCATGGATGAAGTACTTCAGCCTTGAGCTTTAGCATTTCTGGGTAAAATTTATACAGCATCACCAATTACATAACACTTTACAGAGCTGAATGTTGTTTCCTTATCCTGAGGGGGCCTCCAGATTCCAGAACTCCCCCACAGAATTCAGCAAGCACCAAGTTTTTGCTGCTGCATTGTGATACAGGGAGTTGCATTGGATTGGGATATAGGTGCATTTAATATTAAGTTTCCAGAAATGATATGGCCTTGCTTCACTTACTATAGTATCAAGCTTCTAGCTCAATGCAAACATTTGACGTATACAAGGGATGGGGGTGATTGCACCTGTCCCTCTTCACACCAGATGTTCGTGCATAGAGAAGAATGTCTGCACAGGATGTATAAATTGCACATGTGGTACACTTTTATGTGGTGCATCAATTTCACATTTGCACTTAAGAGCACAGGGTCCTTTGGGAATATTCTTGACACATGGACACTTGGTAAACTGAAGGCATTTATGAAAGTTGGCTCTAATAAGGATTAGGATGTGAACGAAACTGGACATGAAGTTCAGAAACAATCTTTCCTTTAAAAGAATGAAATATGTGGCACTTTTTACTAATGAATGAGACTTGGAACATTTGATATTTACAACAAATATTTAAGTTTCAAACTCTGCTTTCTCTCAAGGACTACTAGTCCCATCTGCCCACTGAAACACTCAGTATCACACTAGGCTTAAGCTGTAGAGTCCATGTATAAAACTGTTAGTACTTGTCAATGAAAATATCATATTAAGCCACAACATATGCTATCGAGGAGGAGACTGCCGATTTCACAACTTTAGTCAAGAACTTTAGTCTCCTCTATGGAGAACTCGTGCAAGGAAAGCGCCCTACAGGTAGACCACAGCTGCAATACAAAGACATCTGCAAGAGGGATCTGAAGGCCTTAGGGATGGACCTCAACAAGTGGGAAACCCTGGCCTCTGTGCGGCCCGCTTGGAGGCAGGCTGTGCAGCATGGCCTTTCCCAGTTTGAAGAGACACTTTGCCAACAGTCTGAGGCTAAGAGGCAAAGAAGGAAGGCCCATAGCCAGGGAGACAGACCAGGGACAGACTGCACTTGCTCCCGGTGTGGAAGGGATTGTCACTCCCGGATTGGCCTTTTCAGCCACACTAGACGCTGTGCCAGAACCACCTTTCAGAGCGCGATACCATAGTCTTTCGAGACTGAAGGTTGCCAATACAATAGTCAAGAACAGCAAAAGCCTAGGCTGATGTGATGTTTGGCACATAGGAATGATTACTGCTGAGAATCAATTTATAAATGTACAACACATTAAGAGAGAAGAAAATGTACTTCATTCAAACGCATTATGCGTTCGTTATTAAAGCTGTTAAGTGGAAAGGTTTGTGATTTCAGTCTCCAGATGTTCATGATCATGCTTCAAGCAGACTGAAACTGCTCCTTAACAGAGTGTTTGATCTGCAGCCACACCTGAACGTCTCTCTAAGCCAGTAGTATTCAAACTGGGGCGTCACAATGCCCCAGCCTGTGGGTCCTGGCCTCTGCCCCCTTAAGGGGCAGGGGCAGCCAAGAGACAGGGGGAAGGCAGCGGATCGCACTGCTCAGGGGGGCTGCAGGGGCTTGGGTGCACTTGCCCAAGGTACAGGTAGAGTTCTGATGGATTTGACCAAGAGCTCATCTTGTCCAGTGTCCCCCTTCCCACAGTTGGAAGATGCCTTCATGACTCTCACATGTACAGTACCCAGACAATAGTCCTCCCCAGATAGTGCTCTCTAGTAACAGGTATTCAGAGGCCTCCAATATGGAGGTTCAATTTAGCCAGCCACCAATTTAGCTGATAGATCTATCCTTTTGACATTAGATAAATCTTCTTTTAAAGTCATCTAAGCTAGTGGCCGTCACCACACATTGTGGCAATGAATTATATATATTAAGAATGTCTTGTGTGAAGCAGTGCTTTTTTCCTCTGTCCATCCACTGCTGTCCTGAATGTACTGCTTCCTCTTTTCTGCACCTTCTCTAGTTCTACAATATCCTTTTTGAACTGTCACAACCAGTCACATATTTCCCATGTGCCTGCACTGCAGAATTCTGGAAAGTCATTATAACAATTCTGGGTTACCGAGCACCATGCTGTACAGAGCTCGGCTTGGAGCTGCGCAGCCATGCAGATGCACAGCCTAGCAAGAACCCTGCTTTGGGGAGTTCTTTTTGTAGTTCCTTTGGAACATTCACCATTGCGAATAATGGGGTTTCTTCCACAAATCTTATTTCACGGCTCATCCTTATTCCAGATAATCTATGAACAGGTCCCAATATAACCAGCTGAAAGCTGTACATTCTGGGGTGACATTGGGTAAAAGGAGAGCCTGGAGCAACCAGAAAGAAGCTGCAGGCAACTTAGAAGGCTGCCTGGAGCCACCAAGCTCAGCAGTACCACTGTGCAAGGGCTATTTTTAGACAGCTTTTTAATTTCCCTTTCTTTTTAAAGTGCATCCCCAGTATCCATGGATTCACAGTACCCACAGGCGACTCAGAATGGAACCCCATGCATATAGCAGTACACCTGTATCTTCAAATCTTCCATGTATTGTAGAGTAATGTGATGTCCCTAGTGTTTGAGAGTCGGTATCCAAGGCCCACTTTGTTTTACTATTGTCAGTGGTATGAATGTGATAACAGAGAGCAGTGGCAATGGTGAATCCCCTTGAAAAATTCCCTCTTGATCTGGATTTTTCCAACCTCTTTGCCATGGCCTAGTCACAGGCAGCCCAATCCTGAGCTGCTCAGAGCACGGGGCTGCCGTGGCACCAAAATGGCAGCCGTGGCATCTGGTGCGCCACGGGCAGCCACCACCACCTTTTGCCCCCTTCCCCCACATTAGGAAAGTAGCCCTGCAATGGGACTACTTGATTCTGCACCTGCTATCGAGCGGGCACAGAGTCACAGAGTTCTGTGTTGAGCCAAGAGGCTGGACATGGGGCTCTTGATCCAACACGGCTCAACATGGGGCTCCACTGGTCTCGCCCCCTCCCTTCCTGCTCCCTCCCCCACCATGCCTCCTCCCCACTTTCTGCCTGCCCCAGAATGCCTCCTTCCCACCTCCCCCCACACAGCTCTCTGTTGCCAGGTGGTCTGGGTGACCACTGAGCAGCAGACTGCCAGCCTCCCACCAGTGCTGGCCCAGCACAAGCTCACGCTGGACTAGCTCTGGTGCTGGGCCGGTGCTAAGCCTCACAAATATGCCTTATGGCACATTTGCAACAGTGCGCACCAGTGGTAAGCTGGTGCACAGAGTTCGGGTTTGGGCTGTTAGTAGGTGGATTACTACCAACTCCATGTATGCTACCTTGAATTCCATGATGGGGGGATGGCTGCACAGAAATGTAGTGGAGAAATAAGTAGGATGTGTTACAATCTTAGACACATGTACCTGGGCGTGTAAGGTAGTGACAGAAGTGGCACTGCTAAAAGGGCAGCCTGTGTGATAACACAGGCCTACAAAATTGAGGGTCAGAAAAGTTTTTCCCAAACTTTATGGTGGTTTGATATGAATTTGGGGTGCCGATTCCAAAAATGGCATCCGTTTTGCCCTCTCACGTCTAGTTTTGGAGATATGGTATAGCCTCATTAGTGAATGGTTCAAGCAGCTTCCTCATGAGGAAGCCATGGTGTAGGCTTCCTCATGAGGAAGCTGCTCGAACCATTCACTAAAGAGGCTACGCCGTGTCTCCAGAACTAGATGTGATGGGGCAAAACGGATGCCATTTTTGGAATCAGCACCCCAAATATACCCAGGAATTGGTGTAATGTTTAAGGAAGCAAAATGTGTGTTGGCCTGTGTAATTGGGCTCTCCTCTCCCAGCATGATAATCAAACTCTCCCGTATCTTGAAATAAGATCAAGATCTGCATATTTTCTCATTAGCATCTAATGAGTTCCTACATGAAAATAAAGTGCTTATTTCTGGCCATCAACTGCTTAATGACATCACTCCCTGCTTAATGATGTCACTTTCTGCCCTCAGCAGGGACCATGAACTCTATTAGGCCAGCTACAACTTTGAACTAGGATGGGAATGCCCAAATAGGGAATAATAAGCCACTGTGTGCTGTTTCCTCCAATGTAGGATCCCTTGGGAGGTGGATGACGAAATGATTACACCTGGCGTATTGTGTCCAGTTCTGATTGCCACATCTCAAAAAGGACATAGTGGAAATGGAAAAGGTGCAGAAGAGAGCAACCAAAACGATTACTGGGCTGGTGAACTTCCCTTATGAGGAAAGGCTACAGCATTTGAGGCTCTTCAGTCTAGAAAAGAGGTGCCTGATGGGAGACATGATTGAAACACAAAATTATGCAGGGGGTGGAAAGAGCTGATAGAGGGGTGCTCTTTTCTCTCTCACATAACACCAGAACCAGGGGACATCCACTACAATTGAGTGTTGGAAGAGTTAGGACAGAGAAAAGAAAATATTTCTTTACCCTGCATATAATTAGTCTGTGGAACTCCTTGTCACAGGAAGTAGTGATGGCATCTTGCCAAGATGCCTTTAAGAGGGAATTGGACAAATTTCTGGAGGAAAAGTTCATCACGTGTTACAAGTCATGGTAGGTATGCCCAAGCTCCTGGTTTTAGAGGTAGGCTACCTCAGATTGCCAGATGCAGGAGAGGGCACCAGGTCGCCGGTTGTGTCTTGTTGTCTTGTGTGCTCTCTGAAGTATTTAGTCGGCCACTGTGAGATACAGGAAGCTGGACCAGATGGGCCTTTGGCCTGATCCAGTGGGGCTCTTCTTATGTTCTTAAGAAAGAGGGATCCACTGCAGGTCATGTATATGTTTAATCTTAAAGAAGTTGTGGCACATTTGATCCAAACTGCTTGTCTTGTGTTTTACTGAGGGTATTTGGGGCAATGGAAAACAATCTAACCAAACCTTTCATTATAGACACCACAAATCACATTTCTTATGCTAATATGCAAGCATATTTTATGTGTTGGCTACACTGCGTGTAGTCAACAGTGCCAACTGGTTAATAATGCTTCATCCTGTTTTCATAATGTAGGAACAATCTTTTCTTTTTGTAATCTCAAATTCATTTAAAAATGTTTTTCATAATATCTGGTAGATGGTCCTTATTGGCAGTTTTGAGAAGACTCTAGTCTGCAAAATGATTTATAATGATACGGTAACTCATATTTTAAAAAACTGCAAACTTCCCCTTTAAGGCTTAACTTCCAAATAAACCAGTAAGATATTGAATCCCAACCACAAAATAAATAATAACCACAGCACTGGAAAGCAACCTCACTGTGGTATTTCTACATGAATTTTTCCAACATCTTGGTAAATAAAGCAGAAAAAGTTACCGTTGTCATTCAGAAGAGCATTAGACTGCACCGTTCACAAAGCTATGATTTTCAGATTGTTTTGAAACCTTTTTAAAAGTAAGTTGATGCACTAATCATAAGCGGAGACATGGATTCGGCGATGACTTATTTAACCCAATCAGTGAGAGATCCAAACCCACACACCTCTTGATTATGAACTTTTACAAGAAACTATCCAGGTGCTCACATGGTGCTTACAAGTACATGGGATTGTAAGTGGAAGTGGCCACCTTGACTTCAGTGCCACATACGTAGAAAATAAAATACATGCTACAGCTCACTCATGCTCCCTCATAGCAAAGCCTCCATGCACCAACATTCTCTTGGAATTTGTGAGCACCCTCCAATAATGTATTTTTGCAAACAACTACAATAACCAGTTTTCAGTTTGTTCCCTGATGGATATTTGAGGTATCTATACCCAGTTCATATATTAATTTCCTTGTTCTTTGCTGGGCTTTGATTGGAACCATATTTTACTGAGCTATATTATTTTGTTATTGTGCTATCCACTTCTTTATTTCCTCATTCACAATACAGATAAACTCTGTAGGCGTAAGGCTCAAAGTGAATTAAATTTTCTGTTGAAAACTGCACATCACTCCCATCATAAGGGCCGGACCAGCCACAAAGCTGACTGCTTTGAGTCCACCATATGTCGGCACACTGTCCCCATCCAGTCACTTCAATCAGCCATTCTATTGTCTTCTCAATCACTGAGAGCAAGCACGAAGAGGATCGGGGCAGCGGCAGCCCTCCTCTTTCTCCAGCGCCACTGCTGCAAGTGATCACAGCAAGAGGACTGCAAGAAGAAACAGCCACTTCGATCACTCACTTCCACAAGTCACTTGCTAATCAATACAGCATAAAAACAGACTTTATCTAAAATTCATTTTCTCGAAACAAGATCAGAGATGCATTGGAGAGTAATATGGAGAGTAATGCTCTTAGCTTTCTATATGCAGTGTTCATAACCTAAACCCCCAAAATGGCAAACAACATCCGTTTGAATTCATGCATGACAAATTCATAATGTCGTGACTGCTTAAGTAAAATGTGGGGTTGCTATTTGAATAGTGTGCTATTTGACAGAAACCATTCTCTTTTAAAGAACAGTTGGCTATATTTTTACTCCTCTCCTATAGTAAAATAATTTATCAGTATCCATACTTTTATGTTCATTTCACATGTCTTCTACATTAATCACACACTATTTAGCACAGAACAGCTTGTTCTGACATCCGCTGCTACAGAGTGCTTTTAATATGCTTACTTTTGGTACAAAAAAAGAAATGCCACTGAAAATAACTAATTCCATGAGCCAAAAATAATATTTGTTTGTTGAAAGTATATTCATTTGAACCAATATGCCCCCCTGATCCAGCAAGAGCAATCCATACATGGAAACCTGTGATAACTTGTCTCAGTTGGTCATCCTACCCCAAGGCACAGTGCTGAAAAGAATCTCTGATATTCATCACCAGGGCTGTGGGTAACATGCACTTCAGAAGAGTCTGTCTCCTTTGAGGGGATGTCCAAAAACAGACATACCAAGCAGGAGAACAGTGGAGTCAGAGCTAAAGACCAATCATCTGCATGGTGTAGAGACAATCTCAATACCCAGCAAGAAATACAGTACATGCAACCTACTGCTGAACCCAAGGGTCTTTAGGCATGGGCTGCGCACTTACCGACTAGTTAATATAATCATACATGCCAAAACACACTACAATACATGTACATTTTCAAAAAATAATCCTGGGCCAAGCCAGGCCAGGTTAGGCCAAGCCCGATTCCAGCACCCACACCTGACATGGTGGTGAGCTACCATCCTTACATGAGGCACACACTCCCCCATTCCTTGCCTCTGCCACCACTGTTGCTCATTTTTATCTTCCCATTTCCTGAATTTAAAAAGGAAGAGCCTTGGAGTGGAAGAAGAAGTGAGGTTGGGTAGGACATCCCTCAACTCTACTATCCTGGAGGGTGTGAAAAGAACCTTAGTACTGTTGTTTTTACTCCTGATTGTGAATCTTTGTTCCCTCTCTGCTGCTACTTTGGAACGTGATGACATCACTATATTGGATAGGCACCCAGATTTGGCTAAGTGATGATATCATTGAGGATAAATGAAACCAATGCTTTGCCCTCTTTCTTAATTGGTGTGGGAAGGGAGGCAATGTCCCCAACTGCTGAGTCAACCACACTTCATAGGCATCCGCTCAGTTGTCTCAGCAACTGGCACACACAGACCCATAAATATTTTGCCTGCTTGTGAAGGACAGAAGGATGGAGCACTTTTTCATGGGAACAAATAAGTTCACAAAAAAGAGCTCCCCATTTAAACTCAGCCCTAAATCATAGTGCAATTTTGCTGAAGGATGCCATCTTTGCAATAAATCATTCTGCAGTCCTTTCAACAGCATTATTAAACTCAATCAAGAAAGCATGGGTAAAAGCTTTTAGTTCAGTTTGGCTCCTCTCTCTAACCAATGTTTAGGTTTTGCCACCTTGCAGAAAATAATCAGTTATAATGATACCTCCTAAGATTTAATTATTTCTCCTGATTATTTCAGCTTTCTTTCAAAAACAGCTGGAATGGTGATTTCCACCTTCTTCAAGAGCAAATTGTCCCTTTGCAGCACAACCTGCACTGACCCAGTTAACCCACTTGTATGGCAGACACTTTAGGTACACTTGTGTTCTGTTGGTATTTTCTGCCAAAACCATGTAAAGCATGGACAACATAGCTGGCTCTTTCGACAACATGTGCAAGCACCAGGCGACTTTGGTCCGATCATCGATTTGTATCAAGTTGTGTCCATCATGACTAAGGAAGAGGCAGCCCATCCCAATTGGGCCATTATGCCATAAGTGTTGCTCCAGTATCACAAAAGCAGCAGCACTGTCATGCTGGAGGGGCCACATATGCAGCAGCACCTCCCAGATGCTGCACCAGAGCAGATAATATGGCAGCAGAGGCAGGTTGTTGGCACCTTGGAAGAGAATCAGGGTGAGAGCAGGGAGCGGTTTGGGAGCTGGAGCAGGTGGATCTTGGTGGCTAGAGCTCATACTAGGATTCTTTCCCCCTTTCATCACCCAGACCCACTGGCAAGAAGGTGGTCTACCAGAAAGTAAGTAAGTAAGTAAGTAAGTAAGTAAGTAAGTATATATATATATATATATATATATATATATATATATATATATATATATATATATATATATATTCAAAAAATATTTTTAGTTACTGCTCCTGGGTCATCTGATCACACACACACCCCACTGTTTGATATGGTGCATGCTCCATTGGTGCCGCTGCATCGTGTAACCTGGTAGGAAACAAGATTGGGGCCTTAGTCCTGACTAATTCCTGCCAATTAGTCATGACTAATTGAACTTAGCATTTAACCCATGGTATTCTGGTATATGCACTCAGATCTTTAACAATATATTGTCCACACTTTACATGTTTTGTATGGGTCTAACATCAGCCTACAGCAATTATGTCTGTGTCATAACTACATAGAGCCACCCTCAGGACTGTTTCGTACATACATCATTTGGCATGTCCTCTCCTCCAAGCACAAATTCATTAAACAAGGCCAGACATGGATTGCTAAATCCTGGAGAGTTCCAGGTGTGCAATTTGCACCTACAAGGGCCAAGGGAGGCATTAGCTCACAAATATCTTCAGATCCAGATGCCCCATGTCCTCAGGATCCAGCCCCCTGCCTGTAGAGCAGAACAATTTAAAGAAGCTTCTCTCTGACATGGGCAAGAACTGCACCTTGCTGTTCCCCTCCACTCCACTGCATTTTTCCCAGCCTACTGGCTGCACTGATGTGCATGTTCAACTCAGTGCGAAGCTCTGAGTGTGGGAGTGGCTGGTTTCTCAAGGGACTTGGGTTTTGACTCAGTGGGTGCTGGCTCCAGAGTCTCTAATTCTGGGGTCTGTCATGCCAGGTCTCAACTCTAGGGCCTCACAGCTGGCAGGTTCACACTTCAGTCCAGCGTCAAGGTCCTTTCAAACAAAGCACTGCCCACTCAGAGTTGGATTCCAAGCTATTGCTCAGAGAAGAGATGATGACATGGTGGTCCTTTATATGTTAGGGGAGGTCATACCATCATTCCTTTTCATTCCAGTTTTGTTCCAATTTCTGTCAGAGGAGATAGAAATAAAGTGGTGATGTAGGCTTTACCCACATCATCAGTATTTGAGAATCTGACAGCTGAGGCCAGGCCCATCACCTGCCCTCCACCATTCTTGATGCTGTAACAAGAACTTGGACACAACTCCCCAGGTGCTGCTGATATTGGATGCTAAGACCAGGCTCATCCTCCCCACCCTGGACCTGACCCTGTCTGTGCCACCAATTATGCTGCACCTGCTGTGCAACTCCTTATCCCTAGTGGTGAAGATTTCTCTCTCCTCTACATCAGTCTAGTTATTGTCAGTTGCATGAAGCCCAAAAACTCTGGCAACAGCCTGGAGATAGCTGACAACCTGTATGTTTTGACCAGTTAGCACTGTGCACCCCCGATATAACCTCACACCAATTTAGCTCAGACACTCTCAGACCTCATTGGACACTGACAGGCTGTGTTGTCTGTAGAGTTGCCTGAAACATTGTAAGGTTGTGCCTGGAGATGCCTCTCGATGCCTAGAAGTGCTTCTGTAAGTTAAAACTCTTATGTTTTAGAATAAAACTCTTTTCTGACAGCCCTAGACTTGCTTCTTTCTCTGATCCTAAAGAACCTCTAGCACTGGCCTAGTACCCCAGGCTAGAACAGAGTTACCATGTGGCTCAGAAAATGGTCAAACCATTATAGCATCTACACCGTACAGTAAGTGTAACATCAGAGAGAGCTCTAGGAATCTAATCCCTTAATTACTGAAGACTTGATGGATCACAGCTAAACATGTGATAGTACAGTATCAAAGATGCTATCTTGTGAAGGGCACATGATGCAGAGTTGGAACCGCTAAATTTCCATCATGTAAGACTGCACTAGAATTAGGATCTGATGGCCACATTTGCAGGCCTTAGGATACAAGTTCATATAGCATTTCAGAAGCAGAAGTCTCCACACCCTTTCTATTCACTCAACCACACCTAGTTCCTTCTTCACTCAGGGCAGCTCCAAATGCCACTACAAGGTAGACCCTTTTGTCAGCAGGGAAGCATACTGGATTCTATGTTGTGCTGCAAGTGAAATACAGGTTGAGCCTACTTATCTATAGATTTTCTATCTGTGGATCTGGCTCAACGTGAGTCCCCCAGACCCGTGTTGAGCCAGACTTGGCTCAATCTAAACTCTCTGAAGGCAACAAGAGCTCCATTCCTATCACCTCTGGGAGGAGTTTCTGAAGCCTGCAGAGGCTGCATGTATCTGCCTGCAGCCTCTGCGGGCTTTAGAAAGCCCTCGGCGAGGCAAAAAAACATGACTTCCAGTTTTTGGACATTTTTATGCCTTTAAAAGGCATTAGGAAAGCCGGGAAGCCTCCGGGGGCTTACCAGGCCCACCAAATGCCTTTTAGAGGCATAAAACATCGCTTCTAGTTTTCATCTGAAAGCCAGAAATCTTCTTTTTTTTTAACCTTTAGGAGGCATACTGAAGTCCACAGAGGCAGTGGGCAGATGCGCACTGCCTCTGAGGGCTTCAGAAAGCCCTCCAGGTGACCGGTCACCTTCAGAGGGTTCAGGTTGAGCCAAGTCTGGCTCAACATGGGTCTGGGGGACCTGTGTTGAACTAGATCCACAGATAGAAAATCTGCAGATAAGTAGGCTCAACTTGCAGTTCACTTGCTGTGCAACATAGGAAGGCCAAAAACAGCAGATTTCATTATCTGCGGTTTTCAGTATCTGCTGGGGTCCAAGAATGGATCCCTCGCAGATACCGAAGCCCCACCTTTATGCATTTGACATAGTACATTGTGATGAGCCAATTTACTGGGAGGGGAGATAACTGATATATATTTTTTCCAGATTGCATGTTTAACACATAAAAATGACAACACATTTAGATGAGCTATTCAAAGGCTCTACGAATCAGCAAAAGAAAAAAAAGAAGAAAAAGAATGCTGTAAATTCTTGAAGCTTATATGAGGATAGGAAAACCTGACATTTTAATGTTCAGATGCATTCCAACTTAGGGCCCAATCCTATCCAACTTTCCAGCACTGGTGCAGCTGCAATGCAGCCCCAGGGTAAGGGAACAAATGTTCCCATACTTTGAGGAGGCCTCTGTGACTGCCTCCACACCACAGGATGCAGTGAATGCCCCACTGGCACAGCTACACCAGCACTAGAAAATTGGATAGGATTTGGCCCTTAGGCAGCTAACCTAATTAGTGCTAGAACTCAAACAAATTATTTTTTTAAAGTCGCTCTATTTCTCTGAAAACATTAGGTTAACGGGGTTTTGTTTTTGTTTTTAAACAGCGGAAACGTAAAATATATGGGCTTTGCTGCCAAGTCATAAATATTTTGGTAAATGGTCTCAAGTGCTCCAATTCTAGAACTTCATTACAGGATCATTCGAAATGCTTAAATGGCTTTGTTAAAGATGTAAAATAGTTTGACATCTTGGTAAAAAAAAAATCAAACTATTTCCTGTGAGAATCCCACACATCATATTGGTTAAAACTAAACACTTCATGTGTGAAGGACAGGCACTTATCCCAAAATAAGCAGTAGGCATACATCAAATATGCGGCAAATAAGTGTTTAATAAACATGTGCAAAAAAGTATGTGCTGTAATCTTGAATACAAACACAGTAGGCAACATCCAGACTTTTGTGATATTCTACGTTCAGTTGTATTTACTGAAGGTTGTGTCCTAGGTTTACTTAGTCATGACTGAACCTGTAATCCTATGCACACATTCCTGGGAGTGAGGGCCCAATCCTAGTCTTATCTTAATCCTATCTTAACTTCTAATACCACCCCTTGAATTTTTAAGCCCATCCAAATGATTCAAGACTAACTATAGATTTTATTATTCAGTAAACCAGCAATCCTATGCACACTTATACAAGATTAAACCCCATTCTTATTATTATTATGAATATTTACATACCGCTTTTCAGCTACAGCAATGTTTCTCAAACTGTGGGTCGGGACCCACTAGGTGGGTTGCAAGCTAAGTTCAGGTGGGTCCCCATTCATTTCAATATTTTATTTTTAATAATATAATAATAATAATAATATACAGTATTTATATACCGCCTTTCTTGGTCTTTATTCAAGACTTTATTCAAGGCGGTTTACATAGGCAGGCTTATTAAATCCACGCAGGGATTTTTACAAATTGAAAGAAGGTTCTTTCTTTCAAGAACCACTACATTCAAGGTGTTACACTCCGATCTGGTTTAACATTCTGGCCTCCATCCTCCCACGCTCCGAGCAGATGGAACAGCTCAGCTGCAGCTTGTCAGCTGCTTCAAGGTCGCAGGGTGCCAGTGGCCTCAAACTGGCGACCTTGTGGATGTTAATCTTCAGGCAAATGAAGGCTCTACCCTCTAGACCAGACCTCAAGCTACTATGCATAATTCTTTTAACAATGATAGTCATTATTTTAACAATTTTCCTGCTTGATGATGTCACTTCCGATCATGACATCACTTCCTGTGGGTCCTGACAGATTCTCATGATTCTCATTCTAAAAAATGGGTCCCAATGCTAAATGTGTGAGAACCACTGAAAGAGTAGTTCACAAAGCAGCACATAATAATGGTTTCCTGTCCCCAAAGAGCTCGCAATCTTTAAAAAAAAAATACGGAAGAGACACCAGCAACATCCACTGCAAAAGACACTACCCTGGAGTGAAGAGGGACAGTTGCTCTCCCTCTGCTTAATATGTCAACATCACTTTAAAAGGTGCCTCTTAGCCCAGTTAGCAAGGGTAGAACACAGAGTGGCCTACTCATGAGTAGACATGCATAGGATGGGCTTTTATGTTTGTCAATAAAAATGGTATTTTATCTTAGACAATAAACTGATATACGTGTTGAGATATACGTATAGGATGGATCCGGCAGTATCTAAAAACTGTTCCTGATCCAGCTGCAGCCACACAAAACATAGAGGCCATGTCTTTATGTGATTGCACATCTCTGCTCCACATTGGCTGGGGAGGTCTGCTACTGCTTGAATGTCAGGCGAAAGATGGGATATAAATATTTTAAATTAAGTGTGTGTCCAGTCCTACTGTTACCCTGCACATGCCTGATCTCATCTGATCTCAGAAGCTAAGCAGAGTCAGGCCTGGTTAGTACTTGGATGGGAGACAGCCTGGGAATACCTGGTGCTGTAGGCTTATACCATAGTCTTTCGAGACTGAAGGTTGCCAACCAACCAACCAGTCCTATGCTCTCAGTATGCCAGCACACTATGAGGCTACACCAGTCTGTATAGCAGTCCTATCAGCACAAGGAGGATAAGCCACATGCTGCCAGCAGAGCCATGCAGACTGGCAGCTGGCAGAGGGGAAGGATGGAGCAAGTCTTGTCAATTGGCACCAATATCCAAACCTCTCCCCCAGCCCTGACACGCCCCTAGCAGCCATCTCAGATCTATGCCAGCAGAAAAGCTGGTGTAAATCTGAGGAGTCCCATAGGGGCCCAGGCAGCAGCTGGGGAGGTAAGTATTTTTCTTTTCTTACCTTTCCCAGTCAGCATGGTCCTCTACTGGAATACAGGACCCAGCAGCTGCTGCACTGGTGTCCTTGCAACCTGTGCACCAGAAGGGCATAGGACTGGGCCATCAGTAAATTCCCTTCACTGGAGTGGCACAATTATATCTTATGAACATCACTCCAAAGCAGTAGCTTCAGATTTTAAAGTCAAGTCATCTGCATTTCAGCCAAACTATCCTTATTTTAAGTATCCTATTCAGATCTTAATGACCACAGTAACATAAAACAACTTGATAACAATCTGATGTGAGCAATATAATTTTTAAAAGGTCACCTGATGGCCTTTGGTCTTTCCTTTGTTATTCATGTACTTTTTAATTTTAATTACAGCTGCCGACTAAAACAAACCTTGTTTACAAAAAAAGCCAATGGCATAAAATAACTTAGATGAGGGAACACGAAGAACTGGAATTATTTCATTTGCACATAAACATTCCTGCATAGATTTTATTGTGTTTGGGAATATATTTAAATATTATTCATTTGTGTGACAATGTGTTTTAGCTAGGTCCACTATATTATCAGAATTATTCTAGAGCAGTGTTTTTCAAATTGTGAGTCAGAACCCACTAGGTGGGTCGCAAGCCAGTTTCAGGTGGGTCCCCATTCTTTTCAATCTGTGTTTCATTTTTAATATATTAGACTTGAGACTACATTTGTGAGTCCATTTGGAGAATGTCACAGATCTGTACTTCTAACAGGATACTATGTACAGTGGACCTCCGGGTTCCATTCCCAGAACTCCTGTGGATAAGCAAAACCACAGGTATTCAAACTCATGGTTTTTGAGGGCCCTCACCGTCCAAACCCAAAGGGCCTCTTGATCCAACTAGAGCACAGCTCTGGTCAGGTTTGGAGGCTTGAGGGGGGGACGACCATTCAGCATCTGCAGATGAAATCTGCAGATGCCAAACCCTTTATATGCTTTTAACAATGATAGTCAATTAGGCTTACTTCTAAGTAACTGTAGATAGGATTGTAGCCTTTGGAATGTTTGGAGAATTCTTTTTAAACAGATGAGCAACTGCTTGGGTCGGTTAGGAAGGTGCTTCTTTAAATAAGTTTTTTAACTTATTGTAAACTTGATTTGATTTTGTCATATACTATAGGGATGTTAAAAATGTTCACTTCCAAGTTAATGCCAACACTTCCAGAGGGTCCAACAAACTGTCATTCTAAAAAGTGGGTCCAGTGCTTAAAGATTTGAGAACCACTGTTCTAGAGTGATGCAAGGAAGTTTTCCATCCATGTAATATCAACCCTAGAAAATTTACATTATCTTTTTGGTACACCTTTCTTTGAGTCAGAAGTGCCCTCATTTGCTCACATTTCTTCATTCCTGCCCCATTGCTTCCCGCCACTCATTGTCTGTCTTAGACTGTGGACAGGGACATGTTTGTTTTGGAAAGTGGCATGAATTCTGATAGCACAATATGTTTTTATGAATCAAAAAACAGAAATAGCTATAGCATGTGCGTGCATTCCTCTCAATAATGATTTTACTAAAAGGAAAGTCCTATAGACTCTTTCCCATCAGTGATGATCATAACATAGGAAATTGCTTCCAGGTTAAACTACCTTTTTCAGGTAAAGAATTTGTGTGGGTGTCTACCTGTGGAAGTGGCCACCTCACAATTTTCAGAAAATCACCGCTAGAAAATCACAGCATGTTTCCCTCATTGTACTCCGCATGACCTGAAATTAATCGGAGTTGATGCTTGCCGTTGAAACCAATGTAGTAACAGTCAGGAGCCACTGCAGAATAGCATTTGTATTGCAGTGGAACTTTGATCAGTATGATACCAAATGCACAAGAGATAAATCTTAAAGTTCTCTCAGTCACCACCATTTAAGACTTTTAAAGTCATTTCTCTACCATGCCATTTTAAGTCTGGACATGGTTATTCAGAAAGATGATTTTTACCCAGTTCATACCTGCATTGTATTTTAACACACTTTATACTGCTATACTCATACATCCACTACTCATACATCCACTCCAGCCACTACTTTTTGCTCCAATCTTCTGGACATCCAAATCAGAAAAAGATGGCAAAGCGGAAAAACAGTTTTTTGAAACAGCTGCTGAGAAGTCAGTAGGCTCAGTCCATAATCCAAATGACTAGCCCTGAACAGCACTGCTGAGAACTGGCGTAGGGCCAGGGACCAGATGCCTGATTACCCCCTCCTTCCTAAATGCAGTGGGGAAATAGCATTGAATGTGGATTAAATTCATAGTAGAAATACAGCCCTGGACAGGCTGAGAACAGGGTACCCAAATTTATTTTGTGATGAACTTGTTGTGTATGGTATAGTTTGTTTTATCATGGCCTGGGCCCCCTGGGAGATGGGCCCAGGGGATTTTGCCTCCCCCCCCTCGTCCTTCTCTTGCCTGGCCCTGAATTAGGGATTTCCTAAAGCCCAGATTGTATTTTGAAACCTGTATAAACCATGCACACTAAATTTGGCATATATTTGCAAATATATATGGAAGCTTCTGGAAGCTGAGGAGAGAGCTATAGGAGACACCGAAGCGCTTCTCACAGCCACTGAAAAGCCTGTCTAACATCTCCCCCCATTCCCCTGGTCTTCTCAGAAATTTATTTATTTTATTTTATTTAAAGAATTTATACCCTACCTTTCCCATGCTAAAGCTAATTCCCAAGGTGGCTTATGAAATGTTCATAAAATACAACACAATACAATGTTGTATACAACACAAATACAATGTTCATAAAATACAACACAATAATAAAACTCCTATTACCCCTGGGGGCTGGGGGCCAAGAATAGGCCCTCAGTTTGGCTGTACTTGTCGTAAGAGGCGACTAAACAGCCACCGGGTAGATGGGACTCATCAGCCTGGGAAGGCAGCTCATCTAAGAGAAGGAAACTCTGATCCCAAACCTCCACTGCCTTGTGGCTACATCCAGTTCTGGAAAAGGCTTCAGGAGTCAACCTCGAGGCAAAATCAGGAGCCGGAGTCCCTTAGGCAGTTCATGGCTGAACACAGTCACGTTCTGGCAACTCCTGCGACGCCGCTGGAACCAACCGTATTGGCTTCTGCCTTTCCATTGGACCATTCCAGCGACGTGGAGAGGGGGGATTTGCTGCATGGGTAACAGCCTATCCTCCATACCTTCTTTACCCAGGCTTCGCGCACTGGAGAGGACACTCCAACTTCGCCATACGGCGTCGGCACAACACGGGAAGCAGCAGTTTACCGGTTATAAGTCTTTGCTCGATTGGCGTAGAGCATGACGCCAGGGGCTGCTTCCGACGGTGGGAGAGATCATTGCATCTCATTGGGCAGCTACCGCCCGCCTTAAGCTGGGCAGTCCCCAGCCAGTAAGGTGTTGCCTCGCCACGGTCCGTTAACCTCATGGGGTGCGTGGGGTTTAGGGTGAAAACCGACAAGCGGATCGACAACTCTGCACCATGCAACAGAAAACAGAAAACTATTGCCCTAAAGCTGGGCACCTGGAACGTTAGGACAATGACACCTGGCTTCTCTGATGACCTGCAAGAAATAGACGACGCACGCAAAACAGCTGTCATCGACATGGAGCTGAGCAGACTGCAGATGGACATCGTCGCCCTTCAAGAGACTAGGCTGCCAGATTCCGGATCTGTCAAGGAGAGAAATTTCTCATTTTTCTGGCAGGGAAAACCACCAAACGAAACCAGGGAACATGGCGTTGGCTTTGCGGTCAGAAATACCCTGCTGAAATCCATCATCCCACCTACTGTGGGAAGTGAAAGAATTTTGTCCCTGCAGCTCCAGTCATCAGCAGGACCTATTGTATTGGAATTGCGGAAGAACTGGCGAGGAGGTAGTTGTGGTGTCAGCAGTGGCCCCTTTAAGGGTAAGACCTGGGCATCCAGCAGAGTGTGCTGCACAGCTGGAGCCACTGGAAGGTAATAAGGCCCTCAGGGATATAAGGAGCACCTGAGGCAGAAAGGGTTGGTGGGTTTTGAAGGAGTGCAGGTTGGAGGTAGGAAAGGAGACTGACTGGCTGACTGACTTGGTTTATGGAATTGGGAAAGACTGGATTGTGATTGGCTTTGGACTTTGATTTGGATACCCTGACGGATTGGACTGACCTACCTGGAACCTGACCATTGGACTGGAACTTGACTTATTGGCAACTCTGATTGGACTGGCTTGCAAGGCCCAGTGGCTTGGGATTTGGCAAAACAATTGGTACCAGGAGTGGGGTACAAGCCCAAGGCAAGTAGTATCCCCTTGTCTAACAAGAGAGCAAGCAAATGGATCTCTGGCAGATCTGGGAGGCCCTGGACCTTGCTATATGGAAAGCAAATGCTCCTGTCCTATTATGGAATGTCTGGGCTACTTTGAGCATTCTTTGGACCATTTTCCAGATGGTGCAGTATATGGGAGGACTCATTAAATATGGCATCCTTTCCCTGAAAAGGCTCAGGGGGTCAGGTGGGGAGGATGTGGAGAAGAGAATTCTGAGAGAGGAAGTTGCCAAGTTAAAAGGGCTAATTTGCATTGAAAGAGAGAAAAATCTCACATATGTGAAGGCCTTTGCAAATGCCCACAAAGATATAAAGGCTGCAGAGAGCCTGTATAAGGCACAGGCAGGACGCCTGGTTGAACTGAAGTGCCGGTCTGGACTAGAGATAAAGGGGTGGGGCTGCAGGAGCAGCAAAGAGGGCCTCTTTGACTCTTTTCAGGCTGGCAGATTGGGAAGCACTGTGTTTGTTGCCAATTTGAAGTACAAAGTTGGCTGGAAGAAACTGAAGGATGTGTTCAGCATGGCCGGTGTGGTTGTCCGTGCGGACATTTTTAAAGACAAAGATGGCAGAAGTCGTGGGATCGGCACTGTGACTTTTGAGCAAGTAATTGAAGCTGTCCAGGCCATCTCCATGTTCAATGGACAGTTGCTGTTTGGTAGACAGATGCACGTGAAGATGGATGAACGAGCCTTACCAAACAGAGACTGCTCTCCTCCAGAGCAACCCCAGCAGCTTCCTCATGGACTTGGGGGCATTGGTATGGGGCTGGGACCAGGAGGGAGACCTATTAATGCAAACCACTTGACCAAGGGCCTGGAGATAGGCAACTTGGGACCTGGAACAACGGGTATGAAAGGCTTGGATTTTAGGATGAACAAAATGGGAGGAATGGAAGGCCCTTTCCATGGCATGGAGAGTTTGGGCCATTATCCTCCTAGAATGGGGCTTGGCAGGATGAATAAAATGGGCTTTGCTGCTGGAAGGGGGTTTGAAAGAGACTCCCCAAGAAATGGAATGGGAATGCTTCATAGTTTTGGGGATGCCCTAGAGAGAGAAACAGATGGAGGTGGAGGAGCCAGCATGCCTGCAATTAATAGGATGGCCTCTGGACTTAACTGCAGGACCACTGGAATTGATAAGCTCCCCTCTGGGATGGGGCATGACCTGGACAGATTGGGATCAGAGATGGATAGAATGGGACTTGACTATATGGGAGCTTCAGCAACCAGCATGGAAAAGATGAGGCAGACCAAGGGGTGGATGGCCCAAGAAAGAAATCAATGGACAATTGATAAAGGGGACCACTGTGACACCAAGGGGTGGAATGTATTGGAATTGCGGAAGAACTGGCGAGGAGGTAGTTGTGGTGTCAGCAGTGGCCCCTTTAAGGGTAAGACCTGGGCATCCAGCAGAGTGTGCTGCACAGCTGGAGCCACTGGAAGGTAATAAGGCCCTCAGGGATATAAGGAGCACCTGAGGCAGAAAGGGTTGGTGGGTTTTGAAGGAGTGCAGGTTGGAGGTAGGAAAGGAGACTGACTGGCTGACTTGGTTTATGGAATTAGGAAAGACTGGATTGTGATTGGCTTTGGACTTTGATTTGGATACCCTGACGGATTGGACTGACCTACCTGGAACCTGACCATTGGACTGGAACTTGACTTATTGGCAACTCTGATTGGACTGGCTTGCAAGGCCCAGTGGCTTGGGATTTGGCAAAACACCTATCACTCTCATCAGTGCTTATGCACCGACTCTGTCATCTCCAGCAGAAGCCAAAGACAAATTCTATGATGACCTGGCCACCACTGTCAAGAAAATCCCTGTAAAAGAGCCATTGTTCATCCTCGGCGATTTCAATGCTAGAGTTGGTGCTGATAACAGTTCATGGCCCACTTGCTTAGGTCAGTTTGGCACTGGGAGGATGAACGAAAATGGCCAACGCCTGCTAGAGTTTTGCTGTCATCACGGTCTCTGTGTCAGCAACACATTCTTCAACACAAAGCCCCAACATAGAGTCTCTTGGAGACATCCAAGATCAAAGCACTGGCACCAGCTCGACCTGATCCTCACCAGACGCTCCAGCCTTCCCAGCATCAAGATCACACGCAGTTATCATGGTGCTGCCTGCGACACTGACCACTCCCTGGTGTGCAGCAGAGTGAAACTGCAAACAAAGCGACTGTATCACACGAAAAAGGAAGGAAGACCTCGCATTGATACCAGCAAGACCCGGGATCAGAGAAAAGTGGAGGAATTTGCACAAGCGCTTGAGGAATCTCTTCCAGGCCCGGCCGACGCAAACGCATCCAGCAGATGGGAACATTTCAAGAATACCGTTTACAACACCGCCTTGTCCATATTCGGCAAGAAGACCAACAAGGCGGCAGACTGGTTTGAAGCCCACTCTGAGGAGTTGACACCAGTCATTGAGGAAAAGAGGAGAGCTCAAGCAGCATACAAGGTCTGTCCCAGTGAGCGCAACCTGCAGGTCCTCCGAACTGCTCGCAGCAAAGTCCAACAGACTGCCAGGAGATGTGCTAACGACTACTGGCTCCAGCTCTGTTCCGAGATACAGATAGCAGCTGACACGGGCAACATCAAGGGGATGTATGATGGTATCAAGCAGGCCCTAGGTCCAACACAGAAGAAAATTGCCCCTCTGAAGTCTGCCACAGGCGAGGTCATCCAGGATCGGGCGCAGCAGATGGAACGCTGGGTGCAGCACTACTCTGAGCTATATTCCAGAGAAAATGTAGTCACCGAAGAAGCACTGAACAACATTGAGTGCCTGCCTGTGCTGGAAGAGCTTGACAGTGAACCAACCCTAGAAGAACTTCACGTGGCCCTGGACTCCCTTGCCTTTGGCAAGGCACCTGGAAAAGACAGCATCCCTGCTGAAGTCCTAAAATGTTGCAAAGAGATCATCGTCACTGAGCTGCATGAAATCCTCTGTCTCTGCTGGAGAGAAGGTGGAGTACCTCAAGACATGAGGGATGCAAACATCATCACGCTGTACAAGAACAAAGGTGACAGGGGTGACTGCAACAACTACCGCGGCATCTCTCTCCTTAGCGTTGTAGGAAAGCTGTTTGCCCGAGTTGTACTAAAGAGGCTCCAGGTACTTGCAGAGAGCGTCTATCCAGAATCGCAGTGTGGATTCCGAGCCAACAGGTCCACCACTGATATGGTATTCTCCCTTAGACAACTGCAGGAGAAATGCAGGGAACAACGACAGCCACTCTTTATAGCCTTCATAGATCTCACAAAGGCTTTCGACCTGGTCAGCAGAGACGGCCTCTTCAAGATTCTCCCCAAGATTGGATGTCCACCCAGGCTCCTCAGCATCATCAGATCCTTCCACAAGGACATGAAGGGCACTGTTGTCTTCGATGGCTCCACATCAGACCCTTTTGACATCCGAAGCGGAGTGAAGCAGGGCTGTGTTCTTGCACCAACCTTGTTTGGGATTTTCTTCGCTGTCCTGCTGAAGCAGGCCTTTGGAACTGCAACAGAAGGCATCTATCTCCGGACCAGATCAGACGGAAAGCTCTTCAACCTCTCCAGACTGAGAGCAAAATCCAAAGTCCAGCTGAAATGTCTGCGTGACTTCCTCTTTGCCGACGATGCAGCTGTCACTACCCACTCTGCCAAAGATCTCCAGCAGCTCATGGATCGTTTTAGCAAGGCCTGCCAAGATTTTGGACTGACAATCAGCCTGAAGAAAACACAGGTCATGGTTCAGGATGTGGACTCACCTCCCTGCATTACAATCTCTGAGCATGAACTGGAGGTTGTCCATGACTTTGTGTACCTTGGCTCAACGATCTCCGACACTCATTCTCTCGATGCCGAGCTAAACAGGCGCATCGGTAAAGCAGCTACCACGTTTTCCAGACTCACAAAGAGAGTCTGGTCCAACAAGAAGCTGACGGAACATACCAAGATCCAGGTCTACAGAGCTTGCGTCCTGAGTACACTTCTGTACTGCAGCGAGTCATGGACTCTTCGCCCACAACAGGAGAGGAAACTGAGCGCTTTCCACATGCGCTGCCTCCGACGCATCCTCGGCATCACCTGGCAGGACAAAGTTCCAAACAACACAGTCCTGGAACGTGCTGGAATCCCTAGCATGTATTCACTGCTGAAACAGAGACGCCTGCGTTGGCTTGGTCATGTCGTGAGAATGGATGATGGCCGGATCCCAAAGGATCTCCTCTATGGAGAACTCGTGCAAGGAAAGCGCCCTACAGGTAGACCACAGCTGCGATACAAGGACATCTGCAAGAGGGATCTGAAGGCCTTAGGGATGGACCTCAACAAGTGGGAAACCCTGGCCTCTGAGCGGCCCGCTTGGAGGCAGGCTGTGCAGCATGGCCTTTCCCAGTTTGAAGAGACACTTTGCCAACAGTCTGAGGCTAAGAGGCAAAGAAGGAAGGCCCATAGCCAGGGAGACAGACCAGGGACAGACTGCACTTGCTCCCGGTGTGGAAGGGATTGTCACTCCCGGATTGGCCTTTTCAGCCACACTAGACGCTGTGCCAGAACCACCTTTCAGAGCGCGATACCATAGTCTTTCGAGACTGAAGGTTGCCAATACCAATACTCATACATCACTTATACGAACATCACATTACACTAATGGCCCAATCCTATTTAATTGAGTCCACCAGCGGAATGCATCTTCAGCCAGCAGCAGGATCCAGGCCTGGTTCTGGTGGGCATCATGCAATACCAGTGAGTGCAATTTGGTTGCTAAATTGGTGAGTGCATTTTGGGGCAGAGAAGGGGAAAGAACCAGGGGCAGGGAGAAGGTGGGAGGGGTGGATCTGGCAGCAATGGTGCATATCGGAGCTTATCCCCTCTCTTGTAAACCTCCCCACCCATTTTCCCTCTTCAGACATAAACTACCAGAATAAGTGGTGTATGTTCAAAGGGATCCATAGGTGGCTTCAGGGCTTACCTGGAGGTAAATAAAAATAATTTTTACTTACCTCAATTTGCCTCTGGGTCACACACCCCCATCATAGAATGGAGCTCATGATGACACATCTGGGCAGATGTTGAGGAAAAGGATTGAGCTGTTAGCCTTCATTTACATTACACAAGAACCACTTCCTGTCCTGAACCCTTGGTAATTCAGTAGCCAAAAATCCATCTGGCTTGATTGGTCAACTTTAACAAAATAAAATGGCATGAGACAGAAAACAGCATCAATGATTACAGATTAGCAAAACAGAAAGAAAAGAGAAAGGAACTCACAGAGGCATTAAGTTGATCTTTAAAGTGAGCTATTACCTTGCATGCCAGAGGAAAAGCAATTATGTTAAATAAGAAATCTCTTCCCTTCAACAGCTACAGGAGGAAGTAATTAAATTTTCAGAAGTCACAACAAGGATTTGAAAGTCTGTTGAAGACATTGCTGTGGTTTGTATTGCATATAAATGGTCCTTGGGAAAATAATTAAAAACATATTTTACCTTTATTATGTGAAGGCTGCAATCCTATCCACACTTACTGAGGAGTAAGCCCCACTGACTATAATGGGACTTACTTCAGAGTAGACATGCATAGGATTGGGCTCTAAATCTGCAATGTTGCATTTCAGACCATTGTGCATCCAGTTTGCTACAATGAGTCCCACGCCTCCACTCCAAGGGAACAAGGATCACAGTCAAAGTGATGAGCAAGAAACAAGCTAAATAATATCAACAGATATATACAAGTATGATTCGAGGCTGAAAGTCCTTAGCTGATCCATCAACAGTCAAGCAAAAATCTTGTACAGGTCCAGCCTATTTATACACAGATTTTTTTATACATGGATTTGACTCAACACGAATGACCCCTGCAAATGAGAAGGAATGTGCTGATCCCTGGAGAAGGGGAAAATGCACCCTTTAAAATCAGTTTACAAAACTGAACAATCCTTTAACAATAGCCTCCTTAATGAGAGGGAGGGAGAGAGCAACAGGCTGACAATCCATCAATCCTCCTCTCTCCAGGTGACCCCTCCCTTCCCCCTGAGCACCTGAAAGAAAGGTGATCACTTTGCATTGGTGAAGGGAGGGGCTGAGTGAAATGCCTTTGTAAGCGCTTAGAGGAGGACTGATTGATGAATTGTCTTCTTAATGACTCTTATCTTACATCACAAAGGTCAGCAAGGCTGTTTTTAAATCACCAGAGCAAAGAAACTTTGTTTTTTTAATTGATTTGCTATATTGCATTTTTTGCCATCCACATGAGTGCTTGGAATGGAACCCACATAAATAATGAGGCTCAACCTTTAGTTGTTCAGGCCAAAGAAATAAATATTGATAGACCTGAGAGTCAATCAGGTATTTGGCCACCAGACAAGCAGAAACTATATGAAAGGATTTGCTGTAAAATCTATTTAGAATTTTGCACTCTGCCAGCTCCAGGTAGTAAGAGCACCAGTTCTCACCTGTTGTATCTAAGGCTTCCCGGTGTACAATGTAGGTGTTTGATTTGAAAATTTGATTCCCAAATTTTGGAAGGCTCTCAGACTTAAAACACTGGTTCTGTGATTGCCAGTGCCACAACCACTACTAACCTATTGTCTGTCTGCCATTTTTAAACCATAATGGATCAATATGAAATTTTGTGGCTTGTTTTGTATATTGTTTCAATGGGAACTTGTTTTATTACTTGTTGACAAAACGCAGAGAGAGAGAGAGAGAGAGAGAGTTTTGTAAAAAAAAAAATAGTCTCTTGATGTTGCGCTCAGTAGCACCAGTACTGACACCACAAGCCGTACAAGATGACAGGTAGCAGAAGTGGCCAGAGTCCTGTTACACAAGCAGGGTAGCCTTGCCACTTCTAGAAAGGGGGAGGGAGGGGCAGAATTTAAGAAGACAAGCAAGCACTAATTCAGGAAGCTGAGGCCCCAATGGCGTCACCAGGGGTATGTGGGTGGTGCTGGCCGCACCGGGTGACATGCACAGGCAGGTGACAAGCACTGAGGGGGTGACATGCTAAAATCACGGTGGTTAGAACTAATAGCATCATGTTATATACCATTGGATGTGGAATTTCCAGCAGAATGCAAAGCAAAGAACTAGAGTGAAATATCTCTTTTCTATCAAATGTTATGGCCAAAAAAACGGAGAACAAAAAATGCATGGAGCCCTATGGAAAGTAAAACTAGTCCGTATCACGCATTTACTCGTGAGTAGGTGAACTTGCCTTAGTCCTTCAGAAACGGCAGGCAGAGAGGAATCCAACGACACCAGAATGGTCCTGATCCAATGAATGCAGCCCCCAAAAACACCTGAGAAGGAAGTCCTTCCTTCTAAGCCAGGGGTGTTCAAAGTTTTTGGCAGGAGGGCCACATCATCTCTGACACTGTGTCGGGGGCCAGGGAAAAAAAGAATTAATTCACATTTAAAATTTGAATAAATTTACTTAAGTTTACATAAATGTATATATTAAAGATGAACTTCTATGAATGAATGAAGGTCTTGCAAGGCCTCAAGGCCTACAAAAGGCCTTGCACAAAGTAAGGCTGGCCTTTCCTTTGCTGCCGCTACTGCATCACAGATGTGAAACAGCAAGCAGTGGAGGAAGCCCTCATCCCACAGCTCATGCAAGAGGTCAAACAGTTGCCTTCATGCTGAGAGCAGTTGAGTCAGGCTAGTGTGGGCTCCAGCAAATCCTCTGAAGGGCCAGAGGCTCATTGGAGACTGGGGGCTCCCTGAGGGCCGCACTGGGAGACCTTGAGGGCCGCAAGTGGCCCCAGGGCCAGGGTTTGGGCACCCCTGCTCTAAGCAGACGAATATATTGAGCCCCATGGAAAGCAAAACTAATCCTCACGGTTGGGTTTACTCGCGAGTGAGCAAATGTGTTTTGGCTGGTAGTCAGGCCAGGCAAAGGGGAATGTGGAGATCAGAATGGTTCTGATCTGATGGAACTGGAGCTCAACAAATGCTCCAGAAAACAGCTCCCCCCCCTACCCCCCCCCCCACTAAAAAGGACCGAACAGAGGCTTCAGCTGATAAGGTTAACTTTTTTGAGACTTGCAAAGCCAGGTGGATCCTGACAGTGATCTGGTTTAAACAGAAGTTCTTAGATTGAACTGGGCACTGGGTAGGGCTGAAAACCTTACTGATTTTGGAAAAGGAGGGTGTTATTGCTAGCAGGCTATAGAGGAAATTCACTTGGTGGAACAGGGCTGGCTTCTGCTTATTTAATTATTTGTTTTACTTTAATTATTTATACTTATTTATTTTAATTTGCCTGATGATGTCACTTCCACCATGACATCACTTATGGTGGACAGATTGTCATTCTAAAAAATGGGTCCCAGTGCTAAAAGTTTGAGAACTGCTGCAATAAGGTGTTAGTAAGTTGACAACACTAGTGTGTCACAGGAGTGTGTGATATCACTTGGGGGGGTGACACCACTAGTGACCAAAATCACTTAAATCTCAGTTTGGAGGAATAATATCATGTTATATATCAATCAATGTGTAATTTCATGCAGAATGTGTTCTTTGTTCTATCAAAATGTACAGCCAAAAAACCAGTGGGGGCGGAGTGATGGTACATCACCACACCCACCACCTGGGGTGTTGCCCCGCCCACTGCATGCAGAGTGACGCGCTGGCATCCCCCATCAGGTGATGTGAACCCTAGTGACGCCACTGTGAGGCCCTTGTGCTCTAGCTTAACCTAAGACCATGCACTCTTCAGCCCAGCTTTGTCACAAACACAAATTCAAGAATTCTGCTCCAGATATTTGAATGGAAAACAGACAACCACTTAGAATGTGTTTCTTATTTTTAAATGTCTGACTGAATGTCTTTAACCATATGGAAAACCATCCAAGCCATGCTATAGTCTTGCAACCATGAGTGGGCACGGTAAGATTAGTCATACTGGATGACCAGAGCCAGCAGGTGATGGCAGGAGGGCAGGAGGTCTGGTCCAGAGGGTAGAGCCTGCGTCTGTCTGAAGATAACATCCACAAGGTCGCCAGTTCGAGGCCACCGGCACCGTGCGACCTTGAAGCAGCTGACAAGCTGAAGCCGAGCTATTCCATCTGCTCTGAGTGTGGGAGGATGGAGGCCAGAATGTGAAGCCAGATCGGAATGAAACACCTTGAATGTAGTGGTTCTTGAAAGAAAGAACCTTCTTTCAAATTGTAAAAATCCCTATTTAATAAGGGATTTAAATAAAAGCCTGCCTATGTAAACCGCCTGTGTAAAGACTTGAATAAAGTCTTGAATAAAGACCAAGAAAGGCGGTATATAAATACCTGTTATTATTATTTATTATTATGGCAGGGATACAGCCACCACATGTGTGATTTTACACAATCATTACACAGAAGTGAATGCTTGCTTTCAGTTTTGGTATACCTGAAACTTGTTAGGTTTAACTGAACAAGACCAACTGTTCAAGCCTATGCATGTCTACTCAAAAGGTCATCCCATTGAGCTCACTTGCTGGTAAATGTCCATAGGATGCTATCTAAAAGTGGAATCCTATGCATGTTTACTCAGAAGTGCTACTGTGTTCAGTGGGACGTAGGGCCCAAATCTATCCCCAGCCACGCCAATGCAGCCACACTAAAAAGGCACATGCTGCATTCAGCTGTGGGGGGTAACCCAAGGACAAAATGGGAGGCAAGTATAAAACATTTATACTTATCTCCCAGTAATCCCTGGGACCGCCTATGGGTCTCCTCAGGTGTATACCACCATTTTTGGTGGCTTAGTGGTGAGGAGAGGAAAGGGGTATAAGATCTGACATGTGCCATTGCTACTGAACTCACCCTTCTCACCTCCTCCCCACCTTCCCTGTCCACTGATGCCCCCAGTCTGCCTATACCTGAGGTATTCAATCTGTGCGTCCCGCCTCCCTAGTGAGGCATGGCTAACCTCCAGGAGCACAGCCAGGCATCTCGGGGGGAGAGAGATGGCCGCAGCTGCTCAGGTCCGGTCAGGTCAGGTCTGCTGTGCTCTGCTGCATGTGCTGCCTCCTGACTTGCTGCTTTTCCGAGGCTGAGAACGAGGTGGGTGGGGCAGCGTGAGGTGGGGAGAGTGTGGGAAACATGGTGGGGGGAGGTGGGAGAGAAGGCTGGCTAGTTGGGCAGCAGCAGCAGAGGTGCAGCATCTCATCAGCACAGGGGGCACTCCTGGCAGGCTTCAAACTGAGAGGGAAGCCTGACCTAGAGAGAGCAGCAAAGCACTTTCCTCTGCTTGGGAAAGAGGGAGCCCAGCCTGCTCTTGGGGGGGGGGGGTGTCCAAATGCCCCAGCCTGCATCTCCCATCTTGCCTGGGGGGAATAGGGGTGGCATCTGCATGTTGGGGTGTATGTGTCTGAGCAGCCCCCATCTACTTTGGGGGTGAGTTGTAATCTTGCTGGGTGTGGCTGCAATCCTATCCACACTTTCCTGGGAGTAAGCCCCATTGACTCAAATGGGACTTACTTCTGAGTAGACCTACATAGGCTTGGGGTCTGTGTCAGGTTAACCAAGGATCCTCCCCCTTCAAAAAAGAAAAAAGGCCACTCTTGATGGCTTTGTCTCCAAAAATTGATTAAAAAATAAAAACACCCAGTCCTTTTCAGCCACCCCCCTTTTCCCTCCTGCCTCCTTTTGAGGAGGGGAGGGTTACTTCCCATGTTAGCTGCTATTATAAGACAAAAGGCACAAGCCTAACTAGGTCTACTCAAAAGTAAGTCCTATTGTGTTCAATGGGACTTACTCCCAGGAAAGTGAGGTTAGGATTGCAGCCAAACAGTCTCTGGGTCTCAGTTTGCATCAGTTTGCAATTAGCAGATACACACAAAACAAAGTCTTCTCCTCCCCCAGCAAATTCCCCCCTCCCTTTCCAAAACCCTCCAGGTGTGCTGCTTACAAACTCAGGGCGCAAGCCTAACCAGGTCTACTCAGAAGTAAGTCCTATTTTGTTCAATGGGGCTTACTCTCAGGTAAGTGTGGTTAGGATTGCAGCCTCAGAGTGCTGGCAGCTGTTTTTTTGTTTCTAGCGTATAATTATAACACCTTCATCCCCATTTTGGGAGTAACTGAGGTGAGGTGTTGTAATGGGGAGCCGTGGCCAATGGCCACAAGGATCAGGGGAGCCACGGGCTGGAGAAGTTCGAGAACCACTGGCCTATACCCTCCCTGCTCACCCCCAAGCTCACCACTCTTACCAGGTCCAACTGGCACAGCAGGGTCCAGCCTCTTGCAGCAGTGCAAGCAAAATGGCCTGCAAGTGTCAATTTAAGAACACTTAAATTAAGAGCACTGTGCATGCCATCAGCCATTTTATGACAATGGATGTCACTTCAACCTTTGTATCCTGCTCCACCTGGCAGCCCAATCCTAAACAGGCTCAAGCTGTTACTTTCTGTAAGTGTGTGCATGTCCCACTTACCTGGGAATAACCCCCAATGAGCTCCATGGGCGTTCTGAACAGACAGGCAGAGAATTGCACTGCAAACCAGATTATGTGATTACATGGCAGCTTTAGTGTTTTGTGGCTTGCAACCTTAAAGATCATTTTGACAGAAAGGTTTGGATTGTTTAATTTTTTTCCAGTTATAATGCTCAGACAGGTTTGTGAAAAAGAGTGGCAGACCTCCCATTGGGGCAAATGCCCCGGGCACGGAGTCTCATGAGCCTTTATGACCCCATGGAAGCCTCTCTGAGGTTCCAGACGGGGTCAGAAACTACTGCTGGTTTTCCGGAGGCACAGTTTAAAGCGTCAGGGAATCCTCAGGAGGCTTCCCCAACATGTCCTGGAGTCATGAGAGGCTCCATGAGCTCAACGTAAGGAGGGGGAGCAGATCTGCATGGGGGGAAGGCGACATCCCACGGGGGGCGCCATCGCAAACCTTTGCCACAGGGCACAGGGCTGGGAAGGTCTGCCACTGGCAATGAAAGACTTAAATATGGTAACCAGTGTTCTCACTAAAAAAAAAAAAATTCTGAACAGCTAAACATCCTGTAGCTAAACATCCTAAACAGCTATGAATATAAAGATCTGAAACTTTTTTAAATTTGGTATGCACATAAAAATGATGAAAAAAACAAAAGTGTGCATAATTTTATATGCATATCTTAAAACCAATTGAAACCAAACACATCACAGTAATTACACCAGTTCATCTCCCCCCTCCCATCAATATATTGAGATTATTATATACACATACAGGCCAGATGATCTTGCACTCTTATTTATATTTTGTGAAAATATCCCCATTTCTGCATTCTGTTTCCCCAAGTCCTTTAAGTGACAATGCAAACATGATGCAATATATAGAAATTAATAAATGCAATACAGTAAACCTTCAATTTTAATAGACTAATGGGGGAGGGGTATCTATTAATTCTGAAAGTCTATTAACTCTGAATGCTATGAAATCAATGGAGATGTGTATGTGCAAAACGTATATGACTAGTTCGTAATGGAGCATAAAACAACTATTATTTCCAAAGTCTATTGAACTAAGAACCATTAAATCAAGGGCTCATTGTAACATGAAAGGGACATCCAGTACCTGTAAGTACCTGTTTTACATGCTTGCAGAGCCCAAGGATTTTTAAATTGACACTTGCAGATCATGAATTCTGCTGGAAGACAAGCAGTGAGTGTGGATTCTCTCTTTCTCACTCTCCAAGAGGGAATTCTGCCTTTGGAGTAGGGAATAATCAGGTTCAGCCCATCACATAAATGCTTATTTTGTTCCTAAGGGACCATATATCAGAAATAATTCTGCAATTAACTGCTCAGTCGTAAACCAACTTTCTAATGCCAATGCAGAGTTTTCTGGAAGTACTGTTTAAGGGCCCTTAGGAGCTCGGAGGGCTTTCCAAGCACTCCTGAACACCATATGAGGCTCCGGAGCACCCAAGAAAGCAAGGGGGTGCCAGCCTCGGGTGGTGGGTGTCTCTCTGGGGGGGGCACACTCTGAGGTCACGGCCCTTGGCATGACATCACCCAGGGTCACCACTGGCCTTACCTCATTGCTGCTTTGTGGCTGCATCAGTGCTGGAAAGTTGGATAGGACTGGGCCATTAGTAAGGGAACATCACAGAATTACCAACTGCCCACAACAGAATTTCACTACAATAAAACATCAGTTTGCCCTCACATACTGATACCTGGGTAGTGCAGCTTCTGGGCATGAGAATCACCACAGACATCTGCCAGACATGCCTTGAAAGGGCTGCTGGGATCACTAGAGGTAGATTAAGTTCTAAATATTTGAGCAACAGTGAAGTAATCCATTGATTACTGTCCAAGGAAAATGAAGAAAAGGCTATTACTGTCTCAGAGAACACCATCTCAGAACTGGATCATAACAGCAGAGGAAGAAATGGGCGGAAATAAGCTTTGCATTTAGTCACAGAAGCGACCAAAAGGATATGGCAAATGAACGCGTCTAATGAAAGACACATGACAAGTTCTAAAGGCAGTTTTATTCCTTCAGAAATTGAGTGGATAATCAGAAATGTACCAGAAGCCATAATTCATATAACACAAACTGACTGATTTTATGGATCTAAAGATATCATAAAAACCTATCTGTACAATGCACACGCTGTCTGAGGCAAACCAGAAATGATCCATCCATCTCACACATTGGGAACTCTGAAAACATTCTCAAGTGGAAATTCCAACCCAAGCAAATGTGCTCCAAATCAATCCATATAAGGAGCGTTCCGTATTTCTCGAATCCCAGTAAACAATATGGCAAAATCAAGTCCAAATCGTTTGCGGAAGACAATGCACAAGGTCTTAAGAACTAAGATGGGACGGTTTTGATATCTCTGCATGTTAAATCACCGTAGCATTTGCTGATATTAAATATGAATGATGATTTCACATTAACTTTGACAGCCAATATGTTAGAACTGATGGATTAATTAGAGAATATTTAAGTACAGCTTTCAAGATTTGGGTACGCTCTTGAGAACAGAGATTGTACTAGAGCATTTTTTAAAAGTGCAGTATAAAAGATTTATAGGAATAGAGGTGGTTACGCAGCTAGGAAGTGGTTGCCGAGTCAGAATCAGGGAATTGGGAACTAACATCCAGGCAGATCACTTAGAGCCAGCTCATGAAACGCCTGGTCTATACTTATAATGTTTTCTCTTTGCCCATTCTAGGGGTGGATGCCCCCTTTGGTCTCAATAGTTCTGAACTCCGGTCAGCACTCTGCAGAGAAGATAGGTAGACTCGTAAAATATCTTCCATTTATCGAGAACAGTGCATGAGAACAAAATCAACTAGCAGCATGGCTTACTACCTAAGCAGCACCAGCATCAAACAACAAGAATACGCTTTCATGCTCCAGAACTAGAAGGATCAGGAGCTCCACTCAAGAGAACTGGACCACTCCAAGTAATTCTAAGAGCTTTACTGTGGATTATTCCATTGGTTGGTTGGTTGGCAACCTTCAGTCTCAAAAGACTATGGTATAAGCCAGGGGTGCTCAAACTTTCAACTTTAGGGATGCTGGACCTTTAATAAGTGTATATAAGAGAGAACTGCAGCAGGTGCAACTTGTCATCTCACAGATGACAAGCTGCACCTGCTGAAATTCTCTCTTCTATACACTTGTTAAAGGTCCAGCATCCCTAAAGTTGAAAGTTTGAGCACCCCTGGTATAAGCCTACAGCACCCGGTATTCCCTGGCGGTCTCCCATCCAAGTACTAACCAGGCCTGATCCTGCTTAGCTTCCGAGACCAGACGAGATCGGGCATGTGCAGGGTAACAGTTGACATCACATTACAGCCACTGTAATGGCTCCTAAATCTCCTAAATAATATAAACAAGTATTTGATGAATATTTTTCATCAAATACTTGTTTATATTATTTAGGAGATTTCTATACAGTACTGCCTTTCCCCACATGCCATATTCATAGGCAGCAGAATGACATGGTTGAATCCAGAATGAAACTGCGATCTTATCTGCACTTTCCAGGAAGTAAGCCCTATTGAACAGAACAGGACTTACTTCTGAGTAGACATGCATTGGATTGTGCCCCAAATTCTGTATTGCCAATGATCCAGTAGCATTCCCAGAAATGGGGACACAGCACTAAGTTTTTAAGGGTGCCTCAACACACCGTGTAAGCTGCCCCTTCCCCTTGCCATCAGAGCCACTCCAAATGGTGAGTGCAACACTGAGGCACCTCCTGCACATTGCTCTTGCCACCTGGAATGGTTCTGACAGGGAGGAGGAGGAGGAGGAGGAGCATGGCACGTTGAGGCACCCTGTAAAACTTAGCACTGTGCCCCCCCAAGCCACTGCAATTACCTCACTTTCCAATAAAACACAGTCTCTCCTAATTCCTTCTTTGTTTCTAAGCTGTCATTCCTAAGAATCAGCAAGACTGCACTGGAGGTGATGAGGTTGCTTGCTTGCTTGTTTCTTACAAAAAAGTTAAGTAATGATCACTCAAAGCCAAGTTTCTAGGAGCTACTCTATAGCATAGGGCAGTGTCTCTCAAACTGTGGGTTGGAAGCCACATCACAAACCAATGTCAGGTGGGTCCCCATTCATTTCAATATTTTATTTTTAATAGACTTGATGCTACCATGGTATGTGACTGCATTTGGGGAAATGTTACAGATCTGTATTTTTAACAGGCTGCTATGTATATGCTTTTAACAATGATAGTCAATGGGACTTACTCCTGGGTAAGTGTGGGTAGGAACGCAGCCTATGATTATTAAAAAAATGTTCTGCTTGATGATGTAACGTCCGGTCATGACATCACTTCTGGTGGGTCCTGACAGATTCTCATTCTAAAAAGTGAATCCCGATGCTAAAAGTTTGAGAACCACTGGCATAGGGTTAAGCAGGAGAGGGTAACAACTCGGAAGATACTGTTTTGAAAATACAGGCATCCAGCTTTGGAAACATTTCAAAAATGTGATCCACTACATTGCTTTGCCAATACAGCAGTATTCTTAACATCTCTAACTCAGGTTTATGATAGAAGTGATAGAATGATGTTGGCATCTGCTGCCCATTTAGTTGTATTTCTGTTGGCAGGCCCAGATCAGTTTTTGATACAAATTGCCACAATAAAAATATTGCCTGCACAACTGGCATCAATTAGCTGCCATGCCAAGTCTTTTCAGGACTATCATTCTGAAAAATCCAAAAGTAATTCAAGTCCCCTCAGAAAGGGATTCGAACCCTTCTGTTGTGCTTTGACTAAATAGTCTGCAATGGAATAATACATGTTTACTTAACTTCACCCATTTATCAGGTGTAAACAGGCACTGCAACAAATGTAATCTTTAACTGTGAATTCCCCAAGCTGCAATGTGAGGAGATTTCTATTCATCCTCTGTTAGCAGTGTGTGAATTTGGTAATGTTCCCTTGCCAATACAGAATGAGAAATTGATCTGCATTTCATTTGTCTCCTTGTTTGACCTTTGGGACAATCAGCACATTTTCAGAGAAAAGCTACAAAACAATGGGATAGCATAATTATTTCCCTGCATGGCAGTCTGCCCCAATTTCTCATTATTGAGATTAAGAAGATAAAGTAAAATCTGGATGTCTGAAGTAATTTCCTTGTGAACAGACAGGAAATGTATTAAAGCAAAATGCAATTTAGCACATCTTTTCATCTATCTGGATCCATATGTCTCTGAACTACATGTCACCTCTACAGCTACAAGTATGGTGAATAGTCTGCTAGACTAGCTGACTAAATAGATAACATTAAGAGTGCAATCCAGAGCAGGGCTTGGAGTCACTCCAATAACCACCATTATAGAGTTCCCCTTGCCAAGATACCACCAAGGCCTTCCCCTTGACACCTTGCCAGGGTGACCAAATGTAATAGAGGACAGAGTGCCTAGAAGAGGGTATTTTGGCAGGTACAGCTCAACATGGAAGGGTCTAAAAAGCTGCACCTGCCAAAATTCCCTCTATTATACAATGGTTAAAGGTATAGGCACTCTGTCCTCCATTGCATCTGCTCACCCTGCACCTAGCCAACCCTGTTCTTCTCACATGCTACATTGCAGCTGTCAGAGTAGGTATCAGGGGAAATCAGGTTGACCAAGGAGCATTGTGCCTAGTAGTTATCAGGCAGGCATCCCTTTTCTCTGCTTAAGAGGTCATTATCTGAGTGGGGAAGAAACAGATAGTTCTGTCTGCTGCCACCATCCCAGGCTAAAGATACCTTGCAGAATCTGAGGCTATGAGGGGAAAAAACCCTCCCAGGAGAGCACAGGTCTTATTAAAAATCCAAATCACAGTAACATCTGGAGCTATCATGACAACCCACTGCATTAGCCATGAACACATGGACTAGGAAGACAAAGAATCAAAAGATAACTAGCTTATTAAAGATCCAAAAGTCAAATAAACAAAATGTGGGGGAGGGGGTAGAAAAAGTACAAGCAGGCTAATGGAAAAAACCTGAACTTGGCTGGGTGGAAGAAGAAAAAAAAATAGCTTGATCAAATTGATACCAGTAGCACCCTACAGAGGGAGCCAGGAAGCTACTCAAGAGCAAAGCACAGAAGCCCCTCAACCTTAGTGAAATTAGCAAACTGACTTGAACTAAAAATTGAAAACAAACTACATTAATTCCTAAATGTATCTAGCTGGAAATACATTGCTTACATTGTTCCAGAAATCCTGGTCCCTGCACTTACTGGGGATTAAGTGGACATATCTTCCATGAACCATCACGGCAGACCTGGCAGAAAAACACATCCCTGTGCTTGAATTTATGTAACCTAGGTTTGATTATGACAAACCATAACCTGATCAGAGGAGTGGGGCCACCCAGCCTCTCCACCCCACCCCTTTACCTAGTTAGGGTTTGGCTACCCAATTGGTAGATGTATGTCAAACAGTAGGAAGCTTAGCTCCTCCAGTCAGGAGGAAGGACCATAAATCCACAGAAGCACCTGATTGGCTGATAATAACATTTCAAAAAAAGGACAAAGCCTGCTGGAGGAACATGCCCCAGCCACTTTTAGATTGCTGAAGTTGCACAGGAGCTTCTAAAGAATTTGAAGTGTCCAAAAAAAAAGTTGAAATATTCAAAAGATGGGATAAAATTTGTACATTCATTACAGCAGCTATTCAGACCAAGGCCCTCCCAAAACTTCTTCAACAACATGCTTCAACATAATTAAGCAACAACATAATTAAGCATTCTCTGATCCTAAGGACCCCCCCCCCATATATGGGAGCAGCTTCTGCATTATGTGTGAAGGTACTAGGGTAGGTCTATTAATCTAATCTTGCTTCCTACTCATAGACCTTATAACCAGGGATGGGAACTCAAATCAGGTGACTCACAAAAATCAGCATTTCTTACTGACTTGTGGATATTCCAAGTCAGCTGCGCCAGTGACTTAGGAACTGACTGGAGCCTGAGGTCACTGACTCTGCATTCAGTCCCCACAATGCAAACTCAAGTCTATCTGGTTGCGCTTGCTTACTTCTTTCAGTGTGAAAGACCTTGTGGGGCCATCATTCAGACCAGGCAAGCAGCAGGGAAGTTCCATCCAGGAGGCAGGGAAGGGTTAATGTTTTGTTTTTTT
Organism: Tiliqua scincoides; assembly: GCF_035046505.1. Taxonomy (NCBI): domain Eukaryota; kingdom Metazoa; phylum Chordata; class Lepidosauria; order Squamata; family Scincidae; genus Tiliqua; species Tiliqua scincoides. The sequence goes on from NC_089824.1 coordinate 143,501,467, forward strand.
GCATTGAGCAGGAGGAGGGAGGTGGGGAGCGGGCTCTCTTGTCCATCTCTGAAGGAACAATGGTCATTGGACAAAGGATAAGAGGTCTGATTTGTTTCTTTAGATGAGGGAGGGCAGGGGGGGCCCAAGAGGGTTCTTGCTGTAGAATTGGCTGGAGAAGCCCAGGAAAGAAGGAGATGGGGAAGGGGGGAGGTTTGTAGAGATCATGCTTTCCAATTGTATGGCTCCTGTGAGCTCTGTTGTTATGTTGGAGGAGGAAGCTCCACTAAATAACTGGCTACAATGGGACTACATCTGCATAAAGCTGCAAAGAATTGGGTCATCTTGGTAAGCCTGGAAGCTGCTGTGCGTGACCCTCCTCCCTCTTGTTGCTTCTGTCCCTGCTGACTTGCAGTCTGTCCCACCCCCTTCTGTTTACAGATGGGATGTGGCAGCAAGACAGTGTTTAAAATGAACTCACACACACACACACACACACACAGATGGGCAGCAGTTCTGCTTTTCTTTCTCCCGCACCTGACACGTGTATCAAAAAGACTTGTGATTTGAGTCTTTTCAAGTCACAAAACCCCTCCAGGCAACTTGGAAAGTGCCCACCAGTCAAGTCACAGGGGGCAGAGACTCAAGACTCGACTCAAGCCGCATCTGACTTGCCCATACCTGCTTATAACTAGGCCTGTGGACACTGAAAACTAGACATCTAGACTCAAAGCCCCACCCTGACCTCTAAGCTCCTACAACAGGTTTAAGGCTACAATCCTATTCACACTTACCTGGGAGTAAGCCCCCTGACTACAATGGGACTTTCTTCTGTGTAGACAAGCATAGGATTGAGCTATAAGTTACCAACATGTTTAGGCTACCAACATCCCTTTTCTACAAAGAGCTTTTATACAAAAAATGTGTTTTCTAGCATTTGGTAAGTAAAAATGTGCAACTTTGCATAGAGCACTCTTTTATCTTAAGTATTATTTTCATACAGAAGGACTGAAATGTAATTTGTGTAACCTCAAGAAGATGAATGTGGATAGATGCAGGGCTGAACTGCTTCACTGAAATTGGGACCAGACAATTCTCTTATCTCTACACCACTAAGGAAGACCAGAAGGTTGAAATGCATTTGGCAGTTTGAATTATTGCTCTCCATTTCTGAGGGTTTGACCTTTTATTTTCTACGCCTGTACTGAAGTGTGAATAACCAGAGTGGTTTTTAAAATAATAATATGGACAGGATAACAATGACTTAAAACAAGTTGTTGACTTTCTGTGCACTTTTGAATTGTATGATTGAAATAAATATTTATAAGTGACCTCAAAGCATTTTATACATTTTTCATCCTTATCTTTGTATTTATTCTGTCTTTAAAAAAAAAAATTAAGGACTATTTCTCAATTGCTTTTCACCCTTCCTGACCTATCAATAGAAGAGCCTGCAACTGCAAATAGTCTGGAGATTGTTCTATTATATGGCTTACAAGCCATAGCAGATAAGAACAGCCCCACTGGATCAGGCCATTAGGCCCATCTAGTCCCGCTTTCTGTATCTCACAGCAGCCACCAAATGCCCAGGGAGCACTGTCAAGGTTTGTGCCCAATCCCTTGGCTGGGAGTGGCTGGAGGATGCCCCTGGGTTGACACAGGAGGCCTGTGTAAAGCTTGGCCCCAGCAGAGGCAGCAAAAGCCTGCTACAGGCAAGAAGTGCTGAGTCACTCAGCAGGTGCTAGTTGATTGCCTGCAGAGTGACTACAGACACAGGTGGAAATGGGTGGGGCTGCCCTGAAACAGGCACCCATTGGCCAGCTTTTGTATAAAGCCAAAGCAGCCACTGCTGGACCCAGGGGGTTGTTGGCTGGCTGGCTGGCTGGCTGGCTGGCTGGCTGCCTGCCTGCCTGCCTGCCGAGCACTTTGTTGCTGTGCTCTAAACACTGTGACGGAGTGTAGCTCTGGTTGCCTACATGGGACCAGTGCTGAATACCTGTACTGAACTGCACTGTATCTGATGTAAATAAATGTTTGGTGAAGGACCCTGCTGTCTGTGCTGTATTTCTGTCCTCGAAGCAAGCTTTCCAGCAGGGCTGCTGCACATGCTCCTCAGGAACTGTGCCAAGCTGTGAGACCTTGGGCAGTGGGGGTAAGCTGTCTGTGTTTACCAGATGCCAACAAGCACACCAGATAACAAGAGACCTGCATCCTGGTGCCCTCCCTTGCATCTGGCATTCTGACATAGCCCGTTTCTAAAATCAGGAGGTTGCACATACACGTCATGGCCTGTAACCCGTAATGGATTTTTCCTCCAGAAATTTGTCCAATCCCCTTTTAAAGGCATCTTGGTCAGATGCCATCACCACATTCTGTGGTAAGAAGTTCCACAGACCAAACACACGCTGAGTAAAGAAATTTTTTCTTTTGTCCTAACCCTTCCGACACTCAATTTTAGTGGATGTTTAGTGGTTCTGGTGTTATGTGAGAGTGTAAAGAGCATCTCTCTATCAACTCTATCCTTCCCATGCATAATTTTTAATGTCTCATTCATATTCCCTCTCAGGTGCCACTTTTCTAGGCTGAAGAGGCCCAAACGCCGTAGCCTTTCCTCATAAGGAAGGTGCCTCAGCCCAGTAATCATCTTAGTTGCTCTCTTTTGCACCTTTTCCATTTCCACTATGTCCTTTTTGAGATGTGGCAACCAGAACTGGACGCAATACTCCAGGTGTGGCCTTACTATTGATTTGTACAATGGCATTATAACATTAGCCGTTTTGTTCTCAATACCTTTTCTAATGATCCCAAGCATAGAATTGACCTTCTTCACTGCTGCTGCACATTGGGTCGACACTTTCATCGACCTGTTCACCACCACCCCAAGATCCCTCTCCTGATCTTTCTCAGACAGCTGAAAACCCATTAACCTATATGTAAGGTTTAGATTCTTTGCCCCAATGTGCATTACTATACACTTACTTACACTGAAAGTACATCTGGCATTTTGCTGCCCATTCTGCCAGTTTGGAGAGATCCTTCTGGAGCACCTCACAATCACTTCTGGTCTTCGCCATTTGGAAAATTTTGGTGTCGTCTGCAAACTTAGCAACCTCACTGCTCAACCCTGTCTCCAGGTCATTTATGAAGAGGTTGGAGAGCACCAGTCCCAGGACAGATCCTTGGGGCACACTGCTTTTCACCTCTCTCCATTGTGAAAATTGCCCAATGACACCCACTCTCTGTTTCCTGGTCTTCAACCAGGTCTCAATCCAGGAGAGGACCTACTCTCTAATTCCCTGACTGTGGAGTTTTTTCAGTAGCCTTTGGTGAGGGACCGTGTCAAACGCCTTCTGAAAGTCCAGATATATAATGTCCACGTGTTCTCCCGCATCCACATGTCTGTTGACCTTTTCAATGTATTCTAAAAGGTTCGTGAGGCAAGACTTACCCTTACAGAAGCCATGCTGATTCTCCCTCAGCAAGACTTGTTTGTCTATCACAGGAAGATCACAGGAAGCTTCTAGTATGATTGCTCTGTATCTCTCCTGGTGCATTTGATTACTGTTTATATCAGGGTGATCCAACATGTTGCCCATGGGCTGCATATAGCCTGCAAGGCCCTTTATGCAGCCATCAAAAGCCCCATCATAGCCACCACCCACCGCCTCCTCCTGCTTCAGTAGCTTTTGGTCTCCCTGCAGTACCATTCCAGCTTTTGGAGAAGCTCCTTCCAGCTCCTTTTGGAGAAGGAGAAGCCAGAATGGTGCGGCAGGGAAAACTAAAAGCCCCACCGCCCCCACTGCCACTTTTGCCTTCTCCTGACTGAGCCTTTCAAGTGACTGCACCACAAACTAAATTGGCTAAGCAGTCATTTCCTCTCCCTTCAGAACCCTGGGAACTATAAGCCCCTTTCAGACATTCAGAGAGAGAGAGATCAGCATACCATATTGGTTTTACAGATTCCACATATGCTGTAAATACATTCCATTGCACATCTGTGTCATGCCTGCATACATACAAATACAGGCACTTTGCAGACATGTAGCAAATCACATGTATGGTGAGAAATGAATGAATGTGCTGCTGCAGTTCCACCTCAGCCCACCCTATCTGCATTCCTAGAACATGCAGGGTAGGGCAGCACCAAATGTGAGGCACTCACATGGATAGAGATCTGACCTGCAGCTGCTCTGTGAGTTGCTGCAGTCTAGAACTATATATTACAAAAGTATAGGGTTGCATGGTGACTATATTGTCCTTACTCTAGAAGCTTCTTGCATATGCAAGTGAACAAAACATTTACCATATGAAAATGACTTGGGATATGGCTGGTGATTATACTAAGACAAAAATAAAAAGTGTCAATGATGAAACAAAAACTTCATTCCCAGCATCAGAAAATAATTACTGGACACCAGATTATGCATAACCAAAAATATAAAAGATCATCACCACCGAGCACATTTAATCAGGCTGTAAATATTACACACATCAAAGAATCACTAAACAAAAAATAATGGAGTGACTGTTCAATTAATTAAAGCATCTGTTTCCCTACATAGAATGAAGACCTGCTTGGTCTCACTATTTGTGCAAAAAAGATGGGTTGCCTTGTTGGGCATATTATCCCATTTATTGTACTGTACTGTACACTGTTTTTTTGCAACAGTCTTTATTTGAATTACTCAAAATGCGAAGAGATGCCTTTTGCAGGGCTGGTGTCTGAATTTGGCCAGGTCAGGTACTGGTTGAAGACCCAATTGCCTGAAAAGAAAGTGCTGTGAGGCCTTCAAAAGAAAGGACCCAGCGTGACCAGACACCAACACTGTCTTGTTTTATTTGTTTCATTTCTTTCTAAAGGAAACTGCTTTGTGCCTTAGAGTCAGATCCAGCAATCCAGCATTTCAGACAACAGTCTTTCCCAACCCTATTTGAACATGGTTTTGTACATCTGAATGAGAAGAAAAGAAAAACACCCATTACGACAACTCATGCTACTCATAGGAAAACAGCGTCAATCAATCACCCAGCCAGAGAGCAATGTTAGCAATGAGCATATCCTGTAAAACCAAACACACTCTGGCAAAGCTAGCTGCTGCTGCACTGACTAATTGGTGAAGTTTAAATACTTTGCTTTCTGTTTTATGTTTCCTCAGAGAGCAATTATCCTCTGGGGAAGACTTTTGAGAGGAAAGGATAGGGTGGGGAACCTTAGCTGCTTGATACAGATAACAGAATTAGGGTGCAATCCTAACCCCTTATGTCACTGCTTTCCAGCACTGACATAAGGGCAATACAGCTCTAAGGTAAGGGAACAAACATTCCCTGACTTTGAGGAGGCCTCCATGAGTGACACCCAACTGCAGGATGAAGCACATGGCCCATTGGCACCGCTATGCCAGTGCTGGAAAGCACTGACATAAGGGGTTAGGATTACGCCCTTAGTCTTAAGAACATAAGAACATAAGAACAGCCCCACTGGATCAGGCCATAGGCCCATCTAGTCCAGCTTCCTGTATCTCACAGCGGCCCACCTTATAGTCTTATAGTCTATAGTCTATAGTCTACCCGTCTTATAGTCTCATGAAATCCCATTTACACGTATATTGCTGGATCTTCTCTGTAGCTTGTCATATCATTACAAAGATTGCAGGAAATGGTAGGAAAACAAAAACTTTTTAGCATGAGGATCCACTTTTTTAAACGACACTCCAACAGGAACCACCTAGGTTTACCAGACCTTAAAAAAAAAGATCTAGAAAGAAATATTTAAGTAATAATAACAACGAGAAAGAAAGACCCTCTAACATTTGTCTCCCTATATTTACACATGCTTGCAAACTGCAGGAGCTCAGCTCCTTGCAGGACAGTTGGCAGCTACAGTATCTGATTTTTGAATAGCTTCAGGACTTGAGGCAATTAGTTATCTGATCTTTCCATCACCCTTTGGTGACCCACTAAAAATCAGGTTGCGATCCACCAGTGGGTCCTGATCCACAGTTTAGGAACCACTGAGCTATAGGATAGATAAGCCATCTAATTTTTTCACCATGCTCTGTCCCCATTTCTTTTTTATATAGATAATTCATCTGTGTGCATTCTGTTGGTATACTAAGCTCGGGTATGCCTCATCCTTTGCTCTCGTAATAGCACAACAACCCACATTGCAAATTCAATTCAAAATGTTAAAAATAATGATGATGATAATAATAAAAAATAACTGCTCAGCTAGACATTTTTGACAACTTATCAACCTTTAACCAATAAGGTGTTGTATCTAACTCATGAAAGACATAAAATATTCCCCTGGGGGGGGGGGGGGGACTCTGTATACTTCTGAGTTGTAACATAGCAAAGGAAATTAAATCTGAAAGAGAACAGCATTCAAAGTCATGAAACATTATGTCAATGTGAATATAGACAGTTGTACCAAATGCTCTCACATCCTGGAGGAGAGTGTTTATTCTCCTATGTTCAGGAACCATACGTTTCAATCAGCATTTATTACAATGCCAATAAAGTTACCTTTGTTATATCACAGGAAAGTGTAGACTAGAAAATTCCCTCCATTGATCTTGTTCTTTGGTTTAAGAAACAACCACAGATGTCAGTTCAGAATAGATCACTGGCTTTACTCCTGCAGCCACAAGTTTATAATTGCATTAAAGTGTCCCATGAAATCCACCAAAAGATCTCTAAAATAAAAGGGAAAATTAAAAAAAGAAAATGTAGAGCCACAGCAGGCAGTTTAATCATTAGCCTGCATATCCCAAAAACACAAGAGACAAAGAGTTTTTGATTACAAATATTGTCAAAATTTTATTAAACAATCAATGCAAATCGCAGTCGGCCCTAAACATCTTAATGCTCCACCATTCAGGAAGGACTCTTGCCTTGGAGGAGACAGGTTGACTCTAATGTTATATCTTCCCCTGTACTGGGAGACCAAACCCTGGCTCCAGCAGCCCGTCATCTCATGCCAATCCCAGGTTATCACCACCAACCCCTGTAAGGAGTCAAGGAAGCTCAGAGTTGCATTGCCCCACCTCAAACTTTGAGGTTGGCTTTATGCCCATTGTTCAGTAGAACCCATCCAGTATGCTTGAACTGAAGCCTCTGAAGAGAAGTCTTGGTTGCCTTTGACCAATCCACTTCTATTAGGGTGCTCACCAAATTTCCTATTCTGAACTTCTTTCCAACACTAACAGGCTCCAAAGCTATCCTCTGCCAGTCCATAGCATGCAGCAGCATTGGCACAGGCTCTGCTGCATGCTATGGGCCACACAGGGACCATGATATGACAAGATAGGTAAGAATTTTTTACTTACCTACTCCATCGTGCCATGGTCCCCATTGGGAATCTGTGCCAGCCCTTTGGCTGGCATAAGTACAAATAGGCCCAAAGGGGCAGATTGAATCCCACACTGACCTACCAATTCAGAGAAGCAGTTCTATTGACTGCCAAGCTCCTCTTCCTTGACACCTCCTCCAAACACAGTGTGCCATTTTCCCCACCATGCCTCATGCCAGGGGATTGGGCAAAGACAGCACTACCCCCCCCCCATGGAGGTATTTTGCCATTTCTTCAGCGCTCAGTTACTTATAGTCCAATCCACTGGTGGAGACTGTCACAAAATGGCTAAAATGGCTGATACCTCTAGCAGCAAAGCACCAGTACTACTGAAACATGTTATGTTGCACTGTCCCAGATGTCAAGCACTAAGACAGCAATTTCTCTCTCCCTTGCTCCATGCTAACACAGGGCATTCTGAGAAAGCTATCATTCAATTCCTTCTAGCAGGTGATGTAGAGCATACAACCCTCTCAGTCGCACAGTTCCTAAACTTGAGTAATTTGAATCGAGCCAAGCTTTCTGTAGCAAGTAATCACTGAGCACATTACATCTTTGGCAATATCTGCAGAGTAACTGATTGTTTTGTTTTTAAAATAATACATGTTTGTATGTAAAATGTATTGTACGTTTGTATCTGTGTGTACACGTAGGTGTGCACATATACATATATTTGTGCACTACTTAAGTTTATATTCTCTCTACGGTTTCCATACAGAGTCTTCACCTACCAAATGTTTATGCCTAATAAAGGTTGACTTGACTTGATTTGACTACTGAACAAAAATATGCTCTTATTCAGAAGCTTATTTAGACACACTTGCAAGACCAATGGCAATAGTTTGTGCTGTGCCTAATGTCTTTGCAAAGATGTCACTGTTTTGACAGAAGTGAAATTGTTCATTTATAGATTGAGAAATAGGTAGTAAGAAGTCTCCTTTGTCAAATTCTGGAACAAATGTTTGTATAAATATAAAAATAGAATATCCCTTACTACTGTACAGTGGCCTACAGTGTTTATCTTTACGTGTCTGTGTCAGGAGATTTAATAACAATTTTAAAAAAACAGGACCATGATACATATCAGTGCCAGCTGCTGCTGCAAACTGCCTAGGAGACTTGTATAAACGGAAAACAAATGAGTGCATCTGGAATTTCAATGGGTCTGCTGTTCGACAGCATCATTCAAAAAAAGGAAGATAGATACAGTAATCATGACATCAATGAAAGGGAAAGTCACAGAAGCTTAATAAGAAAATACAAGCCTGATCAGCATCACTACATGGATTTAGACTGAATCACTGGAATGTCAAAGAGGAAAGAAAGTTACAGCAAATAGTATACCCCTGCTGAAACAGAGGATTTCAGAAGTAAAATGTTATGCGTCATCATACATGGAAACAATTGCAGCAAACTCAGATCATGGGTGGTTATGAAGTCCCACCCCCAATGTGATCTGTGCCCAAAGGCCCTCTATAATTTAGGCCTGACTGACGCTGAGTTTGTAATCTGCCAGCCTCCTCTGACTTCTCTCAAGCAGCCGTATCCTTGAGGCAGAGTCACTGCAGAGAGGAGAGGCCTTATAGGCTTCATCCTCAAATCTGGAATGCTCATCAGCAAATTGCCTGCAAGGGTGCATGGGATTTGTCATTTCCTATGGCTCCAGTTTCACTGAATTGGGCAAAGAAGCAGAGGAAACTTCCACATCCCATGCACACAGGCAAGAAATGATCTGAGCATACTAAGAAATATCCAGACTTAAAGGATGGGGATTACAAATTTCAAGGAGTGGAAGGAGAAGGAAGAGGAACAGTGGACACAAGAAGGCAGACAATGATGGGTGTTCTCTCCACTAATCTGCTGCCTGAGGTGACTGCTTCAGTTGGATATATGGTACTGTGTATACACCAAATATCCTTTTGACATGTCTTCCATTCCAAGGTCAGAGTTGATTCCCGAGTTCTAACTCTAGTCACAAGATGTTCTCAAAAACATTTGGTGAGAATAATTGAAAAAATGACAATGATTATTTGGATAGCTGTAGAATACTGACTTGGACCTGAGGGCTTATTTAGGATCAACCTTACAGTTTTATTTACCGGTGCCAAGTGGAATTCCTGCCTCTGAGTTCAGTAAATACCTCAGAATGGTCAGGCTGCGTCTGCTCAGCACATCAGCTTCCTGCCCCAGATTTGTGTTCTTCAGCTGTTAATTCAAAATTTAATACCTGGAATAACACAGAAATACGTATGTTCGCCACAAAAGGGTTTGTTGTTGTTTTGTTTTACAAGTTGCTTCTTTTCGTCATCCAATGTTTCTTTTTCAAGTTTAAAATAAAAGTCCTTGAGGGCAACAGATCCCATCAGTCATCAAACCAGTACACAAAATTTTTGATTGCACACAGTGCCCTGACTCAATGGATGAATGTTTACATGAGGTACAACGATAAGCACTTTTGAAGTTTAGCGCATGGTCAAGTGGCTGGAGAGGCTGAAGACATAACAGCCATACTAGAAGTCAAAGACTAATTAATTCTATCAAATCCTGGACATGTTTAAGTCCTGTGATTTGAATTTTCTAATAAGGAAAATCTCAATATTTAAAGGGGATTGGACAAGTTTCTGGAGGAAAAATCCATTACGGGGTACAAGCCATGATGTGTATGCGCAACCTCCTGATTTTAGAAATGGGTTATGTCAGAATGCCAGATGCAAGGGAGGGCACCAGGATGAGGTCTCTTGTTATCTGGTGTGCTCCCTGGGGCACTTGGTGGGCCGCTGTGAGATACAGGAAGCTGGGCTAGATGGGCCTATGGCCTGACCCAGTGGGGCTGTTCTTATGTTCTTATGTTCTTAATATCCTGGATATGATAGAACAGTGGTTCCCAAACTGGTGGCTCGTGACTCACCAGCCAGGGAAGCACTTCAAGGGGCAGGAAGGGGAAAGGCAGCAATGCAAGGGGAGGGGGTTTTCTACTTACCTGCAGCCAGCACTGCAGTCATGGAGGGTCCAGGGGTGCAGGGAGTCCTCTGCAGGGCTCCCCATATGTGCAAAAGTCTTTAAAAAAGAAAAAAGGCACTTCTGGTTTCGTCACAAAAACTGGAAGTGCTTGTTTTTTTTTTCTTTCTTTCTTTAGAGTTTTGCAGGCACAGGAAACCCCCCCCCCCGGACTGCAGCGTTGGCTGCAGGTAAGTAGAAATCCCCCTTTCCATTCCCAGCAGCAGCGTAAACCTGGGGATCACATTGCTGCCATAGCCCCTCCCCTGCAATAACTTACAGTGCTCCCAACTCCCTTGTAGGAGTTTTGGAAGCACTGTGATAGAAGAAACAGAATAGCATAAACCAAAAAAAAAAAATTTGCGCAGATATTCCTCCCCTCTCCCTACTGATGCAGCAGCGCCAAAATGGCTACCACTACATCCTGCAGAGAGGCAGTTGTGGAGGTCTCCTCTGGGTAAGGGAACGATCACTAGCTTACCTGTGGGTATGTCTTCACACCTCAGAGACATACCACTCAGACCTGTGTTAGTGAAATCACTGGAAATCCCACATGGACCCATGCTGTGGAATTAGGTCTGGGAAGGGGGGTTAGGATTCTGCGGCCACCACTGCTGCCAAAACTTCCCTTCTTGGACCTGATCACCGTCTAATTCCTCCCTCTCCTGCTCCTCCCCCACCCTATCCTGCTTCCTCAGACACATTACCTCTGTCAGAGGCTTCTTCTGACTGCTCCAGAGTGTGAGGCGAGGCTTTCAGCTTCCTGCTGGCATTCCAGCAGTGCATTAATTCATGCACTGCCAAAGCACTTTTTATGGCTGACACCGACTCCTTTGTGGCAGTCAGCACAAGCAGAACATGTACACCTCTGCCACCCTGCCAAGTAAGATTGGGTTGTTACATAACATACAACATACAACAAACCTTTATTAGGCATATAGATTGGGTTGTTAATGTAGGTTAGGCTAATGACTTCATAGCCAGTCTAGAGCCAATCCTTTGTCCCATCCTACCAACTGAAAAAGCTTAGGCATTTTGAATATGTGACAACTCTATTGAAAGACTGAGATAATTCTCAGAACAGGAACAATTGCGCTTAAATAAAAATAAAAATGAGTGGCAGTGCTCCAGACTCCACCCACCTGACCCAGAAGACCCTCTGGTAGATGTTCTCTATCACTTCTGGGTCAAGATCCCCCCCCCCAAAATGGTGTTGTAAATCTAATATCTAAATCAAGCAGCTGAATCCTACCTGTTTGATGGGGCTGAAGTACAGAATACCAGTGAAGAAACAGATGATGAATTGACCACTGGAAAGAGAAGAGGATAGCTGATCAGATTTGAGAAGATTTTCTGGAGAGTCCCAAAGTACAAAGCGACTTGCATCATCGGTTCATCAGTGTGCCACTCTGTTATATGTTCTCAAGATCTAGATATACCCAACTATCTGCTGGCATTTTCTGTGCAAAGACAAGAAGAGCCAAGAGGATGTGGTGTCTGGTCACAGTAAGATGGAGAGATGCACACTAGAATGATAAGGGACAAGAAGAGCTATTGGAACTCCAAGCCCTCAAACATATATGAATAAATGACATAGGCATTTGGTCTTCAGAGCACATGGAAAAACTGGCTGTATTTCCCAGAGGCCATTTGCATATAATCAATGTGCATGCTATATACACCATAACACGTCTGGCTATAATTACAAAACAGGCAACCAGAAACACAAGAATTTAAACAACATGGACTTAGGGCCCAATCCAATGCTGGAGCAGCCATGCTGCTCTAGCAACTGCCATCACAAAAGTGCTGTAAGGCACTCCTGCACAGGCAGTGAGGCTGCCGCATCAGTGCTTTGCCTCAGAGCCTGGACTACTCACCGCCGAAGCAACTGGTTGTAAGTTTGCACTGCTTGGCAGGGTGGCTTTTTGAGGCATCACGAGTGTAGAGGGAGGGCAGAACTGGATGGAGGGAACACAGGGGGAGGGGAGGATTGAGACCGGATTGGGGGCAGAGATGGCGGCAGATTCTGCCACCGTATCCTATACCTCCTCCCAAACCTGGAGGCCCTACATGGGTCTCCTTGCTTCAATGCCAGCAAAATAGCTGACGCGGCTCCGAGAAGACCCATTGGGGCCACCAGAGCTTTACCCACAGTAAGGGAACAAAGTTCCCTTATGCCAAGGAGACTTCAGTGGCTGCCCCAGGCCCACTGGATACAGCAGGGGCCATTTTGGTGTTGCTGCTCCTCTGGGCACTGGGGCAGCATAGGATAGGGCTGCCCGAGAAGTTAGCAGAACAGCAATCAACATCCCATTTTTTAAAAACAGACAAAGCCTTTTAGGGAAGAGGGAAGTTTGTGTCACAAACTGAACTGGGATCAGAAAAATGCTGCTTTGGCACCAGTACATCAGAGTAAGGCTATCTCCCATGTGTTATCAAGCAAGTTGTTCCAGAGGGGAATTTGATCTTTGGGTCCAGTTTAGCTGAGGAACAGTGTTTGTGTGCCTGTTGCAAGAAGGAAAGGAGTCTAGAGCAGGGGTGTCCAAAGTTTTTGGCAGGAGGGCCACATCATCTCTCTGCCACTGTGTCAGGGGCCGAGTTAAAAAATAATTAATTTACATTTAAAATATGAATAAATTTACATAAATGAATATATTAAAGATGAACTTATATGAATGAATGAAGGTCGTGAAATAGCTCAAGGCCTATAAAAGGCCTTGCACAAAGCAAGGCTGGCCTTTCCTTTGCTGCCGCTACTGCATCACAGATGTGAAACAGCAAGCAGTAGAGGAAGCCCCCATCCCACAGCTCACATGAGAGGTCAAACAGTCACCCTCACACTGAGAGCAGTTGCACTGGGCCAGTGCGGGCTCCAACAAATTTCCGGAGGGCCAGAGGCTCACTGGGGGCTCCCTGAGGGCCGCATTGAGAGGCCTCGAGGGCTGCAAGTGGCCCCAGGGCTGGGGTTTGGGCATCCCTGGTCTAGAGTATTTATCTTTGTAAACGTAAAGCTTTTTTGTTTTTTGTTTAAAGGCCTAAATCAAAGTAATTCTGATCTTGAATATACTCTAACCACATTCACATACCACATTTTATTATTAAGTCAGTAAGAGGAGTTGGCAAGCGAAATTGAACTACTGTCTGGAGGGGGCGGAATGAAATTTGCTTCAGAGCCATAGACTTTCACCCGCTTACCCAACCCCCTTTAAAAGCACTGGCATAGCATTATATTCGAGACTGCAATTTGGCCTAAGCAGCTTATTTTCATTAGCAGAGAAAGGAAAATAAATCCCTCTGTAGACAAATATTTGCACTGCTTCTAAGAAGCCCTTTCCAAAAATATCAAAAATATTTGCTTTCACTGCACAGCATGCCAAATGTCAGTGGGAGAGTTCAGTGCAACAGAGCATACACAAAGTGTTCTAGCCACACACCCATTGTTGTGTATGTGTGCAGAGTGGGGGAAACCTCTGTAGTGCTGTGGTTTGATACTTTTGAAAGCTCAGCTTACATATTGCAAAGTTATGCTGAAACATGAAGAAACAGGCAAACAGTTTGAAACAGCCATGGAGTTACTGTTAAGCAGATCACTTAACCTTCAGAGATGATCAGCCTATCTTTTCTCAGTGGCTGGAGATGTTTCTTTAATTGGCAATCTACCTGCAGAGCTCAGTCGCAGACCAGTCTTTGCATGCATTTGACCCTTGAATTTGGAGATAAAGTCGGAGTGGCTGATGCAGGAATAAATCAGGTGCTCTCTGGGAATCTGATGGAGGATTAGCAGTTGAGCTATCCTCTTGTGCTTATTTTCAATAGGCACTGCTTGTGTGTTTATAAACAAGCAGATATTACAATACCCCTGGGGGCTGGGGGATAAGAATAGGCCCTCAGTTTGGCTGTACTTGTTGTAAGAGGCAACTAGCCAGCCACCGGGTAGATGGGACTCATCAGCCTGGGAAGGCAGCTCATCTGAGAGAAGGAAAACTCTGATCCCAAACCTCCACTGCCTTGTGGCTACATCCAGTTATGGGAAAGGCTTCAGGAGTCAACCTTGAGGCAAAATCTGGAGCCGGAGTCCCTGAGGCAGTTCATGGCTGAACACAGCCACGTTCTGGCAACTCCTGCGACTCCGCTGGAACTTGGCTTCTGCGACGCCATATTGGCTTCTGCCTTTCCGTTGGACCATTTCAGCGATGTGGAGAGGGGGGATTTGCTGCATGGTTAACAGTCTAACCTCCATATCTACTTTACCCAGGCTTCACACACTGGAGAGGACACTGTTCCAGAACCACTATTCAGAGTGTGATACCATAGTCTTATGAGACTGAAGGATGCCAGTATAATGAGATATTACAAAGACACTGTAAGTTTTCAGTGCTTTCACATTACAAGGAAACAGACCAATGCAGAAGCTGCACTTTGGGCCTCCTACTACTGAAGGAACTGAGACAAGCTACTTTTCAAAACAGCATGCTTAGCTCATTATAGAGTACCTGTTGAGATCAGTATTGCATGAAGCTGTCCTCATTGTATACAATAACCCTGCTAGAGCTGGAACATGTCTACCTCCAATTGTGGACCTCAGTTTCAGCAAACAGGTCATGTAAGCCTTGCGATTTTTATCCAACTACCCCCACCCCACCCCCCGCCCCGCACAAGAATGTTTTCTGGTAAAGCTCCCCGGCTCATAGAATAACAGCCCAGAGAAAAATAAAGAGGCTGTCAGCTTATTCCTATAGTGATAGCTAAATAAAATGAGTTTTTGCAATGCAATTGCTAGAATCATAGAGTTGGAAGAAGCCAACAAGGTCATCTAGTTCAACCCCCAGTCTGTGGCAGGAAAGTCTCCTAGAGCATCTTCAGCAGGTACCTGCTGTGCCTGTGCTTGATCTCCAGTGAGAGAGAATCCACCACCTCAAATCAGATAGACGAACAAGCCTTGCTGAGGGAGAATCAGCACGGCTTCTATAAGGGTACGTCTTGCCTCACGAACCTTTTAGAATTCTTTGAAAAGGTCAACAGGCATGTGGATGTGAGAGAACCCGTGGACATTATATATCTGGACCTTCAGAAGGCGTTCGACACAGTCCCTCACCAAAGGCTACTGAAAAAACTCCACAGTCAGGGAATTAGAGGACAGGTCCTCTCATGGATTGAGAACTGGTTGAAGGCCAGGAAGCAGAGAGTGGGTGTTAATGGGCAATTTTCACAATGGAGAGAGGTGAAAAGCGGTGTGCCCCAAGGATCTGTCCTGGGACCGGTGCTCTTCAACCTCTTCATAAATGACCTGGAGACAGGGTTGAGCAGTGAAGTGGCTAAGTTTGTAGACGACACCAAACGTTTCTGAGTGGTGAAGACCAGAAGTGATTGTGAGGAGCTCCAGAAGGATCTCTCCAGACTGGCAGAATGGGCAGCAAAATGGCAGATGCATTACAATGTAAGTAAGTGTAAAGTCATGCACATTGGGGCAAAAAATCAAAACTTCAAATATAGGCTAACGGGTTCTGAGCTGCCTGTGACAGATCAGGAGAGAGATCTTGGGGTGGTGGTGGACAGGTCGATGAAAGTGTCGATCCAATGTGCGGTGGCAGTGAAGAAGGCCAATTCTATGCTTGGGATCATTAGAAAAAGTATTGAGAACAAAATGGCTAATATTATAATGCCATTGTACAAATCGATGGGAAGGTCACACCTGGAGTATTGTGTCCAGTTCTGGTCGCCGCATCTCAAAAAAGACATAGTGGAAATGGAAAAGGTGCAAAAGAGAGCGACTAAGATGATTACTGGGCTGGGGCACCTTCCTTATGAGGAAAGGGTACGGCGTTTGGGCCTCTTCAGTCTAGAAAATAGACACCTGAGGGGGGACATGATTGAGACATACAAAATTATGCAGGGGATGGATAGAGTGGATAGTGAGATGCTCTTTACACTCTCACATAACACCAGAACCAGGGGACATCCACTAAAATTGAGTGTTGGGAGGGTTAGGACAGACAAAAGAAAATATTTCTTTACTCAGTGTGTGGTCGGTCTGTGGAACTCCTTGCCACAGGATGTGGTGACAGCATCTGGCCTGGATGCCTTTAAAGGGGGATTGGACAAGTTTCTGGAGGAAAAATCCATTACGGGTTACAAGCCATGATGTGTATGTGCAACCTCCTGATTTTAGAAATGGGCTATGTCAAATGCAAGGGAGAGCACCAGGATGAGGTCTCTTGTTATCTGGTGTGCTGTGAAATACAGGAAGCTGGACTAGATGGGCCTATGGACTGATCCAGTGGGGCTGTTCTTATGTTCTTACCTCCTTTAGCAATCATTTCCACTGCTGAACCACCCTTACCATCAAGAATTTCTTCTTGAATAGCTAGATGTATTTTTGTTATCATTTAAAATGTTACTTTTAATCACTCTGAGAGCATGGCTCTGAAACAGTGTATACGTTAGAGCAGTGTTTCTCCAACTGTGGGTTGGGACCCACTAGGTGGGTTGTGAGCGAATTTCAGGTGGGTCCCCATTCATTTCAATATTTTATTTTTAATGTATTAGACTTGATGCTCCCATGGTGACTGCATTTGGGCAAATGTTACAGACCTGTTACAAGCTACTGTGCATATGCTTTGAACAATAATAGTAAATGGAACTTACTCTTGGGTAAGTGTAGTAGAATTGCAGCCTAGGATTGCTAAAAAATTTTCCTGCTTGATGATGTCACTTCCAGTCATGACATCACTTTCAGTGGGTCCTGACAGATTTTCATTCTAAAAAGTGGGTCCCAGTGCTAAATGTGTGAGAACCACTGCATTAGAGTAATTAATAATACTTTTTCTTCCCCTGAAACCACTATTGTCTCAGCAGTTCTAGATAATCAGATCAGAAAACTGACACACAAACATAATCTGATATTTTGTCAATTCATATAGTAAAACCAATGAACAGGAAAATGTTAAAGCTCTTTAAATTATTGCAGCACTGAAAGGAATAGATATTGTTTTCTTTATTTTGGTTCCTTGGCATTGTCATGTCAGTCAACCATAATCACATTTCTCTAAAGCACATAAGGCTCAAAACTATCCTTTCCAACAGCTGGGCTTCTCTGGAGCTGATCAAAACCATGCTTTTGGGGTTTAAAAAAATTGCTAAAAGTTCCCAAGCACAAAGCAAAATCTGAAGAGCTAGCAAATCAAGTATTTTTTAACCTGACAGTTTTCAAGGATGAATTACTAAAGGTCACCATGCATTTTAAGTTCAATTCAATTAAAGTTTTCCAAAAATTGAGAACTTTCCAGACAACAATGTCAGCTAAAATTTGACATTTGGGTCAACAGCTTTCCCTCATCATTATGTGCACTGAAAACTCCACCAGGAACATAGGCACTGTTCTTTCAGACAATCTGAGGCACATTTAAACATTCCTCCTCTCGCTCCCTCCTTATTTGTTCCACCATATATTCATCCCCATCCTCTACTCTGCTTTCTCAGTTCTTTCTGATTTCCTCTTGTTTCCTTCCTCTGCTTTTTTGTACTTGCCTTTTGCTGTGCCATACCTGTGGCAGGGCAAGGGGGACAAATGCCCTAGGCACCAGGCTTGGGGGGACAGTGCCACACCACCACCCACCAACTGTGGAACTTCTTGCTACAGATGTGGTGATGGTGTCTGGCCTAGATGCTTTTAAAAGGAGATTGGACAAATTTCTGGAGAAAAAAATCCATCATGGGTTACAAGCCATGATGTGTATGTGCAACCTCCTGATTTTAGAAAGGGGCTGTGTCAGAATGCCAGATGCAAGGAAGGGCACCAGGATGCAGGTCTCTTGTTGTCTTGTGTGCTCCCTGGGGCATTTGGTGGGCCACTGTGAGATAGAGGAAGCTGGATTAGATGGCCTGATCCAACGGAGCTGTTCTTATGTTCTTACCCCTGCAGCATTCAGTTAGTGCACCAATCCAAAGGCTGCCCCCTGATGGCCTTTCCTTCAGAGGAATTCTGAGGGCTGAGGAAGCCACGCAGCTTCCCCAACCCTCCGAAGGCCTTGTAAAGGCCTCGGAGGGCCGATAAACATCACTTCTGGTTTCACAGAGGAATCTGGAAGTGATGTTTTTAAGCCCTTAGAAGGCATTTTGAGGGCTGGGGAAGCCTCCCAGGATTGCCACTGGCCTTTTGAACCCTCCTGCCCCTTCACTGAGTCCCTCCGGCTGGAATTACCAGCAGATGCACTGCCATTAGCATCTCTTCCCTCCTGCACCTGGCAGTGACTTGCTACTTCACACCACTCACGCTTCCAGGACCAGCTCAAGAACTCACGCAGGGTGGGCGACTCCATAGTAGTCATCAACCATTTATCTGAAAACAAAATCTGGTCAGTTAATAGTGCAACATCTAGCCAATGGAAAGATAGTCTTGAGCTACACAGAGGAACCTGTGTACACACCCCTGCTAATTGGGTAAGAGGCACTTTTTCAAATGGGTGTCCTCTTTTTAGCAGGGGAAGAGTAACTGACCCTCCTCACCCCAGCAGTGTCTTTTCTAGTGGCTGTCTGCTGGTGTTCTTTTGCATCTTTTTAGATTGCGAGCCCTTTTGGGACAGGAAGCCATTGGCTGTTTGTTTGATTTTCTCTGTAAACCACTTTGTGAACTTTTCGTTAAAAAGAGGTATATAAATACTGTTATTATTATTATTATGTCATATGTAAAGTGTTGTTTCTGTTGCCTACACCATCATGATGATGTGTCCTTATATGTCATCGCCTTTTGCCCTGCCCCTTCCAGTACACTGGGGCAAGACTTTTGAGGGCCATTCATTAGAGGATTGCTTGGCCAGGGAGAGGAGTGAGTACACTTTCAAGGCACACACTTGCCCAGCCTTTTCATTTGGGACCTGGTCAGTGATCCCCTACCCACCCGTCCTGTAATCTGAGATTAGCTGGTCACTTGTTTAGGGCCAGGTATGAATTTTTTGGTATCAACTTGATTGGCCCTTGGCTGGGGTCAGTTAAGCTGATAAAACTGGGGCAGTTTTTTTGCCTACCCCAGACTGTTGTGAGCGGTGGGGGTTTTCCTTCCTCTCAGTCACTTTACATGCAGGCAGTGTGTGGGTCAGGCAGGAAAGTGTATTTGGTGTCCATCCTGAGGCAGCACGGTTATGGGACCAGCCAGGGCCACTCATATGTTGCTTTTCTGGCTCAGTGAGGCTGGTTGGTTGAGCCCTTGACTGGATGAGGCAAAGGCTACTTTAAGGCATGGGCTGGGTGAACCAGTTTGATCACGCCCAATCCTATCCAACTTTTCTGTACCTGTCCAGCTGCAATGCAGCCCTGAGGTAAGGGAACAAATGTTCCCTTTCCTTGGGGAGGCCTCTGTGACTGCCTCCCCAACACAGGTTGCAGCGCACACCCCACTGGCATGGCTCCATTGGAAAATTGGATAGGATTGCACCCTTAGTCTTAGTCTCTGACTGACTTTAGTCTTGAGTCAAGTGGTACACCCACTGATCATCCAGATCACCTGGGGGATGTAGACAGCTAGAGCCATTTTCCCCTTTTAGGACCTGAATGTCTGGTGGGCTTTGCCAGTTAGCTGCCCTGCTGTGGTTTATTATGGTTTCAATACAGTGGCCCTTTAAGTCCAAAAGCCTCTGTCTAGCATGCTTATTGGGGATTCCACAGGTAATGCTTAGCAAATTCACCCATCTTTGACTTTCCCCAATAGCCTGTTTACGGTGCTCACTTGCAAACTGGGTGGTCTGGAGGCAGCCAGTCCAGTGTTACAACAAACAAGACGTGAATGTACCATTGCAGATCATATAAATGCCTCAGGTTGTCAGCTGGCTGAACTACCAAGAAAACAAAACAACAAAACCAAAAAAACAAACAAGTTATTCACCAGTAGAAGAGTGTTTTGAATTAAGACTTCAGAGGGTGCTTGGGGGTGCTTTAAGTTTATCCTTCACTAATGACACTCAGTACAAGATTAAAACAAAGGATTGCCATCCTGTTTATCAGACACTAGGGTTGAAGGAATTTGAATATGTAATTTACAGCAATGCCTTCTACCAGAGTTCTCGGATCAGAGATCCTAAGACTGAGAGCAGCATATCAAGATTTTAAGAGCTACAAGCGACAGATCACAAAAGCCATAATGCTGGCATTGCTCCCTTCTCAGCTATCCCACATATCACCTTCATAAAGAAAAAAAAAACAGAGTTTGGGTGGATCAAACCCAGGAGTCCTTTGTCCAGAATCTGAATCCAGTCTCAGAGGGCAGGCAGATGTGTCCTGGAAGCCTACAAGCAGCATGTGAATGCAATAGATTGCTTATTGTATGCCACAACCAGTTCTTATCCAGCAATAGATTACTTCCAAACATGGAAGCTCCACTGAGCCATCATGACCAACAGTCATTGATAGACCCAGCCCCATGAACGCTTTTAACCCTTTTCAAAAGCTTTCAGAGCCAGTGTCTGCCACCGTACTTCATGGCACTGAATTTAATAACTTAACCATTCAAACTGCTATGTTATAAACTTCTGTCTTGTCCTTCTTCACAGCTTTCTTTTTTCTAAACTAAGGAGTCTCAGAGTCTTTAGCTTTTCCTCATCGAGAAAGTGCTCCAAACTCCTCATAATTTCAAAGGTACCTTCTAGGTGATCTGGGATCACTGGTCTGCTCAAAGATATTCCAAATGCAACACTACTGCAGACTCATACAATGACATTATGATACCTGAAGTCCATTTCTGACTTTAAACCAGAAGGGAGGGAGCACCAGGATGCAGATCTCCAGTTGTCTTGTGTGCTCCCTGAGGCATTTGGTGGGCCACTATGAGATATAGGAAGCTGGACTACATGGCCTATGGCCTGATCCAGCAGGGCTGTTCTTATGTTAAATCCATTTCTTAATACAGTAACATTAAATTTACCATGCTTACTACTGTTGCAGGGTTCCCATTCCAGCAACCATTCTGATTTGTCTCCAACTAGACATTTTGTCAACAAGTTTATCAATTCTAGTCAGGGGCAATCCAAGTCATCCAAAACAGCTCCAATCTGCCAGCCCATGTGTGCTCCAGCCCCAATTCACCTCTCACACAATCAAACTCCCACCCCTGCAAGCACTTTACCA
Source organism: Tiliqua scincoides (assembly GCF_035046505.1). NCBI lineage: Eukaryota > Metazoa > Chordata > Lepidosauria > Squamata > Scincidae > Tiliqua > Tiliqua scincoides. The sequence goes on from NC_089824.1 coordinate 143,522,912, forward strand.
TCCTCCTTCTCCACTGATAGGAGGAATCCTGAGAATGTAACTTCTCAGCTCCCAGCTTCTCCCTACCTGGCCACTTTACAAGTATCTGAGAAGGAAAGAAAATTTCATGGTGGTTCTAGCTCTTTTCCTGAGCACTCTCCTGGTAGTACTCAGGAACAGTTCACAGTGGTAGCAAAGTTGGAAAAGAAAAGCCCATCCTCCCCTAGGGTGTGCTAAGGAGAGCTCATAAGAAGAGGACAGGGCAACACATACAGCTACCAGGAAAGCAGCAGGCCAGGGGAGGTGGCACCTGGACACAAGGTGTACCTCACCAGATTGCTGCCAGCTGGACTGCTCCCAATTCTAGATTTAACATTGTGCTTTCCAGCAATTTATCTGGACATGTTAGGTTCACTCTAGGAACTAAAGGTAAGAAACAGCTGACTAGAAAAGCAATACAACAAAAAAAAGGGTGGATGATTACACTAGGATAGCAGTATTTTGTTGAGTGTGGTGGCAATTACCGAAACCACATACAGGGACACTGTCAGAAAGCATCTCCGCTATGTCAGAAGAAGAGTCTGGCCATGTTCCATATCTTTGTTTATATTTCAGGGCCTTTTTTCCATAACCTCATTGTCCCATTTTTGTAACATCCTAACACAGATGTTGAGAATCTATAATTCCAAGGGAAGAGGAATCTAATTTACTGACCTGAAATTAAATGCATATGCAAGAATCCTACATGTTTGTCCACAACAACAATCTTCTAGCCAGGGTGCAAATTAGATGGATGACTCTTCTTTCCAGTGTGGCTTTTACTTCCTGCAGATTGGAAATTGCCAATATAAAATATGTTATGCTTTATAGAAGTGACAAGAAACTGGCATGCCTCACAGTGCCAGATGACAAGTATCTTTTAAAACATGAATGTGAGAAGTTTGATCCCAGGAGTGACTCTCGCTAAGGCCAACAGTTGTTCTAAAGTGAAATTAAAAGAAATTTCTAAAAAAACCACACATGAAAACAATGTTTCAAGGAGTGCTTTCTATAAATAAGCTAGAGCTTTTATTCTAATTGCTTGCATATTGCTATTGTCATCTCACCATTTCACACTGAGTGCACTGGCTACAATCCTATATGCACTTCCCTGAGAAGCTTCCCCTGAGAAACTGGAAGTGATGTTTCTCAGCCTTCCGATGGTCTCACAAGGCCTTCGGATGATCAGGGAGGCCACGTGTGGCCTCTTCAGTCCTCCAAAAGCATCCACAAGGGAGGCAGCAGCACCAGGGCCAGGATCGCCACTGCTCCTCTTTCATGGTGAGCGTGAAAGCTCTTTCTTCTTCATGAGAGCTCTTTCTTCTGCCTCCTCTCTCTGGTCCCTTGCTAGCTTCACCCTTCCTGCCCCCCTCTCCCCTCAAACTTCCTCCTCATGTTCCACTGTCCACATTGTTCTTTCCTTTTTTTAGCCAGTCCCCTTTTGCCTCCTCATCTTCAATCTATCCTGCCATCCCTGCCTAATGTCTGCCTTTCTACTTTGGCCCCCTACATCCTTTTCCTCTCTGCCCTCCCCCCCCCCTTCCCTTCTACTTCAGCTTCTTTCTCTACCCCTTTGCCTCCTACTTCCTACAAGGAGTGTCCTTGCTTTCCTCCTCCTTTCTTTTTATACTTCCACCCTGCCATAACTCCTGCCCCCTCCCCTTCAGTGGAGGGCCAGACTCAGCCACCAAATCCCATGCTCTTTCACATTCAGTGGTGATGTCATCATCAGGTTGCTGCAGCCAGAAGCCACACAGCCTTGTGGTGCTTCAAGCTGTGCCAGACCATATGGCAGCAGATAGCTCTACAATTCCCTGGAAGTAGGTCCCATTGAATTGCAGGCCTTACTCCTGAGCAGACATGCATAGGATTCTGCTGTAAGACATTTTGCATCTCAAGTCAAAACTAGTGTCATTAAGGGTGCAATCCTAACCAACTTTCCAGCACCAAAGTAAGGGCAATGCAGCTGCTAGGTAAGGGAACAAACATTCCCTTACCTTGAGGACAGAGTGACCAGATGTTCTCTTTTTCTAGGACATGTCCTCTTTTTTAGCCTCATTTCCTGGAAAAGAACTTAAATGTCCTTCTTTTTCCTGTGAGCAGGCAGTGCATAACCTTCTTGTAATTAATAAATTATATGTAATATAGTTTTAAACACTACATTACTTATTATTTAAATTAACCACATGAAATCCATATGTGTGTGTTTTCAGCTTTTATTTTGCCATGTCCTACATTTTTCATGGATGTCCTACATTTTGGGGTGCCTTGTCCTCCTTCTGAGGTTAAGATATCTGGTCAACCTGCTTGGGGAAGCCTCTGTGACTGCCACCCAACTGCAGGATGCAACACATGCCCCATTGGCACAGCTATGTCAGTGCTGGAAAGTTGGTTAGGATTGGGCCCTAATACAGCTACCCTTCAGTCATTTGACCTCATAACATTTAGAAGCACAGAATGAAGCTGCCACACTCACTGTCACTCAGCTGGATTTTTTCATTAAAATTCACCCATTATTTCTGAAGCATATTGAAATTGATGCTTTTTTTTTTTTTTTTTTTTTTGCAAAGCTGCAAATCCTATTCCTCCTCTATAGTCTTTGACTTGATCTCAAGATATGGTTTGTCTTAAAATTCAGTATGGATATGATACGTTTACAAAGCCATTCTTCTGAAGGATGTTCACTGCTATGTTGAGCCCCATAATGATTTTGCTTGCACAACATATCTACCATATAAACCAATTTGACTGGAGAGACAATAAATCTTGTCTTTATTTATTTTGGCAATCATGATGAATGGTCGGTCTAACAAGAAATTCATAAGAAGCTAAGTATAATTATGGCCTTGTGTCATTATTGTTTTTTAAGCATTCTTTTTTGTGCCACAAAAGATTTTTCAGCTGTTTACTTCAACATTTTCACAGCTTCTGTTTCACTGCAGAAGAAGAAGGAGGCACATCCTGCCAGATGTCTTTTGAAAGAGCAATAGTGGTCCTGGATCTGGTTGTGGTGAAAAGCTAGAGAGATATAAAATGAAAGTGGTCAGAGCAGGATTGATCTCTGTAAATACTATTTCGCATCTGGGCAGCACCCACAAGTGTCCAAAATGCTTCATACTAATTCTCTTGTAATTCTTACAACGACCCTGATAGCAGTAGCGGCGGAAAGCATGGACAGGATTGGAGCCTCAGTCAGACAGGCACAACTTCCTCCCGCCTGCCTGCCCCAAGACCCAGGTCTTCCTCCCCCCAGCCGCAGCAGGAAAGCCTTCCTTTCACCCACCCACTCAGAGCCAATCCTTGGCACATTTACTCAGAGGTAAGTCCCAGTGTAGCCAATGGGGCTTACTCCCAGGAAGGTGTGGAGAGGATTGCAACTCAGAGCCCAAGCCTGTGCTGGTCTACTCAGAAGTAAGTCCCATTATAGCCAATGGGACTTACTCCCAGGAAAGTGGGGCTGGGACAGGCTCATGAGAGCCCAGCCCAGCTCAGGCATGTCTACTCAGAAGTAAGTCCCATTATAGCCAATGGGACTTACTCCCAGGAAATTGGGGCTAGGACAGGAGCCTGAGAGCCCACGCCAGCCCAGGCAGGTCTACTCAGAAGTAAGTCCCATTATACCCAATGGGGCTTACTCCAAGGTAAGTGCAGATAGGATTGGAGTCTCAGTCAGTCAGGTGCAACTTCCTCCCCCCTGCCTGCCCTGAGTTCTCCTTCTCCCACAATCAATGTGAACAGCTTCTCCACAGCCTCCTCCTCTCTCCCCCCCCCCCACAGTCGCTGGACCTGAGCTGTGCCACCAAACAAAACAGCGGGGGAAGGGGAGATGCCCCACCTCCCTTCACACGTGCAGGGCTCTCCTCAATGTAGCCCACTGCCCCCTGTGGCCCAATGTGCCTGGCTGGTGGGGCGTGCGCCAGTAGTGGCGTCTGCTTCTCCCCCCCACCCATGAGCCTGACGGGGCTGCAGGAGCAGCCCAGTGTAAGACCTCAGAGGGAATGGATGTGAAGTAGGAGGGAGCTGGTGCTGGGGGGGGAGGCAGCTTGGGAAATGTGGCAGATTTTTTATTTTTCACTTTTTTAAAAAGTTGGTGTGAAATCAAAACCCGGAAGTGATGTCACTTCTGGATGTGACATCACTTCCGGGGCGACATCCTGAGCTCTGCGCCGGGCAGCAGGATCGTTAGCTACACCACTGCCTGATAGCATTATCTCTATGTTGCAGGTGGGAAGCCAAAACTGAGAGGAAGTGCATAAGAAAAGTTACCTTATGAGTTCATGGCAGAAGTGAGATTTGAAGTGGAGAAGGATTGTGCTCCCAAGCCAGAAGAAACGGGTGGGACTGCCATTCCTATTGACAATGCCTTTCTACCTTTACTCTATGTCTCCTGTCTCCCCCCTTGCCATGTCATTCATTCATTCATTTACCTTTATTGGCATATGAGACATACAAACAAACAAAAAAGTAGCAATAAATAATACAAAAAGGTTACATAAGCATTACGCCCATTTTAACATTGATTGAAGATCAGAAGTTCAAAAAAATAGATTTTTTTATGCTTGACAGAGGCATCTTCACGAATTAGTATTATCTAAGTTAATAACTCTTGCAACACTGGACTTATATTAGTTTATACCAACTGGTTAAATGGAGGGAGAGCGCTGTGGCGCTGTATTGCCAGTTTTATAAAAGTTGCTAATTGGGTAATATGCGATTCATTAACTCCATTCAGCAAATGTTGTAGAATGAATTTATCAGGGTGTTCTGGAAATTTTGTGAGAATCGGGTCTAGGTGGAGAACATGAATATCCTTATAAAAATTGCAATACAATAACATGTGGGTCAGGCTACTGTCTTGCTGTTACATGGGCAAAGCCATGCTTCATACGGCACTGCAGTGAATCTTAGAATTAAAATGTTCAAGCGGAGCGTATTGCACCTCGCTAGGGTTAGGGCACTTCGCTCCTGTGGATTCTTCAGGAAAGGAGAATAGCTAGTCATTCCCAGCACAGTTGGTAGTAAACCAATACATAAAGGAGAACAGGTTTTTCATACTGCATCGTGTAATCCTTGCCATGTCAATAGTCATGTGCCTAACCTACAATCTATTTTTCAAATGAAGCAGGGAGCGTATGACAATAACTAAAGAGGTGACTGCAAGTGGGGTGGTGAGGCCTCTTCAGTGCCCAATTTTGCCTAACCTTTAGATGTCTCCCCTGGGTATTGTGTCAAACAAGGGCCTGGGAGGGTATACACTGATTCACCACTTTTCCTTTCCAAAAGGATATTGATTAACAATGAATTGTGCCCTATCTGTGCTCAGTATGCTACATATCCTTCAATTACTCAGTGATGATATTGAAGGGTTATGAAGCAGGTGCCCTAATGACCAAGTGCAACACTGAGTCAGCATTTTGGCTGTTTCCTGAGGATTTTCACTTCCCCAGTTTGTCTTTTGATGGACAGTATTACATGGACAGGGCATTCCCAATGGGCAGCTCTGTGCAGTTTTTGAAAAATTCATTGCAAAGCTGGAATAGGCACCGAGACACCAGACACACCAGGCGGGATATGCCGTCTCAATGATTTGCTGTTAATGTGCTGAAGTGCATCTGGACAGTACCAATTGTTATTAGAAGAATTTATTTAACTGACCAGGGAGCCTGGAGTTCACTTGGTCAGTAAGATAATTGAGGGCTTGAGTATCCAACTGACCTTTAAAGACATTTAGGGCGCAATCCTAACCCCTTATATCAGTGCTTTCCAGCACTGACATAAGGGCAATGCAGCTCTGAGGTAAGGGAACAAACATTCCCTTACTTTGAGGAGGCCTCTGTGAGTGACATCCAATGGCAGGATGCAGCACATGTCCCATTGGTACTGCTATGCTAGTGCTGGAAAGCACTGACATAAGGGGTTAGGATTGCGCCCTTAGTTTGATGCTGTAGGTTGCCTTTGGACAAGGTGGGAGCCTTGGTGGTCAGTCGTGCCTGGTCCTGGAAGGTCTCTCTTCAACAGTTACAAGAACTGATGGGGCATTTAAATTTTGCATGCAAAGTCATCATATTTGGAAGGGCTTTTGTAAGGCATCTGTGTGATGTCATGATGGGTGGGTGAGCACCATATCACTGCATTTGAACGTTGGCAGAGATGCTGGATGACTTGCACACTTAGTTAAAATTCCTGAGGGAATTCAGTGGGGATTTTTTGGGTGAGTAATTGTAAGTTACTTAGGACCCACTGCGGTTCATAATTAATGGTCAGTGAAGTTGTGGCCCATTTATAATCCAAAAATTCTTGTCTTATTGGAGTATATATGGACATAGTTTGCTAAAGCTATATATTGGCCAAGAATGCAGTGCTACCCTTGAGAGGAATAGAATTTGACCTTTCAGGCCAACATTCTAGTCACTGGATTTATTCTATTAACCTTTATAGCAACAATTACTAACATGAATAACTTGATAATGACCAAGTATGGATTGCTACAAAAAAGCCCATGACAGAAATGGGATCTGACTTTCAAGTACAATATTAGTCACCAGAGCACACATGTTTGACCTTCATAGCAAAATGTTCTGTTATGAATGTGTAGAGATTAATTTACTCAGAATATTAACTCTTTCTTTAAAAAGAAAACCTTGTATTCAGTTTTCCTATGGGTGAAAATTTACAGTTGCACATGTTTTATGGTTCCGCATATGAATTTTAGTTTCAGCTGTGCTAGTCACAAGAGACTGCAGCAGTACAACCACTCCAGATCACTAACTAGATACAAAACAGCTAGTCCAGGGACTTGGCAGTGCCACAACCCACCTCATCCTCTGATGTGGGTCACAACACTCTTGGTGCTGTTGGAGGCCTCTCCTGGCTTGGCAACCCGCTCTACAGGTCTCTGCAGGCCTCAGAATGACCCTCGAAGCCTCTGAAGCCACTTCCTGTTTTTGGAAGTGCATCAGAAGCGGCTTTCAATAACACAGGCCAACACACATTTTGCTTCCTTACACCAATTCCTGGGTATATCTGGGGTTCTGATTCCAAAAATGGCATCTGTTTTGCCCTATAACGTCTAGTTTTGGAGACATGGCATAGCCTCTTTAGTGAATGGTTCAAGCAGCTTCCTCATGAGGAAGCCTACACCATGGCTTCCTCATGACGAAGCTGCTTGAACCATTCACTAATGAAGCTATACTATATCTCCAAAACTAGACGTGAGAGGGCAAAACGGATGTCATTTTTGGAATTAGCACCCCAAATTCATATCAAACCACCATAAAGTTTGGGAAAAACTTTTCTGACCCTCAATTTTGTAGGCCTGTGTAATCAGAAGTGACTTGCTGAGGCTTCGGAGGGCCATTCTGAGGCCTGCAGAGGCCTGTATTGTTGGTTACCGGGCTGAGAGAGGTATCCAGTGGCTCTGGTGAGCACAGGGGCTTCTACTTGGAGCCAAACCAGTGCAAGGGCGTGCTGGTTGACCCAGACCACGACCCACTGTGCTTGGACTTGAGACCCACCAGTAGGTCGCAACCCACACTTTGGTAAGCGCTAAACTTGTTGCAAGGCTGAAGAAAGCAACTCAGAACGACTCGATACACAGGGATGTAGGTTCACAGACTTTTATTTGAATTGTATACAATCGGCCCACGGGACTCATGTCACAAAGCATGAGCCCCGTCTGAATGCTGGTCCTTAACCTTTATACCTCTCGCAGCACTCTGTCCTCAATTCTAGACTTCTCATTCGCTGAAGATTTGACATCATAGATGGGGCTAACTCGTGCAAAAGAGAGCGACTAAGATGATTACTGGGCTGGGGCACCTTCCTTATGAGGAAAGGCTACGGTGTTTGGGCCTCTTCAGCCTAGAACAGAGACGCCTGAGGGGGGACATGATTGAGACATACAAAATTATGCATGGGAAGGATAAAATGGATAGAGAGATGCTCTTTACACTCTCACATAACACCAGAACCAGGGGACATCCACTAAAATTGAGTGTTGGGTGGGTTAGGACAGACAAAAGAAAATATTTCTTTACTCAGCGTGTGGTTGGTCTGTGGAACTCCTTGCCACAGGATGTGGTGACGGCATCTGGCCTGGATGCCTTTAAAAGAGGATTGGACAAGTTTCTGGAGGAAAAATCCATTATGGGTTACAAGCCATGATGTGCATGTGCAACCTCCTGATTTTAGAAATGGGCTATGTCAGAATGCCAATGCAAGGGAGGGCACCAGGATGCAGATCTCTTGTTATCTGATGTGCTCCCTGGGGCATTTGGTGGGCCGCTGTGAGATACAGGAAGCTGGACTAGATGGGCCTATTCCCAGTGGGGCTGTTCTTATGTTCTTAATAGGCTAGAGATAACCTTAGAGACACCTCATACATGAGCTTCAAGTTACAGGTTTCCAAAAAAGATGAAATTAAACAATTAAACATGTTGAATTACAAAGTTTTCAAGAACCAGCAGGGGATGCTATAATATCATTTTATCCAGTACTGACCCTTACTCGCATCCATCAATCCAGTTAGGGACTGCCTTGACAGGTCTCCGTACCATTCTCATTAGAGAGATGACACAATGTACTTCAACTGGTACCATGATCTCTCTCTGCATGCCTTTCTCCTATGCTAATGTCAACACAGAAACACCTGTGAAGCCTTCCTGCAATGTTAAAGCTTTTGTCTGTTCTTAAGACTTTTCTAAAATCTAGCAGCAAAGGTTGCTTAAGACTTACTTCTAATTACTACTATGTCCCCATATATGTTGGTTACACTTTAGGGCAAAGACTATTTTACCTATATGTGTCTTTTCCTTTGAAAGCACGGAAGAATAACAATTTAAAACTATAAACAAATACAGGCAGACTGTCCTTGCTAAGACTGCCAAGTTGGGGCCTATCTGCTCATTACCTAGCCAGTTTATCTATTTGCATTTCAAGGTGTTTACGCCTAAGCAGCTCTGTGAGAATACAATTTTGCCTTCAAATGACATCAAACAGCCTCTTCTATACTTTTGCAGTGTGGCTTTTAAGATTTTGCACAAATGGTTCGTTACCCAGGTCGCTGTCACACTGGTTATTCTGTCACCTTCTGTCATATAACACAGCCTTTGAGGCCCCAAAGTCAGTCAGACCAACCTTATTGCTTTTAAAATCAAGCAGCTCTTTACCATTGTGTGTATGCTGTAGTATTACTGGGCTATCCAATGGCTCTAGGCTCAAAGGTCACCGTGCCTCAAACTAAGGCCCAATCTTATTCAACTTTCCAGCACTGGTGCAACCAAAATGCAGCCCCAAGGTAAGGGAAATGTTCCTATACCTTGAGGAGACCTCTGTGACTCTCCCCACCACAGGATGCAGGATGCACGCCCCATTGGCATGGCTACACTGGTCCTGGAAAATTGGATAGGATTGGGCCCTTAGTCAACACTGTATTAAATCATTCATACATAGCAGCAGGTACGTGCTGGAATCCCTAGCATGTATGCACTGCTAAAACAGAGACGCCTGCGTTGGCTCAGTCATGTCGTGAGAATAGATGATGGCCGGATCCCAAAGGATCTCCTCTATGGAGAACTCGTGCAAGGAAAGCGCCCTACAGGTAGACCACAGCTGCGATACAAGGACATCTGCAAGAGGGATCTGAAGGCCTTAGGAGTGGACCTCAACAGGTGGGAAACCCTGGCCTCTGAGCGGCCCGCTTGGAGGCAGGCTGTGCAGCATGGCCTTTCCCAGTTTGAAGAGACACTTGGCCAACAGTCTGAGGCTAAGAGGCAAAGAAGGAAGGCCCATAGCCAGGGAGGCAGACCAGGGACAGACTGCACTTGCTCCCGGTGTGGAAGGGATTGTCACTCCCGGATTGGCCTTTTCAGCCACACTATTCCAGAACCACCTTTCAGAGCGCGATACCATAGTCTTTCGAGACTGAAGGTTGCCAACACACATTAAATCATCAGCTGCCAACTATTAAAATAATTTATTTTCATTTGTCATCTGCATTTTAAACAGTCAATTAAATTTCTTAAATCTTATGCAGAATAATAGAAAAGTTATCACTCAGCATTAGAAAGAAAAGCCAACTGTAATATTTCTTTTCATTCGCTATGCCAGTAGCACTCCAAAACCAAAATGTACCTCAAAAAATAAGCAAGTGTGATCTGAACTAACATCTTTGCTGATTAAAACGCTTTAAAGTAATTTTTATGTTTTAATTTATTTTTTTATTGCTGCTGCTTGCCACAGGCTGGCTTTTAATGCCTATTTTATAGTTTAAAGTTTTATTTGTATTTTATAGTTTATGTATTTTATCTTTTATATATTTTAATTGTTTGTGAGCTGCCTTTAGTGCCCTTCGGGGAGAAAAGCAGGGTAAAAATCAAATAAATAATATGAATAATAATAAAACTTCCATCTGCTGTTTAATCAAGTAAAGCTGAAGTTGGGTAATCTTCCAGTTAAACCAACTAAAGATTGAAGCTTTAGTTAATGCTAGTAAATGCAGTTTGCATTCATTGGAAATCCTTTTGCCCTCCAATTCAGAGTTACTGAAGCACGTGAAGGGGAGGTTCTACAAGTATCCCCACTTTCTGATGGTTCGTTTTTCAACAATTCACTCTTTCAACACTTTTCAGTTAAACCCAGAAGTCATTCATTCAATGCATACTCTGCTCTTTCAACCTCTCTCTACTGTTCTAAAGGCTAGAATTGCTCCCCATGTTGATTTGCATATGATATGGTGATTCAAACTGTTTTGTTTGCGTGTGCTTGTGAGAGAGAGAGAGAGAGAGAGAGAGAGAGAGCACTTGCCAAATTTAGTTCCAGGTCTATTCCCATTCCTGAAGTCATTAATGAGAGTCCGTTTTCAGAAATCTTTGTGGGACAGCAGGAAATTGCAAGATAAAAAAGGCATTTGCAATTTGCTAGCTAAAAAAGCATTGGAAGCAACATTTGTAAACTTTAGAAAAAGACCAGGTTCCACTTTTCAACCATTTCTGCTTTTCACCACTGCTCCGGTCCCCAAACTGTCAAATTAGCGGGGGGGGGGGAGTGGAGGGGTGCCTGTATGCACATTGTGTTCCTGGATACCTTTGCAAACCTCCTGAAGTGAAACTGTGAAATTCCTACATCCCAAGATTCCATTCCAAGATTCCATTGGTATATAACTCAATTTACAGCAACTTCTATAAGATGCCTTCTAAAATTTCTATGATTTTTTACAACATTGTGAATAAAAGCACAAACTGCCAACACAATGAGGCAGAACGTTTACCATAATCTCATTTCAGCAGTGTAATTACAGTGTGGCAATAAGGGCTCTGGGTCACAAAAATATGAATATAGCCACAGAATAGGAATGAATATTTCTGTGATATATATTGACCATTAAATGTGGTTTACTGAAGGTAACAGGCTGGAGACAATGCTACTAATGCAGTGACACTTCTTCTCATTGGTACTCTACCTGCAGCCTCAGATCAAAGAGCTCCATCTTGGGTTTTTTAAAACATTCAAATAGCAGCTTCTGGGCCCTAGTGGAGGATTGGGGACCAGGTGTATGGGAGATATTTAACCTTGTCCCCTTATATTTTATCAGCAGTGCTGATAAAAATCATCCTTGCTTATTAGCATTAGACATTGCTGTTAGCTTTGAAAGGAAAACTCCTGTTGGTGCCAATGGGATCTTGTTTGAGCGATGCTTCTAGCATTACATTTTGTTTACTTGACATACTGCACAATCCTGTACTTACCCTTTGCTGGTGCAACAGCCCTTGTGCCAGCCTATGTTGCAAATGTGCCTTGAAGAATAGAGTAAGTAGCGCAGGCAGGATGGCCTGCACCAGGATGCTAGCGCTGCAACCAGGCCCGTGGATACTGGCAGGGGCAAGTTTTGAGCTGAGTGGTGCAGGAGCTGGGTGAGATTAGTGAGAGGGTATTTTGGAGAAAGGGAGGGGTGCTAAGGGGAAGGGAGAAACGAGGATGGCACAGGCCTAGGAAGAGGGCAGGAACAGAAAAGGTCTGTTTTGCCTTATCCTATCCTTCCTCTCAAGCCTTGTGACATTACCACCAGGCTTACTTAATTGTGCCTGCTAAATAGCTGGCACAGATCTGAGGAGCCCCATAGGGCAAACTGGGCTTTACCGGGCGTAAGGGGAAAAATATCCCCTTATCCTTGAGTATTCCTCTAACCTTATCCTAACCTGCACTGGATACACCACAGGCCATGCAGCCCAACTGTGCCAGCACAGGTTAGAATTGGGTTGACAGTAATTTTCAGCCCATTCTTACCTAACTGCTGCACCAAAGGCATAGGAACACTGGCATAGCATAAGCCAAATCCTATGCTGGCAGCTCTGCCATATTCAAAGGAAAGCACAAGGCGGGGCACCCAGCGCAGGTAAACAGGGCAGGTAAAAAAGAAGCAAGGCACAATAGAAAAGAAAAAGAAAACCACCACCAGCACAGCAACCAAGCCGTGCATCCACGCAGACCAGCTGGCAACCAAGTTCCATGTGCGCAGTGATCTCCTGGCAATGAAGACAGGCAAACTGCCAGGGGGCAGGTTGAAGTGAATAGAGATTGAATACTAGAAAAATATGTTTTGCCTTGCACACTTCAAGGACTTACTTTATTTAAAATATATATTTTTAAAATATAGCCTATTGTTTTCTAATACAATAGATAACATGTTTTATAATATCTGCTCACCTGTGCCCAGTGATCTTCTCTGTGTCAGGATATGTTGCACCTTCATCTTTTTGTAACATCAATACTTAGAAAGCAGCACTGTGTAGTATAGTGTTTCAAGGCTTTTTTTATCTGATCTCAGCACACAAAAATCATGCTCCCCCATGAGCACTTTTTCAAGTAAATTAAAACGGCATGCGAGGCAATGCAATTTACCAAGTGAAATGTGTGCTCAGCCTGGATTTTCCTTGAGGCTTTTCTCTAGGAAAAAAGGTGTTATCCATACAATGTCTTTTTCTATTAACACAGGCCACTCAAGCCCAGCTGCTTCTAATCAACAGATGCAATAAAATTGAGCCAAGCCCAACTGGAAAAAAGAATGGAAGAAGTTCTCCAGATTTCATATACCGTTGCTGAACACAGACTTCAAAGATTCTCTGCTCTCAGATCAGCGCATGATCTTCAATTTGGGTCACACTGCTCACAACAATTCAACTTGATTCTAAGATGCATTTTCTAGACACTCTTAGGAGATAAGCTGTGAAACTGATGCAGTATCATAACGAATCTGGCATCACTGAAAATAAAAACTACAACTTGTAAGGAAGATAGTTTCATCTGTGAAAATAGGGAGAGCTGCTTTGAACACTGCCATCTCAGTGTGATTGATTGCAGTTGCAAAACATGTCCTCCATCTGCTTCCACTCCCTGTGGAAACGGTAATTTTTGTAGGCCACATGTTTCCCAGATGTGTAGAACCTCCATGTGTAGAACAGTCCAGTTCACTTGCTGGCAGGGATATGAAGACGTCAGGAAGCCTGGACTCCACACAGCTGTACTAAATAAGTGCAGGTAAATATGACCACTTCTTCAGCATGGAACACCATCCCAAGGTTGAACTCCATGACAGGTCTCATGGGATTACGTCTAAGGGCCAAATTCTATCCAATTTTCTATCACCAGTGCAGCTAGGCCAATGGGGCACGCACTGCATCCTGCAGGGAGGGGGCAATCATGGAGGCTTCCTCCAGATAAGGGAACATTTGTTCCCTTTCCTCAAGGCTGCATTGCGGCTGCACCAGCACTGGAAAGTTAGATAGGATTGGGCCCTAAGTCATCCTTACAAAATGAAATGGATGTGAAACCTATCCACAATAGATTTTTATTAGGTTATTGTCCAGATCTACAGCTACAATGTAATACATGGGTTCCTAGGAGTAAGCCCCGCTGAACATAATAAGACTTCTGAGAAGACAAACATACAGGATTGGTCTATATATTTTGGCCCTTTGGTAATGAATATATGCAAAAAGATCTCTGCGTTTTCCCTACATTTTTCCTCATTTCCCCTGTTTTTAAACCATTCTCACTACCCAGGGACCTCTATGATGCTTCAGTGTCCTACACTAGGGTACAAGAGCCTCTTTGAATTCAGCACCACTACGGAAGGATCTCCTAGATCCGACAGGTTGTTTTGTGGATTCAGAGCCTTCTTGTCTGGGTTCCCCAAGATTAAGAAGAACAGGTTGTAGCCAGACCTCCTGCTGAGTTGGCATAGGCCAGCCAATTGGGTATTGACCTGGACAGTTCCCCTGTCCAGATCAAGGGGCAAGCAAAGGTGCCTAGATGGTTACAAATAGTCCAACTGGATGAACAAATGACGTCAACCCCAGGTTTTATCATGCCACACACAGTGCTGCTTGGATGGGTTGCACCAGTCTGGCATTGGAAACTGCTGCTGTTTCACCAGAAGGCATGCCCACTTATCATGTGAGTGCAGGTACCAGACTTCTGAATAGTACAAGTAAGAAAGAGAAGGTCAAGGTTTTAACCTCCATGTCCACCTTTGTCAGCAACCTCCCTTCCTTGTTTTTGTACCTCCTAATTACTGGTTGAACCATGCCTCATTTCCCCCATTGCTTTTCCCCATCTGTTGTTGTGTTTCTTCAGCCCTTGCAATAAACTCCTTCTATTTCTTACTGATTACCTGTCTAGCATGAGGTCACTAGTGAGGGAGCGGGTTGTCACACTTTCCAGACCACCCCAGTTTTGCTGCTGTTTGGTTTTAAGTGGCAACCATTGGACTTAGGGGATCCTTGTTAACCTGGCAGGCTTTCCCAAGGCAGCCTCTTTCTGACTGGGCTTCCTTGGGTAGTAGAAGCAAAAGTGATTGTGTTTCCCAGTTAGTCCAGATTGACCAGTAGGAAAAGTAGAGTGGGGAGAACAAGGGAGAAAGGGCCATTGTTAACCACTAGGTGCTGCGTCCCTATTGCCCTTTGTTCCCCTTCACCACAGAAAAAAAAATCACCCAAGCATGTGAAGTTGCTATTATTTCCACTTTAAATAACTTGAATGATGGCAGAATGACTTCCTCAAGACTGTGCAGTGGACCAGAGCTCTTCCTGTCCTCTACTGCCATGTTTTTCCATCTGTCCTGTGATCCGTAGAACTACACTTATTTGAACAAGAACGGCTCCATTTTGCTGTAACTGATGACAAGTCAGTATATTTTTGGAGGAAAAGACAACTTTTTCTGACCTTTTAGGTTCACACCTCTCCAATTTTCCATTCCGAGCACTTAGCAGGCCCTGAAATCAGATAACACATGGCGACTTGGTGAATCATTCTTGAGAAGGACTATATTTACTTGACATTATAGAGACATGTCTCAACTCTCTTCCCCATACAGACCTGAGAAGGCATCTAAACAGCATGATTGATTTTTGCAGGGATGCTTCTTTTGCCACCCATGCTGTCAGAATATCGACAATTTTGAGGTATCAGGTAGAATGGACTTTTCACAAGTGTGTCTTACTTGGCTTAATGGGTTCTGTGACTGCATAGCAGCCACTTGCACATGTTCTGTTCGTAGGATAGATTTTGTCATTCTATTTCTGCCTGCATCCACCTCTGACTCGAGCTGCTTTTTCAGCAATTATGCACAACTGCTTCTGTTCTCACATTCGAGCAGCTAAGAGGTATGAAACAAAGAGAACCTTATTGAACAGTTCCCGGCTTCTCAGCAACGACCACAATCGGCTGACACATGTGTACCAGAAAGAGGCAAATGGCAGCATCTTGAATGACAAACGCCTCCTTGTAGCCTGGCACAAAAAGTACAAGAGAGGTCTCCAGGTCCCTGAGTTCAAAACTTGTGCTGCTTGACACTTTTGAGTTATTTCCTACTGGCACAAAAGAAATTAGTTTTGACCAACATTCTAAGAAAATGTGGAAGTTTGAAGTTAACAGCAGGTATGAGGAGGCTCAGGCCCAAAGGCAGACAGCAGTTAGTATGTGCAAGTGGGCAAGTGAACAGCAGTTGAAGACACCCCCCACCACCACCACCACTGATGGAGAGAAGAAAGAGGACTTACTAGCATCTCTACCAGTGAAGATCCTGTTGAGAAACACCCGCCCAAGCCTGGAGTTTCCATAACCTAAAACATTAAGCGTGAAAGCTAGTAAAATGCAGAAACCTTGAAGCTAATTTTGTTTGTACAGAGAAAAATGTTTTACTACTAATAAGGCACAGAGCATCTCAATGGCACCTGAAGCCATTTTTACATTTCTAGAGGACTGTGGTTAGTGTGCAGCTGTACCCTTAGGCAGACCAACTAGGCAAGCAGTGAGGTGGTCAATTCTGCAAATGACAAAAAACTACTCCGCATGGTAAGAACCAAAACATGTTCTATACAGTGTTCCAAAAATATGTCCAAACTGGATGAATGGGCAGCCAAATGGCAAATGCTATTCAGTGTTCATAAGTGTAAAGTGATGCACATTAGAGCAAAAACAAAAAAGCCAGCATCACACATATTTATTCTACTTTTATTCCGGCTTCTGTGATGGCTACCTCCAGGTTCAGTATCATGCCTTTGAATACCAGTTGCAAGGAAGCATGGTGGGAGAGCGGTGTGCCTTTCTTTCCTGCTTGTGGGCTTCCCAGAGAGCCCTGTGGAAACAGAATGCTGGACTATGTGGGCTTCTGGCCTGATCCAGCAAAGCTTTTCTTATGTTCTTAGAAATATTTTAATGTTCCTTGTTCTTCTAGTCATCACAAGTTTTAAAAACACTACTGCTAGTATTCTTTCTAGTTTTTGTTGGCATTTCAGTGTAACAAAAATCTCCTGGGGGAAATTTAAGTAATGCTGTCTGTGAATCTCCAATCTTCAGACACACTTGTATGTAGTCCAGCGTTGGAAGTATAATAAGGAAAAACTGAACAAGAAGTGGGCTTATTCATGTGTTTACACATAGTCTGACGCATTTGTATTCAGGCATTACAAAGACCTGATTAGGTTAGAGGTCGAATCCATGCTGCTTATTTCAAACAACAGTGGGGCTGCATCAGTACGGGGCCATGCAAAATAATTAGTCATTATCACTGCTTTCTGGGAAACCTGTCATTAAAGGCAGCAGCAAATGCACAGTCAGAAGTCCAAACAGATAGTGGTGCAGACATGAAAATGGAAATGATCACTCACCCTGCAGAACTGGACACAGAAACACAGTGGGAAAGGATGTGAGCCCTTGCATTAAAAAATAAAACTTGGCTCAGATTACTGAAGAAAGGTTCTATGACCTCTTTTTTTAATGATTTATCTAGCCATGTCCTTCTGCACAGTCTAGGGCAGTGATTCCCAAATGTTTTTGATTGGCAGCTCCCTTGATCTACTAGGCCACTGGTAGCTCCCCATTAGTACTACAATCCTATACATTGTATAGGGTGGTGGTATTTTGCGCAGATTCCTCAGCTCCTCTGGCTGGTTTCTGCATTTGGAAACGACTGGTCTAAGGGAAAACAGGTCAGAGAAAACCTCAACCTCTTATCTTTTCTGTTGACTCTCTGAGCTTCGGTTTATAGAAGATAATGGTAATTTGGTTAGAAGAAAACCAGGGAGTGGACATCTGAATTTTATTAAGAGCCTCCCATTCTCCTTCACCATCCTTAATTCAATCACTGATAACTCCAGAATTCATAGCTTTGGACAAAGAATAGCAAATTAACATGATAATATGAGCATGTGGACATCCTGACACAAAAGGATCAGCAATGTAAAATTCAAAGTTGCCCAGTCAACCTAGAAGAAGTTGTAAGGCCTTCAAGAAGGATGGGGAGAAGCACTTTTGAATGTTTATAGAATGCTCTTTCTATGCATATGGAAGTGTCCTGAAAAACTGCACATCATAATTTGCTCCCTGCTAATTAGGCAAGAGGCACCTTCTAAGTGGTGGTTCTCTTTTATTGAACAGAAAAAGAACTATTAGCCCTTTTCATCCCAGCATAGTACCTTTTCCAGTAGCTGTTTGCTTATATGATTTTTCAGACTGTGAATTTTGACTCTAACAGTGTCTTACATTTTGTAAGTTAGAGAAAACCTGAACAAAGAACTCTTCTTCATGGAGTTTGACAAGCATGTATTCAGAAATAAGTCCCATAGTGTTCAATGGGGCTTCCTCCCAGGAAAGCGTGTATAGTAGCCATTTTTAACCACTGTGCCATGGCACATTGGAGCGCTGTGAGTGGTCCACAGGTGTGTCACAGGAATTTGGGGGAAGGTCATTTATTAATAGGGCCAATCGACCATATGAGCCCCCCCACTGGCAGCATAGTGTGCATTGTCAATTGTCAAAAACTTGATGGTGTGCTTTAACAATTCCTTGTCAGTATGCTGTGAGATGAAAAAGGTTGAAAATTGCTGGTGTATAAGATTGAAGCCTTTATTAGATAACTGACAATGTACACGTGCACCCAATAAGCTGGAACAGAGAGGCCAAGCTGCAGACCATCGCTATCCAAACAGTCTTCATCTCAAACAATTAAACAAGCAAAATTACATACTTATATACACAAGGTGTTTACTACCAAAGCTGTTAAAGCTTTGGCTTATATAGTGATGCACCAATGCTAACTAATTAGCTACACCTAATTAGGTGGGGGCTACAATAACAAAGTGCTTCCACCATACAAATTTGGGTCATCTTACTGATAAGACCCAAGTTTGCAGGGGCTAGCTCTGTAATTAAAATACATTGGAATGTAAGCTCATTAGTTCATAAGCAAAAACAACCAAGCAGTGTGCACATCTTTTGAGCCATTTTACTTCCAGGAGCCTGGTTCTGCTTAAAGACACATAGGCCAGGGAAATAAAATGGAGGAAACATTATGCCTGAGTAATACACCAATCATGAAAGCCAACCCTCACTTTTAGTTGTCTGTAGTCCTATCCACCTTGACATCAAACAAGAAGTGTCTGAATACCATATAAAGTGCATGAATGATACACACTCTCAAAGCTTGACCAAGCAGAACTTGGTCTACAACACTTTTTGAACCATCTAGATCAGTGTTTCTCAATGTGTGCTCCTGGGAGCCCTGGGGCCCCTTGGGATCCCTTCAGGGATCCTACAAGCATATCGTAAGAGGCTGCCATCTTCCTCCTGCCCAGTTATCTTGTCCGTCCCTCCTGCCTCTCCTGTTTATGGCTTCCTCATTCCCCTCCTGTTCTGGATCTTCACCAGTATGCAGTGTTGGGCTGAGCACTGCTCTATTCCTTGCATGCACCAGCATTCTGGGACTCCCCAAGACTCTGTGCATGTGCCACACAGTCCTTTGAGGAATGTAAAGTATTCCAGAGACTGAAAAGTTCAAGAACTGAAACTTTCAGTTCAGTCTAGTCCTAGCACGCTGAAACTTTCATGATTCTGTCATCTTTGAGAAGCTGGTGAATGTTACTCTGAGGGCGCAGTCCCAACCCCATATGTCAGTGCTTTCCAGCACTGGCATAGAGGTGCCAATGGGACGTGTGCTGCTTCCTGCAGTTGGGCGTCACTCACGGAGGCCTCTTCAAAGTAAGGGAATGCTTGTTCCCTTACTGCTGCATTGCCCTTATGCAATTAAGCTGCATTGCCCTTATGTCAGTGCTGGAAAGCACTGACATAAGGGGTTAGGATTGTGCCCTGAGTGACAGAACACTCTCTCCCCCCCCCTTTCTGTATAACCTGTCAGTAGTAAGGCCCATATGATTTATCTACAAGCTCAGCTTTATCCTTTCACCTGAAGTTCATTTACAACGTTACTGTGAGTCCTATGTCTTCACATCTCTTCAAGGGTGGAACAGTTCTAGACTCAGACAACCACATTAACAAAGGTAGTTCTTAGGTATGTTGCGCTTGTTATTTTACTAATCTATTTTTTTTCCTCCCCTGGGCCTTATAACTCAGAATAAACTGAGTTACTGGAAGAAATCTAGTATGTGCTACCAGTCTCACATATCCAATACACTTGGATAATCATAAAAATTATTCTTTGCTACAAGTCCTACATGAAAAGGGCAAATGAACCTTTATTGACCAAGCAGCATGTGTTGCAGAAAGGATCGTTTTAATGAGGTAGAAATCTAGTAATGCTCTCAATGATTCAGGCCTGGATAGTTTGGGTAGTAGAATTATTGGCTCATGAAAAGGCCATTTAAGAAAAGAGGTCTGCTCAGGAACTGAAAGGAAATTTGTACTTCTTTTATGGTTTAATTGATGCAAGTGGCTATTAAATGGTTCGTATGAAATGTTTTCCTGCATGCATTACTACATCTAATAACTTTTAGAGATACTATGCAACCTGTTTAAATTTAAGAGACTTTTTCCTTCTGAGTGTTTTGCACATTTTGAAATATTAAATTTACAACTTTCTGTAAAAAGAAAAATACTGATTTTAATGCGCTTGCAAAATTTTAGGCAGCACATCACTAATCATTTTAGAGCAGGGTTTTCCAAACCCTGGCCCATTGGTCAGATGCAGGTTTTGGACTAAGCCATCTGCCCTGTGAGTGGACCTTACCATTCCATCAGGTCGCTGCATGTCTTTCACCTTGTTTGGGGGACAGGGATGCTCTGTGCAGTCGCTTCTGCCCAGATGTCCTGTTGCACAGCCTTCTGGGATGCTGTGCAACAGATGCGACCTCCCACAGCATCCCTGACCCTCAAACGTGGTGAAAGACACACAGCAACTCAGCGGAATGGTAAGCTGCAATCAGAACGGGGACCACATTTTTGTTACGCAGTGGTCGCGAGTTTGGCAACTACTGCTTAGAGCATGCACTACCTGGAAACAACTCTGTATCCAAGTATCCAAGCCTTGGTTGTTGATTTCCAACTGATTCCCCCCTCCCGCCAAAAAAGATTAACCACAAATAAAAAACTAAACCATGGTGTCTTTTTGACTTTCATCCAGTCTTACGGAAGCTGCTTATCTGCAAGTAGCTCTCTTAAAACAGAGACATGTATAAGTGATGTGTGCATCTTCCTCAAAGAACAATTTCCCAGAGTGGGCCATCATTAGAAAGACTTGTGGCAATTGTCCACTACTCATATGTTTGGGCCATTGAAACATCTTTCCAGCCACACAGGAGCTATTCATGGGTAGAGATATACAACTGGTAAGAGGTTTAAAGGACACTAGAAGGGCTGCTAAAATAGTGTGGTAATTTGCCAACAATTTATAGCCCTATTCATGTGCTCATCATCCGTGGCCATGAATGGGGCAAACAGGAACACATAAGTCAGACATACCATGGCCCCAGAGCACCCCTGCATTCAGCACTTGTCTGCAAGGGAAAGTGCTGAGCATGAACAGAGATTCTGGCTGTCCAGACCAAGTGCTGAGCCCAGGGGTACCCAGGAGAGTGGACAGGGAGCATAGGGAGCATAAACATATGAATAGGGCTTCTATGTAGATGTCCATCATTCAACAGGAGGTCAAAAAGGCTCTTTTAGATAGTCATCCTTGCTTACCAACATTGAAATTAAGAGGTTTCTCTCATGCAAGATGTGTCAATGTCAAGGGCCCGATCCTGACCTGTGTGCACTGGCTCACTGCTTGTGCGCAGTGTTGCAAACATGCCGTAAGGCATGCCTGTGACACGTTTCACCCAGCCAACGTGGGCACTGGCTCAGCACAAGCCCACCCTGAACCAGCGCCGGGTGGAGGACAGGCAACCGCTGCTTGCAGCTCCAGGTAAGCTCTGGGCAGCGAAAAGTGGGGGCATGGGGGGAGGCGTTCCAGGGCAGAGGGAGGGTGGAGAGGTGGCATGAGAGGGAGTGGGGCAGGACTGGTGGAGCTCAACTGGAGCCCCACATCAGGCCTCTTAGCCAGACACGGGACTGTGCCTGCTAAATAGCCAGTGCAGAGTCTCCCCATTGTGGAGCTACTTTCCTTACGCAGGGAAAGGGGGCCAATATCCCCTTCCCCTGAGGAACTGCTAGCAGCTGCCCGACCTGCTCAGGATGCCACGGCAGCTATTTTGGCACTGTGGTAGCCCAGCACTCTGGTCAGCTCAGGATTGGGCTGTAAGGTTGCTTACATGGCAAGAATCTGATAAGGAAGCATTTCGTTAGAGGTCCCCATTCTACATGCAATGTAGATGCAATGTAGGATGCCACGGCAGCTATTTTGGCACTATGGTAGCCCAGCGCTCTGGTCAGCTCAGGATTGGGCTGTAAGGTTGCTTACATGGCAAGAATCTGATAAAGAAGCATTTCGTTAGAGGTCCCCATTCTACATGCAAAGTAAAATGCAACTGCGTCCCCGTCTAGAGATCATCTCTAGATTTTACAGCCCTTATTCATGGTCATAACAAAGTAGCAAGCAGGCAGGTCAATATTTCTTTTATCACTGTTTCATTCTACAAATGAAAACTTTAGTCTGAGACATAACCTGTCCAAATACACAGGACATTTATGGCTGAGTAAGGACTGAAACCAAGCTTTGCAAAAGCCAGAATTCCATCCACTGCACTACTGGAAATCTAACTTTTCCAATTTTCTTTTTCTCTCCCTGAACAAAGTCACCTAATAGTATGCTTTAAAGAGTGAGTGCAACGGTTCCAGGAAGAACCGTTCTGAGATGTGTCAATGTGCTACAGGATTTTAAACTCTGCTGTGTTTTGCTCACAGCTAATAAAACTACTTCTGTCAATATCTGAAAGGTCTCTAATGGGAATTCCTGAAGACTTCTTTATTTGCAGTGAAAGTTTCCCAGCTCTTACTGTGCAATCACTCTCCATGAGTGTATATGTTTTAAAAAACTGAACATATTACATATCATAAATCAGTCTTCAAAAGTTTCTTAGGACTAAACATGTGTATTAACACAAAGCATGAAAGTTTTCTTATGTTGGAACTATCTCTTTCTTCTAATCCAGCTGTCAATACTTAGTTTTCTTCTGGGTATTTAACCTGGAACGTGCAGCCTCAGGCTCTGCAATGACCGCAGCACTTAAGAAGGTATGTTTCAGGCTCCTTGTTCTTCTCAGATCTCTGCCAGTCTTTATCATCACATGATAAATACATAGTAACAGCTTTCATTTTATTCCTTAAGGACTGAGAGCAAAATGTACTTCAAGGAGATACATTTCCTCACATAAGAGATCCTGAACGGCTTCAATATGTATGTTTGCACTTTCTTTGATTTCTTCCTGCCTTGATTCATGCATAGGGGCCTCATCTCCTCAACTGCAGCAGCACATGAACAGAAGTGTTCCATTGTGCCAGAAATGACCTTGGACAAGCTGCTGCTGCAGGCCTGAAGTTCGCAATGACAGGTTTTGCTTTTCCATCACATTTCTTGGTACCTCCTGGTGTTTTTCTTTTTAACTGTCTTCTCAGAATCCAAACATTTATACTCCACTAAAACAGCTCATCAGCACTTTGCTCTTCATATCATCTTTTTTCAGGGTTCGTTCTAGAGGTTGGCAAGGCTAACATTTATCAAGATGCCAAAAGAATTGTTTGTACATCCCACATCTTCCAGGTTAAGAAAATCCACAGTGCATGCCTTACCCAGCAGTTCCCAAAATCTGCCTGAGTTGTGCATCCAGTAGTCAAATTCTAAACCACAAGGGTCAACCATTGTTATGCAGTGCTCTGCATAAATATAGATTGGGTCCTCTGTATCCATGGATTCTGCATCCACAGATGTAACCAACTGCAGATTGCAAATATTTAAAGAATTCCCCTCACTTTCTCCTCCTTGACTGCCAGTGCTGTCCTTTGAAGCTCAACATGTGCAACTGCAGGCTCTAACTCATCTCACCCAGCAGCTCCCTCCAGGCCAGAGATGCTTTGGCACAGAAGCAGCCAATCAGCCTGTCACTCAGGCTGCCTCTGGGCCTTAAAGGCCACCACCTAAAAATACAATACTTTGCCATTTTTATATAGGAACTTGAGCATCCATGTTTTTGGGAGTCCATGAGGATTACTGGAACCAAAGCCCCATGGATATTAACAGCCCATTATACAGTGATTTGCTATCATAAACTGCAGATTTCATATTTTGCAAATCTTCTTGAAGTCATAGGGACACAGCTCTGGGGAAGGGGATATAAAGGAATCTTGTTATAAGCTACTAGAGTGCTATGTCTGAGCTAACCATCGGTGGCAGAGAGGAGTTGCCATCAAGTGGAGCTTGGGAGGTGGAGGGCCAGAGAGAGGTCAGACCAGGAAGGAATCCAGCTGGAGTTCTATGAAAGACTAGAACTATTCAATTGTAAAAATCCCTACGGGGGGGGGGGGGGAGATTGAGAACA
The DNA here is from genome assembly GCF_035046505.1 of Tiliqua scincoides. Lineage (NCBI taxonomy): Eukaryota > Metazoa > Chordata > Lepidosauria > Squamata > Scincidae > Tiliqua > Tiliqua scincoides. The sequence goes on from NC_089824.1 coordinate 143,547,193, forward strand.
GCCTGCCTATGTAAACTATCTTGGATTAAAGTCTAAGGAGAAATCTGACGACCAAAGAAAAGCGGTATATAAATACCTGTATAAATAAATAAATATCTCCCAGACTGCCTTTTCAACCTTTTCAAAGAGGCTGCACCTACCAATGATGCAAACAATATTTTAAATTCTTACTAAAATGTTCTCAGAACAATGCAAACTTGAAGAGGGAGAGAGGTGGCACTCCTTATTTATCACTTGCATAATCATTCACATTTGACATGCTGAATGGAATCTGGAGTTTGGACCAGGATAATTTTTCTGAACTACAAACCATTGCTGTCTGAACTTTTTAATCACACATTTTCACTCTAATAGACATTCTAAATGTGTGTTTATCCTGGACTCTCACCAGCCTCGTTTAATGCACATATCTTAATATTTTCATGCCATACTTAACAAGGTGACTTCAGCACACCAGCAGCACAATCCAATACAATTTCATTCAGATGTTCTTTCCACTGTGTTCAGCTGGGCTTACTCCTACAAAATCATGCACAGGATTGCAGCCTAACAGTCCAATCCTATCAACCACCCCGCCAATGCAGCTGTGCTACCAAAGTGTGCACTGCATTCTGTGGGGGGTGATACAGTCCCAGATGTCTCCCAGATGAAGGAAATATTCGTTCATTCACCTGGAAGTAAGACTCCATTGCCTGAATGGATCTACTCAGACCTGTGCCAATGATTTAGCTGGTACTTCTGAGTGAACCCAGAAAAGTGAATCAAGACTGGGACAGGGGATAGGATATTGGCGGCACTACGGCCACCACCCCTTCCCAGCCTTCATCTACACCCCTCCCCAAACCATTCTCCTTTCCATTCTTCCCACTCCCTGTTCCCTTCCCTCCCCTGCATTACCAGTACCAGGACCCCTTTCCAGATTGTAGGCACGTAGCCTTGACCTCTCACTTCGTATGGTATGATGTGTCATGTTTTGCGACAGCTATAAAGAACTCTGCACCACCAGAACTCTAGTTCCTGTAGTGCAAGGCCCCCACAGGATTGGGCCATAAGTCATAGAATAGGTCCATAAATCAATGATGGCAACAAACAACAGCAAAAGCTCTGTTTCTGTTGTATTATTTCGCTTTCTTTATCATCCAAGCATAGCTACATTTTATACTTCCCAGTTCTTGTGTACAAATTGTTTTTCAAATCAGAATGGGAGTGTTGCTATTTGATAGCAAACAAACAAAACTGTCATCTGACAGCAATAAAGTCTTTTCTGTCTCTTTATAAAGTTGTTTGCTGTTTTGTTTAAATTGAGTGCAACCCAGTCAAAGCCAGAAATACTGATCGGTTGCCTAACTGTATTATTTCTTAAGCTGATAAGTGATGTCAGTAGCAAAAGATCCATTCTTTCCAATAGTACAGGATCAGACTGTTGGCCTGATATTCCTAGATTTGATGTTGTGCAACATTACTTGGCTGCATAGTTTCAATCACCGCAGCTGTGGTGATGAACAATGCACAGTTTGTGTTTTATAGTGTAGGAAGAGGTGTGTTGAAAGCATTAGCCGCCTTGGAATTTTGCCAGTGCTGACCAGCAATGAATCACGCTCTCTAGAGCAGGATGGAAAGAAGCGATGGAAAGAAACAGCTAAAATTTGTCAGCAATTTGACAAGGAAAAACATCAAACAAAATTTTAAAAGAAAATAAAATGTCTTTGTGTGAATATACTTTTTTTTGTTATATAGCACTCATCTAGAATACTGTACATTATTCAGAAATAACATCACACTATTTGAGATCACAATGGGAGATCCACAGTGTGCATAAGGAGAGGTACATATCATCATCTGTCTTACCTAAAAAATGGTGCATGCAGTTGCATCCAGATTAAGCCAACTCCACTGTGACCTTTGTTGATTCATTCCTCTTCCAAACAGCAGCCAGAATGCAACATCACACACACACACACACACACACACACACACACACACACACACACACACACACCCCGCAGTATTAAAATACTGGAATTGGAACCAACTAAAAATGTATTCTGTCCAACCTGTCTGTGAGCAAGAACCATAGGCTCTTCATTCTTCTTATATCAATCTATGCAATCCAGTTTATGGTATGCCACAAGAAGGAAATAAGGTATGTTGCAAAAAAGGACTCACAAGGCAAAACTCCAGATTACTCAAGCAAGTGAGCCAAGCTCATTGGAACAGGGTGACTGGGGAACCAAGGATAACATTTTCTTACCTTCACCAAACAGAGAAATCAATGAGACTTAAGACATGAATGTGTGTGCAGGAGTCTTGTACTGGTAGTGCAGAAAGAACCCTTTAGAGCAGAGTTAACAAACTTAACTTTGTTCAAGGTGCCCTTTGTGTCACAGTAATTCCTTTACAGTGCCCCTACAATCCCATCACTGTCTTAGTGACCAATCCTATCTATTCCCTGCCTCCCCACACTGACGCAGCAATGTCAAAATGGCTAACGCTACATCCCACGGGGCAGTTGTGGAGATCTCCTCTGAGCAAAGGAACATTTGTTCCCTTACAAGGTGGGTAAGTCTCTACCGTGCACAAGGGGGGAGGGGGGAGTCTACTCGGACCTGCACTAGCTAATTCCCTGGCACAGGTCCAGATGGACCCATGCTGCAGGATCAGGCCCAGGAAGGAGGCTAGGATTTGGCAGCCACTGTCAAACCCCCTTTCCAGATCTGATCTGCCCATCCCCCATCACCATCATTTTTTCTGCGCTGAAATACCTTCCTATAAACACTCCATCTGACTGACCCACATCAAAAATATTCCTGCTATGTGACTTTTCTTTTGTTCATCTTATCCAGTTCTGCTATTAATTTGCAAGTGGTTCTCCATGTACTTGGCAGAACTGTAAGTTTTCCATAGTGTACTCTCCCAGTTGCTCTTTGTGCCTTTGATTTTTCTGTTTTATTTATTATGCCAATCCTATTTTCCTCTTCCATTTTTTTTAAGAACATAAGAACAGCCCTGATGGATCAGGCCATAGGCCCATCTAGTCCAGCTTCCTGTATCTCACAGTGGCCCCACCAAATGCCCCAGGGAGCACACCTGATAACAAGAGACCTGCATCCCGGTGCCCTCCCTTGCATCTGACATAGCCCATTTCTAAAATCAGGAGATTTATTTTTGCACTTTTGCACTTTCTCTGGCTGCCACATGTTTGAGCAAACATTTCTTGGAAGAAATGTTTTTGACATAATTCTGGGCTATATTGGTGAATGGTAAAAACTTGGAAAGTCTTTGATAGATCTTGGGTGTTTTCCCCCCTGACCAAAGCTCTTTTACACAGTCCCATCAACCTGATTTGCCTCAGTCACCCAGAAACAAAAATGTTGAATATGTATTTTATATTTGGTTTTTGTATTCTAGAGATTCTCAAACATTTTTCTGAATCTCTCTTTATCTCTCATTGCATCAAATGAAAAAAAAACTGCATAAGACATCCACTCTACTTTGAAATTTTCCAACTTCAAGAGAACTGTGAAGACTGTTTGATAAAAACAACAGCCCATATAAGCAAGACTCTTAAGGCATTTCTAAAACTAACAAACTTACTGTGACACAGACTTTCATGGACCACAGCCCATTATAGCACAAAACATTTGTTAAGGGTTCTATCCAGCACGTACAGAAAAACTAGCTAGGAACTTTCTGGGACCTTCTCCCCCACAACATCCTTGCATGACTCCTGAAAACCCTCTCCTGAAGGCCAGGAAACACTTTGGAACAATATGGGATGCCATATTGAAGGCTGTTGACAGGGGAAAGATTGGCAAAGACTGGCACACACACACCCAGATACAAGTGCCTTCCACTTGATCAGATCAAGGTTAGGATGCTACCTACTATCTTTCAAAAACTCATCTTTTGCAATTGACTGCAACATGGCTAACATGGCTATCCTTCTGGAATAATTTGTTCCTGTGTAAGGCAGGCTTTACATAGCCCTCTGCTCTCCAACTGCAGGCCAGTCATAAAATATGCAATTGCGCTGTATGTAAACCTAACTGTAACCCCTTGGCCTGTTTTAAATTATTAACTACAAGGTCTTCACTGATGTATACTGATGTGTAAACTGAATGCATGAAGGGAGAACGCCGTTGCAATCTCTCTTATAGGAATTAATTCAAGTTTAGTTGTAACCATATAATTCAAAATCAGTTAAAGACACTGATAATGGTAGGTGTCTATTATACTTCTGGAGCCATTCCCATTTCAGACAACTGGGGGGAAAAATTCATTTCATGTGAAAAAAATACTATAGAAAAAGCTAAACTGATTGTTAAGGGTTCCTTATCTTTCATCAGCATGGACAGACACGTCAACATGTTTTGCTCTGTTTCAGGGCATGCTCCCAATGAGCCGTTCTGCAGAAGTCTTCTCTTGAGCAATATTATTATTATGATTGCAAATACTTCAACTGCTAGTGCAATAAAAACATCCTTTAATACATTAAGGGTTGCTCTAAATGACTTGATTTATGCACAAAAGAGTTTCTGTTTTGGGTAATGCCTGGAATAAAAAATTCATTTGAATATTCTGCAGACTTTCCAAATAGGTACAAATTAATATTTCTTGGCTTCAGGCCCCATCCTCTCTAACTTTCTAGCGTTGATACAGCTGCAATGTGGCCCCGAGGTAAAGGTGCAAATGTTCCCTTACGTTTAAGGGGCCTCCATGACTGCCCCCCACCACAGGATGCAGCACATGCCCCATTGGCATAGTCACATCAGGGCTGGACAGTTGGATAGGAATGGGCCCTTCCTCATCTTTGTTCGTCTTATAATTCCTTGCATTTGTATGTCAAATACAAGAATTTGAACCTTTGCCTCTCCACAGAGACACCACAATATCAGATATATATATATATATATATATATATATATATATATATATATATATATATATATATATATATATATATATATTTCCTTTTTTCAAGGAAGAAAGAACTCTATGCTTGTTCATGTTGTATCTTCCACTAAGTATGGAGGAAAAAATGTTACTTTATTCTGTTGCTTCTGCTTTCATTCCCTTTCAGAATAGCTTTGAAGCACCAGTAAAGACACATGGACACTTCCTAGTCTCAGCACCATCTAGGCTTTCATATGTGTTTATGGAGATTCACACAATGTTGTCATCCATCTAGTATCCACTGGACTGTTGTCAGCACTACTGTTCCCTCTTTTTGAAGGGCACACACTAAAATTCAAGAGACCATAACAAAAACAGGAAGGGTAAAGGGGGATTCGGTGACTCTACCATGTCCCAGAACAGGCTATAGCTACTGCAGTGTGGGAGGAATGTTACAATTCCACATGTGATTGCCCAGTGGAAAATCAATACAGTAACTGGTTGGCACTACAAGGAACACATATGGAAGTGTCCCAAGTCGAAAGAAATAGCAATTGAATAATATAATCACAGCAGTAAAGCATGGAGTTTATGTGCAATCACCTATACATTTGCTGCATGTTTTCCCCAAATGCCTAACATTCCTTCACTAATCATCAAATAATGAACAAAATTGGATTGAGCTTCCTATCATAAGGTCTCCACCATTCTACTGTAGACTAGAACTGCTTTGGGATATCCAAATTAATAGCTCAGTGATGAACTGAGCCAGGTCAGGTCTATTAAAATTCATTTGTTAAGGCATTAGAAAGACAAGCTGGTAGCACTCAGGAGGACAACATTTTAAGCAGAACCATTTGTCTCGGCAACACACTGAACGGAGGCCCCGTTCCAAACTTGCTTTGTTCATCTTCTTGACCTTGAAGACCACAAGCAGCAGCAGCAGTAGCAATAAAGTGATGTCATCTGCTGACAGTGGAAAACGACCATTAAAAATTACAAGAACATTAAAGTAGTAAGGGATTAAGTAAGAAGAGGAAAACACAATAAAATATGGGCATAAATTACGAGAAGTTGAAAAAGAAAGAGAAGGAAGGTTCTGAGTCAGAGAATCAAACATATAACCACAACATAAAAGGAAGCCAAAACCACCATATTAAGTAGTAAGGCAAAAACAAACATGTACAGAAACAGGAGGGAGGACAAATAAAATCATTAGGTACCCTGTAAGATACGAAGGAGCTCACCACAGGTAACAAGGTGTGTGATATTTGCCTCCTCATATTAAGAGTGTTATTGAACCAGGCTAGTAAAAGTACATGATTCAGCTCTTGTTATCACTCCTTGTTATCTTTTCACTGCATTTAAAAGACAGAGAAAAACATGATGCCTGGAAAAAAATAGCCCAATAATGAATCTACTTCCACTGGTTTTGGAATTCACAAGATACTACTTTGCCTTTTGTCAAAGAATAAGAGAAAGAGAAGCAAAACACTGAGGACAAAATCTGCCAGATGACAACCGATACCAGCTTAAAAGCAAACACCAGTATTGACTAAACATAGTAAGATCACTAAAAGCGCAATCCTAACTGTGCCCTAGGTTGGCGCAAGTCACTTGTGCTGGCCCAGGAGGATGGCAAACATGCCGTAAAGCATGTTTGTGCCTCCTCGAGAGTCAGCTGGGCTGGTGCTGGGACAAGTGCTCGCCCATGGAGGCTGCATCCAGCCTCTGCGCTAACTTGGGGAGGGAGGGTTGCATTGATTGATGCACAGGTCTGGGGAGGAGGGGGGAGGGAGGTGTTACAGGGCAGGGAGGGTGGGGAGCTGGAGGTGGGGCTAGGTCCTGGCAGTTATGCCGGATCCCAACCCCTTTCCCCAAGCAGCACGGAGCCACTTCAAGCTGCTCCTGACTTGTGCCACCTCCTGAGATAGCACAAGTTTGAGGAGACCCATTGGGGCAATAGTGGTTTACCCGGGGGTAAGGGGAAGAATTTCCCCTTGCCTCCAGCTGAGCCATTTCTGGCCCCAATCTTGCGTTGGATATAGTGCAGGCCTCCTGGCCTGCCTGTTCCAGCTCAAGATAGGATTGCGCTGTAAGGATAATTGTTGCTTGCCTGACACATTTTCTGTGAATTGTTGCCTCATATGTTTTTATATGCATGTATAGGTGGAGCTGGGTACATGTCAGTTATGTTACGTCCACATGAAAGATCACTGACCATACACTGGACAAAGATCCAATTTACAGCAGTAGCATAGTAGTCATTTTATGCATTTAAATTTATTATTATTATTAATAATAATGTGAGCATGCGAGGCTAACTACATGTTTAACCTAGAGTTAAATTTAGACTCTAACTCTCTAGAATCAATTATGTTGGTGGTAATCTGTAGGTTACTTATCCATTTTCTGCAACACAGTTACTGTATGTTGCATCCAGATGAAAGATCACTGACCATACACTGGACGAAGATCCAATTTACAGCAGTGGCATAGTAGTCATTTTATGCAGCTCTACTCACCACCCCAACACTACTTGCTATATTCACCACAAGATATTCATGTGCAAGGAGCTCTCCATGTGATTCTGCTAATTTTTTGCAAGATGAGTCTCCAGAAGATGAGAATCGGTGTACTAGATGAGTTTCATATCCCTTTTAGTCCTATGACTCAGAATGCAGGCACACCTCACAGTGTAAAAAGCAAGCTTGAAAGTAACTTAGAAAATAGGTTTAATTTATTTGTTTAGAATCTAGTACAAAAGAATATTGTAAAGATACAGCATTTGCACAAGTTTTGCTCTAGTGACATGTTTGGCTCAAATACTATTGCTTATGGAACAAGCTTCCATGGTTCTCCACAACTCCAGTTATTCTGTATAGCTTAAACCAAACCCCAGTGACAGAAAACACTGAAAATGAAGTGTAATCTGATTTGATTGTTTTTTGAAAAAAAAAAAACATAAAACTCAACACCACCACAAAAAAAAATATTAACAGGATTAAATAGTAATTTTAATATTATTTTAGCAGTGATCACCTGCTTTTAGGTGTAGTAAAAACAACAGACTAAGCAATATGCATACATCAATTTCTAATGGAAAAAAGTGATTGCAATTAAACTTGGCAACACCTAACCACATTAATAAACAAATAATCTCTCTTAGAAAAGTTTTGCCAACTTTAATTTGTCTCTTTCAAAACAAAACGACTTACATGGAGTATTAGGTTTATACCCAACGACTTCTTGTGTCAGATCTGTTAAACTGTCACATTGAAGTGACATTTTCTAGCCTATAAAATCTATTCAAATGGCATGGAGCCAATTAGAACAGCTAGACTCAACAAATTGTTTTATTTCTTGCACAGAATAATCCAGCAACATCTACATAAGATTAAACAGCTGGTCTTTCTTGTTCCAGGCACTCTGTTGTGATTAAGGCATATTGACTAAATTATTCCAGTATTCCACTTTTTGGAGCTGCTGCCTTCATGGGAAATGTTAGCAGTCACAGATCGCACAAAACACGTAACAAGCGCAACCCATTTGAGAATCCAGGCACAACTTTCATGCTCCCAAAGTTAAACCGAGGTTTTGCGTTGTATGTGAGCTGGCCCACAAATAAGTAGGTCAAAGAGATCAAACAAACATATTCATGATACAAAATCAATTTGAACCTCATTCCCATTAATAAAGTTCCAGGCACACAACACATGATCTGAATTCATTAGATACCTCAGCTTATGGATTTACTAGATGTTATTCTCTTGCATTATGTACATTTTCCAAGTCAAGAAAAAGTTAAACCTACTTTGGTACAGAGAGACTATTACAGCCCAATCCCATGCCTGTTTACTCAGAAGTAAGTCCTATTATAGTCAATGGGGGTTACTCCCCAGTAAATCAGCACAGGACTGCAGCCTGAGAACTCTAAGAGCTATGTGGTGAAAAAAGTTTTAACTTCTTTTAGGTTTTCAACTTCCAATATTTTTCAGTCACTTCTAACAGCTGGTGCATTGGTCACAAAATATTTTTCCAGATTTCTCTTAGAAGTGGTTATATAAATATATATAATTATATAATTGTATTAGTAAAAAAACCTTGTTTTGTATCTATCAGAGATTAGAAACAGTTTCATTCTACCAGAGAAAGACATTTCTGTAGTTCAAAAGCTTGTATAGTTTCAACACAATTACTGCCAAGTACTGTATAACTAAGCAACCAGAAGTCACCTATTAATCTCATTCCTCCTTTTTGAAATGTTTGGCACATAACAAGTCCCCAGAATTCCAGGATTCACAAAAAAATGTGTTTAAAAACAAAATCAAATGTACAGCTTCAGTACACTTATACAGTTACTGTGACATTAACACATGAATAAATAGTTACAAATCACTTCTTCTTTTTTGACAGACCATCATATTTTCATTCAAAAATGGGATTGTAATAATAAATACATACAGTACTAAGAATTCCCAATTAACTTCTTCTGGATAAACCTAATTGAAATAGAGTAGCATACTATATATGCTTTGATTAATTCTCATTTGTGCAGTTCCTGATGGAGTGTATCCCATATGCCATACATTTTCATCTCCACTAGTTCCAAACCACACATCAAGTCCCAAAGCATGAGAGTTTTCTGACATTCTGTGGTTCTGAGAATGCTTAATGGACAGCAGAAAAAGGAGATCTAAATTTATGGATTTTATTAAGAGAAAGTAGCAGAGATGCAGTAGTGTTGGCACAAGCCATTTTTCCCATCCCCTCATCAGAACATCAATATTATTCCTTCCAAAACTTTTCTTGCTTAACTAGCCCAGGCTGAGAGTCATATGAGGCATTCTAAAATATAGGGGAGAAAAAATCCCAAGAATTGGTCAGAGACAACTTTTGCAAGTAGACTCTCTACCTGGTTTAGCCTCCGACACCACTCCCAAGCCTCAACCTCAAGAATGGCTTTTTCAGGGGAGTTCAGCAGGAAGGAGAGGGTAGGAAAAATGGCTTACGCTAGTACAGAGCTTTCCAAAACCTGGCCCAGATCCAGGGTTTGGTGAAAGTCTTCCGCCATGTGAGTACAGCTTACTGGTCTGCCGTGTCACCGCATGCAGCCCAAGTATATCAGGGCATAGGGATGCTCTGTGCAGTTGACTCTGCCCGGCACCTTGGGATGCCTTCTGGGACACCAGGCAACAGACATACTGCCCAGAGTGTCCCTGCGCCCCAATCTACTTAGACTACATGCAGCGATGCAGCAAAACAGTAAGCTTCGGGCTGAACCTGGGCCAGTTTTTCAGCGTGCAGTGATCGCAAGTTTGGCAACCGCTGCGCTATCACATTGCACTAGCACCACTCTGGATACTACTTGGAACAGTGTTTCTCAAACTGCGAGTCGGGACACACTAGGTGGGTTGCAAGCCAATTTCAGATGGGTCCTCATTCATTTTAATATTTTATTTTTAATATATTAGGCTTGAAGCTACCATGGTATGTGACTGCATGTGGGGAAATGTTGCAGACCTGTACTTTAAACATGCTACTGTGTATATGCTTTTAACAATGATAGTAAATGGGATATACTCTTGGGAAAGGATTGGGTAGGATTGCAGGCTAGGATTGTTAAAAATTTTCCTGCTTGATAATTTCACTTTGATCCTGACATCGCTTCTGTTAGGTCCCAACAGACTCTCATTCTAAAAAGTGGGTTCCGGTGCTAAATGTGTGAGAACCACTGACTTGGAATGTTTCGTGCAGGGATATTTTCCAAGTGATACTAAAAATGCCCTTCAGTCTGGAATGTGTCTCTTGGAATTGCATTTACGCAGAAAGGAAACAAGGAGGCATTCTAAAACTAAAAAGTACGTTCTAGTGATTATATGTTAGTGTGTGCTTTATTTACAGTTAGTGTGTTTTATTTACAGACTTAAAAAATTACAACACTACTCTAAGAATCACTTGTGAAAGTGCCAAAGTTCTGGGACTCTTATCCAAAACGCCACCACAAAGCACACTTGAAAGACATTCTCTGACTGCTATGCAACAACAAAGTGTTTTTTATAAGGAGTTACTTTATACTCCTTATACCGCAGGTCAAAACACATGTTAGCAGGATTATGTGCTTCCAGCTGGAAGCACTTTTTTTTCCCCTCAAAAAGGAGTCTCATAGAGAGGCGATTCTAGCAGAGACTGCAGCATGCTGGAATAAAGAGGTTAAGGGTGCAATCCTAAAGTGCCCTTGGGGGGCACAAGTCCCTTGCACTGGTCCAGGAGGGTTGCAAACATGCCATAAAGCACTTTTGTGCCTCCTCAGGAGCAAGCCACGCCAGTGCACGGAGGTGTGCTAGAGCACGGAGGCTGCATCCAGCCTCTGCGGCAGCTTGCCTCAGGTAGGTTGCGTCGGCTGACCTCAGCCGACACAGGGGTCTGGTCTGGGGAGGGCAGGGAGAAGGTGGGGTGCAGGCGGGCAGAGGGCGATCCTGGGGGGCGGGCAGGCAGGGAGCGGGAAGCAGGGCTGGGACTGAGAAGATATGCCGGATACTAGCCCCCTTTCCCAAGCAGTATGGAGCGGCTGCTAGCCACCTCCAGAGGTGGTGCAAGTCCGAGGAGACCTAATGGGGCTGCTGTGGCTTACTGGGAGTAAGAGGAAGAGTTTCCTTGCCTCCAGCTGAGCCACTCTGGGCCCCTATCTTGCGATGGTTACGGTGCAAGATAGGATTGTGCTGCACCTCCCATCATTTTGACACTGAAAATGCCACTGAAAATAAATGACAACGTGCCCCTGAAGCAGAGTACCCAAATCACAGGCAAATCAATGCTGGAAGGGGGCAATGCTGACCCTTGAGTCGGGTCAATAGTACATTCACTTCATTGTTACAGCAGCTCTCAGGATGTCAAGACATTCTCATACCTTTTCACAAAAGATTCACAAACCTTTGATTGTAGAAGGTCCTCGATTCACTCTCTAGCATCTACAGTTAGAATATGTGAACATGCACACACAAAACCATCAAGCATTCCTTTAAGGAAGAGATTTTCGAGGAAAGCAAACACTGTAGCCACTTAGATAAATGTGGGAGAATGAGGAAAAGGCAGGTCAGGATTAGTGATATATTTCTTCAGTGCAATTTTGCTCAAGTTGAACAACAGATCACTCCTTTTGTGATCAGAAACGCAATTCAATCCCATAGGATTTTTAGCATCCTACTGAACTGCTCTCCACCTTAATTTTAAAAACTTAACTTGCTAAGCAAGTACCTGAAAAATACTGTTTTTTGAGAAATTTCAAGTGAGTGCATTTCAAATCAAGTGCCTTATCAGCCTAAAAGCTTCATACAAGTACAGCCCTGAACTCATTTTTGAGAAGAAATTGGTATCAGCTTCAAACAATCTCTCTTAAAATTTATCCAAGATTCCAAATATTCATATGCTTCTATTCAGAAACATGATTTATAATCTATGCCATGTCCCCAGACAGCTGACAATGCACACTAAACCTGCCTACTTTTCGTTAAAATCGTCCTTGCATCGCATCACCTATGGCTCCCCACACATCAAAGACAAACTCGTCTGGGAATGCAAAGTCTCCTAGAGCTTCATCAAGTGCAACTGCAAACTCATCAGGGTTGTTCTTGCCTTTTCCAGCTTCCACCATTGTTGCAGCTGAAAACAAGAAGAGACAGAAAAATTATAAAGTACACTGTTAGGGGCATGGATATGAAAGGTCACCATTATTAAGATACTACAGTGGTACCTCGCATAACGAATGCCTTGCACACCGAAAAACTCGCAAGACGAAAGTGTTTTTGCGATTTTTTCTGGTGACTCGCAAGACGAATTTTCTATGGCCGTGCTTCGCAAGACAAATTTTTAAAATTAAAAAGTTGAAGTTTTGTGCTTGAAATTTTTGAAATCCTCAGTACAGTACAGTACAGTACAGCCTTTAAAGAGCACTTAATAAACACTTTGTAAACCAAATTTGACTTTGTTCTGACTTTTCTTGCCCATAGGAACGCATTAATTAAATTTCAATGCATTCCTATGGGAAACCGCGCTTCGCAAAACGAAAAACTCGCACAACGAAAGGACTCGCGGAACTAATTAATTTCGTTATGCGAGGTACCACTGTACTTGTAGTTGGCCAGCTGAAAATTAGCAAACTACATGTTTGATGGAACACACGTATGCAAAATAAAGGTTAGGAGAAAACATTCATGGAGACTCCAATAATTTATAGCCCAATCTTATGAGCGACAGGTGCCACTGTAAAGGCATATACAGCAATGTACTGTATATGCCTTTACAGCATCATACAGTGTGACACCAGTAGCCATTTTAAAACCAATGCTGCAAATTGGCAGTGGTGGGGTACTATCACAGCCAGCAACCCGTTCTGATGCAGGTAAGCCAGCTCAGGAGGTGGGCAATGGGTGGGAGAACAAGGTGGATGATAGGCAGAACAGGGTGGGTGATGGGTGTAACAGGGGACTGAAAGGGTGGTTCCTGGTGACAACTGACTACACGGGATCCTATCCCTCTTCCTTCACCCTTTCCTTATTTTTCTCATACGTATGCCCACAAAACAGCTGGTATGGATCCAAAGAGACCCACTGGGGAAGTGGAGACTTATCCCAAAGTAAGGGAAGGAATGTGTCCTTCAGGAGTCTTCCATGACTGCCCCCTCCCTTGTAAGATGCAGCCTGCACTTCATTAGCAGCGGGGATTTAATTAGGATAGTGGCCTTTGAAACCAAGCTCTAGCGGAGATCCACGGAAGGCACGGTTGGAGGCTCCTTGCATACAGGCAACAAGGCTAGACAACATTACAATGGCCTAAAACCATAATGCTACAGTTGTCCATTGCTCATCCAGTTCTATAAAACTGGCAGAATGGATGGCAGGACTATCAAACTGGTTCTAGTTTAAAAGCCAAGAGTGAACCTAACAGTGTCCCAAGAGATTTCCATGCTCCAAGTCATTGAAAGTGGAACAAATGGGACAGAAATGGTATATGTTGAGGGACTTTTAGGTCTGCCTATGGGAAACCTCATTTCAAAATCTTGCTCGGCCATGGTTTGAATTTGGACATCCTTTAGAAAATTAATCTCTCTATGCTTCTCTTATCTCTCAGCCATGGAAATAAAAAAGAAAAAGCAAACTGCTGTAGCAAAAAATAATGGACTAGGTAAAAGGAAAAACCACACAAAGAGTTTGGCAACTCTCTGGTGTCTTTAAATCTCCTGTTGGGCTGTTATGTACAACAGGTGGGTTTAATTAGAACAAAGCCTTTAGGGTTGTTTGAAATTTTCTTTCTGCTTTCTTTTTCACATCATATGAAGCATTAATTCAGACAGAGTGGCAGGATAAAAATGGACCAATTTGACATCTGCCTATGCCAGAGAATACTGATAGCAAACGTATAGAGGATCAGTCTGCAAATCCACTGAAGTATTCTGTGACAACACAATCTGTTTAGAGAATAAGTTACAATACATTCATTTCCTCACTATGTTCAGTGTTCAAATACCACATAAAAAATTAGACTCAAAAGCATCTTGAGTCAAACATACTACATTTCATTAATCTATTTGAAAACCTTATAAGACGTAAGGTTTTCCATATACGTACTAAAAACTTTTCCATATACTAAAGTCATATGACTAAGCTTTCTAATATAAGTTCCTCCTTATCAGGGCCTCTGAGAGGAATTTTATCAGGGGGTACAAAGTTTCTTTTGGGCCCCTTCCCAAAGGGGGAGGGGGTAAATGGAAGCAGGCAGAATGGGAGACAAAATAAGGCAGGGAGAGGGTGCTGACAGCTAGAATAGACTTTGAAGTCCAGGTCTGCCAGGCTTCTTGATGTGGAGCCCAGGTCTACCCAACCATGAAGCATTGGCAGCTAGATAAAGTAGTATGGAAAACCAAACACACTCCTTAGTCTCTCTAAAATCTTTGAAGTATAGTAAATCATTGCAGAAAATTAGCATCACTGTAGTTAGAGTCGCACTAGAATGGACAGTGTCCTATGTGCACCAAAATAAATTTCTTCAGCAGCTATAGCCCCACAGTGGTATCCCTGAGCTCCTATACAGTCCTTCATGGTTATTGGAACCACAAGGAAAAGAGCTACTGTAGCAGGCCAAGATGTGATACGGTGTTAAGGAAGGTCATGGATGCATTCCTGGGTCCAGTGTGCATGGCCTGCAGCAGCAGTTGCCATTGCATGCCCGCAGCTGTGCCCCCAACATCATGCACAGGCAGCGAGTTCAGGTGAGATAGGAAAATGTCCGGTCCCAGGAACTTTCTGGGCCCCCTCCTTTGACTCCTGGGCGCCCTTTCTAAACCTGGGCCCAGGTACAAATTACCCCCTTTACCCCCCTCTCCTAGGCCCTGCTCCTTATAACAATCAGATGTTTTCATTAAGACACTCTTTATCAGACATAAAAATGTGATCACAAAATATCACATGAAAGTTTGACAGCTGGTAGCATGCTGATATTCAGTAGCCAAGTACTGACCTCTAGTGGTCACTGGAATGAACTGCCATGAAATATCATAGCTGATATAATATCATTGATGTTTTGAGTGTGTGTCTTCCTGAATGCAAAGATGTATGATTGATGAAATCTGACACACAGCTACCGGATTAAGAGTTGCTTCATACATTACAATATGTGAAATAATCTGCCTCTAGAAGTAAGCAACTTGTGTGAACAGTATAGTATCAACTTCCATGGAATTGTGGCTCCTCTTCCAAATAGTGTTTGCAACGTTCAAAAGACAACTTTCTCTATGCATCATCTCTGTGTCATTCCTATACATTGCTGATGCAGTCTGAGACATTATGCATGTATTTACACTACCACAATGTTATTGCTAGTAGAATGAACACACAGACATTGCTTTACCAACTACAACAACAAAATAATTGAAAGCGATTTACGTAACAAAATGAATGATAAAATGGTTCATTGTCCTAAAGGAACTCTCAACATACACTCACAAGATACCAGCACATCAGCATCATCTGCTGGGAATAATAATAATAATAACAGGTATTTATATACCGCCTTTCTTCGTCTTTATTCAAGACTTTATTCAAGGCGGTTTACATAGGCAGGCTTTATCTAAATCCCTATTTAAATTGGGATTTTTACAATTTCAAAGAAGGTTCTTTCTTTCAAGAACTACTACATTCAAGGTGTTTCATTCCAATCTGGCTTCACATTCTGGCCTCCATCCTCCCATGCTCAGAGCAGATGGAATTGCTCGGCTTCAGCTTGTCAGCTGCTCCAAGGTCGCATGGTGCCGGTGGCCTCGAACTGGCGACCTTGTGGATGTTATCTTCAGGCAGACGGAGGCTCTACCCTCTAGACCAGACCTCCAGCCCAATATTAACAACATTGCGATAAACAGGGCTAATTGCTCTCTCCATGCTAATAAGAACAGCATCATCACATTAAAAAGTGCATCTTTCTCAGTTACCGGTGATGTTAGCATGGACGTTTTTCATAGCTTCCACCAGGGGCTGAATAATTTAATTGATTTCACTTATACAGAAATCCTAATCCCTTCAACTGGCAGTTCCATTAGTTTTAGTGAGATTTAGTTCCATGGGGAACAAGCATAGGATTCCAGTCTTGGTGACAAAAATCCATGCCAAATCAGTACCTTTTGCAATAATAATAATACAAGTACATGAGTGGAATGTGTACAAGTGCTCCTCCACACCCTGATCATGCAGCTGTTTTACACAGACTGTAGAACTGGATTTCTTACAGTCTATGTGGATTTAAAATTTTTCTCCCATTATACCAATTCGTCCATAGAGCAAACAAATGCATTGAATTTTCAACATTTACAGCCACTTAGGAACTAACAATCTCCAGAATAATTGTAATTCCCATACTCACTCTGGTTACTGGAACGATTAGGGAGTCCTCATTTATTTTGGGTACTTTTACTCGTATATTTTAAACTTCTAGACTTAAAATTGCCTTTAGGAAATTAAAGTTGTTTTGGGGATTCAAGAGCTATATTACCCAAAAGTGAAAGTCTTTTCTGAACAGAGCACAGTGGAAACAGAGCAATGATTACACTCTTAATCGTTTATCTACTGAACACATATCACACTTATGGTGATTAGGTTAATCTGGCACGAGCAATAAAAATGAAATTCCTAGCTGTAATTGGTATTATCGGAATGAATCCACTTTTCGCATTTCATTTCCCTGGGTGATTGATTGTATCTGCAATCACTGTATCAAAATGACTGACACTGCATTCATCTAGAGAGCTGAGATAGCTGGTATAATTAAAAAACTTAGATTTAAGAATGGTTAGACATGACAAATAGTCATTCGATGACTTGCTTTATACCCTTACAAAGACTGCAGAGATTGTTCCACTCGCAGCATACTAAGGTGCTTAGAAATTGGTTTGTCCTTTGGTTATTGAAAGAGATTTTATTATATTTGTCTTGGTCTCAAGTCTAACATCTCGGCATGCAATAGCGGACTGCATTCACTCTGCAAAAATGTCATCTGCATGAGCATATCACCAGCCAGATTGTGTTGTCAAGGTTGACTGTACTGACAAACTCACTCAATGAGGTGGGAATACAGGGCAGGCTGGGAGGGAAGGTATGCTCAGGTTCAGCATCTCCCTAAATCTCAAACAGATGTCTTGTTCTTTCAGAGCTGCCTACACCAATCATCATTTAGTCAGGCATAGGAGGACTCTGGTCCAGCACACACTGGCATGCATGCTGTCCTGGTGCCAGCTGCAAGTCTGAATACCATTTTATACACATCAAAACAGTATCATCAAGGGATCCTTACATGTAAGCAGGCTTCCATGTGCTAATCATTCATGCTGCCCTGGGAAAGACTTATCTTCAGGGACTTAAATTATATGGTTCTTGTCTGGTGTTGCAGCCCAGCCAGAGTACCTACAGTCATTTTTTTATGGTTAACTAGCCAGATTTCAGTTCACCCTACTCCAAAAGTTATGAATATATAAAATAATTTACATAAATATGCAAAATCATTTAAAGTAAAACTGAACAATTATACAGACCTGTTAAACTGGGGGGTCAGAAAAACATTTTATAAAACTTAATGGTTCAAGCAGCTTCCTTGTGAGGAAGTCTATGCCATGACTTCCTCACAAGGAAGCTGCTTGAACCATTCACTAATGATGCTGTCTCCAAAACTAGATGTGATAGGGAAAAACTGATGGCATTTGTTGATTCAGTGCCCCAAACATAACCAGGAATAGGTCTAACTTTTAAGACAGCAAAATGGGTGTTGATCAGTGTTATTAGAACATTACATTCATACCACATTCTCCCTGGCTATCAGAAAAAAAGACAAAATATCTGTGCCAGTAGATGTTTAAACTTTGCGAAATCCACAGTGGCAGGGACCTAGAAAAGATACAAACATGACTACTCACCTAGTTCCAGGTCTCTTATTCCCATATACATTTCAAGTAGATCATCCACTTTTTTAGTAGCTTTTTCTTCAATGTCTGAAGGCTATAGTGAAATAGAACGTAAAACTTTGAAGAAAGATGTTAATACAAAATTGACTCAATTTTAACATGCATTTCTGATAACCAATTTTTATTTTGGATATTCACAAAGATTTAATCTAAAATCCTCATCTATCCTACAATTGCATCTGAACCAGAAGAATGGTCCTAAAAATAATCTATCACGAAAGGATATGGATGGTGGCTAAAACAATGCAAAATATTAAATATTTCTGTTCATAATATTATGGAATATTTCCCCTACTGGGTCCAGGGAAGTACACCAAAATCCTGGGAATGCCGACACCTCTTCTGGCAGCACTCCCAAAATGATCGCCAACAGAGCGCTTCTACGCTCTGTTGGCTACTATTTTAGAACAGCAGAAATCTGTTCCACTGTCATAAATGGCTGTGCATTATAGCCCAATCCCAGATAGGACTGGGCTACTAGGCATCTACAAAAGAAACTGAAGGGATGTTAACTCACAAGGACGCATGCATGGATGGACAGATAGAATTAAATCTAATAATGGATATCCTCCATGTATTTATCATCTCCAACAATTATAAAATGTTATTGTTATAAATTGTTATTGTTATTGGTATAACAATGTTGTTATTGTTATAACAAATAACAATATTGTTATGACAATAACATAACAACAACAATATAATGTTATAACAATAGCAATATAATGTTATTGTTATAACAAATGTTATTGTTATAAATAACTGTTATTTATTGTTATTAATATTTCTATATCGCTTTTAAACAACTTTTCAAAAAAGCTCACAAAGCGGTTTACAGAGAAAATAATTATCATACCTTATCAGGCCGTATTCCACCAAACTGGTGGTTGCAATCCACCAGGGGAATGGGAAGCAGGGAAATCCCCCTTAAGGGGAGTGGTCCTGCAGGGATAGCTGTGACAGCACTGCAGTAATCATGGTGGTGCTGTGACCAAAGGGCTTGTTTACTTACTGGAGGGCAACACTGGCCTCTGGCAGTGTGAAGAAGGCTCACAGCCCCCTCTGCGGTACACAGCTCTTCCGAAACAGCTAGCCTCCAATCAGCACTTATCTCTGATTGGAAGCCACTTCCAGTTTTCGGAAACGGCTTCCAATGCAGGCACCCGTGTGAAGACTGTGAAGGTAGCCCAGAGGAAGCAGGGTAAATGGAGATATCTTTTGAGCAGGGTTGCGTGCTTTTTGGTGAAGCGTGTGTCAAGCACAAGGTGCCTGAATTCAGTCCCTCCTTCCCACAAGATGAAGCAGCCAGCTGCAAAACGTCCTTTACACACACTAACAAGTGCTGCTGCTGTCGCAATTGACTTTCATATTGGAATAAACTGGTTAATCTTTGCAGTTTCTACAAACATTCACTGAATATGTATCTCCATTTTAGAACAATCTAAAGCTTACCAATAAAACAAATTTTGTCTGTGCTCACATGCATGTGTCTTAGTTCATTTTCCTTCAACCAATGTATCAGTACCACCAATAATAATCACTATTGGGCAAGGATGGGAACTCGAGTCACAAAAATGCACATTTTTCAGTGACTCAATGACTCATGGGTTGCGCGCATGGAAGACTTGAGTCAGGGGCCACCTGACTTGGCACTCATCCCCACACATGCTGACTCAAGTCTGCCTGTGTTTTCTTACTCTTTTTTGCAGCATAAAATTCCTTGTGAGGCCATCATTCCAACAGGGCAAGCAGCAGGGAGGTTCCAGTAACCCAGGGAAGGGTTAGTGCATCTAAGCAGGAAGGGGGAGGTGGGAGTGAGCTGTTTTGCCCATGATAGGAAGAAAGGAACTCATGATCATTGGACGCAGGATGAGAGGGCAGGAGGAGGAGCCCAAGGGTGTTCTTGCATTAGAATTGGCTGAAAGGGGGAAAGGGAGGTGGGGAAGCAATCATGCTTTCCAACCTTGTGGCTTCTATGGGCTCCATTGCTGCTTGGAAGCACGAACCCACATTGAATGACTGGCTGCATTGGGACGACTTCTGAGTAGAGCTGCCAAGGACTGGGTCATAAGCCTGGTAAGCCTTGCAGCTGTTGTGCATGACTCTCCTCCCTCTTGCCGCTTCTGTTCCCACTCTCTTGCAGTTCGTCCCACCCCCTCCTGCCTTGTTTACAGATGGGCAGGGACAGCAGGGGAGAGTTTAAAGAGAACTCCCAATACACACATACCAGCGGCAGCCCTATTTTTTCCACAGTGGGCTTTTAAAAGGGGGCAGGGCAACTCGAGTCCTACCAAAACAAGAAGGAGTGACTCGGCGAAAGTGTCCCCATTATGACTTGTTTGTGAGTCAAGTAGCAAGGGCAGAGACTCTTGATTAGACTCAAGTTGCACTGCCCTGGATTTCCCCATCCCTGCTATTGGGTCTTAGCAGATAGGAACATTCCACCGAAATGCCCAAGATATTTTTTTTACAAACAAAATTTAGGAAGGAAGGATAAAAATCCAATGTTTTGTTACATCTCATCCAATGACAGCAGTTACATAAGTTATTAAATATAAACTTACCATTTCCTCCACTGTAGCAGGGCCTTTGGATCGGAGTCGAAGAGTCTCTCTGCCTCTTGAGATTTTTCCTTCCGCAAAACTTCCACCTTTTGACCTTGGTTCAATCATTTCTGAAGCAGACACATTATGCAATTTGGAATTTTAATACAAAGATAATCAACCTTGCTTCAGAAGTTATCAAAAGCCGAGTCAATGGTAAGATTTCATTGTTCAGTATGCTGAACTCTGGCAATCAGTCAACACAAACATCGTAACACTCTTGGCTCAGTATTGAACCCTGAAGGGACTAGCTCATTTTTAAAAGAAGGCAGATGGAAGAGTTTAAAGAACAGCTGCAACAGAAACACTGTACCAGCAATTGGTGTGTTTGGTCCAAAGGCATCATAGCAATCAATGAGCTTCTAAAAAGCAAAACTCAAAGTAAAGAATAATAATTCTAATAGAAAAAGTGAAGGTTCCAGATTACTGCATTTGAGGAAGTTGAAGGTTGAGGAAAATGTTGAGGAAGTTGTTAAATAAACAAAAAAGTCCCATTAAAGTTCCATGATTTCAGCATTCCAGGTCTTAATTGTTCCCACTGCTTGTCAAAACCAATGTGATCACGCAATCGTCTTCTTGTCTCTTGGGTGTCCAAACTCTGATTCAAGCTTCTCAGACACGCAAAAATGTCTAAGGTATACATCAAGGTATCATTAGAGTCACTGGGCTGAGACCACTATTAAAAGCGGTTTGTGTTTTGTAAGAATGTCTTTATAGACCATTTAGTACAATATAGGCCCTGAACCTGAATTCTCTGGGCAAAATTTTTCAAATTTAATTTCATATAAAAACATTTTCAAAATAAGTGTTTTAAAACATTCTTGCAATGCTGTTGCAAAGAGCACTAGCATTTACCACAGTCATATGCTATCTAATTCATAAATTGATTATGACACAAAATGTCCACTAGGATGCACTACAGTTGTGTCAAATTTATTTCTCCCTTTAAACCACTGAATACAGTATCCCACCAGCTTTGGGAGCATTCTAAAATGGGAACCTGAGCATCTAAGCGCGCAGCCCTAACCCCTTATGTCAGTGCTTTCCAGCACTGGCATAGCTGTGCCAATGGGGCGTGTGCTGCATCCTGCAGTTGGGTGTCACTCACGGAGGCCTCCTCCAATTAAGGGAATGTTTGTTCCCTTACCTCAGAGCTGCATTGCCCTTATATCAGTGCTGAGATAAGGGGTTAGGAGTGCACCCTAAGAATGAAGTTAGTTTATCAAGGGAATCAAAGGAAAAGTCAGAGAAAGTGAAAGTCAGAGATAATCAAAGAAAGACATTTGATGGGCAGCCCAATCCTATCCTGCACTAGTACAGTGGCCCACACTGTATCCAGCAATGCGTTTGAGCAGGCTGGATGTCTCTACTGGGAAAGTGAACATTTGTCAAGCCACAGCCTGCCCAATGGGGCGACATGGAACTGAACAATTGAAATTGCTGGAGGATTTTCAAGAAGCCCTGTGTTGGGGGAAAAGGCTCAGAAGGGGGAATAGGATATTGTGGAGGCCTCCCCCACTTATCCCACCCCCTCCTGGGCCTGATCCACCCCTCTCAACCTTCCCCCTTATATCCCCTCCTCACGTTCTCCCTGCCACACGGAATAGTTCCTACATATTCCTTCGGACACAGCTTCAGAGCTGGTACTGGTGGGATGGCACAGGCCTTCTTGCCAGTGCTCCTTTCTCCCAGGGTGCCACAAAGGTGATTTATAGCATGTTTGCTACACCCTAGGCTGGGGCAACAGGCACTGTACAGGTGAAAGGTAAGATCAGGATTGGGCAGTCAGCCCCTGTATGAACTTCTACATAGAGACCCGTTAACAGTATTGGATACTATCCAATGTGAAACAAGGCAATGTTAACTGACTACATCATTTATGGACCTGTGACACACCTGACCCAAGAACTTCTGCAACATATGATACAGATCATTGTGGTTCTATTTATTGGGTTCTATATCAGGCCTGTATAATTTCCGATGTAATACAAAAGCTGTCCAACAGCCATGTGTGCTGCCAGGTATAACAACCTTTTTTCCCCAATCCTAGTTCAAAGGATGAGGAGGGGAACACATGTTTACTAAGCCCCTGGTGAATTGTACATTGACGATGATTGCAATGACAGCTGAGGAAGGCTGAGTGCCGAAGAACAGACGTTTTTGAATTACGGTGTTAAACTCTTGAGAGTACCCTGGATTGTAAGGAGATCAAATCAGACAATCCAACAAGAAATCAACTCTGACTGTTTATTGGAAGGACAGATACTGAAGCTGAAGCTCAAATACTCTGGCCATCTCATGAGAAGAGAGGACTCTTTAGAAAAGACTCTGCTGCTGGGAAAAATTGGAGGCAAAAGGAGATGGCAGAGGATGAGATGGTTAGATAGTGTCACCGAAACAACAAACATGAATTTGGACAAAGTTAGTGGAAGACAGGGGGGTCCTGGCATGCTGTGGTCCATGGGGTCAAGACTTAACAACTGAATAAATAACGATTGCAATTAGCTGTTCAAAGTCTTACAGTTCAAGTTGCATACCCTTTTCTGTGATCAAACAGGGCAGGCTTTACTCTATTTTACAATACATATACATCTGAAACAAGAAAGTGTAAGTCAACTTTATGGTAGATAGAACTATCACTTACCAAATGATTTCATAGGCTCTATCAGTTTTAGCATAAATGTCTGACCCTTCTCCAATTCCTTTAAATCCTTAGCGACATCATAATGACGATACCCCACAACACTTTTTCCATTTATAGATTCTATGTGGTCACCAACACATATCACTTTTATTTGGTCAATGAGGCTGCCTGCTTTAATTCTCTGTTGGATAAAGGGACATCATATTAGCCATGATTAATGCTGCAAACAGACTGGACCAAAAGGTAGAAACAAACACAGTTTGCTGACTGTATTTTCCCCCAGCAGGACAAACACTAGCCAGGGCAGGGGAAGAGAACAATTTTCACTGGAAAACATAGCAAAAAGGGCATTAACCCTTCTTTTACCAGTGCAGGAAACCAAACTGGTCCCACTCCCCCAATGACTGCTTTTACCTTTGAGATCCAATCACAGATCTCTCAACATGTTTACTTTGGTCCAATTTCTGATACATGTATCTTGACTCTCATGCACATACATGCAAATGCATACACAAAATGCCAGTTCAGTGCTTCTCTTCCATAACACAAACTCCTACTAGATATTAAAAATGTTGCAGCTATTTTAAGAAGTACAATTAAATCCAATAGAAAGCTATTACACTTTTAAAGCTACTGTTATGGTCATTTTATTAACATATCTTTTCCTGAAACTGGTGCGGGACAGGCTATTGCAGAGTTGTTGGCAACCTTCAGTCTCGAAAGACTATGGTATCGCGCTCTGAATGGTGGTTCTGGAATAGCGTCTAGTGTGGCTGAAAAGGCCGATCCGGGAGTGAAAATCCCTTCCACACTGGGAGCAAGTGCAGTCTGTCCCTGGTCTGTCTCCCTGGCTATGGGCCTTCCTTCTTTGCCTCTTTGCCTCAGTCTGTTGGCTGAGTGTCTCTTCAAACTGGGAAAGGCCATGCTGCACAGCCTGCCTCCAAGTGGGCCGCTCAGAGGCCAGGGTTTCCTACCCGTTGAGGTCCATTCCTAAGGCCTTCAGATCCCTCTTGCAGATGCCCTTGTATCGCAGCTGTGGTCTACCTGTAGGGCGCTTTCTTTGCACAAGTTCTCCATAGAGGAGATATTGCAGAGTAAATGAATGCAAATGTAGCAGGGAGAGAAGAGCCTTTGAGGTAGACATTAATCCTTGGGATGAGAATGGGAGTGTTACAAAATATGCTGTTTTTCATCTGTGACATGCTGCAAAGTATGACCTACTAGTTTTAAATGTGATGGAGCATTCAAAAATTACACATTCCCCCATCTACATGGACAAGTCCCCAAGTGAGCTGTACTGTGCATGCTCTTTCTGAAATGGTTTGCCAAAGGCATAATGTACAGAGATTAACGTAATGGTCCTTTTCAAACTGGAAAAAGATATTCTAAGATAAATACATACAAAATTAAATATATGTGTATAAATATACCATGAGTTTATCACATGTTCAAGAAGAGACTACTCTGGATACTGCTCAAAGTGACTTTACTATAATTAAACCTAGCTAGGCTCTTTAAAAAAAATTTAAAAAAATATTATCTCACACATCCTTTGATCCAGCCAAGTCATGCCATGATTTTGACATCTCCAACTTTGCAAAATATTATCCAAGATGTATTAATTAACTGATTGCTGGCATGATTTCTGGCATGCCATACATGCCAACAAAGTAGTACTGAAAATCAGCAGTCCCATTTCTGCCAGATCTCTCACATCTATTCATTACATCTTCCTTCTTACCTTTATGAAGGCACATCCATTTCCATTATCAGTAATGGTAAGCCCAAGTGCATCTTCCGATTTGAAGACCGCTACTTCCTTTTTGAGTCCTTTTACATGAGCAAATATGAAGTCTTCCAGGCCAATCTGCACACCCAAGAGTTTGTCCATATCAATTTTGTGTGTATTCAAAGTGCAAAACATGATCTACAACACAAGAGACAAATAAATACATCTTATCCAGTTTTCAGAAACCCATAGATACTACAATTTGTGAAATACTCTCTCCCACCATTATAGGATGATCCCAATAATTATCCCATGGCACAAGATAAAATTACAGCATACTTTGAAAGCCACTAAATTCTCCATAGTACTGTGATGGACTCAAGCATACAATACTCATATCCAAACATAAGCAGATTGGAAAAACCATTACCTGGAGGCATCCTATGTCTCTATGCAAGAGAATTATTCCAAAAACCATCCTATGGAGCAGAAATGGTATTGAAAGTATGCTACAAGCTTTATACATATTTTAACAGAGTTCCCTCTGCAAGAATGTACAAAATATGTTTTATGAAGTAAGCATGAAGGAATACATACATTGACTATGATGGGTCTCACAGAAAGACAATCAACAATTATCAAGATTAGGAGAAGCCCTAATCGGTTTTGGAATCTCCTAAAGCAAGGATGTACAACTTTTGAAACTTTAAGAACCTCTCTAGTCTCCAGGCAGCAGATAAGAGGGACAGATGTCACTGTGAGAGGGGTCAATTTGAAGTAGAAATCACATTCCATAATAAAACCACTGCCATCTAACTATTCAAAGGTACAGAGTATATATGTTCAGGCATGATTTTGACACCAAGCAACATTCCAAAATGAGGTGCTGCATTACAGAATAGGATCTATTTCTTCCAGTGAGATACAGACATTCCCCCCTAGATCCAATACCCCTAGATCCAATATCCACTGTTTCATTTATCAGCAGATCTGTGCGCCCCCCCCCCGTCTATTAACATTGTTTACATGCTTGTCAAGGTGAAAATGTGTCTTCCTTTTACAGGTCACTACAAGCATGCAAGCTTATAGTGCGATGTGGACATACTGCAGGCAGCCTGAATGCTTGAAAAGAGTAGACTGAAAGCTAACAGGAAGCAGGAAGTTAACAGATGTTCCAAGATACAGTCATCTACAATTTCCAGACACATTCTAAAAATTCAGATGCTACTATGACTTCTACCAAAATTCTACAGCAACAATTTAAACATGAAAAGTTGGGAAGAACAGTGCAGCCCAATTCTGCTCCTGTTGAAACTACCTACATTACTAAGGTGATTCTAATCTTAGAAGTGCAGATCTCTACAGCCGAGCAGCTCTACTCCAAAACTGCCCCAGCATCTTCAGTGGCAGTGCTTAGCATTCAGTCCTCTTGTTCCAGGACTAATATTGCACTGCTGACTCTATGAGCTGGTATGTGAATATAATGATTCATAGCAGGAAGCTAGTCATAAGACATTATCTGCATTATAGGACTGTTTGTCAAGTCTTTGAATGTGACTGTTACTGATGGCGGTCAAACTCAAGTTCTCACATCTTCAACCACAGCACAAAGTTCAAGGAATTTTGATGTGTCTGGGCTGGACACAAACTAGATTTACTTGTGCATCCACCACCCATGAAAAATTGCATAAGAGGGGCATAGCACAGTTCACAGGACAGGTAGACAATAAGAGCAAAGAATAGGAGGGAGATGTCTTTGGATTGAACTAAAAAGTATTGTGACACTGCTTACATTTGTAAAACATAAAACAGGTTTTTACTGCCCTGAAAAGTAATCCTTTGACTAGACAGGTTTATCTGCAATAAACATTGTCCTTTCTTGACCAAATCATAAACTATAGATCTTGTTTAAATTTTACCTCACATGTGCAAATACTCGCTTTTAAAATCACTCACCGCAGATACCCGCCTATGAGTCGATCCCACAAATAAGTCGAGGGCAGGTTTTGAGCCAACAATCATGGAATTTTCTATGACCCTCGGATAAGTCAGGGGTTAAACTTAGGAGGGTGTCTGACTATAGTGTTGTCTGATTTTACCTGAGGCCAGATCCTGAAAAATAACCTGCCACTAATTGTTACCTAAGAACTCTAGTCTCTAATTTATTAAAAACATAGTAAAAAAGATCATAAGATACATTTTTATTCTTTTTAAATTCTGGTCTTCACCACCTTTTGTAAACACTATCACAGTAAGTGCACTGTAAACAACATACCAGTAAAACAGTGGTTCCCAACCTGATATTCATGTACTCCCAGGGACACTCAACAGGACCTTTGGGGGTACTTGAAAAAGAATGGAACAATGGCAGAAAAAGGCAGGTCATGCTCCAGAATGCCTTGCAAGACAGGAATGCCTTGCAAGGACCAGCAAGGCAGAAAGGGAGGTAGCTAGTTGGCTGTGAAAGCCCCAACAATAGCTAGTTTTTGGTCATCAATTCATCTATGAACCAGTGATTGAAAACCAGCACAGTAAAAAAGTTGAAACATAATATGGAAAGTGAACAATCACCCAGAATTTCTCAGCACACTTCTGGTACAAAACAGTGCAAAGGCAGAGTCTTCTGTTCTTCAAACAGATAAAAAAAAAAGAAAACACTGTGATTAATACATGAAGTCTGGGCTTTCATATGGAGGAGATGAGGGCCTGTATTATTAATTACAACATTTTGCTAATAAGAAGGGTACAATTTATGGAAATGGGCTGCCAAGGGATATGCAAGTGAAAAAGGTTGGTAACCCCTGCAGGAGAACCATGAATCAAATCCACCTTTAAGGTGTCTGATGTGTTAAGCCAGAAGCTCTACATACAACATACAACATACAACCCATAACACATAACTGAGAGTGTGCAATTCAATTCACAGCAGAGAGATGAGATATTTGCAACCCTTTTTACTCAGAAGTAGACCCACTGCTTTCCATGGGTATTGTTCTGAAGTAAGGGTGCACTGAATTGTAGCCTGGGAAGGAGGATCCCATCCTGGTGTTTCAAAAAAAAAACAGACCTGCTTTGCAAGCATTTGCAAAGCAGAACCAGCTTGCAGCAGAAGGAAGGAGAATAAAAGGTTAACTGTGGCTGGAATGTCCCAAGAAAATTACTATAGCAACTAAGGAGGTGCCTGCCTGAGATGAGCCAAGAAACTAAACTTTTCAGAGCTGAGAAAGAAACTGTTCAGAGTTGAAAGGCTCTGCCCTCTGACTGACCCGGAGATAAGGCGAAGTGATAATAGGAGCTTGATTACTTGGCAAAAATTTTAGCTACTATGAGTATCTACATTAAATTCATTCAAATGGCAACAAACTGGCAAAAAGGGGGGGAAGGGCAGAGCATTCAAACACAAGTTGTATGTGAACACACAATTGTGGAATCCACACCATGATAGCTTGGTTACAAGGTAACTACTTACTGATGAGCAACTAATCCAAAGACTGTGTTCTGCAGCCTAGTGCAATCAAGGTGTGATCACTGCCAAGATCTGCAGGACTTTAGCAACAGGACTACCATAGGTACCATTTCTGTTTACAGAAAGAGTGCTTCCCCTCTGCCCTGTTCCTCCCCACTTTAATCATTAGGCTATGTTGAGTGGATAGGTGAATCAAAGAAAGGCAGCTTCATAAATCAAGAGATTAAAAACATCTCTTTCCTTGTCCCTTATCATACACTGCAGTTGTTAATGTCCTGCTAAGCCTAAACATTTAGGTACAAAGTACAAAGTATTTCATAAACCCTCTTCCACATTTGTTGTTTGTAGTACAGGCAGAACTCAACAGTAATCACTGAACCTTTACTCAGAAATACAATTACCCAGAAATTCAGATCTACTAATAAATAATTAATAAAAAAACAAGGCTAGAAGAAATTCTGCTGTCTGGTTACCTGAACATCAGGACTGTTACTAATTCAAACAATTTTGAACTTGTAAAGTAGCTTGTTTTTAATGGACCCTGGAATCACTTGAGACTGTAGGCTGATGGAAAATTGCAATTATTGGTCCTGTAAAAAAGAGCCCATTTGCTACTCTGTATGTCTCCCAAACTTTAAATTTAGTTTACATTTTTAAAACTTGCTTGTCATCAAATCCTCCTACATCAGTTGTCTCTGTTCATCCCAGGAAAGGTTGTATTCCAGTGGCTGGTGTCTCCCATGCGTTTGTTAAGATCATAAACCTTTTTGGGACAGGGAACCATCTTCTTCTTTCTTAATAACATTAACTGGTTTGAGAATTTTTTTTTTTTTGCTAAAAACAGTATATAGATATTCTAAATAATAAATGTATGCCTTTAAGGATTGGGAGGAACTTTATGTTCCTTTAAGCAAATGAACTAGCAATTTAATACACAAAAGCTACTGCAAGACTAGTATGCCAAAAACCATCTTTAATAGTTTATGTTCCACCAATTGGGATGCTGTAGTATAGTTTATTGCTTAGTAACTTAACACACCCAAAGGGCCCCAAGTGCAATGACAAGTGTCAAAATCCATGCACAGGAGGGTGAACGGGTGGGCAGCAGCAACTCCTCCTCTTCCCACACTGTGAGGATGAGAACAGAGTTGTCAATGGTTTCAGCAGCAACTCTTCTGCACTAGCACAGGCCAATGAGCTCTCTCCCTGGCCCCTGAAATATCACAGGGCCTGGAAGAAAGCCTATGTGCTAGTGGGGAGAATGAACAGATGCCATGTGAGAAGTCCTGAAAGGAAGCTCTTCCTTTTCCTGCTGTCCCCTTAAGCCAATGGAGATAATTCTTAGAGACCCCCTGATGATTCAGGGGGTCTCTAAGGGTTTTGAAGTACTATATGCAGGTGCCCAGTAACAAAAGCAGTAGTAGCGCCAGTCTTATCATTTGACTCATCCCACCACTTCCTTCACAAACAAGTTGACCAGATTCTGGAAAGGCATCTGTGTTTTTTTCTAAATTTACACATTCTATGGTGATCACTGTAGAACAGGGGTGCCCAAACCCCGGCCCTGGGGCCACCTGCAGCCCTCGAGGCCTCTCAATGCAGCCCTCAGGAAGCCCTCAGTCTCCAATGAGCCTCTGGCCCTCCAGGGATTTTTTGGAGCCCACACTGGCCCGATGCAACTGCTCGCAGCGTGAGGGCGACTGTTTGACCTCTCACGTGAGCTGTGGGATGAAGGCTCCCTCCACTTCTTGCTGTTTCACGTCTGTGATGCAGTAGCGGCAGCAAAGGAAAGGCCAGCCTTGCTTTGTGCAAGGCCTTTTATAGGCCTTCAGCTATTGCAAAACCTTCATTCATTCATATAAGTTCGTCTTTAATATATTCATTTATGTAAACTTATGTAAATTTATTCAAATCTTAAATGTAAATTAATTCTTCCCCCCCCCGGCCCCCGACACAGTGTCAGAGAGATGATGTGGCCCTCCTGCCAAAAACTTTGGACAACCCTGCTGTAGAACGTAAAAGTTTTAAAAGACACTATTTCGAATTAACACTGTCTATTAAAAAATTTCCACTGATAGTGTGAATTATTCCTTTCACCCTTTCCTTTTGTTCTTACAACAAACCCGTGAGATACCTGAGAGACAGTGACTGGGCAAGGTACCCAGGAAGCTTCATGGCTGAGCAGAAATTTGGGCTCTCCATTCAGGATTCCAAAATGTCTGCTGGCTTTGGATATAAACCAACTATAAACATAAATTTGTATATAAACATAAAGGCTTGCATTCATTAAATATGGCAGAGGACAGAGCTAATACACCTTTGTGGCTTATGCCATTCACTCTGCAATTAATCAGGAGATCAACTAAAGTTTTCAACTGATTAAAGCTTGCAGCCATATTAAAAATCTGGCAACCAGAAATATGAGATATTTTCCCTGCTGTAATAAAGCATTTAAGACAACTTTGGAAAATAAATTACTGAGGGCTCCAGTAAAGCAGTTTCCAGGTTCCTCAAATACTAGTCTGCTAAGCCTTGGGTGTTTTTGAACAAATTCATTACAGCCCCTTTTCAATAAAATCAAGGACATTTGCCTGCTTAAAAGAAAGAAGATGACATTTTAACTTTCTACTTACAGCTATCATTTCATTACTGGTTTCACACCTTTGACTACGTAACACTGGCAACTAAAAAGAAATGTGATATTTAGAAACATGAGACAACACAACTCTATTTAGAACGGCAACTGGGCAACACGTACATAGAATGCAGCCTCCGCATGAGCTGGTTTTAAGCCACCTACCTCGGGTAAGAATGTCTGTTAAATCAGAACTTGGATCACTCACAGTACTCCTCTTTCCTAAGGATAATCCAAGTTTATAAAAGTTTGTGTATTTTTAACAGTGCAATCCTCTGCATGAGCCAGGATGGTGCAGTAGTTTGGGAGTTAGACCTGGAAGATCCAGGTTTAAATCCTTGCTCAGCCATGAAATTTTCTGGGTGACCTTGGACCAGTCACTATCTCTCAGCTCCACCTACCTCACAAGCTTGTTGTGTGGACAAAAGGCGGAGAGCAAAAGGAGGGGAGCAACCACCCAGAGTTTCTTGGAGGAAGGGTGGTATAAAAATGTGAAAAAATGCCTCCACTTTTCTCCCCTCCACTGCTATCTCTAGTACACCCTGCAAGGGAAGACAGCAATTAGTATGGAAGTCCAATCTATGTGAAAAGAGGAGGGGATAAAGCTGTAGAACAAAATTCTTAGCAATGTCACTTGTCAGGAGACTAGAGATAAATCAGACAACCTTTAAAATATGCAATCCAATGAAAGATCCATGCCAGACATGGTTTATCATCAAGGAAGCTGCAGAAGCTTCGGATTTTTTTTTCTCACCTGCAGCTAACCACTAGTTCACTATAAAGTTTCACTTACTGTCCAAAAATTCACATTGCACCAGCGCTAACTAACCAAAAAATCAGCAGACTATTCCTAGCCCAGAACGAGGTACCGGAACTTGAGTTAGGTGACTTGCTTACTCTTTTCCAGACCTCAGGGGACCATCATTCAGACCGGGAAAGCAGCAGGGAAGTTCCAGCCAGGAAAAGGGAAGGATTAATGTTTTGGTTTTACATTGAACAGGTGGGGGGGGGAGGTGGAAGCAGGCTCTCATTTCCATCTCTGAAGGAACTGATGATCATTGGGCAAAGGATGGATGGAAGGAGGAGCCCAAGGGATGGGGGTGGGGTTCTTGACTTAAGAGTGGATGGAAAAGCCCAAGGAGGGTGAAAAGTAGGAGGTGGGGAAGTCGGGGGGGGGAGGCTATTCCTAGCAACTGAAGAGAAACCCATGGCTCCAGTGGGGTCACTGAAATGACCAGCCACAGTAGGACTACTTCTGAGTAGAGCAAAGGATTCGGTCATACTGCATGTGACCCTCCTCCTGCTTACTGCTTCTGATGCCTCACACTGTCTGTCCTGCCCCCTCCTGCCTTGCTCGGTCCCTTTTGGGCCATGCCCTGGTATGCCTGCCTGGCACTCCTTCAGGAGTTGTAATGTGAAGGGGCGTATCAATGCTAGGGTTCATATGGAACTGATTGCTTTTCTGCACTCACTGCACTGCTACCCTTACTTGACTCAGGCATGACTCCACAGAAAAACCAACCACCATTTCATTAATTAAGCAGAAGCTGGCTGTTGTTGTTGTTGCTGGAGCCTGACACTTCTGGATCGAAGGAAACTAAGGCAGTTGTTCTCAGTTCCCCCACCCAATTTGCGTCGAGACAAATCCGCAGATAAAAAATCCTTGAATAAATAGGCTGCACCTGTATTTTTGTAGTCTACTTTGAGATTATGTAGCATATTGTAAGAATTACCATGCACATGTATATGGCTGTAAAATGCATTCTATTTCAGCATTCATACATGACACAGGTAGCCAGCAGAAGCACCATAGGTGGCATTAGATTATGCATGAATCAACAAATATCAGCCCTGAAGCAGCTGACCTGCGACTGAGGGCAGCACACTGAACTAGCAGCAAGATTCAAAAACCATATATAAAGTCACAGATAAAACAGAGTCACAAAGTATGCTGTTTTCTTATTGTTAGTCCTGTACGTCCTGTGAAACTTGCATAGTAGCCAGTGAGCTTGCTTCAAGGACCCCTATGATAAATCAGATGCTGCCACCTAGGAGAAAGCCCAACTGGTCTAGGGGGAGGAGGAAATGCCTATAAGAGATGAGCATCGCACTGAAACCTTCCCCTCCCATCTGACCATTTGGGCTTTGCCCTAGGCAGCAGCCCCTGCCTTATGGCATGGGGTCCTGGCAGCAAGCTAGGGTGACTGGAGCTCCTCCCACCCTCTGAAGGTGTTGTCCACATCTGCCCAACTGCTGGGATAGGAGGTTGCCATGGAAGGACAGTGTTCGCACAGAAGCCCAGATAACTGCCTTGCTCCAGTGCCTGGCACAACTTGGAGACATCCCTACAAATAGCAACACAGAAAAGCTCAAATGCATTTTCATTTGACATAAAAGAGTGTCCTAGATTTGCAACAGAACACCTCTGTTGCAGGACAGCAGGGAAGTTCTTGTTTTGGTTACTCCTTGTTCCCTGTTGTGGACTGTACTTTTGCTCTTTACATATTTTCCATATAAACACACTTCCTCTTCTGGGGACTATGTACTGGTAGGCTGGGTAACTAGAAAAAAAATGTAAAATCTCAATATGTGCACTGCTAACAGAGCAACTTCTCCCCTCACACATATTTCATAACTTAACTGGAATGCCAGAAGCTTGAGGGGAGATTCCTCTCTGTTGAATAAGAAAGCAGCTGGCACTGTACAATGTCAGAAACAAGTATGGCAACCGAAGAAATTATGGCTACAATCCTATATACACCTTTACCTGGCAGTCGGTCCCTGTGAACTTAGTGAAACCAATTTCTAGGAAGTCATGCATAGAATTGTGCTGTATGTGTTTACTGATAGGTGAATACATTGAAGTGCATAATATGTGTGGTAGTGGAGGAGGAATGATAGGGCAATGATCAAGGCCAGAGACACTGTCATCAACATAAACAAGAAGTAAATCCTTTTCCTCATAATACATTAACTCAAAGCTCAATCAGTGAAATTGACTGATAGCCTCAGAACAAAAGTACTATTGCAGAAACTGCATTGTTACAAAACTCAGTGTCACAGGATGTAGTGCTAACCTCTAGTTTCCATGGATTAGAAAACAAAACAGATAAATTAATTCACAGAGGCTACATATTATCAAGGGTTGTTAGGTCAGGTAGTGCAGTGGAACTTCCATGTTCAGAGGTGGAATGAGGATCACATAGAACATGCATGGGTTATTGTCTTTATGCCCTAACTGTAGATTTTTG
The DNA here is from genome assembly GCF_035046505.1 of Tiliqua scincoides. Lineage (NCBI taxonomy): Eukaryota > Metazoa > Chordata > Lepidosauria > Squamata > Scincidae > Tiliqua > Tiliqua scincoides. The sequence continues at coordinate 143,581,915 of NC_089824.1, forward strand.
GGAAGTACAGTATAAACAGTACGAGCAACTAGCATTTCCAACTTTCACACAATGAGAATATAATTCATTGGTTGAATCGAACCATTCAACCAGCAGTTATCAAACTCCAAGGGAATTCAAGCCTGGCAGCAAGTCCTTGCAGGGGCGGGGCAACCATGCGATCCCCACGATCCTCCGCAAAACCAGAAGTGGAGCACAATTGCTGCATTTTCACTTTTGAAGACCTGGGGAGCCCTGCAGATGCTTGCTCAGGGCTCCCCGCACCCCTGGGAGGCTGCCGAAGGCTCTGGTAAGTCCAGCCAAGACCCTGCAGCCCCCTTAACTGTCTCTTTCCTGCCTCTTACTACTTAACAATACTACTTAATTATCTAATGGAACTGAATAACTAGGTAGATGGTTTTCCACAATATGCCTACACTCACCTTTATAAAGATTTATATATTTTTAACAGGAAGCTGCCTCCTCCCTGTCTCCTTGCTGTTCCCACCCCTTAAGGGGGTAGGGACCGGGGCCTTCAGGCTGGGGCACTGTGACGTCCCAGTTTGAAAAGCCGTGCATTCAACCATTGATCTGATTGATCCAGGAAAGTTTTTGCTTATATTGTTAGTGTGTGAAAGTTGTGGTAATTAGATACTAAGTTTCAGCCTACATTGTACATTAATGCATTTGAGTAAAATTAAAAAAGAAACTTGCCATGTAATTCTATACATGTTTACATGAAAGTCCCAGTATATTCAATGGGGATTACCCTCACATAAGCATGCACAGATTGCAATCTCAGTCCAGAAGTATCTTCTTGGGACTCTTCTTATACTGAGGAAATTGGAGGAACAATAAATAGGATTTATAACTTCTCAGTGTTTAAAGACAACAACGAATGACTAGTTGGAATATGATGATGATGATGATGATGATGGGAGAAGTTTTTTCAGTATTTTAAGCTAACAGTGAATAAATGATATATTGAATGAGACTATCTTACAAGAACAAATTTTGGGAAACTGATTTAAAGTTCAGAAAAGGGAACATTGTGTCATTTAAAAGATAATCTCGGAAATAAATGGTAGAGTGCAACATTGTAATAAATGAAGTAATAGGGTACCGAACAGGAAATAACAAGAGGGAAATGAAAATCTATATTATTAGGAAAAGTGAAAGTCTCCCAATGCATCCATCTTTTTGAAAATTCCTGTGAGCTTATGGCATCAGGTATCCAATGCCTTGAATATTTAAAAAGATCAATAATGATGTAAACTTGCCTTACTGAAGACATAGTCAACTTAGGGCCCAATCCTATCCAATTTTCCAGCACCAGTGTAGCCACAATGCAGCTCCAAGGTAAGGGAATAAATGTTCCCATATTTTAAGGAGGCCTCTGGGACTGCTGCCCCACCACAAGATGCAGTGCATGCCCCATTGGCACAGTTGCACTGGCACTGGAAAACTGGATAGGATTGGGTTCTTAGAGGGGAATTTCTGCAGTCAGGTGCCTGTACAGTCAATTATTATGAGGAAAAGACTTTTGTGAGAGCACTTACGAGGGACTTCCTGGAAGCAATTCACTCCTTGTGAAAAGCACTTCCTCCTCTCTTCTCCTTCTGATGTTCTTTGAAGACTTACAGCCCAATCCTAACAGGGCTGCCTGTGCTGCAATACAGCAGTGCTGAAACAGCCGCTGTTATAGCCAGGGAGGCAGCCAGAGGTGTCAAGACCCGGTAGCCTCTATGGATATACTCACATCTGGACCAGCTCAATTACTGGAGCAGATCCAAGTAGTCCTGTGTAGGGCTTTCTGGGGATAAGATCCAGCTGCAGCCTCTGCTGCTATGCCAACCCTTCCCCCGGGCCTGTTCAACAACTTTCTCTCCGTCCAGTTTTGGATGGAAGGAAATAAATATATGAAGTGTCTAGCAATGCACTTTGCTATATTGTTTTTGATGTGCCTCCTTCTGTCTTTGTAGCTTTGAATTTTGTAGTTGATTTAGGACCCAATCCTATCCAATTTTCCAGTGCCAATGCAACCATGTCAGTGGGGCATGCACTGCATCCTGTGGAGGGGAGATAGTTACAGAGGTATGGGAACATTTGTTCCCTTACCTTGGGGTTGCACTGTGGTTGCACCACTGCTGGAAAATTGGATAGGATTGGGCCCTCAATCTACTATTTATAAAGATGATTTATGATTACCAAATGATGAGCGCTGCTTGAACAAGAGACAGGAAGAACTGTAGACTGCACAAGCTACATGTCGTATGTGCATTCAGGAATAAATCACATAAAAATGGACAGAGAATAACTGGAGGGAGGGGGAAACAGGCACAAGTTCAACAAGAAATGGAGAAGGTGAAGACTGGTATGCAGAGAGAGGAATGGAAACAATACTACTTAATTATCTAATGGAACTGAGTAACTAGGTAGATTGTTTTCCACAATATGCCTACACTCACCTTTATAAAGATTTAGTAACATGTTGGTAAATGAAGCAATCCCCACAAGGTTTCCTCCCTCAACAACCTCAGTAAGGAAGCAAACTATAATTTGTACTTTGAGTAGTAATTTATCCAGGGAAACTGTTTGCATCTAAGTCATTGCTAAGTCATTGCCCTTTAAGAAAGAGGTACTTGATTTAAGACATACTAGAAAAAAATTATTTTGAAATTTGAGCCACACCCAAGAGGACTCCTATTAACAAAAACATTTACAGCACAATCCTTATCATACTTACTCAGAAGTTAAGTTCCACAGTGTTCAATGGCACTTACTCCCAGGAAAGTGTGCATATGATTTTAGCCTTAGCTTGCTGCTCAGGCACTAATCCTCCTGTCTCAAGGACAAGTCTGTTTATTTTGCTGGAAAGTGAGCTGTCAGCACCACCTAACAGTTTTGCTAGATTTTTTAAAAGAATCCTATTTTTGAATCTATGTTTAATACCACTGACAAAGACACTGCAAACTATGAAGTTTAATTGCAGATGCATCAATTCCAAATCCAAGTCGGGCAGAACAATGAGATCTCTGCTGTTAAGAAATCTCAGCATTTAACTAGTTTTCTACACTCATGTAGAAGATCAGTATTAATACTATAAATATACAATTAATTTTACATTTGTATGTCATCTGTAAACCATTTGTTATAAATTGTTTTATTACACTACATGGTATCTGATTGAGAGAAGATAAAATGTAGCCAAAACGTTTCTTCACTGCTTGTTTGCTTGCTTCATTTGTTGTGTAAATGTGGAACCAATACACTTTTCCAAATATCCAGCAGACAGAATTCAAATAAAAAACCAAAATGCATACATGACACTTTCATTCATAACTTCAGATATGTTATTATAAAGTAGTACTTGCTTTAACACATTGTGCTTGATATGAAGTTTACGGCGCACATGAATAAAAAGAGTAATACTTCATTATATACTTTTAACATAATAGTACCTGGCCCTTAGAACTTCAAGATTTCAAAGCACTTTGGATATGTTATGAGGGCCAGGCTATATATGACAGCATAAACATGCAACTACCCTACTCATGTTGAAAAAGGAAAGGTAGATTCAACAGCAAAACAGGTGCATGGGAGAGATACAATTAACCCTTTTCATGCTCATCATTTCTTACAGTTCCTGGCCCTAAATGCTTTTCACCCAGTGGAGATAACTTCTGGCTTCAGAACTCAGCTGAAAAGAAAAACACTCAAGGAGAGAAACTGTGGGGATATAAGGAAGATAGCCTTGCACTGCTCTTTCCCTTTTCTAGTGAAATGCAGACTACCACACTCACATCTATTGTTCAGTAACTCTCATAACTGCCTTCTAAGGTAGGCCAATATTGCTATCTGTATAATACAAGATAGGGAACAGTGCACCTGTGATATGAACGACTGACTCCTCAGCTCACATCATTACATTACAAGCAGACCTCTCACTGATCCCTGAAACAAACTGCACTCATTTCCATTGTAGTAAAAAGCAAACAAGCCATGGCATATGCAATATTTAAAACAACATTCTTTTAAGCATTAACACATACCACCAGCAAGTTCCTTACTAATACAACACTAAGTCTTCCCCCCCCATTTGCATACAGTACACTAAATTTGAAAGAAGGACAAATCGATTTAAAACATACGATCAAGACAAAACAAGTAATGAATGACTAGGTACAGAACTTCTACAATATCTGTTGACAGAATCTATTTCCATATTCGCTACAGAAAACTAATCTTTATTCATAATCCAATCTAAAGTAGGGTAATGTTTTTATTAGTAGCAACTAAAGAGTAACAAAACATCAAACAGCAAGTTTTTTCATCTCATTTATGGATAAGAGAAAGTTCTATTTGCTTCAACATTCTCTATTATCCAAACCAACAGTGTGAACAAAAACTATTTTTCACCTAAACTCCACCTCCATATCCATCTCCTACGTATACAAGGGAAACATGAAGAAGAAAAATAGTTGATTTTCTTGTTCTGTTCTTCTCCTGGATCTTTTAGATCAACACTTACATACTATGTGCAACCAAAATTACTGAAGTACAGCCGTATAACAGGAAAAGGTTTAGAACCATAAAAAGTTACTGAATTGAGAATTCTAACTAGATTGGCAGCAGCTGATTCCTTTTACACCAAAATGTACTTAAGCCATTTCTGTTCAATGTTGCCTATATACAACAAGGATCAAATTTGTACACCTGTGGACTGGGCAGAAATGGATTAACTAAGGAAGAAAAGCAATGATAAAAGTTGCACCATCCTGGTGTCCAAAAAGCTGTTGCAGCTAGGATGTGCACAGCTTAGGACCATGTCTGGTGTGAAAAAAACTTTTGCAATTCTTTGTCGACAGGGAAAAAAAACCTTCATGGTCTTTCAAAGGCCTTATTGTTCTTCACGATAATAAAGAAGAGATACTATTGTGGCAAGCTGCAATGCCAAGGTAAAATGATCCTTGTACCCAGGAGTATAATTACATGTGTTCAGGCCTTGCTTCATTTGCAGTGCTCAAACCTACATAAAATAGATCAAATTCCTACATCAAATTCCCACAACTTGGATAAATGAAAACAATTTTGCCTTGGCTGGTTTTAGGTTTGCAATAAGCAAGGCAATTCTGTAGACTTTAACAGGACCTTCTGACTGTAACTCATTGCAAAAGGTCTGAAAATAGCCTTGAAAGGATGTAAGTATATTTCATTCACAATAGCTGCTGGGCCCATCCAGCAAATAGGTAGGGTTGTACAACTGATCCTCAGGTGACAGATTTGGGGTATCATTAAAAGGTCACTAGCAATTTGTTAATTAGTTATATTTTTACCACAGAGAAAGAGATTCAGATTTTTTTCTGCTTCAGTCACCCCACCCCCAAATTGGAATTTTTTTTAATAGCTTCACTATAAATCAGAATCAACTCTCAAACTAAAGTCTACATACACATCATTGTATCCATGCATATCCCGTTAATTAATACACAAAAGATTGCTATTTATAGTTCAGCATTCACTATCACTAATACAACAACAACTCTCCCTAAAAGGACAGAGGGAAATGCACACTTTTACCACTTGTAACAGCAGCACTCCAACATAATTACAACTGAGTGATTAAAGGCAGTAAAAGATGACCCAAGTTACATTTAGGTCTTGCCCAGAAGGAAAGTTCTCACACTGCTGGTTGCCTGAGTTAAGGTGAAACGACAGGGTTGAGAAGTACTACCAGAAGAAAGAAACCACATTGGGTTGGACAGTCCAGCAACAAACCTGGGCCTGTAGTTCCTGTGTTGACCTCCAAAACTTCCAGAACTGAAGGCATTTAGAACACTGAATTAGTGGGCCTGGTACCCAAAACACTCTCCCTTTATAGATCCTGAATATGTGCTTTCAAATAAAGAGAGCTGGCCTACAATTTGGAGCAGATCTGATCCCTGCCAGTCAACCCTTTGGGCTTTTCCTTGGTTCTCTAGTCATCAAGACAATGAGAATCAAGGCTAAGATGTATAAATGTGTGTTGTGATACTTTTCTAAAAGAATCACAAAGTATTTTTCTAAATACTCCTTAAGATATGGGAACATTTGTTCCCTTACCACAGAGCTGCATTGTGGTTGCACTGGGGCTGGAAAATTGGATAGGACTGGGCCCCCAGTGGGGCTGTTCTTGTGTAGGTAGCTCAGTTTTCCATAAGTTAACCCACACTGGTATTTCCTCCAGTGCCCTTAGCATTGAGTATTAGTTAACCTGGAATAAAGCCACATTGATTTTGTACCCCAAATCTTTAAAGCAATTTAACGTAAGTAGGCATCAATCTTGCACAGTAGACAAGAGGCTTTCTAACATTAAGCATTGACACATTTAAGACTCAATGTACACATTACGTAGAATGAGGTGGCAGAATTCTGGACTGCTTCACTTCAGAGGGCAGGTGGGCAAATTATAATTTATAAATTCTCCCCCATGCAAAATAAGCACCAAAAAAAGGGAAAAAACACAACAGTAAACCAGCAAACCAGGAGGATGCTGGAGTAAAACCTCCCCTTCAATGTGATCATGTACTGTATACACAGGGGGTGTGTCAGGGTGACCAGATGTCATAACTGCAAAAGAGGACCAGGAACCCCAAAATGTAGGACATCCAAGAAAAATGTAGGACACGACCAAATAAAAGCTAAAAACACTCTTCTGTTGATTTCATGTGGTTACTTTAAACGCTACATTACTTATTATTAATTTTAAAACTATATTATGCCTAATTTATTAATAACAAAAAGACTCTGTGCTGCCTGCTCACAGGGAAAAGGACACTGAAGTGCTTTTCCAGGACACGAGGCAAAAAAGAGGACACGTCCTTGAAATAGAGGATGCCTTTGAGTGTTGTGTGTATGTGTGGTGTCACCCTACGTGTTGTGTGTGTTGTCAGCCAGTGTGTGCGTAACCATCCCAACCCTGCAGTGTGAAGCGGAACAGTCCAGAAGGCTCCCCGCTGTGACCTCCTGGCCGCGAGGAATGCTGAGCGCTGCCAGTCCTGTGCCCGCTTCCTTGGCAGGGTCCTGTTTAGCCCAGTGGGGCTTACTCCGGAGCAAACCCCTGGGCGCCCCGCCAGCTCCTCCACCCCGAGGCCCGCCCTCCCCCCAGGTGTCCAGGGACGCCCCCATTTGTGTGGGAAGCTCGCACTGGAGCGACCCAAGCCGGCTTCGCGGCAGAGCACGACCCGGCGCGCCGCGTACCTCCGCCGGGGCGATGTGGAAGGCGTCGGCGATCTTGGCGTACAGCTCCTTCACGCTGGCAAAGCCCTCGACGCGCCCCGTGGGGCTGCCGTGAGCCAGCTGCGTGTGGAAGACCAGCTGGATGGGGCGCCGCGGGGGCGGCGGGGAGCCTGCCGCAGCCTCGTCGCCTCTCCAGCGCGCCGGCGGCGCCTCGCCTTCCACCAGCGTGGACGTGTCCTTGGACTTGTCTTTCTTCTTGCTCCGCAGCCCCAGAGGCATCTTCCCGACAGCCGCGACCGGCGCACAAGGCAGAACCACCTGCTGCTGCTCTTGCCCTGCTGGACTCTGCCCTCCAGGCTGTGCGCGCGCCTCCCGGAGCACCCAGCAGGCGGCCCGTGGATGGCGCGCCACAGCCAATCACAGCGCTGCTTTCTGCCCGGGGCAGGAGGAGAAGCGACAACCTTGCGCTTGCCGCTTTGACACGGCCAAGCCCCTCGCCCGCAGCGAAGCTGGCCAGAGAACTCTCTGGAGAGGGCTCCTGTTCTCAGGGTTGTTCTCCTCAACTCCCATCGGCAGTAAGCCCCGTTCAATCTCCTTCCCACTTAGCAATGCAGAGGAACAGCCCAATCCTCTGCTTGTCTACTCAGAAGTAAATCCCTTTACGGTCAATGAGTTCTGACTCCCCGGAAAGTGTGGATAGGACTGGGCTGTAAGGCCGCAATCCTATCCACTCTTACCTGGGAGTAAGCCCCCATTGAGTGGAATGGGGCTTACTTCTGAGTAGACATGCAGAGGATTGGGCAGGAAGGGGGCAACCTCATGCAAGCACACCACCCGTGGGACTTCACTTCCAACCCTTTTCACATTTACTCAGCAGTAAGCCCCAGTGAGCCTAGCAGGACTCCAGTCTGATTGCACTGTTGATACTACAAAATGTGAATAGTGTCAGGCTGTAGGGAAAAGAGTGTGTATTCAAAGCACCAGCTCTCTTACAATTGTACTATGACAGTGGTTCCCAAACTTTTTAGCACCGGGACCCACTTTTTAAAATGACACTCTATCTGGACTCACTTAGGTTTACCAGACTTTTTTAAAAAAAAGGAGATCTAGAGCAGGGATTATCAACCTTTTTCATCTCATGGCACAGTGACAAGGCACTAAAATTGTCAAGGCACACCATCAGTTTTTTGACCATTGACAAGGCATACCACGTTCCTGGTAGGGGGCTCAAATCCCCCAATTGCCCTGCTAATAAAAGACCCTCCCCAAAGACCGGCGGCACACCTGTGGACCATCCGCGGCACACCAGTGTGCCTTGGCACAGTGGTTGAAAATAGCTGATCTAAAAAGAATTATTTTATTTATTTATAAGTAGTAATAACCATAAAAAGACCCTCAAACATTTATCTCCCTGTATTTACACATGCCTGCAAAGTGCAGGAGCTGAGGGCCCAATCCTATCCAACTTTCCAGTGCCAATGCAGCTGCAATGTAGGCCTGAGGTAAAGGAACAAATATTCCCTTACCTTGAGGAGGCCTCCATGAGTGCACCCCCCACTGCTGGATGTAGCACACACCCCTTTGGTATAGCAGCATCAGTGCTAGAAAGCTGGATAGGATTGGGCCCTGAGCTCTTTACAGGGTAATTAGCAGCTACAGTATCTGATTTTTGAAAAGCCTCAGGGCTTGAGGCAAGTTATCTGATCTTTCCATCATCCTTTGTCGACTCACCAAAAATCATGTTGTGAACCATCAGTGGGTCCCAACCCACAGTTTGGGAACCACTGTACTATATGTCTAAGCTATCAGCTGTCCTTTAATAACAGCACAATCCTATGCATGCCTTCTCAGAAATAAGTCCCACTAAGTTCAGTGGAACATACTCCCAGGTAAGTCCAAACAGCTTAGCAGCCCAATTTCCTGTGCACAATCTTTGGTCCTGAACTTGTTTGTTTGAGATGCATAAGCTGAAGGGCATCATAGGGAAGGTAGCAACCCAGGCAAAATCAAGAACTCACTTTCAACCAGGGATGACGGATTAGTGAGGAGGGGTGTTTAAGCAGAAGTGTAAATCACTTGGGAATGTACTAAAAATGACAGAGAATGCTCACAAAAATGCATTTTTTCTTTCCAAGTAGCCTGGTAGGAATGCATTTTATTTCCCAAGGCAATGCGAATAATTTCAAAGGCCATTCCCTGTCATTCATTGAAGTGCATCCCTTATAAATGGAGTTACATTTCTACAGAAAAATGTGTTTGGTTTTCATTTATTTTTTGTATTGAATTTTGATTGTAAGCTGCCTTGAGAAGCTTCCACCAGCATGAAGATTCAGTGTGTCTGGCACCCCCCAAAGGGAGGAGCATCTTCCCACTCTCTATCTGCTAGTGGCAAGATTTCCAGCCCCTTGTAGACTCTCGCTATGTCTACCTTGTGGCCTCAGAGATTGGAAGGGGGAGCAGGTTAGCACTCATCCTGACCATTCATCATCCTGGTTGGGGCATCGGCTTCCTTAGGCCAGCAGTCATGCCAAAGCAAGGCTATACAGTTAACTGCCCTCAGCAGCCTGGATCCTCCTAACCCTGGACCCACCAGGGCTGCTGAAAGCTGGCATTCGGCCAAAGGCAAGATGCCTAATTGGGCCTCCTTTCCTAAATGTGATTTAGATTGTAATGTTTGTTTTGTCATGGCCCAGCTCTCCTGGAAGCCTGAACCCTGGAAATTCCCCCCCTTTCCCTCTCTCCTCAGGCCTGGGGTCCACCAGCTTCTCATCATGGGCTGAAGAGGTCTTATACTCTAGAACAGGGGTGTCCAAACTTTTTGGCAGGAGGGCCACATCATCTCTCTGACACTGTGTCAGGGGCCAGGAAAAAAAAGAATTAATTTACCTTTCAAATTTGAATAAATTTACATAAATGAATATTTTAGAGATGGAACTTATATGAATGAATGAAGGTCATGCAATAGCTCAAGGTCTATAAAAGGCCTTGCACAAAGCAAGTCCAGCCTCTCCTTTGCTGCTGCTGCAGTATCACAGATGTGAAACAGCAAGCAGTGGAGGGAGCCCTTGTCCCACCGCTCAAGCAAGAGGTCAAACAGTTGGCCATCAAGCTGAGAGCAGTTGCATCAGGCCAGCACCGGCTCCAGCAAGTCTCACTGAGGGCTGGATTGGAAATCCTCGAGGACCACAAGTGGCCCCAGGGCCGGGGTCTGGGCATCCCTGCTCTAGAACAGTGATTCTCACACATTTAGCACAGGGATCCACTTTTTAGAATGAGAATCTGTAAGGACCCACTGGAAGTGATGTCATTAAAAGTGACATCATCAAGCAGGAAATTTTTAACAATCCTAGGCTGCAATCCTACCCACACTTACCCAGGAGTAAGTCCCATTGACTATCATCCTTAAAAGAATATACATAGTAGTTTGTTAAAAGTACAGGTCTGTAACATTTCCCCAAATGCAGTCACATACCATGGTAGCATCAAGTCTAATATATTAAAAATAAAATATTGTAATGAATGGGCACCCACCTGAAATTGACTCGTGACCCACCTAGTGGGTCCCAACCACACAGTTTGAGAAACACTGTTCTAGAACAGACCCCTGAGCTACACCCTATAACTTGCCCTACCCACCTCCCACCTGCTGATCCACAGCCCAAACATGACTCCCTCACCACCTATGTGCCCAGAATGGCAAGTGAGAACGCTCATCTCCTGAAGAGTACACCAGCACCCTGCTCGCAATTGCTGCTGTCACGGTGGACAGTGTCACATGCTGGCACTTCCCTGTCTGATGCAGGGCCCAGCGAAGCTTCCTCCAGAGCGCCATCTGTTCATGAGGACAGAGGTGCTGTCCTTAGTGCAGGAGACACTGTGCTCCGAAGGCAAGGTGACCAGATGTCATCACTGCAAAAAAAGGCAAGGCACCTCAAAATGTAGGACATCCAGGAAAAATGTAGGACATGACAAAATAAGTTTTATACTCTTATATTATACTCTTTTTATACTCTTATATTATACTCTTCCCCTGGGGGCTGGGGATAAGAACAGGCCCTCAGTTTGGCTGTACTTGTTGTAAGAGGCGACTAAACAGCCACCGGGTAGATGGGACTCGTGAGCCTGGGAAGGCAGCTCATCTGAGAGAAGGAAAACTCTGATCCCAAACCTCCACTGCCTTGTGGCTACATCCAGTTATGGAAAAGGCTTCAGGAGTCAACCTCGAGGCAAAATCCGGAGCCAGAGTCCCTGAGGCAGTTCATGGCTGAACACAGTCACGTTCTGGCAACTCCTGCGACGCCGCTGGAACCAACTGTATTGGCCTCTGCCTTTCCATTGGACCATTTCAGCGATGTGGAGAGGGGGGATTTGCTGCATGGGTAACAGCCTATCCTCCATACCTACTTTACCCAGGCTTCCTGCACTGGAGAGGACACTCTGTTCCAGAACCACCATTCAGAGCGTGACACCATAGTCTTCCGAGACTGAAGGATGCCAACAAAAACATTATACTCTTATATTTTATACTCTTATATTATGAAACTCCACAGTCAGGGAATTGGAGGACAGGTTCTCTCATGGATTGAGAACTGGTTGAAGACCAGGAAACAGAGAGTGGGTGTCAATGGGCAATTTTCACAATGGAGAGAAGTCAAAAGCGGTGTGCCCCAAGGATCTGTCCTGGGACCGGTGCTTTTCATCCTCTTCATAAATGACCTGGAGACAGGGTTAAGCACTGAGGTGGCAAAGTTTGCAGATGACACCAAACTTTTCCGAGTGGTGAAGACCAGAAGTGATTGTGAGGAGCTCCAGAAGGATCTCTCCAGACTGGCAGAATGGGCAGCAAAATGGCAGATGCGTTTCAATGTCAGTAAGTGCAAGGTCATGCACATTGGGGCAAAAAATCAAAACTTTACATATAGGCTGATGGGTTCTGAGCAGTCTGTGACAGATCAGGAGAGAGATCTTGGGGTGGTGGTGGACAGGTCGATGAAAGTGTCAACCCAATGTGCGGCAGCAGTGAAGAAGTCCAATTCTATGCTTGGGATCATTAGAAAAGGTATTGAGAACAAAACGGCTATTATAATGCCGTTGTACAAAACTATGGTAAGGCCACACCTGGAGTATTGTGTCCAGTTCTGGTCGCCGCATCTCAAAAAAGACATAGCGGAAATGGAAAAGGTGCAAAAGAGAGTGACTAAGATGATTACTGGGCTGGGGCACCTTCCTTATGAGGAAAGGCTACGGCGTTTGGGCCTCTTCAGCCTAGAAAAGAGGCGCCTGAGGGGGGACATGATTGAGACATACAAAATTATGCAGGGGATGGACAGAGTGGATAGAGAGATGCTCTTTACACTCTCACATAACACCAGAACCAGGGGACATCCACTAAAATTAAGTCTTGGGAGAGTTAGAAAAGACAAAAGAAAATATTTCTTTACTCAGCGTGTGGTTGGTCTGTGGAACTCCTTGCGCAAGGATGTGGTGATGGCGTCTGGCCTGGATGCCTTTAAAAGGGGATTGGACAAGTTTCTGGAGGAAAAATCCATTATGGGTTAAAAGCCATGATGTGTATGTTCAACCTCCTGATCTTAGAAATGGGCTATGTCAGAATGCCAGATGCAAGGGAGGGCACCAGGATGAGGTCTCTTGTTATCTGGTGTGCTCCCTGGGGCATTTGGTGGGCCGCTGTGAGATACAGGAAGCTGGACTAGATGGGCCTATGGCCTGATCCAGTGGGGCTGTTCTTATATTGATTTCATGTGCTTAAACACTATATTATTAAATTTAAAACTATATTACTTATAATGTATTACATATAATTTATTAATTAGAAGAAGGATATGCATTGCCTGCTCACAGGGAAAAGGAGATTTAAGAGCCCAATCCTGTGGTCCATGGCACGGCTCTGTGCTGCGGACCACAGTCACAAACGTGCTATAAGGCACGTTTGTGGGGCTTACCACTGGGATCCCACCGGAGCTAGCCCAGCGCTGGCTGGAGCTGGGCTGGCACACGGCAGTCGCCCTGGTTCTGCGGATCGGCGGTCTCCTGGACCGCCAGGCTGCGGAATGGGAGGTGGGGGCATGGCCGGGGGCGTGGGGGAGGCATTCCAGGGAGGGAGGAGACGTGCCGGGGGCGGGCAGGAGGTGGATCCACAGAGCTGTGCTCCGCAGGATCCAGGGCGCTTGTGGAGGGCTGTGCGCCCTACCCGAGCGCTTTTACTTTAGAGCCGACCTTTTGGTTGGCACTAAAGAGAGTAGCCCCATTGCGGGGCTGCTTCCCTTACTTAGGAGAAGGGGACGAATGTCCCCTTCTACCAAGGAGCTTCCCGCGGTAGCACTGCAGGCGCAGGATTCGATGGCAGTCCTCTGCGGAGCCGCCAAGCCTGGGCGCTGTGGGCAGTTCAGGACTGGGTTGCCCGTTCTTTTCCAGGACACGAGGCTAAAAAAGAGAGCGTCCTCTTTAAAAAAGTGGACGTCTGGTCACCCTGTCCGCAGGGCCCGGTCTGCTTCCCTTTCTCCCCAGACTCCAACATCGGTTCGGCTTTGGGAGTGGCCAGCACTCCAGAGAGAAGGCTGCTAATCATTGCCCCTGCCAGTCGGGATGAGTACAGATCTGGACTCAGAAATAGGAAAGTGAAGAATTCACAAGCCTGTTTTCTGACAAGAGTGGGCTGCAGAGAGTATAATTCGTATCATGCCTCAACTTATTTGCCTAGTGTAGTTTTGATCTTTAGATATCCCTAAAGCAACAAAGGCCTATTGAATTTTGGTCGCAGTTATTATAATGTGCCACGCTCCTCTTATCAGGATTAGAAAATGTCTTATTTCTTCTGGAAATTCTGTTTCCAGACCACCTTTCCATTTTCATTCTTCTCCTGCTGCCCCTGCCTTCTTCACATTTATAGCTCAGGTCGGTTCTCTCCTTTGTTCAGTTACATCATCATCCTTTACTTTCTGTCTCCATCATGCATTTATCCTTTAGACATTCACAATCATTCTGAGTAATGAATACTGTACAGTGGAATAAAACACAGGCTAGCACTATATATGTAAAAACATATGCACAGTGAGACCCTTTTCTAATGGAAAACAATTTAAAAACAATACATTATGCCTAATACTTTTTTAAAGCAACAGAATGCTACATTTTGAAACTGTAGACTATGGGATCCTATGATTTCATTATACAGCAGAAAGCTAAGTATGCTTTAAAAAAAACCCATCACAGTTAGTAGCAAATATTGATCAAGAACATTGTGACTGAAAATAGCATAGGTATAGAAAACGGAGGCTGCAATTCTACCCACACTTACCCAGGAATAAGTTCCATTGACTATCATTGTTAAAAGAATATACATATTAAAAGTACAGGTCTGTAACATTTCCCCAGATGCAGTCACATACCATGCAGCATCCAGTCTAATATATTAAAAATAAAATATTGAAATGAATGGGGACCCACCTGAAATTGGCTAGCAGCCCACCTAGTGTGTTCCGTCCCACAGTTTGAGAAACAGTGCTGCAATGTATTACTTGACACTGAGCCATATTTCCAAACACCAGAAACTTCAATGTTGTAGCTATAGGTTAAGATTACTACACTGTTTAAAAAATGAATTATTAGCCCCACCCATCAGCTGCAAATAGAACCAAAAACCAGAACAAGTTAGAAACAAATTTTTAATTAAAAAACATATGAAATGCAATACAGGTCATAACAAATATTTAAGTGCAAAAACAATATGCTTAAATGAGTAAGCAGCAATCTTCTACTCTCACTTAAAGTGTCATAAAGACCAACATCCTGTTCAGATTCAGACTGCACATATTGGTTTAGATCTCATGTATCAAATCTACTGGATGTTTGGCAATTCATTCAAAAGTAGTTTCTAGATGATTTTTTTTTTGCACAGCTTTATTTGGGATTTTAGTTTTGCTAGTATTTAGAAAATTGTTATTAACTAAATTTTAACTCTCAAATATTCTATTTTTTTCTACATGGAACCATACAAAATTGATCACTTTGTTGGTTAACAGTGCAGCTACCTAGCACATTCAGATGTCTAGTCAAATCAAAAATTTTCTTCTCATAAACAAAAAAATCCACTTACAAATGTTAACTTAACACATTGCATCATGTTGCCAGACAAACGGTGAAAGCATATTTAGTAGTCTTATTCTGGCATCCAAGGGTACCAGCCCTATAGATTTTTTTTTCTAAAAAACTAGATTGAAGGCTCTTTGCTTCTTCTCCCTCAGATAATTCATGACAGCCTTATGAATTCTTCAGCTGGACTGTGATTTACCAACTAACTTGTAAGAAGGTTATCTGTTACAGACTGGCATTGTATTTAATATGTCAAAGTTAGGTCAGTTGTCTTGACACAACTGTATTTTGATGACCCTTCTTTTATACAGGCTATGGGTTGTATCCTAAGAAGTGTATGTGAAGGGGACATTTTGCACCGTTTCGTGTGTAGTTGTGGAAGCAATGTGTGGAAGAAACAATGACGCAGTGATAATTTTGTGTGTGGTGTCTTCTGCAATGTGTTGCACAATGCATTGAGCAAGTGCAAAGCTGAACCAGGATTCCATTTAGATTTCTGTGCACAAGAATCTTGTGCAATGTCTTTCACATGTGCAAGCCCCTTATGGAAGTTTTTTGAGTGGAAGGATAACTTAGGATACAAACTTATGTCAATAGGCAGGCTGCACATATGCTATAAGTGATGTTAAAGCAACTGTTCTCACAGCTGTTTCTATTAGGAAATCCCCTAGGCCAAAAAAAGTATGCCTTGGAATAGTATGCCTATTTTCTATCAAGCCAGCCTGCTCACTATTCTACAACTGAGCAAAAGGAATCCATTAGCATCTACCACAGTACAGGAAAACCTTAAATCTTCTTTGGGCTCATAAACATTTCAAGTGAGACTTCCTGCCTTTGCTAGGTGTAATGTCAACAGAGCGAATGAGCATATGAATATGGCAAACGTGAAATATCTTTGTATTATGAATTCGGATACTACAATACAATATCTCACATATACAGATCAAGAAATGTTTGAAAAAGCGCTCTGAAGCACAAGCGCTTCATTAAAAAGAAAAGCACAAAGGTGTTTCCTCCCCTTCCTTCCACAGATTACATTTTACACATAAGCAAAATCATGGATAAAACTTTTTGAAATAAGAAGATCCAATATACAGCAAGTGGTTTTAGCTTTATATTTGATTGCATGTCCTTTTTATTTTCCTTCCTATTCTCATGCAACACTGCATAATTCCTTCCCCCACCCATACACAAACAGGACAGTTCCACAGTTATGGATTGCACTTTTACAGCATAAACTTGCAAGTTTTCTGATTTTCAGAGTCTTCCTGGAAAAGTTCAGAAAAAGAATTTCCTTAAGAAACAGGAAGATTTCTCCTGAGTACTTCTTTTGATGCTGGAGCTATACTGTCTGGGAAGATTACTTCAAATTCTATAATTAAGTCACCTCGTTGATCAGGGTTTTTGGGAAAGGGTAAACCATATCCTATAATTCTTCTCCTCATTCCAGGCTTTACAACTTCATTTACTGTCATAGGTATGGTTCGGTTTTCTATTGTTGGTACATTGATTGAAGTGCCACATAAAGCCTAAAAAAATAAAAATATCAGTCACATGATTATCAGCACCACTTTGTAAAGCACTTAAACTGTATCATGTACTGTTATGTGTACTATCATATGTCTGTCGTGAAAAGACATATGAAATATGATACATGAAATCGTATGAAATATGATTTATAAAAACAGTTAAGATGCCCTACACAGAATATAATTTTTGCATGATAATGCTAAACATGTTTATGAAGAAAGCCTGTGTAGTTCTGGCAAACAACATTAATTGTTTTGGTTATTACGTTTCACCTACACAACTAAACTAACTGATGTACAGGCACTAAAATTTACAAGTTTGGCATATAGGCTGAATGGGTAGAACAATACCTTGCAGTAAGAAACAAAATACTATATCATTTATTATTGTGTGTAAACAAACGTACAAGATTATAATGTCAGTTGTCTTAAATGCACTGGCCCACATAACAAGAACACTTAGCACAGACATTAATGCCATCTTTTTGAACTAGGAATGATCATGAAATGGGAGTGGTCCTACACACTAGGAATTCACAGCTCAATCCTGAGCTGCCTGGCATGCAGGGCTGCCATGGCACCAAAATGGCTACCACGGCATCCTGAGCATGCTGGAGAGCCGCCAGCAGCTCCTCGGGAGGAGGGAACATTTGTCCCCTACCGAGTATGGGAACTAGCCCTGCAATGGGGTATTGTGGCAGATTTTTAGCCGGCGCAGAATCAAGGACTCCTGTGTCGGGCCACATGGCTTGACATGGGGCTCTGGATCCAGTGGACCAGAGCTCCAGTGGTCCCGCCTCCTCCTGCTCTGCTCTCTCCTCCCCGCCCTCTGCCTGCCCCAGATGAATACCTCCTCCCTGCCCCATCTTACCTCTCTGCCGCCTGGGGCTTCATATGGAGCGCTGTGTGGCAGACCGCAAGCCCAACAACGGAGCTAGCGCTGCACAGACTCACATTGGAAAAGCTCTGGTGCTGGGCCTGAGGTAAGGCCCTTATGGCATGTTTGCAACAGTGCACTTTGGTGGTGAACCGGCATGCAAAGACCTGGATTGGGCCCTCAGTGTGCACTTTAGAATCTTATGGAACATTTGATCATTACCTTGAGGTTCTATCAACCAGCCAAACTCTCAGTATTATTAATAAGATTATTGCCTTTTTAAAAAAACAAGATGATGCATAGTAAGCTGTATTAAATTAAGGTTAAAAAATTTCCTTTGCTTTCTTATATGGCTACAAACAATTTATACTTTCTTTCATATTATAACTAAAGTTAGTTGCACTGAAATAGAGGCCATATTTTGCCTGAAGTCAAGTCAACAAGCCATCAGTATCATTTTGCTTTGTTCTAGATGCAATATAATGAACATGTGCTCCAACACAAACACATCCCTCTCTGGAATGCATGTATTTAATCACATTGGTTTAAAATTAAACCTATGCTCAGTATAGTTTACAGCTTCTTAAATTTGCACAGTATTGACTTGCGTGACTGAACTACCTGTGCATCTACTACTAAAGTAGAAGAGAATCTTTGTTCATACTAAAGTGGTTTACTGCAGTCAAAAACCTTCTTACATGTGCTGTTGGTAATGTTTTCTTTCCTTAGTGAGAATTTTGCTTGACTGTACTCTCATAAGTAATCTTTCTTTGGTTTTTGCATTTTTATTTTAAAAACTGTTGAGAGCAAAAGTTCTCCACCAAACTGAAGTAATACAATAGCACACACTCACGATTAAACTTTGCATAACAATGAAGAGCAAAAATGAACTCCAGAATGCACTAAAAATATGCTGAAGCCTATCAAAGTACATGATTATGTTTTGTGAAAGGCACATAAGACAATGACAACAGGCAGGCAGCAAGGAAGAGCATAAAGGGAAGACCATTCAGCCAATGCAGAGCAACGGAGATGGCCAAGTACAAGGTTATCTTAGAGTATCTTACCCAGGGCCTAGGAGAGGGGGGTAAAGGGGGTAATTTGTACCTGGGCCCAGGGTTGACCCAGGAGTCAAAGGAGGGGGCCCAGAAAGTTCCTGGGATCTGACATTTTCCTATCTCACCTGAACTTGCTGCCTGCGCATGATGTTGGGGGCACAACTGCAGGCATGCAATGGCAACTGCTGCTGCAAGCCATGCACACTGGACCCAGGAATGCATCCATGACCCCCCTTAACACCGTATCACATCTTGGCCTGCTACAGTAGCTCTTTGCCTTGTGGTTCCAGTAACCATGAAGGACTGTATAGGAGCTCACGGATACCACTGTGGGACTATAGCTGCTGCAGAAATTTTGGTGCACATAGGACACTGTCCATTCTAGTGTGACTCTAACTACAATGATGCTAATTTTCTGCAATGATTTACTATACTTCAAAGATTTTAGAGAGACTAAGGAGTGTGTTTGGTTTTCCATATTACTTTATCTAGCTGCCAATGCTTCATGGTTGGGTAGACCTGGGCTCCACATCAAGAAGCCTGGTAGACCTAGACTTCAAAGTCTATTCTAGCTGTCAGCACCCTCTCCCTGCCTTATTTTGTCTCCCATTCTGCCTGCTTCCATTTACCCCCTCCCCCTTTGAGAAGGGGCCCAAAAGAAACTTTGTACTCCTTGATAAAATTCTTCTCAGAGGCCCTGATCTTACCCAATACAATTTTGTGTTATGTTCAATAAGAAGCAATGGCCTCTCTTTTAACGGTCCCTACAATACATTGTGTGGGGTGTTTGGGTTCAGCGGGGTGGATTCCAGAGCATCCCTGGGGTGAGGCCTCAGATAGTAGCAGGGGGGGGGGATTTGTGTCACCCTGGTCCTCCTGCCTGTTGTGGTTGTAGCTCTGGTCTTGGGCAAAGGTGGGGAGAACCACCACCTCCTGCCTGCCTCCAGCCAGCCAGCCCAGCACGGGCCTTCTCCCTCTTTATAGGGCCAGCTTTGGCTTCCCTGTCCCTGCCTCTTTCTTCCTGGTGAGGCTTAAAAGGAAATCCCTTGGCCCCACCCAGCTCTATGGCCAGCATCCTCTTTCCTCCTTCCCCATACTTCTCAGCTTGCCCCTCAGGTGAGGGGTTGCCCGGCACCTCTTGCGCCTCCATCCAAGCCCCTGCCCCAGTTGCTCTGCTCTCCCCCTCTACCTGGAGTTGCCCCCCTTTCACCCCTGTAGGGATCTCACAGAGTCACGTTTGATGGCGGCAGCCCTGCCCCACAGAGGCTTGGGGGCTCTCCTTCAGACCAGCTAGCCGGCTTGCCCTTCCAGGAGCACACCCTCGAGGTAAATCAGGATCCTGGTTGGGTTGGGAGTCCCTTGACACATTGTTTAGGTGCTTATACAGATGATCAACTTTTTAAGTATAAACACTACATATCAGATATAGGCCACATCAAGTTTAAGTCAGTCATAGGAAAAACAACGGCCCAAACAAAAATTATGGAGTTTCAACATTATGGAGTTTCAACAAAGTAGGCCCCAAACTTAATAAGATGCTTACCTCTCGTAAGCTGATCTTGACAGGGTAGATAATATTTGAGCCGTCCCTCTTGAAGTGAGGATGAATTTTATCTTTAATCACAAACACAATATCAGCTGGGATGGTGTTAGGCGTTTCATCACCCTCTTTAGGAAATGTAATTTTGGTGCCCTCTTTCCATCCTCTCTTGATATCAATAGTAAGAATTTTGTCCTCTGTTCTGATACTTCTTCCATCTGGATTAAGCCTTTTACGGGAAATCCTCATTCTTTTTGTACAGCCATGGTAAATCTCTTCCAAGGATACCTTGAGTTCATGAATAACAGGGGGATCTTGTTTACGACGAGACTGGCCACCAACTGTGTTTCGTTCCCTTGGAAATCCATTCATACTAAAAGAAGTAAAGGAACCAAACGGATCTCCATCCACTTCCATGTCTTCATTGTCCCTGCTTCCAGGCATCCTTCTACCAAAAAAGATTTCAAAAGGATTTGCACCACCAAAAAATGCTGCAAATGTGGCATGTGGGTCTCCATGAAAAGAGTACCGGAAGGTACCACCTTGTCCATCTGGTCCTCCAGCTCCTCCTTTCAATCCTACAAAAGATATGAACAAATTTAACAATGTCTGTTTTAAATACTGGAACTAGTTCAGAACTATGCAGTCAAATACAAGAGACATGTCCTGATTCTATGCATATTTATTCAGATCTAAACCCAATTGCATTTATGGGACTTAATCCCAAATAAGTATGCAAAGAATTCAGTCCAAGACCTAATTTTAAAAGGCTAAGTGGAGAACTTCACACTATGCAAAGTGAGCCTCATAAAGATATTTTACAAAGTTATGTTATCTCACCATGCTGACAGTTACCTCAACTATTTCAAGGCTGCCATTTCTTCCTACAAGATGACACCCACCTACTCTCCATGATTAATTCCACCCACGCATCTTTCCTAAATTTAAATTGTTTCTCAAACATCTTCAAAACACCTAATCAGACTTTGCTTAAGGGTCAAAGGCATCTCTCAAGTGCAGTTTTTAGTTCTGAACTCCATCCATTTCACAAGAACAAACATTCTGAATAAGTTAGCTACCATGTATGTTTTGAAAGGTTTCGGGTAAAATACCTTGTTACAGTGGTGAGTCCTAGGTGCATTAAGCCACTGTTATGAAGCATTAATCCCATTCTCTTTTCCTAACTGAATTTCAATACATCAAATTTTAAAACATTTTGCATTCAGGAGATAAATTCTATGTACGAGAGTGTTTCAGATTACTCATTGTTAACTTGCCATAGACTTCAATGAGATCCTTTCCTTTTTCCAGAGTGCCCTGGAAATCTGCAAGGAGGGTTAGGGAATCTGAAAATCCTTCTAATTTTTTATTTTTGGCTGCTTAAGATTCTATGTTGCTTTGGAGACAGACTTAATTTTTTTTTACTTAAAAGAAATACATCCTCCTAGTAGTTAATTTGTACTGCAGACAGACCTTTGGAATCACAGTAATGTTCTTGTAACTACAGTAGTTTCTTGGTGGAAAGAAAGCACAAACCAACACCAAGAAACTGATACCACAATGCTTCTTTGTTCATTTCTAAAGCCTGAGGTGAACTTGTGAGCTAGTTGTTATAGAACTCCTACTTTCATTCCAGGTACTATGTATCTTTTGATCCAGGGTTAATGCCAGGAGAGCATGAAACCCAAGCACGGTTTGGTGAAAAATCACTGTTACCCTGCACATGCCTAATCTCATCTGATCTTGGAAGCCAAGCAGGGTCAGGTCTGGTCAGTACTTGGATAGGAGACTGCCTGGGAACACAGGGTGCTGTAGGCTTATACCATAGTCTTTCGAGACTGAAGGTTGCCAACCATAACCATTACTCTTTCACCCTCATTTCCACAAAAAGTGCTATGGAAGATGGAATTTTTCAAAGATGACTGCAGCAGATGGTGAAGAGCTATCTAGACACAAGAGACTGGGAACAAATATAGTGACACTTAGGGCACAATCCTATCCTTTCCTGGAACAGGCAAGCCAAAAGGCTTGTGCTGTATCTAGCACAGGATAGTGGCCCAAAGTGGCTCAGCCAGAGGTAAGGGGAACTTTCCCCTTACCTCCGAGTAAGGCACCCTGGCCCCTCCTCGGACTTGTACCACCTCTGAGGTGGCATAGGTCTGAGGAGAGCGGAGCGGCTTCAAGTCACCACGAGCTACCCAGGAACAGGGGTTGGGATCCAGCATAACTGTTGGATCCCAGCCCCACCTCCCACTCCCCACTCGCCCACCCCCGGGGCCGCCTCTGCCCTGGAATGCCTCCCTCCTGCCTCCTCCCCACCCACCTGAGAGTCTTGCGTCGGCCGACACAAGACTCGGTGCCTCCATCCGCATGGACGCTTATACCAGCCTAGCTGATTCACAAAGAGGTGTGAATGTGCCTTAGGGCACATTTGCGACCCTCCTGGGACAGTGCAAGGGATAATGTATATATCCTTAAATTGTGAACCCCCTTGGGTGTCCTTTGGGGAGAAAGGTGGGATATAAATCAAACAAATGAATTAATAAGGGACTTGAGCACCACAGCAGGGGGAGGGGGCCCTAAATAAGTCTTCTTAAATTAGACAAACAAAAGATTGCGATCCCAGGATGTTCCAATCAATATTGCCCATCATTTACTAAGACCAAAAACCATGTGAAAATCAGCAATTTCTACAAAAGTAAGCTGCTAAAAAAAACCCTGGATGAAAAACCTACATGGGTTTCCTTATATGTATTATTTATTAGTTTTTCCCCCAACAAAATAAACCAAGTACCCTTTTTACTTCTTAATATGTGAGTTCAGAACCTTCCACAATGGATTCTGAGAGTCTGGTTTGAAAACTCATGTCATTGTTCCAACATCTGTGAGTTTTGAGTCCTATGGGGAGGTGAGATAGCATTCTAGACCAGGGGTGTCCAAACGTTTTGGCAGGCGGGCCATATCATCCCTCTGACACTGTGTCAGTGGCCAGGAAAAAAAAGAATTAATTTACATTTCAAATTTGAATAAATTTACATAAATGAATATAGAGATGTGACTGAATTAAGGTCTTGCAATACCTCAAGGCCTATAAAAGGCCTTGCACAAAGCACAGTCAACCTTTCCTTCATTGCCACAGCTGCATCACACATGCGAAACAGCAAACAGTGGAGGAAGCCCTTGTCCCACAGCTCATGCAAGAGGCTGAACAGTCACCCTCACACTGAGAGCAGTAGCATCAGGTCATAATGGGCTCTAGCAAGTCTCCAGAGGGCCAGATGCTCACTGGAGACTGAGGGATCCCCATGGGCCGGGTTCAGAGTCCCCAAGGACCACAAGTGGCCCCTGGGCTGGGGTTTGGGCACCCCTGTTCTAGACCAATGGTTTCCAAATTCTTACAGGGGATCTGGGAACCACATAAGTGTTTGCATGGCTGAGGAGGGAGGCAGCACCAGCACCACAGGGATCACAATGCTGCAGCTTCCAAGTGGTATTTTACTTACCTGGTGGGGGGAAACGCTGGCCACCTGCAGGTCCCAGAGGCTTGTAGCCCCCTCTGCTCTCCACCATGGCTGCTTAAACAGCCCCCCCTTTTTTTTTTGCGAGAAAACAGGAAGTAGCTTGAGATCAGAGATAAGGGCTTTTTACAGCAGCTGCAGAGGAGATTGGAAGGAGCTGCAAGCTTGCAGGACCCTGCAGGAGGCCA
The DNA here is from genome assembly GCF_035046505.1 of Tiliqua scincoides. Taxonomy (NCBI): domain Eukaryota; kingdom Metazoa; phylum Chordata; class Lepidosauria; order Squamata; family Scincidae; genus Tiliqua; species Tiliqua scincoides. Next base: position 143,605,934 of record NC_089824.1, read on the forward strand.
ACCGTGCCCCTCAGGTAAGTAAAAAAAAAAAGACCCTTGGAAGAGGCAGCACCATGATCCTTGTAGTGCTGTCTCTGCCATTGCAGCAGGGCCACTCCCCTTTAAGGGGAATGCTCTACTTCTGGTTCCCTGGTGGGTCATGACTCACCAGTTTGGGAACTACTGTTCTAGAATGTTCTCCAGGAGAGCGTTTGCAGGACCAGGATGTTTACTGCCAAAAGGGGAAACCCTCAGCGAGAAACACGTCCCTTTCAGCAAGTAAATGCTGCTGGGATGCATGCAGACACAGGAAGACAGCTGAAGGATGACTGACAGCACTGGAGGAAGAACTAACACAGCATTTTCCACAGATAAACCCCTAGATTGCTATGAATGTGTGGCTGTAAATACCACTTGGGTTGAAATTCACTGGGGTGTAATTTCCCACAGAATAACTGCGCAACTGTTACAGGCCTTAGTTTTGGTAGTTACAGCAATTAACCATCCTCTTATCAGGCTCTAGATATCTGCTGTCTCTCGTATCTAAATTTCAGTGTACTCACTTGTGCAAGGCGTTAATAAGTAAAGATGATCAGAAAATTGGAGGATGGGAAGATTCCAAAAAAGGATCTATACTTTGGAGAAATGGGTGACCCCATTCCATGTGTGAAAAGACTATAATTGTTCATGTTTTGAACCTCCAATTCAAATTCTTGCTTCATTCCTACTGCACTGATGTCAGCCTGAAATTCCTGCTGCACAGTGTTAATGCACTTCCTCACCCAGCCCTTTTGGTTACTGAATCAAATAGTCATGGTAAAGAAAGGTATTTTGCATATCTTTAGCATTTCCCTTCTAAGATTGATCTATACATCTGCCTCCACTTTTAATGACTTTCCTTCTCCTTCTGTAGGAGTGTCTGTATTTTTTAAATCTATCTTTTACTTGGGTAGGGTGGAAGTCTGGTTTCCCAACTTTCCTTTGACTAACCTATATCTGTTAGTGTTCTCTCCCTCTTAGTATCTGACTCTCCTTCCCCAAGGTCATGGAAACATATCTATTCTCTCTCACTTTCGTTCCCCTCCCTCCTCCATAGAAGTGCTACAATGAGTTTCCAACTACAGTGCTTCCCCCCTGCACAGTATGTTCTCTGCCCCTATTCTGATCACTGAGCTCGCTCGCTCGCTCTCTCTCTCTCTCTCACTGGCCACCACAGACGCTTCTATATAGCATCTGCCTTTTCAACTAAAAAAGTACTGAGTTCTTTGGCTTCTGCTTGATTGCATTGCTCCCCCCCCCATATTATACTTAACCTCTTAAATAAACTTTGTTTCAGTTACTCTTGACTCTTTTTTTAACTTCTTGGGTGCTAATACATCATGTGAACAAAAGAACATAAGAGTCCCACTGGATTAGGCCAAAGGGCCATCTAGTTCAGCTTCCTGAATCTCATAGTGATCCACCAGATGCCTCAGGGAGAACACAAGACAACAAGAGACCATCTTGGTGCCCTCCCTTGCATCTGGTATTCTGAGGTAGCCTACTTCTGAAATCAGGAGGTTGCACATACCACATCATGGTTTGTAACTTGTGATGGACTTTTCCTCCAGAAATTTGTCTAATCCCCATTGCCATGGTGGGGCCTGCTCAGCTTTGCCCCACGGTGGGGCTCTACTGTCAAGGGTTCGGGGCTTTCCTAACTTACCCTGGCCAGGGCCTCTGAGAGGAATTGTATCAGGGGGTACAAAGTTGCTTTCGGGACCCTTTGCAGAGGGGAAGGGGTGAAACAGACCTGGGAGGGTGGTGATGGGTGAGCAGAATAGGGGCAAGGATGGGCAAAGCAGGGTGAGGGGAAGGTAGAGACAGCTGGAAAAATCTTTGGAGCCCAGGTCTATCCACCCATGTGGCATCAGTTGTGTCCCCAGCATCCCATATGGGCAACGTCTGAGTAGATAGGAAAATGTCAGATCCTAGGAACTTTCTGGGCCCCCTCCTTTGGCTCCTGAGCCCCCCTTTTGACCCTGGGCCCAGGTACAAATTATCCCCTTTACCCCCTCTCCTAGGCCCTGACCCTGGCCAAGAAGGAGGTGAGAAGGTCTCTGGAGAGGTCAGCACAAGCGGTCTATTCTTGTGAAGGCTTTCACATTCACTGACCCTGTTACTTCACAGGAGCCACTGGTACAATAGTCTTTACAGAAGGCTGTGCCCAGTCCTGTTACATCACAGGGATCACGGGCGTCCAACAGTGTTTGGTAATAGTCCTTATCAAAAATACCTTCTCCTGTTGTGCCTCACAGGAGGAGGCATCCACAAATAGGCAGCGTCTGGAGCTTTGCCCCCAGGTGGGCTTATCGCCTCTGGTAGCGGGGCTTATTATTCCTGCCGGCCTGGGCTGGAAGCCATGGAGGAACTGTCTCTGGAGGGCAATCTTCAGGTGGCTATAGCCTGGGACAAGTTCCCAGAGGCTGCCCCCAGGTTCCAAAGGAGCTGGGTGTCAGGTACCCCTGGGCAGCAAGGGGTTGGGGGGTCCTTACGGTCTGCTGGAGTTCACTTTCCCTGGGAGGATAGGGCCCTCCATTCTCCCAAGGGACTCCTTGAGCCCCTTCCAGGCCAGAGACAGAAATTGGAAAGGGCGCAGGACAACAGTGTGTTCTCTCCCCTGGTTTGGAGCCCGCAGAGGAGTAACCTCTCCCTACAGCTGCCGTGTTCCTTATGAACCATGCAGCCAGCCCAGCCGGCTCCACCCCTTGATCATATGATCGGCTTGAGATCTCAGGCCTGGCCAGATCTGGGCAGTACTTACTCATTTCCCCTTCTCCCCAGGAGACCCGTAGCAGCAGAGGTAGGCCCGGGTGATACCCCTTTAAAGGCATCTAGGCCAAATGCCATCACCATATCCTGTGGCAAGGAGTTCCACAGACTATATGCTGGGTAAAGAAATATTGTGTGGGTGTCCCACAAGTCAATAGTTAAAGATTCGTGTGCATGTTTGGGGAAAGGTGCACATTAGTACACGTGTCCTAAGGCTCACACAGAAACCTAATTTAATTTACTCAAAAAGGAAAGTCTGCAGTAACTGTACAGAAATAGCTGAGCACCGTTGTCTGAGCTATGATGAGTAAGATACTATTTACATCCAAATATACAGATGTAGTACTAACTAATAAGTAATACCAAGCCAGCTGACAAACCATACCATGTGCTTAGTAGTGGAATGACACTTCCTAGAATAGATAATGGATAGGTTTTACTGAAAGGACATCAGGTCCCCTGGCTATTTAAAAAAACACTTTAGACCTAGTGCCTTTCTATGTTCTGAACAGAAGCAGAGTTATAGCAGCCAATATGACATTAGAAATCAGTTCAAAGCTGCCATTAAATTATCAGTTACTAATACTTTATATGAGGTAACTATTTAAGACTGGGTGAAGGGCTTCCATTTCTTGAACATTAATTTCTTACAGTAAATCTGTGTTCCTGCCCATTGGAAAGGCAAATGGTTACAGAAATCAGGAAACACACTGGCATGCTGAAGGGGAAATAAAATCTTAGTAGGAAAAGGTAGGAGAGATAAGGGGGCGGAAGGAAAAAATGCCTGAAGAACACTGACCCTTGACTTTAAGACTAAGAACACATTTGTTATGAATACTGAATACCACCCAAGAACAATCCTGGAACTGCAGAATCATCATTCAAAGTAGAACTAGCATTTATATAACTTTGTGTTTGTGAGAAAGGAAAATGTTTCATAATAATGCTCCAATGTTTTTACGCTTCAGGATTCACTTGTTTTAAATAGGACTTTACATTTTTAGGAGATCCCTTTAAAACAAATAGTTCTGTGCCATGGAGGAAATAAGTTACTGAAATACAAATATTCAATTATTATAATGAAGATATATTTGTCAGAAGAACAAAAGCTAGTTCAGAATCTTGAACAGGATAGCTGCAAATACTTTACTAACTCAGATCTAACAATTTAATGAAAAAACCACATACCCCTACACAAAAAACCTGAACAACTCTCTTTTTAGGCTAAATGCACTTTTTCTGGACCTCATTCCCTTGGCACATGAGCATTGTTTACAATTATACTGAAAACTTGTCCTGGTATTTCATGACATCAGGCAAATTCTTTCCTTTCTAGGCAAGAAGCCAACATTAGCTGAAATCTGGACACCTGGACTCTAGCTGAGAAGTACCATCTTTTAACACTATCTTATTATTATTAATTTTAAATATAGAAGAAAACATTTATAGAATTTTTGGTGAAAGTCTCTTCAGAGAGTGGGGCAAAATAAACCCATTCAGCGAGAGATGTTGGAAAAGAAAACGTATTGATTTAAAGCATTTGTATCCGACCCCTCAGCTGGCAAGGCTTCCAAAGCAGCTTAAAAAAATCAAACAGCATGGAGTATCATGACAAAACATTACAAAAAGGATGAAGGGGGGGAATATACCTCATCTCTCTCCAATGCTTCTCTCAGTGGATTTTGTGCAACTGTGGCCCGAGGGTGATGGGCACAGTTCAGCTTGATTAGCAATCAATAAAACCTCAAAGGCTGCAATCCTAGCCACACTTTCCTGAGAGTAAGCCCCATTGAACAAAATAGGACTTACTTCTGAGTAGACCTGGTTAGGATTGTGCCCTAAGATGAATAAAACAGTTTCACAACACAGAATACATACCTAAATTAGTTCACACTGCAGACCCTCAGACATGAGTTACTGAGATTTAACTAAGTTTCTACAGAACATTCTTTCAAGCCAGCTTGTATCGAACATAAACAAGTTTCTATTTTAAGCTTGAAAACAAAGTGCTCTTACCTTCTTCTCCAAACTGATCATAAATTTCTCTCTTTTTGGGATCGCTTAGCACTTCATAAGCCTCTGCAATCTCTTTGAATTTTTCTTCTGCATGGGGAGATTTGTTCTTATCTGGATGCCATTTAAGGGCTTGCTTTCTATAAGCCTTCTTGATGTCTTCTTCGGATGCCCCCTTCTCAATTCCAAGGACAGAATAATAATCCTTTCCCATTTTGAATGTTTAAAAGTTTGTTTCCCAGATATAGAAGGGTTCTGTATCTCAGCAATGTAGTGCTGCTAAAAAAGCGTTAACAGAAGTCAAAAGAGCTGTGGGTGCACTAGGCAGGCAGATAGCTTGTCACTTTCTCCCCACTCCCTCATCGCTTCATACAGATAAATATACACCGTGGTAGAAATACTGCTATCCAGAGCCCTCCCAATTACACTACGTGTCTCCGCTCTTTCTAGAACACCAAATGCCACAAGACGTCACTTCCCAAGCTAACTACAGCCAAAATTCTGCAGTGCTTTCTTTGTGCAGTTAACTGTTCAATGTCCATTTCCCTTTGAAGTCAAATGAATTCACAATCCAATAAAACTCTGTATGTGTTTCTTGTTCAACATGGACTGCCAAATTAAAAGTCAGTTCATCATATTGTCTAAAAGAAGAGCAATCAATGTGAACAAAAGAAATTTTTCAGAGTTCTGTGAAAAACTAATGGCTAATGGTAGTTTCTGATGAAAATCTGTCGGTGCTCCTGGTAGGACCGAAAGCAACAAACATTAAAAGATATTCATCAGCATATATCCTTGCCCACCCACTTCCCATATACTGATTTTTAGCTTTTATTTATAGCTCAAATGCCAAGTGTTTCAGTAGCAACAGCACAATTTAACAGATTAATGACTGCCTGTAAAGAAACAGCCACTGCTCCCATTAACTTCTAGGCATGGGAACTACATACAGGAGTGATTGTATGTATGTTAATTGCAAAGCACTGTATATAACTGCTCTGTGTGCCTAATACAGGGGAGCACAGAGTAGCATATAGTCAACCTGCCTGAGCTTGGCATTCTCTTGTTCTCAACCACTTCTGAATATGGTGCCAGCACTTGGAAGACAGTACAAGCAGCAGTTGGGGTTGCAGCAGAAGTAATCATGAAATTGGTCCCAGTAAAGGTCACTTTTAGATGGTTTGGTAAAAAATACAAAAGAGTACAGAGTAACTAGAACACTCCTTTAGCTAACACATGTCACAGTTAAAGGTTAAGAAAGGCCATGAATTACCATGTTTCCCCGAAAATAAGACACTGTCTTATATTTTTTTTTGGCTCAAAAAAACACACTAGGTCTTATTTTTGGGGTAGGTCTTTTTTTTTAATGTACAACAATCCACAGTCATTCATGTACAAAAATATCCCATACAAAAATATCCCCTCAGCACCCAGGAGGATGCCTGCCTGCCTGCCTACTCTGAAGTCAGTCCCTTTATAGTTAATGGAACTTACTCCCTGGAACGTGTGGAGCCTCAGAGCCCGGTAGGCAGGGTTGCCTCACTTGCTGCTTCCCGCCTCAGCTCCTCCTCAGCGTCCTCTAACCAAGGCAGCACAGCAGGCACTTTCTAGGTGGCGCACGGGAGTGCAGCATTCCCAGTCATGTTGTCCACCCACACCCCCCAAGGACCCCTCCCGCCCCCCCCATCCTGGCCCTGATCACAACTAGGTCTTATTTTCAGGGTAGGTCTTATTTTTGGGGAAACCCGGTAGATAGAGGATGATTATATTTTTGTTCCTTTCTTCTCCAAAGAGCCAGTTCACAAGAGTCTTAATGGGAAATCTGGTTACTTTTACCAGACTGAATGCTGGTGTGGCAACAGAGTCAACTGTACCACTCTGAACATCTTAGGCATATTTATGACTACTACTATTATGACTACTATTTATGATCTCTATTGAAGGTTGTGTTCAGATGGCATTTTGCCACAGAAATATCAGAATCCCAGGTGGTAAAAGAGTTCGAAAACTCAACAATTAGCTTCCCTTAAGCACTGTGCAAACCATTCATTTGGTTTACTGACCTAACTAAGGTAAAATCTAAGAATTCTAATTTATGGATGCTCATTTGTTCTAGTAGCAGACTTACAGCTGCTGCTCTTGAATAACTCTAGGACCACCTTGTATTCTCAGAACTTACACGCTAAAGAAAATGCAGCAGATGCGTCAATTCTAAGCCACAGAACAAGCCACAGTATTGAAAAGCCTAGGAAAGAAAATTCTTCTGCAGTCCACTATGCATGCTGGGCTGATGCTGGGAGGAGCAAGGAACCTCTGTGTGACCTGGAAGTGCTCCTTTTAAGATATTTTTAGCCCTGAGAGACTTGGAAACCGCAGTTTGACCGTGCAAAGGTAAGAAATGTGATTTTGATGCTTTTTCTATTTTAAAGGCATTTAAATGGTGACCCTGGTATCCACTATGAGTTGGATCCACAGATACCAAGGTCACACCTGTATACCAAAGTTAGCTAAGAGATTTGAGTAGAACTAGGATATAAATAAAGCAGCTACTTTTTACCAGTGTAGGCCATTGGCCTATCTAGTTTCAGACAGAAGTCCTTCCAAATCATGTTGGCCATAATATGACAGAAGGTATTGAATCTGAGATCTTATGCATGAGAAGTACACACTTTGTCATTAAAATATAACCTCTGCTCCTTTCTATGGATGCTGTGGATGCTGTATTTTGAAGAACGTCTTCAAATACTCTTTAACCCTGCTTCTTCAGCTGTACATGACCTAACTGTGCCAATTCCAATCTACAAGTTATGACATAATCATTTCCTGAAACATGTTCAATGGCGTTCTCTCTCTCTCTGTTCAACTTAAGTCACACAAAGTTTCTATAATAAAAAGCTAACCTGATAATGAAAAGAAAGGATGGAAGGAGTAGGAGCAAGAGTTAGACAACTGCCCGAAGAGGACAGTATGAGGGCAAGAATAGGCTACCATCAGCAAGTTATACCTGTGTTCCAGCATTAGCATTTTCATTAACTTTCAGGGAACAATTATAAGAGGTTGTTCTCATCTCTGAAACCCTATTCTTTACTGGGACATAGAAAGCCAATTCATTCCAAGAATAACATTTTTGTTTGCTGGAACAACCTTGACAAGTCAACCTAATGTTGCATCAGAGGACACACATTTATCAGTGTAATAGTATCTCGTACCTAGCAACTGTATGTGAATAGTACCAGTATGTGAATAGAACATGTGAATGTTGTGAATAGTACCTAGTGAATGTATGAGCAGATTTCTAGGTGACTGCCCTACATACCAACTAAAAGAGCAAGTTCTATAAGTTAAAAAAATAGCAAAAAAAACAAACCTGTCTGGGCCTGACGTATTGTCTAGAGTAGAGTTAGACTGAGTGCTCCCCACTTGATTCTATGTTTAGATAAAATAGGATGGCATGGCTGGTTTCAGGAATATGGAATTCCTTTCAGCCTTGATTTCAGTTCTGCTTTCCCAGGGAAGGATGCTTTTCTGGGAAAGTGGAGGGCCTGCGTGGCAGTGTGTGCAAAGTGAAAAAGGAACCTTCCAGAGGCATTGAAGTATTGTCTATTTAACTGGGCTGTTTGCTGTTACCGTTGGAAACCAGGAGGACACAGCAGTTAAACAAGAATATGGGAGCAGGGGGAGGGAGAGTTAAAATATTCAACTGGTTTCCTTATCAATGGGAGGGAGCTGAGAATGGAGTACGCTCATTTTTATCATGAGGACAATGACACAGAACCAGAATTTTTTTCCCCCCAAAAGTCACAAGACTGATGGCATGGAGCCAAACAGCATGATTCAGCACTTTTGGAGCTTGGAGGGGGGGGGCGCAAGCATGAGTATATATCTAGTGAGATCAGTCCCATCAGTGTTTCTGGCACCACAGCTTACTATGACTGAATTTCTGTCAATTCTCCTTCTCTCCACATTCTGGCTAGGTAAGGTTGAAGCCTAAGAAGATTTGCCAAGTGAGATGTGGTGTGTGTAGTATCTGTGGTATCACATTATCTGTGGTATCACAGCCCACTAGATGTTTGGACTGGGATTTCTGAGTGCTCACTAGTTTGAACTCTACCCAAGAGTTTAAGAACTGGTGAGATATCACTGAATAATGTTCGATGTCCCTAGTAGTGTGGCTCACTGCAGTTGTTCAACTGTTATCTTGTCAATGCCTATATTGGCCAAGTATTTCTTAACGGCCTTAGGGATTGTGCCTAGTGCACCAGTGACAATAGGGCTGGTTGTTGTTTCTTTCCCCAAAGACATTATATTTCAGTTTCCAGGGCTTCAAGCTTCCTACTTATGTTTGCCGAGTTGTCCCCTCTTGCTATAGACTGCCTACCGGCTTGTCTTGCTATAAGCTTTCTGCTTATAGGATCAGGTTAAAGCAGCGATTTTCAGCCTTTGTCATCTCAAGGCATACTGACAAGGCACTAAAATTGCCAAGGCACACCATCAGGTTTTTGACAACTGACAAGGCACACCATGCTGCCAGTGGGGAGCCCACATTGCCCATTGGCTGTACAAATAAATGACCTTCCCCCAAATTCCTGTGGCATGCCTGTGGACCACTTGTGGCACACCAATGTGCCACGGCACAGTGGTTGAAAATGGCTGGGTTAAAGCAAGATACATTATCCTTCATGTGACTGTAAACAAAACAAAGATAATGGGCGTGGCGAACCACAGGTAAGTGAATCCGTCGACACCAGGGGACACCTGTACAACCTTTGTCAACATGCAGGTGGAGAGCTGTTTGCTCAGGAAAGGAAGGGAACAGCGAGTTGCTATTTTTCTCCATTATACCTATGCCAGAGGCTAGACTTCAGTAATGCTGTTTAGCACTTAATACACACCCACTATAAGCTTCATGAAAGGAAGGGAGAAGCTGCTTGCTCAAGAGAGGAAGGAGACAGAAAGCTACCATCCTTCTAATATGTCCGCTCTGTCTCGCTGAGGGGTGAGTGACCAAAAGGCAGACAGGAGCCACACTAACAGTGCCAAGGTAAAAAGAAACAGGAAAGCAGAAGAGGCCTCATTAAAACACTTTGGGGGTATTACTTGCAACATCTTTTGAAGAGATGTGGCAGTCAATAGTCAAGAGTGACACACTGACCCTCAAATTATGAATGAGCAGAGCAATCACTGTTACTTGCCTCCTCTGTGACATTCAAAATGACATCTGCAGAGAGCCATGGGGATCTGGTTGAGTGACATGTTGTAGGGGCACAAGTCACTGTGGCCAAGGAGTCGCTTTCCACCCTTCCCATTATAAGGTAAGAGAAAATGTGAAATTAGTGGTGTTCACCAGCCTTCTTGTATTCAATTCCAACTGCTTTCCCAGTCTGAGCAGCCACTGAGCCTCATGCCTGTTACAAAGGGAGAGAAACAAGGAGCAAATTGCGGTGTTTGCCAGGCTAATAACAACTGCTTTCCCACTCTGTACCAGAGAGGGAATAACTTGAGTGCAAAAAGCCAAGCCAAAGGAGAAAAGGGTGTCTCCCCCTTTTTAGAAGCACAAATAGGAAAGCTGCTGAAGTAAAATATAAATGGTTTTACAATAGCTCAGATATGAGCTATTCCAGATAGCCTGACAGCACCAGTCTGAGAGAAAGTCCCTCTCCTTGGTGTCATTCTTGGTGATGGAATCTGCCTGTCAACCAAGAGGAAATGCATGCCCAAAGTAAAGGCTTTCTCACCCCGGATCTACTGAAGAATATTGAAATATTTTCATCTTTAATATGATTTAAAAATTATAAACTGTATACAGCAGGGTTTCTCAAACTGTGGGTCGGGATCCACTAGGTGGGTTGCAAGCCAAATTCAGATGGGTCCCCATTCATTTCAATATTTTATTTTTAATATGTTAGACTTGATGCTACCATAGCATGTGACTGCATTTGGGGAAATGTTTCAGATCTGTACTTGTAACAATGAAAGTCAATGGAACTTACTCCTGGGTAAGTGTGGGCAGCCTAGGATGGTTAAAAATTTTCCGGTTTGACGATGTCACTTCCGGTCATGACATCACTTCTGGTGGGTCCCGACATATTCATATACTAAAGAGTGATCCCGGTGCTAAAAGTGTGAGAACCATTCATATACGGTATCTTGTATACTATAAACTTTAAGCTGCTGATGGTTAGAACTCAATGACAGAGACAGGGAGAAAACTAATAAAAGTGATACTGTTGTGTGAATATGAAAAAGCCAGGTATCTAATCTCCTGCATTATTAAAACAAAGATTAACGAACGGGTTTGGGCCCGTACCTATCAGTAGGATAAAACCCACAATGTTAGCATTTTTGTTTATCCAAGGGATTTCCAGGGCATGCAAAAATAATAATTGAAGGGGGAAAGGAGAAAACTATCCCCTAGCCCAGGGGTGCTCAAAGTTTTTGGCAGGAGGGCCACAACATCTCTCTGACACTGTGTCAGGAGGCCGGGGAAAAAAAAAGGAAATCTACATTTCAAATTTGAATAAATTTACATAAATGAATATATAAGAGACGGAAAATGAATGAATGAATTCAATCCAGTTTATGATCACATTCACCCTAAGAAGGAGGGGGGATCTTCATGCCGATTTATGATCACATTCACCCTAAGAAGGGGGGGATCTTCATGACAGTTTATGCTCACATTCACCCTAAGAAGGGGGGGATCTTCATGACAGTTTATGATCCCATTCACACACACACACACAAATGGAGGGGGGGATCTTTCACACTTTCACATACCCACCTGCTCACCTGCCCCCTCGCCCTCCCTCCTTCCCTCGCTTGGGCTGCCTGCCTGCTTGCCCAGCTGCCTGCCTACCTGCCTGCCCCATGTGCTGGTGCTGTTGCCTGCCTGGCCAGCGGAATGGCTACCTGGCCAGCCAACCAGCCCTCCCTCCCTCCGGAGGGAGACGTGCTGCTAGCTGGGCTGGGCTCCCCTCCCTCATGATCTCTCTCTCTCTCCCCCCACCCAGGCTGCAGGAGGGGAGGGGAGGAGGGGAAGGGAGCCGAGCAGAGCCAAATGGAGCTGCTCCCAGCCCAGCCCAGCCCAGCCCATGGGTAAGGAACTAGCAGGCAAGCACGCAGGGTCTTTTATAGTGGGAAGTAATGCGAGACCTGCAAGTTTCACGTTACATTCCCACTATAAAAGGCCCTGCACGCCGGCTGGGCTCCTCTTCCCTTCGCTGAGCTCAGTGGCAGCGAGGGAGAGCAAGGCACAGAGCTCGCGTGGCGGGCCATCGCGGGCTGGGGTGAGGGCCAGGTGCCCATTGGAGGTGGGGGGACCCCCGGGGGCCGGATGGGGACCCGCAGCATACTGCAAGTGGCCCGCGGGCCGGGGTTTGGGTACCCCTGCCCAGCCCAACGAGAGTTGTAAATATGCAAAGCTCTCTCTTAAGAATATCACATTAGAAACAATTCAAACCTTAACAACAAAAATGTGAAAAATAAGACATCTTGCCACGGAAGAAACATAGGAACTCTCCAGGACAAGACAGAAAACTCCCTCCTCCCACCATACTGCTCAGATCAACTTGCTGCACAGCTAGACCCAAAACCTCCTCCAACAATCCATCAGTATTCAGATTCTACAATAATGGCACAGACTTCTGCACGTCCAGGCCCAACTCTCCAATAAAACCCAGTAAGCGGGGCTGAAAAACCCTTCTGATACTGTGCTGCTCAGCTTGGAACTGGCTGATCAATTTGCTGCACTGCCAGCCTGAAACATCCCCTCTATAGCACTACAGCAGTGGTTGCTAAACTCCGACAAGGTGGGTGGGGTGTTTGCATGGGTGGGGGGGGCAGGGAGGGTGGCAGTAACAATGCTGTAGAGATCGCAGTGGTGCTGCTGCCAAGGGTTTTTTTTACTCACCAGGTAAAAAAACCCATTGGAGCAGGCTCACTCTCCTTAAGAGGGAATGCCCTGTTTCCGATTCCTCTGGTGGGTTGCGACCCACCAGTTTGGGAACCACTGCACTACATAATTCAGTTTGGGCTTGCAGTACATCATGAGAAAGGGGTTTAACTCTCTCTTCTACATGCTGTAGTACTCAGGTTGAGGATCCACCTCCAGCATTCTTTCTTCCCTTCTACTTTTCTCCTCACAATCAATTCTCAGGTTAAGCCCCTATGGGGGCTTAAGAACTTCTGTGGGTTCAAATTGTACAGTTCTGCTTAAAACAAAAAGAAATCTCTCTGTAATAGTCAACGTTAGACATCCTCCCAATTAGCTATACACATCAATTTCCATTTCAGGTTTAAAAATATTGAACTACATCCAGAGACCGGTTTTATCCCATAACTCTCAAGCATCAAAACCATAATGTGGGGGTTGAGAAGATACCTCAAGGAAGAAATACTTACTAGGCCACTAGCATGCAATATTAAATGGTACAGTCCAGCTTTAGCTATGCCACCTGCAATGACCCTGCTAGTACAAAGATGTCATTTAGGGTCCAATCCCATCCAGCTTTCCAGCATTAGTGCAGTCGCAGTGCAGCCTTGAGGTAAGGGAACAAATGTTTCCATATCTTGAGGAGGCTTCTGTGACTGCCCCACCATCACCCGATGCAGTGCACACCCCATTGGCACGGCTGCACCAACATTTGAAAATTGGTTAGGACCGGGGCCTCAGTCAACCAGCATACAGATCACTATGGCCTCCATGATGTTCCTGGTTCCAGGTACGTAGCATAATTATGTTCTATGCTAAAAATAGTCTTAAAAAGAACAAAGTTGTATTATCAGGGAGTGTCAGATAATCAGGCAGCTGATTTGGGGATGTCACAGAAGGGTAACAATCGTCAATTATCTGCTCTATTATTATCTACTCCATTATAATATTTTTGAGAGTAGTATAATATAATGAGAGAAGGAAAACTCTGATCCCAAACCTCCACTGCCTTGTGGCTACATCCAGTTATGGATAAGGCTTCAGGAGTCAACCTTGAGGCAAAATCTGGAGCCGGAGTCCCTGAGGCAGTTCATGGCTGAACACAGTCACATTCTGGCAACTCCTGCGATGCCGCTGGAACCAATTGTATTGGCCTCTGCCTTTCCATTGGACCATTTCAGCGACGTGGAGAAGGGGGATTCGCTGCATGGGTAACAGCCTATCCTCCATACCTACTTTACCCAGGCTTCGCGCACTGGAGAGGACACTCTGTTCCAGAACCACCATTCAGAGCGTGACACCATAGTCTTCCGAGACTGAAGGATGCCAACAAAAACAATATAATATTTTTATTTCCATGGTAGGCACCATTTGGAGATTCTCAGGCATTAAAGCACTTTAGGCTATTTTTGCATACAAAATTGTTCATACTTAGAACTATTAACCCATGAAAATATTAACTTTACAAAAGTTAACAAAAACACAACTCTAAATTAAATTGCTTACTTACACAATAAAGTTAACATCACAACTGTTGTATTTTTTTTCAGTATCTGTTATCAAAAGGCTCAAGTTTAAACACACACAGAACCATACTTCTTTGTGAATGCTGTCTCTTTCTCCCAGCACACTTTTCAGGCAGTGAATTCTTTTTCAATCTTGCTATTCAACTTTCACCCAAATACTCAAGAGTTCACTAACAGAGTAGGAAATAAGGCACTGAATTCAGTGCAAAAAGAGAACAATGGGGGGTGAGATCTGGAGGCCTCACTGACATTTTAAATATGCTAGGAAAACAGGCTGTTGGCATCCTTCAGTCTCAGAAGACTATGGTATCTGAATGGTAGTTCTGGAACAGAGTGTTCTCTTCAGTGTGCGAAGCCTGGGTAAAGTAGATATGGAGGATAGACTGTTTCCCATGCAGCAAATCCCCCCTCTCCACATCGCTGAAATGGTCCAATGGAAATGCAGAGGCCAATACGGTTGGTTCCAGCAGCGTCGCAGGAGTTGCCAGAACGTGACTGTGTTCAGCCATGAACTGCCTCAGGGACTCCGGTTCCAGATTTTGTAATCTGGATTTTGTAACTCCGGCAGAGTTGCAAGATTTACATACTCTTACAAGAAAACACTTCAACGTATGTATAGTCTCTTTAACGCATGGGGAAAACCACTCCCAAAAATGTACTGAGAGCACTTTTCCTTTCGCATGGTAGTATCCATTGTACGTGTACCAATTCTCTACCATAACCTATTGCCATTTTGGCCCACTAAATCAAAAGGAGAATATAATCACTTAAATGAAGTGGTCAGAGCCCAACCATGAAGAGTGGGGCCTAATAGTTCCTATCTCTGGCCTTTATGAAGCCATTTTAGCTTGAAGGCACTCCAATTTTCTGTTCTGAAATAAAGTCCCAATTGAATATTAATAAAATTATCAAAGGAATGCACACCACCAACACGTTTTTGATGCTAAAATTATCCTTGTAGATTTTTAAAATAAAAATAGTATCTGCACAACTGGTTCTGTTGCCTTATATAACCAAAGGTGGTATGAAAATTCATCCAATCTTTTCTTCAGAAAGTGCATACATAGCCAATTTGAATAATATATCATCAGTAACAGCAATCTAGGAATGTGCTTTGTGCTGTTCTATTTCATACCATCTTTTTCATCTTGGTTACAAATGATATGATTGATCTAGTTGGTTCTGAAAAGATACGTGTGTTCATTTTGAATTAGCCAATCTCAGTAAAAAGCACTTTACTATTTATGAAGCCACATGTTTTGCAACATAATGCTTGAGGTGATCTAAAAACAGATAGCATTTCAAACCCATAAAGAGCTTTTATAACGTCAGGATCTGTAACTTTGTAACTAGCACATACATTAAGAGCAATTTAATTTCTCTGTTCTGTTGTATGCAGCATATTCATGCACTCAAACTTTTTAAAAAATCTAAAAATATACTTTATGCATTTCAAAATATGCACTTCAAATTGACAGTCATTCTTGACAATACTACATGGAATGAATCTAGAACAGGGGTGTCCAAACTTTTTGGCAGGAGGGCCACATCAACTCTCTGACACTGTGTTGGGGGCCAGAGAAATAAAGAATTAATTTCCATTTCAAATTTGAATAAATTTACATAAATGAATATATAGAGATGGAACTTATATGAATGAATGAAGGTCCTGCAATAGTTCAAGGCCTATAAAATGCCTTGCACAAAGCAAGGGCAGCCTTTCCTTTGCTGCCACTGCTGCATCACAGATGTGAAACAGCAAGCAGTGGAGGGAGTCCTTGTCCCACAGCTAACGCAAGCGGTCAAACAGTGGGCCGTCATGGTGAGAGCAGTTGCATCAGGCCAGCACGGGCTCCAGCAAGTCTCCGGAGGGTCAGAGGCTCATCGGAGACTGGGGGCTCCTTGAGGGCCAGATTATTAGTCCTCAAGGGCCGCAAGTGGCCCCAGGGCTGGGGTTTGGGCACCCCTGATCTAGAAGGAGCCTAAGAAGCTAAGGGCGCAATCCTATCCTGTGCTGGAACAGGCAGGCCAGGAGGCTTGCGCTGTGTGCAGTGCAGGATAGTGGCCAGAAGCAGCTCAGCCACAGGTAAGGGGAAACCCTATGAGTCTCCTTGCATACCTCTTGAAGTGGCACACGTCTGAGGAGAGCGGAGTGGCTTGAAGCTGCTCCGTTCTCCCTGGGAACTGGGGTTGGGATTTGGCATAACTACTGGATCCCAGCCCCGCCTCCCACTCCCTGCACGCCCATCCCCAGGACCGCCCACCGCCTGCCCTCCCCCTGCCCAGGAACGCCTCCCTTTTCCTCCCACAAGACTCGGCACAGAAGCCGCCACAGAGGCTGGATTCAGCCTCTGTGTGTCAGAGCATCTGCTTGTGCCTATGAGGCTTCCTCCTGAGAAGGTGCAAACGTGCCTTACAGCACGTTTGTGAGCCTCCTGGGCTGGTGCAAGGAACTTTTGCTGGTCCAAACCCGGGTCAGGATTGTGCCCTAAGTACATAGTTTGCATTCTCTTAGGACAGGGATGGACAAACATTTTGGCAGGAGGGCCACATCATCTCTCTGACAGTGTATCGGGTGCCAGGAAAAAAAGAATTAATTTACATTTCAAATTTTAATAAACTTACATAAAGAAATACATTAGAGACGGAACTTATATGAATGAATAAATTTTACTGAGCTTATTTATAATACACATGAAAACTACAATACAGGCACGTAGAACCACATGAGAACTATGAACTATTTGCTATACACCTTTTGCACAGTTTACACATACAGACCAAGACAGAAACACATGGAGACATACCGGTAAGCTATTCAGAGGCAATGGGGGGGGGATATTAAAATAATGCCCAGGGAAAAGCAAAAAACACATGGAGACTAAAAGGTCTTGCTCTAACTCTGCCTACAGCTTGCATTTTGTGGTTGCGACTGGCAGTTGTGGGCCAGCATGGGCTCCAACAGTCTCCAATGGGCCAGAGCCTTAATGGGGGCTCCCTGCAGGCCAGATCAAGGGTCCCTGAGGATTGCAAATGGCCCCGGGTCAGGGTTTGCCCACCCCTGTTTTAGGATATTCACCATTCTAGTCTTACTTCAAGGTTTTTACATAATTAGTTTCATTGCATATACCACATCAAACTTTAACTGCACACCTTCTATATGACCTATAACTGAAATGTTATGGGAAGAAGTAGGTAAGAACAGCTTTCAATTGAGAAGATGAGGGAGGAGGCAGTAGGCTCTCCTATCATTTTCTTTCACTCCAACTTTGTAAATAAAACTTTACTGGTGATCCTTGTTCCATTTTCCCCTTCAGTGCTTCAGACACCCCACTTCTTATATGGGGAGCTGGGGTGGACAGTTTTCACACCATAATGCTAATGACTGCTAACCCTCCAGTCTTTTAACACAGAAATGTTTTCCCTGAATATTATACCTGGTGAACTTTTTTTGTTATAAGACAAATGTCATTAAGCCAAGATATCTTGTTAAAAATCTTCAGGATTTCTTTCAGTTGTCACTTGGAGATTGATGTTGATTCCTGGAGACTCCAAGTCAGATGTGAAGGGTTGGCAACCCCATTCATACAGCCCCTCCCCCCACTTAAGCACAGGCCTGTGCTCTAGAGACAGCACATTTACAGATTATTTGCTAGCCATTTAAACTTAAAGAAGTAGTAGATCTTTAAGCAATGAATAAAGCAGGGGTGTCAAACTGTTTCATACAAAGCGCCGAAATTAGCATTCAGGGCTCCAGCTGAGGGCAGGAAGTGATGTCATTAAGCAGAAAGTGACATCATTAAGCAGCTAATAGCCAGAAATAAGACCGTGTTCTCATATAGAAACTCATTAATTGCAAATGACATAAGAGAAAGTATGCAAATCTTGATCATATTTCAAGATTTGGGAAAGCCCAATTTTCATGTGGGCTGCCATTTCAGCTGTAACACCTCAGCAGCTAAGAGCCTGAGGGCTGGATAAAAAGCTTCGGGGGGGGGGGCGCATCAGGCCCCCAGGCCTTATGTTTGACACCCCTGGACTAAAGGATCGGCCACCACAAATCCTTCCTCACCATAAGCAAACAACTAGTTAATTCCAAGTATATTATAATTTAATTATATTTAATTATATTTTCCTTCTTATAATTTAATTATAAGAAGGAAAATAACAGACTATTATGCTTTGAGATAGGGTAGAAAACGTTATGTAAACAGCTTCTCCCACTTTCAGTTGCTAAGCACAAGCTCAACAGCCTCCTTCAACAGCCTTTTTGGCAGCTGCAATACAGAAACCATTTTTTTAAAAACAATGAGAACGAGAGAATATATACAACAACTGAAGTTTAAAGAAAAAAGTATCCACACTGTTGCTGCTCATGCTATTTGTGACCTGTACACAAGCAAAGAATTTTATGCAGCCATTGAATCCAATGTCACACAAAGGATACTGAACACTCAACAGCTGAACATTAACATGACACAACAACTGCATAGAATCCAAGATCAGAGTATAAGCATCATGTCCTGAAAGCAAAGAATTTCTCCTTGTTTCAGGGGCAGCTTCCTGAGAAAAACTTTAGTGCTCTAGCATTTGACAATGCTAGAAGTCAACCAATATTTGACTTAGCATTTTAAGAAGTCAACCAATATTTGAAAAACATTGGGAAGGACACTATACAATGGAAGTGTGAGATCAAAATTACTAATAGGGTAATGGACAAAGATAGGGCTATGGATAAAGATGGGCTATGTAATAGGGCTAAGGACAAAGATAATTACAAATATATGCCACAGGGAATAAGTGATGTTAGTGTTATTTTCTGAAATATTTAAATATAGGATTCCACAAGATGTATTTCTTACATGGAAGTACTCCAAGCAAAATACTTCACAACCAACAGTGCATGCCTTTGTTACAGTTACTTTTCCCCAAGCAGGGTGGAACAAAATTAATGCTATCAATACTTTACCATAAAAGGAACAGCACAAATTTCAGCTGTGGACATGTGATGTATTTCAGGAGGTGGAGCATGTTTCCAAGTATCCATGGTAGATAGTTACTCCCAGGGGCTTTTCTACACCCCCACGTTAGGAGTATGACTCACAGTGCTAAAGTTTACAGAGGGCAGATTCTTTTATACTACAAAGTCAGTAAGAAAAAAGCTGGATTTGGCTGTTGAAAGCTGACCGACAGGAACATGGTACATTACTGTAAATAAAGCAGAGATTTTTAAATAGTCTCCCCTGTCCCTTCTGGTCACACAAGAGAAGTTATAAAAATATGTTTCTATTTAGAACTGTAATGAAGATCAAAATATATATAATGCTGTTTGCTTTCATTTTTGAAGGATTCCAAAAGTCATAAGTGACCTTTTATCAGTAGTTAAGAAAAACAGAAGCTACTGTACTTCTCTTCATACACATTAGATACAATATATTATTTTGTATTACTAATATACTCAGGAGTATGCCTGATATTTTGGAGAGAAGAAAAGTGAAAGAACACCACATAATACATTAAAGCATCATTTGCCTTGCACGTAAAGAATGGTAGGGGCTACCTATCTATTCCACTGGACAACAGGAACTGATTAACAATCAAGAGGTACTACAAAATACACTGTATCAAGCAACTTAAAGTTACATTCCTTTTCAAGATGAAATTGTCCCAAGAGGCTTATACAGTTTAGTAATCCAGGGGTTCTCAAACTTCTTGGGAGTAATACGCCTGAAGTAAGTCTGGTTTCCAATCATTTATTTTCAGTATTCCAAGATTTGAGGAGCCCTGAAGAGGGCTGTGCAGGGCTCCCTGCAACTCTTCGAGCTTGCAGCAGCCCTCTGTAAGTAAAAGCACTCCTCCTTCACCCCTGTTAGCGATGGGATTATATCGCTGCCTTCTCCCTTCCCCCACTCCTTAAGAGGTCAGGGGCTGAGACTCTCAGGCAGGGGCATTGTGATGCTACAGTTTGAGAACCTCAGCAATAATCTGAAAAAGACACATGGAAGGTACCACTGAACACCAATGAACATTGGAAACGATGCTGTTCTGAGATGAATAGGGGCAATTGCTCTCCCTTGGTTAATTATAAGAGAACCAGTATTTAAAAGAGGCCTCCTTATCCAAGTAATAAGCAAGCACCCCTCTCTTAAGAAAATCTCCCTCATGACAGTTTTCTGTATACACCAAGGTTGACCTAGGATCTATTCTAGATCAAGTATCACATATAGCTTTTTCAAATGTTAACTGGAATCCCATGATTGCTTGGTAGCACCAGAGACCAAGAACCCTGATCAAAACTAGCTCATAACTGGTCATAGGTCTGCTCACCTGACTTAGGAGCAGGAAAATTTGAATGGCAGTTAACTTAAAACCAGTCTATCAGCAGAAGGGGAGGGGTTAGGCTTCCAAACAAAGGAGATAAAAGAGACTTGTGCTAGTGAGATGGAAGCCAGAAAGCAACATGAGTTAAGCTTTGCAAAATGCCAGCCATGATTTGACCAGCTAGGAAGGAGTTAACACCTATCTAGATCTTTCCCTTCAATACCAAGAGGATGCTGCTTTGTAACTGGATGCTTTAAATCAGAGAAGTGTTGGTGAAACTCTGTTTTTACTTTATTTTGGAATGTTGCCTCTAGATATGAAACATAGAGTCTGACTTTTTCCTTTGATTAAAACCTCCTTCCAACTGCTTTTGCTCATACAGCAATTGATCTCTCATCTCTCAATGCCTTGTTCAGCCTTGCAAGCCCCCAAAAGAAGGCTTGAGTGTGATTGTGTGGGTATGTGTGGATGACAGAGGGAGAGAAGTTAAGGAAGGACATCAAGCTGCTCTTCACCTTTCTCCCTCCCTGGAAAATACAACATGAGAGCGGTTAGCAGACATAACGCCCCAATCTGTGTGAAAGGGTGGAAACATGACTTTTAATCTGCATTTCTAGTAGCAGTGGAAAATCTACCATAGATGTGCAGTCCTGGCATGCCTATATGTGTGGCCTAAGGTAGGGAGAAACAGCAGGCTTCATAGAAGGGAATGTGGTCCTTCTTGGTGCGACCGTGGAAATTGCCACAACCTAGTTAGCCTATAACAGGCTATATTTAGTTTTAGCTGAGATCTGGAGTGGCTAAATTAATGATTAGGGCACTGGTATCTCAAGATGCAAACCATGCTATTCCAGTGGGATTCTGAGCTGGAATGTTTCATTTGAATTTGAGACATGAAAACCTAAGGAATAAACTAGTATCTGTGGAAATCTGGAACATTGAATTCCCTGGACCAATGGGGGGGGGAGGAGCGAGTGCATGGTTTAACAAAGTGTAGCCTTCTTTGGCTGTGGATCTATGGCATCTTGCCATAGTCCTAGTCAAGTTACTGGTCTGGCTTTTATTCTCCAGGCAAGTAACTAGTACATGTTCCCAAATGCATGTCTTCAGCATGCCTTGAATTTGGAGAAAATAAACATAGATAAAATATTGACCATTTAACACACGACACTGGCACATGTAGTATACAAAAACAAAGGGGCAGTAAAACAGACGTATGGGACGTGGTAGTGTGGCGGGTTAAACCGCTGAGCTGATGAGCCTGTTGACTGCAAGATTGGCAGTTCATATCTGCACGATGGGGTGAGCTCCCTTTGCTTGTCTCAGCTCCTGCCAACCTAGCAGTTCAAAGCATGTAAAAATGTGAGCAGATAAATAGGTACTACCTCAATGGGAAGGTAATGGCGTTCTGTGTGCTTAGGCGTCCAGTCATGCTGGCCACATGACCACGGAAACAATCTACGGACAAATGCCAGCACTTTGACTTAGAAATGGAGATGAGCACCACCCCTAGAGTCGGACATGACTAGGCTTAACGCCAGGGATGACGACGACCTTTATCTTTAAAATAGATGTTCTACATCAGGTGTGCAGGATAGCGCTGCTGCCCTCTATTCTAAAATTTACTTTAATTTAATGCATTGTCTACATAAACAAAATGTCTTTCAGTTATTAAAAAGGGTTTAAATAGCCTACTATAGTCAAAGGTTGCCGCACTAGTACATTTGAAAATAAGAGTTTTATCAAGGTACTTTTGGGACCAAACTACCTATTAACCATATAACTGTATGATTAGTTTTTCAGTGGTGGGGTTCTTCTCCCCTCCTTATAAATCAAAGCCCTATGAGATGAAGGAACCTTGATGACTGGTAGAGGACTGGTAGATAAACCTGCATCTTTTCTTCCCATAGGAAAAGAGTAGAGACCATTGTGAGTAGATAAGTAACTGATTAGGAAAGGGTTAAAGAACCCCAAGACCCACCTTTTCGCTCTTTTACAACCCCTTCTTTTTCCTTAATGGTGCTGGTGGGAACAAACCTGCACAGCCACACAACTTGTAATTTATCCCTTACTTTCAAGAGTTCTCCCCCAACCAAAACGGTGGACCCTTTTAAGGCTACCCTGAACTTCCTAATGTTAGGGAAGTACTGTCTGAAAAGCAACAAACACAGTAGCTAATGATTTTGGTTAACCAGTTTTGTGCTTTTTTAAAAAAATACATTTTAAAGTTTTGGCTATAAACTGTAGCATGACTTGACTAAGACCACTAGAGGTCACTTCACTAAACAGAAACCAATCTTATCCAGTATTAGAAAGGTATGTAAAGTACTACATATTCCAAAATGTCAGTTTTGGCCGGATTCAGTTAGTGGATGAACCCAAAGTTCCTAAGTTCACTGTATATTTTCATAAGTTTTTCACCTCTTCTACAGAGCCCAGGGTGGTATATACAGTCCTTTTAGCATTTTAGCCTTAAAAAAAAATCTTGTAAACTTGCTTGGGCTGAGAGATAGTGATTGAGTCTAGGATCATCCAGTGAATCTTAGGGCTAAGTGCAGATTTGAACTGAGGTCTCTTTGATCCCTATTCAACACTAATCACCATATACCTTTATAACATAGGTAAAAAATACTCTTCTATTACAGTTCACCTACTTTCCACTATATAGTCTTTTAGATTAAAATATTAGTTTAGCAACATCAGCAGCATTGCTAGGCTTACAAGAATTCCTGCATATCAAACAAATTCCCTCTCCCATTGAGTTTCTTACTTTTATCAAAACCATAAAGGTTAGCGACTGTGATACACAACTCTTCCCAATTTTGGTCTCTGTCTCACACTGATACATCCTACTCCTTCTGTGGTAGACCTATGATTGCTCCCTGCTTCTTGTTCTTTTCCTGAAGCTCAGCTGACTGACAGTTTTCCAAGCAGACATGTTCTGTGAAACTTCCAGAGAAAACATTATGAATTGGGGGGGGGGGGTGTCTCTTATTCCTAGAGCCTGTGTGAGTCTATGTTCTAACACAAATAGCTGTGGGAGTGGCAGCTAAACTGCAAGCATATGTCTTGAACATCTACAATTTCAGAAAATGAAGACAGAATATGAGCAAGTGCTTTCCTATGCACTTGGACCAACAGACCTGCCGAGTTATTATTTTCATGTTTCAAGCAAACGTTACAATAAATTATCCCAGTTATCATTTCTCATAAGATGGATTTCTGATACTTAATTCCTAATAAGAGGAAGCCCAGCACTAAACCTTCCTTTGAAATGCCTTCAGATCCTAATCTACAATCTCTACTGTACTGAGGAAAAACTCATCTTAGGGAAAATGACACGATTTTGTAAGCACTTAAAGGTTTACAAATTTCTTGTGGAATAAAGCTTTGTGGTCTACATTCTAACAGATTCATGGTAGATATCTATACAAGGAAAAAAATATCAATCATGGTGTCAAATGGTCATGAAACACCTGTCACAAAGCTCAGAGTGTTTTGGTTCTTCCATCACTACCTACAGGTTGAGCCTCATTATTCATGTGGGTTCCATTCCAAGTACTCACGTGTCACGTGGATGGCAAAAAATGCACTATAGCAAATCAATTTAAAAAACAAAGTTTCTTTGCTTTAAAAATAGCCTTGCTGACCATTCTGATGTTAAGACAGAGTCATTAAGATGACACTCCAACAATTAGTCTCTCAAGTGCTTAGAAAGGCTTCACTCCCACCCCTCCTTTCACCAGTGCAAAGTGATCACCTTTCTTTCACGTGCTCAGGGGGAAGGGAGGGGTCCGCTGGAGAGAGAAGGATTGATGGATTGTCAGCCAGCTGCCCTCTCTCTCTCTCAATAAGGAGGCTGTTGTTAAAGGACTGTTCAGTTTTTAAACTGATTGAAGGGGTGCATTTTTCCCCTTCTCCAGGGATCAGCACATTCCTTCTCATTTGCAGGCACCACTCGTATTGAGTCAAATCTGTGTATAAATAGACTGGACCTGTATTTAAAAATCACACCCACGAGCTAACATTTGTCCATCCACAAGAACAGCTGTTCATTAAAAGACATTTTAAAAATTTAAATTCATCCTATCATAGCAACTTCTCCCAGCAGCCATTTGGTAGCATCTCTTTTTAGACAAGCCCTCTGGGAGAGGCAACCCTCTTTTCCCTTATTTTGCTATATAAACTACAGGTGTGCTACACTTGACAGGGATAGGTTCTCCAATCCCCATTGCTATGTGATTAGGTTGTTAAGTGAACATTCAGTCCAATCTAGTGCCTTTGTTGTGTAAACAGACACTCCCTGCCAGACACTAGCTGGCTGCACAGGCTACTGGAGAAAGATTGCCTCTGTAATCTGTAAAACAGATTGTTCTGTAAAAAAACACTCTGCTGAAGGCTATGATAGACCTGACTGCCTCTTTGTTGTGCTTTGACCACTGTCATATTTGCGCTCCATTGCTAAGCGGAAGGTTTTTAAGCAGCACATGCCTGCACCTGCCTATGTGAATCGCCCTGAGTCTGTATGACTGTCACAATGTGTTGGGAGAGTCAGTAAGAAAGGCAGTACACAAATGCTGTAATAATAATATTCATTATTAATATTATAAACCACTTTGTGAGGTTCCTAGTTAATAAGGAACAGAAAATACTTGCAACAACGACAACAAATACACACACACAACATGCTTTTTATTGTATGGTTGGTGAATTTTGTGAAACAGCCTCAGTAAACACAAGCTTCTATAAAGGAACCTCACACAGCCTCACATAAAGCAGGCACGCGCCTATAAGTCAATCTCACAGATAAGTCGAGAGAAGCTTTTGAACCAAAAGCATGGAATTTTCTGACCCTCAGATAAGTTTGGGGGGTATTAAAACTTAGGGGTGCATGAAATTCTTTAAAAATGACTTACCAGGAGTTGTTCTGAGGCAGCAGAAAAAGTCAAAAAAGAAAAAAATGACCCATTTTACCTTCTTTTCCAAATAGGAAGGGAGAAGAAGGTGCTTATGGGAGTTGTAGGCTTTGTGAGGAGTACATGCTGCACTTCCACAGCAGACACCCTACAGTTCTCATTAGCGCCTTCACTTCTCTCCCTGTTTAGAGAAGAAGCTAAAACGACTACTATTTTTCATTGCTGCCTCTGAGTAATTACTGGGGGTGAAATGACTCTGTTTTTCTCCCCCACGTCCCGCTTCTAAGCCCAGTCCCACCCCCACCTCACCCGTCGGCTGCTCCCAGAAGCCTCAGCCACCGCACTGACCCGCGTATAAGTCAACCAAGGTTTTCAGGGCTGATTTTGAAGTGTGAATTTTGACTTATACATGAGTATATGGGGCGGTGGGCAGGTGAGGCAGAGCCTCCCCACTGGAACCCTTCAAAAAGTGCCACCCCCTTGGGAGGCACGCAAACACTCTCAACCCACGCAGGTTGAGAGTGCTTGCGTGCCTCCCACGGGGACAGCACTTTTCAAAGGGCTCCAGTGAGGAGGCTCTGCCTCCCCTGCCCCCCCACCACACATCACTGTGCTGCAAAGCCCAGCCCAGCCCCAGCCAGTGCAGCAGCAGACCCTACAGAGCTCCCCACACCCCTGTGGGAGCTGCCCACAGCCCCCCCCCCCCAGGCAGCGAGTAGCAGGCCTTCTCTGGCCCAACGCCCCCCTGCCTGCCCCGCGGGGCGACTGGAGGAAGGGGGGCACACTCACAGCACCCACAGACCTGCCCTGGGGGGAGGGAGGAAACCGAGAAGTGCCTCCCCCCTCCCCTCGACGCCCTCTTCCCTGCAACGGACTCACTCACAAGCCTGAGACGACGGCAACTGCCGCAAACGCCACCACTCCCCGCCCTCCGCCGCCTGCTGTCCGAACCCTGGAACTGAAGGACCCATACAGGGAGAGCGCCTCAGCCAACTCTCGCGAGATGTGCCTTCATAGATCACGTCGCGCTCTCAAACAAACCGCGTTTATTTCTTCGCTCCCCTCACGCAACTCTCCGCCCGACTTGGAGCGTGGAAATCTCACGCTCTCTCGCCGAGACACTTCTCGCGAGAACTCCTTCTCCCCCTCCCGCTTGGAGCCTGAAATCTCGTTTGCCGAGGCACATCTCGCGAGAACTCCTTCGCCCCACCGCCTGGCTTAGCGTAGAAATCTCACATTGTTGTGCCAAGGCACCTGCCGTGAGAACTCCCCCCTTTGAAGCGTGAAAATCTCACAGACCTCTCGCGAGAACGCCTTCCCATCCCTATTAAAGCGTGGAAATCTCACGCTCTTTTGCCAAAGCAGCTCTCGCGAGAACACCTCCCCCCAGCTTGGAGTGTGGAAAATCTCACTCTTTTGCTCTCGCGAGAACCCCTTCCCCTCCCAGTTTCAAAGTTTCCCGTCCCTGGACTCCCGCGGCCTTTTCATCGAAATCTCGCGAGATTGGGCGTCCCGCTCCCCCGCCCTCCTCGTGGAACACGATGCGACGCAGGAATGTGAAAGCGTCCCGCCCGCCGCCATTTTCTTTCTTTCTTGGGAGGCAGGGAGCGCGGTAGGAGGCGGACATGGCGGACTACTCGACGGTGCCCCCCCCTTCTGGGGGCGCGCCCGGAGGAGGCGGCGGGGCGGTCAACGACGCCTTCAAAGACGCGCTGCAGCGGGCCCGGCAGGTGTGTATGAGGCGGCGCCGCTCCCGCGGCCCTCGAGGGCTGAGGCGGCCTCGCGCCTCGGCCCTGTCTGTCGCCTCACGCCGCGCGGAGACTGGGGCAGCTCCGTTGCGCCCGCTGGAAGTGGCGGGGAGGGAAGGGGGTGCTGAGATTTCAAGTGGTGTAGAGTCGGCTCTGCACTTGTCTACTCGCAAGTAAGGCCCATTATGGGCAGTGGGCTTCCTCCCAGGCTGGGATTGGAGCCTTGGACTGCAGTCTCAATGAGGAGGGGAGGCTCATCCTATTTAACTCGGTGAGATTCCTGGTGCCCGGGCTTGGGGTTGCTCTGCCAGCCCTTGTCTGGACGGAGCCCGCCCCTCCCCAGCATCCTTCCTCTCCACCTTGGCAGAGTGGCGGTGTCCTTCCAGCGTGCGCCCTTCCTCCGTGTACCCCTTGAAGCAGTAGGGCTGAGGGAGCGTGTTTGGTCCTCCACGCCCCAGTTAGGGCTCAGCCAGTCATCACCAGGCCTTTGTGAATATAGGATGCCCTCCTGTCCACACTTACTGGAGAGTAAGTCTCATTGACTATAAGTGGGCTTACTTCTGAGTAGATGTACATAGGGTTGGGCTCACAGTTTGCCCGGCTCCCTGTTGTGGCTTTTTGGATGACTAGCAGGCCGCTTTGTGCTTGAAGTTATTGGGGATTGGAAAGTCTGTAGCCATATAAAAGATATCCCTGATTTCACCACAGGAGCTCTGTAGCATCTGTTGGTGCTCAGTAACAGGAGGAAACTGTTCTCTTACAGTCTGCCCGCTTTCCCTCTGCAGCGCTTGCATACCTCTTTGGTAGCCCTTTTCCTTAAATGCTGCATTCTGTTAGCAGAATGTTTGTCGTTAGTAGAGTTGCTGTTCTTTCAGATTTATATGTTTTTAGTAACTGATCCAAATCTGATAATACGCAAATTGATAAGAAGAAACCAGCAGTTGCTGAGGGTTTGCAGCCAGCTCGCAGCCTTCTTCCCTGGTTTGCCAGCCCTGCAAGTAATTCAAATACAGACCTGCTTTCTTCAAACGTTATTCAGTTCTTTTTCAAGTACACCTAAAAATCCTGACAAGTACCCCAGGTTGGGAACCACTGCTCTGTAGGCTTGCTTCTCTCCTATTTTTTTTGGCTGCTATTGTTTGTTGTACTTTATATGTTCCTTTGGGTATAGTGTTCCTTTTTAAATCTCTTTTTCATCATCCTTTGAGTTGGTGAGATAAGAGCAGTTTCTAAATCTCCCCTCTTTGCTGTTTGAAGTATAGGAAGAGTACTTTGCAGTTGGTTCTAGCATAAATATGTTTGTAAGACTTATATTCATGATCCCTATGTAGTTTGGCCCTGGTTTGGTAAATTAGCTGCCTGTTTGTTGTGGGAGTATTTGCTGCCATTACAGTAAAGCTACTTGGCCTTGTATTTTGTTATCTGAAGCCTGGTTTCCTAGTAACTTGTTTTAGACCAGTTAGAGATACCCTCAGACTTGGTATCTAACTTCACGCACATGTAAGTTAATTCTTGCTTCAAAAAATTAAAGTTAGGGTAATCTTTAAGAATGCCTTGAATTCAATAGTTAAGCTGTTGAAGTCAACTCCTATGGAACTGTACTGCAGAGTTTTTTTGAGAAATGCCATATCAGTTGAAAAAAAGGTCTGATCTTGCAGTATAAGGAGCATAATGCTCTCTTTGTTTTTGGTTGAGAGCAAGAGTAGGTCTGAATACAGTGGGTTGTGGAATTGAACTGAGAAGGGCAAAATAATTCATACTGTGAGAAATTCTCTTGGACAAATGGCTCATGCTGCTGCCAGCAGCTTTTTTCCGCCAGTTTCTTGTCTAATTTTGTATAAAGGACAGAATTTCTTTTTCTACACCATTGGAAATGGTGTATTTTTAAAGTTAAATAGCAACCATGGAGCAGGGACCAATTAGGGTTAAGACTGCAGTGGGCATTGCATTGGAATTGGCATGGGATTAGCTCTTTCCTGCTAATGTTTTCTCCTCCCACTCCACTTTATGGTTTGTGACAAACTAGTTTTTGAATATGACTTTGAAGATCAGGTATTAAAAAGTTTCCTAAACCACCTGCAACCATAAAGCTTGACTGCATAACACGAAACCATGTTTCGATGGTGTTTGTTTTGCTTTTTAGAGTGGTTTTTTGAGCCACTCTAGTTGTATTTCACTTTGACTGACTGTGATGTTAAAGATTACACTCCAAAACACAATTTGGAATTGTAGTAGGTAGGTGCCTTGTTGGTTCAATTGAATGCAGGATTTTCTTCTAGATAAATATGCTTTAGGATCCTGTTTTTAAAGTGGGAGTAGGGACATTATTGTTATTGTTATTAAGCAGTATTTATATACTGCTTTTCAACAAAAAGTTCACAAAGTGGTTTACAGAGAAAAATCACGTAACTAATGGAATTCTGAAAGTTCCTTGAAATTAAATTAGCTGCTGCCTTTTGAAAGTATATAGCAAGTGGTATATAGGAAGTGGTATATAGCAAGTAGATCTGTGGTTGTGCTTTTTACCTACTACTAATAATGTCCTGGGATACTGTGTGATGCTACCATGTTTAGTTGCTGCCTGTCTGGTATGATTCCTCTCTCCGCCCTCCTGGGCCAAAGTGAATGGGTAATGGTAAACTCCAAGACAGCTAACATAGTACTTTCAGTGGTAGGTGATGTGGTAACACATCAGATGACTGACATCTGGAATCAGTGGATGTGGGGAGGATTCAGGGAACAAGTTCACTGTTTTACCTAATTATTTCAGAAGAATAATTGGTAGTTTGCTATCTGCTGCCCATCTGTGTTGTGGGATTCTGTGAAGAGAGTGTGTGTGTGTGTGTGTGTGTATGTATGTATAAGTATATACAGGCAGGCCCCTATATCTGTGGGAGATCCATTCCAGGGGCCCCACCACAGATATGCAGGAGCCCTGTTTCCTCGCCTCCTGCACAGGCCCCCATGCACCCATTAGTGTAGGTATGGTGTTCAGTATAGTGATCCTTATAAGGCAAAAATTTGCTTCCTTATATAGGTCACTGTATAGTCACTTCAGGCCAGCTGCAATCAGCCTGAATGCAATTAACTTCCTGCTTCCTGTTAATGTCGATTGAGTCTTTTCAAGCATTCAGGCTGCTGGCAGCCTCCTTGTTCATAGCTATAAGCTTGAATGCTTATAGAAGCCTATATAAGGAAAAATATATTTACCTCAGTAAGAATCTAAGCTATGTTAATGGGCACACGGGGGCCTGTGGGTAATTGAATCTGTGGGTATGGGGTCTTACCTTTATTGTAGTCATTCAACCTGATTTAAGTTTGTGCATACATTGTTGAAGGTTGTGTAAATAGTTAGCCAGAGTAACCTTTCAGTGAATCTTGTTGTTTAACATGTTCTTAATTTGATGTAAGATGGCTTTTCCAGCAAAAAGAAACTACTTGTTTTCTACAATAACTTTTATTTTTATTGAGTATATGCAGTGGAAAGTGAGAATATTACTATTTACCTTTTTTCAGATTGCGGCAAAAATTGGAAATGAATCGGGGACATCGGTGAATTCAAACGATTACAGTTATGGAGGACAAAAAAGACCTCTGGAAGACGGAGGTATGCTGTTAATAAGTACATAAGAAGCTAATCTATTCCATTTTCGAAATTATAAACTTTGGTGAAAGGGTGTGTGTGAAGTGTGCGTTATATTTTTCTTAAGTACGTACATAATTTATGATTAGAAAACGGAATAGTCCATCTTAATAAATCTGAACAACATGACCATTAGATACAACTGTTTTGAAGTTTGTAGCGTTTGAGATCACATTTGCTATTCAGCGGATAGCAGTAATTTTTAATTTAAAAAAATCAGTACTAAGGTAGGTGAAAGATATATTATTTAAAATTCATTTTTATAGGTATGTTAAAACTTGATTTGTATCCTAGGATTAACAACTTCTATAGTCATTAAAATTATGTTTATATACGTGTTTATAATTTTCAAACAAGACGGTTTGTCGTATGTAGAATAAATATACAACTTGCATCTTGCAGGTGCAGCATATTTTTAAACGTAATGAATTTCGTGAAAAGATGAGCATTAAAACTAGATTTGGAGAAAATGTTTTATTTTAACTTGCTTGGAAAGTGAAAAATCGTGCTATAATTTTGTAGTTCTAAACTACTGAACTGTGTAGCAAGTTGTGTTTTTTTAAACCACTTTGAGCTTAACCAGGTTTGATATATTTATCTTCTAAAAGTACTATATAATTTAAAATTCATGAAGAAAATTGTCTGATCTTGGGGAAGTGTGTAGGTTTTGAAGCATTATGATTTAGTTTACAGAAAATTTTGAAGGCTCTTGACAAGGAGTACTTGTGTACTTTATTAAAGTGCCTTTTTATTAATAGTGAGGTTTTTAATATTCAAAAATGAGCTAATGATGCTTCAAATGATGTATGTAATGTATTCTTTTTATTTTATGTGTAGATGGCTCTTGGACAAGTCCGAGCAGTACAACACACTGGGAGGGAATGCCCTCTCCTTTTAAAGGCAGGAATTTTTATTTATTACCTGTGTTTAGTATGTAAACGTGAAATGAACTAGTGGATCTTTTGAAATTGATGACACAAATATTTCTTGGAATATGTGTCTGACTTTTGCTGCACTTAATCATGATGGTTCATCATATATTCCTGAATATGGGGTGGGAAGGAAACATTTGAAGTAATTTTTATCAGATATCGGTTATCTACGACTTTCACTCATACTAAACGGATTTGAATGGTAGTGGTGTTGAATCTGCTGTTTTGAAGTCTTATGCCATGAGATTTTCAGTATATGGCTAGGAAGTCTCTACGACAGTTCCCAGATGAGATTGTATTGCTATGTGTTGGTTGAACCTTAAATTTTGATTTTCTATTTAGTATTGTGGTTGTTGTCAGACATAATTGTTAAATGATTCTTTCTCACAATGGTGGTCTTTTCAGTTTTTGTTACAGAAGCATCATTAGCTTTAGTGTCAAATTACTAATAATGCAATTCAATGTTTGTTAGTTATGTTTAGTGTCTGGATATCTGTAATAGTGTGTTTAAACCTGTGTGCCTTATTAAACCATTGATCATGTTATCTGATAAATGGAAGTATTATGCATTTTTTCCCTTTGACTATACTAACCAAGCGCTAAACACATAAGATTTTTCTTTGTTTAGATGATCTATGCCCTGAAATTTCAAAAACTTGCTAAAATGCATTGGACAAGTTGCATTTTGCACTGCTGGAACAGCCATTTATTTAAGTTGCTTATATTCATGATAAAAAAAAATTTAAAAAACATCTTAATTTTGCAGATCAACCAGAGCCTAAGAAAGTTGCTCCTCCAAATAATGATTGTGAGTATTTTATTTATTGTAAATTCTTCACCATACTTTTCAAAGCCAGTGTTTAAAGCCTTATTCTGCAGTCAATGTCTGCACACCATTGCATTTGTTTATAGAAGATATATGCATACATCAGAGCTGCTGAATATTTTCCTCCTTAGCAGTTACTACCTTTGCATTACAGATCAGTTCTGAATCCAACAATTTTATGTTAAGTTGTGCTCATGGATTTTGTTTGAGGTGGGGTCAAAAATACTTAGATGGATGGATCTTGCTACATAGTGATTTGGATCAGATTCAATACATGCTTTTAAAAAGCAGAATCTTTATTTCATATCACTGGTTACTGCCTCACAATTTTTACCCTTGCTCCAAGTTCATAGTAAGTATGGAATGAAACAGGTTCCATGCAGCAGAAGTAAAAGAGGTAGCGAGCACAATACTTTCTAATCATAGGACTCAGGTGCATAGCACCTGAGCATTAAAGTGCACTTGAGAATTGAAGTGGCCTCCAAGTCTGAGTGGGCACAAGAGAAATTTTAAATCAAATTCTCTAGTGCAGTAGTTCACTTGTTGCATTGTGAAACCTATGCACAGGCAAATCTTGGAAGTAAGGCTTTTGCAGCAGTGTTTCTAGACTTGTCGATTTAGAAGTATGTCTGTGTTCAGTGGGACGTACAAGAAAATGTTTATAGGATTACAGTTTTAGGCTAGTAGGATACTGGGGCCGCATGTGGTACTTTCATAGGGTTGTCCCACTTAGCATGGAACTGCTCTACAAATGCTGCAGGTGATTTCATTATAGTGCAGTGGTTCCCAAACTGGTGGGTCATGACCCACCAGTCAGGGAAACACTCTGCTGTGGCCTGGGCACAGGGGGGAATGGCAGCAATGGGATCCCCAGGATTGTGCTACTCCTAGGGCTGATTGGGGTGTGTTTTTTTAACTACCATGGCTCTGGCCTCCAGGGGGAGTGGGGGGTCACACGGAGGCCTCTGCAGGACTCCCCAAGCCTCTGTAGGTGTAAAAAATAAAATCGGAAATGACTTCTGGTTGTGAAACCGAAAGTGGTTTCCAGTCGTGTTTTTACAGCCCTGCAGAGTCTTGGGGAGCTCTGCAGAGGGTCCCACAGGGCTCCCCACACCCCCCAGAGGCTGGAGTTAGGTAAGGTAAGCTTAAAAAAAACCCCAGTCAGCTGCAGCAGCATTGGAGTTCTGGGGATCGAGTTGCTGCCATTCCCCGCTCCTGCACAGTCTTAAGTGGTTCCCGCCTTCTGAGGAGTACTTTAGGAACCACTGTTCTAGTGTGTAGATATCAGTTGTTATCCTACAATTGGGAAAGAGGTGTAATCTTCATAGCAAATGGGTACACTGTGGTGGCTCTGCATATGAAGTGCATTGTTTCCTTCTTAAAATAATAGCTCTTAAAATAGAAAGGTGTGTGAAAGAGCCACAAGGGCAATTATCATAATGCAGGTTTGCATACATATATAGTACAGTGGTGCCTCGCATAACGAAATTAATCCGTTCCGTGAGTCCTTTCGTTATGTGAGTTTTTCGTTTTGCGAAGCGCGTTTTCCCATAGGAATGCATTGAAATTTAATTAATGCGTTCCTATGGGCAAGAAAAGTCAGAACAAAGTCCAATTTGGTTTACAAAGTGTTTATTAAGTGCTCTTTAAAGGCATACATACTGTACAGGGGATTTCAAAAAGGGGGGATGCTGAGTGGGGAGCTTGAAGGCTGTAATCCTGTGCACACTTTCCTGGGAGTAAGCACAATGGGACTTACTTCTGAGGAGACACGCACAGGATTGTGATCTAAGCTGGGGAGGACAGAGCAGCTGCACTCAATTGCTTGCTTTTGCTGTGATCATGGGGGGAAACGTGAAGGAAATGGGGCAGTGAGAGGGTGAATGAGCGATGGGGGGATGCTGAGTGGGGAGTTTGAAGGCTGTAATCCTGTGCAAACTTTCCTGGGAGCAAGCATAATGGGACTTACTTACATAAAGATCTTCCCCTTACTAGGGTGGACAGGATCATAAACTGACATGAAGATCCGCCCCTTACTAGGGTGAACGGGATCATAAACTGACATGAAGGTCCGCCCCTTACTAGGGTGAACGGGATCATAAACTGGCATGAAGATCCCCCCTAAGTCAAACCAAAAAAAAAAATTCGTCTTGCGAAGCAAGGGTCATAAAAATTCGTTGTGCGAGTTACCAAACTTCGCAAAAGGCTTTCGTTCTGCGAGTTTTTCGCTGCGCGGCGCATTTGTTATGCGAGGTGCCACTGTGCTTGATTCTTAAAATAGTGGTACTTGGTAGCCTGGAGGATGTTTGCCACTGAGTATTACGTGTAGTTAATTACAGACTTGTTCTGTCACAATTTTTCAGCTGCTTGAGGGCTTTCTCATAATGCTAATAACATGAGAAGCCATTATATTCTGTAGGTTTAGTGAGGAGACTTGCCAGTCTTATTTTTCTGTTGGGTCCTACTTTTTTGACCGATAAATCATTTTATTCAATTCTAACATCTTTCTGAATTTCAGTATCTAGGGCAGTGCTTTTCAACCTTTTCCATCTTATGGCACACTGACAAGGCACTAAAATGGTCAAGGCCACCAGGTTTTTGACAATTGACAAGGCACACCATGCTGCCAGTGGGGGCTCACATCTCCCATTGGCCCTGTTAATAAATGACCTTCCCCCAAATTCCTGTGGCACACCTGTGGACCACTTGCAGCACACCAGTGTGCCACGGCACAGTGGTTGAAAATGGTTGATTTAGGATAAAAAAGATTATGGCTGGATTTACATAATATGTTGCTGGTTTTATACCTGTGGTTAGTTACCTGAGTTTGGGAGAGGACACATATTTTAAACAATTTCTGTCTCTGGGTAGAAAACAGAAAAGGAGAACCTTTACGCATAGGAAAAGCTACTAAAAATGGCAGTAGCAAAATGTCCAAGTAGTAATGGATCTCTATGGTCAATCAGTGCTTTGTGGAATCTACCCTTAGTGGTCTTAGTTGGGTTATTTAGTAAGTACAATTAAATAAGTATAACTGATTATGGATTAATATATGGTCAGATAATTTTAAATGTTGGGTTTTTTAATTATTTGCTTCCCAATGTGCTCATTGCGCCATGTTGATAATAGCCATTTATTTATTTGATTGATTGATTGATTGATTTGTATTCTGCCTTTCTCCTTGAAGGGCACCCAAGGCAGCTAACAATCAAGTTAAAATGCAAGGCAACAAACATTAAAAATACAAAACACTTAAAAACAATTAAAACAAGATAAAATACATAGCAGATTAAAAGCACGCAGTAAAAGACATAATTTATAAATTTATAAAAACAGCCCTTACAGTGCCTCGAAGGCTTTCCTGAATAAAAAAGTCTTCAGGCCCCATCGGAACGTTAATAATGAGGAAGCTGCTCTCAATTCAAAGGGGAAGGAATTCCATAGTGCTGGTTCCACCATCAAAAAGACCCTGTTACTGGCCGCCATTCCCTTCACCACTCTTGATGACGGCGCAACTAACAGGGCCCCTGTTGTGATGACCTTAGAGAACGGACCGGATTATACGGAAGAAGGCGGTCTCTCAAATATGCTGGTCCCAAGCCGTTTAGGGCTTTAAAGGTCATAACCAGCACGTTGAATTCAGTCTGGGAACGATTGGGCAGCCAGTGCAGTTGCTGGAGTAGCAGCATGACAGAGTCAAACCACCGACCCCCAGCAACTACCCGAGCTGTCGCATTTTGCACTAGTTGTAGCTTCTGGACCATCCTCAGGGGCAGCCCCACATAGAGCGCATTACAATAATCTAATCTTCATGTCACTATGGCATGGACCACCGTGGCCAGATCCGCCCGAGACAGGTATGGCCACAGCTGGCGCACCAACCAGAGCTGGGCAAAGGCACCCCTGGCCACATTCGACACCTGGACATCCAGGAGGAGCTGCGAGTCCAGGGGAAACCCCAAGCTGCGAACCTGCTCTTTCAGGGGGAGTGCAACCCCATTCAGAGCAGGGCGATAGTCCAGCACCCGCATCGTGGATTTCTGCACCAGGAAGACCTCTGTCTTGTCCGGATTTAATCTCAGCTTGTTTGCCCTCATCCAGATCCCAACTGCCTCCAGGCAATGCTCCAGGACAGAGACAGCCACCCTGGAGTCAGGTGGAAAGGAGAGATAGAGCTGAGTGTCAACAGTATACTGATGGCACCCAACTCCAAATCCCCGGATGACCTCTCCCAGCGGTTTCATGTAGATGTTAAACAACATGGGGGACAATATAGAACTCTGTGGCACCCCATATCTCAAGGGCCAGGGTGCCGAACTGGAGTCCCCTAATACCACCATCTGGGACCTGTCAGCCAAGAAGGACCAGAACCACTGCAAAGCAGTGCCCCCGATCCCCACCTCAGCCAACCGTCCCAGAAGGACACTGTGGTCAATGGTGTCGAAAGCCGCTGAGAAGTCCTGAAGGACTAGCAAGGATGCACTCCATCTGTCCAGCCCTCAGCGTAAGTCATCCACTAAGGTGACTAAGGCAGTCTCTGTCCCGAAGCCAGGCCTGAAGACAGATTGAAAGGGATCCAGATAATCCGCTTCATCCAGGATCCTCTGGAGCCGAGACGCCACCACCTGCTCGATCACTTTGCCCAGAAATGGGAGGTTCGAGACTGGCTGATAATTATCCAACATAGAGGGGTCCAGAGAGGGCTTTTTCAGGAGGGGGCGAACCACTGCTTGCTTTAATGCCAGAGGCATCGCCCCCTCCCTCAAAGATGAATTTACTACCTTCTCTGTCCACTCAGCCAGTCCCTCCCGGGCAGATCTAACCAGCCATGCTGGGCACGGGTCCAGCAGGCAGGCGGATGGCCTCACACTCAAAAGGATCATGTCCACATCCTCAGGTTCTACAAGCTGAAAAGAATCCCACAAAACAGGATTGACAGGTGCCACGGGGGCATCACTAGACATTGTTCAACATGGAGTCCAAGTCGTGGCAAATCTGAGCGATTTTATCCACAAAGTGCCTGGCAAAGATGTTATAGTGGACCTCCGTGTGGTCCTCCTGATCCACTGATGGGGTCTGATGGAGGAGACCCTGCAACAAATGGAACGCTTCTTCTGGCTGGCTATGTGAACGCGATAGTGGCAGAAAAGAAGCGCTTTGCTGCCACTATCGCCACAGAGTAGGCCCTGTAGTGGGCTTTAGCCTGTGTCTGATAGGATCTGTCACGAGTCTTCCTCCACCGTCACTCAAGACGCCAACCCTGCCGCTTCATCATTCGAAGCTCCTCAGTAAATCAAGGAGCCACTTTGACTCTGCTGGCTGGAAGGTGCTGCTCAGGAACAATCTCATCCACAGCCCTCGCCATCTCTGTGTTCCAGAGATCAACCAGAGCCTCAGTCGCTGGCCTTAGCAGCAGGAAAATCCTCCAGAGCCCTCAGGAAACCATTCGGATCCATCAGTCTATGGGGGCAAACCATACAATAAGGTGCTCCGCCTCTGTGGAGACAGGAGGCCACAACAAGTCTAAACCTTACCAGGAAGTGATCTGTCCATGACAACAGAGTGATGTTGATCTCCTCCACATCCAGATCACCATCCCTTTGCCCAGACAAAAACACCAGGTCTAGCATGTGTCCAACCTCATGGGTTGGGGTAAAGATCTTTTGTGACAGGCCCATGGTTGCCATGGCAGCCATGAAATCCTGAGCTGCGCCTACCTCTGGGGCCTCAGCGTGCACATTGAAGTCCCCCAACACCAGTGGGCTGGGGGCCTCCAATGCAACGTCCGAGATCAACCCAGTCAGCTCAGGTAGGGAGACTGCTGGGCAACAAGGCGGACGTTATACCAACAGAATCCCAATCCTGTCCCGCCCTTCCAACGAGATATATAGACACTCAAACCCAGTGAGTTGCCGGACAGGACTCCTGGCAAGGGAGATGGAATCCCAGTAGACTATTGTGACTCCCCCTCCCTGCAGTTGTGGCTGCTGCACTACACGGAAACCTGGAGGACAAAGCTGGGAAAGGTTCACTCCTCCTGCTTCATCCAACCAGGTCTCCGTAATACAAGCCAGATCAGCACCCCCACCCAGGATTAAATCCTGGATGAGACAGGTTTTATTGTTGACTGATCTGGCATGTAAGAGCAGCAGTTTCAAACCCAGGGCACTACTGCCAAGGCCCCCAGTTGTCAGAGAGCTGGAGGGAAGGCTGGAAAGAGGGACAATCTGTCTACGATGGACCCTCCTTACCCTGGAACAGCCAGCCCTCGCTCCACCACCATATCTTCCATGGCCCGTCACTCTGTTGTTGGTGGCACTATTCCCCTCCCCATAGCTCCCCTCAGAACTTACCTGCGAGGCCCGCCCTAAAAGCCACTTTAACAATGCACCGGCTCAGATTAAAAATTTGACACTAGAAAAGTCCACACCTGCAGTTAAAAGCCAGAGATTTGGGGGGGGGGGTGAGGAAAGGCCCTAGTCTGCAAGGTCCAACAACCCACTCCCAAAACCACCTCCCTTGTCCAATCCAGTCCCGATAGCAGTGCACCAAATCATTCCCCACCCCTCTCTCACAGAGGTGCAATCTCACCCATCTTCTAGCTCCCCTCTCTCACAGGGGCAGCCCTACTCATCTCTTACTCTTGCATCAGGATTTGAATATAAGACAAGGGAGGGGGGCACTAACCCATAACATTCCCCGAAAGGTGCTGACCAAGCCAAGAACAGGGCAATGTTGGATGCAAGTAATAGAATGCTAGCTGCGTCCACCGTGGTTCTTCAATCAGGCTGCTATAGAGTCTCTTACTATCGTCTAAGATGTTATTCTATCATCCCCAGCAGACGGTCATATAGGAGGAAGAGAGATATTACTGCTGCTCTACTCAGCACTGGACAGCTTACAGTTCCATTTTCAAACTTAATGCAAACCCGATATCTTCTAACATCCCCTGACCGATGCCTCACACTTGTGCAGCTAGACACTACACAAGGGGAAAGGATGTTGGGCTGTCACTGCTGATCTGGAGCATTAAGTGGTCTGAGGTTGCAGTCCACAGCAATGAATCTTCCAGGCTCCTAGGTCTTGATCCACTATGCGAAGAGCCACGGGCAAAGAGCCCTTTGGCTCGCACCACAGCTCACATCTCTGGCAAGCCAGAGGCCCCTTGTAGGCTCACCTGAAGGGAAAGAGCAATGGGGCCTTCAGAGCTGCTGCTGCTTTCCAGCACAAGTGTTCCCAAGGTTCAGGCTCCGCCCCACACCCCTCAGCTGGCAGCCTGACTCAGCAAACTGAGTCAGCTGGGTCTTAGAGGCCCCTTGTAGGCTCACCTGAAGGGAAAGAGCAATGGGGCCTTCAGAGCTGCTGCTCCTTTCTAGCACAGATGTTCCCAAGGTCCCTATCCCTTAGCTTTGAATGTGTTTTACAATGCTGGGATGGTGAAAAAAGCTCATTGAGCGGCTAGTTTCTGTATTTGCACTTGGAGTCACACATTACTGACAGTCTCCCAACATGAGAGTATTGAATGCCACCTGTGGTGGGGATAGGAAGCACAGGAAACAGAGTGTGATCTGTGTAAACAAGCTTTGCTTATGTGCATTAAAGTTTTATATTGTCCCACTGTATATTGTAATAACTTTTATTACACATCTCCTACATTAAGAGTTAGGAAGGCTGGAAAGGACAGTTTTTCTGAGTTTGTACCTTAAATTCTTTTTCTGATTGTGGAAAAAATGCTGTTTCTGCAAAGAGTTGCAGGTGGATTTTTGCCACTCTTCTTTTTCTGTGTAGTCTTTTTCTTACATGTATTAACAGATAAATATAACATTACCTAAAAGAGCCATATCACATTTATACAAAAAAGACATTATATAATGGGAAAATGACAGTATTATACATTTTAAACGGCAACAAAAATAGAAAAATGACATTATAATACATTTTAAAAGGCAACAAAAACAAACAAGGAAAAATAGAATTTGTAAGATATAAAGCAGGCGTGGAGCAGTAAATTCTAATAATTTATCACTTCCTAACAAACTCAGTAAAAATGTTATATATCATTGAAAGCCCTATCTTGTTTAATCCTTCAATAATTTCTTGTTATTTTATAATCA
The DNA here is from genome assembly GCF_035046505.1 of Tiliqua scincoides. NCBI lineage: Eukaryota > Metazoa > Chordata > Lepidosauria > Squamata > Scincidae > Tiliqua > Tiliqua scincoides. Next base: position 143,646,690 of record NC_089824.1, read on the forward strand.
ACTTATCAGTTATTTTTCTTGTTGCCATCCAAATGTTTTGAAGTCTATTTCCAGTATCAGCTCATAAAATCCACTTATCATTGCATCATTTAATTCCTTCCTGCGCAGAAAGTCAATTAGTGGCTTCCAATTATTAATAACAGAACTTAATGTCTTCTCTTTAAGTAAAGTCATAAGTTTGTCCATTTCTGCTAAGTCCTAAAGCTTTATCCACCATTCTTCAAAAGAAAGCACTTCTGGAACTTTCCAGTACTGTGCATATGATACCCTCGTCTCAGTTGTCATATATAAAACTAGTTTTCAAGCCCTTTTGTACCTGATTCTGCAGTATACCTAACAGAAAAGCTTCTGGTTTCATTTATAGGTTTACATTCAGAACCAACTGTTTCTTATGTATAGGCAACCCAGTCCTATGCTTCCCAGCACCCAGGGCTACAGTGGTGCCAAAATGGCTACAGCTGTATCCCATGGGGCTGGGAAGCAGCACGGGGTCTATTCAGGGTATGGGGGCTTATGTTCCCTTACCCAATGTAGTCCGGAGGCCACCCTGATGGGTTTCCTTGGATCTGCGCCCACGATTGAACCAAAGGCAGATTCAAGAAGACTTGTGTTGGGTCTCCTGGGCTGGGGGGGGGGGGGGTTTGGATATGGCAGCAGAGCCTGCTGCCATCTCTGCCTCCTCCATCCTACTCCACCCCAGAACACCTCCCCCCTCCCAAATTTACTGTTCTGCCACCTGGCACTCGCCCAGAGCTCTGGGAGCAGTCCCCCATCTTCCATCCTGTATTGGCTCATCATGGTTATAAAATCTCATGTCCCACATTTTTAGCCCATTGTAACATACATTGTTTAACCTGTTCCTCTTCTGTCTCAACTTTTCACTTCCCTGCATAGTTCTGTACATGCACTCACACTAAAATCTGTTCCTGAGGGTTGGGGGACCCCCCAAAACAGAGTTAGGATATAATTCTACATTTTTCTAAGACACAGAATTGAGAATTTTGGAAAGATTTAAACCTGAAATTAGAAATACTGCGTTGATTCTAAAGATGTTCTTTTCACAAAATGACCACTTTACACTTTCTTCTAACATGAGTTGTGCAAGAAAAGTGAAACTAAATTAAAATACAGGTGGCCCTCATTATTTGTGGATTTGGCACCTATAGATTTCATAATCTTTGTGTTCCAAACCTTTGGGGAAGGGCCCACCTGGACCCTCTGCACTTGTCCAGAGGTTGTTCTGAGGCCTGCATGCTTCCACAGGCCTCAGAATGTGCATTTCAGGCAAAATCTGCAACTTCTGGTTTCCATGAGAAAGGATTGGGCCCAGAAGGAAGCGGAGATGGCAGCAGAGGCTGCTGCTGCATACTTTGCCCTCTCCCAAGCTGCAGAGCTCAGCATGGGCCTCCTTAGTTGACTCCAATTCAAGAGCTGTCACAGCTCCAAGGAGACCTATTGGGGCCACTGGGGCTCAACAGGTGGTAAGGGAACATTTGTGCTCTTACCTTGAGGAGACTCGAGCTGCTGCCCTAGCCCAGCAGCATACTACAGTAGCTATTTCAGTGCCGATGGACCTCACAGTGCTGCTGAGGCATAGGACTGGGCTGTAGGAAAACTAGTTGAAGTTATACATGCAAAGGTCTTGAAGTGAAAAAAGGTAGCTGTGACCTGCTTGAAACAGAAAGATGGGCCATGGTTTATGAGCCATGACAAGCCATAGCGTGATTTTGTGTACTTATCTTTTTCATCTTCTTGTTTGTGCAAAAGGGGAAGAAATTGGCAGATTCTAGTTGTAATTCCGTTCTGCAAATGGAATTTCTGATACCCTGTGTATGAGCAGTAGCTCATGTACTAAATGGCAAACTATGGTCCAAGTTGGCTCTTCATGTTGCACACTTTTAAAATACAAAGCATTTGGTGAAATTAACAATAAAAATATTTAATATTTTATTATAGCTTTTGGAAGTCAGTTACCACCCATGCATCAGCAACAGAGGTAGGATCTGTATTTTTTTATTGATTCTTGTGGGAAAATAACCGCATCCTATTTGATTCTCCTTGAAATTTATAAGACATTGTAGAAAATTACATGTAATAATTATAACAAGCAGGAGTGGGTCCAATATGTTGAAATTATAAGGTTGTTGGTTAAGTTTGTTTGTCTTGAAAAAGCACCAAGGATTCCAGGAAAGAAGTGTTTGAAAGGAAAGGGTTGTTGATTGAACATGCAATGCAATAATTTGGATAATTAGAGGTTTTACCTTTGGGGTATTTATGCATGTATCATCTGTTAGTGTTCAGCATAATCAAACCTTAGCCAAGAGAATGCCACTTATCTGAGTGAAGCCTATATCTAAGACTCCAAGACACATTTTAACAACCACCAACCAAAGTTGTAGATGAAAGCGTGTGCGTGCACACTGCATACTTTTTGAAAGTAAGTTATAGTGCAATCCTATACACGTTTTCTCAGAAATGTGTTCTGCTGTGTTTAATAGGGCTTTTCTCTCAGGTAAGTGTGTATGGGATTGCAGTAACTTAGAGATAAGCAAGAAAACGTTTACATTGTACCCATGTGAAGCCAGAGTTCAGTTGTCTCCTCCAAGAAAAAATTAAAGTAGTTGATTAATTTTCTTTATATTTAATATGAAATAATTAGTTTCATGACTCTTGTAAGCAAGATGCCAGTCAGTTCACCATCATGCAGACTACCTGTTATCTCCATCAGTCAGCATTTCACAAATGCACTTCATGATGTCAACTAGGGGTCTCTAAACTTTTTGACTGAAGGGCCGCATCAAATATCTGGCACAGATAAATATAAAATTTAAATAAATACATTAGAGATGGACCTTAGATGAATGAATGAATGGCTCAAATGTCCAGGATTTCTCTAAGCACCAACACAGCCCAAGAAATAAAGCACACACTTAAATGGACCCCATTCCCCCACTCCACAAGCATAACTCTGTTTGTGTTTGGTCAGCTGGACTAGAGGCTCTCGGGATCAAAGGCTGGCCGCGGGCCGCATCTGGCCCCTGGGCCGGGGTTTGAAGACCCCTGATGTAAACAAAAGCAAATGTGGGGGGAAAATTCAAGAAAAAGACATAGTTGCATAAAGAATAATCAAAATATATTGCTCAGTCATAATGTGAACTCGAGGTCAGCCACTAGCAGTGTGCTGGGTTGAGCCATGTTACAGCTGCTCCAACCTTTTGGGCACTGATGAAATTCAGTTGCTTGTCATAACTAGAGTTAAAAAGGTCATGCCACACTTAAGGGCAAGAAATAGGTATGTATTTAACTTGTTACGTGGATTAAGCAGTTACGATTCTTTAAAAAACCTCAAATATGCTGTTTCTTAAGTTTCCACTTTCCTTGTAAAATGTATTGGCTATAAAATTTTTGTTAAGTTTGCTTAAACTCTCCTGCCATTAAATACTATTTTTTGTGACATATGCTTAAATCTAAAATTTTGACTCATACTTCCATTCAACATACAAATAACTTCCGGTATTCTAAGTTAGGTAAAAATGGTTTTTGATTATTTTTAATTGTCAAGATCCTGGGTTTGTTAATGTTTTAATTGCTTTTAATATTATATTGTTTATATGTATTGATTTTATTGTTAATCACCCTGAGTCCCTTTTAGTGTGGGAGAAATGCGGGATAAAAAAAGCTATGAACAAACTTAGTAAAACTTTCAAGAAGTAAGCATTAATTTGGCTTTTGTTAAAATTAATAAAAGGTAAAGGACAGTATGCAATTAGTTAGTTTTGGAGGTGATTGGATTCAAAGCTAGGTGCAAATGTTAGTTTTTATTGTATTTTGTTCAGGTCTGTAATGACAGAAGAATACAAAGTTCCTGATGGGATGGTTGGATTCAGTAAGTAGAGTAAATTTACCATAATAAAATAAAAATTATAGCAGAGGTTATTAGTGCAATAATGCTGGTTTGTTTTTCTATTTCTCAAGTAATTGGCAGAGGAGGAGAACAGATATCCCGCATACAGCAAGAATCTGGATGCAAAATACAAATTGCACCTGGTAATTTTTTTGATTGTACATATTATTGTTAGTGGCCAGTATGAAGTGGTAGCAATTAATGTTGCATACAATCAAACTGATGGTCTTAAGTTTACCAGTTGTAGGATATAAATCAATTAGTTAATATTTAGACAAATTTTGGACAAATTTGAATATCTGTTTCAAAAATGTGGTGATATTGTAAATAATGAATTGCTAAATACAGCTTCATTGCTTCTTTGCTAGTATGTATTGTGTTTTTCCCATTTTATAGATAGTGGTGGCCTGCCTGAAAGATCCTGCATGTTAACTGGAACTCCTGAGTCAGTACAGTAAGTGTTTGTATGCACCTATGCATAATAAACTTGCACAGTAAAATATTTCTAAGTCTGATTCAGTGGTGAGAGCTCTGGCAATACAGAAACATCCTGAATTGTTCAGCAGTTGCTGTAGCCAGTTGAAGGTAAGACATGATTACCCAGGATGAATGTCATAGTGGTATAGTTTATGTTCCAAATTTAGCTCTACAGAGCAAGGAGTGATTATGTTGTAATGGACTATAAGAAACTGATTTCAACAATTACTGTACTTTGAAACATGGTTCATTATTCACCTGAGAAAGTAACACTCCGTCTTTACTTCCCTCCCTTCAGAGTCATCTGAAATCTTTCTCAGGAAGTATTGGCTTTTATATGTGAGCTATGTTCACATAGCACCACTTTTAAGGTGATGTCATCAATGTGACTGTGCTACGGATTGTATCCCAACCTCAGTTTTACATTGTTAAAGGCCCTTGTGCCTATGGAATGGCTTGGCAAATTCTGCTGATTCCCTTTCCCGTTCTGCACTTCATGATGCTTGAGAGCAGGCATGCCAAACTCATTTCATGCAGTGGGCTGAATAGCATTCATAGTACCAGGTGAGGGCTGGTCATTGAGCAGGTCATTGAGCAGGCCTTTACCAGAAATAAATACTTCGTTTTTGCCTAAGAATTCATTAGCTGCAGATAACAAAGGAGAAAATATGCAAACCCTGATCAGTCATAACGTGACTACAAGTCAGCAGTGATGATGCCTAATAGAAGGCAAATCCCTACTCTGCGATGTACAATGCAACAACTTCCAGTGTGATTAGAGAAATATATTTGCAGTGGGTACTATGTTATGCTTTTACTAGTGCATGGTCCTTTTAAGTTTATAAATACAAATTCCCTTAATTTGGACTATTAAATTATATTGTGGCCACAATATTTGTTCTTTATTTTTTAAAAGCTGTCTTTCTATTCTTAAAACACACATGCACGCATGTCCAGGGTTCAGGATGTGCATACTGATTCCATCATCCCTCATTTCCCTGCATGCTCAGAGATGCATTTTTTTGATACTCTGAGAAGATGAGTGACTGCAGGTGAGACCCTCTCAAAATACTTCAGTGCTGCAGTCCTACACATGCTTAGATGAGAATTATGTCCCATTGAAAGCAGCACCTAGAGAATATTTCAGTCTCCTCGAACAGGACAGTCTGTTTAAAGGTGCCATTCTTTAATAAAAAAGATTTCAGATCATTCACAAGTGCGTTCACTCAAGATGCATCATGAAACTACTAATTTGGACATCACTTTTATGTAATGACCTAATTCTGAATGTATAAGCACAAGCTCATGACCTGTGCACCTCTAGTCTTAGCCACACTCACTTGTGAGCCAGTCCCACTGACCTCGGGGGGAGGAACTTACCCCAATGGCCAATGCTGCATCAGAGGTGTTCTGTGTCATTCTCTCTCACGAGCCTGGCTCTTCAAGAAATTACAAGACAAAACTGTCCACTAACTCAGAAGGGAAGATATTTATATACAATAAAGCTGTTATTGTATAAATCTAAGTCATTTATGCCATCAGTTTAGTCCCAATGCAATGCATGTGCCACCTGCCTTTAGCAGTATCTACTGTTTTACTTGGCACTTGCTTCGTAATTCCCACTGGTCTGTCTCTCCCAGTGACGATCCACTCCACTATCCCAGTACTGTATAATGAGGTGAGTATCCCATCCTTAGCTTTGCTGTGTCTTGCCCTCGAAGAGTCCCAGTTCTCCCTGTTGGCTCAGGACTCTACAGCTACAGCCAGCCATCATAGGTCCCAATCCAGCACACACTCCTTTCTTGCCTTCCTCCTCTTTCACAATCTCCTCTTTATTGGATTTTATTGTTAAGTCCTCTCTTCTGCTGTTTGCCCTTTCCTCCTCCATTTTCCAGATGTTTCTCCTTTGGGTATCCCTGTTCCTTCTCTGCCTTCAACCTCCCCCTCCCTTTTATGCATCTCAGGTCTCCTTCCTCTGTTGTACTCTGGCAGCCTCCTTCTTTGGCCTCCTGAGATAAGCTTTGCTGAATTAGGGCAAGGGTCCGTTTAGTTCAGCTTCCTGTATCTCACAGTGGCCCACTAGATGCTTCTGGGGAGCACTCAAGGAAACAGGATGGCTACATACTGATGCTACTCCCTTGCATCCTCCTTCCAGAGATAGACTTACTCTGAAACCTAGAGGTTGCATATACCCATCATGGCCACTGTTCCCTACAATTTTTTTAAATGAAACATTAACAGAACTTGGTAATAGTGTCTACTCCCATTGTATTGCAGAATATACCGTATTCAGTCATATATGAAGAAAGTGTTCACTAGAAGCAATTATTAATAATTTATAGTAATTCCTGCAGTTTGCAGGTGTTCATGAAACAGTATATGATGGCAGTACAGTCCATACTTTGTTGAAGTCATGTTTTGAAGAATTCAAATAGAAACTTATTACTTCATGCATGCCATGTATTATTTTTACAATAAAATATAAAGTTCTTTTTGTGTAATTCCCCTGCCTGTAGTATGCCTGTAGTATTGTATGTTAATATAATTTAGCAACACAGAAAGATTTTGTTGCCACCAATAATTGCTGTTGTGACTTGGCACACTGCTTACCTTACATACATTTAACCTTTACATATAATTGTCATACATGACACAATATCCAATGAAGGTCTGCTCTCCCTTAAATCATTACATCCTATACCAGTTTGGGAAAATCGCAACCTACCTTTCCTCATTGATAGACCCTAGAGAGCGACACTATAACTGGCAAGGTTCAATGTTATTCCCTCAAGGGTGACAGCTGGTAGGTGCCCTACCAAGATCATCTCTGTCCTGGGGGGTCAGTTGAATCCCTTTTGCATATACTCTTCTCTTGTCTGAGACATGTCAGTGCCCGCTACACCTATCTGAAACCCAGCCTGGTTAATTGGGTTGGTCTCTCAGACATGGCAAAAATAAAACTTCCATTAAATGACTTCTCACCTGAGAAATTGAAATTTGTGATGGAGGTGTAAAACCAACTATGGTATAGATCAGGGGTGCTCAATAGGTGGATCGCGATCTACCGGTAGATCGCGAGGCAAAATGAGTAGATCGTGGAGTGCCGACCCCCCCCTTCAGGTGCCTCTGGGAGGAAACGCCGGGAGTAAGGCCCATTGTACTCAATGGGGCTTACTCCCAGGTAAGTGTGGCTAGGATTGCAGCCTCACAGCCTAATCCTAGGCATGTCTACTCAGGAGTAAGTCCTGTTATACTCAGTGGGGCTCAAGGTACACCAACATACATTGTACACATAAATGTTATATGTTATGATGGCGCGAACATTGTAAAAAAAAACTCTGGTAGATCTCCGGGCCTTGCTGGGTTTCAAAGTAGCTCTCGAGCCAAAAAAGTGTGCGCACCCCTGGTATAGATAGTGCTTTAAGCTCCTTGATAGTGTGGAAATTTGTTAGCTAATGCAAAATTGATATTTCTGGTTTTAGATCTAATTTACCATTTTTTTTGTTTTATGTCCTGTGGTATTAAAGATAATTTTAAGCTTTGTTTAATCTTATAACCTGACATAGTTGTATGTAATAGTAAGAAATCATTACCCTACCAGCAATACTTCCTACTGATTTGTTACTAAGGAGTATGCCAATAAAGGTTATTCTGGTTCTGATATATATCATGATTGTTTGAATCCACACATATTTTAATCCACACTTGTACGAATGAGAGTGTGCGCGATGGAGTTGGGGTGCCCTCCCGGCCCACTTGTTACCACAAGTACATTAGGTTCTCTTGAGCCATTCCACTCCCACTCTGAGTACACACAACTTTAAAATCATAAAAAAGTTGTATGACAGATATGGTTGGATCCTAATATCTAGAACATGTTGAAGTTCCCACATGGGAGCTCTCCTGTCCCCTCATAGCAGCCTTTGAAGCATCTAAGAATCATAAGAACAGCCCCACTGGATCAGGCCATAGGCCCATCTTGTCCAGCTTCCTGTATCTCACAGCCGCCCACCAAGTGCCCCAGGGAGCACACCAGATAACAAGAGACCTGCATAGCCCATTACAAGAGAAGCCTGCCAAGATAACAAGAGAAGTCTGCCATAGCCCATTTCTAAAATCAGGTGGTTACACATACACATCATGGCATAGCTGTGGAGTTCCAGGTAGCCAAGGATTGGAGGCCTTAGCATTCCCCAGACTGGATATTTTTAGTCAACTTAATGTGTAGACTTTCCCACTCAACTGTTTTGCAATTGTGACTCTGTTTTAATCAAGAAATGCAGGTGTTGATGCCTTAAATTGTTAACCCTTTTCTTGAATGAGATTTTTGCCTGAATTTTGTCAGTAATTAAAGAACTGTATTTTTAAATAGTGAAAACGCAACAAACCAATACCTTGGATATGGTGTACTACAGTGCTGTATTACAGCAATACTGTATAGACGTTAGTTCAGTACAAAAATGATTTCTTTCAAAATATTGTCCGTTTGAATTTGCGGTTCACTACTGGTAATGTGCATTTTTAAAAATCCTGTTCTAATATTTGGTATTTTTTCCAAGATCTGCAAAGAGATTACTTGACCAGATAGTTGAAAAAGGAAGACCTACACCAGGATTTCATCATGGTGATGGTCCAGGAAATGCTGTTCAGGAAATTATGATTCCAGCAAGCAAAGCAGGATTAGTTATTGGAAAAGGTGGCGAGACAATAAAACAGCTCCAAGTAAGTTGAAGGATTTTTGTTTGAGTCTAAAAGCGTAAAATGTCAAACTTGCATAATCAATACAAATTAATTTTGTTGCATAGGAGCGGGCAGGTGTTAAGATGGTCATGATTCAAGATGGACCGCAGAATACTGGTGCAGACAAACCACTTAGGATCACAGGAGATCCTTACAAAGTTCAAGTAAGAAAAGATTTGTAAAAGCTAAAAAGAAAACCACGTATGAACAAGAGTCATGATTACTGCATATAAATTGTACTTCATTCTTTTTTAGCAAGCCAAGGAAATGGTTTTAGATCTAATTCGTGATCAAGGTGGTTTTAGAGAAGTACGCAATGAATATGGATCGAGAATTGGAGGCAATGAAGGGCTAGATGTAAGTATAAACATCTTGTACACTTTTTTTTTGGAGGCCCTTTTATTATCTTACTTATTTCTTTCTATATGAATATGATGAAAGAGCAGAAATTGATAAGTATTTTGCTGGGCTTCATGATTAGGGTACAAGAATTGTTTGGTAAGTAGGGAACCGTTTTCCTATTTTAAAATATCTTGGCCAGGATACATTCATTTCTGATATTGTTATAGATTGTTCAAATCTCTTATTAACTTTGTTAGTCTTTTTTTAAAAAATGGTTTGAAAGTGTCATTTTGTAAAACCAGGATTGGTGTATCTCTAGAACAGCGATTTTCAATCTTTTTCATCTCACGACGCATGGACAAGCCACTAAAATTGTCAAGGCATGCCATTGGTTTTTTGACAATTGACAAGGCACATCGCGCTGAAAGCAGGGGCTTGTATTCCACAGTGGCCCTAGTAACAAATGATCCTCCTCCAAACTCTCATGGCACACCTGCAGACCATCCACGGCACACCAGTGTGCCACAGCACAGTGGTTGAAAATGGCTCTTCTAGAAGGACAGTTAATTACCTGCTCTTGTATTTGAACTTTCTAACCAAATCCTTTTTATCCCATCTTTATGAAGGATGCTGTTAAGTTTGAACTGTAAGATGAATTGTCTAGATTTTGTAAAATTATATAATACTATCCAGTTTGGTTTTAAACTTTTAAAATAGGTAAATGTGCTGACAGTGCATCTTGTTTCTTAAGGTCCCAATACCACGATTTGCTGTTGGTATTGTAATTGGAAGAAATGGAGAAATGATCAAAAAGATTCAGAATGATGCAGGAGTGAGAATCCAGTTTAAGCCAGGTGGGCCACATATATGTACAAGAACAAACATTTCAATTCTTTTGGCTAATTTTAAGAATAACTTGTTTAAATATTCCATTCCACTTTCAGATGATGGAACAACTCCAGACAGAATAGCCCAAATCACAGGTCCTCCAGACAGATGTCAACATGCAGCAGAAATTATTACAGATCTTCTTCGAAGTGTTCAGGTTAGTTAGTAGCCAATAAGAATGCTTTCAATTGACTTGTAAAAATCTGTCCTTGGTTTCATTTTTAAATTGCATATTTTCATGGATAATTTGTTACGGCTAGTTTGTTTACTGCTTTCTTTATTTGATTTTATTTTGAAACTGCTTTGAACACCTTCAGTTAGAGGGGAAAAAGTGAAGTATTAGTATTTAAAGTTTTAAAAACTGTATATTAAAAGTAATTTTCCTAGTAGCAGGAGCTACTTGATTAATAAAGTGCTCTAATTTGTCCAGAAAGGGGGATCATAATTTTAATATGTTATAGCTCCTTGGATTGCTTTGTTGAGGTTCTTATGTCAGTAGAATTCCCGTCTTGTCAGCAAGTCTTTGGAAATATTTACAAGCCCGCCTGTTCACATTTCTGATCTAGAAGAGACAAATAATTAGCTGGTATTTCAAAAGGGCTACATAGTGCGAAGAGCTGTAACGTTCCCCCTTGTATTTCCTTATGGTCCATTATTAACACACATTCCTCCTAGCCCAACTTGTTATGATTGGAAGGGTCAGAAGAGGGGTGCCCTTTGGAGAGAAAGGTGGTGTAAAATTTTATAAATAAAATAAAGAAGGTAATAGGAATAATTTGGCTTTTATAATATAACTGAAAAATATACTGTAGATACTCACCTACAATACATAAAATTTTTGCCAAGTAATCAAGCTCCAATTATCACTTCCCCTTATCTCTAGGTCAATCAGAGAGCCTTTCAAGTCTTGAAAAGTTTTTTTTGCTCAAGCAGGCTTATTTGTTTCTGTAGTAACTTTCCTGGGAAATTGCAGCCAAAGTTAACCTTTTATTCTCCTCTGATCCATTTTGCAAATGCTTTTTGCAGCCTGGTTCTGTTTTGCATTTAGCAGAGATCTGTTTTTTTCAACACCAGGATGGGATCCTCCTTTCCATTTGAAGCGAAGTCCCAGGCTACAATTCAATGCACCATTACTTAAGAATAACACCCATGGAAAGCAGTGGTTCTACATCTGAGTAAAAAGGGTTGCAAATATATGCAGCTGCATCTCTTTGCTGTGAATTGAATTGCACACTCTCAGTTATGTGTTATGGGTTGTATGTTGTATGTAGAGCTTCTGGCTTAACACACCAGACACCTTAAAGGTGGATTTGATTCATGGATCTCCTGCAGTGGTTTCCAACCTTTTTCACTTGCATATCCCTTGGCAGCCCATTTCCATAAATTGTACCCTTCCTATTAGCAAAATGTTGTAATTAATAATACAAGCCCTCATCTCTTCTATATGAAAGCCCAGACTTCATGTATTTTATCACAGTGTTTTTTCTTTTTATTTGTTTGAAGAACAGAAGACTCTGGCTTTGCACCAGAAGTGTGCTGAGAAATTCTGGGTGATAGATCACTTTCCATATTACGTTTCAGCTTTTTTACTATGCTGGTTTTCAATCACTGGTTCATAGACGAATTGATAACGAAAAACTAGCTATTGGTGGGGCTTTCACAGCCAACTAGCTACCTCCCTTCCTGCCCTGCTGGTCCTTGCAAGGCATTCTGGAGCATGACCTGCCTTTTTCTGCCATTATTCCATTCTTTTTCAAGTACCCCTAGAGGTCCTATTGAGTGTCCCTGGGAGTACATGAATACCAGGTTGAGAATCACTGTTTTACTACCATGTTGTTCACAGTGCACTTATTCTGATACTGTTTCCAAAAAGGTGGTGAAGACCAGAATTTAAAAAGAATAAAAATGTATCTTATGATCTTTTACTATGTTTTTAATAAATTAGAGGCTACAGTTCTTAGGTAACAGTTAGTGGTAGGTTATTTTTCAGGATCTGGCCTCAGGTAAAATTAGACAAAATTATAGTCACGCATTCCCCCAAGTTTAACCCCTGACCTATCCAAGGGTCATAGAAAATTCCATGATTTTTTTGCTAAAAACCTGCCATCGACTTATAGGCAAGTATCTATGGTGATATCTTCCTGTTTAGGTAGATATTTGCTCATTCATGTTCCTCCCGCCCCCCCCCCCAATAAAAGGGAACACAATTCCTCCTTTTCAAGTTGTAGTAACTTTTAACTATTGCTAACTGTGGCTTTTCCCTGTTTGATCTAGGCTGGCAATCCTGGTGGTCCAGGGCCTGGTGGCCGTGGAAGAGGTAGAGGTCAGGGCAATTGGAATATGGGGCCACCTGGTGGGCTGCAAGAATTCAATTTTATTGTACCTACTGGGAAAACTGGATTAATTATTGGGAAAGGTAAGAAGTTATTGTTTACAAAGTAACTTTCCTTAATTTCTTTGTTTCATAATTGTATTTTTATCTATCATAGTCCTGAAGAAGATGAATGGATTGTATCCTAACTTTGCACATAGCACCCTGTCATAATTGGCAGTTTTTTTCACTTGCTGAATGAATTTCTGTGTTCTGTGTGAATTTTGGATCCAACCCACTGAGATTTATAAGTGAAGCAGTGGTCAGTAATCTTGAAAGATGTGTGGATGTATCTAGTGATCCATTAAGCAGTGGTGCCAAAGTAGCTTGTCATTTCCCCTTCAGGTGTAATAGTTTGTCTTTTCTTGCTCCTCTTCCCACCTCAGTAAAACAGGATGAACACAGAAGGTTCTATCCCAAATCCAAATACAGTAAAGTAGGTGCAAAAATACTTGACTACAAATGCAGTCTGTTTGTAACTATGACACCTCTTCTTCAGGGAGGCACCACTTGTTCCGAAATGCTCACTTTCTTTGGCAAGTTGTGTATAGACTGATTCAATACTGGTGGGATAGTTACTTACCTTTATAATTTTTATTTCAATTATTTCAGGTGGTGAAACTATAAAGAGCATCAGCCAACAATCTGGTGCTAGAATAGAACTTCAGAGAAACCCTCCACCAAATGCAGACCCAAACATGAAATTGTTTACTATCCGGGGAACACCCCAGCAGATCGATTATGCTCGGCAACTCATAGAAGAGAAGATTGGTGTAAGTATTCTGAAACAATATTTAACTACTTTGTCTTTTATAAAAGCATCTGCTGGGGCAAATGAGTGCAGAGGAAACAGAATTGGATTTTGAGGTTATTTGGATACAAAATACATTGCCTGATGTTCGTTATTAACATCTTTGAACATATGTGCAATAATTTTACTATATGTTCATGTCCTTGTATGTTAGGAACACCTGACAAGCACGGCAAGCTGTTTTACGTGAAAGAGTTGTTGCTTATTCCAGGCAAATGAACAAGTGACTGATTTATTACTGTTAAAGGCCAATGTGTTCAGGCTCTTCTTACCTTCAGTAACTTTCTTGTAACAGCTGTCTTGTGGTGATTTAATGAGTAACTTATAAGAACCAAGTCATATGAATGAGGTTACCAAATTATCAGGGAGAGAAATTCCCTGAGAATTTCCCTGAGGCAGGGGAGAGCGGCAACTTGATCAGGATGATTGCACCGCTGCCGGGGAGGGAAGGGTCTTGTATCACTTACCTGGGGGGGGGTTGCAGTAGCTCTCCAGAAGGTCTGGGAAGCCTGTGACCCTGTCTGTAGTCATCCCAGGACAGGAAAAAACCATTTCCGGTTTAGCGATAAAAACAGGAAGTGTTTTTATTTCCCCCTTTTAACAAGACTTTGAAGCTTCCAGGAGAGCTGCAAAAGGGGTCTCAGGTTCTCCAGACTTTCTGGAGAGCTGTAGCAGTAAGTGATACAAACCCTTCTGTTCCCGGCAACACCACAAACATTCCAATTGCTGTGGCCTTGCTCCTTAAGGGGGCAGCTACTTCCCTGGCTGGAGCATTGCAGTGCCCCAATTTGGGAACCTCTGGATTAGAATGAAAAAGGGGGAAGATTAAAAGAGAAATATAATCAGTAAACATTCAAATCTGAACATATATATAATGGATATTAGTAAACATGTACAGAAGTTTCTTAAAAGGGCTTCCAAATATCAAAAAATCTATCCATATGCTAGTCTCTTCTGTAAGCCATAGATTCAAATATTGACAGAGTTAAAAGGACCTCAGTCCATTGAAAAATAGTGGGAGAGCGCTTTTATTTCCAGCATTTCAGTATGGGTCTTTTAGCTACAGGGAAGGAAACAATAGTTGCCACAGTGCTAACAATTAGATTCCTTGATAAACCCTCCTACTATAGAAGTGTTTTGGCATCTGTAGATATTATAGTGATAGTAGCTAACGCTGTTTTCCATTGATTATGTAACATAGGTCATTTCAGCTCTTTGTTGTGTGCTTCTCTAAGAAGTAGAGTGTGTATTAATCAACATTAAATATTTATAGCTGTATGCTGATATCATCGGCTTTTTTTCTTAGTAGATTCAATACGTGTTTTTGGAACTGGAGGCAGTTGAGAAGCTTATAGTGACTAGGTTTGGACCAGCTGCATTAACAAATGTTGTAGATACTGCCGTTTGGCTGATAATGGTAAATCATAGTTACTCTTCAAACCTAATAAAAAAAACTCTTGATCTTGGCCAATTTGTCCAAGGTAAATATTGCTCTTTCCATCCAATTCTACAAAAAAAGATTTCCTTCCTATTTTTAGTTCAGGGTTAGCCCAAAGTGTTAACTTGGCATGAATAAATTGATCAAATTCTTAGAAATTGTTATCCACAAGTATCTGATTGAAGAAATTGAAGGTGAAGATCTGTCTGTTTTTACACATGCAAAGCCTAATATTGTCAATTTAGAAAGGGGTGCCAAATGAGAAGCTTCCAATATAGCCCAATATAGGCTTGTTAAATTTGAAAAGTAGTCCCAGTAATTAATGGAGGTTAGGAGATACATCTTCTGAGTTTTTAGGTGAGAATAAAGTGCTTATTTCAAGTCACATCCCCCTTAATGACATCACTTTTGGCCCTGAACAGATGCCATGAATGCTATTCAGCCATTTGTATAAAATGAAGTTTGACACTGCTGGCTTTTCCCCTGAACATTCAAGCAAAATTGTTCGTCTAGTTATTTGAAAGCAGGTCCATTCTTAGTATGTTATATTCTCTAACAGGGTCCAGTAAATCCATTGGGTCCACCAGTGCCGCATGGGCCTCATGGTGTTGTTCCTGGTCCACATGGGCCTCCTGGGCCACCACCTGGTGCCCCTATGGGACCTTACAATCCAGCTCCTTACACGCCTGGCCCTCCTGGTCCTGCACCGCAGTAAGTAACTCATCATTGCAAATAAACTCATAAGTTTGACACTTGCTGATCAATGAATAATGTGAATTAAGACTTTTGCAGACACAGCAATTAAAGATTACAGCATTAAGAAGAATTCCTGAGGGGGTGTTTGGGCATGCCCCTTTATCTGCAGGGGTTCCCTAATGGAACTACCCATGGTTAACTGTGGATACAGGTGAACGCCTTCCTCCCCATCCTTCAGAGCCAAAGCAAGCTCTGCTCCCCTTGGCTCTGTAGGGTGAGGGCTTCCCTGGGCCTCCTAATGCCTTATAAGGCATTAAAAATGTAGCTTCTGGTTTCACGGAGAAACCAGAAGTGACGTTTTTCACTGTCAGGCTGAGCCTGGCCGAGGCCATGGACAGATGTCCACGGCCTCAGCTGGGCTCAGCAGACCTTCAGGAGGCAAGGGGAACGGACTCGCCTTGTCTCCAGAGGGAGTGCACAGGGGGGCAGACCTGATCTGTGGATAAGTGAATCTGCTGATATGGGACCCACATGTTTGGCCCCCTCCTGTATTTTATCTCTTTAAAAAGTTATCTTGATATTGAAGTTGCATCAGAATGAAGCACAAAGGAACATATAGAAAAAATATGACCCTCCTTCCATAGGTGCCTTCCAACTCCTCCCATCACAAATTCTAGTTGTCCAAAGACAAAATAAAAATTATTTAGCTCAGTGGTACCTGTTTACAAACAGCTGCACATAGTCTTTCTAACGTGATTCCTTGATTGTTAGAACTCAAACCACATATGACATAATAGATGCTCAGACATTGTTGAAGAAAAGGGCACTTTGCCAAGTAGATATATTTGATACACATCTGGAAACCAGTTATGTGTTCTAAATGCAACTTCAGTAGCTAATATAAGCAGCTGCATTTCCACATTCTTCTATTTACCTTTCCCTGTCTTTATAGTGGAAAAATGCTTTATATGTACAGATCTCTCACTGAGAGCATAGCCACTCTGTTCCCCTTGAGTCTGTTACCTTAATTTACTGACATCTGTTCAGGGTAGTAAGGACACAATAAGAGGCCTCTTTGCAATATAAAGGAGAGGCTTTTTGGCATGGAAGTACTAATTAAGAGTTGGACTCTTGTTTTAAATGTATTGTAAATCATTAGCTTTAAGTCCCCAGTGACGGCTAGACAGCATGTTCATATTAATAACTGCAGCTCACATTTCCTTTTAGTGGCCCTCCAGCACCATATGCTCCACAAGGATGGGGTAATGCATATCCACACTGGCAGCCACCAAATCCTCCAGATCCAGGCAAGGAGAAACATTTTTTAAATATATTCTGTCTGTACATGTATTTCACTTTAAAGTTCTCTCCAGACTAGATATTTGTGGATTGTAGTGTGCTGCAAGATGAACTTAAAAAGAACTCCACATTAATTTCTTTTGAAGCTCTCTGAGCATCTGTGAACGTCAAGATGCTCACTTGTTTCCTATGACTTAATTCACAGCAGTCTGGCCTTTCTTAAAACATGAAGATGGGGGTTTGCTCTAGCATGTTATAAACATTGGGTTGTATCAAAGTGTCCTTTCACATGTGCAATGGGGTCCTTTTGCAGCAGAAGAAAATGTTAAGATAAAAACCCATTTCATAGCAATACGGGTGGCTGTGAATCAAGCACTTGGTCCATCTGCCTCAGCATTGTTTACTCTGAATGGCAGCAGCTCTCCAGGTCTTTCTCAGCCCTACTGGAGATGTCAGGGATAGAGCCTAGGACCTTCTCCATATAAAGTAGGTGCACTACCGCTTAGTTAGCCTTAGCTGGGTTTTTATGTTCAGCTAAAATGTTTCATTATTTACTTCAATTAATGATACCATGTTCAGGTTTTCAGACTAGCACCATTCAGATTACACAGGCCTACCCCCCCCACCCCCAAAACACATTTTTTAGTTGTCAAGGATGTTTGAACAAGTTTAGGTTATTTTTGGTGTGCTGAATCCAAACATGGCACCGGTTTTGCCCAATTGGCTCTAGTTTTGGGGTACAGCATAGCCATATTATATGCTGATTCAAGCAACTTCCTTGTGAGAAAGCAGATGCCATAGCTTCCTCACAAGGAAGCTTCTTGAATCTGCATATAAGGTGGCTGTGCTGTACCCCCAGACTAGAGCCAATTGGGTAGAACAGTTAGCATTTATCTGAATTTGAACTGAATTCAAATGTTTGAATTCAGCATTCCAAAAATACCCAAGAATAGTTCTAGCTTTCTGGAACAAAATGTGTGTAGACCTGTGTAATTGACCTAGGTTATTGTCTGGGGTTTTTGGTTATGTAAGGTTAGCACAGTAAGTGTGTTCATACTCATATTAATTAATAGCCTACCTATTAAGTAAAACTCTGTCCAGTTCAGTTAGCTGCCAGTTAATTAAATCTAGTAAATGTACCTAATTA
This sequence comes from Tiliqua scincoides, assembly GCF_035046505.1. Classification (NCBI taxonomy): domain Eukaryota; kingdom Metazoa; phylum Chordata; class Lepidosauria; order Squamata; family Scincidae; genus Tiliqua; species Tiliqua scincoides. The sequence goes on from NC_089824.1 coordinate 143,664,803, forward strand.
AATCTAGGTAAATGTACTGCATCTAGTTGATTATGGGTACAGCTGCAATGATAAATCTAGGAGCAGATATGTTTTTATCATGGCACAAAACCAATCCACATAAAAGACTTGTGTATGAGAACATATAGAGAAAACTTGAAGCATAGATTGCGCTTAATGTTTTTTAAAGGGATAGACATGGAAAAAATATGTAGGAAGTACGTAACATTGCACTTGATAATTAGTGGAGTTGTTTTACAGTTCGGAAGCTAAGCAGGGTCAGGCCTGGTTAGTACTTGGATGGGAGACTGCTTTAGAATACCAGGTGCTGTAGGCTTATACCATAGTCTTCCGAGACTGAAGGTTGCTAACCAACCATTTACAGTTATTATTTCAGCATGTCTTCTTTAATCATCGTGTTTTTCTTGATGTACTGTGTGTATAAATTGATGCAGCCAGTTGGGCAATCATATGAATTTAAAACTTTTTTATGTCTTCTCATTTAGTATACTTTAAACCACCAGTTCAGAGTTCAGCTCCAGTTCAAACTGAGTGTTTTATATGACAGAAGCTTTCACTTGAAGAGTCAGTGAAAGCTGGCATTAATATCCTCTGGTGGCTCCATTGTGTTTACCTAATATTACACTGAATGTGACAGCACTTGCTTTAAGTGAGCTGACTGAATTTTGCACCTTGCATAGGTAGTGATAGTGGTACTGCTAGCTCCAAGCTTAGGCGGTATATATGCTGAACTACAAAATGCTGTTAGTAGAGAAGAAAAAGAAGGCAAGTGTTACTGCAGTTACTTAATTGAGTTGTAACCTTGAACTAGGGCCACTATGATTTCAGGACAAAGAAGATGTTCATTTCAGGGCAAGAAGGTGTTCAATTCTTGCATGTCATTGCATGGTTTTTCCTTTATTGAAGTGCTTTTTGGATAGGAAATTAGTGATTGAAGCAGTGCAATTTAGAGCTAATGTAGCCTGTGCTTATGTAATGTGAGATCGGAGAAATAACCAACCCTTACCTAATATGCGTTTTGCTGAAAGCCATGTTGAATTTTGTAGGTAAGCCAACAGATCCTAATTCAGCAGCATGGGCTGCCTACTATGCTCACTACTATCAGCAGCAGGCACAACCCCCACCTGCAGCTCCGCCTAGTGCACCACCAGCCACTCAGACCAATGGACAAGGTATCAAATAATTTATATCAAACATTATTTTTTACCCTAGTGTCATAACTCCTTAATATATTTATAAAGTTTTACATTCATACAAAAGTGAATTATATTTTGTTTATAGTGAAGCATCCAAGTACACAGTGCACTGTATATAATGAAAATTAGATTTTTATCTATTAGCTTAGAATGTTGATGTCATTGTATACGCGTTGTATTGACCAAAGAGTATAAGAGTGCATGACACATAATGTTGCCTGGAAGATTCTTATTAAAATAGCCTTTCATAAAATTATAACCACCAGATTTCTTGAGAAAATGAATGCTTTGTTGTGGTCGTAAAGCTGTGAAGTGCTAGTTGTGTGTTTATGTGTAGAAATATCTATTCAGACAGTGACATCTAAGGAAATAAAGCCTTTTTACATCAAGGATTCTAGATAAATGATTAGAATAGTCTATGTTCTCTGAAAGGCTGTGCAGTTGACTTCTGGGATTTTTAGACTGCTTTGACTTTTGGCTGGTAATTTGCAAATTTTGCCTAATCATGTATATAAAATCTAAATCTGTAGTGTGCTTTGCATAGGCATGTGTGTGAACATGCACAACATTTGTTTCACTTTCTGTTCAATTAGGAGATCAACCTAATCCAGCACCAGCAGGACAGGTAGATTACACCAAGGCATGGGAAGAATACTATAAAAAAATGGGTATGTGTTAAATTTTATCCTGACCTCAGTTAGACTTTTTATTATGTATGCAAAGTTTTAAAAATCTGCTTTAAAATACATTGAAAAGAAAAAACTTTTAATGTTGTTAATGCTTAGATGCTTATTAAGCTTTCATCTAATAGGCACTATTTTCATTGTGTGGCCTTAGGAATTAAGAATTCAAGGTGTATTTTATTAATTTAAACTTTTTAAAACAAAGTATTAAGCTGCGTTTCTTGAAGAAAGGCGGCCTAAAATATTTTAACAGCACAACCTAATACCACAATGCTTGTGTAATGCCTCCTCTGTTCAGTTGAGGTTCATCTCTGTAAGGCCTTTCTGCCCCAATAATATTCATAACCTCATGTTTGAATCCAGCATCTTCTAGTAAGTTGTCTGGGTAGTCAAATATTTGTTTGCAAGCATATTGTATGTAGAGCAGAATCCCACCAAATGTATACCAGAATTATTATTTTAAATTTGCTTACGTATTCATAATCTTCAATGTGGTGTCTTATATGAAGAGTCCTTCTGTTTATAGAGTTTCATTGGCCATAAACTGATCTTTACAGAAGAGAACTGGTTGTTTTCTTTGATAATTCAAGTACTTGACTGTGTTCATAAACTAAAGCTACATTTGAAACATTTGTGTGTGTGTTTAAAAAAACAAGACAAAATTTACAAGTACTCTGACCTTCTGATAAACCATCTTTTCCCAACATGAAGCAAGTACTTGAATTGATACAGTGATTGGAAATGGAAATTAATGAGGATCTCTCCATGAGTACAGTGTTCATTGCTGCAGACAAAAACTGTAATTGTGATAAGTGGGGAGAGGCGGTGTTGAGTTGTACTGTTGGGGACTCTGTACAGTATCAACAATTAAACATCTGGCTTATGAATGGAAATAGCATGTCTAGGTTGTAGAGAGGAACACTTGAAAATGGAGAATATACAGAACAGCTTTTTAAATCTAAAGGATTTAAAAATTGCCAAACTAATGTTATATAATAAACATGAAGACTCATTTTTTGAACTTAATAACCTGTCTTTTATGGATATGCAAAGTTTGGTTTGTAAAATATATCGAATCCTCAATTTAACATCTCTGTTGAGCAGACTTGAAATAGTGAACACTGCCAGTTTTCCATTGTCCATGGAAGTCTGTTAAACCCCCACCTTATTGAGTGAACTCTGTAAGGTAAGTCAGTGTTGGACAGGGCTTGGGGACAGATATACTTTCCTTCCTGGGTGCTCTTGGTGCTGCCACATTGCGCCCTCAGCCAGGGTGCACTAGGAATGCAAATGCGGAAGTGGAGGAGCATCTTCATTCCCAGAGCAGCCTGAGGAATGGGACAGACATATCCATTCCTAGAGTTCAGTGGTCAAGGATGAGCAGGAGAGCAGTAGCAAGTGCCTGCACCAAGGGAGCCCTGGAAGATAAGTAAGCTTGTCCCTGAGCCCCCATCACACTTACCTACCTTACTTCCCATGGAACAGGAGCATGGAGGGAGTTCTCTAATATAGATGTTTAACAAACTAATAGAGGAAAGCAGTGTTTGACTTTAACAGACTTTTGGCATTAACTGACACCCCTTCCCCCCCTTGAATCCATTAAATTGAGGGATCACTGCACTTGAATGGAGCCATTTCCAAAAATGTTTATAACCTGTATTTCTGATCAGAACAACTGTGTTTCATATAGTCAAGTGGGGACTGTTTATTTTCTAAAATATCTGCTGCTGCATATTTCAGAAAACAAACTGGTATAAATGCCTGTGACTTGGCACTCATTTTTTGTACCAGTGTAGTCATTTGTCCTCATAATTCCCCTATCATTTGATGGGTGTATTTTACCTTGCCCAGTATCCATTCTTTAAGGCTCCTAAACATTTTGTAGAATAAATTCTTAAAGAGTTTGATAGCTAGGTTTTAGCTAAAACAAAAGTTTTTCACTATAATTGAAAATTAGCTGATATTTCTGTTGAATTGTTACATTAATATTTGTATCCTGGTATGTCTCCAAGGTGTTTAGTATTACCATATTTGCTCGTATATAAGTCAAAAAGTCCATGCCTTAAAACTGACCCTGAAAACCTTATACATGGGTCAACACAGTAAATGAAACTTTTGAGAGGAGCTGCTTGCTCAGTTGGGGGGCTGGGGTGAGAAGCGTGATGTGGGGAAAACAGCAGTTTTACTTATCAGTAGTTGTTCTGAGGCAGCAACAGAAAGCAAACAAAAAGTAACCATTTTAACTTCTCCAAACAAGGAGAGGTAGAGACACTTATGGGCATTTTGGGTATGGGACACTTATGGGTAGTTTTTTATGATGGCTGCTTCTATGGAAGTACTGTATTTCTCAAAAAGCCTACAACATCCATAAGTGCCTTCATCTCCTTTCCTGTTTAAAAAGGAACGTAAAATGGCACAGTTTATTTTTCTTTTTGGCTTTCAGTTGCTACTTCAGAACTATTACAGGTAAGTAGTTTTCAAAGAATTTCAACTTATCAACAGATCATGACAGGTTTTGTGATTTTTTGCTTAAAACTTGCCTTTGAGTTGTCCATGAGATAGGCTTATATGCTAGTATATACGTTATACAAAAGGTTCTCGACAAGGCTTCTGTCTCAGCCACCTACTTTAATTCTTTTTAATTTCCTTTTAAAATATCTGTGGCAGTAGGATTAGGCCCTTTGCTCCTCACTCAAATTGCCACCCCCACACCATTATAACCTATGGAAAAGATGTGTATATTAAGTCGGGAAATTGGATTTCATGGAGTGGTTATGAGGATAAAGAGAATTCCATGTGTGTATGCACTTGCGCACGTACTGAGCTCTTTGGAGAGGTGGAATACAAATGTGATGTTTTCATACTCCTTGAATTTTTTTTGTCAACACTGTGCAGAATTCTCACTTGTAATGAGAGTTAAGCTTCCATAGCTGTTTCTCAGTTAAAAGAAATAGGGGAGAAATCAAAGCAAATTTTCAGAATGGGCTTCATGATAATTTTAGTTTCTAATGTGACTTACAGTGTAGGTATTTTGTTTTTCTTGAGATTCAAGCATTTACATTTTGTAGCATCCATGGCGAAGCATTTGTGGAAGTAACTAAAGGAAGCTACCTTCCCATTTCCTGAGTCCTTGAGGTCCCTCTTGAAAAGCCACATGTAAAGACCAGGGTACTCTAGGCAGCAGGATATGTGGCATGGGGGACGATGAAGACCCACAGAGGGATAGGAATACCTGGGGATTGGGGCCAGAACTGCAAGTGTTCCCTCCATCTTTTGGGAGTTCTTCCCTCCTTCTGCATTCCTCATGCTGCTTATCAAACCACTGCTGAGGGTTCCCCAGTCCCCAACCATGCACAGACCAGGTCTGGAGTGCAGTTTAATACATTTTAGAGGCACAGGAAGGCCTGCAGAGAGATCCACAATCTTCTTAGACCCTCTTGAGAGTCATAGCAATTCACAGTAAGTCTTAAAAAACCCTTTAATCTCTGATAGTGGCACGAATATGGCAAATGCCATTCCCTCCCCCACAAGAACATACAGTGGTCCAAACTTGCAGAGTTTGGGAACCGTTGCTATAGATGCTGCCTATTTTACTGATGATTGTAATAGTCTTGTTTCATTCAGTGAGCATACAGAATATGCATGGAAAAGGCAGTCCTAAATATCTTAAGGTACAAAATGAAACAGTGGTTAGTTGATTTTAAAGGGGGCTGATGAGGTCACTATGAATTGACAGTGCTCCACTGTATTTCCTTTCTGGCAAGCGTTAACCTGTATGATGTTAATGTTACATAAAAACCAAGACAACTCAGGATTACGTTCAACATGATTTGACAGAAAATGCATGTTGAATTATTGAGGTAGTGTTGAGAGACTCCTCATGTACACAGTTACTGCATACTTCTGGCTAGTTCATGTAGCTCTTCTCAGCCTGCCCACCCTCCATTGTATGTTTCCCATGTTTACGTATGTTTGGAGTACACTTAATACCCTGTGTATAGAATACCTTGCATGATCTGATCTGTGCACAAGCAGATCTTGTTTCATTGAGCGGAGTTTTCTGTGTGAAATTGCATTATGATCTGCATATGGGGACTACAGATGTTTTCAGATTCTGCACTGTGGGGGATGAACCATGCTACAAACTCTGAGCTCAAATTGAGGCATAAGATGTCAAGCCACAAAAATGTTTTTCTTTTGAATTATGGAACACTGTATACAACAAGAAAAATATTACATGAAGCTTTGATTTAATACTGTCATTTTCTTATTTTTGCTAAGCTTCAAATGAAGCAGCAAAGAACTCTTCCACTGTATTCTTGTCTGTAATGTTGGTGTACCTGGGAGCTGTGTTTACATTAAAATGTGGGGGGTTTTTCAGGTCAACAAGGGCAGCCACAAGATTATTCAAAGGCTTGGGAGGAATATTACAAGAAGCAAGGTAATGTTTGTTAGAAATGAGATTATTTTGAGCTTCTTTTGTTCCTGTTATGGCACAAGAGTTGTGTAATCTACGTTTGTTCTAGGTCAGGCAGTTCCAGCTCCAGCCGGGGCCCCACCAGCAGGTCAGCCAGATTATAGTGCAGCGTGGGCTGAATACTATAGACAACAGGCAGCCTATTATGCCCAGACAAGTCCTCAAGGAATGCCACAACATCCTCCGGCACCACAGGTATAAAAATCTTGAGTTATTTGGCTGATATTTCTGATTTTTTTTAAGTCTTGGGGTTTTTGCTTTTTTGCATGTCTCCCACCTTGATACCTTTCTGGAGTATGCATTCCTTTTCTTGGCAAAGGATAATTAGTAAATGAATTCATGCTCTCAGTTAACTGAAATTCTGTGTCTTTCTTTGCATACATTCAGTGTTTTTGATTAAAAAATTTCTCCTCCCAGGGTTTTTGAAAGCCATGCAGGAAGCCACCATCATTACATTAACCAATTTTTCTTTCTTAAAGGCTTCACTCCTGAGTTAGCACACTTTTAAAAAGATTTTCTTTAACTTTTTGTGTATCTCTTATGTATTTCTTCGCACAGGGCCAATAATAAGAAGTGGACAATACAGTTTCTTATGTGGGGGAAAAAACCTTTGTTAAATGTATGGATGCAGACGCCTTGATGAAGATCATAATTTTGTTTGGTTTAAAAAATAGTGTTTTTGAAAATGTACAAAATATCTATCACTACTGATAGGAGGTAATATTTCTGTGTAGAAATGGAAATTGGTTTGTTTTTAGTACATTAGTGTAGATGTACACATTCCAGCAAATGTATTTGCAACTATTATGTGGTCAATGCTTTGTGATATAAATGTACTTTTTCAATGTATACTTGATCACTTTTAAATGCCTGTTTTGTGCTTTGCAATAAATAATCTGAAACCTCCTGTGTTGGTAAGTTGGATATGTGGTACTCCAGAGAATTTAAGGATTTGTTAGCAATGCTGTACATGTACACAAGTAAGATTTTTTTTCCTTGAAAGTTTGGGCTTGATATTGGTATTCTCCCCTTGCAGAATAGTTATAGAAGGATCTCTTTCGTGATTGTATTTTGCTGTTCAGCATCTTGGTATCCTCCTCCTTTCTACTTGATTAAAATTTGCATGTATGTGAAGGTGTTTCTTGACATACTTTTCTGCTGCATTAACAGTTGAAATTTCTTTTTATTCATGACCACTGTCTCAGACCCATATAGCTGCTATAGTTAACCTTTTTTTATACGTGATTTAATTCTTTAGTGTATTTTTCAGGCATGTTATTGAGTTCAAATACTCTAGAAGTCAGAATGTGCTGAGCAAGCAATTTGCAGCACTTTGTTTCAGAATTCAGTGTAGCAAGGATGGTATGCATTTTTAGTTACCAAAACTGCATCTGTCATAGAAACATTGCAATCCTGGAGTGCTTAACAGAAAAACATCTTGCAGATGAGGTCTATTTTTAAATGCTAAAGATTAGTAATTAAGTTCATATTTTGAAAAATTTCCATAAAACATTTTGCTTGTAATAATTCATACTGAAAACTGGTATTCTGTTAAAATCCACTGTTTGCTTTTTTTGCATATATTAGATTACATGCAATACAGTCTGTCTTGCCATTGTCTGTTGAAGTGCAGGTTTGATCCAGCCAGTATAGAACTAGCTGTGTAGGGGTGAGGAGGACTGTGCTGTGTTATCATCCTTGATTGTTCCTTCAAGGAGCATTGCACTGTAAGTACATCAGAATGACAAAATGATGAACTGCAACAGTATCTTTTTGTCAGTGTTCCACATAATGCAAATGCCATACCTGTGTGAATATTATGTTGGAATAAAATACAGTGCTGGTATCTTAGAAAATTTTAACTGCTTAATTCAGAAGCCTAGGTGTGCATATATATGTATCTCTGTGTATTGAGCTTTATGGGTAAGTATTCTTGAGACATTTAGCTGTAGCTAAAGAAATTGTCATTTTTTTGTTAGGGTTTTAGAAACAAGATCTATTCAGATATAAACTTGTGCATTGTTAAACAAATGAAGTTTAAAATGCTTGTCAGAGGAAGTTGTTTTGTCTTTGGTTGTCTGCATGTATTTGGTGATATAGGTATATGCTAATTTTATAAACCTGTATTAGCCTTATCTTTGAAAAACCTTTTTTTGTTTTGACTTTACATGTAGGGTGGCTGCAAGAGAAGGATAAAATGAGGCTCAAATGAAATAGTTTTACTGCACAGTTAGAAATGCATTTTGTTGTACTGTAGAATCAGAAGGGAATTATTTTTATCCCAATTTAGGTTAGGATTTAAAGTAGAAATTTTGAAGAGACTGCTAGGAAGTTGTTAAATATATTTAGAGTAGGCTATAAAGTTTCTAGAGCAAATATTTTGCATGATTCATCTGTAGCTTATTGGAGAATGGTGTAGTTACTAACTAAACGGTCAAAAATTCACCAGATTATTTACCATTCACCAAATGGAGGCTGTTGATTTTGATTCATTTAAAGTATAAAATCTTTATTAATTGCAAACAGTGCAATTATTTATACTTCACAGTGCCTTCCCAGACCTTCCACCTTAGGTTCTGCTGCAAAAAGCACAGGTAAGCACAACCTAAGGAAGTGTATAAATACATATTTCAGTATATTAATGTTGTCCCTGTGAGATTTTTTTTGTGCTTGTGTATTCAAAAGCAATCTGCCAATATCTTTGCCCAAATGTATTCTGCTATTCATGGTTCCATTCCAGTGGAAAGACTGAAACAATTATTTACTTTTCTGGGTAAATGTGTACCTTTATTTTTAAAAGAAGTGGATTGCTGCAATATTTTTTTGAGTAAATCACTTTTACCATTTTTCCCTCAATAGCTGAGTTGTTACATGAATATAAAATACTTTTTCCAAGATACAGGAAATTCTTGGTCAGAACTTCAACAGCCTTCACAAATGCTTTTATAATGTAAAGGATGTTATACCCGATACTACTTATTCAAGCATACTGTATGTTTCTCTCATTCCCTAGACTGATAACTGAGTTTTAAGTTATACACCAGAATATAAGTAAAACACAAATTAATCTAGCTTGCGTAATTGATTTCATACAGAAAGAAAATTTAGACTTGAATTTTGCAGAATAGTGTTAGAAGGCATGTGTCAGCGAAATGTTAACAGTTTGGCAAATCTTTCCTTTGTATAGCAAATTTCCTACTTTCTTTTGCCAGTTTAAATGTTTTGTATATGGCTTATCTAGATAACTTAATTGATACAATTTTTCAGCTTATCTAGACAAGACTAAGGCAGTACCATCAGTTTGTTTTTCAGTTAATAAAATGTTCTGATTTTATCAAAAATCCTGCTTTTCTCTGCATCAAAGAAAAATATTCAAAAACACTGCCTTCATTTTCACACACAGTGCTGAAGATGCTGCAAGCACCAAATCATAGCTCATAAAATCAGGTCCTGAGATAGTTACTTCCAATAAAGAGGATTCCTTTGAGTGTATAGCCATGGTGAGCCGATGAGCATGAACCATAGAAGGGCTCCATGTAGAAGGTAAAATTGGCAAAACAATACCGATTTTAAATGTATCCCATACTTAATGGTGTAGGGTATAATTTGCCTGTTTTAATCGCTTCTCATTCTTTAAAGTGCTATCTGCTTGACCATAAATGTTCCATAACTTGTTATGTGGTAATAATACAAACCATCTCTCAGTTTACACTTTGCTAAATAGTCAAGCATCAATATGTTTTGCATTTCACGACTAAATTAATAGCTGTACTTGAATTCCCTCAAGCCACTTCTTTTTTTGTTGTAGTTTGACATGTCAGGTTTTGTTTTTATATGAGAACTAGGGTATGTGCTGATGAGCTTTATCCAGTTGGGTTTTGTTTTCACCAGTTTAAAACAAAGCTTATTTTTGCTACTCCATTTTTAATGAACTCTAGTTTAAATTGAAGTTAACTTTAAGGGAAAGGGATGTAAGAGGATAAAAAATTAAATTGTGGGCTCAGGAGATGACAGTTAATGCTTATTATAAAGACTATGAAACCAGTAATGTTTAAGTTTCTTGGTGTTCGTATAGGCATCTTCTTGCACTAAGTGTAGTTTTGCTGTTCAGTTTCCGTCTCAGATTTCTTTTTAGAAACATTAATTTTCCTTGAGCAATTCTTGTGCTGTGGCTGGAAAAAATCATTGCAGGTCTGCAACAGGGAATGCTAGAGTACCATGACTAGAATCAGAAGTGAGAGTAATGCATGCTTTAAAAGAATATCTTCAAATTTCAACTAACAGTAATGTTTACAGATCACCCTTGGAAGTATGTGCTCTGCTAGTTTTTAAAAAATCATTGTGTAAATTACACTTCAGTAATTTTAGTAGCTAGGTAGGCTGTATCATTCACTAATCATCCTCTTTCCTGAAAATATTTTATCAGCTGCTGGGAAACTTTTCTTTTCATAAGTTAAGAGTGTAGAACTTCTGGGTTTTCTTTGTGTACTAGCAGTTCATAAAGCAAAATGCTGAGCCCTGCAGAATGCATTCAACAGATCCAGTTTTCCTATTTGTAGTACCCTATAAAATTTGTGTTTATGCAAACTTGACCTTATATACATGCAAGATGCATTTTCGTCCTGAGATAGTGTTCTCTACAGAAACTACCCGTGTTTAAAAAGAAGATTGTCTTTAAAAGGCTCTGTGATGGGAAGTATCTTAGGGAGATGCAGCTTGGACATGAGGTAAATCAAATGCTTTACAGTATGTTGTGTTGAGCTTGCAATATTGACATTGTATGTATTCATGAATACACATTTAATTGTAATGTTTTTGTATGAGAATAAATGTAAACTAATGGGTAACACTTTGTGCCTTCTGTGTTTTCTTTAACTTTTTGGGTGGAAAATGAAGTGTTGTAAAAAAAAAAACAGTATTTGCTGCTCTAAAGACATTAATGGTCACTTGTTTGCACACAATCAAGCAAAATATTCAAATTATAGACTCAACATAGATTTATTAGCCTTCCAATTATTACAGAATAGATAATGTACGTGATCAAATTAAGAAAGCCAGTTATCTTGCATTAAAATGTAAATCGGTCATACTGGATAATTAAACAAGCCAAAATCTAGTTGAGGATTCTCTTCATTCCCTGCCTTCCAGTGCATATTATATAATCTGTATTTGAGTGTAGTTGGCTGCTTTTGATAGCAGAAAGCAAAGCTGTAAAATCTATTTGCCCTAAGCATATAAAAACTATTTTTGTAAATAACCATAATGAGATGATTCAATAGTTGAGTTATACAAGCTGAGGTTCAAGTTGAAAAGCCATCTACTATCCTATCAGAATGCTAAATGCTGCAAGTTTGGTTCAGTAATCAGAAGCAAAATGCTGGACAATGTCTACCTTCTAGTAAATGCAAAATGTAAGTCAGAGTTCTTTGAAATAAAACAACTGCATGTACACTTAGAAATTACAGAAATCTGCTTCCATGCCATTGTTAATTTTGATTTAATTTTATTAAAGCAAATTTTTTTTAAAAAAATTGCCTTAAACATGGGATAACTTAAATAAACCATTATGTTCTATTTTGACTACTCAATAGTTTTACTAAAAACATACTTTTGCCCACTCACAGCTACCAGAACCAAAGAATTGAGATTGGCTTGTATGTAGAATAAATTGGTCTTTAGCTGGGGGGAAAAGTGAAACTGTTTTTCATGTCTTTGGCCTAAACAGTGGTATGAAGGCCACAGTTACAGTCATGGTGTTCCAAGAAGCATGCTATTTATATGAAGTTCCTCACTAGACTTCTGGTTTTTACCAAACTGATGTGAGTTTTTAATGTTGACTTTTCCATCAAATCATATGAAAAGGAGCTTCAGTTTGCCAGATAGAGTAGCCTTGCCCCTTGAAGCAACAATGTGATATAAATAAGCAAGCATTCCACTGGTTGACCATTGTGCTTCAGTGAATCAAGCTTCTGTTGCCAAATGAGAGCGTGAACACTCAGGAAATTGGGTATTGTATTTCAGGAATGACACACACCTTCTTGTTGGCCCCACCACAGAAAAAGGGAAAGAGATGGATGCAGTAAATTTAAGGAAGGAAGACTCCAGAAAAAGTAGGATATTTAATAGTCATCGGCTAGAAGAGAAAAGAAAAGAGAGTTAAGAAAAGATCAGTAGGCTCTAGAAGAACTGAAGATTGAGAACTTAGAAAAACGCTAACTCTTACTTTCAATTGTGAGAATACAAGTGCTAGCTGCTGTTCCTCTACTGTTTACTGCTTTACACATATACTCTCCTTCATCCTCTGGGAACGTTTCTGGTAAGTAAAGACAGTATGTTTCTCCTCGCTCGATATATTGATAGTCCTCGCAGTCCTGCAACATTTCCCCTTCAAACCACCATGTAACCTCTGGCTTGGGTTCTCCAGTTATTTTAACAGTAAACCTTACTGGTTCACTATCCACAACAGACACATTTTTGAGAGGCTTCTTGAACCATGGAGCACCAGACCGTGCTTGCTGGTCTTCATCTTCATAAACTGATCCATTAACAATGCTCCCATCCTCTTCTTCCTCCTCTTCTTTTTTCTGTTTTAAAACAGGTTTGTTTTTTTTAAATGAATGGTTCACAGTATATCACATAAAGCAATGGTCTTCAACCTCTTTTGTGCCATGACCACAATAAAGTGTAAGACTGGGGATCTGCTGCCAGTCCTGCCCTCCCCTTGGGACCCTATCCACCCACCCCCTACCCTCACCTGTCCCATTTCCCTCTATTGATATGGCAATACCATTATTGAATTGAATCCAAGCCTTCTCTTGCACAGGCTTTGAAAGGTTGCTGTGACCCCCCCCCCCCATGAGGCTTTGCAAGCCCATTAGGGTTCCGTCCCAGGTTGAAAAACACTGACAAAGTATACTTGATATACAAAATATACTTACTACATTCAAAGTAAGTTGTATCGAAATGGAAACTGTTCCAAAGCAATTTGTTTGGGACATGAGGGACCACCCCAATGGTGGTCGACATTTATTCTATATCTCAAGTTTTAGATGGAAATGGGGTAGACCTGCATCACTGAACCAGTTAGCATTAGCCCTTGCAAGAACTTCAAGGCTGTTGCTTCATAATATTTATCTTCTGTTTGTGTGAACTAGTACCAATGCCTCTGGAGGCACTGGATCTTAGAACTGTCATGAAAAGAGGACACTTGCAATTCCATTTAGAAGGACGTGATAATCCAAATTGAATGCAGGCTTTGCATTTCCCTACTTTGTCCAAGATTAGTTTGCATCTGACCACTCAGTAGGAGTCAGTGAGAACACTATTATTATTTTATTATTATTATTATTATTATTAGCAGTATTTATATACCGCTTTTCAACTAAAAGTTCACAAAGCGGTTTACAGAGAAAAATCAAATAACTAAATGGCTCCCTGTCCCAAAAGGGCTCACAATCTAAAAAGATGCAAAGGAATACCAACAGACAGCCACTAGAACAGACAGTGCTGGGGTGAGATGGGCCAGTTACTCTCCCCCTGCTAAAAAAAGGAGCACCCACTTGAAAAAGTGCCTCTTACCCAATTAGCAGGGGTTAACTATCTCACACAACTTCAGTTTTCCCTGATAAAAGTTTGTTTTATCAACGTGAAACTGTATTTCTGCATAAACCAAGTTGGCTATTCACAGTAGCCAAGGACCCCGTGTAAGCAATTCAAGAGCATAGGAAGTTGCTGATCAGTTTTCCATATGAACAAATGACTATTCAGTTAGTCCTTGATATCCATGGTGGATTGGTTCCACAATGGCCTGCAGATACTGAAATCCATGGGGGGGGCAGGGTCACAGTGCAAAGGAACTTGCGTAGGGGCCATGCAAGGCCCTCAGGAGGTTATACCAGCCTCCTTGTTTCTTCGGAATACCTACAGGCACAACTGAGAGCTGCTTCTGGTTCACAAACACAACTTCCAGTCACGTCCAGGAGGTGTTCTGAGGCCAGGGAAGGCCCATAGAGTGAGCTGCAGGCAGTGAATATGACTGAACTAATGTGCCCACAGGTTCCAAGAGTGGACAATGAGCATGTCAACAAGTCCCAGAGCTGACACAGTTGGGGAGAGGGGAGAAGATGGTTCGTGTTGCAAAAGGTAGACCCTTCCTCTACACAAAGTTACCCAATCAAAGGCATTTTTGCTAGAACACAGACCCCCCTATCTGCAGGGGATCCATTCCAGGGACCCTGTCCTCCACACCCATTAATGTAGTTTAGATCCTTATGGTGGTGAAAATGATCTTCCTTTTACAGGTAGCTATAAGCATTCAAACAGCAGACAGCCTGAATGCTTGAAAAAACTAGACTGAGGTTAAAAGGAAGCCATTAACTTCCTATTAGCGTTGATCTAATTTTTTCAAGTGTTGGGGCTGCCGGCAGCCTGCCTGCATGTCACTATAAGTTTGAATGCTTATAGCAACCTGTAAAAGGAAGATCATTTTCACCCCAGTAAGGATTTATACTGTGTTAATGGGCATATTGGGGGTCCTGGATACGCAGATAATTGAATCCACATATACCAGATCTTCAGATAAAGGAACCAACTGTATATAGAAACTTGGTGGTCTTAAGGAGCCAAGAATATTTGATACCTTTTGTAATGCTGCATCAATTTCTTTCTGTTCAAATTGCATGCGTAGCAATTTTTGCTCTTCAATTCTTCTCTGTTCTTCCTCTTCTCTTGCCTTTGCCATTTGTTCAAATCGAGCCTTCATGTCAACCTTGTGCGTAAATGGAGCTTCAGATTTTGTGGCTGGCTTCACATCTACTTCATCTTCCTGGGAAGGTTTATCAAAAGCAAAATTGAGAACAGCTTTTTTAAAGATACTTATTTTAATTAAGATTCTTGCAGTAAAGTTTAGAGTTTGAGGGCAACTGTACGACTTGCATAACTACACTTATTGAACAAACATTAACTTAGTGTCAAATTGACTGCCAGTGACATCTTTATCACCCACTGTATGTGAACTCAAGTATGGTCATTTGTCCATGGAGATATCAAATTAGGATACTGGAGAAGACAAGAGCAAAATAAAATAGTTACTGCTGACAAGCTTTCCTGAAACTATACACCATGTGCAAGAACATAAACAGACCAACAAGGTATGTTGGGAATGTACTCAGGGGGTGGATTGTTAAGAGTTTAAAGATGTACCATATATTCCCATGTATAAGTTGATCTCATGGATAGGTCAAGTGCAAGTTTTAAGCCAAAAATAATGGAATTCACTACGACTCATAGATAAGTTGATGGTAAAACTTAGGAGTATATGCAAGTCTTTGAATTAGATCAGTGTTTCTCAACCAGTGGTACTTGTACCGCTGGTGGTACTTGAGGTGGTGTCCCATGGTACTCAGGACCTCCACTGCCTGGCAGCAAGACCAGCAGCGCAATGCAGCAAACAGTAGTAGGAGGCTTCACTCGGCAGGCAGAGCTGCAGCGTGCGCTTTTTGCATTTTTTGCTCAAAAAATTCTTCCCATCTGCCCGGAGCCTCTTACTGGTGTTTTGTCATGTTGTGTCTGGCCTCCGAATCAGGAATTAACTGGCAATGACAGTGTTGCCAGTTACATCTGGTGGTACTTCCAATAGATGGACCATGTGAAGTGATACAGCAGTGCACAAATGTGAATTATATATTTTTGTCTAATTTTACTATAGTTAACCCCCCCCCAACTTATCCAGGGGTCACAGAAAATTCCGTGATTTTTTGCTCAAAACCTGCCCTCGACATATCTGTGAAACTGACTTATACTTGGGTATCTGCAGTAGTTCTGTTTCTGTCCCGTTTCAGAACAAAAAATAAACCAGCTCTGTTTTTTTCCCCCCCACATGTCCCGCTTGTCAGTCTGGTCTCTCCCCACCCCACCAAGCAGCTGTTTGTAGAAGCTGAGGAGACCTTACTTCACTCACCAATATATGTCAACCAAGGTTTTCAGGGTCACATTGAAGTTAAATGTTGACTTACACAAATATATCTGGTAATCTAGAACTTTGTCTAAAAAACATACAGCTGATGTGAAAGACTGAAGCATCTTTCACTAGAAGCCTCAGCCTGCTGCTGATGTACCCATTATAGGCACTGTGCGTGCTAATACAAAAATGGGTATATTTTCTTCCCCCTCCAAGGCCACAATGGTTACAAACATTTACTATTGGTCAGGAAAACAAGAAACCACCATGGACCTCCCTCCTAACAGACACAATGTGGTAGTGGTTCTAACAACGTCAAGGGGGAAGTTGGCCACTTAGTTTTGGAGGTACAGTAGAAGATGAGAAGATCTGGGTACGTATACAGGTAAGCACAAGCATTTTGGCATTGGACTGTATAAATCCCTAAAGAGGGGCTTTTGCAGAAACATGAACCTGACCTTTTTGCAAGAACTAGCTACAAAGGTAGCACAACATATAGGGCCTTCTACCATAAGATACCAATCACTAGTTCCCTTCTCTCCTCCCTACAAGAGCACGCACCCCCCCCACCCCCACCAGTACAGTCCCTCCAAAGCGACCAACCAAGCAATCAGTACCAAGAGTTTGTGTAAATGTGGAGAAAGAAAAATCAAACATTGATGACAACATAAATTGGAACAGACCTGAATTAACTATTGAAAATAATCCTGGGCCTTTTTTTATCCTGAAAGAGGAGCATGTTAACAATATGACTTACAGATTACTGTCCTGTGGACTGCACAGAGAACACTACTACAGGTTGAGCCTCATTATTCCTGTGGGTTCCCTTCCAAGCACTCAGGTGGGTGGCAAAAACTAGCAAATCCAATTTAAAAAACACAGCTTCTTTGCTGTGATTTAAAAACAGCCTTGCTGACCTTTGTGATGTAAGATAAGAGTCATTAAGTAGACAATCCATCAATCAGTCCTCCAAATGCTTCACTCAGCCCCTCCCTTCACCAATGCAAAGTGATCACCTTTCTTTCACTGCTCAGGGGGAAGGAAGGAGTCTCCTGGAGAGAGAAGGATTGATGGATTGTCAGCCAGCTGCTCTGTCTCATTAAGAAGGCTATTGTTAAAGGACTGTTCAGTTTTTTAAACATTTTTCCCCTTCTCCAGGGATCAGCGCATTCCTTCTCATCTGCAGGGGCCATTCGTGTTGAGTCAAATCTGTGTATAAAAAATCTATGTATAAATAGGCTGGACGTGTAATTTGAAATGATTCAATTTTATGGGAATCTACAGTATACTTGAAAGTGAAAAGGAACTATAAGCTTCCCTAATACTAAAGAGGAATAGGTCATAATTAAAAGATTGGAGGTGGGGACAAAAGATGTGCTACATGGGCACACACTTCTAGGATGTTCTTGCATTCTTGGGCCTAATGCACACACAGTTTACCCTATAGGATGATCTTTATGCAGGCATAATCTTTCATGTGAAACATCTACCTACATGGGTGGTACCACTGCAGTTGAAGTCACTGCATGGAGGTGATTTCACTGTGTTGCATTTCAAGCAAGAAACATGCCTCTAAAGTCCAGTCCTGCAATCCCATCTCTTCCAGACAATATGGAGGCAGAATGGAAGTGCTGCCAGAGATGGAATGGATTCATTAATGTTGCTCATTCCACTAGTCTCCAATTCAAAGCCTGCAAATAATGTATGTATGGATATCAGATATGGTACAGACCTAATGATAAAGATGTTGAAGGAATGCTTGTGAGTTCTAGATTTTCTATAGGAAGAACTGAAAAAAGGGGGCTGGCATCAGCATGTTGGAAGTTTAAATGACAACATATGTCTTTTAGTTAAAAAAGTGACATTGATAGGAATATTTGCAAGTATATGATGTTTGTCTGATTTTAAGTATGCTGTTTTCTCCTGAAGTGCTTTCAATTTATTTTCATCTAGACTGTTGCACAAAATCAAAATAAATAGAAAGGAGGAGCAAAGACAGCTAGCTGTAACTTTTAGTGTTACTAGTGCTAGGACTAGTGTCCTTTTTTCTGGTGTTCCCAAGAGGTCTTGATAAAGTCTGTGGAGGGAACATAAACTGCCTTAATGGAACTGTGGTATCCTGGGGCAAGCTTCAACTTGCTGTCCATGCCAAGATTATTAAATACCATGACACGAATGCTACAAAACTAACAAACCTCTTGAAATTTCTCTGCTTCTCTTTCTTTTATTTCCTGATCCAGAGCTCTCCTCTTTGCTCTTTCTTCCTCAATTTTTTTCTGTATTTCTTGTTCAGACAACTGACCAATTTTTTCAAACTTTTTCTTCAAGTTCTTTGCTTGAATGGAGCCACTTCTTTTTAATCTTATTAGTTCCTCATATTCCCGGCTAAGCTCAAAGGTTTCACACTCCTCCTCCTCCTGATAAAAGAGAAACATGCCACAAGCATACTGTAAATGAAACAGATGCAATTTCTAAACAGTGAAACCAAATGTATGTGCCACCTTAACCGAGATCCCTGTCATGTGCATTGCATTAATTTGAGTGGGAGCATTAAGTTACGTGAATCTACAACTATCTCATCCGGTCTGCTGCTAAGTTTTCAAGTCTAGTTAGCCATCTCCCAACTACAGTTTTCAGCCTCTAACTACAAGCTTCTGAACTCTGTGCATGCTTTTCTCATTCCCTGATTTATTTCAAGAAGTGGGCAACTCCAAATGAAAGCAAGAAAGGCAACTTTGGCTAAAAAGCAAAATCAGAGACCTCGCCCATTTCTTGTCTGAGCTGCTCAAATTCTTGCTTTTCCATTTCCATTTTTTGTCTGCGTTCTTCTTCTGTGCGTCTCTTTTCTTCTTCCATTTTTTGTCTCAGTAACTCCTCAAAGTTAATTTCCAGTTTTCCAGGTGTGAGAGATTCTTGAGATGCAGTTTTTGATAACTGTGTAAGCTCATCATCTGAAGTCTGTTAGAAAAAAAAAGTATCATTTCACTAATTATATGGATACTTGTATGTTTAATCTATAATTAAGTTACTTAAGTATTCTAATCTGAAGTAACTTGTTATCTGTAATTTAACCATAAATTATATGGACTTGTGATCTGTAAAAAGCTTTAGGAAGCTGGCTCTTACTGAGCCAGACTATTGGTCCAGCTAGCTCAGTACACCAAGGCAGGCAAACTTTTCAGCTTGATAGCCTCACTGAGATATTGAAATTGCACACATAATGTATATTTATTAAAATATTTTCTTCCTTTCTCCTGTACAAATCAATTGTATATTGTGTTCAGTTCTGGTCCCCACATCTTAAAAAGGACATAATGGAACTAGAAAAGGTGCAGAAGAGAGCACCTCTTTTTTTCCCAGCATGCAATTTGTCTGTGGAACTCCTTGCCACAGGATATGATGATGGCATCTGGCTAGATGCCTCTAAAATGAGTGGACAGATTTATGGAGGAAAACTCCATCACAGGTTACAAGCCATGATGGGTATGTACAGTCTGAGAATAGCTGGTCGCTCATTATAAGGGCTGGGTAGGAATTTTTTTCTGTAGGAAAATTGTAGGAATTGTCATTCATTTCTGAATTGGTCATGGATAGTGGTTTTTTTTTTTTTGCCTATTTCAGGCTGGTGAGGGAGGGAAGGTATGTTCAGTAGGTTTCATGCATTAAAAATTGTCACTGAGTTTAATAAAGTAGCACAAATTAAACCCAAGTGCAATCTGATGACTTCGTTGGGGGGGGGGGGTATGAGGATCAATAGAATGCCAGATGCAGGGGAGTAGCAGCGAGATGCAAATATCTTATGGTCTTATGTGCTCCCTGAGGGCCGCTGTTAGATACAGGAAGCTGAACTAGATAAGCCTTGAACCTGATCCAGTGGGGCTCTTACGTTCTCCTGAAAATGAGGCACTCAAGGCAGCTAACAATTCATGTAAACACAAAATATTTGGCTATTGAGACTTCCAGCTTCTGGTTACTATCCAGGTTAGTGTCCTGCTTGCATCCTGGTCTTCCAGTCAAGTGCTTTGCACAGCTAGGTGCACACCATTCAAGTGCATAGCTTGCCTTTCCCTGACAGTTGTGTTCCATCAGGCAGTTGTCAACAGATCTTGTAAGAGAGGCAGCTACAATTGTGTCAGAATTATCTTTTCTGCTCCCTCCCACTCATAAAATTACCAGCTTTTTCTGTCATGTGCATGTCATCTCGGAATACCTGCAGATTTACTTCAAGTGGGCATGCTTAAAATTCAATAAATTCTAATTCTAATAATCTGAAGGCAGAATCTGTCCATTTCTGGCCTTTTGCAGACAATGTCTCCTCATTCTTCTGCTTATCTCCATTTTATCCTGAACTATCTATCAGTGTTTCTTAACCAGTAGTACCTGAAGTGGTGTCTGTTGGAACCCATGAGACCCTTAGACCCCTGCCACCTGGCAATGAGACCAGCAATTCAACAAAACAAGCATCAGTAGAAGGCTCAGCTTGGCAGGCAGACCTTGAAAAAGCACTCCAGCTTGCCTTGATCTTCTTACCAGTATTTGCATGTGGTCTTCCAATCCAGAAGTAACTGGTAATGACATCATTGCCAGTTTTCTGGTGGTACTTCCAATAGGTGGACCATGCTAAGTGATATGGTGGGGGACAAACATTGTGAAACGCTAGTCCATATGATCCCAGTATTTTGATACTGTCTCCCTGAAGAATGCGGTAAGCAAATAGTAATTTATAAACAAACCAAAACAATGTGGCGGTTGACCTACAGTTCTTACCATGCTTTTTCTTGCCTCAGCAAATGCCCTTTTCTCCTCTTCTATACGCCTTCTGGCTTCCTCCTCTGTCCTCCTTTTTTCTTCTTCTTGCCTCTGTCTTTCTAATTCCTCAAAGCTAAGTATCAGTTTCCCAGGACGGAATTCTTTGACAGAATTTTCAGTTTCACTATCATCATCATCATCTTTGTTTACCTTTAGAGAAATCATTAAAAAAATATTTTTAGATCTTTAAAAGCATGTTCAAAGTTAGGGCTAGTTTAGGAGATTTGGATCCAGAGACCCATAAGCAGAATGGAGCTTTCCAACACTTTCCTTCAGAACCTTCCAAAAAACTGATCCTATAGTGTGGGGGGATGGCATGAAGTTCATGGAAGAAGACCTTAGGTACAACTCTAGGTAATCACAAAAAATAACATTTTACAGAACAAAGAGTGATAAAAGCTTACCGTGAACAATAAAATGACAGTGCTCAAACGGCTATACCACAGGTGTTCCTGGAGGGGAGGGGCAAAACACTAAGTTTCTTCAGGTACTTGGCCACCTGAACCTTACCATCAGAGCCAGCTGAGACTGCAAAAGCTTTTACTTTTGCAATAGCAGCTGGCTCTGATGTCAAGGAGGAGCAGCAGCTTTACACCAGTGGCCAGGTGCCTGGAAATTTTTTTCTTGTTTTGCCCCCTACCCTCAAGGAAATCCAGTGACCTATACAGCCAGCCCAATCTTACTAAGGACTTACAATGTTAGTCGCTACATTGTACTAAGGGACCTCAACCACAAATGGCTAGAGGCCCAGTGTCCATGCTGTTGGCTCCCAGATACCACATCAAGTAGTTTATTATTCTTAAGCTGTCTGGTTGCACCCATCCACCATAGTATGCAGTGTGTGCTTGGACAGACAGCTGCATCACACAGGATGGTGAGGAATAGGATTGGAGCATTACATACTTTGGATTCATGGGGTTTTTGAAATGAAGATGGCAGCAAAAGTGACTTTATAAATGTTTCTGTCTCCAATTAGTACAACCTTTGTGTTTCACCAATCTAATTAATGGGAAAGACTGTACATCAGGGTCTTACAGCACTATCCTATGCATGTCTGCTAAGAAGTAAGCTTCATTAAGTTTAATAGGATTTATTCCAAGGTAACTGTGTACAGGATTGCAGCCTACGGGCGCAATCCTAGAATTTACTTGGGCTGACGCAAGTCCCTTGTGCCGGCCCAGGAGTGTCGGAAAAGTGCCATAAAGCACTTTTGTCCACTCAGAGGGAAGACAGGCCAGCCCACAGACATGCGCCGGCCTCCCTCTGCTGCCGTGAGCCCCAGGGAGAGGCTGCGTTGCGTCGGCCAAGCTCAGCTGACTTGGGTTGGGGGGGGCGTGGAAAGTGCAGGGAGGAGGCTTTCCGGGCGGAGGGAGGTGGGTGGCGGTCAGGACTGTGGACGGGAGGCCGGAGAGCGGGGCCAGGATCTGGGGGTTATGCTGGATACTGACCCCGTTCCTGGGCAGCCCAAGGCCATCCTGGGCTGCTCAGATTTGCACCACCTCATCAGTTGGTGCAGATCCGAGTAGACCCATTGGGGCCGCTGCAGCACAACATGGTAACGTTTCCCTTTGCCTTGGGCTGTATTGCTTTGGGCCTCAAACTTGCGCTGGATGCAGTTACTTAATTAACGTAATATATTTCTAAGAAATCTAAAAGGTAAGAGCTCTGCCATGCTCCCCTAAAAAGCAGCAAAACAAATCCCCAGAAAAGTAGCAATACAACATTGATTTTACTATATCCTCCCTAATAAAGACAGTCTTGTTCTACTCTGGAAGGTTGAAGCATGCTTACCATTTGTTGCCTTGCTTCCTCAAAGGCACGTTTTTCTTCTTCCAAGCGTTGTCTTGCCTCCTCTTCTGCTTGTCTCCTCTGATTTTGTTGCCTCTGTTTTTCCAGTTCTTCAAATGTTAATTTCACTTTTCCAGGAGAGAGCAATTGTTTTCCTTCACTCTCTTGGCTTTCATCTTCATCCTATGTACCAAGTTTATTTCCGAAACTTAAATCCTCATGATATTAATACGTGCAGGCTATGTGTGATTAATGCATGCATCTTACTTTGTCCTATAGTCCTAAGCCCCTTGCCTAGAAGAAAGTTCCATTGAAATCAATGGGACCTACTTTTCAGTAAGCATGCTTAGGTAAAGGGTTCTTCCCATTTTGCTTACCACATCTGGTGAAAAATATTTGACTTCCCTGAGAGCCTGCTTTTCCTGTTCATATCTCAGTCGTTTCTCTTCCTCATGCTTTCGCCTTTCTTGCTCTTCTCTCTCTTTCTCTAAGTCCTCAAAACTTATTTTCATCTTTCCAGGTGTGTTGCTAGGTTTTACGGGAATGACTGTCACTAGCAAGGAATCATCACCTTCCTGTTGTTAAAAACAATGTTACCATGAACATTTGGTCATTTGCCTATGAATATTTGCACTTCCACCAAGATGTTCACTTTTTTCCTTTTTTTAAAAGGGCAGGGTAATGATTTGTTGTCACAGTAAACACCATCTTCCAGTGGTACTAATAGCCTTTAGATAGCAAACTTGATATCAGAGGTTTCAACTCAGGGCCTGGTAGGCAGACATTTGTAAGAAGCTTGATCATATTTCATACCTGTGTAACATTTCCAAGTGTTCAAAAGACTTAAATATATGATCTTGTGATTCGTACAGCCACCACAATTATCGTCCCCAAATGGCTGAGTGGAGAGAGAATGGCTTGCCAAAAATACTACCAAGTTCAAGACAGAGTTGAGTTTCAAACCAGGGGCCTCCCAGTTTGTAATGCACTCTGCTAGCCAGTACACAAAACCAGCTTACACAATTTACTGTGATTACTGAAATTATCTAAAGTGTCCCTAACCTGAACTAGTGCAGCCCCAAAAGCATTGGTTCACATATGAGGAATAGTCTGCATGAGAATAAGTTGTTTTTTGGTTGTTTGTAAAGTGACTCTCAAGGTATTTCTTCTCAGAAGTTCAGCCTGGGAACTGAAGGCTAATATTCTTGAGATCTCTTAAATGTAGCATTGCCCAAACTATTTCAAACATTAACAATTAGCCATAAGTCTGGTACCTACCTTCTCCAAATGCTAATCTGGGTGAAGTGCATGAAGTTTGAAAGGATGCTCCTCAAACACAGAAGTTATTAGGTATGTTTCTAATAGATCTCCTTGAAGGATCAGGAATTCCCCCCCTTTCTCTTCCCAGGAAGAGGAATTCTCAGGTAAGATATTCCCATTTTATCACACTGTTGCTAGGATGACAGCATTACTTCAACTTTCCTTATGGGGTATCTCACCTGCCAATCTCACCTTCTTTCTCACATCTCAGTTCTTGCTTCAAACCTCCTCTGTAAAAGGTTTTTATGGTGGGTGGGGGACAAAACACCAACCACACTGTGTGCCACAGGTCTGTCTGTCTGTCTCAAAGCAACAGAGGGACACGGGCCAAGTGTACTTGCTGGTGCAGCTGATGCACCATTGCAGGGATTCTTCTGTCCAGTCCCATGTGCCACTGTCATAGCACAGTGGAACTGACTTCCGTGTTACAACTGCTCTCCAGAAAACTGTTTGCACATGAAAACCAATAAGATATCTGAGAATTGTTAACTTCATTTAGGATCACAGTCTGTAAATCAGCTTCTTAAAGAGTACTTCAGCTTAACAGACCAAGGTGTTGCTGTGCATTTGGTTAAGCATGATTATGCAAACTGAAGTTAAATACATAACTTATTGTTACTTAAATACATTAATAGTTAAATGCTATGTATTATGTTTGTATCTTGCCTTTCCATACCCCCATTATGGAGCTCAAGGCAGTACATAACACACATATATGCACTTGCTAGGCAGTTTCTCCTCTAGGGACCTTTTCAATGTCAGGGCCAAACAACATGTCATACTAAGCTGCTTCAAACTGCAGCATTAAGCTCGTGGAAATGTTGGTGGTGGTGGGAAGGCAATTTTCAGGTAGAAAATAGCATAAGGGGAAAGAGCTAAATTACCTCCACTACCCCCCCCCCAGCTGTGGTCCTGACTAGGTTCCCCATGGCTAATTTTTGTGTTTTAACTAAAGACAACAATAGGTCCATTTCTACTTTAGGATACGTTAGGTTCACCTCCTACTTCAAATCCTTCAGTTAATAACTGCCCAATCCTATCCAATTTTCCAGTGCCAGGGAAGTCGTGCCAATGGGGCCTGCACTACATCCCATGGTGAGGAGGCCGTCACAGAGGCCTCCTCAAGGTATGGGAACATTTGTTCCCTTACCTCAGGGCTGCATTGCGGCTGCACCGGTGCAGGAAAGTTGGATAGGATTAGGCCCAAACTTACCATTACATGTAGTTTGGCCCTTAGTCATTTGATAAGTAGCTAATTGCTTGAGTGCCCTAAAACGTAAAAGACTCTGCAATGGTAAATAGTTTTTAATACGAGGATTTAAAAGGTCTCTTAGAGATTTCACAAAGTACTTTCTGGAGCCACATATATTCAATAGCTTCGAAAGCCTAATCCGAAGCAAGTCTGTTCAGAAGAAACTGTGGTCAAAAGAGCCCATGATGTTTCAGCTATTCCCTGGTATCCTTGCCTGGATGCCTTTAAGAGGGGGTTGGACAAATTTCTGTAGAAAAAGTTCATTACGGTTTACAAGTCATAATAGGTATATGCAAGCTCTTGGTTTTAAGAGGCAGGCTGCCTCTGAGTGCCAGATGCAGGGGAGGGCACCAGGATGAAGGTTGTGTCTGTTGTCTTGTGTACTCCCTGGGGCATTTGGTGGGCCACTGTGAGATACAGGAAGCTGAACTAGATGGACCTTTGGCCTGATCCAACAGGGCTCTTCTTATGTTCTTATGATAGCAGTTCAGTCAGTCTTTTGGCCCAGTTGCAAAATTATAAGCAATAGGTTGTTTCCCAAAGACACCACTTGAGAATGCCCTGTATATTACCCCAGAATAGCAGATAACCAATCGGAAGTAGATACACACTGTACTCCTATAAATCAGATGAGGAAACAGAAATTGGAAATCTGGCCTTTACATATGCAAAAGTAGAACCCATTCCTTATTACCACAGGAGAGGAAAGCCAATGGCAAAAAGTCAGAGAAAAGTCAGTATGTAAACAGGTAGGAAAATACTAGCAATTCTGAACTTACATCTATCTGATGGGCTATAAAAGTGTGGCTCTGTGCATTTCTCAAAATGTTACATAACACTCAAGAGTGTTTTTTTAAACTCAATCAGTACTATAGTAACAACAGTGAATCAAAAATAGGTGAATGTTGCATTGTAAATAAGACTGATTACCTCCGAAGCCGATTCAGTTCCCGAATTGTTTAATTGTTCATCAATCTATTAAATAAGAATTTTACATAATAATGTTACTTTGGCTCTTTGCCTTCTCTTTTCAAACATAACATGAAAATATTGTGCAAATTGATGAGGGATTATAAATCAAACTGCAGCATTAAAATGTGCAAATGTAGTGTCCTACACTTTCACTGTCCACTGTAACAAATGCTGCACTGCTACAGCCCTCTTGGCCCTGGTCAGACATTACTCTTCAGAAAAACAGCTCAACCCTGTAAAAGGCTCAGACTTTAACAGGCCTGCCTCCACGCTGTACCAAATATGGTAGGCCTGCACAACCTATGACCCACCAACACCAAGGTTTTGATAATCTCCCTGTTTCTGCAGTCCCAGGAGGCATTCATTCATTCAAAATATTTCCAACCCACCTTTCCTCTGCTGAAAGCAGATGCCCAAGGCAGCTTACAATTTATAGATTAAAAAAAAATACAATATGCAGTACAAAATAGAAAATACAACAAAAGAAAAAGGAAATACAAGGGGGGGACACCAAGTGGAAGAGGGCAAAAATAAGTCAGGGAACTGTAACAGACACAGGAAGCGGACAACCCAAAAGCAAAATGAAACAAAAATGTTTTAAGCCCTCACCAAAATGCCTTGGGGGGGGGGGGAATGGATCTTAATTCCCCCTGTAGGGAATTCCATAACTGTGGCACCATTACTGAGAAGGCTTGCCCTCATGCTACCATCCCCCTTACTTGGAAGAAAGGTGGCACTTGCAGGAAAGCCCCCTCAGATGACCTAAGAGGGCAGGCCAGAGTATATGGGATAAATATATATCAAATCCCTGGCGAGAAAGTAGTTGCTGAACTGGGAGTCACAGGTTGTGCAGAAAGTCAAGAGCAAAAGGGGCTGTTTGTACCTTGTTTATCAGAATGTGTGATCTAACAGACCCTGTAATATGAAAAACAAAAGGGCAAAAACTTTTCTACCTGGATCACATTAGGGAGATCTCATATTCAAAGAGCCACAGTTATTTCTTCATGGATAGTAGTATCGGGCAAGGGCTTTAATCTGACTTCAGGTGCACTCTGGTTTGACATGTGTTTTGTCTGTAGTCAGTTATGGATGTGCAGATACAAAATATATGCACATTCTCTCAAGCAAGAGCCACACATGTAAAATCTGGCACACATTCTTTTAAAAATAATCAGTTGATCATAAAGGATCATTCTTTTGCTTCCAGTCCTCAAAGAGCTACTCATGAATTTCATAGATGCGTGCCCTTCAAACCTGAGGGTGACAGTGTGTGCATACATTGTACTCAGACTCTCCCAAGTATGAAATCTAGTCTACATAGCTGTTCTGTATGGCCATTCTCTGCTACAAGTAAATACTCTTCAATTTAATTGACTACAGGCACTGAGCACAGCCTGCAGGCTGACTATTCCATTAGCCAATAATTAGTTACTTTCATTTGCTTTATGACAATGATGCTAAAAAAACAATGAAATACCAGGCCAGCATTCTATGGCAGCTTACTTAACAGTCTAAAACAATGGGAGTTTGTTACACTGTAAAAAAAAAAATCTCAAGAGGACATTTACCAAAGCAGCTTTCCCATTAAAAACTAGGTCTAATTCAAGTATCACATCATCTATGTGGAAGTTATCAAAAAGTCCTTCTGAAAAACATCAGGACAGCATTCCTTCCCAGTCATGTGCAGGATCTGCACTCCAAGTACAACCGCAATCAGGAATATGCAGCAAAAGCCTGTTGACACTGAATGCAATTGGCAGGGAGCACTCCAAAGGTTTTCCGACGGATGTAATGTTTAAACTAGTGCAGTGTTTCCCAATCTGTAGATTGTGACCCATCAGTGGGTTGCAACCTGATTGTTGGTGGGTTGTGCAATTGACACTGATAAGGAAAATGTATTGAGCCCTATGGAAAGTGAAACTGGGCCAAATGTGCATGGTAGGCTAGCATGCCAAGGCCAGGCGAAGGGGAATGCAAGTCTACCAGAATGGTCCTGATCCAGTGTACATGGAGCTCAACAAATGCTCCAGAAGGTGGTCCCCACCCCATAATAAAAAGGATAAAAACAATAAGCTTTAATGCACAAAACATACAGGAAACCCAAGCAGCTTTCTAGACCTGGCCACTGGCCAATATGGCAACGTAACTTGAGTAAGAATGGCTATAAAGGTTGCCGGAACTTCAAATGCTATTTAATATCTAGTTCAGCCATTTTCAACCACTGTGCCATGGCACACTGGTGTGCCATGGATGGTCTGCAGATGTGTGGTAGAAGTTTCGGGGAGGATCATTTGTTAGTAGGGCCACTGGGAGATGTTAGCCCCTGCTGTCAGTGCGATGTGCCTTGTTAATTATCAAAAGACTTGATAGTGTGCCTTGAAAATTTTAGTGCCTTGTCAGTGTGCCGTCAGATGAAAAAGGTTGAAAATCTCTGATCTAACTCTGATCTCAGTTATTTGATTTTTTTCTGTAAACCGCTTTGTGAACTTTTGTTGAAAAGTGGTATATAAATACTGTTAATAATATTAAATAATCTAGTAATTAGCCATGACTCACTGTATAAAGATACATATAACAGTCATCAGTTATGTGACAAGTACCCCAAAATTAATGTCAAGTCAGGTGCATATTAAAAACACTAACAGCCCAATCCTATTAGTACTGAGTGGATATGCATAGGCTTGGGCTGTAATGTACTCTGTGAACATAACCTACCTTTGAACATTTCATTCCATTCAAAGAAAATATATTTTGTTACCAGATCTCAGTCAGAATCAAAATCTTTGAGGTGAAAGATTTTCTGCTGCAATATTTTGAAACCTCCTTTTCAGTAAATCATTTAGATCCTGTACAGACACTCCAAATCTGATTTACCTTATACCACACTAAAGCCATTCAGTGACTGTGCTTCCATAGAAAAGCGTTTTCCGTTTTTGATTTTGTAAAGTAGAAAAAAACCATTCAACTGCTGGTGCCGTGCATTATCTTTTTCCTGCACATCTCAATGGCCATATTCAAATAATAGGAGCCATCCTTGTTACATCCATGTTCTTTATGCATTATGATTACTTGGTATGATAACTATTCTGTCTGTATCTTGTGTCATACTGTAACATATCAGTTACTTTGGCTCAAATCCTAACCCACTTTCCAGCACTAGCATAACTGTGCCAATGGGACGTGTGCTACATCCTACAGTTGGGGGACACTCATGGAGGTCTCCTCAAAGTAAGGGAATGTTTGTTGCCTTACCTAGGAGCTGTATTGCCCTTATGTGGGTGCTGGAAAGTGGGTTAGGAGTGCACCCTTCAACTACCAGTGTTATACTGATATAGGATATATCCGCATTATTAATAATAATGAAACATTTATACACACAAAGGCCTGCCCTTTTTTTGAGAAAATGAAAGCCCAGGAGCCAATCTTCAAAATTCACATACATCCTAATATTCACTGTAGAGGACAGTCTCAATCAACTCACCACAAAGATGACACTCCCCACCAATAAAGAAGAGTATATTGCCCTCACAAACTGCAACAGAAATGATCCTCAGTATCATTTTAAGCTACCAGAGAAAGGGACTTTGTCTATCCACAGAGTGCTGGTACAAACCATAGTCCAGTTAGAGGCTGTTAGTCTCTAATTTTCAAATGAAATGTTTGAAATTTACAAATATAAATTTTTGGAATGTAACAAAATCTATCAGCAAATTAAAACATGAGAAAATGACCCTTTCATTGCTGGATACTTCAGCTCTATGAATTGGTAGGCAAAGAGAAAGTGTTTCAATTGCACAATGTAAATTAATGATGTGCGGGGACATAAAACCCTAATTTAAGTTATAGCAAATGTGACACTGACTAGTGAGGCAACAGGTTTTCAACAGATTTTCCAAATACAACACGATGCTTCAGATTTGCTGTGTTTGCCTTGGAAATCAAAAGTGATTACTACTTGTAATTTTCATAATTTCCAAAGGATTTTTTGTCAGCATACCTCTTGTGCTCTCTTTGCCAGTTCTCTCTGAATTTTTCTTTTCTCAATCATGTCTTGTTCAATTCTTCGCTGTCTTTCCTCTTCCATTCTTTTTCTTTCTTCTTCTTGTCTCTGTTTTTCCATTTCTGCAAATTTTCCTTTGACAGTTCCTATGAAAAGCAAAAAATGAATGGTTCAATTTAATCTTTTCCCTAGGAACACCTGTATTGTACCCTCTTTTGAGGTCAGAGAATTAATAATCTATTTTTATTCTGATTTTGCCAATCATTACTAAAGATTGCCAACATGTTTAAAAATAATAAAACTCATTAATACCATTAAAACAAAACTCAACAGACTGTATAACAACAAAGTTCAAAAAGTCATCAGCCAGCATTAAAACCTTTTCTGAACTATCAAGATTTAACCAATCACTAAAGTGCCACCAAGAGGGAAGTAGCCAGGCTCACAGTAGAAGTATATTTCAGTGGAAGTATATTCCAGAACATGGGCACCACCATAAAGAAGGCATGATCCCATGCCCTGTAGGTCTCACCTATGTAAAGCAGGAAAAAAGCAACACCACCTGTCCTGTGCTGTTCAAAGACAGGAGATGCCCCTGAAGATATACAAACCACAAGGATCCATGCAAACATTAATCCATGCAAACATTCAATAGATTGTATATAGACTGGTGATAGGGGCTGCTGCCATGATCTCAGCCCCCCCCCCCCCATTCACAAACTCTGTGTATGTCATTTGGCTATAGAGCTTACACTCTGTTTGTTATTGGCTCTCTGAATGGAACTCATAAATATGTAGACAGCTAGGGCAGTTGGGCTGCAATAGAACCGGTATGTCCCCTGTGCATCCAGGTGCATGAAGCATTCTGCACTAGCTTCAGCTTCTGAACTACCTTCAGTACCAGAATGTTTTCTGGTAGTCACTGTGTAAGATTTCTATCACAGAAAATCAAATGTCTGAGGTAATGTGGGCTTAACTCAAGCCTGCCCAGCCAGAAGACAAACTGAAGCAGTTGCCTCAGAAAGTGGATTTGGAGAGGCACCCTCCACTGTCTACTTGCATATTTCCTCCATTGCTTCTCCTCTGCCTCCCTGGATTAAAAAAGAAAGAGGGGAATGCAGTGGAACAGGAAGAGAGGAGAGTGTTTGGCTAGAGTGAATCCAGGAGCAGGAGAAGGAACAACCACAGTGGCTGGTGTGCTTCCAATTACGGTCCCCATCTGATATCTGATGGCCCAGAGGTCTGGACCATGCCTGTTATAACCCTTGAGTTCTTACCTGTCAGTTTTGGAACATATGCTTTCTCTACTTTAGAAGCCTTTTCTTCTTCATTATCGGAAGCAAGTAATTCTTTCGTCTGAATAACAAAACAGAAGTATTAATGTTGACAATCACAATAGAACATAAAAATAGTGATTCTGTACAAGAGAAAATAACTATATGCCAATAACAAAGTATACTTTGATAAAGTGTAAAATCCATGTACACTAACTTTAAAAGCTTAAAAAGGAAATAAAAGAAATAAAAACAAGGATTTGCAAAAGAAATGACCTCCTGCTTTCGCCTGTTCCATTCTCTCTCTCTAACATATTGTTCTTTTCTTCTTTGCTTCTCATCTCTAGATCGCCTTTCATTTCTTTCTTCCCTTGCTTTCTGCATGGCTTCAAATTTATCTTTTACATCACCCTTTCGAAGTTTGGGCACATAGGACTTTTGGACAGGTTTAGACGAAGAAAGCAGAATCTTTGTGAAGAGGTAGAGAAGGCAAAGGGAAAGATGGTAGAAGCAGATAAAGAGAAGATCATTAGATAGATAGAATATGAGATTTATAGAGGCAGACAGTAGCTTTACAATATTTTTACAGTAAGGAGAAAGTTGGAATCAGTACTCCTCCTTTAAATCTCATACATACCTCTGCCTTCTGTGCAACGTCGTTCATGGCTATTTTCTGAGAGCCAGCACCAGGTGTGTGCAAAATGTATGTTTTCAGGTTTTACCTTTACAAAAAAAGAATGATTGTCACTCAAGTAGTATATTTTAGTCAACCATTTAGTAGCATGTACTTGAGTTTGCATGTATCACAGATGGGGGCAGGAACATGGTCTTCTTTGAAAGCATCACTTACTAGACAACCATAAGCCATGTTACCAGTAAGTGTAAGGCAGAAGTTGGACAATCCTTTTGATATACATTCTTATTTCTATTATGAATGTCCAACAATTCACAGTATCTGTAATATCCAACACTACTGCAGAATGTAGTAGTACCTGACTCCTGAATTCAAGCATGGGAAGATATGTTTTTCCAAGTTTGATAATAAAGCTAAGAAATGCAATGTTTCCAAATGTGAATAGTAAACCATTTATTTATAAAATATAGCTATGATTACAAGTAATACGTAGGAGTGCGTTTTTTGGTGATATTTTTTTCCAAAATTTCTTAAAATAGCAAATTTTGGTGTTATGTGTTTAACAACAAGGGCACATTTTAATAAATTATAAATAGAAATTATAATTGCTTTAAAACTGCTTCTTTCTGCTGCTTTTAGCCATGCATGACTGATATTGCTGTTACATATGTTCTCTATAGTTGATCATATTACTTGTTTCTTTTTTCAGTGATTTCAATAGGACTTTTTATTGTACGTTAGATGAATAGAGGAATAGAGGAAGGTGGAAATTGTTTTATTTTTTCGCGGATTTCAGTGTTTTCCAAAGTTAGAAGTGCTGAAAGCAGTGTTGTGTTTTTATTCAAAATTTACATTACAGGTCCAACCTTGTTACACACAGATTTTTTATACACGAATTTGACTCAACACGAATGGCCACTGCAAATGAAAAGGAATGTGCTGATCCCTGGAGAAGGGGAAAAATGCATCCCTTTAAAATCAGTTTAAATAACTGAACAGTCCTTTAACAAGAGCCTCCTTAATGAGAAAGAGAGAGATAGAGGGCAACTGGCTGACAATCTGTCAGTCCTCCTCTATCCAGGCGACCCCTCCCTTCCCCCTGAGCAAGGCTGTTTTTAAATCACCGGAGCAAGGAAATTTGTTTTTTAAACGGATTTGCTTTAGTGCGTTTTTTTGCCATCCACATGAATTCAGGGAATGGAACCCATGCGAATAATGAGACTCAACCTGTATAAGTATTATAATCACTTTAAAAGTACACTAGGTAGGTGATATAGATGATATAGTGTCAGCACATGCAGCCACAGTATTTCTAACTGAAAAAGTAATATATTTTAATTCCTGGGAAATATCTTAAACACCAAAATGCAGTGTTTTATGTGTTTTTAACAAAAAAGGCTGTTTTTAAATCACTGGAGCAAAGAAACTTTGTTTTTTAAATTGATTTGCTATAGTGCGTTTTTTGTCATCCACGTGAGTTCTTGGAATGGAACCCTCGCGAATAATGACTCAACCTGTATATATAAGTTCAGTAAAAGAAAATGTTAACTGTCTGTGCTTCTTCTCTGACCATTATTATTAGTTGGCAACCTTCAGTCTCAAAAGACTATGGTATCGCGCTCTGAAAGGTGGTTCTGGAACAGCGTCTAGTGTGGCTGAAAAGGCCGATTCGGAAGTGACAATCCCTTCCACACTGGGAGCAAGTGCAGTCTGTCCCTGGCCTGTCTCCCTGGCTATGGGCCTTCCTTCTTTGTCTCTTAGCCTCAGACTGTTGGCAAAGTGTCTCTTCAAACTGGGAAAGGCCATGTTGCACAGCCTGCCTCCAAGCGGGCCGCTCAGAGGCCAGGGTTTCCCACTTGTTGAGGTCCACTCCTAAGGCCTTCAGATCCCTCTTGCAGATGTCCTTGTATCGCAGCTGTGGTCTACCTGTAGGGCGCTTTCCTTGCACGAGTTCTCCATAGAGGAGATCCTTTGGGATCCGGCCATCATCCATTCTCACGACATGACCGAGCCAACGCAGGCGTCTCTGTTTCAGTAGTGCATACATGCTAGGGATTCCAGCACGTTCCAGGACTGTGTTGTTTGGAACTTTGTCCTGCCAGGTGATGCCGAGAATTGTGCCTGCCAGGTGATGCCATTATTATTATTCATTTCATATCATGACTATTACTGAAAATAATTTTGTCATGGGGAGTGCCAAAAATGTATGGGCCCAGATGTGCTAGAGGGAGTTTCTAAATTTTTACTTTTAGTGATTTCTAAGCCTTCTTAATGTAATTTGTCAAAATATTGATATTTTATGTTGAACTGTAAATGTATTATTAGTAATTTAGTATCTTAACTCTGTTTTTGATAAACGGGATTAGGGCTGTTTATGTCTGCTTTTATGATTTCTTTATCTATGCCTAATAAAGGTTTATTCATTCATTCATGTATGAGCCCCTGGTGCCAAATGTCCTTCATACACCACTGGCCACAGCTCACAGTTTGGGAACCACCGGGCTAGACAAATGGCGTGAACCTTCCACATTCTGACAATGGAAATTACTCTTCTGGCTTTGAAGAGTAAAGCCTTGACTTGTGTGACTTGTGTGCTTTCATATGTATTATATACAGAAATAACGGAAAAAGAACACTGGCTTATCTCTAATTGCCATCCTTCTGTGGCACGTGTCATGCAAGTTCTACCATGCATTTCTGTACCTGTTGAATGATCTTGATCTCTTTCTATGAATAATGACTCCAACCACCCTAATGGAAAAGTCAGAGGCTAGTTTTGATGTTAAGAACTGTTAACTCAACAGCCTGCAAATGAGCCTCACCAATGAGTGAGTCTTTTTGGTTTTTTGTTTTGGTCTTTTTACTACTGAGAGGCACTAGAACCATATAGAGGTGAAGCAGCACAGTTCCTCTGTTCACCTGGCAGCAGCAGCAGCAGCCCCTTCTCAGTCCAAGTCAAAGCATGCTTTAAACAAGTTAAGAGTTAGCTTCTGCTTCCTTCCACTGATTTCCAAACAACCTTGGGGGGCTTAAGCAAACACATCCCCTGTAATGTGAATAAACTCTGATTATATTGTCTGTGTTCTGCTATGCCTTTCTCAAAGCCTCTCTTCAAAGGACAGATTATTCTTTTGCACAAAAATAAGGGAACCAGAAGGGACAGGCAGTTAGGCAGGCACTCCCTTAATTGGGCTATTCTGGATGCTATCAGTACTATACTGTCAGCCCAGCCCTATGTACCAAACTAGTTTTTCATGGGGAAACTGCCAACCCTGGAGGCAGTTTTCATATACAATTCGCTGTCAACAACAATGCTGATATAAAATTGGAGTGGTAATTTCACCGCCAACTGAATACTATTGTATATTTTGAGGCAACCCATAAACAAGTCAAGAAGAAGTATTAATGAGATGAAGCAATATTATAATGAGTACCATAGTACCTACCTGTAAACTGAAAAGTGCCAAGAGTTAAAGCTTCAGAATTGCCACATATGAACCATTGACATTTTAGAACACTATTTATGTACATTAAATTCCTGCCACTATACCAGGCTGGTGTAGTGGTTTGCGAGTTAGACCTGGAAGATTTAGGTTCAAATCCCTGCTCAACCATGAGGCTTCCTGGATGACCTCGGGCCAGTCACTTTCTCAGCTTCACCTACCTCACAGGGTACCTCACAGGGGACAAAAGAAAAAGGAGGAACTATGTACACCACCCCTGAGTTCCTTGGAGGAAGGACGGTATAAAAATGTGAAAAATAAACCTTGGTTCCTTATCTGGATTGCTTTTAAATGGGGAGAATTCTGAAAATGTATCTGCTGTTTTCATATTTAACAATAGACTTTTTTTTAAAAAGGAAAAAAGTCTCATTTGAATGAGTATACGTTTTGAGATAACTCATGACTGTTTTCTTAGGTTGCTTCATGCGCTAAATTGTGTAGGAAAATTCTTTACCACCTAAAGAAAAGTTAATAGAAAACCTGGCCATACTTGTAGTGTGCTGGCAGTCAACAGCATGATGATAGCTGTTATTTTTCCAGCAGCTGGGAATGATCAGGGGAATGACTGCATTTACTCAAACTTTTCTCTCTGCAGCCATGAATCCATGATCATGTGGTGTAATCTGAGTGCACCATCCTTCAGTGTCAGAGAGAGAAAATGTATTGGCCATTAATAATCCAGTTTGTTTATTAGTTATCTACACAATACATGGGAGATGAGTAGAAGCATTACACTGGATTTTCTGGCTGCCAAAAAGATTTATGGCTTTGCAAAGAGCAGATGAAAAGTCACTGCAGCACAGAACGGTAATATAATGATTCTTTACTTTCTTTCTGCCAGCTGTTTCACAAAAGCTGTTCAGCAACTAAACGACCTGTTCTAATACTGGCTCCTCCAGCCTAAGGTTCATGAATGTAGATTTTATACTATGAAAGAACAACAGGCATCACTTTCTCATCTACACATGTATGCTAATATAATACCTGCACATAAAAACTACATCTAGGCTACAGTGATACAACTAGTGCTGTAGTGTGAAAGGTGTTGGATGCATGCATACATATTGGCGGTACTAATGTCATTGACTATAGTGGATTAGGTTTTGCTAGTTGTTTCAGTTCCAAAACAACAGTGGGTTTTCAATCATTTGTAAAATTAACCAAAACATGAAATATCTTTATTCTTCATGCATGCACTTGCTTATGCAGAGTATATAACTAAGGGCACAATCCAAACCTGCCCTGGAACAGGCAGGCCAGTGGGCCTGCGCTGCATCCAAGGCAGGATTGGGGATGAAAGTCACAGCAGCCCCAATGGGGCTACTTGGATCTGCGCCACCTCAAGACATAGCGCAAATCCAAGCAGCCTGCGAGTGCCCCAGGTTGCCTGCGGCTAAGATCTGGCATAACCTCTGGATCCTGGCCCTGCCTCCCACTCCCCACCCAGCCCCAAGAACACCTCCTCCCCGTGTCCCTTCCAGACCCCTGCGTTTGCCAAGCTTGGCCAATGCAACCTACCTGCCTCCCGGGGCCCACGTCAGCGTGGGGAGGCTGGCGCATGTTCATGCGCCAGCCTAATCCCACTTAGTTCATCACAAAAGTGCTTTATGGCACTTTAGTGACAGCATTGGGCCAGCGCAAGGGACCCAATAAAATCAGGCCCTAAAATTTGGATCAGGCCCTAAATAAAATTAAGAGGTGACACAAAGCTGCTTATCTAGTACATATTTTTTTAACAAATTTTGATGTTAGGACTCTAATAGTTGCCAAAGGTTTGCTTTTGGATGACAAAATGATAAAGAATAGCCTACCTTCCTAGAGTTTTTATAATTTAAAACCCTCTTTGAGGGTCAGCTCCAATTTACAGATCTCAGAGAAATTGGGGGTGGGAAGACGTGGGATACTCAACTATGTATACAAGGGTAGCATCAGGAGTTAGCCAGGCCAAGCTTTGATGGCCCATGCCTATCAAAGGGCTCACCAGTCCAGACTGAACTCTCCATACTGGTGGTAGTGGTAGACACCAGTATTCAGAAGATGCATGTATACAACTGTCAGTAAAGTATTTCTTATGAAACCTTAACTAATCCTCCACTCCTGTGTACATTTATTGATCGCAACTAGACCAGGTGGTGGGATATCTTACCATAGGAAGGGGGCCCTCAGCCAGTGGCATAGCTAAGAGGGTACAGAGGGTAGCAGTTGCACTGGGCATCAAGCTTTAGGGGTGCAACAAGCTGAACTTGACACTAGTGACCAAAATTGTGAAAATCTTGGTATGTATGAATAACTGTATATGGTTATATGGCTCCCATTGAGAATGGGTGGCTTAAACTGAGGTGGCTGGCTATACATAGCTGTATCAGGTCTTGTCTGATCTCAGAAGCTAAGCAGGGTCAGGCCTGGTTAGTACTTGGATGGGAGACTGCCTGGGAATACCAGGTGCTATAGGCTTATACCATAGTCTTTCAAGACTGAAGGTTGCCAACCAAACTGAGGTGGTGTCCACTCCAGATTATCCCCATAGAAGACTATGAGACTGTCTCCAGTATATCACCAGGGGGTTAAGACCTGCCTCTTTCAATAACTTTTACTGAATTTGCTTAATTTGTTGTCTCTCCATATGATTCTGTTTTAGTTGCTGCTGTTATCCTATTGTACTTTGGTATTGTTTGTGTTTTTAATGGATTCTGTAAACTCTCTCTCAAAGTAAGGAAAGGTAGGGTAGAAAGGTATAATAGTATATTGTATCAGTGACATAGCTAAGGGGGTGCAGGGGGTAGCAGTCGCACCGGGCAACAAGCTTTAGGAGGGCAACAAGCTAAGCTTGACACTAGTGGCCAAAATTGTGAAAAATCTTGGTATGTACGAATAATTCCATCACGTTATATATCATTGGAAAGGTAATTTAATGCAGAATGCAACAAAACAAACCACATTAGCATATCTGTATTCTATCAAAAATTATGGCCAATTAACCAGAAAATGAAAACACAACTCCCTTAAGGAACAAAAAGTGGATTTCTTTAACTCAAAACTGCCTTATGAGACTCATTGTTCTGAGAGCCAATGAGATGTTATTATGACTACAGCATGGAACTAATAAGGTGTTAAAATGAGTCAGCTCTCATTTCCATGTATCATAATACAGTTACCCATGCTAATTGGGTAAAGATGCAATTCTTCAAGTGGTGCCCCTCTTATATTTAGCAGGGAGAGAATAACTGTCCCTGTTCACCCCAGCACAGTGTCTCAAACCAATCAGGGCTACACTTTTTATTTATTTACTTAATTAAATTTGATTTTGTCTTGGAAAGGCTACAAATCTTCTTTGACCCCAGGTAGCAGACAGATGCCTTTGCTATGCCACTGGATGGGGAGAGGCAGCAGAGCAAGTGGGTGGTGAGCTGCTGTGGGGAGGAGGCGGGTTTCCCCCAATTTGCACTTTTTAAAAAGCCCAGGCGTGGTGTCACGTCCAGTTGTGACATCACTTCCGAGGCATCATTCTGAGCTTCGCACCGGGCTACATGATCATTAGCTATGCCACAGCCCTCAGCACTCTAATCCCATAGGTTTATGTATTGGATCATCAACACAAGATGGAAGAAATCATATAGTCAACCAATTAAGGTGAAGCCCGCTTAGGCAATGCACCTTGCAGACACAGGAATTGATAACAGAAAGAATCATCGTGCAAAAGAAAATGCAGAAGCATTCTTGCATCAACGCAAGTAAGAACAAGCACTTTTGGCAAGTGGTACTATCTGAACACCTGGCAGTTTGTACAAATGTGACAAGACCTGCACAGCAAGCTTGTAAAAAAGCAGGAATATTTCCATAATTAGGAACCCTACCCTTTCTTCAAGTTTCTCTACCCCTCCTTAAAAGTTAACCTTGGCTGCAATGTTATGCACACTTTTCTGGGAGTCAGCCCCACTGAATTCAGTGAGACTTACTTTTCATACATAGGATTGTACTGTTCTTAACCTGGATTAAAGTTTGGCCAGTTAGTGCTTTTTGCTTTTTAATTCAATTTTTTAATGCTGGACAAGCCATTCTACTATCGAGCCTTCAAGTTGCAGTATGTGGATGCTACAGGCAGTCTTCTACCTGCCTAATATGTTGCTTTCTTGTTAAACAAACAGCTTTGAAAATAATTTTTGTTGTTCAGTGTCATAAAGTGACATATCTTTTATATTCAGCAAGATACATTAAGGAAAGAAAATGCAATTTCATTGACAATGCCACCTTTACTTCCTATTTAAATTAGATGTTTTGCCAAAATCCAGACATTTACTATTATACCATTTTGATCTGGCTGGAAGATCAAATGATTTGGAAGTTTAAGAAATTATGGTATTACTTTTATGCAATGCATGTCAGTTTCAATTTTAATGTTAAATAAAAAAGTAAGAATTGTATACAGTAAAGTATTTCTGCATTACATTTTCTTATATGTTTATGAAAAGATATGAAAAGATAAACCAGTAATTCACAACCAATAAATAATTAATTTGCTAAAGCACAGTTACTTCTGGTAGAGAAGTGGCAAAGAAATGTTATAACAATTAAATAAAAATAAATTGATTGTACTCATTAAAACGTTGTGATGGAGGTACTTGAAATGGGATGCAGCGCAACATCTGACTCCACTGAAAATATGCTCAAATGAAACACAGTAGTTCACTACAGCAAAAAGTGTCACAAATGATTGAAAATATCCATCATTTGATATTATCAAGCATGTAGAACAAAGTGTAGCAATAAATATTTCAAAATGATTGATTTTCATTTTAAAATAGCAAAGAGTTACAGTTTCATTCCTCAGAACAATGTCTCACTCCTCTTTGTTGAGGTTCATGAATCCCAATCTTTGTCCAGACCAGGATTTTTCACTGCTTGTTGGTTTTTTCTGCAGGTATAACTTTTTCAAGTTCCACCTTTTGTATGTAAATTCTGCAAAGATAACACTGCCATGAAGATGGTAGGCGTGACACAATCAGGGGGCTTCAGCCACAATTGAGGCTTTGCTTTTCACATGCCTTTCCGTAATGCTGGGTCAATTAGGGCACTGCCTAATTTGCTCACCATGGCATGTGCCACCAGTGGTACTACCACAAATGGTTGAAAAGAACTGTTCAAGACCTTGGGGTCAGAGAACATTAGGGTATCTTAACCATAGTTGAATTGTGCTCCAGAGCAGCACTTCCAAAATGTACCTCAAGTACTGGACAATCCCTGCCTCATCCCCATCACCAGGAGGAACACTGTAGCTTTTCATTATATGCTTCTCAGATACTTAGAACACTTCTGAAGGATAGCATGACTATGGAAATTAGCCCAAATCCTCTCTTCGGTTTGAGAGAGCAAGAATGAGAACCGTGATTCATTAGGTGAATAAGGCCATAAAGTACACTACATATTTTTCCCTGTTCCAGGAAGACTGATCTGTACTCAGAAATTCCACTTGCTTAAATGGATAAAATAACAGCCCAAAACTAAAAGGACCTTATGCTGCCGGAACTAGATTCTAGCAGCATAAGGTCTTTTACAGCTGTCTTGAAATCCAACACAACATACAGTGTGGTCTGGCCACTGCTGAAGTGGCGAGTGGCCACGTCCATGTGCCAGTGGTCCATCCATGTCCCCTGACACTGGTAAGTCAATGCATAGGGGCAGAGAGAAGTAAGGTGTGCAGAATGAGGTAGAAAGGGGAGGAACCGGAAGGAGACCAGGCAGGGACGAGGATGGATCAAGGCTGGAAAGGGGGGTTTTGGTGATGGCAGCACCATTGATATCCTATCCCCTTACCTG
Source organism: Tiliqua scincoides (assembly GCF_035046505.1). Classification (NCBI taxonomy): domain Eukaryota; kingdom Metazoa; phylum Chordata; class Lepidosauria; order Squamata; family Scincidae; genus Tiliqua; species Tiliqua scincoides. Next base: position 143,706,483 of record NC_089824.1, read on the forward strand.
GCCCCAATTCACGTTCATGGGTTCATGCAGACCCATGAGCTGGCACAGAACCAAGCAAAACCAACAGGACAGTGACAGCTTACACCAGGGCAAGGGAACAAATTTTCCCTTACCTTGAGGAGGGCTTCACGGCTCAAAAAAACCCCTGCAGGATGCAGTGCAGGCAGTTAGGTAGGATTGGACGTCCATCAATTTGGTGTTTGCTGTGGAATCTCTACTAAAATGAGAAGAAGGTACAGTGTTGGGGGTACCATAACCACCACCTAAGGGGGAAGCCCTTAGGAAAGACAATCCTGAATAAGGGGTCTTGAGAAACTATGGCTGTGGTCCACATCCGGACCACCAACACATTCTTACCAGCCCAATGGCTTTATAACTATGTGCAGGGCCCACTCACCTCCCCACTTTCCTCTTTTCCTCTCCACCCCTGTCCACCACCATGCACCTTCTTCCTCCAGCTGGATGAAGTGACTGCTAGGCTGGGTTGCTGTCACTGTGAGTGAAAGACATCACCAGCACTGCAAATACTGTACAGGTCCAACCTTGTTATACACAAATTTGACTCAACACGAATGGACACTGCAAATGAGAAGGAAGGTGCTGATCCCTGGAGAAGGAGAAATATGCATCCCTTTAAAGTCACAGTTTAAAAAAAAAAAAAAAACCCGCTTTTCTTACTGTTGTAGAGAAACAGTCATGCAAGTGATCATGACATTTTTAGCTGAGTCAGGCAAAAGCAGGGGTTTTAATTTCTGACTCCCTCTCTATAAAAGTAAGAAAAGGTGTTTTAAACCACAATTGTAAAAGGATGCACTTTTTAATTTTTTTAAACTGCTTTTATTTAACACATATGATATTAGCAGGGAGTTCCAGAATCAAATCACTGTGGATGTCGAGGCACAACCTTATTCCATTAGGAGCAGTGGGTCTTATGCCGCAATCCTAACCAACTTTCCAGCACTGACATAAGGGCAATGCAATTCCGAGGTAAGGGAACAAACATTGCTTTACCTTGAGGAGGCTTCCATGACTGCCCCCCCAGCTGCAGGATGCAGCACATACCCCACTGGCACAGCTATGTCAGTGCTGGAAAGTTGGTTAGGATTGCACACTTAGAAAAATCTATTTTTCCACTTTTTTATCCACTAGGGGTTCCAGAACGGAACCCCAGTGGATAACAAGGCATGACCCGTATTTTTTTTCCCCTGTTGTGTACCTTCTTAGAGTAATGCTCTGGCTCTCCGCAAGAGCAAAACTGCGGGCCCAATCCTATCCACGTTTCCAGCACTGATGCAACCATGCCAATGGAATGTGTGCTACACCTTGCAGTGGGGAGGCAGTCATGGAAACTTCCTTAAAGTAAGGGAAGCTGCAGTGCGGCTGCATCAGTGCTTGAAAGTTGGATAGGACTGGGCCCTTAGTGGTGTGGCCCTGGCATTTGAAAGTGTGCAAACCCTAGCCTAGGCAATGGCCTAGACCAGGGGTGTCCAAACCATTTGGCAGGAGGACCACATCATCTCTCTGACACTGTGTTGGGGGCTGGGAAAAAAAGAATTAATTTACATTTAAAATTTGAATAAATTTACATGAATGAATATATTAGAGATGGAGCTTATGGGAACGAATGAAGGTCTAGTGATAGCTCAAGGTTTATAAAAGACCTTGCGCAAAGCAAGGCCTGCCTTTGCTCCTGCTGCTTCACAGACATGAAACAGCATGCAATGGAGAGAGACCTGAGCCCACAGCTTGTGCAAGAGGTCAAACAGTCGGCCTTCATGCTGAGAGAAGTTGCGTCAGGCCAGTGCGGGCTCCACAAGTCTCCCAAGGGCCAGGGGGTCATTGGAAACTGGGAGATCCCTGCGGCCTGGATTGGAGGGCTCCAAATGGCCCCCGGGCTGGGGTTTGGGCACCCCTGGCCTAGACGAAGCTGTTTGACCACAGGCAAATGGATTCTCAGATTGACTCTTGCTGCATTTCAGCTAAGGTCGTTTGAAAGATATTTCAAGGGCAACAGGTGAGCACTCTTGCTGACACAATCACTCGTGCTGTAGGAGAGCTCCTGGTGCTCTGCTCGTCACCGGGGACCTCAACTACACTCCTGTCTATTTAAAAAATGGTTATGCAGTCTTACAGTAGGCTTTACAAAGCTTACATAGAGTTATACTCTTCCTTACTGAGAAGCACACACACAAAAGGGTTTAGGTCATGGTGGTGGTCCAATCACTACATTTCTAGTTGTTTAAAATAAAAAAGGAATCCTATTCCTTAAGAGACAGTTCTGGAAAAAGCTGGCAATTTGCCTCTCATATAAACACTTACAGGATGGAAATAGGAGGGGGGAAGCACATTATTCCAAGTCTACTTCTTTAATTTTGTTAACTAGATGCCTTTTTCCACATCCATATGTGGAAACCATCACACTCCTACCCTCCCCATTTTTCCACTACCATCTGCAAATAGTGACGTTGCACTATTTTATGATTAAGAGGAGTCTATACAAAAGACAAAATGTTAATCAACTACCACCAGCAAACCACAAAGTAGAATGATGAAACTACACTAAAGAAATGGCATAAGGAAATAAGAATGACATTGATACAAATATAACATTTTCATTTCCAGATGTTTTGCCTAATAAATGAAAAAATAAAGGTGCCAAATTAAGCAGTTTAATTTCTGTCATGATTCACAGACAGTAATTTTGCTTACACCTACCACTACCAAGTACAGAGGGTGATTTCTCAGAATGCCAGAAGTTGGGAACAATATATCCGAGATGCCACAGAACAAGGTACTTTTCAAATTAATTCCACTTATGCTTCACGTTATAAGTTGCTTAGGAACACTATTGTGACTCAAGTAAATAAAATGATCCTAGGCCAAAACTAAAATAGTTGCAGGCTTGTAGAACAGGATTACCATAGCCCAGTACAATTTTTGATTATTTTCTTTTGACTATATCACAAACTAATTTTTTAATTAATAATCCACTCAATTTCAAAAAGCAAATTGCATGTTGTTGCACGAGACAGGTAGTAATTTCTGTTTAGCAGAAACAAGACTAACTTTGAACTCACAATACAATTTTCACAGCTCTTTGGATCCTAGCCCTAGGGCCAAACCACTTGTTACATTGAGAGAGATATGACTGATCTCCCAGCTATTTTTTTCTACTAAATGCAGCCACTGAGGAAGAAGGCTTCTAATCTGATTGTTAAAGCAGCCTGAGTACTAGGAAAGTTTAACCCTTTCCCCAATTTATTTCAGTAATCCTTACAACCCTGCAACCTATAACGCAGATGCGGCTGAGACATAGTGGCTTGACTCAAGTGACTTGCCTAATTAGTACAATGTAAAAGTGAGATTTGTATTGGGATGTCCCAGTTCACAGAACAGTTTCTTAGCTACTTTGTGTCACCAGTGTTCAAAATGGCATATACAGTACATTGAAGGCTCTGCAAAAAAATGGGCCAAGTTGGACTGGAAGTATTCACATATATATCCTGAACAGTTTTGAATAAGTTAACTGTCCACCAGAAAAGTATCACAGCTAAAACTTTCTGCTAAGTAAAGCATACTTGCTAAACAGGCAGCCCAACCCTAAGCTGCACTAGCACAGCCAGTGACCTAGTGGTCTGTGCTGTATCCAAAGCAGTTTAGAAGCTGGCTGGAGGTCCTCTCGGGTTAAGAACATAAGAACATAAGAACAGCCCCACTGGATCAGGCCATAGGCCCATCTAGCCCAGCTTCCTGTATCTCACAGCGGCCCACCAAATGCCCCAGGGAGCACACCAAATAACAAGAGACCTCATCTTGGTGCCCTCCCTTGCATCTGGCATTCTGACATAACCCATTTCTAAAATCAGGAGGTTGCGCATACACATCATGGCTTGTATGGATTTTTCCTCCAGAAACTTGTCCAATCCCCTTTTAAAGGCATCTAGGCTAGACGCCAGCACCACATCCTGTGGCAAGGAGTTCCACAGACCGACCACACGCTGAGTAAAGAAGTATTTTCTTTTGTCTGTCCTAACCCGCCCAACACTCAATTTTAGTGGATGTCCCCTGGTTCTGGTATTATGTGAGAGTGTAAAGAGCATCTCCCTATCCACTCTGTCCATCCCCTGCATAATTTTGTATGTCTCAATCATGTCCCCCCTCAGGCATCTCTTTTCTAGGCTGAAGAGGTCCAAACGCCTTAGCCTTTCCTTATAAGGAAGGTGCCCCAGCCCCGTAATCATCTTAGTCGCTCTCTTTTGCACCTTTTCCATTTCCACTATGTCTTTTTTGAGATGCGGCGACCAGAACTGGATACAATACTCCAGATGTTGCCTTACCATAGATTTGTACAACAGCATTATAATACTAGCCATTTTGTTCTCAATACCCTTCCTAATGATCCCAAGCATAGAATTGGCCTTCTTCACTGCCGCCGCACATTGGGTCGACACTTTCATCGACCTGCCCACCATCACCCCAAGATCTCTCTCCTGATCTGTTACAGACAGCTCAGAACCCATCAGCCTATATCTAAAGTTTTGATTTTTTGCCCCAGTGTGCATGACTTTACACTTACTGACATTGAAGCGCATCTGCCATTTTGCTGCCCATTCTGCCAGTCTGGAGAGATCCTTCTGGAGCTCCTCACAATCACTTCTGGTCTTCACCACTTGGAAAAATTTGGTGTCCTCTGCAAACTTAGCCACCTCACTGCTCAACCCTGTCTCCAGGTCATTTATGAAGAGGTTGAAAAGCACCGGTCCCAGGACAGATCCTTGGGGCACACCACTTTTCACCTCTCTCCATTGTGAAAATTGCCCATTGACACCCACTCTCTGCTTCCTGGCCTCCAACCAGTTCTCAATCCATGAGAGGACCTGTCCTCTAATTCCCTGACTGTGGAGTTTTTTCAGTAGCCTTTGGTGAGGGACCGTGTCAAACGCCTTCTGAAAGTCCAGATATATAATGTCCACGGGTTCTCCCGCATCCACATGCCTGTTGACCTTTTCAAAGAATTCTATAAGGTTCGTGAGGCAAGACTTACCCTTACAGAAGCCATGCTGACTCTCCCTCAGCAAGGCCTGTTCATCTATGTGTTTTGAGATCCTATCTTTGATGAGGCATTCCACCATCTTACCTGGTATGGATGTTAGGCTGACCGGCCTATAGTTTCCCGGGTCCCCCCTCTTTCCCTTTTTAAAGATAGGCGTGACATTTGCTATCCTCCAATCTTCTGGCACCGTGGCCATTTTGAGGGACAAGTTGCATACCTTAGTCAAGAGATCTGCAACTTCATTCTTCAATTCCTTAATAACTCTTGGATGGATGCCATCAGGGCCCCGTGACTTATTGATCTTTAATTTATCAATGAGGCCTGAAACATCTTCTCTTTTAACCTCTATCTGACTTAACTCCTCGGTTAAGGGTTAACCAGGGATATATTTCCCTTTACCATGAGCAAAGCCCCAGCCACGCCATGGGGCTTCTCAGATCTGCGCCATAATGCTGGGCGGGATGGGTGGGGGTTAAGATATGGTGTGCGCCACCGCTGGCAATCCCGCCACCTCCTGGGCCTGATCCTCCTCGCGTTCCCTTGCCCCCAAAATCCCCGCCTTCAGGACAAATTCCCACCACCCTCCCCACATTGCCTGGTGCAAACTTACCTGCGCCAGCTGGTGCTGGGATGGGATCCAGCACTGCCAGGCTGCCACAGGCCTTTGCGCCGGCCTAGTCAGCTCCTGAGTAGATGCAAACATGGTCTGTGACACTCTGAGCCAGCATGGGGATGGCTGCACTGACTCAACACCGGTTTATCAAAACATTCCACACAAAATCAATTATCCATGTTCATGTTTTAAACACAAGCATGCATAACTCACTGTATAGCTCTTACAGTGTCAACTACTGAGCAGAAGCAAGTAACTAAAAACTTGAACCTTGAGGAATATACTTGAAATCAATTATTGTCTTCATCAATGTCAGCCAACAAAGACGTGTGCATTTGGCAAGATGTGACAGAAGTCACAGCTACTTCCACAAGATAAGCAAATGACAAGAGCATGCAAGGTTTGCTGAGATGGTTTTAGAGGCTGCCCACCCACTCATCGGGTGACACTGCCACCACCACCACTACCTTGGCTCTAATTTTAGCTCAGAATCTTATTCCTAGTTGTCATCTCCTTAGCCAGTGATCAGTCCCACACCTTTGAGCAAAAGGTTCCCTTCACAGTGACCTCTGGAAACGAGAAAGAAATCTGCATAATCCAAGCTGTTCTCTCCAGGACTTAGTTAAAACTCCTCCTCGCTCCATGCCCTTGTTTGTACTGGGGAAGTTCGTTTCATTTTCATGAACATTTTACATGTGTGTGTTTTGTGTATTTGCAGTGCATATAAAAAACGGGGGCTACATGGGAGGGCTTCCTTTTGCTTATACGGCGCTATAGATCTGGACTGGTTGCAAGATGTTGCATGTGGGAGGCTGTTCTGGAATCCTTTCAAATGAGGGACATCTGGATGTATACCCTGTTCAAGATGTCACGCAAGGAACAGCTTCTTTAGTGTGGTTAGTGCCTTGAACAGACTCTCAGCCCTGTCGTATTTCCTAGCCAAACCCCCGCTCCCCGCAAGCAACAGGCTGTAATCCTAAACATCCTGAAAACAGCCACAATCTCTAGAACTTTCTTCCAAAGGTCTTAGGGCCCAATCCTGTCCAATTTTCCAGTGCTGGTGCATTTGTGCCAGTGGGGTGTGTGCTGCATCTTGTGGCAGAGGGGCAGTCACTGGGGCCTTCTCAAGGTATGGACACATGTGTTCCCTTACCATGGGGCTACACCAGAGATGGAAAGTTGGATAAGATTGGGCCCTTAGCCTGTTGCTTTTCTTCCTATGAACACCACAGAGAAGCTTTGGTGAAGCTCGCCATTAGGTGACTGGGGGGGGGGGTGTCCAGTGTCTGCCTGCCTGCCTGTCTGTCAAGACACTGAGCAGACGGCGCTGACATGCCAGCCAGGAAAAATATGGCAACAATTTTTCTCACCAGTGCCAAAAAAAGTGCATGGGGGAAGGGGAAGGATGAAGATGAGGGGCAAGCCAGGTGTCTCTCTTGGGTCACAAAGACAACTCACAGCCCAATCCTGTGCATGTCTACTCAGAAGTAGGTTCTATTAGAGTCAATAGGACTTACTCCCAGGAAAGTGTGGATAGGATTGGGCTGTCAGGCTGCAATCCTAGCCACACTTTCCTGGGAGTAGGTCTCATTGAACACAGTGGGACTTACTTCTGAGTAGACACGCATAGGATTGGGCTGTCAGGCTGCAATCCTATACAACCTTTCCTGGGAGTAAGTCTCATTGAACACAGTGGGACTTACTTTTGAGTAGACACGCATAGGATTGGGCTGTAACTCCGCATAAGAGACAGTGGGGAGGAATTCACACACACACGCACACACAAGCAGGCAGGGAACCGTCCAACAAGGACAAGCCCGGGGGCAAGCCAGGCAGAAGGCAAGAGCCAGGGCTGAGCCAACCAAGGGAGGTCCTTCCCCCCCCCACAAGGGGCACAGCCCCAGTGTGCGCCCTCGCCTCCCCGCGCGTCAAGCGCCCGCCACAAAAGGCGCCCTCCCTCCCTCTCTCCCCCCGGACTGCTCGCGGGCAGCGCGGAGTACCTGCGAGACCCTGTGCGCTCCGCTGCTCGCCTCCAGTTAATCCCAGCGGCGGGGCGGGCGTGAGAAAAGCTGGGGAGCGTCGCTGGCGCGCTGCTGCTACTGCTGCCGCTGCCGCTTCGCTGCCACTCCAGCGCCGGGCTCTGCAAGTTTCCATAAAAGTCCCGGTGCGCTCGCGCATTCCAGGCGAGCCCCAGCCTGGCTGCAGCTGTCCCCACCGACGCGCACTGGCCCCCTCCCCCCCACTCAGCGCCCTCGCAGCGCCGCAAGGGGCCCCCTCTCGGCGTTATTTTGGGCTGGAAGCGCCGCCAAGGCTATAAATACCCACGCTAGAATTCCTCCACCATGCCACACTCACAGCCCAAGCCTCGGCAGGTCTACTCAGAAGCAAGTTCCCTTGAGTTCCATGGGGCTTACTCCCAGGATAGGATTGCAGCTGGGACTGGAGAGGTGGAGGAGAGAGACAGAGAATCAGGAGGATGTGGTTGGGGCCAAGGCACCACCGAGGTGTTTCCCTGGCAATGCCAGAATGTGCCTGTCCCAGGAAGGGTGCCCCTAAGCATGTGCAGAGTGCATTTCTTTCCCCACTTGTCTTCCCGCCTGAGGGATCCAGGGTACCGGCTCTCAAGGGAGAGATGCTGATCTGGAACAGAAACCAGCCCCAGCACCACTTTTCCTAGGAGGAATCAAGCATTGGAGGAGACATGGGGCTTGGTTTGCATGGAGTGGGCCACTGTGAGATACAGGTTGCTGGACTAGATGGGCCTATGGCCTGATCCAGCAGGGCTCTTCTTAGGAAGCCCATCATCAGATCACGATGGGCCACAAGCAACCCACTTTAACTTCCATCTGAACACCAAATGTGTAATGTGAAAGCAAATTAAACCAGAGCCCCTCTACATTTTACACACACAATTGACCAGACTAGATCAACAGCAGCAACTATCGTTGGTTATACTTTGAAGTGCAAAGATACTGTTTTCAATCACAGCCTTGCTCAAACCACAACTTCAGTTAGTTCTACCAGACATTGTTATCGTTATGACTCTATTAGAAAAATACTTACAATTAAGCTTTACAATTCTGGTTTTCCCTTTTCGTTCTACAAATGTGGGCCAGCTGATGAAAGCGCTTTAGGACAGACGCCTGGCACTCTTCACTTTTGTATACTGGAAGAAGCGTTTTGAGGCTGAGGTCTTGGTGACTTTTTTTATAGCTTGAAACTCACTGAGCACAAGCAACTAATAATAGTAACTTACTGATAATTAAGGTAGCCGGAAGTCTAGTCAGGATCATGTCAATGAAACCACGAGTGTGTTCTAGGTTCTTGGCTAATGTTTAAAATGGTGAAATTACTCAACTCTGACACCAAGATTTCCACATTTGCAATGACTCTTCTGTTGAAATTAATAAATGAATATTTGAATCCCCAGGCCTGCTCCCAGACTATTATAGCAGCACCCAGGGTCGGGTTGACCTTAGGATCTGCAGGGCCCAATTGGCAACATTTTTTGCAGAGCCTCAGGTTTACAGCCAAGGTCTGTAGAATCTTAAGAGATATAAATACAATTTATGGGAGAATGGAAAACAATCAAAATGTGCACTTCAAAAGTGCATATGGATTAATAGACCAAATGCACATTTTAATATAGAATTGTAAGCCTATGGGTAAATTTGTGTTTAGCTTTTGCACATAGCTAGTAACTGGACTGGCTGTAATAAAAACCGCAGTAAGACCACCATTATTTGAAGGGAGGCCATTATCTGTGACCTTAATAACCAAACTTAATATTAACCTTTAACCCATCACTCTCCTCCATGCTTCCTCTTCCATTCTTTCCCTTCTTCCTCTTCAAGGAGAAGCAGGAGGAGCGGCAGCGGAGGCTCCCTCTGTCTCAGTCAGCCTCACGGATGGGCTGGACCAGAATGAATGTTCAACTATGGCAAGCCCAAAGACTGGGAATGCATGTAAAAATATTGTCATTCAACTATTATGGCAGCCTCCATTTTTGATTTGGATTGACTTTCTTTTTCAGCGGCCCTAACATTATTTAATCTTTTTTTGTGCTAGGTCTATTGTAGCCTTCATTTCCTTGCCTCTTCCCTTGTTTCTAACCCCAAAATTCAAAACCTGACCCTAAATCACCTTTATCTTGCTTAGGTTGCTTCCTCCTCACTCCAACACCATCCTTGTTCACTGTCTCTGAGCCCTTCTCAGATACCTATCTCCTTTTAGCCATTGCCAGAATTATGTAATGCAGACATGTAGTGGTGGAAGGTTAATGTTGGTCTAGTACGTGCTGTCATTCAAGCCTCCTCACCTTGCCACCTTGAAGTGCTTCTCCTCCCCCCCCCCATATAGATACCTAAAACATTTTATAGGTAGATGATGTAGTAGTAGATGATGGGATAAAGAAAATGAAAATTGCACTTTCATCTGGTTAGGGACCAGACCATGGATGAAAGACAAAAAATGCATGAATGCCAAAGCATAGCCTTATTTAGCTAGCAAATGAATTTTGGCCAGTGAAAAATGCAAATGTATGCAAAACCTAAATAAACATAATAAAAGAAAAATAAACCTAATAACATTGACGAGCATCATGGAAGGCTGGATGAAACTGAATGAAAGTGGAAAGTACATGAACAAAATTTGAAATGCGGTTATTATTGAAGGCAGTCGAAAGAGTAAGACAATGAAAGTCAAGGTATGCCTGTACGTAGATACTTCAGTACCCACTGATTTAATAATGCATGGGTTCCAAACCCGCTGGGGAGGGCCCACCTGGAGATGGAGGGCCCATCTCCAAACATGACCATTAGAAAAGGTATTGAGAATAAAACGGCTAATATAATAATGCCTTTGTACAAATCGATGGTAAGGCCACATCTGGAGTATTGAGTCCAGTTCTGGTCACCACATCTCAGAACGGACATAGTGAAAATGGAAAAGGTGCAAAAGAGAGCGAGTAAAATGATTACTGGGCTGGGGCACCCTCCTTATGAGGAAAGGCTACAGTGTTTGGGCCTCTTCAACCTAGAAAAGAGGCACCTGAGGGGGGACATGATTGAGACATCCAAAACTATGCACCTGAAGGATAGAGTGGATAGAGAGATGCTCTTTACCCTCTCACACAACACCAGAACCAGGTGGCATCCACTAAAATTGAGTGTTGGGAGAGTTAGGACAGACAAAAGAAAATATTTCTTTACTCAGCATGTGGTTGGTCTGTGGAACTCCTTGCCACAGAATGTGGTGATTGCATCTGACCTAGATGCCCTTAAAAGGAAATTGGACAAATTTCTGGAGGAAAAATCCATCATGGGTTACAAGCCATGTGTATGTGCAACCTCCTGATTTTAGAAATGGGCTATGTCAGAATGCCCGATGCAAGGGAGGGCAGCAGGATGCAGGTCCCTTGTTGTCTTGGGTGCTCCCTGGGGCATTTGGTGGGCTACTGTGAGATACAGGAAGCTGGACTATATGGGCCTATGGCCTGATCTAGCAGGGCTGTTCTTATGTTCTTATGACTGGAGCTGTGCTCTGGTCCCAACCTGAGGGTGTTCTGATGCCCGCATAGGCTGCATACAGATGGCATCTACCCATGGCGTCCACCCATGGTGTCTGCGGGCCTCAGAATGTTTGTTTGGGGCAAACAAAACAAAAAAACCTGCAACTTCCAGTTTTTTGTGGAAACCAGATATGAATTTATATGCCTTTAGAAGGCATTCTGAGGGCTGGGGAAGCTGGGGCTGAGGGCTTTCCTGGCCCTCAGAATGCCTTTAAAGGCATATAAACATCACTTTCTGTTTCCACAAGAAACTGGAAGTTGCAGTTCTATTAATCACAAAACAGGCATTCTGAGGCCCGCAGAGGCTGTGGGCAGATGTGTGCTGTCACCACAGGCCTCAAAACAACTTCCAGACACAACTGGTGTGCTCTGGTCATGTTCAGAAGTTTTAAGGGGCTTGAAATTCATGGATCTGAACATCCACAGGGGTTCCAGGAATGAAACCCCCATGGATACTGATGGCCGACCTGTATTCCATCATGTGGAAATGAACAGGGCAATACAGAGACCACAACTGCAGACATTATCATGGGAATTGTTATGAATATCTGTGTGTACTGGCTGTCTTCTTGCAGTTGCATAATTGCCTCTATGGAAAAACACATCAATTTGCATATACTGTATGCCATGTTTTTCAGCATTTAGGCCTGCTTCAAATCAATGGACTTGGCAAGTTAGAAGTGACTTTTGAGTACTTCAAGGTGGAAACAGCATTGTCCACTAAGCATACTTGTCTCTTGCAAATCCTACCACAGCATCCAAGTTCATAGAAGCTTCTATGGTTCTAAACAGAGCTCCCAGCTCTCTCACTTATGTCGGCAATGGACCAATGGAGGTTCTGTGAAGGTTAAATTCAGGGCTATGCTTAAGGGTTTCTAGCTCAGTGCTATTCTATGTACTGTCTCTAGCCAATCTGAGACCAGGTGTGGTATAGCTATCAGCAATGACCTGAAGCAAACCAGTAGTGTGAGCAAATGGAACCTAAATAGCACCAAAAAGGAGGAAATGCATGGATAGCAAAATATAGACCCCCTCTTTCAGCCTAACCTACCTCACAGAGTTCTTACAACAAAAGGAGGGAAGGAACTATGTACACGAACCTGAGCTCCTTGGAGAAAGGGTAGTATTAAAATGTGAAAAATAAGTACTTCTAAATGCTGAAGAACCACTGTCAGCCAGTGTAGAAAATACTGAACAGTACAAAAATAATAATATTTCAGCAAACATTTGCTAAACAATCCATTTAATGTTTCAGTAGATGAGTTGGGGGGTGTTATCTTATGAGTGTATTAATGAGTCTGCAGATATTTCTATTACTTTATATCAGTGGTCTCCAAAGCACGGCCCAAGGTGTGTCAGAATAATGACTCTGCATGTGGTGTGGCAAAGTTTTACTGTTCCGCACCACAGCCAGCGGTTTTCACACCCAGTCTTTACATAGCCATTTGCCGGCAAGCTACTTCCTCTGGGAAATCCAGGTGCAGAGCCTTCTAGGGCAATTTCCTGGGGAAGCGGCTGACTGGTTAGTGGTTGTGTGAAGATCAGGTGCAAAAACTGCTGGCTGCAGCATGGAGCGATAAAGTTTCACCACTGTAGCACCCAGAATAATTATTCTGGCATGCGAGATCTGGCCCACGAACTGGGATTTGGCAGCCCATGTTTATATTGTCATGCTTGCGTGAGACACTTTGAACTTGGTTTCAAAGAAGAAAAAACGAGTGCGAGAAAAGCTTGAATAAAATAATTGTGTCAGCCAGAGACGCAGAACCAATCCAGGTTCTGCTCCATTTGCTTTTTTAAGGTTTTTACTCAGTGGTGTCACTATGATTCATGTCACCTGATGTGGGAGGCCTGTGCGTCACCCCATGCAGTGGGCGGGGCAACAACCCAGGTGGTGGGCGTGGTGATGTACCATCACCCCGCCCCCCTGTTTTTTGGCTGTACCTTTTGATAGAACACAGATATTTCAATGTGGTTTGTTTCATTGCATTCTGCATGAAATTACACATTCATTGATATATAACATGATGGTATTATTCCTCCAAACTCTGATTTTAGTGATTTTGAAAACTTGTAGAGTCACACTTACTAGCACCGTTTTGCAGCAGTTCTCAGTCTTTTAGCACTGGGACCCACTTTTTAGAATGACAATCTGTCCAGGACCCATTGGAAGTGATGTCATGGCCAGAAGTGACATCATCAAGCAAATTAAAATAAATAGTTATAAATAATTAAATTAAAATAAAAGAAATAATTAAATAAGGGGGAGCCAGTCCTGTTCCACCAAGTGAATTTTCTCTATGTTCTGCCTGCAATAACACCCCGCAAAAAAGAATCAGTGAGATTTCCAGCCCTCCCCAGTGCCTAGTTTAAAGTTATTCTATTTCAAGCATATCAGGATAAGGACCCACCTGGCTTTACAAGTGCAAAATAGGCTTCATTTGGTAAGGGGAATGTTTTCTCTTTTTTTGGTCCTTTTTAGTGGGGGGGGGGGATGCCTCCTGGAGCATCTGTTGCACTCCAGTTCCATCAGATCGGGACCATTCTGGTGTCCTCGCATTCCCCTTCACCTGGCCCGATCACAAGCCAAGGTACATCTGCCTACCCATGAGTAAACGCAGTCATGTGGCTTCATTTTGCTCTCCATAGGGCTCAGTACACACATAGCTGGGAGGGAGGGACCTTCTTCTTGGGTGTTTTTGGGGGGCTGCATTCACTGGATAGGGACCATTCTGGTGTCATTAGATTCCTCTCAGCCTGCCCTTTCCAAAGGACTATGGCAAGTACTAACAAGTAAACACGTGATACGGCTTGTTTCGCTTTCCATAGGGCTCCATGCATTTTTTTCTTTCTGTTTTTTTGGCCATAACTTTTGAAGGAAAGAAGTGATTTCACTCTGGTTTGTTGCATTGCATTCCACTGGGAATTCCACATCCAACGGTGTATGGCATGATGGGGTTGCTCCTAAAACCGCAATTTTAGCACGTCATCCCCCCCAGTGCGCGTCACCCCCCTTGCACATCACCTGGTGCGGCCCACACCCTCTAGCGACACCACTGTTCTTACTGCAGTATGAAATGGTACAGTGCTACATCAGTGGTACACCAGTGGGGCTGCTCAGATGGTTACAGTGCAAAGAGCTATTGGCAATATCACATTCTCCACCACCCTACTGAAAAGTTCTTTCTAATCATTGTCATACAAGGACTATGCTTCTAAGCTTAGCTCTGCCTTGGCTTTCCTAGATAACTCACACAGAAGGTCCTGGCTGTTTTCCACTCAGGAAGAGGTAGCAGGTCATCTCATTAAAGCAGAAAATATCAGCTTTGATTCATTGAGTTCTGTTTTGGAGCATAGGATCATGCCATATGATAGAAGCCATGAATATCTCGTCACCTTTCAAGACTATACTGTATATACAGTACAAGCACATACCCTAGCAAACAAAAGCAGAACAAAGTTGTTTGTAAGATTTAGGTGAAATGTTTTCAGAAATATTTTGAGACCAAACTTTTTTGTTTGATGTACCTACAAACACACATGTATATCTTTAGCGACCTCATCTAAACTGAAAGCAAGATTTCTGAGGAAAAACCAAGACATTTAAATGATAAACAAACATGTATTTCAATAGGGTTGCATGAGTCTTTTTGCAATGCATTTTATCTTAAAAATATACTACATTCAAACAAGATACTATTTTAGCTTATTCACAACTAGTATAAAGTTTTAAAAGCTCTCTAAAGATGAAGGGGATTAAACCAATTTGTACTAAACTGTTGTTTACAATTTGTTGTAACAAATTGTATTGTTTTTATTTCAACTATTGTATAAGGCCTCACTAGACTGTGATTTTCCACATGGCTATCTGATGCAAAACTTCAGCAAAGATTGATTTACATAGTAGCCAAAGTACACAATTTAGCACTTAAATTTTGCAACAATGCTTATGGAGTGCCTTGCTGCCCAAAGGCTGAATTAATTAGCTTATATACACAAAATGCTATTTCAAGGCAAAGTTAAGTTAAATACATTGTCACTACAAGTGTTAGGTTATTGCACACTTCATTTAAGACAAAAAAGGGGAAATAGCTTGGCAAAAACATGGCTAGGTAGAGCTTTTGAGACTTTGTACCAAGCAATTCACACAATATAATCCTTTGATACAAACTTTTTTTACTATACCATATATCCTTGTAACAAGTTCAATCACAAATAATATCAGAGGCAAATGTACAGTATTTTCACAAATAAATTTCACAACTATTTAAAAAACTTTGGGATTTATTACATAGAGATCCAATGACAGCTAAGCTGCTCTTTCCAGATATATGCAGTAATATTCTCAGCAATTATTTCCATGTTTTTTAAACCTCCCTGAGTCCTTATTTAGCAACACTGCAGATTTTCAGGTAACTACGAGTACTTAGGAAAAAAAAGAAGCAGCAGCAATGGCATCTTTTCTTGAGAGAGAAAGGCAAAAATTGTGCTCACACTAAAACCAAAAATCAAGAACCTATTGTACTTTTGCTTCCAAAAGGCCACTGGGGGCTGCATGTCCACACCCGACTACACAGCCACTGACATGCCGCAATGAGTCAATTCCAAGGTAGGCCAGAAGAAGATCAGTGTGCCGAATTAGCAATTGCATAAGGTCTTCTGCTAGATTCTCCAGAGTTGAATATCGTACTTTTTCGAAGTCGAAAATGTCTTTCAAGAAATAAAGCACCTGATCCTAGTAAAATAAAGAGGAAAGTCAGTTACATTTGGTAATCTGCGGGTTCTGGATATTATATAGAGGAATATTTTCTAGTTTTACTCTTTGTTTTTAGTTTGCTTACAATAAGCTCTCTACAGCACTGCATACCTTGAAGAAACTGCATAACTCATTTAGAGAATTTCTGGGGCCCAAAAAGCCCCATGCCAGAACAGGGCTGATGTGTTCACAAATAGCGTAGAAGTGTGCAAAGAAGCCTTCAGGAACCTGATACAAAATTTGTGAAAAGAGAGAAAAAATAAAGGTAAACCTTTTCACCTCTGAAACTATGTCACTGTTAATCTGATGTACAACATATGCATCCCAATCCTATGCTCAGCTAGCCGCCTGCACAGTAGCGGCAGTGGACTGTTGTAAAAGCATTATAAAGTGCTTTATGACACCCAAAGAGTAAAAGATACTGAGGGAAGGGCTGCACCTTTTCTCCAGGTGCTGCATCCTGCCAACGGCCAGCAGGGCAGGTAAGTGCTGTGCTGGGTGGCAGAGGGGCAGAGGTAGGACTGAATGGAGGCAGAGAGAGGGTGTTTCAGAGCATGGGGAGGGCAGGGTTGGGGTGGTTCAGGTCCTGGAGGGGACAGGGGCAGTGGAGGAGGTGTCTGCCATGTCTTCATCCCCTTCTCAGGCCTGAAAGCCTTACACAGGGCTACTCAGTTATGCAGCAGTGATTTAGCCCCATTAAGCAGGCTGGGGCTCTATAGGGGGTAAGGGAACAAATGTACCCTGAAGAGACCTCCAGCCTGCTCAGTTCCAGTGATGGATACAGCTCCACTGCGCCAGCATTGGATAGGATTGGGCTGTAAGTGACTATTTCACAAAAAGAGCTTTCCGTTTAATTAAAGTACCTTTATATCAAATAATAGTTTGATCCTTTATCCTTTACACAGATATAAATTGGTTTATAAACCAATTTATGTTGTGGGTCGAGATATTTCTGGCTTTGTATTTTTCTCTCTTCACAGATATACAAATATTTCTAATCTCTGGACCCTTTAAAAAAATTATGAACAATTATGAATTGTTTTCTACATTGAGCATTATTTGCCGCACCAACTGAGCCAATTATTTGAGCGTTATTTGCTGCACCAACATGTGAATTAAATATAGTTTTATATATAAATATAATTCTACTGAGCAATTTTAAATGAATATATTAATAAAGGGATTTTTATTATTCTTCATAGTTGTTATTATTCTGGTTCTTCATAGTTAAACCTAGATATTGAACCAAGTCATTCAGCATCTTCTAATTGGTTGGAATCTATCACATGTAAAAATGCTGGGGAAAATGAGGCACTAATTAATTTCCTATCACATATGCCACAATCAACAGTGGAGGACGCGGTTGCTATTTCTACAAGTTGTTGTTATTAAGAATATTTATACACAGCTTTTCAACAACACGTAGTTCACGATGCAGTTTACATAGCTAGAAGAGATCAGAAAATCACAAATTAAGAAAATTAAATGTCTACTTACCTTCATTTGTTGCTTTTTTTGTTTCAGAACTGACCAGCAACTTGAAGCCACAGCCTAAATAAAAAATTTTTAAAAGTTATTTATGCACCTGACTTTTATATTTATAAATAACAACCAGAAAGTATGATCAAGTATGGTTTTCCTAATTTTTAAAACTGTGTTATTGCAAGTGTTAAAAAGTGACCCAAGCTCCCTTTTACTGCTATAGAGTCATACTACTTTAAAAAGCACTTCAGGCACAACGGGAATACATGTACAGAGTTGCCCTGATGAACTTAACACATACTTATACAAGCTGAACTACAGCTCCACGCATTGTAAGGAGTTTCTGCATCAAGATGCTGTTCTGTTGTACTCCTAGATGAAATCAGTGAAACCAGAGCAGTATCAATGCCAGCAAATTATCACAATGCTATATTTGATTATTTTGTACACATAGTTGCCTCTTTTTCTTGAATGACTGTCTACTGCTATACTGTGCTTCAGTGAACTAAGCTGGACTGCTGTATGTTGTTTGAAACATCTGAATCTAGTCACTTGTGAAAGACAGGAAGCTGGGTTCAAAGGACTGTGGTTCAGCTTCCATAGTATTGTACATAGTTTTCAGATTCCAGACTGTTTTAGTATACCAAAAGGGAATGGTTACTCCTGAACTATGAAAGCAAATAATCCAGGCAGTTTTTACATAAAGGTTAGGATCTTTGTTCTCTAAAGCTAGATGCAAACTGTATACATAGTTAGCAAATTTCTCAGTTTAACAGAGCCAAACTAAAAAGAGAAGACTCTTTGTATAGGGGGGGGGATCCAAAGGCCTGGCTGGGCCAGCACAAGTCCCTTGCACTGGCTCAGAAGTGTCGCAAAAGTGCCATAAGGCGCTTTTGTGCCATCACAGAAGGCCAGCCGGTACATGGATATGCACCAGCCTCTGGAGGCCGAATTCAGCCTACGGAGCGCCAGCACCTGGTAGGTTTGCATCGGCCTGCCTCAGCTGGTATGGGGGTCTGGGGAGGCAAGTCTGGCGCCATTCCAGGGTGGGGGCAGGGTAGGCAGTGGGTGGGTCCATGGGCAGATTGGACCTGGGTGGGTGGTGGAGCCAGGATCCAGCACTTAGGCTGGATCCTAAACACCCTCCCGGGTGACCCAGCCAAGTGCTGGGCTGCTCAGATCTACAGCACCTCTTTAGGTGGCACAGATCCAAGTAGCCCCATTCAGGCTACTGCTGCATTGCCCAGTGTAAGGGGAATAGATTTCCCTGGCCCCAGATTGCACCACAGCCAGACCCAACCTTGCTGGATACAGTGCAGACCAGCCTCTTCCAGCGCAGGATAGGATTGGGCTGTAATTTTGATTAGTGTTAATTGCCCCAGTAGTAGGCATATTACTATCCTATATTCTTGTTATCATTTGTCAGTGTCTTCTAGAATACATGGTGTTTGTATCAAGTTATATGGCAATTAATAAATACATTCTGGTTTTCATATTTTAATACCATTACAGCTGAGGTTGGAGCCAAAATCTCCAGCATATTTTTCATGCCAAAAGTTGTTTTTAAAACCAGAAGTATTTGAGAAGCAAGAAAGAGACAGTACATACTTTTGTTTTGACCACATTGTAAATTTTTTTAACTTATAAGAAAAAAATACTTTAAATAGTTTTTGACACAGCTAAGCAGTTTTGTCCTAATAAGGATTGAAATAATACAATATACAGATGGCAAACCTAAGTTTTTGTCTCCCATTGGGCATAACAGAATCTGAATGGAATGTAATGCTGCTTCAGAACTAGGAGGTACTAAGCTACTGACAAAACACCACTTACTGACTCTGTATGTGTATAAGTCTGCAATCCTAACCACACTTTCCTGAGAGTAAGCCCCACTGAACAAAATGAGACTTACTTCTGAGTAGACCTAGTTAGGATTGTGTCCCAAGTCTCTCTTTTTACATATATAAAATCAGAACAAGAACAAAATGCACACAAAAACCTGGTTGGTTGAAGCAACAATTCTAGCTCTTTCTAAAGAGCTCTTTCCTTGGTGACTTCTGGTTGACTGGAATTTCCTGAGGGGTCCTCAAATATCATTGTTTGTGAGACCCACTTAAGCCCAATTGAGGTGGGGGAGGAGATAATCCTTGCATCAGTATATCTGCTTTGCTCATCCTCTTGCTAGACTTACAGCCCAATTCTGAGCTGCCCCTTTCATCCCCTTCCCCTGGATAAGGGAAGTAGCCCCGCAATGAGGCTACTCTTCTGTGGTGGCTCTTGTGCCGGCGCAGAATCAAGGGTGTCCCGTGTTGGGCCATGTGGCCCAACATGGGGTTCAGGATCCAGTGAAGCTGAGATCTGCCAGTCCTGCACCCCAACCTGCTCCCTCTCCCTACCACACCTCCTCCCCCTGCCCCAGAACACCTTCTCCCCACCCCCACTCACCTCTCCATCACCAGGTGGTTCAGGCAAGCCTCTGGGCGGTAGAAAGTGGGACCAGCACTGGTGCTGGTCCAGCACAAGCTAGCGCTGGGCTAGCTCTGGCACTGGGCCCATGATAAGGCTCGTAAACGTGCCTAATGGCATGATTTCGACAGTGTGCACTGCCGGTGCACACAGCACTGAATGGGGCCCTGAGGCCCCAATCCTATCCTTTTCCACCCCCACTGATGCAGCTGTGCTAACATAGTGTGCACTGCATCCTGTGGGAGGGGGCACTCCAGGTAAGGGAACATTTATTTCCTTATCCAGGAATAAGCCTCCGGCACAGGAACGGGTCTACTTGAATCTGCAGCAGTTATTTAATTGGTGCAAATCCAAGTGGACCTGGGAAGGCAGACAGAGGCGTGGAAGAGAATAGGACACTGGCACTGCAGGTGCTACTCAGACCCCCTTCCATCCCTTGTTCTGACCCTGTTCCTCCCCCTTCTTACCCCATTCGTCTCTCCCCACCTCTCTCCTGCTCCTAACTTACCAGCACCAGGGGATGTTAAGGATCCTTTAGTAGGCCATTATACTCCCCCTCTTGCAGAGGTGGCTCGGCTGCTCTGGATGGCATGTTGCATTTTGTGACAACCATCAAGGACCTTATGCCACTTGTTCCTAATGCGACTAGCTCTGGTCACATAAGGCTCATATAGGATTGGGTTGCCCAAGGCCCAAATACTAACCAACTTTCCAGCACTGGCATAGCTCTGCCAATGGGACGTGTGCTGCATCCTGCAGCTGGGTGGCACTCACGGACGCCTCCTCAAAGTAAGGGAATGTTTTTTCCCCTTACCTTGGAGCTGCATTGCCCTTATGTTGGTGCTGGAAAATGGGTTAGGATTGCGCCCCAAGACACTGGTGAAAATGGCACCAGTTTTTGAGCCTGTTGCAGAAGACAACAACCACCTGTAGAGGCCACCCACTGTGTGAAATGAGAAATGGAGGGAGGTCATAAAGTGAAGAAAGAAAAGGGGCTAACTGAGAGATGGGATGCAGATACCTTTGTGGTAGAAAAAGAGAAAAATGAGGTAAACAAGGTGGGAACGCAGAGAGAGCTATGGTGGCTCAGAGAGGAAAAGAATGTGTAACGGAGTAAGGCGCAGAGAGATCTGTGGGTAGGGAAACCGAAAAAAGGAGGATAACTGAGAGATGGGGTGCGGATCTGTGGTAAGAAAGAGACAGAAACCTTGTGTGTGCTGTGGAGTGCAGAGAGAGAGAGAGAAAAAAAACCCCAGAAGAGTGGGTTCGCATAAACAAGGTTTCAAAAAAATAAAAAAGAGCCATGTTATGGGACACAGAGAGATGGCGCTGAGATAAAATGGCATCAAAATATTTTTCCTCAGATCACAGCAATGTATTCCTCTTGGGTTAGTGAAAATACAGAAACGATCCTTAGGGCCAAATTAGACATGCATGAAAACATGAGGAAGAAAAACAACTTCCAACCAGAAACACCTTGTATTTGTAAAATATTTCTGCATAACAAGACTGGGATGCACTGGGAGGAGAAGGCTTATGCACTAAATTCAAGCCACAACCCCTCAAAGCAGTAATGGGTCCTTGAAAGACTGATTTCCTCAAATCTGCACTTCATGGGCTAATTGCCAAAGAATGGGGTGGGGGGGGCTGAATTCATGTTTCTGTAGCAACAGGGATTTTGTTGGCACTCCCCCTTTCCTTTTGAAAAGCTGAAAACTAAAGAAGCAGTTACATAACCACTGTCTGATCCCACCTGGCATTTCTTAAGCAAGAATGCATGCTTGGGGTCATCTCACCTGGAGATTTCATCATCCCTAAACAGTATGATGTCATTCATCAAAGTTCCATACAAGTTTCTAATTTTAAAGTTAACCATACACTAATTTGTTCAAATTGTGAGACATGAGATAGAAGACATTTTGCAGAAATCCTAGCTGCACTGGTTTCTCAATATTCATACTGAGTAACTGGATCAGTAGAACTGATAACTAAGAATACATGCATGATCGGACAGGCCATGCAGTTTAGCCACCAGTTTACCGAGATTAAATTTTTTTTTTCTGAGTAAATTTTTTTCTGAGTAAAGGTAAATTGCAAATACTATGTAAGATACTCTGACATATGGGGTTAGGAGGACAAGTTGAATTGTCTGGTTTTTTGTATGTATTTTTAATGGCTTAGATATGTGGATAAAACAGGATGACCAGATACCTATACCTTTAACCACTGTATAGAAGAGGTAATTTTGGTAAGTGCAGCTTTTTAAACCCTTCCATGTTGAGTTGTATACAACTCTCTTATATACAACTATTAAGGGCCCAGTCCTATCCAACTTTCCAGCACTGGTGCAGCTGCAATTCAGCCCTGAGAGAAGAAAACAAGCATTTGCTTACATTGAGGAGGCCTCTGTGATTGCCTCCCCACCACAGGATACAGTGCACACCCTGTTGGCATGGCTGCACTGGCACTGGAAAATTGGATAGGATTGGGCCATAAGCTATTTCTGCCCAATGTTGCATATATGTAACAGGGATCAAATGTGTGCACGTGTGGGCTAGGCAGAAATGGGTTAACGGTATAGGCACTTTGTCTTCCATTATATCTAGTCACCCAGGGATAAAAGGATTAATTTTTACTCTTGTACATATCAGCAGCACTCCTAGAGGAGGGGAAAGTGCTAAGTTTTACAGGGTGCTTCAACATGCCCTGTAACCTGCACATCCACCTCATTATTGGAGCAATTCCGGGCAGTGAGAGCAACTTGGAGGAGACATTTCTCTTGCTCATTTCTCATGCTGCCCAGAATGGCTCTGAAGGCTCTGAAGGAACAGGGGAAGGGCAGCATTGAAGCGCCCTGCAAATTGTAGTACTTTGCCCCTCCTCTAGGAGTGCTGCTGATGTGTACAAGAGTAGAAATTACTGCAGATACTAGCCTATAAGTCGATCCCACAGATAAGTTGAGGGCAGGCTTTGAGCCAAAAATCATGGAATTTTCTATGTCCCTCAGATAAGTCAGGGGTTAAACTTAGGGGGGTGTCTGACTATAGTTTTGTCTGATTTTACCGAGGCCAGATCCTGAAAAATAACCTACCACTAATTGTTACCTAAGAACTATAGCCTCTAATTTATTAAAAACATAGTAAAAGATCATAAGATACATCTTTATTCTTTTTAAATTCTGGTCTTCACCACCTTTTTGTAAACACTATCAGAGTAAGTGCACTGTAAGCAACATACCCAACCCAACGGCAGGACAGCGCCTTTCCACCCAAGCCGCCGAGGAGGCGGCGGAACGACCAAGTGGAGGGCCTAACTGCCCTGTCCCTGCCCCAGGGCGCTGTCCTGCCGCTGCTTCGGGGAGTGTGGCTGAGCAGGCTCGTCCCTCTGAGGGGGGCTGGGGGGAGAAGGAACCCCCCGCGCCAGCGCTTCTCCCGCCAAGCAGCTTGGTCGTTCCGCCGCCCCCTCGGCGGCTTGGGTGGAAAGGCGCTGTCCTGCCGCTGCTTTGGGTGGGAGCCTGGAAGGTCGAGAGCTGCAGCCCTGCCTGAACTTTCCTGCGAGTAAGGCCCATTGACTAGAATGGGCCTTACTTCTGAGTAGGCCTGCCTAGGATTGGGCTCTTAGGCTGCCATTCTGGCCACACTTTCCTGGCAGTAAGCCCCACTAATGAACATTTGGAAGTGTGCTTGAGGCTGGCTGTCAGCAGCCTGATTCACTTCAGTGCAAGTCATCAAGTGCTTCGGGGAGCACGGCTGAGCAGGCTCGTCCCTCTGAGGGGGGCTGGGGGAGAAGGAACCCCCCCTGCCAGCGCTTCTCCCCCCAGGCGGCTTGGTCGTTCCGCCGCCCCCTCAGTGGCTTGGATGGAGCGGCGCTGTCCTGCCGCTGCTTCGGGGAGTGTGGCTGAGCAGGCTCGTCCCTCTGAGGGGGGCTAGGGGGAGAAGCGCTGGCGCGGGGGTGGTTCCTTCTCCCCCCTTCGCGAGGCTCATTCCCGGGGCCGCTTCGAGGGCGATCGAGTGTCCGGGTGCGATGGTGGGCCAATCGGGACACTCGGGGCTCTTTTCCGCCCCTTTCAAAATGGCGGGCGGGAGGCTCAGTGCGCGATTGACCGGATTTTGCTTCGCGATCGACCGGTCGATCGCGATCGACATTTTGAGCACGCCTGTACTATACTATACATGAGTATCTAAAGGTAATCTTATCTAAAGGTAATCCTTTTATTCCAGGGTAACTAGATATAAAGCAAGACAAAGTGCCTATTCCTTTAACCCATTTCTGCCTAGCCCCTCCTCTAGGAATACTACTAGTGCACATGACTTGTTATCATACAAAGTACTAAGCACTCTAGCTAGATCCAAGAAATTATTTGAGTTTTATGGTTAATTTTTAAGAGTACTAGCAAGCAGTCTTGGGAAAGTCAGTGGAAGTACAAGAAGGTATAAACATTCATTATATACATACATTATAAACAGCATTATAAACTGCTAGGTAAGCACAATACTATTTCAAAAGGCTTGAAATATGCATCTCCCACAATGCAGTTTCTTCTACATTTAAAAATTGTGGAAGAGGAGTGCAGACATTAACTACAAGTGCTACAAGTACAACTACAAGTGCAGACATTAACTACAAGTGTTACAAGATTCTGTAACAATCATGAGAAAAGATCAGAGCTCAGAAGAAAACAGTTACTTACAGTTTCTTTGAATGAAGAATTGAGCCAATGGTTGTTAACAACATTCTGAATAGACATTGGTGGATTCTCTAAATCTTCAAAGGAATCCATTAATATGAAGTCCAGAACGACATCATAGAAATTTAGATGCTTCACCTTGATTAGGACAAAAATGTTTGAAGTTATTCAACACGGGGCGCAATCCTAACCAACTTTTGAGCACTGACTTAGCCGCAATGCAGCCCCAAGCTAAGGTAACAAACATGCTCTTATCTTGATGAGGCCCCTTTGACTGCCTTCTCACTGCAGGGTGCAGTGCATGCCACATTGGCACAGCTATGTCAGTGCTCAAAAGTTGGTTAGGATTACGCCCACAGTTATACAATTTAAAGTTTAATAATAAAACAGTATTCTACATTTCACAGAAAAGGCTAATTTTTATTAAAGAACAGAACACAGTGGTCCTCAAACTGGTTTGCGACTGATTTTTGGTGGGTGACAAAAAGGACCACCAAGCTGGAGAAGGCTGCGACTGCTGGCCTTTGGTGGATCACGCACAAGGTCTACTGGGGCACTACCTGGAAGCCGTGACCAACGAAGTACAAAAATAAAGTTGTGGGCCAGTACCAGCTGTGCTAAAAATGAAGCTGTGGTGCTAAAAATAAAGTTACAGGTTGGCATGGCTGGCATCAGCTGTGGCACCACAAGGCATTCTGGGGTGCTACCTGCCCTCTATTACCCACAAAGTTGGTTGCGGTGCTAAAAAGATTACGAACCACTGGCCCAAAAGCTTACAGTAATTCTGTGCATTTTTGCTCAGAAGGAAGTCCCACTGTAGTCAATGGGGCTTAGTCCCAGGTTGGTATGCATAGGATTGCCACTAATTAGCTAATTAAAATAGAATCAATAACTCGAAATACAAAGTAAAGATAAAAATTGCAGCTGTCCAGTCAAATAAATCATAACAATTACAAACCTCTTAATTGAATTGGAAGGTCAAAATGTACTTACTCCCCAAGCAGCAAGTTCCATTTCAGTATTAGTCCAATGATCTGTTTGCTCTAAGAAAAAAATCATTTCATCAAAGACTTCTTCAAATTTTTTTGGATTCTGTGAAGTAAAACCAAATAGTAGTAGGAAAATTAGATACGACTCTCTTTTTAAGCCCTTACCTCAGTGGTTTCCAAACTCTCTGGGAGTTTGGAAACTGCTGTAAGTTCTTCTGGGGGGAGAGGAAAAGGCAGTAATGTGATTACTGTGATTGTGTTGCTGCCAGGAGCAAAAGGGCTTTTAAAACTCGCCTCAGACAGTGCTGGCCTCCTGGGGAAATCTGCAGAGTCTGTGGATCCCTCTGCGGGGTTCCCCAAGCCTTCAAACTTCTAGTAAAAAAAGAGACACTTCTGGTTTCGCAATGAAAACAGGAAGTGCATTTTTTAAAAACTGTTTTCAGATGTTTGGAAGCTTGGGGAAACTTGCAGAGAGGTCTGTAGGCTCCCCAGACCTCCCAGGAGGCCAGCACTGTCTGACATGAGTTTTTTTTAAAAAAAAACCCTTTAACCTCCAGCAGCAGATCACAGAGATCATGTTGCTTCCTTTGCCCTACTCCCGCACCTTAAGGGGGCAGAGACAGGGCATTCCTGGTTGGGGTGTCATGACACCCCAGTTTGGGAACCTTTGTCTTACCTTAAAAAGTAATTGTTTATCATTTAAAAGTGGGCAACACTGTGCAATCATGCTAACATGATTAACATGGTTAATTTGTAAGCATGGCAACAAAGGAAGCTTACATTATTAAACAACAAAACGGTGCTTACCTTTTTCGCTCTTGTGATTAAAGCAGATAAAATTTTTCTTCCACTTTCAGCAAGGAATATTCTGTTGGCAGTATCTGAAAGAATTACCTGGAAAATATCATCAACAATTACACAGTTAGAAGTTTGCAAAACCTAAGGGTGCAATCCTACCCTGCAATGGAACAGGCAAGCTAAGAGGCTTACGCCGTATCTAGCGTGGGATAGAGGCCCAAAGCGGCTCGGCCAGAGGCAAGGGGAAACTTTTCCCTTAACCCTGGGTAAGGCACACTTGTCCCTATGGGTCTCCTCGGACTTGTGCCACCTCCTGAGGTGGCGCAAGTCCGAGGAGAGCGGAGCAGCTTGAAGCCGCTCCAAACTCCCCCAGAACGGGAGTTGAGATCCAGCATAACAGCTGGATCCCAGCCCCACCTCCTGCTCCCCATTTGCCCACCCCCAGGGCCGCTCACAACCTGCCCTCCCCCTGCCCCAGAACACCGGGTATGGCATCGGTATGCTATCATCACCATCCCTTCTAACACAAACTTAACCACCTGAATTTGCTACTCTCTCCCTGATCATTTGTGGGATCCTCCCTCTATTTCTTCCACTAAATGAGCCTTGACAAATCATGACCCCCTAATATTTCTTCCTTACTGCAACAAAGCCTAAGTATGCATACATAAAATAATTGCATATTCTTCCCCATTTACCCTGGCATCGCTCCCATCACATTCCTATGTAGTCTCCTTTGTGTCTATTTCCAAATTGAGCCCTGTGGGCAGGGTTCCGACTCCTCTTCTATTATAAAGTACCATGCACGCTGTTGGCGCTAGATAATTAACATCATCATCAACGTTCTACCTACATTTGCTTATGTGAACAGAAAGAAGAATTCCCTTTATCTACATCTGCATTCCAAGTGTTTCACAGCCCAAGTATATCCTCCCCACACATGGGCACAGCTGGGCCAAAAATGGGTGCTCTGCATTCAGTGGGGGGGGGGGGCAGATCAGGAGGATTCAGCAGGAAAAGAGCTTTACCTCCACTTACTCCTGCATAAGCCTTCCACTCCAGTTCAGACCTGCAATAGTGATTTTGCTGGTGCAGGTCTGTGGAGAAAAGGGGCTGGGGAGGCTGTAGGAATGGGATCTAGCATCCAGCATGCACTATTGCACAAGATCCACCCCTGCAGCCTCTCCACCACTGTTATGTCCCCCTTGCTGCCCTGTTTTGCCCCCTCCTCAGTTAGTGGTGGAAGAGCCAGCATCATATATAGGAAGGCTCTGGCCTTCCTGCCAGCATCCCAGCAGCATGCTACTCAGCACAGTGCCGGAAAGTGCTTTTTTCAGCAGTCACCATCAGCAAAACGCATGTTCGATTGGCAGCTGCAGCCCACAGGACTGGGGGCCCAATCTTATCCAACTTTGCAGCACTGGTGCAGCTGCAATGCAGCCCCCAGATAAGTGAACAAATAATCCATACCTCTGTGAGTGCCTCCCCACCACAGGATGCAGCGCATGCCTCATTGGCACTGTTGCACCGGCATTGGAAAATTGGATAGGATTGGGCCCTGGGCTGTCAGAAAACACTCAGGAAAAAAAATGCTGTCTCCAAGAAAGCTCAGAAAAACCAACCTAATTATGTGGAAGGCTGGGAGGAGGGGGGAGAGAGAAGGAGGTTGCCCAATAACTAGCAGTTATCACTAATAATGAATAGTTGCTAAGCCAAGCCAAGATTTGTGGATTCCCAAGTAAAGTTATTTAAAGATTTGCAGTTTCAAGAATTTGTAGGGCACAAAGGTGCAGGTTTTATGATGACTCATTCTGTGCAACCATCTACACAATAATCAATCCCAGGGGTACACTTTACAACTGAGCTGTGGATTAGATAGTAATAATATATGAATGGGCATGGTTCAAAACCATCTTTTTTTGATCAGTTCTAGCCATGGTATAAGATTTAATTGTCCCTTGAGCTCATTACAATCACCTTCCTGAAATCCAGAGTGTACATTTCATTATCCTTAGCTTTCCAATTCCCTTGATCATTCCTAGATGGAATTCTAATTTGCTTGATAGCTTAAACCAGCCATTCTCAACCTTTCTTGGGAGGCTATGACCAGCTAGGAGCTCTTCTTAGGTGGTCCTCCTCCACCCTGGTCAGGCAAGGATACAACAGGAAGAGATAAATATATAATCATTTATTATTGAATACCAGTCTGTGGCCCCCTTCAGGGGTTATATGGCTCCCATTGAGAATGGGTGGCTTAAACTGAGGTGGTGTCCACTCCAGATTATCCCCACAGAAGACTATGAGACTATCTCCTTCTCTGCCAGTATATCACCAGGGGATTAAGACCTGCCTCTTTCAATAACTTTTACTGAATTTGCTTAATTTGTTGTCTCTCCATATGATTCTGTTTTAGTTGCTGCTGTTATCCTATTGTACTTTGGTATTATTTGTGTTTTTAATGGATTCTGTAAACTCTCTCTCAAAGTAAGGAAAGGTAGGGTAGAAAGGTATAATAGTATATTGTATCAGTGACATAGCTAAGGGGGTGCAGGGGGTAGCAGTTGTACCGGGTAACAAGCTTTAGGGGGGCAACAAGCTGAGCTTGACACTAGTGGCCAAAATTGTGAAAATCTTGGTATGTACGAATAATTCCATCATGTTATATATCATTGGAAAGGTAATTTAATGCAGAATGCAATGAAACAAACCACATTAGCATATCTGTATTCTATCAAACATTATGGCCAATTAACCAGAAAATGAAAGCACAACTCCCTTAAGGAACAAAAAATGGATTTCTTTAACTCAAAACTGCCTTGTGAGACTCATTGTTCTAATGAGATGTTATTATGAATACAGCATGGAACCAATAAGGTGTGAATATGTGTCAGCTCTCAATTCCATGTATCATAATACAGTTACCCCTGCTAACTGGGTAAAGAGGTGCTTTCAAGTGGTGCTCCTCTTATATTTAGCGGTGGGAGAATAACTGTCCCTCTTCACCCCAGAGCAGTGTCTCTAACCAATAAGGGGCAAACGTTTTATTTATTTAGTTAATTAAATTTGATTTTGTTGTGGGGGGGCTATAGAACCTTTTCGACCCCAGGTAGCAGGTAGATGCCTTAGTTATGCTACTGGCTGGGGGGAGGCAGCAGAGCAAGTGGGTGGTGAGCTTCTGGGGGGTGGAGGCAGGTTTTCCCCAATATGCACTTTTTAAAAAGCCTGAGCGTGAATGTCACTTCCGGTTGTGACATCACTTCCGGGGCATCATTTTGAACTCCGCACTGGGTTACACATTCATTAACTACACCACTGTATTGTATAGTACAAAGATCTGCTGAAAAAGACAGTACACCCCAACATTGGAACTTTTACCTGAAAGGCTTGTCGGATACAATGGAGTTTTGCAAGAAAATCACTGTCCCCCAGGCACTCCAACATTTCAGTCCTACATACAACAGAATAAACATTTGAAATAACAATGGTGATTTGCAGTTTAAGTCAAAAACAGTCTACAAACTGTAATTAAAGTTAAAAAATACAAGGAATGTTTAGTACCTTAAGACACGTGAATAAACCTTGCCCTCTTCTGCCAAATGCATAGCTTCTTCATACAATGGACAATGGCAAAGTGAATCCAGATTGTAAACATTTCGACTCTCTCTGTGTTCTGCAAGCTAGAAAGGTACCTTTGGTCAAGATTTATTAGGCAACCTGCTAAAATACTGTCACAGATATAGTAGCTGAACAGTATCCCTTTGAAATACAGTTCCTTTTCACAATCACTTTTACAGTTACAGATCAATAACCAATGCAAAAACATGTAAAAGAAAAGCTATATGACACACTGGGATGCAGGACTGCCACTGAATCATGACTCAGTGAAGTGGAAAGGTATAGCTCAATTAGTACTCTGTAACACACACTAATATATAAAGTGCTTTCAACATCTCTCTTGTTGAAAAGTAACACTCACATATGCAGAGAAAGATATGCAAGAAAGATTTGGTAATAGTATAATTTTAACTGTCTTTATTAGCGGTTACATAACACTAGTGCTCTGCAACAACAGCTGAGCTCTTATCAAGGCACAACTGCTTTTGTAGCACATTCTGGAAAACCAAAGGCACGCAAGGAAGGGGAGATAATTTACAAGCTAGCCTCTGATTATATTTTTACCAAGAGAAGGATTCAGAATAGAGGAATAAGAGCATTTTAAAAACAGGGCAGTTAAGTTTCTGGACTTCAAAATGAAAACCAAGTAGTTCATGTTAAACACTGGGAGTTAAACAACACTGAATCTATACTGGCTCTAAATCTAGTGTTGCTCAGTCATAAGCTGTAGGGTTACAGAAATTCCCAGAAAGAGAGAGTGCATAAGATTGCAGAAAGAAAAGCCAAAACCAGTGCTATCAAGTTACACTGACAGCATAAGGGAACTTCAGAGCAATATCTTACAGTTCAGAGGTATGGAAAGGAAACCGTAACCAGCATTGCAAAAAGTGTACAAGCCTGCCCAATACATGAAGATCTTAACTGAAGAGCCTTTGCTAGGTGCCATCACCTTCCGAAGTTAGATGGGTAAAAACTGTGAAGAGGCCTTTTTGGTGGTGGTTCCCTGTTTATGAAATGCACGCTC
Organism: Tiliqua scincoides; assembly: GCF_035046505.1. Classification (NCBI taxonomy): domain Eukaryota; kingdom Metazoa; phylum Chordata; class Lepidosauria; order Squamata; family Scincidae; genus Tiliqua; species Tiliqua scincoides. Next base: position 143,737,535 of record NC_089824.1, read on the forward strand.
CAGAAATGGTGCTGACTTTTAGAATTTTTCAATGCTAGGCAAAGCCTTTTTCATTTTGCCAGGTTGCAATCCTATCCACACTTATGTGGGAGTAAGCTCCATTGCCTATAATGGGACTTACTACTGAGTAGACATGCATAGGAAAGGAATAGGCTCTCAGTTTTAAACAAGGCTTGGTCTGTTTTTATTTGGCTCCTAAGGATGTAATCGTGTTTTTATCCTGTTTTTATTATTATTATTACATTGTACTGCTTTACAACTTAAGTATTTTAATATGTGGTCATTTCCCCCTGAGTTTATTGTTATCAAGGCAGTATAAACAATCTGAGGCAGCAAACCAATCCACACTTGCCTGAGAGTAAGTCCCATTGAATACAGTCGGACTTAGTTCTGGTAAATATGCATAGGTTTGCACTGTAGGTAAATAAAAATGGGAATAGGGTAAGCAATGATTCTCACAGATTCACTAGAAAGAAAAAGTTATTAATGAACTCTAGTGGTGATCAATTCACTAGCCCTAAGTCAACAATTTTAAACCTTTTTCATCTCACAGCACACTGGTAAGGCACTAAAATGGTCAAGGTACACCATTGGTTTTTTGACAATTCACAGGGCACAGTATGCTGCCACACATCCCCCAAAGGCCCTACTAATAAATGAACCTCTCCCAAATTCCTGCGGCTACCACATGGAGACCATTCATGGCACACCAATGTGTCGTGACACAGTGGTTGAAAAAGGCTGCCCTAAGCAGTATTTTCTTGAGACTAACGTTTTTCAAGACACTGGAGCATCACTGCACTGAAATCTGTAGTCTGAATCAAAGGGATATTCTTAGTCTGGGACAGCTGTGTGTTAGGGCTGCAATGCAACTTTTTCTACATAGCAACATCAAAGCCTAGATCTATTGCTGGTGGGGAAGGAAGAGATGCGCTGGAAAGGATAAAATTACCTTTTTGTTTCTTGCAAGAGGCATGCTTTTGCTTTAAAGAAATCTGTGGAAAGGCAACTTAGATCAAAGAGAACTTACACCCTTTGCAATAAAACTCCTGGGTTTAGAGCTGAATGTTCAAGTTCATGTTTACAGACTGAACTTCGATAACACAGGTCAAAACACATTTTGTTGTCTTAAAAGTAAGACCTATTCTTGGGTGTAGCTGGGGTGCAGATTCCAAAAATGGCATCAGTTTTGCCCTAGTTTCAGAGTTTTGCCAGTTTTGCTAGTTTCCGAGATATAGGATCACCCTGTTACTGAATGGTTCAAGCAGCTTCCTTGTGAGGAAGCCTATGCCATGGCTTTCTCATGAGTCCTACAACACCTTTGAAACTGCCATCCAGAAAGGAATAGAACTATAACAATGTAATGCTTTCAGCCCAGATAGCCTATTGAGAACAAGATTATGGCCAATGGCAACAAATCCTGCTGAAGTATTCAGGAAACTTAGCAAGGTTTAACTTCTACACAGTTCAACGGCAGAAGAGATGCTTTGCATGCAGAAAGTTCCAGGCGTCTTAATGGCATGGCTGGGAAAGATCCCTTCTCAAACCCTGGTCAATGTTGATAATATTGATGAACCAATGGACTGATTCTGTACAAGCAGCTCTATAAGTGTGTATCTCCTACCCTTCTCTCACAGACCTTCTTGCAGAGCAACCATTACATGCTTCCTATAAAGAAAACATGTAAGAAAACGATATGAACCTATACATCTGTGAATAATTTATTACATGCAATGACACGCCACTTTTCATTGCACGTGTACACAGTTTTAAGTGCGAGAAAGTTGCAGCCAATCCACAGGCATATGTCCTGGTATGCCTCTTTCTTGGACATCCTGCTCTAAGAGATGTCGTTAATGTCTAAGTAGGGACCACAGACCTATCTCAAGACTCCAGCAGTATGAGGACTATATAAGAGAATGAGCAGTGCTGCTTCAACGTACCTCAGCAGCTGAAACAAATGAATCCGTTGATGCAATGCTTAATGTATCCCGCAGACTGAATTCATCTGTGTTATCCTTCACAGTGATATCTGTATGTTTATCTTTAAAACAGAGAGGAAAAAAGGGAGTTAAAAAGGGAGTTTAAAAAATCATTAACATGATTTCTTTCATTTTCTTCAAAAGACCAGGCAATGCTGACTAAACACATTCATTAAAATGTACTGGTTTGCCATGGATGTTCTTTCCTGTCTTAGCTCAAGGTTCAAGGCAGGTTACGGCCTCCTTTCATTTTATTTTCACAATCACTGAGCTTCAGGACCAAGTAAGAATCTGAACTGGAGTCTTCCACATCGAAACCTAACACTTTGGTGCAAGGGCAACCACTCTGCACTGCTGCAGTGAACCTCCACAAGGGGCTTCAAAAGTTACTTTACTGTAGCATATTGTTCCATAGACTCTCAAAATATTCTGGAATACAGCTTTATTCCAGACTATTATTGCCCTGAGGGTGTGTCCTCAACCCCTACCCTTAATACTAGTAAAATAGCACCTAGGTGGTTTTTGTTAGCCAATTTAGTGCCAAAACATTTATTTTCTCTAGTGAAACATTACTTTTTTCTCCAAAACACACTAGGATTGAACGGTCCTGTTATTGTCTATTTTATAATCCATAGCACATAAACTATATAAAATATTCACCATTCACACAGACTGCTGCCCTGTCCATTATTAAACAAATCATATGCTACTTGCATTAATTTCCAGTGCACTTCTGATCTCTTAGTGCTTAGGACAGTGCTTTCAACCTTTTTCACCTTGTGGCACACTGACAAGGTACTAAAATTCTCAAGGCACACCATCAGTCTTTTGGCAATTGACAAGGCACACCCTGCTGTTGGTGGGGGCTCACATTCCCTAATGGCCCAACTAATAAATGACCCTCCCCAAATTCCTGTGGCACACCTGCAGACCATTTGTGGCACACCAGTGTGCCATGGCACAGTGGTTGAAAATGGCTGGCTTAGAGTATTGACTAGGGCCAAACAGCACAAACTTCCAAAGCAGGGTTTCCTCAAACTCTGGGAAACCCTGTAAGACCCCTTCAAGGGCTCCGCAAGCACAGTACCACAATGCTCTTTCCTGCTCTAACCTTCTGTTCCTTGGGTCCACGTGGAGGGGGAAGGAATGTTGCAAAAGACAGCAGGCAGGAGCTGCCACCAGTTACAAGAGTGACACAAAAAGGAAACAACCTCCTCTAGCAAGGAGACCAGCAGAAACCAATAAAACACCAATCACAAGCACCCTGCAGAGCCCACCCCACACGTGCTAAAATCCGCCCTCTTTCAATGCCTTGGTTAGGCAGGAGGAATCTGCTGAGGCTTGAGCGATCTTCATGAACAACAGAGACTGCAGTCAAGTTGTGCTTACATGGAAGCAAGCCCTGTAACAAGCAGCTTACATGTAAGCCCTGCAGTTTGTTCTATAAGCCTGTTCTTCCCAAAACATTTATTAGGTAAGCCCTGACCCAATATAGTTTAATGCCTAACAGCCCAATCCTATCCATGTATACTGAGTACCATTCTAGTCAATGAGGCTTACTCCCAGGTAAGTGTGGAGGTTTGCAGCCTTGGTTTGAATGCCTAAGTCAGGGGTTGAACTGCACACACACAGCGTTTCCACTGCTTTTCTTCCTAGGGAGCATAGCAAGTACAGTAGCTTACACATAAGCCCCACGGATTGTTCCGTAAGCCAGCTCTTCCCAAAACATTTGTTCTGTAAGCCCCAACCCAATACGTTATAATGCCTATGCATTAGTTTTAATGCCCAAGCCAGGGGTTAAATTCTAATGAGGTAGGCATCGATTGATAGAACCCATATAAACAAAATTTCTTTGGGGCAACACAATAAAGTTTAGAAGTGTAAAGGGCTCCAAAGTCCAAAAAGTTGGAGTACTCCTATTCCAAAGGATTGTAGGTATCAAGCCAAAGGATATCAAGAGAGGTTACAAGCTATTTTATTCCTAGCTGATTGCTTTCAGTTCAGTTCATATGTTTATTTTTGGCAGGAGCTATAATTCTGAATATTCTAACCCATCATCTATTTTTCAAAAAATTAGAAGTCAGCTTCAGTTTGCCAACAGTGTTAGAAAAATGCAAGGAGGTTAAATAGAAACTAGCTGGGTAGAGAGTTAACTCAATGAATGACATAATTGTGGCAATCCTTTGGCAAAGTTCAAGCACTAGACCCAAAGACACAAAATAGGCTTAACTAATAATTTTTTAAAGCATCTACAACTGTCACTTCTCATCTACAATAAATAACTCCTTAGCCAAATGTACAGTGACAAGCGCTGTGTAGGAAACACTTCATTACAGTATACTTTGTATAGGCCACACACATACCCATACAAATGTATACTGTATAAGTGTTCTGGACAGCTTTAGATAGGAGACACCAGCACAATCAAGACTCTAGGAATGCACAGCTGCTTGATCCACCCAGCCGCCCAAGCAGCCAGTCCCAGGAGTCTGAAATACTGTTAGCTTATATACTTTGAAGGTACTTATTTTAGAAGCCACAATACTTCAGTTTTCCTCGTCTTCAAATGGCAAAGTATCCCAATTTGGCAATTATTTCTAAATCAAAAATAAGATTTTTTTTTTTAATTTAAAGATGGGAACAGCTACAATATACTAATTTTTTAAAAGTTTTTTTTAAAGTAATTGTTGAGAAACATAGCCTACAGAAAGAAACTCTAGCATTTTGGGAAGGATTCAAGGATCAAACCTTTAAATATAGGAGTGCTCCCCTTCCCTAAATTCTGATTTACTGCAGACTGACAACTGTCTGTTCGCTTATTAAAAAAATAAAATTTCATACTTTAGATGACTGTTTTTGAGGATTTACAAAACTACTTGATTCTCACAGGCATCCCGGAACAGAGAGACCAAGGTTAACAAACAAAAGAGTAGAGAAATTATTCTCCTCTGTCCTCCTAATCATTCATATAGCTTTGTACAAGTAGAAACAACATAGTACTAGCTAAGGTATCATCAATACATCTAAACGGAACTTAATGTAGTCACCAAGTATTCCAAGAATATTCTTTATCTGTTTTCTATAAAATCTACAGCATTTGTCATGGAACACTTTTACAGCCCAATCCTACCCCTGGTGGGGTCGCCAGATACAGTGGTGCCAAAATGATGACCACTGTATCCTGCTGTCCTGCAAAAGCCTCTGGGGGTCTCCTCAGAGGGAAGGGGACTTTTGTCCCTTTCCTCTGAGGAAAGCTCCAAGCACCGCAATGGGACTTCTCATGTCAGCACCAGCTATTTTGCCGGTGTAGATTTCAGAACCTCTGTGTTGGGCTTTGCAGCCCGACAAAGAGGATAGGATCTGGCAGAGTACTCATCCACTGCTCCCACCCCACTCCCAGGCTGGTTCATCCCCCTGCCCTGCACTCTTCATACCCGGGAATGGCCCCACTTCCCAGAGTTGTTACCTTGCTCTGGGAGGTGTCCTTCTGGTGCTGGGCGCAGCACTAACCGGCGCTGGCTTGGCAATGGCATTCCCTCCTCCCACTGTGCCATAAACAGGTTTTACAGAATGCTGACGACACCTAGTACCGGTGCTGGAGTTCAGCACCAGTACTAAAGGCCCATCGGATTGGCATTTATTCAACACTTCCATTAAGCAAAGAAACTTTGTTTCAGATATGCTATCCATTGCTTGAGTGGATTTTCTTCTCTAGAATTAACATGCTTTTCTTTTATTTATGCTTCACTTTAAGATCTTTGCCCACCATTCTATGAAGGAACATACAGAGACTACATGCAGAGCAATCTTGGGAAATATACTAAACCAACGAGTCTCTCTGCTACTTGTACACCATTCAGGAATGTCATGGCTTTCTTTAGAAAATGCCCACTCTTTGCAGCCTTTATTACAATCAAAACAGTCAGCCAGATCACTGTTTCCAGTCCACCTGTTGTCAGCAGCCAGTCTGCTTTGGCACAGCATCACTCTAGGCAAGATGCCAGGCCATACCCAATCTTCTCCAGACTATGTTGAAAGTTCATGTCACCTCCTGCCTGCCACCTCCTGGACTGAAGCAAAGCCCTGAGGCTCACAGAAAAGGGCTGTCCAGGAAAAGAACAGACACACTACTTTAGTGGATTAAAAATGAAAATCCACCCAACATAGAAGGAAGAAACACAGGCAGCTTTCTTGCTCTGCAACATGCATGTAGGAAGAGTGGGTGATGATCAATCACGATCATATAATTTAAAAATGAAAATGCTAAAAACAATCTATTTGCTGCAATCTTAGGAAACCAATACAATTAAATGAGAAATAAAGGCATACTGATTACTGTGTTCCTTCTTCCTACTGTACAGAATGTGAATAAATCAGACATTTTATTCACTTCTTCCCATTTGAGAAGCAGCAATAATGTAAATTCCATAAGATTTGATTTATGGACTTTGATTCCATAAGATTTGACCCAGCAGTAAGTAAATTCCATAAGATTTGACTCTGAGAAACACAGGACTTTATAACCAAAAAGAGAATGAAACACAAAAATATAGACCTTCGTCCTACATCCCTTAATGTAAAAACTGACTACACATCAAGGATGCAATTCAAAGGTATAGCCCCATAAGCAGTACAGCTAACAAATCCTCTCAGTCGCTTAATTCAGAGAATTCCCAAATCCTTTTCTGAACTCTCATAAGATTGAAAAGCTTTAGATAATGATCACTACCCATTTTCAAGGGCAGTATGCCACTGAATACCAGCTGCTGGGGATCAACAGCAAGAGAGGGCTATTGACTCCAGTTCAAACCTAGCCTCTGAGCTTCTCATAGGCACCTGGCTGGCCACTGTGGTAAGAGTGATGCTGTACTAGGTGGATCTTTGGACAGTATGATTCTATAGGGTCCTTCCTGTGTGACTGAGATCAAGAATTCCTTATTGTTAAAGGTGAGGGTAGGGGAAAAGATATAGCACAAATACTGCCAACCATTCTCACTGAGTAACTCTTGTGCCAATCTTCTGAGACCTGTATGGTTAGTGGTAAGAGAAAAATCAGATGCACAGTCTGATGCTGTGTATCTATCCTTCTGGGCCACAGCATGCCAGCCCAGGATATACTGACATATACGATTAATGTAACAAACTGCAGTACAGCAAAACTTGCTGCTTGCTGGAAGAAAGCAGACACATGAATCAGTCCTGTCTATTTAGCTTGAAATCCCAGACTACAACTCATTTTAGGCAGTTGCTGTGTCTTTTTGAAAGTGTCATTAGTTTGAAGGTAGGAAGAGATAAAAAATATGAATTGAACTAGTTCCAATAATGTTATTGTAAGATTTAACACTTGGATAAACAAACACTCCATTCACTATCAGTTTTGGGTAGAAAGACAAGACAAATAAAATTTTTAAGAGCTTATTTGCACTCAGTTGTTTAGTCTAGTCCCATTAAGACTCCACTTTACTATTTCCTACTTGCCATTGAATTTGGATCTCGAAACAGATAAGCATAAACAGATGTAGCCTTCAGGTTTTTTTTTAATCTTTACCTTTTACAACTGCAAGCCTTCCTTCCTAGCTACTGGCAGAGTTGCTCTAATATCATAGTATGTTCACGAACAAAAGGGAGACAGAATAAATGATTGTATCCTGAAGATCAGTGCATCAAAGCATCTGCTGAGGCAAATGAAACAACAACTTTGGCACCAGAGGAAAACCTTCACAGCAGTAGCCTTAACAGTAACAGCCTGTTACTGAAGTCTGTGGAGGCAAAACACTAAGCAATGGTACATGAATTTTCCAAAATGCTGGGTACTATAAGATCTACTTACTTTTTTATTGTAGGTCCTCTCTTCTCTATACACAGGTGGGAATAGCAGTTTGTGCAGGGGAGCAAATTGGGGAAGAAAAATGTACATAGAAAAACCATTAAGCCGCTCCCCCAACATATACAATTCTTCAAGGTTTCAACCTTCCACAGACGTTTTTCACATTAAAAAAAAAAAGTTGAGAGACTGTTACCTACATCTGTCTTGCAGCATCAAGTTTTGAGACCAATTAGTGATTGTTGATATTTTACTACTGTATTATTCTTAGATGGTATACCAAACCACTGTATCTATGGAAGCAACTAACAGCTATGGGGCAGCCCAATCCTATGGTTCCCAGCACCTGGAGGAACAGTGGTGGTGCCAAAATTGTGACTACTGTATACTATGGGTGCTGGGAAGCTGCTGGAGGTCTCCTCAGGGGAAGAGAGCTTTCCTTGTTTCCAGTAATGGAGCTTCTCAAATCTGCACCAGCTACACCCCACATCACTCCCTTTGGTGCGACCTACCTTCAGGCACTCCCACGGCATCCTCCACCTGGCGCTCGGCCCAGCACCAACTGGTGCTGGCCTGGCGCTCCCTACTCTGAGGGTGCCATAAATGTCCCTTACGGCACATTTATGACACCTAGCTCCAGCACTGGCGTTCAGTGCCGGCGATAGGGCCCAAGAGGATTGGACCCTTAGACATCCCATTTGTCTTGAACCTAATAAATTCTACTTCATTTGGTTTACACATTTAAAGTTGGGAGACTGATACAGCTACAAGAATCTTAAGCATTTTATTCACAAAATTCATGTCAAGAACCTCCTAAGGCAGTGTTTCTTGAACTGTGGGTCAGGACCCACTAGGTGGGTCATGAGCCAATCTCATGTTGGTCCCCATTCATTTCAATATTTTATTTTTAATATATTAGACATGATGCTACCATGGTATGTGACTGCATTTGGGAAAATGTTACAGACCTGTACTTTTAACAAGCTCCTATGTATATTCTTTTAACAATGATAGTCAATGGGACTTACTCCTGGTAAGTATGGGTAGGATTGCAGCCTAGGATTGTTAAAAATTTTCCTGCTTGATGATGTCACTTTTGGTCATGACATCACTTCTAGTGGGTCCCAACAGAATCTAATTCTAAAAAGTGGGTCCCAGTGCTAAATATGTGAGAACCATTGTCCTAAGGCATAACTTTTAGAAGTCTGGTTAGCAAAACTCCATTCTGAGGCCTGAACCTAAAAGAAGCAACAAACTAATTTTACTGCAAATCACCTTTGTCAGTCATAAAACTTACAGAGCTACAAATATTGTTCTTGATGTCTTAACTAAATCAAGAACAATATTTGGAAGCCTTAGGAAGTCATTTATATGTGTTTTGTGAATAAAATAGCTTAAGTTTCTTGTCGTTATATATGTGATGATAGGTAATCTTCTCAACTTCTGCAAAAGGAAGCATTCATAGGAAGTGTGTGATACTACACTACTCTTTCATTTATGGTGCAGGGGGTTGGAAGGAAGTGTCATCTTTCAAGTCCTAACTCATATGACCATCTTAGCATGTGACTAATGCCAGTGCCTTCAAGGACAACTGAAGCACATGGGTTCGGAGGAACAAACCACATGTGCTGAATTAGACAAATGGCAATGATATTAAGTGATTCATAGCTTGAGAACTGCAAAATTGTGTTGTGATAAAAAGAGACAGTACCAATTTAATTATAACTTGTGGTGAGTGAATTTTTTGTTATTGATTTTGGTGTTTTCCAAAGTTAGAAGTGCAGAAAGTGGTGTTCATGGGTTTTTATTTTATCTCTGTTTTCACCCAACTCTAATTATAACTTACTTCTGTACCTCTCAAGGTATCAGCACAATCCACACACTTCTCAAGGAGCAAAAATATACAGTCAGCACACTAAAGAAAAGTCTCAGTAGTTCTCAAAGTTTCAAAAATATGGCTGTCCAGAATGGATGAACTGTGCCACAGACTAACCATATATAATAATAATCAGTACCTTGTTTTCTGGATTATTTTCATATATAATTGTTTTAGTGACGTGACATACCACTTATGACAAAATTTCAAGAGTTGATTCTTTGGTTGATGTGGAGGTAGATAAGGGATGCTCTTGTTCATATTGTTTTTTTCAGAGAAAAGTCGTTCACCCCCCCCCCCCCAATAATTGAATGCCATAATTCAATGCATGGATCACCATGGCAAGGCCTGAGCAATCCAGATACATCCACAACCGGCATACCAGCCAAAGTTGGACAAAGGCCCCCCAGGCCACAGCTGCTACCTGGGCATCCAGGAGCAGCTGCAAATCCAGGAGAAACCCCCAAGTTGTAGAACTTCAGAGAAGTGCAACCCCATTCAGGTTCAGGGACGAAAGGGTAGATCATGGCAGCACTAGTGCTCCGCTCCCTTTCTCTCCTTGGATGTATGCCAGCAAGATGGCTGGCATAGGTCCAAGGAGACTAGTAGGTGATTTGGTGACCTACCAGGGAGGGTAAGTAAAAAATATTTTTACTTATGTATTGCTGGCTGCCCGGTCCCCCTCCCACCAGTGAATGCAACGTGTGCTCCATCAGTGTGGCTATGTTGGTGCCAATTGTGGGGGAATGGATAGGGTAGTTTGTGAAAGAATTTACTGGTGCAGTAGGAAATACCGCTTCTTGTTCATAATGTAAACAAACACTAATGAGAATCAGTACCCCAACAATTATTAGAGGAAAATCCTAAAAGGGGGAGGGCAAAGGACATCAATTCCCCTCCCATTCTGTTCAACAGATTCTTTTCACACTCCATAAGCCAAGATCAAATATTTCTTCTTGATCACATACTGCACACATATAGCTGTTGTCTATGATTTTTTTTTCAGTCTTACAGTGCATGTCTGCTCAGAAATAAGTCTTAGTGTGCTCAGTGGGGCTTACTCCCAGGACAGTGTGGGATTGCAGCTTCAGTGACCGGTGTGTCATTTCGTCTTTGAACTTTCCTTGTATTTCTTAGAAAAGCAGAACTCAGTGTTTTCCTTTCGAAATAGAAAAGTTTAACAAAAAATGCATCAGAAAGGCACTGCCCTTCCCTTCTGCCCTTTTGTGTACATTTCCTTTGCACAACCATAGCAAAAGTTATTCCTCAGGATCACATTGTATGAGTTCTCGTTCTCTATCTGTAGAATTCACATCCTCGCCAGTCCCTCCCTTCCCCCCCCCCCAGTCTGTTCATTACAAGACCTCTCAATTTGGCACACTGGTCCTCCAGGAGAATATTCAGGAAAATCTGGAGGCCTTAAAATACTGTTTTACCTTCACGTCCCAGTGCAATCATCAAATTACTGAGCTTGCAGCTCCTTCTGCCAAACTGTCCTACCATTATTGTGTCTGTGGTTGTATTGCTTTTGGCAGAATTCAGCTTCTTAGCAGTCCCAGGAAACTGTTGCCAACTCTTGCCTCCTATTCTGTAACTAACTACAAATCCTGTGGTTAGAAAAATGTAGTAGAATAGGTAGAGGAAGTTGAAGCTGTGGGGCCCTGTGTTCCTCCATAAAGGATTTTTAAGGTATCTTAATACAAGAGAAACATATCCCAGATTACAGGATAATACAAGCCTCAAATTTCACCTGACAGAGCGCACAAAACATCCCCAGAACAGCCCCATTACTGAAGTTTGGAGGTATAATGAAATTTCAATTTAACTAATAGGGAGAGAGGGGTATCAATTAATGCATGAAGTCAGTGACTTGCATGTCCACGATATATATAACTAGTTTTTAATGAAGCAGAAAACATCCATTTTTTCCGAAGACTGTTAAATCAAGTTCCATTAAATCAAGCCTTTACTGTTTATTAAGCATATTTGTGGGCTTTAGAACTTTTGTCTTTGAACAATGAACTCCCATACCATATGGGATTAAGAATAAGACTACTAATATTATATTGCTCTTGTATATAGTGTGGTCACATTCGAAATACTGTGTACTGTGTACAAGAAAGGAACAGTGGAGCTAGAAAAGCATTTCAGAAAAACACAGCCCTCCCCTTCAGTTTTTAAAAGATGAACCCAATCCCAGTTACTAAGAGATTACAACATAATAAGAAAATTCACAGGAGACCTTTTATAAATCTTGATTCTAGTGTAATGCAAAAGGAGGCCACAAAGAAACCTGCAATAAAATCACGGCCACAATTGTATAAAAGTTACTCACTACTAGTTCTCCTTCATGGAGCCTAACGGAACAAGGCAAAAGCAAACATTCCTTTTACTTAAACCAGCACTTATTTACTGCATAATGGTGTGGGGCTCTGCAGGTGGACATTCATATATCACCTTTTTATTTTTTATTATTTACTCTGGCAAAGGAAGCATACAGGAAGGTTCTGGCATGAGAATCCTCAGTCCTATCCTGAGCTGTCCAACTCAGTCCTGAGTCCTATCCTGAGCTGTCCAACTCAGTCCTATCCTGAGCTGTCCGGGCATGTGGCTGCAGCTGCACCAAAAATGGCCACCGCCGCATACTACACATCCAAGGCAGCCGAAGGCAGCACCCCAGGAGAAGGGGACGTTTTGTAAAGCCCTGCAATGGGGCTACTCAATTCACCGCTGAGGAAAAAGCCTCTGTGTCAGGCGTTCCCGTTTCCCTCCCTCCCCAGCTCCCTCCCCCTGGCACGCCTCCCCCTGCCCCTTCCCCGCCTTCCCATCATACCTCCTCCCTACCTTCTCCCCACCCTCCCCCCACCTCACCCATCCCTGGAACGCCTTCTCCCCACCTCCCCCCACACCCCGCACCCCAGAGCTTTTCTCTCCGCTGCTTGGCGGTCCATGAGACTTCCGCAAGGCAGAGGCCAGGCGATTGCCCAGCACTAGCCAGTGCTGGTGCACCAAGCTCAGGATTGGGCTCTCAGTGACTGACAGGAGTTCAATCAGTACTGAACTTAGCATGTCCGCAAGATATATAAAATTATTTTTAAAAGGCCTGAGCCATATTTCAGAATGTTACATGCCAGTCACCCAAGGGCAGTATCTACTTGACAAGAGCATCCAGGAAATTCTCCATTAGAACAAATTTAGTTTAAGAATAAGCTTTCAAAGATTTCCCCTTAATTTTAAGAATTGTGCAGAGAACAAAAATGGAGGCAAACAGAATGTTAACTTATCGCCTTTTCCAAAGCTCAAAGCAATGAAACTTCTTAGAAACAATCTGAATGAGATGGTTCTTTTAAGTCCTGGAAAACTATAGAAGCTGACTGACTACAGGAAAGAAGAATGAAAAAGGAAATTGACATCCAACAGCTGATAAGCTGATATATCAACGGCTGATAAGCCGATATATATATATATGTTTGCTAGAATCAGAAATGACATCTAAGCCCCTTTCTGTGTACTGAGCTACAGTGACAGGTGTTCAAACAATGTGCCAGAAAACTAACTAAATTTAACTAGCCCGTCACTGAAAAGTACACTTAAGATGTCATCAGAAATAAGATTTGGAGTACTGACCTCTGGTGGCATTCGTATTTTCTAACTTGTAAACTAGTTAGAACAAAGAAGGTTGATAAATGTCATGTTTTGATGTGAGAGTTTGTAATATATACCTTAAAGCTACAATCCACTATCTCTTTGCTAGACCAATTTTGAGGAATTTCAGATCGCTTAATACACCAAGATAGTTTAATGTGCTCTTGGAGGCAAGCTTGCCTGTATCAAGTGCAGCGTAATCCTGAGCTGCAGTTGGGCCAGCGTATGACCCTTGTGCCGACCCAGGAGGGTCACAAACATGCCGTAAGGCACATTTGCACCTCCTTGTGAGTTGGTTAGGCCGGCATGTGGAGGTGTGCCAGCTTGCAGAAGCTGGAATAAGCCTCCACGCCTGACCAAGCTCAGACGACACAAGACTCTGGTGTGGGCAGGGAGGAGGTGGGAGGGAGGTGTTCCGGGGCGTGGGGAGGGTGGGTAGTGGGTGGTCCCGGGGGCAGGCAGGTGGGGAGCAGAAGGTAGTGCTGGGAACTGGCACTTATGCTGGATCCCAGCCCTCATTCCCGGGGAGTTCAGAGCAACTTCAAGCTGCTCTGCTCTCCTTGGATTTGTGCCACCTGAGAAGGTGGCACAAGTCCAAGGTGACCCATACATGTAAGGATGGCTTACCCAGAGGTAAGGGGAAAAATTTCCCCTTACCTCTGGCTGAGCTGCTTTGGGCACCTATCCTGCACTGGATACAGTGCAAGCCTATTGGCTTGCCTGTCACAGTGCAGGATAGGACTGTGCCCATAGTGTCATAGTGGCAGGCTATGGTGGAAAATCATCTTCTGTCTCTTAACTTTAATACAGTATTTACAAAAACTAGGAGTGTCAATCAAGTTCTGAGGTTGACTTTATATTAAAATACACAAGCACTCTGCAGGAACAAAACCTGACCACTAAGTCTGCTTGGCACCAGATATAGCACTTTGCATTACTTAATTCTGGGGGGGGGGGGGGTGTACAGTGCAATAATATTGGCAGTCAGCTTCCATGCCTGATGCCATGACTCAGATTATGCAGTACTGCCCTCTGCTGTTTTTAAGTGTTTTGAAAGAGAAACAATTTGGCAATCTTTTGGCACATTCTAGCATTTCTGTAACTTATGAAGATATAAATATTATTTTTTAAATAAATAACTTTGCACTTTTATAGCAGTAAATAATCAATTTTCAGATGGAGTGAAAAGGGCTAAATATCTTGCCTAAGGCCACTGAATTAATGACCAATGTAGAGTCAAACCACAAACTTCCTGGTTCGCAGTGCATCTTGGTCAATACCTTACATCACTACCTTTCATGAAAGTTTATGCAACAAGAAAGCAATTAACCTGACATATCACAGCATTTGATCTTCTTACAATAGGCTCTGTTTCCCAATTCCAAGCCTTCATGTCTTGAAACCATCTGTGTATTAAATTTATCTTCATAGCCATAAGCAATGGCTCAAAGGTCAAGCTCAATGGCAGGCAATGGTGCGAGGTCAAGCCCAAATAATTAGGCACATTATTTTCATCTCATGATTATCACTACACCCAAATATGAAATCTCCATGCAACCTTGTTTTTTCTAGGTACTACAGAATAGAACTATGAAAGCACAGTGTTCTAGAGTTGACTCTGCTCAGTCTCTGGCAGACAGAATGATTCCTTGTAACAGACTGCCGTGAATGGACTACCTCCTTTGTTGTGCAAGTGTCTACAAATTTTGAAATACCACTGCAACACAAATCAACTTTGCAAAAAGGCCGGTTGTATCATGGTATTATCCCACCTGCACACAGATGCCTAGGCGTTGTGTCCAACAAGCTACTTGCCCAGCCATAACTGGTCTCTGTTCTGGCAGACTGGCTAGCTTGTTTACCAAGAGCATGCTTGTTGCAAGTAAAACTCCCATCCCTGTCAGCATTTGTTCTGTGATTGTTTTCCATATTCCTGAGGGAATATAATACTACTCCTTAAGGGAAAGCTGAGAAATGTTATAAACAGAGGTTAACATTAACCAGAAAAGTCACATCTTTTTTTACTATCTCTGTATTGCACCATATACGAAAAACACATTCCCTTCTCCCTTGCTTTCTCATCTCATACAGTGCTATCACACTTGTCAGCCCAATGCAAGAGCAGCCAGGATGCCCAACATTCAAACCAGGCCCAAAACAAAACTGGGGATTCAACTTTTGTACCAAAGATTATTGGCAACATTCCAATGCCCATCAGGTATCACCCACTTGATCAGGGGCTCTAAATGAAATTCAATTTTGTAGCAGTGTAGCAATGCTACTTGGGAAGCAGTCCGAGACCCTGGGATTCAAGGACTGCTTGGTGAGACATAGAGGCCAGAGCAAAGAATAAAATGACAGACATGTATAGAAGCGAGATGCAGAAGGAAGGCTGCTGGGATTCAGACTTCTCTGGCTTTTAATCCCTCTTAAACAATACACAACAGGCTGGGGTTTTCTATTCTCTTATCTTGTTTACAATACTAAGCAATGAGTCAGAGGTCTGCGGTTTCTACTTAACGAGAACAAGGCAGAGGCTTCTAGATGTGTCCAGATGCCAATGCAGGTGTGCCTGCACTGTTGCATGTCTCTAAAAGCTTAACGTTCTATACATTTTCCTACAAATTTAAATATGTCAGCAGACAGAAAGTGAATAATTTCACATGCAACATGTGAACTGCTATCCATGGAAATTAAACCAGCTAAGGGGAACTGGGCATTCATGCAAGAGGAAAAAGTCAAAATCGAAGTAATTTCTCAATGTCCAGTTTCTGCCTTTCATTGCCACGGATCGAGTGGTGTACACTTTCAAGAAAAAATGCAAATGTAAAAACAGGAACACTCACCAATGTCATTAGCAAAAGAAGCTGGGTCAGCTACACCAAGAGAGGCTTCAAACTCCTCTTGAAGGCGATAAGCTCTTTGAAGCAAAGACTCAAGCTTATGAATGAATTCGGCACTAATGATGTCCTGCAGTGCAGACAGAAGACGTATTATGGAAATTGATTCCTTCATTACTAATATTTTAAGCCACTAATGGAGATTCTGGGATGTACAAGGATCAGCAAGAGTACTTTGATTATTCATTATTTATACAGCACCACATGCAAAGACAGCAGGATCCAGCACTTAAGCACAGCTTGGTCAAAATGCAAGTAAGTTTATTACAAAGAAAAAACAAACAGAAGTAAGAAAGTCAGATAATAACAGCATTTCACTATGAAGTGGAACAACTTGTGTAAAAAAAATAAATGCTATAGTAACAGCAAGAGGTCAAGTTCTCTCTTTAGGTAAACTAAAGAAGCAATTAGATGCACTCTTACTTGGGACTCCACTCAGAAGCTACCCGTATTGGGGTTCAGCCTGGCTTGACCCTGGGATGGAATTGGGACACCCACCTTAGGGCCCAATCCTATTCAATTTTCCAGTGCTGGTGCAGCTGTGACAATGGGGCATGTGCTGCATCTTGTGGGGGGGGGCAATCATGTAGGCCTCCTCCAAGTCAGGGAACATCTGTTTCCTTTTCTCAAGGCTGCATTTCAACTGCACCTGCATTCGAAAGTTGGATAGGATTGGGCCCTTAGTTGGTTACATGGCTCAATTCAGCTTCCTTGACCTTGGCTGCAGTCCTAACCTCACTTTCCTGGGAGTAAGTCCCATTGAATACAATAGGACCTACTTCCTGAGTGGACCTGGTTTGGATTGTGCCCTTCATTTCTAGGGGTTGATGACAAAGAACCTGAAGTCAGCTTCTGAGCCATGGAAGTTCACCCAATGGAAGGTTCAGATAGGTTAACTGCCTGCACTAAAGGGGTGGAATCAAGTCAGGACCAGCTGAATTTGCCAATTGTTGCTTGTGATTCCAAATAAATCATGGTTCTGTTTTTCTTCCTAGATCTGTGTCATGCATGTTCTGTGGGGGATAACTGGGCAACGTTTAGGATGAGATGCATAAACCATGTTACCAAGAACATCAGTATAGATATTTAAATATATATATTATATATATGTATATGTATATGTATATTTTAAAGCATACCAACAAGAACAAAAAAAACCTCATAAGCTCTTCCATGTATGCTTAAATTTTGTTAACATGAATAGCACTGAGGTATTTGTAAAATAAACCTGAATTTGGGTGGGGTTAGTTAATTTGTCACAGTTTGCATACCACGTGGTCTATTTTTCAGTGTCAAACAGATGAAGACTCTTCTTTCTAGAGTCTAAATCTAGAGTCTAAATTTTAGCTTCTTCACTGGAAGCTGCAGTACACTTTGGAAGTTATTCAGAATCAATGCACAGTGATGTGAAGAACAGCAAATGTCCACCACCATTCACTCACTTCTACACTTTCTTCTGCAATAGCATCACCTGCTCCAAGTTTGATGGAGCTACAATTTGCTTCATCTTCAACTTGTCTGTTACGAAAGGTCAGTGCCTGTTCCCATCGCCGCAATGCCTCTTCAAATAGTTCCATTCCTGAAAGAAATGTTATTAACAAACATCATTTTCCATTAAGTTTATGCATTGCCTTGATTTGAGTGTGCTGGCTCAAGTGCTTGGAGCCATTTGCTGTACAGACACCTTTCTGAAGTGTACTTGTTCAATAGGGGCAGACACTGATGGAATGGAAGATCAGGAGATCACCGGGCAGATGATATGGTGTTGACAGTGATTCCCATGTTTTGACAGCTGGTTGACAGCTCTGGGAAGGGCAAGGCTAGTGTCCACAGCTGTACTCAATTAAGGCCAATGAAGACTTTGATGGACATGGACTGAAGGGGTATTATGATGATGGGACACTGCATGGACTAAAGAGGTGGCTCACACCTGAGCCCCATTTTGGACAACAAGGGACCTGCACGAATAAAAAGTAGCCCCAGAAGGAGCATAGAACACAGAGGACGGAATGCTGGGACTCTGCTGGAGGAACATGGAGAGAATGGAGGGGGATATTGAGATCTGCATTGGACCCATCCAAGGACAGATGTGGGGATGCTGCTAGATTGCCACTGGACTGGGAAGATTCTGTTGGACTGTGCTCTGTGCATTCTGCTACATTGGCCTCAGAGTCCTTAGCCCCAAAGTCTACCTTTCAAATATACAGTGAAGCATTCTCATAACTTGAAAGAAGGCATTGGTTTCTTCTTTATTTGAAAACATTTTAAAGTAATAGCAGGAATGATATAAGTACATTAAAAAAACCTCTCACTTACCCATTAAGTATAAATTCTCTGGGGTAGTTACTGGAATATTGACCAGCTTCAAATCATCATCATCTGCTTTGTCCCATGAACTGGAGTTGGCACATGCACAGCTAGGACAGGAAGTGGCACTCTGGCCCTTATTAAAACAAAAAAAGGTTTAGTAAGCTAAGGTATTTCTAAAATAAGAACATAAGAAGAGCCCTACTGAATCAGGTCCAGGGTCCATCTAGTCCAGCTTTCTATAGTCCAGGTTTCTATATCTCACAGCAGCCTGTTTACCCCTGTATCTCATTGTGAACAAAGGGAACATTTGTTCCCTTGACCCAGGGTAAGCCCACGCTGGCCCATGGGTGTACTTCAGTGTTTCTCAACATTTGTTCTCTGCCACACCACTTCATATGGCCCACCTGTTCGAAGGACCACCAGAAGTAACTGGTGATGACATCACTGCCAGTAACTTCTAGGTTGGGAAGCCAGATGTGACATGACAAACTCCAAGAGGCTCTGCGTGGATGGGAAGGCTTTTTCAAGCACAGAAAAGCATGCTTTGGAGCCTCTTACCGCTGTTTGTTGCATCATGTTCCTGGCCTTTCTGCCAGGTAGTAGGTGTCCAGGGGTCCTGTGACTACCACCAGATACCACCTCAAGTACCACTGGTGGCACCCATACCACTGGTTGAGAAACACTGGTGTACTTGGATCTGCATCAGTGGGCCTGGATTTGAGGACTGAGGCTGGGAAGAGGGATAGGATATTAATGGTGCCACTGCCAACAATTTTACCCCCTTCTCAGTCTGCCCTCCTCCCCAGCCCCATGTCCTCATTGTTTCTCCCTGCCCCATTCCCCATCTCTCTTCCACCCCCTGCACTGACTTACTGCTGCAGGTGGGCATCCTCTGACTGCTTGCTGCAGCTGCCAGGCCATGCTGAATGGTGTGTTGTGTTTTGTGATAGCTGTAAAAGACCTTATGTTGCTAGAACACTTGTTCTGGTGGCATAAGGTCCTAGTAGATTTGGGACATGAATATGAGCGTGCCGCGGACCTCAGTCGCAATCGTGCCATTAGGCACGTTTGCGGGGCTTACCGCCAGGCTCCCGCCAGAGCTAGCCCAGCACTGGCCAGAGTTGGGCTGGCGCGCGGCAGGAGCCTGGGTTCCACAGGGGACCGCCGGGCTGTGAAATGGGAGGTGGGGGCGTGGCTGGGGGTGTGGGGGAGGCGTTCCGGGGAGGGGGGAGGAGTGGCCAGGGGCATGGGGGAGGCATGTCGGGGGAGGGGGAGAGGCAGATCTGCAGAGCCGAGCTCCACAGGATCCAAGGTGCTCGGGTAGGGCTGGTCGCCCTACACGAGTGCCTTTAGCGCTGACCTTTTGGTCGGCGCTAAAGGGAGTAGCCCCATTGTGGGGCTGCTTTCCTTACTTGGGAGAAGGGTATGAATGTTCCCTTCTCCCGAGGAGCCTCCCGCGGTAGCACGGGAGGCGCAGGATCCGGCGGGAGTCCACCATGGAGCTGCCGAGCCTGGGCGCTGCAGGCTGCTCAGGATTGGGCTGTAAATCATTATGAGAACCCATGGAAGACACACAATTCATTTACAATGTACATGATGATAATCCTTAATTATAGGCTATGCTTACCGATGCCAAACTCTGCACTGAACCAGAATATTTACTGAAGAGGCCTCCATTTGCACTAATACAGGGTTGGGAACCTTTTTCTTTAGCAGAACTCAATGAAAGTGTCAGATTTTGTCTGCTGCTGGAACAACTGGAACCTGAAAAAAAATATAATGATTAAGTCATTTTTGCCCAATGTTGCATATACACAACAGGGACCAGATGTGTACACCTGTGGTTGGGCAAAAATGGGTTAAGATTTTGTCTGTGGATATAAGTATTACACATAGCCAAAATCTTTCAACGAAGCAGTATCAAAATCTCCTGCTGTACTTCAACAATAAATTTAACAATAGTAGAAGAACTTTCAAAGAAATCTTACAACATTACATCAGTAAAATTTTGTTCTAGAATGTGACTTATGTAATACAATAGATGAGATTCTGAACATGTGATTCACTAAGCATTAATCCATTATTTTCCACTTTCCACTTGTTTTTCAGCTTCAGGCTTGGAGATAGGAAGGATTATGCAAACCTTATGGAAGGCAGAAGGTTCACCTTAGGGAAGAGAGCACATGTTTTCATCCCCTCACAATCCTCCATCCAAGCCTCCAACCTCTGAAGTTAAAAAAGACAGTTTAGGCATTTGAGAAAGCAAGTGAAATGAAGAGGCAGACAGTGTTCTGGTGCACACGTGCTATCATGAGCATATTCACATAGCACCCGCTCTGCAATGTGTTTCAGCAGAGAACCACAGTGGAATTGTGGTGGGTCAGGTCCCTACATATACTCCCCAAATCAGATCATCAACAAGTCCCACTTCCACAGCTTCTGTGCTCCAACAGACTCTTTTTGTTTTTGGATTTGCAACTCAGGAACCAGTTGCCAGTGACCAATTCCTACCATAACACGAGGTGACAAACTTACAAGAATGAAGCCCAACAGAAACTTGTCAGAATGTTGAGATATCTAGAAGCTTGTAATTCAATCATATATTTTGATCCAGTAATTTAGATATATCCCTGCCCTGTTCATGTTTGTTTGAAATTAAGCCCCACTTCTTCCAACTGAACTTACTTCCAAGTAATTCTAAGCCAGTGATTTTCAACCTTTTTCATCTTGCGGCACACTGGCAAGGCACTAAAATGGTCAAGGCACACCATCAGCTTTTTGATAATTGACAAGGTACACTGTGCTGTCAGTGGGGGCTCACATCCCCCAGTGGTCCTATTGATAAATGACCCTCTCCCAAATTCCCGCGGCACACCTGGGGACCATTCGCGGCACACCAGTGTGCCATTATTATTATTATTATTAACAGTATTTATATACTGCTTTTCAACTAGAAGTTCACAAAGCGGTTTACAGAGAAAAATCAAATAACTAAATGGCACAGTGGTTGAAAATGGCTGTTCTAAGCTTTTGCATGTTAGCTTTTCTTGGACAGATCACCTACCTTTCTCTGATGCAGGTGTTTTTGTATAGCCTAAAACCAGGTGGCTAGGTTCCCACGGAGATATTTTCCTGTTTTTCTTCCCACGTTTTCTTTTGAAGTGATGGGCAAGGAAAAGCACAGATATCGCACCGACAGCTGTTACTGCAAATAGCTTCTTTAAACCTGGTGAGATCTTAACCTTGAATGCATATAAAAAGGAGGTTATATTATGTGTTTTACAAAAGGAAAAACAAATAATTTTATTTCTATACTCTTTTTGTAAAATTCATTTTAGATATACAAATAACATATTTCATAAACATATGAAAGTCTATTCAAGTTCTTTTCTATACTGTACAGTACATCTTAAATTACTTAAAGTGTTTATAGGATTGCAGCCTTACCCATCTGGGTGAAGCATGTAATCTGCTGAAGCAGATTACATCTTGTGGTGGCTGAATTAAAAAAAAAGTTTAATTGTACAGTTGGTTTCCTTCCAAATATCTTTTAAATTAAATTATCTTAGGACTTCATCCAATCTTTTATGATACATGTGTTTCAGTATTTTTCCTTTTGTATCCAAGTCACAGCTGAGTCCTATACTGTTGCCCTCAGAGGAATACAGGGGGATGAGAAGTTGATGTACATCATATCCTAACCCCCCCTTGAGACAATGGACACACCCCTGATGTTGGAAAAACACTATGCCAATGACAGAGCTGGCATAGACTCTATGGCCTCTCATCTCACAGATATAGAGCACACACATGAGAACTTTGGTGATGAGAACTAGAGAAAAGGCACTTGGCACACAAAGGGAGCACTTCGCACAGACAACTGTTGCTTCGCACAACTATGGCAAGATACTTTGTTGTCCTCTCAGAATTCTTCTTGCGAGGACTCTGCCCCAGGAGGTCCCAACACACCACTACCATCCCAATAGGGGGAGCAAGGACAATGCATTCCACACAAGTGAAAGGAGGGGAGGGAATGCCATGCCACAATTGATCAATGCTGCATATCCATCTCATGTCTGCCTCCCCCAATACTGGCCCTTCAGTATTTCCAAATGCATCTTTGCTCTCAAGGGATGGGTTGTCTAACCATCCCTTCATTTTGCAACAACTTAGCAGTGAATATCTCCTTTCCCTCGGTGAAAGCCAGGTACTTCAACCATTGCTACTGTTGGCCAAACATTTATCTGGAACCTCCCCCCCCCCTTTTTTTTCTTTTCAAGAGTGCAGCATTGCCATATGGGGTAAAACACTCATTTCTCACAGAGTTCCACTACAGCCCCTCCCACAGAAAAGGGAAAGAAAAAGCTTTGAGCCACCATGTGCTCAATTCCAACAGGGCACCACTCTCCCCCACAAACACACAGGTCTACACAGATTTTGCTGTCTTAAAAGTCAGACCTATTCTTGGGTATATTTGGGGTGCTGAATCAAAAAATGGCATTGATTTTTCCTGATTGCTTGTAGTTTGGGGGGGAGGTATGGCCTTGTCACCTTATATGCTGATTCAAGCAGCTTCCTCACAAGGATGCCATTTTTTGATTCAGTACCCCCCCCCCAATCCTAAATTAGTCTAAACATCCTTGGCAACTAAAAGTTTGTTTTCTGTAGGCCTGTGATGCATCTCAATCCAGAAAACGTGTTACTGATGCTGCTGTCCATTCTGAGTTATGCTTTCTCCTTGTGTCTCCTTGCTACTCATAGACAGTTCTCACACAGGTGAAAACACTGTGCATTTCCCAAGGGAAGCCCACAGCTTGCCAGCCTGCAGCAACCAGCATGAGCCCAGCTGCTGCTTCGTGAAGTTGCTGACCAAGTTGTTCCAGTCAGATTCCTGAGGGTTTGCAAACTCCCTGACAGACGGTGAAGCAACCAAAGCAGCCAGACCGCACTGGCAGCTGTTGCTTGGCTTTCAGATAACTTGCAGTGGCAAATGGTCCACTGAGACGTGATGGTTGGATGTTTCTCTTTCAAGTGATGCTCCATCTTTGAGACTGTGCAATAAAAACAGACGTGAGCAATCCTGGTGTCCCTTTCTTAGTAGATAGGATCCCTTCATCCCACCCTAACTATTTTCACCTCAGCTGTCCTCAGGATGGGACTCTGCAGGTGAGAGGACAAGGGCATCTCTGATAGTAGGGTTTGCATCAGCCTCACTTTGTGACTCTTTAGGCTCCAGTGGTGGTGGCAATGTTCCTCCATGGTCATAAATCCCTGTTCTCTGCTGCAATGGTCTATAAAGCAGTCAGCAGCAGGGTGACAGCGAGGGCAGCATATAGACAGTCCAATAAATGTCAGTGACAATGGAAAGGGTAAGGGTGGGTATGGCTAGATGGGCAGGCTGCTGCAGCAGTAGATGCTCTATGTCACATGCAAGCCCAATGATTGAACAAAACAATGCTCCTTCTAATAGGTCTATGTGCTTTAGCCTCCCAGCCAGGTGTGCCTGTTTGCAATGATGTAGGGTACTAAATGTAGCATGAGATGCCTTTTGCCTGCCTTTTGCTTTAGCTGAATGGTTAGATAGCAACTTTGCAAATTGGTCAGTGTGGGTTCAAGAATTTCTTCCCCCTCTTCTTTTGTTCCTGCCATGGGTGTTTCTGGTCAGTTATGCAAAAGGATAGTGACTTGCTGGGTGAGGCAAGCCAGTGAGACTTGGCTTAAACTTGTCTCACCTAGCTCTCAGCCTGCATTCCATGCAGTAGGCCATCAGCACCCTGCGTTTTGCAAGAGCTGTTGAGGCTCCACATGCAACTCATCCTGGTCCCTCCCATGTCAAAAGTCCTCTTCCAGATGGGAAACTTAGATCCTTGTCATAGGACGTGCAGTGCAATCCTAACCCCTGGGTTAGGCCAGCATAAGCTACTTGTGCTGACCCAGGGATGTCGTAAACATGCCATAAGGAATGTTTGCTGCAACTTTAGAGTCAGGGAGACCAGCACAAGAAGTTGTGCTGGCCTCCCTGCGCTGGGTCCAGCGGGTTAGGTTTTTGTTGGCCGAGTTTGGCCAACGTAGGGGTCTATGGGGGTGTGGAAAGGATGGGGAGCAAGTATTTTGGGGCAGGGGGAGCTGGGCAGGGAGCAGGAGGCAGGGCCAGGATCCGATGGCTATTTCAGGAGCCTCCTGGGGTGGCTCAGATTCAAGTAGACCCATTGGGGCCAGTGCTGCACGACAGGGGCTAAGGGGAGATTTTTCCCCCTTGCCTCTGGTTGCACTGATTCTGGTCCCAAACGTGCGCTGGATGCAGCACAGGCCCACTGGCTCCAGTGCAAGTTAGGATTGTGCCCTTAACATGTTTACATGGCTGCCTTCTTCCATCCTTTGCTTGGCTTTGGTCTAAGGTATTTCTTGGGCATGTGTGTTTGAGTGACCTAAGGGAACTTGAACTCTGGGTACTGGGATTTCTAGCAGTCCTCTGCTTTTGTCCCTTTGCTGCTTTTGCCACAGTAGTTCCTGTACGGAATGAGGATGCTATGGCATCTTTGTGTTGTGTGCACATGCATGCACCATTTGGGCATCTTCCCATGATTGATGTGTTACTCATTCCTAAAAATCACCAAGGGAACATCATCCCAGTGTTGGCCACTCACTGGTCTTGTTCCTGTTCCCACTCCCTGCTTGGTCCACCTCTCTGGCTGCTGGTGCTGGGATTATGTAAATACTGGGATTAGCTCCTTGCACATCAGGCCACTCTCCATGATTGGTGAGCTGGGTTCCACTGATGCTGGCAGTGTTTAGTGGGAGGGCTACAGTATTCTTCCTTTAAATGCTGGGCAGGCTTTGGATACTGTACTCATCATGTTGATATTGCACTACCATCAGTACAGTATTAGTATAGGATTGTGCTGCTTGGATTATTAACTTAAAATCATCTATGAGAAGCATTTCTCTTTCTCAGTAAGAGTCTCACAGAGCTAGATATGACTGCAGGTAAGGTAATTGGGCTCTGTCACAGCAGCAGATGGACTGGAGTGTCAATTTAGAACCTGAGAATGAGACTTTCATAAAAATAAAATGTCCATCAAGGCAACTCCCCTCGATTTTGAGGAATGTGCAGTGAATAAACTGGGCCAAAATATTTCCGACATAGGTCTGATGCTTTTCTGTGATGTGTTTCCTGAAAGCAACATCAGGGCCTTCTTTCTTGCTCAATAAGGAAATGTGTTTACATTGATCATCATCCCTAAACTTTTAGCCAGTGGCAGACTTCCCCAGCCCTGCACCTGGGGCAAAGGTCCACAATGGCACCCCCCCCAACAGATGCTGCTGCCTCCCCATGCAAATCCACTCCCCCCCACACACCGCAATGAAATGGAGCCTCACATGACTCCAGGACGAACTGAGGAAGCCTTCTGAAACTTCCCCACAGTCTTAAACTGTGCTTCTGGCAAACTGGAAGCACAGTTTTCAACCGCATCAGGAGCCTCAGTAAGGCTTCCACATGGTCCTAGAGGCACCTGGGGCATTTGCCCCTTTCAGTTAATGGCAGGTCCACTATTGCTTTCAACCTGAAAGTGAGTACTTCAAATGTTATCTGTGGCCTAACAGGAATAATGCTCCTTCCCATATATTTTTTGGGTATAGACTTAAGATATACCCTGGTGTATTTGTAGTGAGATGTTAATATTTTAATCAAACCTATTATTTTCACTCTGTTTAAATCATGTCTTAAGACACATTTTTCAGACATATTGCTAAGTACTACTGTTGAAGCTTTCTCTTGTGACCGGAGACACTGCTGTAGCATCTTTTTATTCAGCACTCTCTGCAGTTCCTAGAGCTTTGCAGCTTGAAAGAGGTTTCAACAGTCTGTCTTACTGTAGACAGGAGGTTGGCTTATCCCTTGGCTTTGTTTGTGTATGTCTGATTCCAGTGTTGTAGCTGCCTGCTTACTTTTAAGGATTTGGCAATGGTGCTACACTTGGATTAACATGCTATCTTATCTGATGACATCACTGTCCTCCTTTGAACATTGGTTTATAGTACCCAGCACCTTCATGGCTTACTTACTGTATCAGAAGAGAACCAATCTACAAAAACTTATTCCACAGTAAACCAGCAAGTAAAAGAGACTCTCTCTTTTTGCTTCTAAGTAACACGGAAACACTTCATCAATCTGAGTTGTGAAGAAGTCATTGGGTCCTATTAGGGTCAAAACATCAGATATTCTTCACATACGTAACATATGCATTTTTGCAATTGTTTGTTGCATAGCAATATATAAATGTGTATTCCAGTGGTTCTCAAACATTTAGCACTGGGACCCACTTTTACAAGCATTCTTACTCACTTCTTGTCAGGACCCACCGGAAGTG
Source organism: Tiliqua scincoides (assembly GCF_035046505.1). Lineage (NCBI taxonomy): Eukaryota > Metazoa > Chordata > Lepidosauria > Squamata > Scincidae > Tiliqua > Tiliqua scincoides. Next base: position 143,764,444 of record NC_089824.1, read on the forward strand.
ATGTCATGCCTGGAAGTGACATCATTAAGCAGGAAAATTTGTTACAATCCTAGGCTGCAATCCTACCCACACTTACCCAGGAGTAAGTCCCATTTACTACCATTGTTAAAAGAATATACATAGTAGCTTGTAAAAAGTACAGGTCTAACATTTCCCCAAATACAGTCACATACCATGGTAGCATCAAGTATAATACGTATATTAAAAATAAAATATTGAAATGAATGGGGACCCACCTGAAATTGGTTCACAACCCACCTAGTGTGTCCCGACCCACAGTTCGAGAAACACTGGTGTATTCTATACTTACACCCACAGGATGATAAAGCACAGCTTATCAATAAACAATTCACACAAGCACTAAACATTTCACCAGTGTGTCCGCCTGCAACTTTGCCATGGTACTATAGTGATTTGTACCATTTGTACTAGCATAGCAGTGAGTACACACTGTTATACAACCTTAATGAACAATTCTGTTAGGTTAGGGTCAATGAGCGGACTAGTTTAAAATCATATTTGACACATGAAATTTTTACATACGATGTTAATCAACAATGTAATTACCAATCTTCAGTAATATATTTTGCCTCTACTCAATAGATCCGACTGTTCAGGAGGACATAGCTTTTAGCTATGTCATCACCTCTTTCCCTTGTTAAACAGTGACCGACGGAGAGGGCAAAAATGGTATCTGAATTTTGTGTATATGTGTAGTGGGGGAGAAGGAGAAATATCTTCACTAGTGTAGCAGCAGGCAGGCATCCACCTGTTACACTTGCAAATCTCAGAACTGGGCAACCCTGCACATGCAAGTTGAGATGTTGGGTACCGCGGATTATCAGTTCCTTCTTGCATACAGTGTGACAATCCTTTCATGGAAGTCCCTTCTTCCACATGGTTTCCCTGTTGCTAAATAAATACCATTCCACAAGCATAAGTGCTGTATGCCTAGAAGGCTGCTCTGAACCATGCATATAATATACATATTCAGACATGTGAATAAGTTCTCAGTTCATATTTTGTAGATCTCCAGTATTCATTCTTCTGTATGGTGGGCACTAGCAGAATATGCTTTTAAAAATAATTTCACTTCATGTAACTATTACTTTAATGTAGTTAATTTCAGTCCAGGGCTCCAATGGAATGGCAAATCCAACTTCACAGCTATTCTGTCTGTTTTTACTCCACCACCTCTTTTAGTGCAACCGTATTCCTAGCAGCTGGAACCCCACCCTAGCCTGTTTTAGAAACAGATGTTGCACCCAACACTTCCAACAGCAAATCCTAGCTCTACAATTACTTCTATCATCTTCAATGAATCAAAAAGGATCAATAATGAGCTTTCAACACTACCCTCTTCTTCCTATAAATCAGATCATAAGCAACAGCAAACCTGCAATACATACACATTGTAATAAAGTAAAAATAAAACAGAAATGGCTTAAGTTTTCTATGACATGTATTGAAAACAAAACCCTAGGGCGTGGTTCTTAGCAGGATATTGTTTAACTTATTGTACACAAATTACAGCCCAATCCTATACATGTCTACTCAGAAGTAAGTTCCATTGTGTTCAATAATACTTACTCTCAGGAAAGTATGGATAGGATTCCAGCCTTAAACTACTAACATCATAAAACAATTAATTTTTATATTTCATGTCTATATGCTCTATAAAAATTATTTCCAACAGCAGAAAATATTTTGCAGTTAGCTGTATACTATAGCAATTATGCTTTCCTTAAGATTCTTACAAAAAAATAAGGAAATGTAACATTGGTTTGCCAAATAACATACAACTGAATTAACTCTACAATTGAAGATATTTGGGACTGCAGGGCTTCAAAGCAGCCTCTGCAGTCTGGTATATACAGTACAATAAAACAAGGCATATCAGAATATATACTTGTTTTTCAACACTACTGTATGTTCAATGGATATTAACAACAAAACAGCATACACATACACACAAAATATGCTATTTTAAACAAGCCTGGCTACATGAACAGACTATATAAAACATGATTTGATGCTGAAGCATGCATATTTTGGCTCAATGTTCATAAGCGGTATGAACAAATACACTGCAATGCAAGGATTACCTGGCTTAGAGAATTATACCAGGAAAGAGGAAGATCAAAGACTCTTAAAGCTGCTGTCTTCAAAGAAAAATGTGTTTCGCTAGCAGCATCTTCTGACATGGTGCCTTCTTTCCCATACCATCATGAAGTAATATTAACTCAAAGTCATGCCACTTGCACGTGATGTAGGGTTTATTCTGCCAATGAAAGACAGATATTGGAAAATGCCTTGAGATGTTATTTCAAATGCCTTCAATCTTTCCTCAAGAGTTGAAACAGTACTCAGAAGGAAGATTATTGGCCATAAACAACAACAACAGTATTTATATACCGCTTTTCAACTAATAGTTCATAAAGCGATTTACAGAGAAAAATCAAATAACTAAATGGCTCCCTGTCCCAAAAGGGCTCACAATCTAAAAAAAACAACACTGAAGGTTGCTAATAAAATAAAATTAGGTGCGTGCCTTTCAAATGCTTTTGAGAAGGGGGCAATGTGGAGGTTTTTATACATATGAATAGACTCCCAGTACTGTTTCCCTGGTGGCGGGGGGGGGGGGGAGAAGAAATAGGTCAAGGACAACACATGAAACAGTTCTTTTGTAAGCATTACAATTCCCATTTTCAGCTGATCTATGGCCAGTCTAGAAAAATGTGGGGCATTTTCACACTAAGTATTAGACATGAGATTTTAAAATCTCCAAAAGCAGCTTTTTGCTACACAAAGGTTTTAGAGTAGTCTGAGAACACACAAAGATTAATGACAGAACAAACAAACAGAAACACTTGAGTATGTCCTAAAGCCACAGGAACCATCCACGTGCAGTTAAGGTATTCCTTCGGCCTCTGCCATTGGAGGCTTCCCTTTCCCACACACCTGTCAGCGATTTATGGTGCATGGCCAACATGGACATGCTTCAACTTTTCCTGGATGGCCAGATCTCAAGATTTGAGATCTCACACTTACGAAGTGGTGGAAGTTAAGAAAAAGAGGTGTAATGCACTGCACAGGTGCCTGAGGCAGTGATGTTACGTGACATCAATCCTGCTTTATTTCCAGAGGAGGGGTACTTGCTGCAGTGGTCTGGCACTGTCCGTTTCTTCTCCTGTGGGGACTCCCCAAGGGGAGCCTCCACAAGAGAAGGAATCAGGGCGCACGAAGCTGCCTGCACTTTCTCTATAAGCAGGGCAGAGTCCAAGTAGTCATGAGCCCCACATAGCATCTAAGGCAGGTGCCCCTCATGCTCCACCCTCGTTACACCCCTGAGATCATGCCATTCGTAAAAACAAGAGATCTACCAACCTCACAGGAAATCTGCGGGCAAAAACGTAGTGCGGCCAGTTTGCAGGACTGCAGTGAAACGCAAGACACGGCTTTACAGAATGCACTGGAGAGGACAGGCTAGCCCACTAAAAATAAAACAACGGAGGAGTTTCTAAAGAATCTTGTGATCATGGCCGGCTATAGCAAAAGGCGTTCGTCTTTCATTTCCTTGTGCGAGAAGGTGGTTTGCCTTTCCTTGCACAAACCACCACCACCACCCCCAGTCCCCTTTGGGCATCTCTTATTTCCACAATGCTATAGATACACACACAGCATAATGGATGCTGCTAATTTCAGGTGTCTCAGCCATGAAGCTATCCTTACTGTCAAAACTTTGATCTTGATCTCCTCCATAAATGGATTTCTGCAAGATTTCCAAAGAAATCAGGCCCTGCTTTCCTTAAGAGCATCTGATGAGCTTGCATTTAGAAGGGGAATCTTGGAAGGGGGTCTCAGAAGCCTTCCCGGGTCCCGGAGTGGGTTGGAAGAACAGTCTTCCTTCCTCACACTGCCAGAGGAACAGATCTCTTCCCGACCCCCACTGAAAGAGAACAGAACTCCACTAGCCCTGCAGGGTTACCTTTCCAGCACCCAGGAGAGCAGTTCCTGGCTTCCTCCTTTGCACCAGCAATTGCTATTGCTGCGGCTTAAAATAAGGGAGGGGGGAGAACCATAGAGAGAGAAAAAATACAGAGTAATGCACATTCCCCTGGCTTCCTGTCCCACTTCGGATTCAGCTTTATTGCTAATCTAAACATTGCTACTAGGGAGTAAGCACGATCGGATGCAGTGCTGTTTACTTCTGTGTAAACATGCATGGGATTGCACCATTTAGGTTGCAATCATATACACACTTTCCTGGGAGAAAGACCCATTGAATGTAATGAGACTTACTTCTGAGTAGATGTGCATAGGATTGTGCTGTCAGAGTAATAAATGCCCAGTGAGTCAGCATTTAGCTTGAGGCTGCCATCCTATCCACACTTACCGGGGAGTAAGCCCCATTGACTACAATGGGATTTGCTTCTGAGTAGATATGGATAGGATTGGGCAGTAACTGGGCAGTAACTGGGACTTGTGTGTGTTCTGAATTGAAAGGACCATTGCAATTAGATTGAAAGCGCATTACTATACAGTACATGATGTGCACTCGAAGTCTTTAATGGGACTGACTCCCATGTAAGTGTATAGGATTGCAGCCTCAGGATGCAAGCCTATGAGAGTCTACTCAGAATAAAGCTCCATGGAGTTCAATAGGGCTTACTCCCAGGTAAGTGTGTGTGTAGGTTTGCATCCTTGGTTGCCCTTGTATGTTTGGTGTGTGTGGGGTGCCTCTGGCTGGAAATTCAACTTGCAATAAAGCAGAGAGGCTGCAGTCTGGTAGAGTTTACTGGCTGGGGATAAGTTCTGTTGAACACAGTGGGGTTTACTTCCAAGTAAACATGTACAAGGATGCGCTGTAAATCATGACAACATAAAAACAGCCCTGCTGGATCAGGCCCAAGGCGTATCTAGTCCTGTATCTCACAGTGGCCCACCATGTACCTCAGAACCACACAAGAAAACAAAAGACCTGCATCCTGATGCCCTTCCTTGCATCTGGCATTCTGAGGTAGGCCACTTCTAAGACCAGAGGTTGCACATAGCCATCACGGCTTGTAACCTGCGATGGACTTTTCCTCCAGAAACCTGTCCAATCCCCTTTTAAAGGCACCTAGGCCAGATGCCATCACCACATCCTGTGGCAGGGAGTTCCACAGACTAATCACATACTGGGTAAAGACATTTTCTTTATCAATCTAGTTACAGCACCCACTAATATCTAATGTGCCCCCTCCCACGCTGCTACTCAATTCAGTGCTATGTGTGATGCTCCATTCATCTGCCTGCGCACCAGTGTGGCTCTTATCATTCTGACATCCCAGCCACATCTCTCTGGGAATAAGTCCCACTGCACATGCTGCAGACCCCCTTCTGAGGAAACTATGCACTGCAATCCTGTGGGAGACTCTCCTTCTGAGGCCAAAGGAAGGAAAGCACAGGGGATCTCTAGGGAGCATCCGCCGCAGCTGCATGGGTGAAACTTACACTCATGCCACCTATCAGTCAATCCACAGGTGTTGCATGCACCCTTATGCCATTGAAGACAAGTGCAACTCAGAAGCCCTCTATGGGTTTCTAACTCTATCCTGCGGGGTTAGGACAGAAACCCTGAGCCGCCATCTTTGTCAGGGGCAAGCCCCTTCTCCGGCCAATTCAACCAATTGCTACTCCTTATCGCGGAGAACGCCCGCGCCGCCATCTTTGTGAAGGGCAAGGCGTGTTTAATCTGCAGGCTCAGGGGACGCGCATGCGCACACGCTGGACGCCACAGGGTGCGAAAGGTGGTGGGGACGAGAAGGAAGGAAGCGGAAGGCGGTGCCTCCTCCTCGCCCTCCATCTCCCGGTGCCTGCAGCTGCCTGGTCGGCGCTCCTGGTGGCGGCGTGAGGTCCAGAGCAGGAGGACGCGGGCGAACGCGGGGCTGCTGTGGTGAGTTCCCTTGGGGATAGCCGGGCTCCCCAAGCCGCTTGGTCGGAGGAGTCAGTGGGACGCGGCTGCAGCGCTCGGGGCTTCGGGGCCGGGGGAGGCAGAGGCGAGGCAGTGCACGCCCGGGGACCTGCAGCCCTCGGTGGTGGAGGCGCCACACGCAGAGCCCAAGCCTGTGCAGGTCTCCTCATCAGTAACTCCCATTGTAGTCAGTGGGGCTTACTCCTAGGTAAGTGTGCATAGGGTTGTGCCCTTAGTTGCTCCAGTCCTCTCCTTTCTCACAGTGGTTGTAGGGCTCGGCCCCAGCACAGGCTAAGTGCAGGCTTTCAGGCTTGAAAAGAATCAGTAGTGAAGGGGCAGAGCTCCTGGGCGTGCATAGAGTGCCCTTCTGCAGCTCCTGGGCGTGCGCAGAGTGCCCTTATGTGGCTGCCATATCTATTTATCTATCTATCCATCCATCCCCCCAAGTGGGCATTCAAATGCTGTCTGTAGTTTGAGGGGTTCCAAGTCACAGGCTTCCCTGGCTTGAGTTTAGGGTTACTCTCGTTTTAGAGACAAGTCACTGGACACAGACTTTCCTTGGTCCAGTAACCTGCTCAAATAAAACTTGCATTGTAAGGGAGATGTAATGATACCATGTGTTGTATTGGTTTTCAGGCTCTCAAGCTTGAAAAGAATCAATAGCAAAGGAGCAAAACTCCTGAATACCTGCAGAGTGCTACTAATATCTGGCCATCCATCCATCCAGCTTTATCTTTCCAAGCGAGCATTCAAAGTGTAGTTCAAGGGATTCCGAGTCACAGGCTTCCGCAAATGAACTTGATTTTAGGGTTGCTCTTGCTTTAAAGATGAGTAGCTGGACACAGATTTTCCTTGGTCCAGTCACCGGCTCAAATAAAACTTGCATTGTAAGGGAGATGTAATGAAACTATGTGCCCTGTTGAGTTTTCAGGCTGTCAAAAGAATCAGTAGTGAAGGGACAAAGATCCTGATTATACACAGAGTGCCCTTCTGCTGAAATTGACATCCATCCAGCTTTATCTCCCCAAGTAGGCATTCAAAGTGGCTATATGTAGTTTGAGGGGTTCCAAGTAACAGGCTTCCCCAAATGGACTTGATTTTAGGGTCACTTTTGCTTTAGAGATGAGTCACTGGACACAGATTTTCCTTGGTCCAATCACCTGCTGAAATAGAACTTGCATTGTAAGGGAGATGTAATGAGGCTGTGTGCCCTGTTGGTTTTGTGGATCTCAAAACTAATTTTGAACTAGCGCAGGGGTGTCCAAATTTTTTGGCAGGAGGGCCACATCATCTCTCTGACACTGCATTCGGGGGCTGGGAAAAAAAGAATTAATTTACATTTAAAATTTGAATAAATTTACATAAATGAATATATTAGAGATGGAACTTATATGAATGAGGGTGTCCTCATTCCACAGCTCATTTGAGAGGTCGAACAGTTGGCCATTGTGCTGAGAGTGGTTGCATCAGGCCAGCGCGGGCTCCAGCAAGTCTCCGGAGGGCCAGAGACTCATTGAAGACTGGGGGCTCACTGAGGGCCGAATTGGGAGTCCTTGAGGGCCACAAGTGGCCCCAGAGCCAGGGTTTGGGCACCCCTGAACTAGCGCTTGCCATGAGCTTTCAGGCATTTGTTGGAGCAAATCTGAAAGTATTAAATATGGGTTTCTGTTCTCTTTTCTGTGAAATTGAACAGTTTTGAAGGAAGTGATACTGTTATGCCCTAACCTAGAAGATACTTCTTCATCCAGTGGCTTGTTGCACTTTTTCCTGCCTAAATGTCCTGGGAAACAGTATTGAACATTCAGGGAGAAGGGGATGAGATTATTATCCTGTACTCTTCAGTACAGAAATCACATTTAATAATTAGTAGAGATACCCTGCACCACCCAGTAGAGTTATGTTTTGATATAGGGGATGGTTGACAGCCCCAGTACAGTTTGCAGTAGTGCAGGGGCAGCAGCTTGCTGCAGAAGGATCAATCTGCAGAATACACTGCAGAACAGCAGAGAGAATTTTTTTTACAAAGTATGAAACTGGAGAACCCAGACAGTGTGAAATGGATTGTACCAATAACTAAACTGTTATTTTGTATGAACAAATCTATTTCATTCTTGAAATGCTTTGGACTAGTGTGGTTGTGAATGAGACAGATGTGAGCTGAATAGAAAATCAAACTTAATTTATATTTGATGAGGTTGGGCTTTCTTGGGAGATGGGTGTATGAAGCAAAATGCTTGTGCAAATAGATTGGACAAATGCTATCACAGGGTAAAGTATCTGGCTCCATGGCCATCATATATGCATATATTTCTAAATTGTTGGTTCTGCTGTGATTTGTACTACAGTTTGTAAAATGAGGAAATTAGACAGTGGAGTAATTTCTTTGTAATCATCCCTGAATTGTACTGCGCATGGGAGTTTTCTGCTAAGGACAAGGAGTATAATTTTTTTTTAATCTGAAAATGCAATGCAAGGACTTGAGTATGCAACATTTTTATCCTGGGTGCAGATAACGCTCTCCCCCCCCATCTCAAGAGGACATAAAAAGATGAAAGGGTAAATAGAATTTCTAGAGTGAAAAGGCTTTGTCAATACAGCAAAGTTGAATTCTTGGTGTTGCATAGATTAAGCTTTAGTGCTTCAATAGCAATTAAGGATTGAATTAGATGTCATTGAGTTATGAAGTTGCCAAAAGACACAAAGCACTTTAGCAAAAAGGAATATTTTTAAGCATCACCCAACCACTCTAATATCAAGCAAGAAAACCAACTATTGATAATAGTTCCTGTGTCAAGGGAGATGCTTGCAGTTAAGTGTAAATAACAAATAAATTATATGCTGTTAGAGTTTTACAACTTGCCCTATTTCATAGGGGAAAAAACTGCCCATTAAGAATTTATGTAGCAAAAATTGCCATAATTATGTTTTGAGGTTGAAGCTGATTTTATATCCCTAGGAAGTCTTACTGCTATTTTAAAACAGCATTGTTGAAGGCTTCATGTAAGGTTCCTGACTATCCTGTATTTCAATGCTTATATATGAGTTGCAAAACAGCTTTTATTTTTTTAACATTGTCCAACAGGTTTTTAAAACATGTTGCAACATGTAACAAAAAAGAGCATACCCTGAAGTTGTTAAGGTTTTCTATATAACCATTTGTAGAATTGGAACCTAATTTTAGTTATGCTGTCTGTTACCTGCAATTTGAAAATCTTATTCTTCAGTTTGAATATTTTTACTGCAGCATGCTAGATAATTAAGGTACTTGATCTGACATTTATTCAGAAAGATCTACAATTCACCTTTTGATATTTAATTAAAAATAGCATTAAAACAAAACTTATGGTGATGATTCTAGGAAATGTATAGAAGTGACTTGAATGTATAGATTGTTCTGGCTCTAGCATCCCCAGCATGATAACCTGTGGAGACCAATGGATTGGGCCAAGCCTGCTGTTAAATATCTTTATTTTAATAACTTAATGCCTGTGCAGCAGGTAGAATGACTTTAGGATGACCCACACATGGTTCTGTCCTGTCCTATCTTCTTCTTTCATTGAATTCTGATATTAGAGTGCCTTCCATCTCTGATTGCATTTTCATCCTGTGCTTGTGCTTGCAACAAAAGAGATCTTGTCAAGATCCCCTTTTGTGGCTTACTACAGTTAGCTGCTATAGCAAAGATTTAAATTCTTCAGTGTATAAACCAGCCTTTAAGTGTTGGCTTTGAGACCAGAAGAATCAGTGTGATGTAGTGGTTTGAGTGTTTGATTTGGACCATGAAGACAGGTTCAAATTCCAAGTCAGCTGAGAGATTTACTGGGTAATCTTGGGTCTGTTACTACCTCTTAGCCTAATCTACTTTGCAGAGTTGTTGTGAGTATAAAAGGAGGAGTTGCCATGTATACAATGAGGAAAGGGCTATATAGAAATATGAAAAAATAAGTATATATAAGGATATAATGAACGGTGTTACTTTCCTTATGATCTGTATCTTTATGAAAAGCTTCATCACCCTTTGAACTGCCTTCACAAAACGAAAGGTAGTATAGTGGCTAAAAGTGTGAACTAAGACGTCTTCAGTTCAAATCTTACATCAGACATGAACTTGCTAGGTCAGTGGTTCTCAATCTTTTTAGCATTGGGGCCCACATTTTAGAATGACAATCTTCCGGATTCATCAGAAGTGACGTCATCAACCTGGAAGTGATGTCATGGCTGGAAGTGACATTAATTCAGGCTTCAAACCTAAGCTGTGATCAGCCAAAGTTCCCATCATACATTGTGCTTATGCAGTTATTTTGCATAGCTCAAAACTCAAACATTCTAGCTTGGAAATCAAAGTGGACCTGGGTTCTTTTCCAACCACATAGCCCTCCCCCTTTCCAGCATCCCATCTTCCCACCTATTCAGGGCAAAGCACCATACCTTTCTCCCACTGGGAGCCTGTTCTGCCCAGCAGCTCTGCAGTCCTCTAGTTTCAGTTCTGTATTTTCAACGGTGGCTGAGCTAGGTGCTATGTGACCCACCTGAAATTGGTTCTTGACTCAGTTTGAGAAATGCTGTGCTAGGTGATAATAGGCAAGCCAATATATTGGTTCCCTTATCTGTAATGTGATTATAAAGAACATTGAACACTGAGAACAATGCTCTCAGGAAATATATACATTGATTTTTCTTCTCTGCCTCCCCCCCCCCCCCGGGTTATTGGAGCACCCAAGATGACTTACAAAACTCATTTTTGTAATAATAAAGAATAGAAACATTTTAACACGCTCTATAAATCAAAAGCAGCAGAACTAAGAAGGAAAGGCTCAATGAAAGAAGAATGCTTTCAGCCCCTGCCAGAAGGCTAATAGGGATGGTGTAACTCAACTATAAGTTAATTTTGCAGTAATGGTGCCATAATGGAAAAGGCTGTACCCCTTGTTGCTACCAATTCACCTTAAACCAGAGGTGGCAGTCACAGCAGGGCCCCTTCAGAAGACATTGGGGGTAGAGCTAAAGTTCATTAAACTAAAGTACAATCATGTTGATTAATATCTTAGTCTTAATACTGACAAAGCTGATGACTGGACTATAGCTCCCACCCCTCCTTGCCAGTTCTGAAGCTGGCATCTCTTGATTTTAAGAATGATGAGCATAAGCTTGGGTGGCCCCTTCCCATCCATGTGGAAAGAGTGTATGGCTTTAATAGTGTTGAAGGATTAGGACTAGTGCAGCTATAGGGCTACAGTAACATAACACACTTAATAATAGCTCAGTCCTATCCTTCCTGGCATCCGGAGGAACAGTGGTACCACAATGGCAACCACTGTGTCCTGCCGGTGCTGGGAAGCCACCAAAGGTCTGGGGGGGGGGACTTTTGTCCCCTTCCCAGGCCCTACAATAGGTCTTCACACGTCTGCACTGGCTATTTTTCTGGCGCAGACTTGAGAACCTCTGTGTCTGGCTTCTCAGCCCAACACAGAGGATAGGATCTGGCGGAGGAGGTCTCCGTTGGTCCCACCCACCTCATGAGTTAGTTCTTCCTCTTGTTAGTTCTTACCATGTTGCAGGCAGCCACGCAGCATCCTCCACTTGTGCTGGGCCCAGCGCCGACTGGCACTGGCCCTGCACCAGCACCTCCTACTCAGAGGGTGCTGTAAATGTGCTTTATGGCATGTTTACAACACCTAGCGCCGGCACTGGAGCACAGTACTGGTTCTATCCTGTTGGGCCTTAAGCATCCTAATCAGTATTTTTTCTGTCAAAGATAGCAGGCAAAATCCTTGGTGTTCTAATATTCCATACAGCATACAAGTTGTTAAATTTAATTTCCTGATACTTCTGCTTAGGAGTGTCACTAATAGCCCAACCCAACCTGCACTGAAAAAGGCAGGCCAGAAGGTCTGCACTGCATCCAGCGCAGGGTTGGGGCTGGCTGTGGCTGAGCTTGGTAAAGGGAATTAATTTCCCTTACCCTGGGTAATGCGGCAGCAGCCCCAAGGAGGCTACTTGGTTTTGCGCCACCTGGAGAGGTGGCTCATATCCAAGCAACCTGGCGTTGTGCCGGGTAACCCACAATGGGGTTTAGGATCCAACCTAAGTGCTAGATCCTGGCTCCACCCCCTCCTGGGCTGAACCTGTCCACCACCCACCCTCCCGCAGCCCCCTGCGCTGGCCTGACTCAGCCGGCACAACCTCACCGGTCCCCAGGGCTTGCTCTGACATGGGGAGGCCAGCATGCATTCTTGTGCTGGCCTTCCTGACTCACAAGGAGATGCAAACATGCCTTATGCCATGTTTGTGATACTTCCGGGCTGCTGCAAAGGACTTGCTCTGGATGAAAGAGTGCTTAGGATTGCTCTCTAAATTATTTAGATTGAGATGCAATCTGCTTTTTCATTCTTTCTTTAAAGAAATGACATATATTTGAACCTTTCCAAAACATTTCTCTTAGCTAGAAGGTTTTGAAAAACTGCCTTTAAAAATTTGGCATTGTATGATGGTCTTTCGTAAACATGCATTGGTTTGAGTGAAGGCTCAATTCAGTTTGCCATATTCTCAAACTGTATAATACTAATTAAAATGAATTAGCTTAATTTACCTATTATCAGCCTTTGTGGTATTTAAAAATGTTTTTCAGACTTTCGCAGTAGGGGGAAGGACATTATAAGTAATTTTTGTGGAGTGTATAGGGGATAAAGTATTCATGTTTTCAATGTATTGAGCAGAAGCACTTAGTAGGTATGTGTTTTTAGTTTATGTATAATACTGAGTCTCCACGTTCATTTTGTAATATTCTTTGTGTAAAATTGCATAATCTAGTTTCATTTTTGCTAAAACGTGCTGTTGCTTATTCTAAAAATATCTCTGAATACAATGGTTGTGTGTTTTTCTCAAGATGTAGATACTACGTGATTTTGAGTGACAGCCGTTAAAATGTCATCACTGAGCAACGATTGCTCACATTTGGAATCAGTTGGTGAGATTACCAAGGAAGATTTAATTCACAAGTCACACGTGAGTTATAAATTCAGCAACTTCCCTGATGGATTAAGACTAGCTTGTATTGTAATTATCTATTTAAATACAAATATGAGTACAGTAACACTTGTTGTTAGTGAAAATGAATAAGTACAATGACTAGGCAACATGCTTCTTTGCCTAAACAAATGACTTCAGAAAGAGATTGTGACTTGAGCTACTCATTAGAACAGCTATTTTTATATTTTATAAAGTTTGGAATTTTAAGTTCTCAGAACTGAAACAAATAGAGGATATAAATCATTTGCTAAAAAAGTGCTTTTTTAACCTTAAAAATGGAGGAGTTTAAAACAGGATTAATGTTCTAATTGTAGACCTGTAATATAAAATACATTACTATTTTTCTTTCTAGAAGTTCTTTTTACTTGTGCACCAGGCAGAAATTATACAGCTAATTGTATTTCTGGGACCAAAGATGTAGGACAGTTTTCATAGAAACACAATTCTATTATTCAATGCAATAATAGCAGGTTTGTTGAATTACTTAGTTACACTTAATCTTTTCAGTATGAGAAGTGAGAAATGGTGGTATGTTTGCTTTTCTTACCATTTGTATTTCATACTAATTGACAACTTGTTTCTGTATTTTTAATCAACAGGGCACTTGCTTGGACTGTAAAGTAAAAGGACCAAATCTTTGGGCGTGCTTAGAGGTAAGCAGAAATACCACATAGTATAATAACTAAGGGAGAGAGTTTTTTGTTTTGTGCAGTTTTTTTACTAGTAATTTGTTCTCAAGGATGACTTATTCATCAACACGGGGTGCAATATTTCACTTACCATTAGAGGTGTTTGCTCTTCGGTGGGGGGTGGTGTATGCTTTGGGCACTCAATGTTGGTTTCATAAGGAACTTTCAAGATTCTTTTGGATAGTTAGGAATATGAAGTGCCTCATCATGTACAGGTGGGTCCTCCATATCTGCAGAATTGGAACCTGTGGCTTTGACAGACCTGTGGTGGAAGGCCTCAATGGACTTCCCAGATGTGACTGGAAATACCTTCTGGTCATGTCCAGGAGGTTTTCTGACATGAGGGAAGGCTGCCTGTGGCCTACTTGCATCTCAGAAGGCCAGCTGGAAGCCTCAAAAATCCACTTCTTTATAAAAACAAAAAACCCAGAAGTGTACCTCCGAGGCCTCTGGCAGTCCTTCTGAGACATGAGGAGGTCATGCACGGCCTCTCTGATCATCTCTGGATGGAGACCAGAAGGTACATCCGGACAGTGACCGGAGGTCGTTTTAGGACTAATCAGTGGATTTAATTATCCATGGGTTTCTGTATCCCTAGGGAGTCTGGGAACAGATAATCTATTTAGGTCCAACCTGTATATGGATTGTATCGTGTGTGTGTTATAGCCTTGTCCAATAAATTATTCTGTTTCACAGAATAGATGCTCGTATGTTGGCTGTGGAGAATCTCATATAGATCACAGCACAATACATTCTCAGGTATGTGTGTGCAAATTTCTAACTTACAGCAAGTTGTCCTTTTTTCTACTGTTAATTTATGAATTTAAATGACTGACAGAAAAGGTATTAACTTTAAATTAGAATCCAGAATTGCTTGCTTTCAGCTATATAAGAGCAAATATGTCTGCTTAATACACATAACCTGTAATGGTTAACCTTATGACATATTGTAGTTTCTAGTATGAATTATGTTGTTGATGATCAAATTATCATTGTATATTAGTAAACAGTATGAGTGTCACATCTCATAATTTTATAGTAGTTAAATAGAATGCTTTTGTTCAATAATTTTTGCTGAAAATAGTACCCAATGCTACAAAGTTGGGGATGAAAAACAAAGGCATTGAGATAAAAACAAAATGCTGTATTTGTCATGATTATTTTGCTGAGACTTGAACTCTTTAGCGCTGAAGATGTTTAATTTAGGAAGTTGGTATGGGAAGGAGATATGATTGCAAAACACAATTTTAAAAGTAGGAACTAGTATAATTGCATTCTTCTGCATTTTTGCTGTTAAGAATTGAAGTCCAGACACTGTAGAGAGGAAAACTCCCAAAATGGTTTGGATTTAGACAAGCAATACGATCTCTTGGGAAAATTCTCATCAATTGGCAAACATAGTTAGTGAGCCTTGATTCATATGTTTTAACTTAGAGGGGGTGGTGCTGTCTTGCATGCTGGAAGAACTCTCCCAGTTAATACTTAAGATTAATGGAATGCTCCAATCACACAGAGTTCCGCTTCTTGTGATTCTTCTTGTGCCCTCTCCCTGTCTAAGGGGCAAGAATTGCTGAAATATGTCTCCAGGCAGTCAGCTCATGTGGTGTGTCCAACTTTAAGCATGTTTGTTCCTTCACCACTCAAGAATAGTGTTGTTTCCTGCTAATGCATGGACCAGGGCTGAGATCACAAAAGTGGATTGCTATTCTACCTCATATGAGGGCACCTTCGTCTTCTCCTAAGACTTCTGTAAAAGTCTTAGTACAGGACTTATAGTAAAGCACTTTTTTGTGAGGTTGTCATAAACAGAGTGGCAGATGTCATAGCAAACACCCATATAAATGCAGGCTTCCATAGCAAACTAGCCTATGAGCACAGTAATGCCAAATTACTTTTCCTTTCATCTTCCATTTGCAAGCATGCACACTTTTCAAAGAACACTTACGCTGTATCTTACAATATGTTTTGTATAGTTTCGCATACTATACATTAGTGTTGGTGGAGGGCCTTGGATCGTTTTAGCAAGGCCTGCCAAGATTTTGGACTGACGATCAGCCTAAAGAAAACACAGGTCATGGTTCAGGATGTGGACTCACCTCCCTGCATTACAATCTCTGCGCATGAACTGGAGGTTGTCCATGACTTTGTGTACCTTGGCTCAACGATCTCCAACACTCTATCTCTCGATACTGAGCTAAACAAACGCATCGGTAAAGCAGCTACCACGTTTTCCAGACTCACAAAGAGAGTCTGGTCCAACAAGAAGCTGACAGAACATACCAAGATCCAGGTCTACAGAGCTTGCGTCCTGATTACACTTCTGTACTGCAGCGAGTCATGGACTCTCCGCTCACAACAGGAGAGGAAACTGAACGCTTTCCACATGCGCTGCCTCCAGCGCGTTCTCGGCATCACCTGGCAGGACAAAGTTCCTAACAACACAGTCCTGGAACGTGCTGGAATCCCTAGCATGTAGGCACTTCTGAAACAGAGACGCCTGCGTTGGCTTGGTCATGTCGTGAGAATGGATGATGGCCGGATCCCAAAGGATCTCCTCTATGGAGAACTCGTGCAAGGAAAGTGCCCTACAGGTAGACCACAGCTGCGATACAAGGACATCTGCAAGAGGGATCTGAAGGCCTTAGGGATGGACCTCAACAAGTGGGAAACCCTGGCCTCTGAGCGGCCTGCTTGGAGAAAGGCTGTGCAGCATGGCCTTTCCCAGTTTGAAGAGACACTTTGCCAGCAGTCTGAGGCAAAGAGGAAAAGAAGGAAGGCCCATAGCCAGGGAGACAGACCAGGGACAGACTGCACTTGCTCCCGGTGTGGAAGGGATTGTCACTCCCAGATTGGCCTTTTCAGCCACACTTAGACGCTGTGCCAGAACCACCTTTCAGAGCGCGATACCATAGTCTTTCGAGACTGAAGGTTGCCAATACAATACAATATGTTAGTGTTTTAACAGAAGTGTATAGGTCCAACTTTCTTGAACACTGATTTTTTATTCATGAATTTGACTCAACACGAATGGCCATTGCAAATGGGAAGGAATGTGCTGATTCCTGGAGAAGGGGAAAAATGCATCCCTTTAAAATCACAGTTTAAAAAACTGCTTTTCTTACTATTGTAGAGAGACAGTCATGCAAGTGATTACAGGTATAACCTAATTATCCACAGATTTTTCTATCTCAATGCTATGAGAAGGGCCCTTCTCATAAACGACTCTGTAAAACAGTTGTTTAACAATAACCTCATTAATGTGAGAAAGGGCAGCCGACTGACAATCCATCAACCATTCTCTCTCCAGGCTTAGCTCCAAGACAAAACAACCCTTTCCTTCACCCTGAGCACTTGAAAGAAAGATCACTTTGGGTGAAGGGAGGGGTTGCTGGCTTGTCTGGAGAGAGACTGATTGATGGATTGTCTGCCTAATGACTTGGTCTTACATCACAAAGTTCAGCAAGGCTGTTTTTAAGTCACGGAGCAAAAGGACACTGTTTTTTAAATTGCTTTAGTGCGATTTTTTTTTGCCATCCATATGAGTTCTGGGAATGGAACCGTCGTGAATAATGAGACTCAAAATGTATATTTGATTGACCAAAAGACTGAAGGCTTGTTTTCTACTTTAGCCCATATATTGATGCTCAGTTCAGTTTCAGGGTGCAGGATATTGCATGTTCCTTGTGGGAACAGGGCTACTATTGAGTGGAATGCCATTGCTGAGCCATTCTTGAGTGTAGAATTACTGTACTGATCAGAACTATGTATTCTCAAGAATGAGCATATGTAATTGCTCATTACCACTATTATATCTTGGCAGCTTGTGTTCTTCCTCTTCACTTGCCCCACCCACCCACCATAGTAGTGAATTCCATAATTTGGGCCTGTTTCTTATACTGACTTCAAGCACTGACACCATTCAGTATGTCATTGCCCTATACCAGTGCTTTCCAATCTTTCCAGCCTCACAATGCCCTAAGGAGCCCAGGAGTAAGTGACAATAATGTGAAATGCATCACATGATGATGTTACTGCCACTTCTTAGTTCGGAGGCCTAGCATGAGCCCAGAAATAGCAGTAAGAGAGTCAGGGCGAGCGAAAGGACTTTTCCCAGTGTGTGTTTTTTTGTGTGTGCCACAGCTCTGCCCTCCACTCCAAGTTTCTTGCCGCTGCTGGGAGGTTTGTGCCATGGTCTTGCTGCTGGGCACTAGCTGTCCTGTGATGCCCCAGAGAGTGCCCTGGGATGTTGCAAGGCACTATGAAGGACACTTTTGGAACCACTGCCCTGTGCCAATCTCTAGATCAGGGGTGCTCAATAGGTGGATCGCGATCTAGCGGTAGATCGCGAGGCAAAATGAGTAGATCGCGGAGTGCTGACCCCCCCTTCAGGTGCCTCTGGAAGGAAACGCCGGGAGTAAGGCCCATTGTACTCAAGTCCGAGCCAAAAAGTGTGAGCACCCCTGCTGTAGATGCTTCTGAGTTAATGTAGATTAAGTTGTCTCCATTTCACTTTCTCTTCTTCCTGGAGCACGTGCAGTTGAAGTTTAAAAGTATGACTAGTACAGTATCAGTGTTGTCTTCAAGATAGCTACAGTTGTCTGTCTCCTTTTCAGGTAAAATATGGTTAAAATAGACACCTTTTTGTAGGTGGTAGTGTTAGATTCTCCTACTTTCTAGTCAGAATTAATAGTTGTATTTACTGGCATGTGTACTTTATCTTTTGCATTGATGTTTAGTTATTTACAGAGACTTACAGCCCAATCCTAAGTAGATCTCCTCAAAAGTAAGTCCTCTTCTGTTCAATAGGGCTTGCTCCCAGGAAAGTGTGCATAGGATTGTAGCCTTAGTTATTTACAGTTCTTAAATTCATCTAATATTTGTTTTCTAGGAAACAAAGCACTGTCTAACAGTTAATCTTACTACACTACGTGTTTGGTGTTATGCATGTAGCAAAGAAGTGTTTCTAGACAGAAAACTGAAATCTCATTCTTCATTGCAAAATGTTCGACTGTCTCATCAAGCTCCAGAACATATCTTACAGGTAATTAGGCAAACACTTCTCCTGGAATTTAATGAGATGAGGTTCTGTTTAGTTAGCAAAATGTTCCAACTAAGATTTCTGTACAGAGTCTTCACCTATCAAATGTTTATGCCTAATAAAGGTTTTGTTGACTGTTGACTGTTAAAATGTTCCAACTGAACTCCTCTTACACAAGCTAGTTTTTCTGTATCTCTATCTTTTAAAATAGTGAGTCATCTGGTGACTTAAATAAGCATGCTAAAATTTGCTTTCTGTTTGTAAAGCAGAAGAAAGCATTTACCTAATTGATCTCTATATTGTGATTGATCTTCCTATAGAAAATATGCCTTGTTTGATGTATTCAGGGTATAATGTTAGTAAATGCTTGACTTTATGGAAAAAGTACATCTGAAGTGTATGTAAAAATTTTCATAGCATAGTTCAAAAGATATAATGGAAAATTGTTATGTTTGCAAAGGTGATTCTTATATCTTGCTTTTAATTCTTTCCTAAAGGATATTAAATTGCCTAATATCCCAACACTGAAAATTCCTTTAATTGGGACATTTGATGACTTAGATGTACAGGTAGATGATGAAGATGAATTCAAGGCAAGAGGTAATTTAATTCTGCCATACAGATACAGGTTTTTATTGCCATATACATAATCAGCTATTTTATTTGGAATTTTATCTCAATAGTGGTTTAAACAATTTATGAACCAAGGCTTAGGTCCAAAAGTACATCCACTCTCTCAGGAAGTCCTCCTCTTCTGGTTACGGAAGGGTTGTTTTATTCCCTGGGCTAGAACATTACATAAGAACACTGAAGCGACATTGGAAGATGTTTGGTTATGAGAACTGCTCACTGTTGTAGCAATGGCTGAATGCTAAAATATGTCAAGAACAGCACTACTGGCCACTTCCTTTCCACTCATGGTTCTTTAGATCCAGCCCTGTAGTTTGGTTCCAAAGCATGTTGCCATTGTAAATTATATCTTCCCTTTCAGGTAGACATTAAAAATGTCTCTGTTTGTGTACTTAAGAGTTGGAGTTTGCAGTTAGAAAACATCAAGATTGCTTATTTAAATGAGTAATATCAGTGAGTTAATCAGTGAGTAACATCCAGAGCTTCCATACAATGACACCTGTCAACAGAAAGACGACCCTGAATGGAAGAAGAATTTTACTTGCAAAGTTTCTTTGCATGATTGGAATCCTTTTATGAACAAAAGGCACTTCTGCTGATACGGCTGTGCTGTACTTTAACTCTGTATGCTACCCAATACTGTAGTAATTAGGTTTCATGTTAATATTGCTGTGCTTCATGTGTATCATTATGGAACATGTGTGACCCACGCCCTGAAAGTGTGCTATGTTGTTGTTGTATTTCCCAATATTGTACTTAGTCAGTAATGAAATTAATTTGCCCAACACTGTCACTTTGCAACTTATCGAAGCCTAGTACATAAGTTCCATAGATGAAGATACAAACGGTCTGTTGAAACCCTTGACCAAGGCTTAATTTGAGATCCAGCAAGCATGACATCCCTTCTTTCAAAAGTCTTTACGTTGGGGGTGCCAATTAGGTAAGGGTGTGTGTGTTGCTGTTACAGTTTCTGTAGCTGCTTTGTTTGGATGTCAGAATATCAAGACAGTGTTCATTTTCTAGTTAGTGTGAAATAGAGATACAGGTAAGTCTGTGAATTTAGTTGTTTGTGGATTAGGTCCAGGCCCCCCCCCATGCGCTCCCTCTGGAGCCAAGGGGAACTCTGCTCCCCTCGCCTCAAGAGGGTTGTCTGAGCCCAAAAAAGGCTGTGGACATTCGTCCACGGCTCTGCCTGACTTAGACTGAGTTTGGCAGCTCAAAACACATTACTTCCAGGTTCACCCTGTAACTGGAAGTCACGTGTTTTGAGCTGCCAAGCTCAGTCTATGACTTCCATCAGTGGCATCTACTGGGCTCAGAGGACCCTCTGGAGGGGCTGGAGTTCATTCGTATCCACAGTTTCAGGTAACCTATCTGTACGGACATATCTGTACTTCTGTATCTGTATTTCAGACAAATACAGACACATCTGTATTTCTGTAGACTGTTTTTATGTGTCTATTCCACCAACCAACTGTGGCTCAGTTTTTTTCTGTTAATACCTTTGTCATTAGTGTGTCCAAACTTCAACACAGTGGTGTACTATTGCAAGAGGAAGGCGCTTCCAGCAATGGTGCACTGCTGTGCCAAAGGTTTTGATGCCACCCATCACATGTTGTCCTGGGCAAGTACCTAACTGCAAGGCTATTTATTAGGATAAGTAGGAACAAGTAAACTTCCTAGTGACAAACAGTTTGGTAAATTTTCTGTGCTTTGCTTCAAGAGTCTAGTACATTGTTCAGAGATAACAGTATCTCTGAACAATGTACTAGACTCTTGAAGCAAAGCACAGAAAATTTACATAGGAGCCCCATTGCATCAGGTCAAAGGCCCATCTAGTCCAGCTTCCTGTATCTCACAGTGGCCTATAAGATGCCTCAAGGAGCACTCAAAATGGTGTTCTTAAAAGCAATTTTAAAAAAAACCCAAGGAGAATAGAGTGAAGTGGTTCATTTGTTCACACATAAAGGATATTGAGGTGTATGAGAGGCTCTTTGTGGGAGAGGTAAGCAAAAATCTTGTCTGAAGGCTTCTAGGTTTTAGTAAATCTGTTTATGAGGCAAGCTTATTGACTTCCAGGGGACTATGTTATAAAATGTTGTTTCTAAATCTCTGTGAAACGGTACACAAGAAACAAAATTTTTCAGCTTTTTTAGCAGGCTTTCTTTATTTTCAGGTCTGACAGGTTTGAAAAACATTGGAAACACTTGTTACATGAATGCAGCTTTACAAGCTCTTTCAAATTGGTAAGATTTAAAACAAACCTTTGTGAAGGACAGTATGTTCAGAAGCATCCAGATCACCAAAAAGCCCTAGGGTAGAGCATCAGATCAGCACCAAGCCACCTACTTTTATCATCTGTACTTTTGCAGGAGTGAGAATCCCTTTCAGTTCGTTACCTGTATCCCAAACTGACTAGCAGCATATCAAGAATCTGATAACAGTAACTGAACCATAATCTCATTCGGATGTGTTTACCCCAGCTTCTTCAAGTTTGAACATAAATGAACAACAAATGAAGTTGAAGGGTATATCTGGGTTCACAGTACACTGATTTGTTTTTCAGTAGAGTTTCAAAGCTCTCTTATTAGGTAGTAGTCCTTGCTGTATAGAAGCTTCCATACTTAATAATTCCATAGTTATTTTTGTCTAACGACCTTTAGAGATACTGTGTTTCCCCAAAAATAAGACACTATCTTATTTTTTTTTTGGCTCAGAAAAACACACTAGGTCTTTTCAGGGTAGATCTTATTTTTTTCAGAAGTCAGTCCCTTTATAGTTAATGGGACTTACTCCCTGGAAGGTGTGGAGAGGTTGTCCCCTCAGTGCCCTGGAGGATGCCTGCCAGCCTACCTACTCAGAACTCAGTCCCTTTGTAGTTCCTCTCCACACTTTCCAGGGAGTAAGTCCCATTGAGCCTCAGAGCCCTGTAGGCAGGGTTGCCTCGGTTGCTGCTTCTCACCTCAGCTCCTCCTCAGCGTCCTCTGCCCAAGGTAGCACAGCAGGCGCTTTCTAGGTGGCGTGCATAGGAGTACAGCGTTCCCGGTCATGTTGTTCACCTGAGGACCCCTTCCGCCCCCCCATCCCAGTCCTGATCACAACTAGGTCTTATTTTCTGGATAGATCTTATATTTCAGCAATTCTCAAAAAACACACTAGGTCTTATTTTTGGGGAAACAGGGTAGGAATGTGGTTGGTTGGAGCCTCTGTCTCCAGAGGTATTGTGAAGGGCTCTGGTGAATTCTAATCTTACTGCTTTCTGGGGAAATCTCCCATTAGGTCACCAGTGCAAGGCTTCCTGCTTTTAAAAGAGACCCTATTAAAGGACTGGAAGTATCACAAGATATCGTGAGGGCTCTCACTTATCAGGCTCAGGAGAGCATTAATATGAGAAAAAGTGGACCTTGAATAGGAGCAGTTCAGATCCCAAAAACAAAGTCATCCACTTTTACTATTTGGATGCACTTTTGTAGGAATGAAAATACATTTCTGCACAGTATCTGTATCCCAAATTTCTAACCATAAAAGCCATCTCCAGTAAGCCCCATTATCCCACTTTCCAAGGTAGAACCTCATAATATAGCACTTGCAATCCTGGCCCATGTGTCGCCTGAGGCCAGGACCGTAGAATGCTGCCCCCCTCTTACCGGTCTGTTTAGGAGCCTTGTGCAAGTCCTCTGGCCTTCCAAAAGGCATCTGAAGCTTCTAGAGGGCCTTTAAGCGTTACTTCTGGTTTTCATCAAAAAGCCAGAGGTAATGTTTAACAGCCCTTCAGAGATTTCAGGTGCCTTTCTGAGGGCCAGAGGTCTCAGGGCTAGGCCTCCCCAGCCTTCAAGGCTCAGGAGGATGTGTGGCGATGGTGCGGCAGTTGGGGGGCGTGGGTGGCAGTGCCACCCCCACAGGCCACATAGGCATGCCACCTGGGCATTTGCTCCCGTAACTCATCCCAGGAATGCCACTGCAATATAGAGTACTGTTTTGTAGGTGTACTGTAAATACATTTGTTTCTTATTCAGAATGTGCTTGCTACATTGTGAGAGGTTCATTTCCTGGGTTTCAAGGACACATTTACCAAGTCTAGATTTTAACCCAATATTTTGCCTTTTACTCTTTAGAACAGTGTTTCTCAAGGTTTGTCCTCCACTGTACCACTTAACATGGTCCACCTAATTGAAGCACCACTGGAAGTAACTGTTGATTACATCATCCCCAGTTACTTCTGGATTTGGAGGCCAGATGCGATGTGACAAACACCTGTAAGAGTCTCAGGGTGGATACGAGTCCTTTTTTGAGCATGGAAAAGAATGCTTTGGGGCTGTTCGTTGCATCACATTGCTGTGTAGTCATCCTTAGGGCTAGCATAATTAGCTATCTTAACGCACTTTAATAGATCAGAATGGAAGCTTCTATCTGTGGAAGTGCTCAAGGTTGCAATGGAATACTTTCAAACGATGAAATTATTAAGTACCTGTATTCTAAGCTTCAGAGATATTGAAGCTCTTGAATACTCAAAAATATTGAAATAATTAGTTTAAGAGAGGCTTTCATATTTTTTTCTCAAGTATTTCCTGTTGAGTAAGGGCAAGATAGGCATGTTAATATTTTATTAAGTTTCAACCACATGATACTGTTTGGTTTCAGTACAGTTTCTTTTATAAGATCTATTGACTTCATTGACTCTAGTAAACTAGTACAAATGTTTAAAACTGTCAGTTTTGAGATTTACATATTGAG
Organism: Tiliqua scincoides; assembly: GCF_035046505.1. Classification (NCBI taxonomy): domain Eukaryota; kingdom Metazoa; phylum Chordata; class Lepidosauria; order Squamata; family Scincidae; genus Tiliqua; species Tiliqua scincoides. Next base: position 143,788,520 of record NC_089824.1, read on the forward strand.
TGGCCAATCCTGGGGATTGATTCTTTGCATTCATACCTTCCCGACAAAGACTTACTGCAGCTTCTGGTCTTGGAGAGTTTGGGAATCGCAGCACTATAGCAATAACCTACAAGGATACTTCACATTCCCAGACAGGGTGGGAAGATGCCCTATCAGCCATATTCAGAGCTTCAGGCTGCAATCCTGTACACACCTGGAAATAATAATAATAATAATAATAATAACAACAACAACAGGTATTTATATACCGCCTTTCTTCGTCTTTCTTCAAGACTTTATTCAAGGCGGTTTACATAGGCAGGCTTTATTAAATCCCTATTAAATAGGGATTTTTACAATTTCAAAGAAGGTTCTTTCTTTCAAGAATGACTACATTCAAGGTGTTTCATTCCGATCTGGCTTCACATTCTGGCCTCCATCCTCCCACGCTCAGAGCAGATGGAATTGCTCGGCTTCAGCTTGTCAGCTGCTCCAAGGTCGCACAGTGCCGGTGGCCTCGAACTGGCGACCTTGTGGATGTTATCTTCAGGCAGACGGAGGCTCTACCCTCTAGACCAGACCTCCTGCCCAATTGGACTTAATTGAACTTCTTTTGAGTAGGCACACATAGAATGGCAATGTTGATGCCTTTTATTAGTAAGGAACGTAACCAGAAGCAGTCTACAATAGTAGTCTGTAGTCTAAAATAGAAGTTAAAGGGATTTTTAAAAATTAATGTGTAATTTGTAAAAAAGCAGTATGATTGACACATGTCTACTACAAAATACTAATGGTCTTGTTCTTCTTTTGTGTTAGTCCACCACTGACACAGTTTTTTCTGGACTGCGGGAGCTTAGCACGGACTGATAAGAAACCAGCCATTTGCAGAAGTTATTACAAACTAATGACAGAACTTTGGCATAAAAACAGGTACTGTGCTACTTTCACTATGGGATATTCTGTAAATCCATCTGCTGATTTTTTTGTTATCTTGGAGAGTCCTACTAATGCATGAACCAGGGCTTGAGATCACAAAGGTGCATTGCTATGCAATCTCATGTGAGGATGCCTTCTTCTGACTATGATGACCAAGTCCTAGAAAAGTACTTTATGGTATAGCGCTTTTTGATGGGATTGTCAAACAGAATATCAGATGTCATAGTAAGCACCCATATAAATGTAAACTTCCATAGAATTTATTAGCATAGACCAGGGGTGTCCAAACTTTTTGGCAGGAGGGCCACCATCCCTCTGGCACTGTGTCAGGGAAAAAAAGAATTAATTTACATTTAAAATTTGAATAAATTTACATAAATTAATATATTAAAGATGGAACTTATATTAATGAATGAAAGTCTTGCAATAGCTCAAAGCCTATAAAACGTCTTGCACAAAGCAAGGCCAGTCTTTCCTTTTCTGCTGCATTACAGATGTGAAACAGCGAGCAGTGGAGGGAGCCCTCATCCGTCAGCTCAAGCAAGAGGTTGAACAGTTGGCTGTCATGCTGAGAGCAGTTGCATCAGGCCAGCGTGGGCTCCAGCAAATCTCCAGAGGGCCAGAGGCTCATTGGAGACTGGAGGCTCCCTGAGGGCCTGATTAGGAGTCCTCAAGGGCCACAAGTGGCCCCAGGACCGGGGTTTGGGCACCCCTGGTCTAGACCTCAGCGATCCAACTTCTGGTAGCTAGGGCCCCACTCAGCCCTGGTGTGACCCCCCCAACTGTGTAAACATGGAAGTAGTGAGTGGTGACGTGATCACATCACCACCAATTACTTCTGGGTTCTGATCTGCCAAAGTCACTTGGCAGGCTAAGTCAGAAGGAGGCAGTGGTGATGGTAGGAGCAGTGGGGCTTTTCAATCTTCTTGCTGCACTGTTCCTTCTTTACTCCTTCTCTACTCCTTCTACTGTTCTACTTTCACTATGGGATATTTCTTTAAATCCATCTGGTGATTTTTTTTTTTACCAGGAGAGTCCTACTTTTTAAATAGTTGAATATGCTTAGCAGGCAGTACATGAAATAGTACTTGTGATATGTCATAGGTACTTGGGGGCATCTTTCTAGGAATGAAGGTCTGTTACAGCTGCTTGTCAATTCCGTTGTGGAATGGAAAACCACTGTAATTATCATTATCATCATCTAATATTTATAAAGCACCTAGATAAAAGGCTTATGATCTAAGCAATTAGCATATTCCTGTGAACTGACTGAGCTGTTGCATCATGTAGTGATCTTCAGTTTGAAAAAAGGTCTCTTTAATTGCATAGCAATTTTTTGTATCATTAATTTTGAGTGATATCTATTGAAGCAATAAATATCAATGAGGACAGTAGTATGTGCGATACTGAACTAAGTAGGTTTAAAAATTAATGGTGTTTACTCAGAAGTAAATCCCTCTCAAAGGGATTTACTCTTTCGTAGGCATGCTTAAGTTTGCAACCTCAATCTCTTAAAATAGTGAAATGTTATAGATTATTTTATTTCTAAAATTCCAAGGTCAAATCAATGGAGTCTGATTTACATACTCATTTAAAAACATGAGAAAGTGAGAACTGCTTCAGTAGAAGAAAGCAAGTTCTGATTACTCCAGCTTCTGTTTGCAGCAGTGACTAGATACATAAAAGTCACCATTCTCTTGGTAGGCTGTCTTGTTGATTTTGCTGTAGTTTGATGTATCAAAGTCTGTGGTAAGACTCTGGTCCCCACTCACATGGTTTTTAAAAATGCATTTTTACAGAATTGTAAATGCAAGCATGAGTGAGGAGAGCTCTGTGTGAGTACTGCTGAAGTATGAAAGTAACACTGGGTCATCAGTACCAGTACAAAAAGTACCCAATTGAACAACCAATACTTAGAATTAAAAACAGGGTGAGAACATCAGGTGTAATATTTCTTGCATTGCTTAGCAGGAAGTAAAGATTTTTTTTATCCAATGTTAATAATATACCTGAATGATGTCATTTTGCATAAAAGCTTTAAAGCTGTAAAGCCATAAAGCTGACTTAAAAGCCATCACAGTTTGACTATTGATTAAGCTGAAAAATCCCAAGTAGTTGGAGAATAAGTACACTTAAATACTCTTTCTTTCAGGCCAGGGGCTGTGGTCCCTACAAATTTGTTTCAAGGAATCAAATCTGTTAATCCAACATTTCGAGGCTACTCCCAACAGGTAAAAAAAAGCTTTTTAAAAAGCTTCCATTTGTGTGTTCAACTAAGTAAAATATTTATTGTATGGTTGTACTCAGGGATAAAAATGACTTTAAAATGTACTCAGATGCTGACCACACTTTCATGATTTTTTTCCTTGAGTATATTGGCATGCTGCTAAACTTTCTATTCTTTAACAATGCAGTTTTTCCCCTTCCTGATATATAAAGTAATTGATACCAGCAATTCTGCCTGCATCCAGACTTAGAAGGTGTAATAAAGATCTTTAGACAGAATTAGAAGGATGGTGATGGTGGGTAGACATTGTTCCTGAGTGTTCTGCAGAGTTGTGTGTGGAATACCCTTGCTCCTTTGACTCCTGTGTAGGAACCTGTGACCCTTGACTTATGGCAGACCCACACATTGCGATGACACTAAGAGGGTTACAAGAAGAGACAGAGTCAAGAATAACAGATACAAACCAATGCTGGTTGATTAAGGGATTATTTAAATATCAGAGGCGTGTGGAGGAGGAATAGTGTTGAGTAGAGACAGTAGAAATCATCATGCTTTGCACTTCACCAAGCTGAGGCAAATGCTCTGCAGTTGATCAGAGCTGAGGTAACAACATATGCCTTGCTCTGTAGTTGCAAAAGTGAGAGCAGAGGTAAAAAAGCAGGCTGCAATGAGGAAGCTAAGAAGGCAGATAGATCGGCCCAGAAATCTGAGAAAGACAGTGATGGTGCAGCTAAACAGGATACCTTTCTTTGCTGCTTGGTGACTTCACCCAATGGGGCCAAACCACAGTTAATTAACAGCTAAAATCTTTGGTGGTTTGCTAGAGATGCCTTAACACGGCATAGCAGGAACATCACTCACTCAGACACAGAGAAAGAATTCAAATTATTTTTGAAAGTTTCGTGGGGTGGGTGAATCCTGATTGGAGAGGCGGGCATGATCCTTTGAGTCAAAGTGTAGGAATTTAGGCTCACTATTCTATCTACCTACCTGTTTACCACATTCTTGGGTGAGAGGGGTCAAAGGGATATAGATTTGGAAGATGATGGATATCTTGAGCATGGTAAGAGTGTCAGTTAGTGCAGCCACTGAAACAAAGGTAAGAATGTGCAAAACCAGTCTTGAGTTGGCAGAGTACTCTCTCCAAGCAGACTTATTGAAAATTGATGGCAGGATGTTCCAGTATTCTTGCCATATCTATTTGGATCAGATAGGGCATTAACAGAAGCCATAATTACTTTTCATGCTTCATGTAGCTCAGGAGTCTCCAAACCTTTTGCCCAGAGGGTCATATTGTATATCTGAGAAGGTGATGAGGGCTGGAAAATAAATACATGGAGAAATAATGTGCTGAGTGTTTGAGTAAATAAGTGGGTGGGGATGAAAGGTGGAGGAGAGCACAGGGCAAAATTGACTTGCACAGGAAGAGTGGGGAATGAATTTTGAAAAAGCGTGGGTATTTACCGCATTCAGCCACTAGAGGTGCTGAATGTAATGAAATTTCATTGCATTGCATTCAGCACCTTTAGTGGCTGAATGCGGTATATGCCCGCGCTGGGAGACCCGGAAGTGCATCCTGAGCTATTTTTAGCCCTGACAGGCTAAGGAATCACAAGGGCGGGATACAATCCTCCACAGAGCCAAATTTGGCCGAGGGCCTGAATTTGGAGATCCCTGATGAAGGTCCTAATGAGAAGAGATGGGGAGGAAGGAAAAGGAAATATGGTGCTTTAGCCATACCTGGACTTCATTTTTTAAAGTATCATTTTATATTGATTTAATTAAGGGCGCAATCCTAACCCCTTATGTCAGTGCTTTCCAGCACTGACATAAGGGCAATTCAGCTCTGAGATAAGGGAACAAACATTCCCTTACTTTGAGGAGGCCTCCGTGAGTGACACCCAACTGCAGAATGCAGCACATACCCCATTGGCACCACTTTGCCAGTGCTGGAAAGCATTGACATAAGGAGTTAGGATTGCGCTCTAATTTGATTACCTCAAAAATATGTCTAGTGATCCAATGAGAATAGGGGAATTCTGCACAAAGTTAAATGACTGAAATGCTTGAAGATTTGAACTGGATTCGTAATTATCTATGTTTATAGAGAAAACAAACTACAAAATTAAACTAACTCCAATGACATGTCATATGCCCTCTAGACCAAAGTAGGTACTTTTTCGAGTGGTTTTGGTTTTAGTAACTAAAATTTGAATAAAGCACAATGCTATGTACCTCTTAAAATTTCAGGATGCACAAGAATTTCTGCGTTGCTTAATGGATTTGTTGCATGAAGAGCTAAAGGAAACTATTATCACTACAGAAGATAATAACTCAAGTGTAGAAGAGAGCATGGAAGTAGAGACAAGCCAGTCAGATGCAGACTTTCAGTCTTCTGGGAACATCGATAAGGTAGACAGTGAGGGTCTGTCAAAACCTGTTGCAGAGCACCATTTGGAAGATGCTATGTTAATTCATGATGATCAAAGTGCATCTAAAGACTACCAGAAAGAGAAAACGTTGTGTGCCAAGATGAACAGGACAAATTCTATGGAAGACATAGAGAAAGATATAAACACTTTCTTTGAAACAACTGAATTTTTGAATAACCAAGAAACTGTCAAGGTGCAAATACACAGCAGATACTCAGGTGATTTTATAACTACTATTTGGGTGTGACAGAAATGCAATTTGGGATAGTTCTGTATACCACCCACCCACCCACGAAGGAAGGAGTTGTAGCTAGAGGTCTGCTCCCCTGTAAATCCTATCTCCCCCTGATTTCCCCCTCCCCTGTTGTCTGGAGTGGTCCTATCCACCTGAGCTCCCTGTTAGGCCTCAGTTAGCTCTGAAGTGGGGATTGGTCATCACCCTCAGTCCTCCTCTTCCTGTGATCCTCCTTCTTGGGGTTGTCATTCCTCCTTGGGAGTACTGGGTTTTCCCTAGCTAGTTGGTCCCTCAGCCTTGACCCAGCCAATCTCATCCCTGGCCTGCAGAAAGCTTTTTGAATTGAGCAAGGGGCCTGTTGTTCCCTCTCCTTCCTGCTCTACCCCTTCTGGTGCCTCTATGCAGGTCCTCCCAGTGGTAGTGTTGCTTCTCCTTGCTCTTCAGGGCATACTCTCCTTCAGAGCAACAGAGGCGCTCCCCCCCCATCTCTGTGGGCTTTTGAGGCCCAAACAATACCTGTTCAATGTTGCATCCCATGGTCCTGCAGACCCACAAGAAGTGAACCTGGATCTGGACACCTCACTTGTCCAAGGTTACCAATGTTTATTTTAACTATCAATTTCTGTTTACTACAGGACCATACTGTAACATTATTCAAGTGATAATAACCCGACTTGCAACTTTTTTTAATGCAATACTTCGGTATTTGTTGCTGTATTGGGAACATTTAGTATAGATGCCATTTGTTTTGTTCCGGGCTGTAGCAATTTTATGTGACAGTGATAAGCTCCTGCTTCACTCTGTAAAGAAAAGAAGTAATAGAAGAACTTGGGGGGGGGCAAAGAAAGCAAGCAGAGAAAAAATATAATAATTAAAAATATTTTCTTACAGGTGGGTTGGTTCTTAAAACAGGTGTATGTCCCCTCCTCTGCTACCTCTTTACAAGTCCCAATTGCATCAGCAACAAAAATAGGATGGGTAGTTACAGGACAGTTTGTTGTTAGATAATTCTGGTTATGAGGAGTCACTCACTATTGTAGCACCATATCTAATGCTACTTGTGCAACTTGTGCCAATTATTGATGGTACTTATTTCAATGTAATAAGGTAAAAATGCGTTGTAAGAGGGAAATGGATGTTATGAGAATGGGTTAGTTTGAGAAGCGTGCTTGTTCACTACCTTGACAGGATCTAGTTTCAGTTGAACAGAAGAAAAGACGGAGAGTAGTTTGTGAAATGACTATGCACTTAAACAGATTTCATTAATAGTTCCTCTTGCAAACATAATTTACCTTAGATATAATTTTTAAAATGTATTTCTTCTATGCATCTTCTATACACATAGTTTTAGTAGCAGAAGCGGCGTTTCTAAGCTATTGTTTGTCCCTGTAGTAATATAGCTAAGAAGTAAATATAGTTTTTCCCTAGGGATTGAACTCCAGATATTTCACCAATTAGAAGCTTGATGCTTTGATCTTCATGTGGAAAAACAGTTGTACTGAATGATTATTTTTTGATGGACCAGAAGCTGAACATGAGCCAGGCGTGTGATGCAGCTGCTAATGCACACTGATGTGCTACTGGCCTGCATCAGCAAAGGCATAGAGTTCACTTCATGATAAGTAATTGTTCCACTTTACTAGTCAGGCCTCATTTGGAATATGACATACAGTTTTAAGCATTATGTTTTTATTAAGGATGTTAATAGACTGGAGCGGGTTCAGAGGAAGGCATCTGAGATGATGAGAGGTCTCAAAACCAAGTTCTGAGAGTAATGATTTAAAGAGACTGGTATGTGTAACTTGGAGAAGAAGCTCTAGGGGAGATATGGTAGCACCACATTGCAATATATAATATTTTCAGCCTTATATGAAAAATAGGTTCACTAGAATCAACTATTTCTTGTAATGCCTGCAATTTACAGATGAAACACAGATCAGTAGTACCCACACCCTGATGAACTCGTATTTGGAGGAATTCAGCTAGAAACGTAGTACTTCAAGCATGCCATGTGATAGATTTTGACAAGAAAATCCTTTTCCCAACCTTCTCACATTACAGGTTAATACAGTTTAGCACTGTAGAAGAATTTTGATATCAGCAATTATTGTTGTAGTGCACTGTGATTGTCTTATTTATTTATTTATTTATTTATTTATTTATTTATAACATAAAACTTTTCATGCATGACATACAATATTTTATGACCATTTGGCTCCACTATTTAACATTTTTTTAATCCACAACTCTGTGAAAGAGGGAATAAATGGTACAAACGGATAAAAACAATCCTCCACGTAGTGAATGCTAGGTATTCTGCTAAAATGGCAATAGACCCTGTGAAAAAAAATTTACAGCACAATTCTATACATGTCTACTCAGAAGTAAGTCCCATTGTATTCAATGAGACTTCCTTTAAATTGTGTATAGGATTGTAGCCTTCGGCTCTAAATAAGGGTCTGTTATCAGAAATTCCAGCCCTACCTGAGCACGTAAACCATTGAAGTTGTGAGGGAGACCTTATCCTTATTAAACTTCCTTAAGATGTTGTGTCTTTCTGGGTTGTATTAATAGAGATATTACTATATTGTGACATTTCGAAGTTCTTTCTTTTGAAACTATACCTAATTTCATGAACTTCTCCCTTCTTCCCCATCCTTAGTTCCAAACCCAAACCCCTCCCCCTTCCTCCCCAAACTAAAAAGCCCCTGATTATTTTGGTAGCTATTCTTTGCAATTGCCATTTTACGTATAAAGGTTTCTATCAGTTGACCCTTCCCCACCAGCAGAGAAATCCCTTATCTCTTTCATAGCCCTTCTTTGTACCTTCTACCCCACGACTACCTTATTGAGATGGCACAAACAGAATCGTGCCCTGTTCCTCTATCTGTATCCCATACGCATTCACATATCCATGGATATGGGTGCCCTCTGAGTCCCTCCACTCTCCAGAGGCAAGGAGGGCTGTGCCCCCTCACCTCCAGAGGGGATTCTGAGTCCTGCAGAGGCTGCGGAGGTCTGCCTGCAGCCTTGTTGGGCCTCCAAATGGCTGTCTTTGGCCAAAAAATGTCATTTCTGATTTTCAGCTGAAAACCAGAAGTGACTTTTTTTTGGCTGAAAGCTGCCTTTCTGAGGCCTGCCAAGGCAGTGGGTGGGCATCCGTGGTCTCTACAGGGCTCAAAAGCCTCTCTGGAGGTGAAAGGAGATGGGGGGGGGGCTACCTGTATCTGCTGATATGTGAAACTGCTGATATAGGATCCATGGATACGGGGCCTCCTGTACTTGATGGGTTCAGGTGTGGGGACAGGTGTTCGCCCATTTCAGCAGTTTCAGATATCCATGGGGAGGGGGGGGGTTCTGGAAGAGAACCCCAGTGGATAAGGGGGCATGCCTTATTCTTTCAGTGATCTCCTCACAATGCTTGGTTCTCCTTTGGCAGACTCCATAGAAAGAGAGTGATAAGAGGGCAAAGGGAAGAGTTTGAATGCAGAGGGAAGAAGATAAAAGAAAAAAGATACGTGCAAGGTGGTGTCATTCAGCTGTGTGGGAGTTCTATTACAGCAGACTTGCACAGCTTTCATGAAACAGTGGATTAAACTAGATGACTTCCAAGAGGACTAGATGGCCTTCAATTCCAGAACTCTGTGGCTCTCTCTGAAGTAGCAAAATAGGCACTGGATTCTTTTGCAGTTCTTGACACATCTTTCCATAATTTTTCTGTTTCTTCCACAATTTCCTGTCTCTATTTTCTATATTGTCTCTATTTCTAATTTGTAATCTGGCAGTTTCTCTTTCATTCTTTTACACTCTTAATTTCCTGCATTCCCTGCCTTTTGCTTTCTGCCTTACGTACTATCCAATTTTTCCCAAGTTTTATTGAAGGATACTCTGCTTCACTACATCACCACTTAAAATAATCCAATGTGTTTTCAATTGGTCATGAGTGTATTTTGGCAGTTATTGTTGAAATTTTCAGAGTTATCCTCTTGGTTCACTTTACTAAAATATAACCATTTGAAATTGGTTGCTTTATTTTGCACTATATGTATATTTTGCAGACTATGTCAATGATGTCCGTATGAATGATGTGTCTATGCCACAAGGCTTACCTTCAAAAGATGGGGGGAGTACGCGCTCATCAACCAGTCCCCCCGGTTCAGGTTCCTTCTGGTCTGGACTGGCACCCTCCCACAAAAAAGGTATCCCCTGATTTTCTTGTGCCTTTGCTGCTTGTTTGTGTTTGTGAAGTCCTAACACTTCCATTTTTTTAAATCTTTGTTGCTTTCTTTTCATCTATTCATATTGGGCACTGATTTGATTGTTTCTGAGTATAGTACTGTGATGAAATAGGTCACGCACCTGTTACACAGAGCTGGATTGAGAATGGGGGACATGGAGCAGAAATGAAGATATTTATTGTGTTCCTGGTGACTAACAAGCAGGTGTTGGGCAGCTGGGCATCATCCCTATACTGTCATGGCATAATGAAGGAGGAAGGGCAAATATTGTCTATTAAAGGTTCCAGGGGGAGTGAAGCTCTGATTAGAATAATGATAAGCCTCTTTGAAGGCAACTGAATAATCTCAGCAGAAATAGGCACTTGGCAGTGTCCTTATCTGTACCTCTTTCCTCAGTGTGGGTGCACATAAATTGGGTATCTGGTGCAGTAGTTGTAGGGCATGAGATGAGTTATAATATCCAAACTTCGAGTAATTTAATCCATGACTGCTTGGACTAGCTTGTTGCCTGTTGCACTTTATGGACATGAGAAGTTTTGACTTGGCTTATCCAGTGGTTCCCAAACATTTTAGAGGCCCTAAGGTGCTGCATCATTTATAAATACCAAGTGGTGTGGCAATAATGGTGAATGAGCAGCAGTTCTCTCCCCCCCCCCCGTAGCATCTGGATTAACACTTGATGCACATAGCCTAATCTGCCCTGTCAATTTTGCAACCCACCAGAAATTGGGTCATGATTCACTGCTGGGTCCTGGACCCATAGTTTGGGAACTGGTGGTTTATACAATATAAATAAAATGTCTTGTTACAAACTCTCTGGGAGTTTGGGAACCGCTGTAAGTGCTTGCAGGAGAGGGGTGAAAGCAGAGACATGGTTGCCACAGTTGCACTGCTGCCAGGGACAAAAAGGTGTTTTTTATTTAGTCCTGGCAGCACTGGCCCTTCAGAGAGTGCAAGAAGCCTGTGGACCCCTCAGCAGAGTTCTCCAAGCCTCAGAAAAGCTAAAAATAGCAAGTGTGACCCAGTTTTGCAATTGCTTGAAAAAGCCCTGCAGAGGGGTCTGCGGATACCCCAAACCTTCCAGAGAGCCAGTGCTGTGAGGGATAAGTAAGAAAAACCCTTTTGTCCCCAGTAGTGGCAGGATCATGGCCATCACAGCGGAGTATTTGCCATTGCCCTGCCCCTTAAGAGGGCAGTGACAGGGCTTCATAGTGTGAGAACCTGTGGTCTAGGTGGTGCAAGATGGTGCCCCATCCATCTCCCAAAGAGAGGAAGAAGTTCACCATCTAGGATTTTGAATAAAAGATAGTTAGGTCATCAAGCACAGAATGGATCCTTCTTAAGGAAAATCTTTTTGTTATGGTGTTAAGGCTCTGGATAATTTTGAAGTGGCCTAAATCGATATTGGTGTCTGTAGCATTTAGACCATTAATTACCATGGACATGTATGTACTTGTTCAGCATATTAAGAATTAGTCTGTAATTTACAGTATTGTTTTAACATTGAATGTTTCCAAGATGCAAACTTTAAAATGTTACATTAAAGAACATCAACATTAAGGAAATAGAGAAAAACATTATTCATTGCCAGAGAGTGAAGTGTTTATTTGACCTTTTCCTTTTTCTCTACATTTTTTGTTTTAAAACAAAAATTAACAAATACAAACTCAGAAAAATAGAAATAGAAATGAAAACAAAAATAAAAACGGGTATTGAAAGTTGCATGGCAAGTGCCGAGCTCTGAATCTACTTTACTTATTTCTTCTATAAAAGCATATACCATATTAGGTATCATCTTAACCAGTCTGTTTCTAAAGTACATTTTCAACAAAAAAATTCTGTGTATCAATTATCTACTCATCAAATTCATAATTCACTAAACCCATTGTCTACTTTGCGTGCATGAATTCCATCAATGGTCTCCAATTGTCCATAAAAGTCTTTACTTACTTTAAGAAAATTCATAAGTTTGTCCATTTCAGCTAAGTTTAGTATCTTCAGCTGAAGAATCTCTGGAACCTTCCAATGCTTAGCATACAACATTGTTGCCGAAGATGTCATATATAAAAATATAGTTTCAAAATCTTTCTAATCTAATTGAATATTACCAACAAAAAAACTTCTGGCTTCAATTGCAGATTTACCTTAAGTATCAATTGCATTTGCTGTTGCATCAAAGTCCAATATTTTTTCTCTTCAGTACATGTCCATCACATATAATAAAGCAATCGTTCTTGTTTACACTTCCAGCATCTATTAGATACAGTTTCATACATTTTTGCTAATGTAGCTGATGTCATATTCCATCTATACATCATTTTGTAAAAATTCTCTTTAAGGTTTACATTTAATGTAAATTTTAATCTTTTGGTTCAATAACTCTCCCATTGCTCCACTGATATCTCATGGCCAACATTTCTTGCCCATCGTATCATAAATCAGACAGATGTTTTCAAACAAGGCTTTCAAACAATGTTTTCAAAAAAGTAAGGAAACTTTTATCAAAAAGAGTATTTCGTAGAATTGCATCCTGACTTTAGGTCTCTTCCCGGTCCTCAAGGCTGCTGACATGCTTACAAGCTAAAAACAAGTTCCACTTAAAACTGTTAAGATATAAAATAACAGTGATAAGTAAAACATTCTTTAGGAACAAATTCTAGAAAGTTGTTGTACTATAAGAGTATAAAATGATATGTTTGTATCATAAAATGTATAAAATGATATATGTATACTATAAGAGTATAAAATGATATGTTTGTTATATTGGATCCGTTTTTAGGAGTACAACTCCCAGGACTACAAGTCAGATATTCAAAGAAGAATTTATACTTTCTGGGTCTGTTTAGATTATGCACACATTTGAAACCTGTACCCTTTGTCATACTGGAAGTGGGGATATAAATTCACATGCTTCTATCCCTGCCTAATATGGTTGCATTCTTAACAGTAGTTAGAGCAGGAATGGCTGTAGATTCTGTGAATTCTCTCCAGGCAAACACCCAGGCAACCCCTGCTTGACCAAATAAACTATGTTCTTGGACACACAGGGATGAAAAGAAATGTATCCTCCCAACATTAAAAAAAAAAATTGACACTCTTATGTCTTCCTGAGAAACAAGAGCTCTGACTATGGTGCTGTAGCCCATGCTGAAGGTTTTAAGTATTGTTGCCTCTTTTTCAATCAACAAACACTGAGAACAACTTCACAAAGAGTGAGAGTGCAGATGATATTTATCTAGGGACCAAGCACTGCCATTGTGGCTTATATTTATCTTCCCTGGGGCATTGGGGAATTGCATCATATTTGCATCTTTGTCATAGTGTCCTATTTTCCAAAAAACATTTTATTTTGTGTTCTTCATATGGCTAGTACTTTTCAAAACTTCCAATTAGGAAACTTCTGTTAAGAGTTTGACTTTTCTCCTGTTTGTGTTAAGCTACATGCACACTCACTCTCACACTCCCCCCTCCCCACACAGCAGATTACTCCATAGTGCAGCACTATTATGGACTACTATATGCATGCGTGACCCTTCCCCTGCCCCATGAGTGTGTGTGTGTGTGTGTGTGTGTGTGTGTGAATTGCCTTTCTCTGTTTTTACACAGAACTTAAGGTAGTTTACATAGGCACCTTACATGTTCATAAATATTTAATAAATGTCCTGGCTGTTATGGTTTGATGGGAAGTGTTGCACTGATAGAGAGCCATGTATGCAGACCATAGGCTGGTCCTGAGTCCCTCAGCTCCAATAGCTAAATGACTTTAGGAGCATTGACTGACTTTTCTTATATATGGGTATCATATATGTGGTATTCACATATCCACCATGTGAATACCAAAAATCATGTTAAAGGAAATTATTTAAAAAACAATGTCCCTTTGCTCAGTGATTTAAAAACACCCTTGATGACCTTTGTAATGCACAGCAGAAGCATCAGGTAAACCCTCAGGCAGAACTGATCATTCTTGATGCATCCCTTCACTGGAGGAGATGATAATCACTTGCATTCTTTTATGTGCTCAGGGGGAAGGAGAGGTTGCTTGCCTCTGAGTGAAGCTGTTCTAAGCTCCTGGAGAGAGAATGATTGATGGATTGTGTCAGCTGCCCTCTCCTACACTAAGGAGACTATTGTTAAACAATTTGTTTCCATTAAATTAAAGGCTCCTCTCATCTCTCTCTCTCTCTCTCTCTCTCTCTCTCTCTCTCTTCAATAACCTTTATTGGCATATTAGGAGTTTACAAATAGTAAATATAACATAATAAAATAGATACAACTTTACAGAAAGGTGTTAACTTCTGACTTTATCCTTAGAAACTGCCACTAAAAACTCCGCCACCAAGTTGGTAATGGGAAGGGAATAATCACTAATTGGGAAAGGATCAACAAGGGAAACGGGAAGGGAAGAAAGAAAAGGGACAAGTAAATGAGACCTGAGATTATGATGAGCAGTACACCGAAGGAGAATGTGATCCAAAGTATCCGGTTCAACTGAGCAAAACAGACATAATCTGTTTTGATTTGGGGTTTTAGAAAATCTTCCTTGGTGTATTGCAGATGGAAATATATTCAGTCTCGCCAACATAAAAGCCCGTCTTTTACTAGCGTTGGTAAATTGAACAAAACAATTCACAGGACGGCCAAGGGAGGGGGACAAACCAAAAAAGAGAGGTGAGCAGGTTGGATTTAAGTTAGACCTGGGATCGGCAACCTGTGTTTTTAGAGCTGCATGCGGCTCTTTCAGCCATCTGCTCTGGCTCCTGCAGACTGGGATTTAAAGGGGCAGGACGGGTGGCTGCTGCTTTCCCCTTGGGCGGAGGGGGAGATTGTTTTGTGTAGGATGGGCTGTTGCTGCTTTCCCCTTGGGGGGAGCGGGAGATTTTTTTGTGCTGCGGGGGAGGGAAAGGGGGGCTTGGCCGCTCCTGTCTGGGAAGATGGTGTGCTGGGGCTTTGCCTGCTCCCATAATGCGCTGTGCGCCCTCTACGTCATGTATATGGTGAGTGTGGCTGACAGCAGCCAGGCTCCCCTCCTGACTTCCTGCCACCCTGAGTGTGGCTGGCAAGGGGTGGGGGTGCCAGGCGGGTGGGCTTCCAGTGGGGGGTCGGTGGGGGGCGCAGAGGCAGGAGGGGGAGCCCAGGCAGGGCTGCCTGGGTGGGGGGAGGCAGCTCCCAGGAGAGGGCAGAAGGCGCCTGCAGTCCCCTTGTGGGCATCTCCTGTGCACACAGCTGTGGGGTGAGGCTTGGCACAGTGAGGCAATGGGGATGACCTCACTTTTGTCTTGTAGGGCAATAGGTGAGGCAGAGCAGTGGGAGGGGGGGGACTTTGCAAGGGTGGGTGGGTGGGGAAGAGGGAGGCTGTGGAAGGGCTGCCTGTGTAACTCCATCTTTACCTTGCTTTTCTGGGGTGCCATGGGGAGCAGGAGGGCAGAGATGGGGCTGTGGGAGCCTTAGAAAGGGGTGCTCTTTCAGGAACAAGAAAGATGGGGGTAGACCTGGGGAAAATGAAGAGTGCTAAATTCAAGGGTGCCGTCTTAGCATGCACCGTCCCAGTGTGTGCCCAGGGTGACCAGAGGTCCTCTTTTTCCAGGTCATATCCTATTTTTTAGCCCCATGTCCTGGAAAAGAACTTAAATGTCCTGCTTTTCCCTGTGAGCTGGCAACGCATCCCCTCTTGTAATTAATTATATGTAATACAGTTTTAAATTCAATAATA
Source organism: Tiliqua scincoides (assembly GCF_035046505.1). Taxonomy (NCBI): domain Eukaryota; kingdom Metazoa; phylum Chordata; class Lepidosauria; order Squamata; family Scincidae; genus Tiliqua; species Tiliqua scincoides. Next base: position 143,804,280 of record NC_089824.1, read on the forward strand.
AGTAATTTTAAATTAGGCACATGAGATCAATAATACAATATATAATAAATATATAATCTATATATTGATCAATATATAATCAATATAGATGAGTGTTTTTAGCTTTTATTTTGTGGTCCTACATTTTTCTTCAATATCCTACATTTTGGGGTGACTTGTCCTCTTTTATTGTTATGACATCTGGTCACCCTGTGTGTGCCTCAGAGTGCCGTCTCAGGGCCCAGTCCTATCCAGTTTTCCAGTGTCAGTGCAGCCATTCTAATGGGGCATGCACTGCATCTTGTAGTGGGCAGTCAGTCACAGAGGCCTCGTCAAGGTATGGGAACATTTGTTTCCTTACATCTTGGCTGCATCAGTGCTGGAAAGTTAGATAGGATTGGGCCCTCAAGATATATCTATCTTGACAATAAGTATATTGTCTGGTTAGCACAGGAAGGGGAGCTTGCAGCAGATCATAAAGGTAAAAAAAACTATATATGCAGTGTTATCTTTATTTTAGATGTCAAAAGGGTTTTGTGGCTCCCGAGGTTTTCTTTTCTCCGGAAAACGGGTCCAAATGGCTCTTTGAATGTTTAAGGTTGCCGACTCCTGAGTTAGACAATAATGTTGTGTAGTCCTGCTCCCAAAGTTTGAGTTTAATGAGATGATGCGCTTTTTGAAGGTCCAGGTCAGCTAAAAGTTCAGGGGAAAGATCTAAAGAAGATAATTTAGCATCAATAAGTTTAAACCAATTAGATGAAAAAGGGTCTTTTAATAAATCTGAGAGAATAGAATTCGGATGAATATTAAGATGGAGTCTAAGCCAAAACTTAAAGGTGGAAGTCCAAGCTATAGTAGTGGGGAGATGTATACCTAATTCCAAAATCATAGTGGACAGCCTAATTAAGTTTGGAACTCCAAGAATTCTTCTCAAAAATTTAGCAGCTGCCTTGTCTATCTCCTGATTAGCTGCTTCAATCCAAACCGCTACTCCATATAATAGAGGAAAGACTTGAATTTGGAGGGCATGAATGGCAGCAGGGTACTGGTTGCCCTTATAAAAGTGAAATCGGGCAATCGCATTTTGAGACAGTGAGGCTGAGGAGATAGCGGATCTACGGTGGTACAACCAAGAGTGTCGATAATGAAAAACAATCCCTAAATATCTGAAGGATTTAACCTGCTGGAATATTAGATTACCAGTCTTCCAGAAGGACAATGCCCAGAGGCTCCTCTCATTATGTTGAGATAAAACATGGGTGAAAAATTCGTGGGTAATTAGGTTATACCTGTATATAAAATATATATTTCCATGTGACAGTTTGATTTCTAAGATGTGCCTTGTCTTGTATAATCAAGTGGCACAGACCATGCTGGACATATGGTTATTGCTACCTGCTGTTCAGTTTTGAGATGTAGGACTAGTATGCCCTTCTATGGGTATGATTTTCAGTAATTGGATGTGCTATGTAGAAAATGTGTGATCTCCAGAGAAAGCCCTTTATTGACTATCAACCTTGTCTTTATGGCCAAAGAAGATCAAGTTAGGAGCAAAATGTGCATTAAGCCCCATTTTGATTATTTCTCTTTGTATAAGGTCCCACTGCATCTTCCCCCAAAAAGAAGAAACACAAAAAATACAGAAGTGTTATTTCTGACATATTTGATGGGACTATCATAAGTTCAGTGCAGTGCCTGACATGTGATCGGGTAAGTGGAAGAAATAATGTTGCTATTGTATATAGTTAATGTATTTTCCCCATGGGGAAAAAATGTACATGTTCTCTTGCATGGCTGGAAAAAACTATAGGAAATGAAATGTGAGTGGACTTGTCTGGGTTACATCGTTTATGATAACATGCAGAGAACTCTTTGGTTAGTTTTACTCAACAAGACTAAAGCAAGGTGTTGCACAAGTCTTAAGTCTATTTCACATTCTCATTGGCTTCTTCAGCTGAAGTATAGCCCCTCATAGTGACTGTTTTTTTTTCTTGTTCATACAGTAATACTCGTACTTTGGAGTGACTGTATAATTAACAACTACATGTAGTTTGCCATCTAGTGGTGTTTTTGGATCAAAACACTGTGTTTAGCTGCCTGTAGTTTATTGATATTTTTCAGAACTAAATATACAATTACAGTCCAGCATTGTGTTAAAAATGAGATACTAGTGCTGGTTTATAATAATTATGTAGGATAGTCTAATGGTCTTCATTTTGCTTTGGTAATAGGTGTCGATTACCCTGGAGACTTTCCAGGACTTGTCATTACCTATTCCAGGTAAGGAAGACCTTGCTAAACTGCATTCAGCAAGTCATCAGACATCTCTTGTCAAGGCAGGGTCATGTGGTGAAGCATATGCTCCCCAAGGCTGGATAGCGTTTTTTGTGGAATACTTCAAAAGGTTGGTTTCTTTACAATGCATAGATCTTTTAAATTTATGTTTCTGCTGTACTGGCAGAACACTTGCTGGTTTTTTTGTCAATGATGTTTCAGGTTTGTTGTCTCATGTGTTCCTAGCTGGTTTTGGGGTCCAACAGTAACCTTACAAGATTGTCTTGCTGCCTTTTTTGCCAGAGATGAACTGAAAGGTAAGCAATATTTCTAACATGCTGTTAAGTAACATTACCTATTATAGGACCAAAGTACTGTATTTTTAAAAAATCTATATGCACATTTTAAAATGATAGAGCTGATATAGCATAGCTGTAGCAAATGAGCTACAAATCAAGACTTTCCCGTTCTGAAACTCTTCTCTGCCATGAACTCACTAATGGTTCGGTCCTATCTCAGCTTTGTGTTGATGGAACTCACTTGGTCAGTGCAAGGCCTAGATTTCTGGCATGGCAGTCACTTTGATGGTGTGCCAGTGGAGGCTGTCAGCACACAAATGGCTGATGGCTCAGCATAAACACCAACAAAAAGGTAGACCCTCCACCTGAGCAGGTAGTTCAATGGGGGGGGGTGTTCTGGGGAAGGTTCATGGTGGTGATTGGGCTAGTCTGGTCTGGGAGCATATTGAGGGCTGGCTGGGGGTGATACTGGCAGTGCTGATATCCTATGCCTCTGGTCCAGCTTGACGTGCCCCCGTGGACCCACTTGGATTTACACCAGTCAAAGAGCTGGCACAGATACAAGTAGGCCCATTGGGGGCAAGGCAGTGGCAGAGTAGGTAAATAAGGTTTTTTAACTTACCTTTCCATTGCTGCCTGTGGAAACTAGCATGCAGTGCAGGCTGTGCCACGCCACAAGATAGGATTGGGCTGTAAGTGGCCTCGGGCAAACCGTGTCTTCTGACCCTCAACCCAGTAACTGAAATAGTAGGGGTAATAATGTTTACATCCCTTACAAGGTTGTCGAACAAATATATCATGCTGATGCATGAACAGTGCTTTGCACTCTCAGGAAGCACTGTACAAGTGGTGGATATGGTGGTAGTTAGAAAACCTCTTATATTGTCCTCTTAAATTATTGAAGAAAGATCAGTTGACAACAAATATCCTCAAATGGGACAAAGTTTCAGAAAACTCAGGAGGCAAATTTTTCTCTGATTTTTGTATCACCTAGTTCTGAATTTTTAATTGACGACAACTGACTCCATAAAATTTAAATAGGTGGGAAGTTGGTGAATCATCAAGAAGTAATTTACCCATAATTATTCAGTAAAGGTGGTACTCATGCTGAAATGCTGTGACCTACTTGTAAAGTCAGAACTACTGTATTGTAGGCTATTGACGGAACATGTTTCTGTCTTAATAATCATTGTGCTCCCCTTCCCTACAATGTCTGCAGGTGACAATATGTACAGTTGTGAGAAGTGTAAAAAGTAAGTGATCTTTTGAAACTCTTATGTCTTGTGTCACCTACTGTCATATTTATATGCAATGGGATTATCATTTTAGCAGACAGTAACTTTTGTTTTGTAGACTTTTGTTAGAAACAAAACAGACAGCTGTTTTGTTTCAATCATCAATTCTTAAACATTTAGTTATAGGTGTATAGGCCTAATCTTAAATCCACTTACTTTAAAATAAGTTGTGTTAAAGTCACTGGTGTATATTTTCAAGAATGTGTAGGACTCAGTATTTGTTTTATTTACTTTTATCTTTATTTAAATTGGTTAACGCATTTAAGACTATTAACTGAATTCAGCAGTAAAGAGAAAACAAGTAACATGAATATAATATAGCAGTCATCAAAAATTAAATACCTGCTCAGGGGAAAAAACAGTTTAAGTTGAGTATGAAAATGCAAGCAGAGAAGGGGCCTGGCATATCTCCTCAGAAATGGCATCTCAGTCTTTGGTTTCACGATGCCGTATCTTGAATAATGCTTGGCCACTTTCAAATGGGAAATGTCTTCAAGGCATCCTGTCCTAGACCATTAAGGGCTTTAAAGGTTAATGACTATACCTTGAACTGGGCCCATAAAGATGGTACAAGATTGGGCTTCTGTGATCAGCTGTCTAAGCCATGGCAAAACCCTGACACTGCAGTTGGGACTAACTGAAGTCCTTAGGCTATCTTTGACAGCCCCAGGAAGAGCAGTTCAATCATCTATTTTACATAGCCCTGTGAACAAAAGAAGCATAACCATTGTCAACTCCATGTACTTTGCTTCTCTAGTTGGAACTGTACCCCTCCATCCCTTACAGAGGCCAGTAGAACCTCTGGCTTTAAGCATACTGCCAGGTAAATGTGTATAGGATTGCAGCCCAATATATTGACTTTGTGGTCGTATGAGTGAAAGCGTTTGGTGAAAGTTCTTATCTTGCTAGACCCAATGGCTTTTTGATCCTTTTCAATTCTGTGATTCTTTTGGACTTCATTTTTAGTTGGGACATTGAACACCATATTAGGCTTATAAACCATTTTTTATGTTTCTGTTGGAATCTTTTGAAGACTCAACTTGTTTGTTTTTATCTTAGGTTAAGAAATGGAGTAAAGTTCTGTAAAGTTCAACACTTTCCTGAGGTACTCTAAAAATGTTTAATGTGCAGATGTAGATGTAATGTGGCGATGTAGTTTTGATAAAATAGAATGCTGTAAATAGGGTGTAGTTAAACATGCATTACTGAATTTCTGAAACACAAATCCAGTCACAGATGCTAATTTATTCACGGAAAGACATTTTAAATTTAAAATAAATGAAGTATTTTTCCTGTAGGGTTGTAGAGGTAGAGTAATAGGGCCCAATCCTATTCAATTTTCCAGCACTGATGCAGGAAATGTTCCCTTACCTTGAGGAGGCCCCCATTACTGCCTGCCAACCACAGGATATACTGTATACACCTTGGCCATGGCTGCATTGAAGCTGGAAAGTTAGATAGGACTGGGCCCTTAGTGTTTCACTTCAGTGTCTTGTAAGTGAACTTCAGGGGGTCCCCTTTATAAGAAAGGGACTGGAAAGCTTGAGTTTGGAGCAAAATGACTTAAAAGGGGAATTTTCGGTCATGAGAAATAATATAAATAGGGATTAATGGACTGTATGTATGTCCATGTCCTGCATTGGACTTGGAGAGAAACCTTCTCCCATAAGATGATGATCCTTTAATAGCTTGGAGGGTATAGAGAAGAGAAAGAAGAACATGAAGGTCCAACAGTGGCAAAATCTAATGATTAGGGATTTCCCTTTGAGAAATAAGATATACAGGCAGGGATACAGAAGTAAAGGGAGAATTTTGATATCTAGTACTTCAAAAGTTGATTTAAATACAGGGAGACTTACAACAGGTCTCCTGATACCTTATTGAGAATTCATTTGTTGGAGGTGATCTCAGGTGATACCAACTTTCCCACACTGGGGTAAGGGCAATACAGCTCTGAGGTAAGGGAACAAATATTCCCTTACCTTGAGGAGGCCTCTGTGAGTGCCACCCAATTACAGGATAAAGCACATGTCCCACTGGCACAGCTGTGTCAGTGCAGAAAAGTTGCTTGGGATTTAGGCCTCAGTCACTTAGTGATGTTTCCATTTGAATGTGCGTGTATGAACTTTACCCTTAAGAACTGCAGGACTGAATATTTTTCTAACATGTAAGAAGCAATCCATGTAAAGGGTAACAAATTTTTATGCTTCTACACATTATCTATTGGCTAAAAGAATTTAAGAAACAACCTTACTGGTATCACTGAGTACAAAGAATTGCATAAATACGGTTGCCCCTCATCTTACATGAGGGTTACAGTCCAGAGTTGGCGCTTAAAGCTTAAATCACATGTACTGTACTCAGTATTGCCTTGAAATCCCTTATATCTGGAAAACAGTCTCTTTGAAAATGATGAGAGGCAGGCCAGAACTGAAACTGACAGAGAGAACAGCAGTCTCATTCTCCCAATGTTCCATCTCAGGTATGTGTTTAGTAACTGGTTTGGCAGGCAAAATTGCCTGCGCTGTTTAAACTGCTGTGTTTTAGTTTTGGTTTGCCAACCGCATGAAGTTGAATCATGCAAGTCGACTGTGTTTAAGATGAGGGGAAACTGTATGCCAAATCATACAGTTATATAACTTGAAGGGAACTTGCAGTAGTTAAAAATAACATGACAATGAATAAAAGTGGACAGTCATTTTAAAGGCCTGGGAAAATAAAGAATATAAGATCAGCCCTGCTGGATCAGGCCATAGGCCCATCTAGTCCAGCTTCCTGTATCTCACAGTGGCCCATGACAACAAGAGTCCTGTGTCCTGGTGCCATCCTTTGCATCTGGCATTCTGAGATAAAAGATACTGACCTGGTACTGAAAAAGATGACTTTGTGGTAGGCAAACCTTCCTAGAGGAAGTTGTTTCACAGGTGGGTGTTTCTACACAGAAGGCCCAACTGCTACACCTCTGGGATATAATAATAATAAATAATAATAATAATAATAAAACTTTATTTTTATCCCGCCCTTCTCCCTAACGGGATATGAAGCTGGAGCAGGGCTTCTGAGGCTGAGTGTATTGAGGAGGTGAAACAAGAACTTCTCGTGTGGGCTGCTGGTAAAATGATTTTCAGAGTGACACTGTTGGCTGGGCGGGATGGGGGTGGGGTCACAAAATACATTGGTAGTTTGTTGATAAACTTCAAAATGGGGCCACTTTGCACATATTTTGCATATATTTTGTTTTGAATTCCCAGAAGGGTGGAAAGACAAGGTTTAAATAAATACATAAAAGAATATAGGAAGAGAATTAATATGTGACCAAGTACATGTGTGTTTGTTCTTCTACAGTAAATTGCTTGCTGATTCCAATACTAATATAAGAAATCAGCACTAATTTTTGAATGAATCTGTCAACTCTTTACAGATATTATGTATTCATCTCAAAAGATTCAGGCATGAAGTTATGTTTTCCACAAAAATTGGGACCCATGTATCTTTCCCATTGGAAGGACTTGATCTTCAGCCTTTTCTTGCCAAGGACAGTCCAGCTCAAATAGTGATGTATGATCTCTTATCCGTTATCTGCCACCATGGAACTGCTAGCAGTGAGTACATGCACTATATTTTCCTTTTCAGGCTTTTTCTGTATTGTTCCCTGTTGCATTTTAAGTCATTGACATGGACAGAAGTTCCATGAATGTATACTGACTGTTTTCCTTGCAGTTCTTAGACTGAAAATTCTCTGTTGTTAAATTTAGATGGACATTATATAGCTTATTGCCGGAACAACTTAAATAATCGATGGTATGAATTTGATGATCAGAGTGTCACAGAAGTAACGGAGTCAACTGTCCAAAATGCCGAAGCCTATGTACTTTTCTACAGGTGAGAAAGTGAGGTGTGACAATATTTGGAAACATAGATTCAGGTAAATTTCTTGTTGGGATTAACCACCCTCCATTGGGTATTAAATTTGTTCTGTATGAGTTTGAAGATGAGACCAACAAAAGCTTCTCAACTAGGAGATGTTTTCTTAACAGCCGCCGTTGTGATTCAGGACAGATGCCTTCTCTATTTATAGAAGTACCTCTGCAGCAGCTGGTTATGTTTTACTTCTCCTGTACAAGCATGCCCTTCCAGAACCCCTTGCAGTTAACTGAAACCGTGGATACCAGGAACACCATCCCAACCCTCTGGAGATGAGGGGACGTCTGCACCCCTTGCATCCAGAGGGTTCTCTGAGCCCAGCAGATGCTGTGCTCATCTGTCTGCGGCCTCTGCCTGGCTCAGACCAAACCTTGGAGTAAAATAAAGTCACTTCCAGTTTTATGAAAAAACTGGAAGTGACTTTTCTTACTCTAAAGCTCAGTCTGAACCCGGTAGAGGCAACAAATGGATGTGTGCAGCATCTGCTGGGCTTAGAGGCCCCCCGGGAGGTGAGGGGAGCAGAGCTCTCCTCCGGAGATGGTGCCCACAGGGGCCCCCTTGCTGACCTAATAAGTGAATCTGTGGATACGGGGACCCATGGTACTTCTCAAGTTCATCAACTCTGTCTGCCTTATCTTAGCCCCTATGGAAAACTCCTCCAACGTTTTGTTCTCATATTTTTTTCAATGTGTTTGATTTCACTAAAATTAGTTGAACTAATTAATGTGCCCTAATTTTCAACCACTGTAAAAGTAAAAACAGATTCTGTTCTTCTGCATCATTTACTTCTTTCCACTAAGGTATGTGCTGGAAAAGCTTCAGATACTTGATTTTAAAGAAGTAATCTGAAAGTTATTAGCTGGAATTGTGGAAATTTTGCTTTCGCAGCACTACGTTTTTGATTGTAAAGTCAGAAGGTAAACCAAAGTGATGCATGTTTCAAGTATGGTATTTCAAGACATTTCTAATGCTATTGACTGTTGTAATGCTGTATTGGCAGAGGACAACAAAATCCCCAGATTTGTTACAGCAGTGAACTTGGAACACTGTGTTTAGCACTTGAAACTGAAAGATTTATGTTCCCTCATTTTAATTCTAGGAGTGTACATACAGGAAGAATTCTAGAATCAGATAAAATGCCATTGCAACAGAAGGATTTGTTGGCACTTCAGCAGCTGGGAGCTTGAGAACAAGGGGCTTCACTGTAGCAGCTTGAAATTTCTCATCTCCTATGGCTGAGTTTTTCTTGAAACTTGAGCAGGGTCAAGAGAAAAGGTTACTGTTTTATTCTTAAGTGCAAAGATGTTCTATAAATGGTACAGGAAATTCAAGCTTTGCAAAAATAAATAGCAGCAGAATTCTGTGAGGAACTAAATACATCATTGAAGAAGTCGTGTGCTTTGCTCTGAAGCACTAGAAGCAGAAACTGCCTGCCATTCCATAGATTCTGGAATATTGAGAGGCAAATCTTACAATTCATTCTAATTGTCTTTTTGTGTGTGTTTTTTGTTTTTTTCACTAATTGTTTTTCTGTTGTATTTATTTCTATTGTAAGCCTAATTGTGTTGTGGAATTTGTGAGCTGCCTTGGGCGTTAGCCTTAGGCAAAGGAAAGGCAGGATATAAATGTCTTAAATAAATAATAATACATATTTGCCATATACTGGGAATGTGTGTGGATTGGATCCTTTCCTTAAAATGAATGAGTTGCATGTAAGGTCAGATAGACCATATATATCTGCAGGCCTCTGAAAGCCTCAGAGGCCAGTTCTCTGGAGATGACTGCAGCTGTACTCCAGTTGCCTCCAGACACCCTTCTGAGGTCCATGGAGGTCACGCGCAGCCTCCATGAGCCTCAGAAAGGCCTCTGGAGGTCCTAGAGAGGCACTTCTGGTTTCGGCCGAAAACTAGAAGTGCCTCTCTAGGATCTCCGAAGGCCATTGTGAGGCTAATGGAGGCTGCGCGCGGACTCCATGGGCCTCAGAAGCGCCTCCGGAGGGGCCAAGTCTGGCTTCAGCAGCTCCTGGGGACCAACGTTGAGTCATATTCGCGGTTAAAAATATCGCAAATAAAGAGGCTCCACCTGTACTTTTAAAGATGCAATCTTATGCCCAAGTAGCATTGGCACATCTGTGCACTGCCCAACCCAAAGGGGGGAAACAAGAACCGGAACAATTCTAGGGTGATGTATTCTCTCAGCAACTTTGTCAGTATCCATGGAAACCGTGATGTAACCTATTAGTCACGGAGCAGTGACCTATCAATGCTCCTACATCATAAGCTAATCACTACATCCCAAACACTGGCAGCCAGGGAAGCACCACTAGGGTAAACCAAGCAAGGTGTGGCAGCAGGCACAAGGCCAATAGGAAACTGGTGGGCCAATGTGCTTCCCCCAGGTGACTCAAGGACTAATAATAATAAACATTTATTTATAATAAATATAATAATACAGTATAATAAAATATTTATACTGTAAGTAGACTAAGTAACAAAGTGGCTGCCACTGCCAGACAATGGAAACAACCTCCTGATGTAGAGGTGACAGAAGGATGCCACTGTATCGCGTGCTGCAGGAGCTACAGTGGCAAGTCAGCCAGGAGGCAAGAGGCAAAAGCAGAACTGCCAAGAATTTCAGCACCCAGTTCATGTTCCTTTATGTCACTTGCAGTAAGTATTTCTTTGTAGAGTGTGTTTGCAACAGATCTTCTGACAGCAGCAAAAGGAAGATGGCTCCCTTGGGAGAGGGCAGGCATGTGAAATAAGCACACATGTCCCCAAGGTGCGAGTCCACCAGCTGGAAATAACTCTTTTGCTAGTGGAGAATCTGGGACAAGCTATGAGGGGCACCTCAACAGTGTTTAGGTAAGCCAGTATGCTGGCATTCTACTGCTCAGAGACTCAGGCTGGGAACTAGGCAAGCTGGGTTCAGGTGCAGGAGGTTTGCCATAACCAATATCACCCTTGCCTTTTGCATGACTGGTCAGAAACATGCACAGCAGGAACAAACAAGGAGGTGGGTATTGGTCTGACCTACACTGGTCAGGCTGCAGAGCTGCTCTCTATCCTCAGGGTCACAGAAAATAAGTAAGGAGCATTTCATGGGGCACTTAGCATCCCACAACACTGCAAACAAGCACACTTGACTGAAAGGCTATAGCACATGGACCTAACAAAGGGAGCACTGCATCTGCCAGTCAATGGGCTTGCATGATAGTCCATGCAGTTCTGGAAGCCTGCCATTCTTTCTCTCATCTGGAAGGGGTTTAGGATATGATGCAAGTGAAGTCGTCCTCACTACCCACATGTCCATCCCATTCTGCAGGAACATCTATCATTGACTAGCTTTGGAGGTACATTGGCATAGTGTTGTGCCGGTATTCATGGTGTGTCACCAGCACAAGCAGAACTATGACAGAGGGCTTCAATGCTTCTAGTGCAGCTGTAATTGCATTGGTGCCCATGGGCATATACCACATCTTGTACTGCTCAGAATTGAGGTATAGCATAAGGCTTCCCATGCTGAAACACATTAAAATATGAACTATTGTTTTTTAAACTGGTAAATCTTTCCAGTTGTGCATGTGTTTTATGAGACATCTTTGATCGAAAACTTATTTACTGAAATGCAAAGCAACATGAATCTGAAGAATTTTATATTGGCTTTATTTTAATTCAAAAATTCAAGATGTTTTGATACTGGTTTTCCATTTTCTTATTTGCACGAGACTTTCAATAAGATTTTCCTAATATATGGGGTAATGACAGTGCTGTCAAATGGTGTCTGTTTTTTCATTATAACAGAAAAAGCAATGAAGAAGCTAAAAAAGAGAGACGGAGGGTATCGAGTCTTAATGTAACAGAGCCAAGCCTCCTTCAGTTTTATATTTCACGACAGTGGCTGAATAAATTCAGGACATTTGCAGAGCCAGGACCCATTTCAAATAATGATTTTCTCTGTATGCATGGAGGTAAGAATACAATTGTGCAAAATAATCAACCTGTGAAAATTAAAGCCCAGTTTCATTTTGGTTCCTTCAAAAAAAATTTGTTTTGCTTAACCTTAGTTTTTTTTTTACAGTGATGGTTATTAGACAAAGCTGAGTATCTTAAGCCATTTCTGCCAATGTTGCATACATGCAACAGAGATCAAACGTGTACCCCTGTGGGCTGGGCAGAAATGGGTTGATAAGATTTGACCATGCGGTATTGTGAAGCTTGTTGAAATCATGATCGCTGCCATTTTTCTCCTTTTCAGTACTTCTGTTCCCTATTAGCAGTACATGAAAATTCTATTTGAGCGTAACTCTTTGAGACATGCATTTTCCAAATGAAAGTGGAAGCATAGAATAAATGAGCCATAAACTACAGGCAGAAACTTGGTGTAGTTTGCTTGTTGAGACACCATACCATACCTACCTGCAGGGTGGGAGCTGAAAAGCATAGTGTGACTGCCCAATAGTAGATTATTTGCTGTTTGTTTGCATCTTCCATTCTTTTTTCTCCTTTTCCTTTCTGCTGCTTAGGCATCTTGTGCCTAACTCCATTCAAATATAATTTAAAGCACTCATACATACCCAAATCAATGGGAAAAGGATCATGTCTTTGATAAGAAGGCACACTAACAAGGTGGCTAAGAAGGGAATCATGTTTGGGTAAATAATAGAATGCAAAAGTTGTTGCTTGCAACTGTGGGATAGAAAACTCACAAATATTCCTATGTATTGGATTCTTTGTTATGCAGCCATCACTGCTTGAATGCAGGTGGTCTGAAAAACAACAATAAAAACGAACCAAACTACAAAAAAAAAACAACCCCAGAACACTTGAATTTTAAAGAAGCCAATTTTGGAGAATGATCTTTTATCTTAAATAAAGCAGTCCCTTGGCTCAGAATTTTTTCATCATCTCCGGCTTGGCTTTGGACAATAAACAAGCTATTGATGCCAGGAAGTTGGCTCTGATTTCTGCTAGGGACCAAAACAGAGAGTTATCCTAATGGTGCCAAGTGACACATTCAAGACCAGCCAATGGATCAGTTTGTATGATTAATTATGATCAGTACCTAATGTATCAAGTATTCAAAGAACATTATCAGCAAAGGCTGGATTCCACTCTTAAGGGTGGCTCAACACATGCAAGTAAGTATATATGCACACATAACACGTTCACACATCACTTGATTACTGTACGCTTGACTACTAGGTAAAAAGTATCAAACGTTTATGATTCAGGTCTTGCTTCTTGTCATTCTACTCCAAAAATCTTGGTTTAACACATAATTGTTTGGCATAATCTATTGGTTTGTAATTCTACATCTGTCTTGAGCATTATGGTAGAGCATTATACGTGGGACCTCAGTAACAGTTCTCTCTCATGTACAGCATGATAATGAGGGAGGATAACCAGCTACATAGCTGGCCAGTGTGCCGCCCTGGGGCAGTCTGGTTGTTCCATTGTCCCCTCCAAACTGGAAGTAATTGTGGTGATGCGATGATGTCACCTCAGTTACTTCTGGACTGCTGTGGAGGAGGTAGACAGATCCTCCACCTGCCAACCGCTCCCACAGCAATTCTCAGTGCAGTCACTGGGAGAGAGGTGGGCCAGCTTCGCTTCCAGCAAGCGTGCCAAGAATGACTGCTGTGGAGGTGGCGGAAACATCCTATTGCCCACCATTCCCACAGCGATTCTTGGCGCAATTGCTGGGACAGAGGCTTTCTGGCTTCACGTCCAGCAGCTGCACCAGGAATGCTGTTCTCCATACGGGGAGACGGAATGTGGTCCAATGCCACATGGTACTGTTGAGTCTGCCTCAACTATGCTACTGAGAGAGACAATAGTAATGGTATTTTAGTGAGTTTATGAAATTTGATGGGAAAGTTACAAATAGATGCAAGACCTTCACTATTATATGGATAAGGGTTTTTGCCCCAAGCCAAAGTGACAGAAGTTGGGGCCTTTACTCAGCCTTATAAGGGTTGCAAACTGAAATGGAATTCTAAAACTTGCCCTAATAGGGATAAGCCTGCTAGTCATCTTCAGAATCACCCAGTTACTAATCAGTTGGATCTGGGTTTTACTTAATGTAGTGCAGCGTTGCTTCCACTCATGCAAACAGCCTTTTTATTACCTCCATTGTAGTTGCACACCTCTGCCTTCCCAGTAGTCCTTCCCATAGATTGGGAGACACTCTAAAGCGATTTTAGCATAGGAAGGGTGAATGGATAAAGGGGAGGGGAAGTAGAAGTCAGTCTGTTCCTCTGACAGACTGACTTCTTGATTCCTGTTGTGCAAATTAAGATAAAACTTATATGCCCACTTTGGATAGAACCACATTTCATGGTTGTACTATATGTAGTGTGAACTAGTCATTTCAAAGAAAAATATAAAATGCATTTCTTCTGGCAGTCAGACTGCTGAACTTGCAGAAAGTTTTCAGACAAAATGTGAATCTTTTACTGTAACTTTCAAAAAGTGCTCTGAAGCAACACATCCTGAATTATGCAATTTACTTTATATATTTAAATGATTTGTATCCTGCCTGTCGCTCTGAATAATGGAACTCTCAAGTTGCTCCATGTTATACAATATAAGGGGGGAAAATAATAAAATGCCAAAATAGGAATGAAATGCAATAATCAAGCAATAGTAAAATAAAATAAAAATTGTTATATATAACTTGAACCCTGACTGTATTTAGACTGGTATTCAAGCAAAACTGCTTCATTATTTTCACAGGGGTTCCTCCGCACAAGGCTACTTCTATAGAGGACCTGGTAGTAGTGCTGCCTCAAAACATATGGGATAGCCTGTATAGCAGGTAAGTTGTAAGCTAAAACAGAATGCTTTTATGGCTGGTATCAAGAAAAGGTTTCCTGGGAGAAGGCCTGCTGATCCTCTCTTAGCATGTGAGTGCTTAGTGGTTAATACACTTGCACCTCTTCCAGATCGCTGCTTTCCTTTTTCTGAATCAGCAGCTGAACGGGGGGGGGGGGGGGGGGGGATAAAAACCTTGGTAATTTGTATTCACTGCCACCATCTCAAGCTACAAAGATCAAGCAGAGGGGAACTATTTGATGGAAACCCAGGAGAGCTCTGAAATGCAGAGATTCTTATAAAAAAATCAAACCCACATCAGCAGCTGCAGGATGAAAAGATGTAACAAACCACTTAATTACATGTGATCATGGACTGGGCAAACCAAGAGTCAAAACACAACTAAGTTATTAAAAGCAGGTGGACCTGGGATGCTACTTAAAAATCTCTGCCCAGAAGGCTACCTCCCTGTAGTTTTCCCAAAGGAAAAATATATTCTCCAGATCAATCTAATTAGACAGTCACTAGCTTAAGCACATTATTCAGGGAAGTCCCTATCCTTGCATTTGCTGATGAGCAACTAAGGTGCTTCTTTCTGAGCTTCCAGTGAATGGGGTCATTTAGGCAACCAGCAGAGAATAATGAATCCTTCCTGTGTGCTGGACAGGGCCTAGGAGAGGGGGGTAAAGGCGGTAATTTGTACCTGGGCCAAGGGTCAGAAAGGGGACCCAGGAGCTGAAGGAGGGGGCCCAGAAATTTCCTGGGATCTTACACTTTCCTATCTCACCCAGACTCACTGCCCATGTGGAATGCTGGGGGCGTTACCATGGGCACATGGCAGCAACTATGCCACAAGGCCCAGAAATGCATACATTCCTTAACATCGGGAAAGAAACTGACCTGCTACAGTCGTTCTTTGGCTTGTGGATCCACTTACTATGAAGGAGTGTATAGGAGCTCAGACACAGCTGCAGGACTGTAGCTGCTGCAGAAGTCCGTTCTGGTGTGCACAGGACACTCTCCATTCTAGTGTGAGCCTAAATACAGTGATACTAATCTCCTGCAATAATTTTCTATATTTGAAAGATTTTAGAGAGACTTAGGAGTGCGTTTGGTTTTCTGTATTACTGTATCTAGCTGCCAACACTGGGCAGGCAGGTAGATTTGAGCTCTGCATTGGTAAGACTGGTCAAAGACTATTCCGTCTGTTGCACTTTCCCCATGCCTGTTTTGCCCCCATTCTGCTCACCCCTGTTGCCATCTCCCACTCTTTCACCCCCTCCCACTTTGGGAAGGGGCCCAAAAGAAACTTTGTACCACCTGATAACATTCCTCTCAGAGGCCCTGGTGCTGGGAAATATATAACTTTACTGTGATGTCATCATAAGAACATAAGAACAGCCCCACTGGATCAGGCCATAGGCCCATCTAGTCCAGCTTCCTGTATCTCACAGCGGCCCACCAAATGCCCCAGGGAGCACACCAGATAACAAGAGACCTCATCCTGGTGCCCTCCCTCCAGGTCATCAAGTTACCTGACTAGAGTAGTGGAACCCATTTCCATCCAGTAGGCTTTTCCATCCCACCCCTTAAACCTAGACCAGACAAGTTTGCCACAGTGGGCAAGATAGGTCTGTTGCTAAGTAAAATAGCTACCCCAGATGGGGGAACTGACCTTGAATCCACATCAGCACATGTTTGGGGAATAATGGAGATTCCAGACCAGGGCTGCTTGCATGGGATGCCATAGCAACTTTTGGGGCTGCTGAACCTGCACAGGAGCTTCTAAGGAGTTAAATGTCTAAAAATAGGGAGTGGGGGGGGGGACAGGACAGGACATTCATCAGAGTTGGACTATAGGCCAAAAATAAATATCACATAAATAGTGTAACTGTTGTAGATCTCTCTCTTCCCAGAGAAACATGAATAGCTCCCACACTTGTGGTTTTTAAGAAGCTAAAACTGTTTTTTATCGAACAAGGCCTTCCTGCCTCTGATATTTTTTATTGATTTTAATGTTATTTTGGTATCTATCAGTAATGCATTCATTATGTTTGTGATTGATTCCCATCATTTTTTTGTAAATGTATAAGATCTCCTAGAAGAGTAGTCTAAAAATTAAGTAAATGAAATAATATGTCAATATTTATAAAGCTTATATACAGTATTTTTCAAGACACCTAGCAGCATTTTTGTATTTTCCCCCAATTAGAAAACACATCTTTTTTTTCTATTTTTCTCCTCCAGCAAGCTGTTAGAATAATTTCATATGTCCAAGGTTTAACTTCCTGCCCCTAAAAGAGTGGAATTGAACTGTTGCAGGATGAACTCATAAACACGACATCCTTCTAAAATAAAAAATATCTAAGAACTATTCCACTTAGCATAAAGATAAGCTAAACATGACTTTGAGCTCTTATTAGCCCATCAGTTCGTTAGAATCCTTTAGTAGTCTATTTAATCCTTTAATATTTCTGCTTTCAGAAAGACATTTGAAAATACAAGGGCAAGGAAGATTGGGAATAAGGGATCAAGTAAAAAGAAACTCGTACAAATTGAATCCAAACATTCTTGTATAACCAGACATTTTCAAGTGCTAATAAGCTGTTTTTCATATTTAAGGGAAATCTGGAGGAGTAAAGGCAGACTTCTGCAGAATTGCATGGTAGTGCTCTTAGAACAGTTCCACTGAGTATTCAGCTGGGAGACTGCATTTTTTAACACCTCTTGGTTTTTGAAATAAAAACTACATACATAGTGCCGTATATCAGGGAGAATTCTTCTTCCCTCTGGTATGCTACTTGCTAGAGGCAAGTAGTTCTTAACATGGAAGATGCATTCTATGAAGAATGCATATATGAATGCAACAGCTGCAAGGTACTTTGGAAATAATCTAATCCAACCCCCTGCATAATGCAGGCAACTACTATGGCATTCCTGACAGGTGATTGTCCAGCCACTGCTTGAAGACCTCCAAAAAGGGAAACTGTTCCAGTGCCAGACAGTTAGTAATTAAGAAATCATTTTTCTGTCTTAAACTACTTCCCCATTGTTTCAGCTCTTTGGTCTTGCCCTCAGAAGCCAGTCTTTCCTTTGTTTACAGCCCTTGGATATTTGAAGATAGCTATTGTATCTCCCCTAAATCTCTAAGCTAAACAATACCAGGCTGTTTCAACTTTCAACTGTTCTCACAGGATGGTTTCCAGAACCCTCACCATCTTAGTTTCCCTCCTATGAACCCACTCCAACATATCATTGTCCTCCTTAAAAAACATGGACCCAAAAGTGGGTGCATTGTTCCAGGTGTGATCTATTTAGTGCAGAATTGAAGTGGAACTATTACTTGTCATGATCTGGACTCTTTTGCCTCTGTCAGTGCTGTCCAGCAGTGCATTAGTGTGCTTCGAGCTACATCACACTGCTAGCTTGTGTTCAGCTTGTGAGCTTTTAAAGCAGTGGGTGCCAAATCACAACCTGCAGATTGGATCTCACACCCATGGAAATCCTTCCCCCATGTGACGGAGCTTACCGTTCAACTGGGCAGCCTGCAATCTTCGCTGCTGAAGTTCTCAAATGTAGTGCTGGGCAGCTGCTTCCACATTCCAGTGATCAAGCATGCTCAGCACCCAGATTTCCGGACAGATGCAACTGCCCAGCGTGACTTTGGGGGTGAGCAGCAGTGAAGATTGCAGGCTGTCCCATGGAACAGTAAGCTCTGTTCAGGCCAGGGATGGTTTTTCTGTAGAGCAGTGGTCCATGGTGGTCCATGGAGACAACTGCTCTAAAGATACCTCGATCCTTTTGTATGCATGCTGCTGCCAAGCTGGGTATCCCCTTGCCTCTGATTTCTTTGTTGCTATGTGCAGGATTTTACATTTATTTCTGTTGAATATGTCACCTTCTTGATATGAGCCTATCAAGGTCAATTTGTCTTTCATGGTTAGCTAGCCCCCCAGCCAGCTTTATGTAGTATGTCAATAGAAGAGGAGAGACTGTCTCAGTTACCATAGTTTGATATCTTCAGTGTTTATAAAAGTGAAATAAAAACAGTTAATTGTGGAGTTCAGTTGCAGCATTTCAGCTGTTGATCGGTTTTTAGCATGGCTCTTGGGATTTAAAACCTGACATGTAACACATTTCAGAACTTTTTCCCTTTTCAACTAATCTTGTAAGATCATCATTACAGTGACTTATTGGAGGGAACATTCTAAAGTGAAAATGGTCTCAATTGCTATGCAGTAAAGCACAAAGTCAAATGTTGTCAAACTAAATCCCTCATTCTGATCACATTTTAAAACCTCACCGGGAAGGGGGGGTTACTTTCCAGTGAGATGTGCAAGGTATGCAAAGTGATAGCTTGTTAATACTGAATTCCCCATTTTGAATTCTGGCAGTGTTTTTATGAACAGTTCTATTTTTGACACACAAATGGTATGATTCTTATAAAGCTTATTTGGATTTGAGGTTAACCTGGACAAATATAGCTTATAGCATAAGCAGCTTAGATGCTGTTGCCATTTTAACTTTAAACTATGAAAAAGATATGCATATTCTATAAATATGATATCAAGGAGGGTGGAAATAACTGACAAAAAGCAGATGAGGAATTATTTAATTATTACAGGTATGGTGGAGGACCTGCTGTTAACCACCTGTATGTTTGTCATACCTGCCAAATGGAAACAGAAAAAATAGAGAAAAGAAGAAAGGCGGAATTGGAAATGTTTATTCGGGTAATATGTCTCCCCTCTTTGTAAAAAATAAGCAAACACTGTTAATTTTATAACTTTTAACAGCTTGATTAAAGGTGTAAAACACACATACTTTCTCACTCTGTTTCCTACTTTGCATAAAAAAGATTAGTTATACCCCTATAATAAATATTTTTCCCTGGTTCACGTAGCATTCTTTATGTAGGCATGTTACTTTAGATTTTGAAGATGGGTGGGCTTTCACAATTGGTAGATTTAAAATTTTCTTATGGTACAATGTGCAGCATTAAGTCAGGGAGGACTAAGAAACATAAGAACAGCCCCACTGAATCAGGCCATAGGCCCATCTAGTCCAGCTTCCTGTATCTCACAGCGGCCCACCAAATGCTCCAGGGAGCACACCAGATAACAAGAGACCTGCATCCTGGTGCCCTCCCTTGCATCTGGAAGTATTCACATATATATCCTGAACAGTTTTGAATAAGTTAACTCTCCACCAGAAAAGTATCACAGCTAAAACTTTCTGCTAAGTAAAGCATACTTGCTAAACAGGCAGCCCAACCCTAAGCTGCACTAGCACAGCCAGTGACCTAGTGGTCTGTGCTGTATCCAAAGCAGTTTAGAAGCTGGCTGGAGGTCCTCTCGGGTTAAGAACATAAGAACAGCCCCACTGGATCAGGCCATAGGCCCATCTAGTCCAGCTTCCTGTATCACAGCGGCCCACCAAATGCTTCAGGGAGCACACCAGATAACAAGAGACCTCATCCTGGTGCCCTCCCTTGCATCTGGCATTCTGACATAACCCATTTCTAAAATTAGGAGGTTGCGCATACACATCATGGCTTGTACCCCATAATGGATTTTTCCTCCAGAAACTTGTCCAATCCCCTTTTAAAGGCGTCTAGGCTAGACGCCAGCACCACATCCTGTGGCAAGGAGTTCCACAGACCGACCACACGCTGAGTAAAGAAATATTTTCTTTTGTCTGCCCTAACCCGCCCAACACTCAATTTTAGTGGATGTCCCCTGGTTCTGGTGTTATGTGAGAGTGTAAAGAGCATCTCTCTATCCACTTTATCCTTCCCATGCATAATTTTGTATGTCTCAATCATGTCCCCCCTTAGGCGTCTCTTTTCTAGGCTGAAGAGGCCCAAATGCCGTAGCCTTTCCTCATAAGGAAGGTGCCCCAGTCCAGTAATCATCTTAGTCGCTCTCTTTTGCACCTTTTCCATTTCCACTATGTCTTTTTTGAGATGCGGCAACCAGAACTGGACACAATACTCCAGGTGTGGCCTTACCATCGATTTGTACAACGGCATTATAATAGCTGTTTTGTACTCATTACCTTTTCTAATGATCCCAAGCATAGAATTGGCCTTCTTCACTGCCGCCGCACATTGGGTTGACACTTTCATTGAGTTGTTCACCACCACCCCAAGATCTCTGTCCTGATCTGTCACAGACAGCTCAGAACCCATTAGCCTATATGTGAAGTTTTGATTTTTTGCCCCAATGTGCATGACTTTACACTTACATTGAAACGCATCTGCCATTTTGCTGCCCATTCTGCCAGTTTGGAGAGATCTTTCTGGAGCTCCTGACAATCACTTCTAGTCTTCACCACTCGGAAAAGTTTGGTGTTGTCTGCAAACTTAGCCACCTCACTGCTCAACCCTGTCTCCAGGTCATTTATGAAGAGGGTGAAAAGCACTTGTCCCAGGACAGATCCTTGGGGCACACCGCTTTTCACCTCTCTCCATTGTGAAAATTGCCCATTGACACCTGCTGTCTGTTTCCTGGTCTTCAACCAGGTCTCAGTCCAGGAGACGACCTGCCCTCTAATTCCCTGACTGTGGAGTTTTTTCAGTAGCCTTTGGACTGAACTGACTTCCCTGCCTTTATGGCAGTTTCTTGTACCATAGGCTATTGCGGAAGCGGGCTGTCTTAAATTTTTGCACCCAACCACTTGACATGCCTTGCATCCTGAATGGAAAGATTATTGTAGTACCCAGAAGAGCTGGAGTCATTCTATCTTCTAAAGCTTAGAGTGGGTAGAAACTAGCCAGGCTGTCATGGAGATGGTTGTTGCAGAATATAGTACACTAATAGGCGTTGACACAAAGCTGTGCAAAATGCCCAGACCACTTCTCACTTACAAAAGAATACTATTTAAAACACGTGTATGGAAAAAAACCCCTTATATAGAAAGGCATCCTTACTGACAATTTATGTCAACTATCCAGTCGATTCCCTAAATATAAGAAATATATTTAAATATAAGTATATTACAGCTACAGTTCTTATGCTGCACTATTTACAGTAATTGGATGTTTTGCATTACTCCAGTGTTTTTCTCTGTAATAATTCTAATTGTGTCTGGCACCAACTGGGGTAAAGAGAGTGGTTTTTGTAGTAGTTTCTCCAACTTTCTGAAGCACTCATGCACAAGCCCAGAATTGAACTAATTGGTAGTGGATGACCTGAACCTGTGACTAAAATAATATCAGTTATTTACTCTGCTGTTTTGATAGTATGAAATAATTATTCTGTCTTAAAATGTTTTTTCTTATAGCTCAACAGGGCATTCCAAGAGGAGGAGTCTCCATCCATTTTCTACTGCATCAGTATGCACTGGTTTAGGGAATGGGAAGGATTTGTGAAGGGCAAGGACAATGGTGAGTGGCTTTGAGAATGCTACCAAGTAGGAACTAGGTGCTTTTCATAGGAAGCATTTACTCTTTATCAGCCCATAAATTGCTGTGATAAAGCATTTTGGCAGAGGAAAGGAATGAGTTTTTCTCATTCCTCTATAGCAGGTTCTCAAATTGTGGGTTGGGACCCACCAGGTGGGTTGCAAGCCAATTTCAGGTGGGTCCCCATTCATTTCAATGTTTTTATTTTTAGTATATTAGACACGATGCTACCATGGTATGTGTATCTGTATTTGAGGAAATGTTACAGATCTGTACTCTTAACAAGTTACTAAGTACATTCTTTTAACAATGATAGTCAGTGGGACTTACTTCTGGCTAAGTGTGGGTAGGACTGCAGCCTAGGATTGCTAAATATTTTCCTGCTTGATGATGTCACTTCTGGTCATGACTTCTGGTAGGTCCTGACAGATTCTCATTCTTAAAAGTAGGTCCCAGTGCTAAATGCGTGAGAACCACTGCTCTAAAGGAATTCCTCATTCCTTGTTTAAAGGCCATTATTGTTATCAGTAGTAGTATTTATATACCACTTATTTTTTTTTGGGTAGTATTTGTATACAAAAGTTCACAAAGTGGTTTACAGAGAAAATCAAATAACTAATCACTAAAAGAAAATTTCATTTTTGGGCTGTCACGCCATGTGCACAAAAAAACTAAAAAGTTTCCCAGCATTTCGCCCCAGCTATGCAGGGCCTTCTCAAGGGAGTTAAAAAGAACTATGCTACCACCCAAAATCTCTGATGGGATAGTTCTGCTGGAGGTGGGGACATATGCCTATGCTTAGGGCTTTTCAGCTTTTTGGCTAGGATAGTTCTAGACAGGGGCGCCCAAACCCTGGCCCTGGGGCCACTTGCGGCCCTTGAGGACTCCCAATGAGGCCCTCACGGAGCTGCCAGTCTCCAATGAGCCTCTGGCCCTTTGAAGACTTGCTGGAGCCCGCACTGGCCTGATGCGACTGCTCTCAGCGTGAGGGCGACTGTTTGACCTCTTGCGTGAGCTGTGGAATGAGGGTTCCCTCTACTGCTTACTGTTTCACATCTGTGATGCAGCAAATGAAAGGCCAACCTTGCTTTGTGCAAGGCCTTTTATAGGCCTTGAGCTATTGCAAGACCTTCATTGATTCATATAAGTTTATCTTTAATATATTCATTTATGTAAACTTATGTAAATTTATTCACATTTTAAATGTAAATTATCCCCCCCCCATCCCCAACACAGTGTTGGAGACATGATGTGGCCCTCTTGCCAAAAATTTGTTGTCTAGACTACACCCCTGTTCTAGACTATCGAGCAAGTGGAAAGATATATTTAGAGCTTTTAAGTGGCAGCATAGTTCTTTTTTTATTCCCTTGAAAAGGCCCTGCTTAGGTGGGGCAAAACACTGGGAAACGTTTTAGCTTCTTTGTGCATGTGGTCTGATAGCCCAAAAATGAATTTTTTTTTTTCCGTGCCACCTAAAATTCTGGTCACAGACACCTTAGTTTGTACATCAAGTAACTAATGGCTCCCTGTTCCAGAAGGGCTCAGAATCTAAAAAGAGGTGAAAGAACACCAGCAGACAACCACTAGAAAAGACTGCTGGGGTGAGGAGGGTCAGTTACTCTCCCCTTGCTAAACAAAATATTAAACATCTCTAGATACTCTAAATCAGTGGTTTTCAAACTGGGGCGTCACAACACCCCCGCCTGAAGGCCCTGGCCTCTGCCCCCTTAAGGGGCAGGGAGGAAGCAGCGACGCAATCCCCAGTATCGCGTCACTCAGGGGGGCTGCAGGGACTGGGATGCACTCACCAGTCCCTACAGCAGTGTCCTGGGAGTTAGGGCAGCCTTGCGTGAGCATCTGCAGGACTCCCCAGCATATAGAAAGTGAAAGTGGAGCCATGGCGCTCCTCTTCTGGTTTTGTGGAGGTGGAGCGCGATGGCTCCACTTTCACTTTCTATATGCTGGGGAGTCCTGCAGATGCTCGTGCAGGGCTCCCCGCACCCCCAGGATGCTGCTGCAGGGACTGGTGAGTGCATCCCAGTCCCTGCAGCCCCCCTGAGCGACGCGATCCTGGGGATTGTGTTGCTGCTTTCCCCCCTCCCCTGCTGCCTCCCTCCTCTCCCCTGCAAAGACTTACCGCAGTTTTCAAACTCCCTGAGAGTTTGAAAACTGCAGCTCTAAATAGACACTAGCCAGGACAGTATGTAATACAACTTTTGCCATGTGTTAGCTATGCATATAGGAAACCACATTACCATAATTCGCAATTAAACCAAGAGGGAAAACTTGCTTATTTGCAAGTATATTTTTAAAAGCTCAATTTCAGTGCAGTTCAGAAATTGTGATAAAAGTTCTAGTGGATAATTTGCTTGGATAGGTACATTAAAGGTTTTGGCTAGTTTGGGGTAGCTGCTTTTTAAAAAATAAAATCTTAAAATAAAATTTTAAAAAGCTACCAGTGTGTGTTTGTAGAAAGCTTTGCTGATTTGAACTCAACATTTATTAATGGCACTGGAAGCACGTATTCTGTTCATAAATGTGAATACTCAAATGTAAGACAGATTCAATAACAGTGGCTTGTATTTTGTTCTTGTTTTAAAACTCCTAACACATGTTTCTATTATACTAGATCCTCCTGGTCCTATTGACAATACCAAAATTGCTGTCAGTAAATGTGGTACTTCTGTTCTGAAACAAGGTATGGAACTACTGACATTACCTCACCTCCATGTAGCTCCTCTTGTCTGCAAGTGGGGCTGCACATGTATGGCTTTCTACCTGTCCGTCCCCATTTTAGTTGTAAGGTTGCCACATCTGTAGTATTTGGGTGCTTTGGCCGCATTTGAAATGTTGCACTGAGGAAGAAAAACTATAACAAGAATGAGACCACAACATTTTCACCTCAGACTGCAGTTTGTGTGTGTTCCACGCAGCATAGGTTTTTCTATTTTTGGCTGTCCTTTTTATTGACTATGTGAGAGTATAAAATCTTTCATTTCTGAAAAAGCTATTTTTGTAGCTCACATGTTACAGAAGAAAAAATCCTTTGAAAATGTGTGACCTGCATCTATTCAAGGTTCAAACTGAATAAAAAATAGTCATGAGGTTTGGGAAGGTTGATTTCCTCGGTCGCCTCAAGTCTAGTCATCCTCTCAAAAGTTAAGAACAAAATGTGAAGACTATAGTTTGTAACTGGGTAGGGGTGCCAATTTTTTACAGGAATCTTGACAATGGTTATTGTGATCCAATTATTACTATTCCTGTACAGTCTGCTGTTTTTGCATTTTCTTGGATTGGAGCTTTAGTATTAAAATATTCCTAACCTGAGCAAAAAGTGTTGATAGTTGTGATCTGTAATCTGAGCTGCACCTTTTCACAAATGATCTTGTTTTTCAGGAGCTGATTCTGGTCAGATTTCTGAGGAAACATGGAACTTTCTCCAGTCAATTTATGGGGGAGGACCAGAAATCATATTGCGGCCACCTGTTGCTCAAATTGAACCTGAACCTTTACAATCTGAAGATAAGGTTGAATTAGAAACGCGTGGTCAGTAGCTATCAACACAGATAAATTTTAATATAAATTCCCTTCTCCTTAACATACATTCCCAAGACTGCTTTTGTCTTGCTGTTTCCCTTCCATTTTTCCCTGTGAGAAGGCAGGACATTGGGCATTATTGCATTTCTGTGGAACAATTAGTTGCTATATGTGATATACAGATTCTGAATGCTTGTTAGAGCCTTTCAAAGAGCCTGGTCTAATCTTGAAAATATAACTTTCCTGTCCTACATAATTGTATGTGTGCAAAGTAGAGATAAAGAAATTAACCATTCTTTCCCAAATCTCTATCAGTTTCTGGGCTGCTTCAAATTCAGTTTTGTTGATAGATTTAAATGGTTCGTTTTTAAACAGATGGTGGCAAGATTATAAGAAAATGGATCTAATGTCCTATGAAAACTCAGGAAAAGTTGATTTCACTTTTATTTGCACTGCACTGTAGAAAAACATAATGAACAAAAAACTTTCAAATGCTTTTTTAATTTGAGTGTATCTAATATATGAATGATTCAGATTGAACTTTTTTTGGTTACCAGCTATAAGTAACTTACTGCCTACTATTTAAACCTTCTGATAAGCTTTTGTCTGATATAAACTGGTATAATCAATAGTGTCTGTAACTGCACAAAACCATAGTCATTAGGATTGTTTTGAGAGCATGAAGTGGATATGTTAATAGCTTGTGCACTTGAGGAATTTTCTAGTCTTTTTAAATTTAAATGCATCTGTAGTGTACAGTTATGCAATGCTCATTGGCATGATTTATTATGTCAGATGTAGAATGGATACACAAACAAGATTGCAGAAGCATTCTGGATTATTCATATTGAAATGTTGAATGTTACCCAAATGTTTTTCTCTCCCCCAGTATTGCTACCATAGAAGCAATATAGTTAAATGCTAGATCAATAAAATTATCTTTAAATGGTAAAACGTGTTTGAATTTCAAGCATGGTGCAAAGTCATACACTGGGAATATAGATCAATGTGATACTTATACAGTTTCATAAGTGAAAGGCAAAGTTCATTTTGGTGGATTTCGAAAGCACATTCGAATTGGGGAAGACAGTATACTTGCAGTCCTAATTACATCCTCAGGAAAAATGAGAGATCCTTGATCCTTCAACCTGTTCTCTGCAAGATGAGTGGGCAAGCCCCATGAAACATCAGATGCAGACAACACTGGATCTGGAAAGATGCTCAAAGGGAGTACATGACCTGTGTTTTATAACCTGTGGGCATTACCTGCAGGATTAGAAACTAGGGCAGGCCCTCATTAATTACCTAAATTCCCTGCTCCTGGGAAGCACAATCTTCTATGCTGGGTCAAAGCCACATCTTCTGGCTTGAGCAGTCAGAATAGGGAAAATGCTCAAATGATGCACACAATAGGACAAATGTGACTATAGTCTTCACAGGACTCAGCAGCCCTTTCACAATGCTTGAGGCATTATAGAACTCTTTGAGATGATAAAAAGGTCTAAAACAGGTGAAAATTAGGTAGAAATCAGGGATTTTTTTTTTACCATAGTCTGTCTCAAAGTAGTAATAACTTGGTTTGAAATGTTACATCTTGAAGATCCTTTTTTTGGCAACCTTCAGTCTCGAAAGACTATGGTATCGCGCTCTGGATGGTGGTTCTGGCACAGCGTCTAGTGTGGCTGAAAAGGCCAATCTGGGAGTGACAATCCCTTCCACACCGGGAGCAAGTGGTCTGTCCCTGGTCTGTCTCCCTGGCTATGGGCCTTCCTTCTTTGCCTCTTTGCCTCAGACTGCTGGCAAAGTGTCTCTTCAAACTGGGAAAGGCCATGCTGCACAGCCTGTCTCCAAGCGCACCGCTCAGAGGCCAGGGTTTCCCACTTGTTGAGGTCCATCCCTAAGGCCTTCAGATCCCTCTTGCAGATGTCCTTGTATCGCAGCTGTGGTCTACCTGTAGGGCGCTTTCTTTGCACGAGTTCTCCATAGAGGAGATCCTTTGGGATCCGGCCATCATCCATGATGATGAAGATCCTAAGGGGGGAAAAAAGGTTCCAAAGTAACCACTTTGAGCTGCTACTCTATACTGAGCTGAGCTGTTCTGAGAGTGGTCAATGAAAGCTTTGTTAGCTGCCTGCATGTCCTTTCATAGTATGATGACTTGGAGTTCTTAATTCAACCCCAGATTTGAAAATGCAGGTAGCAGGGAATGAACCTGCTCCACAGAGCCAGATGCAGTCTGTATTGGTACCCAAATCTAATCTGTCCACGAGCTGTTGGCATGTGGCAGCCCTTTCCTGCAACACTACAGCAGTGCCAATCTGTGTAGATGGCCTTGGCATGGCAATTAAAATGAGCTTCTTTGTGTTATATGAACATATCCAAGACTGGTAAAATAAGTAAATAGTTAACAAGGAAGAGATAAGTAGGGCCTGCAGCCATCTCCATTTATCTTGGGTTTTAATTACTAATCCATATATTTGTAATATCAGAGCTGTGGTGTTACAGGAGATGGAATTACATTTGTCAGTTGGGTATCAAGATAAGCTTCTGAATAAGTGGATAAAGCGTTTGTATATGTACTGCAAGTCAGTGAGTTTCAACTTGAACTGCCAATCACTAAATACTAGAAAAGGCCGTTATTTTGCATACAAATAAGGCTCATATGGCAAATGTCTAAGTAGTGAAGGTGGCATCTCTGCATGCTGTGCCTTAGTTTTCATAGTCCATGTTCCTGTTGCATTTGGAAACCATGGGTGTCTATCTTCTGAAGAGTCCTTGGGATATTCTTTTGGAAAGGTACCACTACTGCATTCATTCTTTTTTAAACTACGTTTCAGCATACAGAGCATAATATTTAAGCCTGCAAAGAAAATTGTGTCCACTGTAAATTTTAAGAAAAATCACAAAACCAAATAGGAAATTTGTATATAGTCTTCTTAAACACTGTGCAGATTGGAACTAGTATATTTTGCTGCTTTTTATGCAGGCAACTATGCAACCAAAAACCTTTTCTCAAAGAATTAATATTTTGATAAGGCTTTCATTTCAGACTATGAAATTAGTAGTATTTATGCCTTTCTAATTAATGGGGTAAGTGGACAAAAAAACAAAATCTGATGTGGCCCAGCAGCTCTTCCTGCCCTCTCTCATCTTTTTATTCAGTCTTTCAAAACAAAACCATTTTTTCACAATTGCAAATTATGGTTTCTGAGGAAGATGAATCTCCTTAATTGGCTAACTGTAGGCCACCTATTCTAGGTACCTTTTTTGTGATATGCTGTTTGAAACCAAAATGTCCTGGTTACCATGGCAACACATCCCCTTCTTCCCTCACCTGACGTCCTGTTCAAATGCTAAATCAGAAAAAAATGAAATGCTACACAGACTGATGTTCTGTTTCCCTGTTATTCTGGGCAGGTCAAGGCTCTTCAAAATCATGCAAAAGCTTTTTGATGAGATTTTCAACTATTAGCCAAACCTGCTATTTAACACTTGAGAAAATTCTAACTGCTCTTAATTCAGTTGGGTTATTTTAAACACTGAAGGTGAATCAAAACTGCTATTTACACCTTTTATATATTGCTTAAATTATCCTTTAATTTATGGCAGTGTATAAAGGATTATTCCATGCAATGTCAACCTTGATTCTTTATTAAAGGGAAAAATGCAATACAGACCTTACATTACGAAGAATATTTATACTGTACAGGTGGGGCCTCGGTATCCACAGGGATTTGTTCTTAGATCCCCCACCCTAACAGATACTGAAAATCACGGGTAAACAAATCTGTGATTTTTTTGCCCCATAAGCCCTCCAAGGGAAACTGTATGTCTCATTTTTTGGCCTGAAAGTCATTCTGAAGCCTGTAGAGGTAGCAGATAGAAGGGTGTGGGCTTCAGAAAGTGCTCGGGAGGCAACTGGAGCACATTTCTGGTGGAGCCAGATCTGCAGATACACAATCCATGGAAACAGGCCTCACCTGTATACTGCTTTTCAACAAAAGTTCATAAAGCAACTTACAGAGAAACTAAGGTAATTAAATGAATGGCTCCGTCCCAGAAAGGCTCACAATCTAAAAAGATGCAGAAGAAACACCAGCTACATGCCCTAGAAAAGACACTGCTGGAATGAATAGGGAGTTGTTCTCTCCCTGCTAAATATGAGGAACACCACCTTATCTGCCACTGAATGCTGAGAAAACTGTAGTTCTAAACTGTTGCCAGCCATCAGTGAAGGATTGGATGAGAGCTACAAGTTGAAATTCAATTCAGACAAAATGCAGGTCCTTTTGGTTTCACAGACCTCAGACTTGGGTAATGGATTATCAACCTCCTCAAAATGGGGCTGCACTCCCTCTCAGGAGTAGGATCAGTTTGGATTCTTTGCTGTGCCCTGATATTCAAGTAGTGGCAAGGGCCAGTGTGCCTTTGCTAGCTTAGATTGATGTGCCACTTGCAACTGTGGCTGAGTCTTACACAACCACAGTGATCCACTGGTGACAACAAGATTCAATTAGAGTAACATATTATGCATAGTGACATCTTCCAGTACTCAGTAATACATCATCACCGACTTCTGGTTCAGCAGAACTTGAAGGACTTTGGCTTTGAGCTGCACAGCCACATGGTTTACCAGGAACACTGCCTGCAATACTGTTTGTCCCTTTGATTGGGTGCAATCAAGCTTTTATGCCCTTCTGAAAGGACACACCTTAACTCAAGTCCAGGAATCCCTTATCAGAACATCCAAGTTCCAAATACTACTGTACACCCAGGAATCTTTTTGGGTTTTTTGTCCAAAGTCCTATAATTATCCCTACACTGGAAGCACTGACATAAGGGCAGCACAACTCTAAGCTAAGGGAACAAACATTGCCTTACCTTGAAGGGGCCTCCATGACTACCACCCCCCCCATCTGCAGGATGCAGCACATGTCCCACTGGCACAGCTATGCCAGTGCTGAAAAGTTGGTTAGGATTGCGCCCTTAGTCATCTTCTATCTGCAAAGATGTCATAAGAAGAGCCCTGCTGGATCAAGTTACAGGCCCATCTAGTCCAGCTTCTTAAATCCTACAGTGACCCACCAGATGCCTCTGGGAGCAGTCAAGACAACAAGATACTAGTATCCTGTTCCAACTCCCTTGCATCTGGCTTTCAAAGACAGGCTACCTCTAAAACCTGCAGGACTTGTAACCTGTGATGTACTTTTCCTCCATAAATCTGTCCAATCTGCTTGTAAAGCCATCACAGCATCCTGTGACAAGGAGTTTCATAGATTAATTATATGCTGGGATTTCTTTGGCTTTCCTGAAAGCTCTGCAATTCTGAGAGAAGGGAGAGGCTTTTTGTGAAGCAGATTTGCACTTCTGAGAAAATGGCTAATAAGTATTAACCACCACAGCCCTTTTTTCCTCTCAGTAACCTTTGCAGATTCTGTATGGGAATTTTTTGCACAATCATCAGGGAGTAAGTCCAAGCTTTCCAACATAATAGGAGTTACTTTTAACAACGTAAAATATTGAATTATACATTGAGAATTGAATTGAATGTCCATGGACCTATACTGAAGCATGGAAGAAAAACACATGGTACATGAGACAAGCATATTTGTAAAGTAATGAATAAGAAGCCAGGTTGCAGGGTTTTGAAATAGCAGTTTGCATTTATTCCATGGGATGCCACTGAAATTGTCACTGCAAAAGGGCCAAATCCTATCCACCTTTCCATCACTAATGCAGCCATGCCAATAGGAGTTGCGCTGCATCCTGCAGTGGGAAGTGCAATCATGGAGGCCTCCTCAAGGTAAGGGAACATGTTCCCTAACCTCAGGATGGCAGCATCACCATTGGAAAGTTGGATAGGATTGGGCCTTAACTGTGTTTACTTGGGATAGGTTTCATTAAAGTAAGTGTTTAATGACTTAACCTAAGTGTTAATTTTGTTATTTATAATAACTGCATACTGTAAACCATAAAGTTAATGCAATTCCCTTGCAAAGAGTAGCAGCATCTCAGTCTGAACCATCTTTAGCAACGCTTGTCTGTTGAAGCGAAAACAAAGAAACTGCATCTAATGAAGGGCCCAATCCTACCCAATGTTTCAGTGCTGGTACAGCCATGCTGCATCCTGTGGTGGAGGGACAATCATGGAGACCTTCGCAAGCTGAGGAAATGTTTATTTCCTCACTGCAGGGCTGCATTGGCACTGGAAAGTTGGACAGGATTGGGCCCAAAAAGGGCAGCAGCCCATAAAAGCTCCAGCTGAAATAAGGTTGTAGTCCTATCCACACTTACCTGGGAGCAACCCCCACTCACTATAACAAAACTTGCTTCTGAGTAGACGCGCACGGGCTTGGGTTTTAAAACCCGTGAGTTCTTAGAGTGATTCTCAACCTTTTACATCTCATGGCACACTGATAAGGCCCACCACCAGGTTGTTGACGACTGACATGGCACACCATGCTGCCAGTGGGGCTCACATCTCCCATTGGCTCTGTTAATAAATGACCTCCCCACAAAGTCCTGTGGCACATCTGTGGACCTCTCATGGCCCACCAGTGTGCCATGGCACAGTGGTTGAAAATGGCTGTCTTAGAGGGAGAAAGTGGAGGAGCCCCTGCAGTCCTAGGCACACTTACACGAGAGTAAGTTCCACTGAACACACTGGGACTTACTTCTGAGTGGACACGGGCAGGCTTGAGCTGTGGGACTCTCCCCCCCACCCCAGCGCATGAGGCTGCAATTCCACAGAGGCTTCGCTCGCGAGGCAGCGCCAGGGGGCTTGGGCCGCCCGGGGAGGCACACAGCGCGCCATGCTCGACAGGAGCGCTGCCCGCGCCTCCCCCCTCGCTGGCCGCGCATCGCTTGGCGGGCTCTGTCAGCCCCCCTCCCGCCTCAGTCAACCAGCAGGCGGAGCTGCAGGGAGCGCCCCGCTAGCTGGCGACGCAGAGCGCCGCGGTGGGGGAGGGAAGGAAGCGGAAGAGGAGCCGCCGCCGAGGGGAGCCCGACGGGCGCCGTGAGTGGGCCGAGCGCTGACGCGGCTGCCAGCAAGCGGAGGAGGGGCGAGGAAGCGGCTGCTCAGTCCCGGCGGGCCGTGGCCGCCCCTCAGCAACTAGGTCAGGCCTTCTCCCTGGGGGGGGCAGGGAAGGGGGGGCCGTTTGGTGAGGCGAAAGGACCCGGATGGTGCAGGCTTCGGAAGGGGGTGAGAGGGAGGGGAGGCAGTAGGAGGAGGCGGTATTCTGGCCCCACGTGACCGGGGGGAGGCGGCGGCGGCACGCGCGCCTTGTTCGAACGCTCAACCGAACGCGGCTGCGCGCGTGTCGACGTCACCCGCTCCACATTCCAGCCGCTCTTCCCTCCCTCCCGCGCACGCGAGCGAGCACGCAAGCTTGCGGGCGCTGTTGTGTATCTGGGGCACGGACACGTGCGCGCCGCTTCCGCCATGTTGGTTCCCAGGAGGAGGAGCGGGAGGGGTGAAAAGCGGGGAGTTCTCGCGAGGTTAGCGTCGTTCCCGTGGGAGCTGGCCGGAGGCAGGATGGCGGCGCTGCGCTGGGAGTGATGGGTAATGGGGGTAACGGGCAACCGGGGAGGGAGGGGGCGGCGCGGGGAGCTTCCTGAGGGCCGGCCTCCTCGGCCCGTCGACGCGCGGGGGGCGGGGCTCGGCGGCGCCTGCGGGCTCCTCCCTCCTCACCTGAGCCTCGTCTCTCCACAGCCTCCCCTCAGTCCCTGGCAGCGCCCGCCTCGCCCTCCACAGCCAGCCCCGCAGCCTCCCTCCAGGGGTCTCTGCCCCGCATCAGCTGCAGACGCTCGTGTCCCGCATGCTCCTTCCCACTTGCGTCTTTATGTGTTTAATTGTGTTGCACTTTCATAGCTGCTGCTGTTTTGGTGTGTAGTCAAGACCGTAGAAGCAGAGTGTGACAGATTCTTCCACACAGCCCTGACTGCCCAGCGCACTGTTTCCCAGCCTTTAGGGTCCACAGACCACTGAGGCGGGAGTCGGCCTGCTGCGCACCGCCAGCGGTGCCGACTGTGGGCACTCTCTTCTCCAGTGCCAGCTGTGGGGGAGCATCTCTCAAGTGAGCCCCCCCATGAACAACCCCCAACTTCAGTGTCAGCTGCAGGCCATCCCCGTCCACCCTCTCTGGTGGTCTGTGAGGGATGCTGGAGGTGATCACAGGTGATTTCGGTCCTGAGACCTCGCACACCGCTTCTCTGAATCTTGCGGGCCACCAGTGGTGGTCAACGGACCGCAGGCTGGGAGCCAGTGCTCTAATTGGACTCACGTGCTCTAATTGGACTCACGTGCCACTAACTTTCATTATCATTAATTATGCAGGCCTACAAAATTGAGAGTCAGAAAAGTTTCTCCTGAACTTTATGGTGCTTTGATATGAATTTGGGGTGCCGATTCCAAAAATGGCATCCATTTTGCCCTATCACGTCTAGTTTTGGAGATATAGTATAGCCTCATTAGTGAATGGCTCAAGCAGCTTCCTCATGAAAAAAGCCATGGTGTAGGCTTCCTCATGAGGAAGCTGCTTGAACCATTCACTAAAGAGGCTACGCCGTGTCTCCAAAACTAGACATGACAGGGCAAATCGGATGCCATTTTTGGAATTGGCGCCCCCAAAATACCCAGGAATTGGTGTAACATTTAAGGAAGCAAAATGTGTGTTGGCCTGTGTGACTAACAGTATTTATATACCATTTAGAAATGGGCTATGTCAGATGCAAGGGATCACCAGGATCACCAGGGGTCTCTTGCTTTTCTTATGTTCTTACGCTTTTCAACAAAAAGTTCACAAAGCGGTTTACAGAGAAAAATCAAATAACTAATGACTTTTCAGACGTATTAATTGTGCTTTTGTTTTGCGGTGCCTTACTCAGGCCTAAAACACATCTCCCTGAACTTTGCTTTTACTGTATATGGTGGTTCACAAACTTTTAGCACAGGGACCTACTTTTTTGAATGAGAATCTGTCAAGACCCACCAGAAGTGACATCAAGCAGGAAAATTTGTAACCATCCTAGGCTGCAATCCTACCCACTCTTACCCAGAAGTAAGCCCAATTTACTGTCATTGTTAAAGGTATATGCAGAGTAACCTGTTAAAAGTCTCATACAGTGGTAGCAACGAGTCTAATATATTAAACATAAAATATTGAAATGAATGGGGACCCACCTGAAACAGGCTTGCAACCCACCTAGTGGGTCCCATCCCACAGTTTGAGAAACAGTGCTATATGAAATAAAACCTGTGCACGGTCACTCTGGAAAACGTGGGAAGCATGGAAGTAGAGCATGCTAATCTATCATGCAGAATGTTGGGTTTGGAAGTGTAGTTTTTGCAACCTATTGCCAAGGAGTCTCTTTCCTCTTCTAAGGAGTATTTATGTATACTTACATACCATGCCAATTGTAGCAGGCATGTTTGCTGCCTGCTTCATGCATTTCATGAAGGAGATTTTTCCTTGCAAAGCATATGTGAGTCTAAATTTGTTTCTTGTGTTTTATTTCACTTTGGAAGTGCAGGTTTCGTATATGAGATCCCAAACAAGATTATTTTATATATTAAGTGTTTGTGTAGGACACACAAAGTAGGAAACTTTCTGTATACATCTAACTAATGTTTCCAATTTTTAATTTACAAATGAGACAGTTTGAAAATTGATCTCTAATAATCCAGATTGCATTGTTCATCTTGAATTTGCAGATTGGATTAATCATTATTTTCCTAGAGTAACTTTTTTTCAAAGTACAGTATTTAACTTTTTGTTTTTCTGCTTTATAGAAGTACTATTTCACAAATGGTTTAAAGTCTATTCAATCTTATAGAAGCAGTTGCTAATACTGTATTGCAGGGGTGCCCAAACCCTGGCCCTGGGGCCACTTGCGGCCCTCGAGGACTCCCAATCTGGCCCTCAGGAAGCCCCTAGTCTCCAATGAGTGTCTGGCCCTCTGGAGTCTTGCTGAAGCCCATGTTGGCCTAATGCAACTGCTCTCAGCGTGATGGCCAACTGTGCAACGTCTCACATGAGCTGTGGGATGAGGGCTCCCTCCACTGCTTGATGTTCACATCTATGATGCAACAGTGGCAGCAAAGGAAAGGCTGGCCTTGCTTTGTGCAAGGCCTTTTATAGGCCTTGAGCTATTGCAAGACTTTCTTCATTCATATAAGTTTCATCTCTAATATATTCATTTATTTAAATTTATTCAAATCTGAAATGTAAATTTATTCCTTTTTTTTCATCCTGGCCCCCAACACAGTATCAGAGAGATGATGTGGTGGTCCTGCCAAAAAGTTTGGACACCCCTGCTGTATTGTAAAAGTTGGATGGAATTATATGTGGGAGAAAATATTACAATTCCATGTTAAAATATAATGGGATGCTAATAATGCTGTACTTACCAAGACACCAACTTTGCAAGTCCTCACTTAAAGTTGTTTCATTCAACATTGTAACATTTTAAAGTCAGTCAATGGTTCTCAGTCTTCTGACCTCCGTGTCCTCTGTTGCTGAACATTGTAGGGCTTTTGGAAGCAGCTTCTGGGTCATACTGGGCCAATGACTGACTTCCTTGGTCTTGTTGTGCCCCAGAATGCTCTTCAAGGCATTCTGAGATGAGACAGTGCTTTGTGGTGCAGCAGGGGAAAGTGCTTAGTGAGCCCATCATTTGTTATTGAGACTGGTTACTGTATAATTGGTTTCATCATAATTCGTTTCACTCTTAAGTTGCAGTTTACAAGAACCTATCGACAACTTTAAGTGGGAACTTGCTGTAATTTATTTTGTTCCATAAATGTTATGTGATTCAAAATGAATGCTACATGCACCTGGAAGCTGAGGTAGGGCAGCATTGAGAAAGCATGGAGGTTAACTCATTTTTGTCCAGCTTACAGGTGTACACATTCGTTCCCTGTTGCATATATGTGGCATTGGGCAGAAATGGCTTAATTAAATATTCAGCTGTCTTCCTGTGTTGCAAAGTTATGTTTATAGCTTGAGGCTGCAATCCTATACATACTTTCCTGGGAGTTAGCCCCATTGAACAAAAGGGACTTCCGCGTAGACGTGTGTAGGATTGTGCTTTAACTTCTTAAATCCAAGTTCACTGGTAAGAGTAACTTGAGTAACAAGAGTAACTTGATTGGGAAGACCTGTGCTCCTGTTGGATTTTAGTTTTGTTTTTCTTTGCACAACTGAAAACTAGTAGTTGATAGCTTTGCTTATATAACCATGCAAAATAAAATGATTGTGTTGATTCATTTGCTGATGTGAAGACTTTTTGTGTGATGTGCAAAAATGGTGATAAGATAAATAGAAAACCCAGCACATTGTTTTAAGCAATTGTGGCAATTTAGTAATTTTTTTTAGTGCTTGAAATATGGTTTACAGTGAGACCAGTCTAACATTCCTGTTCTAATCATTATTGTGAAGGCATGCTTTTTGGTGATACGCTGATATAACAAATTGTTCAGGATTGGGCTGCAACTGTTTGCTTCCACTCTCCCTCCTAACACCTTGATCCCCTTTATATGAATTTGATGGGACTTATGCAGCCTTACTCTGAGAAATTATGCTTATAATAAATGGAGGGGAAATAAAGGCATAAAATTTTATGCTGTTCTGTATTGCCATTTGTACAATTTTTAAGGTACTATTAGGGCTGCAGTCCTTACATACTTACTTGGAAGCTTGCCCCAGTATAGTGGGTCCTCTTAATCAGTGAATTTGAGCATCCATAGTTTCCGAGTTCATGCCTCAGAGCATCCCCCCGTATGCGACTTCTGGTTGTGATTGGCGACTTCTAATTATGTTTGGGAAGTGGAGCCCTCCTGATGCAATTGGAAGCTGCACCAGACCTCAGTAGGTCTCTAGAAGTAGCTGGAAAGTCATTTCAGTTTACTTCCAGGTTCATGAAAGTCACTTCCAGTTGCTTCCAGAAGTCTGTGGAGACCTAGCACCAGAGAAGGAAGTGGGTCACAGTGCTCAAGTTTGAGAACCACTGGCTTAGTTCCATGTACCCTTTTATGGTGATTAAAATTGTTTTAACATTTACAGTGTGTGATCAAATTCTGTCAGGGAGGTTGTCAATACTTTTTCAGCAATGTTAATTTTCCACATAAACTATATTTAACTATATTTTATAATACATTTAAAGTTGTTGTCCTGGTATTTTCAGAAATATGACAGATTCCTAGTGTTGAAAGCCACAAATATTGTTCAGAAGTATGCGTCTGGCTTAGAAATGGTGAGAAAATTCCAATGGTCGATGTATATGGAAAACCGTCTGCAAATTCTAGCTTCTGAGGCATTGGTAGAGCTGTCTTTGCTTTCTCCCTTTTTTGGCATTTATGAAAGCTAGAATCTTTAAACAAAAACTAAGATTTTTAGTTCATTAAAGTGTTCTAGTCTAAAGTTTGAGAATTTGTCTGCCTATATTCTTCTGAAAGATTGAGCTACTACCCTTAAATGTAATTGTTGCTTTGAATTTTTAGTCTCAGTTCTTTTTTTCTGCAAAAAGTCCTAACAAACCTTTGAAATATTGTGGATTTAACAATTTAAAAACATTCTTCATAAGATGCAACGCAAATATTATTGCAGTAAAAGTAATGCCTAAATAAAAGCGATCTGAGACTATAGGGTTGCGCCTAATGTTTTTCTCCTCTGTTTTGTGTTGATTGATAATCTGTGAATAGCTCACTCTCCTGTATTGGCATCATTGTAATAGAACTTGGATGGGGGCTATGGTAGTTTGGGTAGGATTTAAAAAGTGAGTGGTTATTCTGTTCTGAAAAGCACACCAGCAACTTCTGTGGCTTGGTTCACACTTTGACACTTATTTTCAGATCTAAGAGGGAAGAAAATACTGCTAATGGTTGGAAATGAAAAGATACTACAGCATTAAATTAGGGACAGTCACAACTATTATTTCTCAGTTCTGACAGAAGATCTAAAAGACTATAAATTTCTTCCTTCCTAGGGGATATATTAAGCACATTACCTGTGGACAGAACATCTTGAGGTCCTTTTTCCTGCGCATAGTATCCTGGAGGCTTTGACTTGTACCTCTTTGATAACTGATTGTGAATATATTTGCATCTTCCACCCAAATACAGTAGAATACAATAAGATTTTTGGTGCACCTATTTTGTTTTCCCAGCATAGAATAGCTCCAGTGGTCTCATGCCCCTGTGATTTGTTAAGCAGGCTGTTGGAGAAGAAAAGAATGGACACTTTCTGAAGAGAGGTGCAGGACAGGGCCTGCTTGCATCTCACTGTGTAGGTGCGGAGCTTGATTTCTGTAGGGTTGTGATTTACAGCCCTTAATGGTGCTTAGTCAGTGAAATGACAAAATTTAGAACATTCTTGGCATCTTATGTGCAATTTGATCCACCCCATAGGCAGCCATTGTTGGTGTCAGTTCTCTAGAGCCATGCTTCCCAAAGTAAGCTGCATTTTAAACCATTTCTGCCGAACGTTGTGTATATGCAACCAGGATCAAATGTGTACCCCTGTGGGCTGGGCAAAAATGAGTTAAATGGAGCACAATGAACTCTATATGACAATGGTATTCCATGTTCTGTAACTATTCTTGTGCCTGTACAGCATCATTTGTTTATAGATGATGCTTGCAGGTAGGAATGTTAAGATAGAATGCCAGTTCCAAAAAAGGGGGTATTTCCTGACTTTTCCCTTTATGCAGCCTTTGCATGTTTGATTGTAGGGGAGGGTTGGGGGGAGAGAAGAGTCCACATGACTTGTGAAAGAATTTTGGCCAGAGAGGTAGAAGTTACGGAATTGGGTGATATGGAGTAAGGTTTATTCCAGGTTAGGTTTTTTAATTATGTAGATGAGAATATTTCTAATAATTGTGTGGCACATGCATCTGTGTAATGAAATAAATTCATTTCCAAGAATAGCTAGTTTACTTTGTCAAAATAACACTGAATATCGTGAAACTTTATAATGTAGTATTGATTTAAAAAATCATAAATGTATAACTGAAAAATACTTACTTATAGGGTAGTCTAATGTATTCATTTTAATAATCTCTGCCAAAGAAAGTGGAAACTGAATTCAGTTTTAGTTGTGCTGGACAGACTATGATATTGCAGATATGTGCAAAATCAGTTAATTGATCTTTGTAGTTTGATAGTTTGTCTTGGTGAAAAATGTTTGTTGGATTTGCTGCCTGTCTTACTTTTATTACTGTCTATATGACACAAAACTAGGCTTTCGAAAAATGGAAATATTAAATTACTCTAAGCAGGTATTCAGAAACACAACTGCAACATTTACTTG
The DNA here is from genome assembly GCF_035046505.1 of Tiliqua scincoides. Taxonomy (NCBI): domain Eukaryota; kingdom Metazoa; phylum Chordata; class Lepidosauria; order Squamata; family Scincidae; genus Tiliqua; species Tiliqua scincoides. The sequence continues at coordinate 143,844,114 of NC_089824.1, forward strand.
ATGACCAGAAATCTAATTTTGCTGACCAGCAGGGAAAGTCTCTAATGTGCTGCATCACTGCACTAACAAATGTATAAAAAGCTGCTGGCAGCACAGGGATTACCACTTTTAAAGTTCCCAGGATGTGTCATGCTAGAATACATCAGTGTCTTTACTGGATAAAAGGAACCCCAGTTCACCCATTTGTCCTGTTTAAATCTCCCTGGTGAGGCAGCGTGAACTAAGTGAAAAATGCAAAACTTTATGAAGCAGGGATATGAACCTTTATTAGCTGCCAGGTGATGCCCCACATTTGAGGGCTAAGTTTCCTGTTTGGGTTATGAACCAAAGATAGTCAATTCTGAGTCTGGTTTTCAGTTCTGATTCTGACAAACAAGCTTAGGTGCATCTCAGCGTTTAGTATGGTCTTTATTTAAGATCTCTGTTTTGTCTCAATGTCCTGTATTTTCTTTTGAGGCAGCTCTGTTTCTTACTAGTTTTATACAAGTCTCACTGATCATATTATCTGTGAATAGTTTTTGACTTTTGAATTCGTGGACTACAAGCCTTGTAACTGGACATTTGAACAGAATCACCTGTGTTAGGGGCTGGAGATACAATGCAGCATCTTGTTGTAGGTTCCAACTTGCTGCTGACTAATAATTCTAAGTGGGGTGGGGGAATATAGCTGTAGGGAACATATGAGTAGTTTAAATGCCACAGAATTCTTTTCTGAAGTGTCCTCATCCTTACGTTTTTTTGCTGTGATGTTATTACTGAGTGAATATGAGAGTGGTGGGTGGGGAAGGAAGAAGGTAAAATGGACTTCATGGGACAAAGTTTGACAATCTCTGTCTTACCTGAATTAAGACTTGGCTTAATGATTGCTTTACAGAAAAGCGAAACATAGTAAATTGTAGTGTGATATAAAGAAAACTGCCCTAGAAATTATATTTATATTCTGCAATAGTCTTAAATTGATTCAGTTATACTTCTGAGAGAGATAAGACACAGACTAGGAAAAAAAACTGAGAGAAAAGGATTCCTAGTCTAAGTTCTTTTTCATTAAGCATGATTATGTTAAACTGGAAGAACCGAAATTTAGATTGTCCTTTTAATGCCATTATATATAATACATTCTGAGCTGGTATTCTACCTTACATTGTAGTATAGGCAGCCCACATTACCTGTGGATTTTCTCACTCATGGGTTCTGAACCCAAGGGTGTGCCTAGTCTGTACCTTCTGGAGGCGATGGGAGCTGTGGTCCTGTCACCTTCAGAGTACCATCTAAGGGCTGGGGATGCCTCCCTGGTCTTCAGGAAGCCAAAAATTTCTGCTTCTGTTTTTCGGTCAAAAAACAGAAGTAGCTATTTTCAGCCTTCCAGAGGCCTCAGAAGGTTCTCCAGATGTGGCCAGAGTGCAGCTCCGGTCAGGTTCAGAGGGTTTGGAGACCTGAGATCCACGAATTCAATCATTGCGGATTTCTGTATTTGCAGAAGTTCTGGGAACTGTATTTTATAAAAACTTTAATAAAGAATTGTAGATATGCCCGTATGTGTAGTATTGTGAAAATAACTTTAGGAACCAGTTTGGTTGAATGAAGATAGTTGCTTATAGTGTTGAAAATGTGTGTTGTATGTTGTGGTTGAAAAGGTACCTTGCAGCTTAAAAGCAGCAAGTGTGTATGTGGCCTCTGCCAATACAAACCGGAGCCACTAAGGCCAGGATGTAGAGAAAGGAAAGGAATCCTGTACAACCTGTGAGTTATGCTTGGTACTCTGCCCCTTATTATCTTATGTAATATATATCATAGAAGTCTAGCTTCCTTATGTATAAATATCCAAAACTATTCAGACTGCATTCAGACATAATGTTAACCATAACTTAGAACTACAAGAGTGAATCTTGAAGGGACCTTGAACTTCTTACTGCCCAATCCTATAATATACATGTCTACTCAGAAATAACCCCCCTTAAGTTCAATGCAACCTATTCCCAGCTAAGCAGAGAGGATTGCAGCTCTACTCAGTCATCCCACTGCAGCCAATCATTCAATGAGGCTTCCTACCCTCTCCCCAAGTAACAACATGGAGCCATGCCATGTGGTGGAAAGCGTGATCGCTATGAATTGCCTCCCTTCCCCTCCCTGGGGTTCTGCAGCCAATCATAAATCAAGAACCCCCTTGGGCTCCAAGGGGTCATGCATCAAATGATCATCCATTCTTTCCTTCCTGTCAGAGACCTGCTCCTGCCTCCCCCCACCCACTGCAAAGCAAACGTTAACCCTTCCCTGCCCCCGGCTGGAAATTCCCTGCTGGTTGCCCAGTCTGAATGCTGGCCCCATGAGGTTTTTCATGCTGCGAAAACAGTAAGCAAGCACACCCAGACACAGGCAGACTCGAGTCAGTATGCGTGGGGACGAATGCTGAGTCAGGGGGTCCAGGTGTTTTTCAGAGTCTTCCATGCACACCTGAGTCAACAAGTCACCAAAAAATACACATTTTTGCGACTTGAGTCTAAGTCACTGATTCTGGTTCCCATCCTTGGTTGCTGGGTCCAGTTGATAATCCATTATATTAAATACAATACATAACTTCTGCTTGATTCAGAAGTCAGTCCATCCCCATTGTGTGTAAGGCACATTGTGCCAGTGCAAACTCCCATCCCGCCAGCAGAAAGGCCTGCACTGGCCTCCTGCAGCCAGTTGGAGGGTGTTCCCTGCTGGAGCAGCTAGGTATTATGCACGACAGGGAGGGCAGGATTGAAATGTGGTATAACAAGGCGGAGAAGAGCTGGGAGGAGGTTAGTTCAAGCATGAGGGGCAGAGGCAGTCTCTACCATATCCTATACCACTTCCAGAGCCTGAAAGCCTGACACAGGGCAACCTGGATTTGCCAGCTGCAGAGCTTGCGTGGATCTGAGTATCCCCATAGAGCTGCTCTACAAATGTTCCCTTCCCTCGAGAACACCTCCAGCAGCCGCAATGCTTGCACTGAGTGCAGTGGAGGCTCCACTGGCCCCTGTTGCACTGCAGAATGGGAATTAGGTTAGGATTGGCCTGTGCAGCTGTTAGATGGTCACAATTCGATTTTTAGAAAATTATAAGAGTGGGCTTTAATGTGTTTATGGAACATTCCGCTTGTCTCTTAGATTGAGACAATTTTTTTGTTTGCACACTTCCTACAATTGAACAAATTTGTGATTAGCCTTTGTTTTACAACAGTAGGAGAGAATGAGTAATTTAAGATGGTGCTATGCTATATTAAGAGTAAATTGAACTTTATTTTGTATATAGATATATAATTCTGTATCTTTTTTCCTGCAGTTTGCTTTGTAAAGTTCAGAAAAGATGTCTGAAATTCATCATGGATGTTTGCAATGGTGACTAATAAGATTAGTAGAGTGACATTGGAGTACTCTCACCCCAAGAAGACACTTTCATATTCCATTCATTTTGCAATGGTAGGAAAATATTTTTGAATATTTGTTTTAAATTGTTTTGCTTCATGAAATTTTTAGTATGAAAAGGAATTCCAATGTAAGTATTTAAGTTTTCTGTCAAAGTATAGCTATGAGACAATATAAACTTGTTTTTGTGTATTATATTTATGCCCCACTTGCTACCAGAATTAGTTCCTGAAGTAGTTAGCCATTAAAATGCACATGGAGATGCATGTATAATAAAGGTATGTTGAAGCATGTATGTTGAAGATTCTTGTAGTCAGTCTTAGTTCCTGGCAACCAGTCCCACTTCTTCTACAGTGGACACGGGCAGGGAAACTGCAAGATTGACCCTGAGTCTGGGTGATGCTAAAGATTTCTTCCACAGGAACCGTCTCTGCATCCAACTGCAGAGTCTTTTGGTCCCTGACAGTTAATGAGCTGTATGTTGTGAAATCTTGTTCTCCAGTGTATACATTAATCTTAGGTATGCTAGTTTGTATCCAAAGAAAGTATACAATATAAGTTCAATATAAATTAATTAGACTTAAGTTAATCATGGCTTGTTTGTCTTATTGTTTCAGTATTGCTTAGCAATGACTAACTTTCTTTGGATACAACCCACTGATTAGATGCCTAAAATGGGTTGAAATAAAATAAACACATCTGGCCCTGTGGAACCCCGTACCTCGAGGGCCAGGATGTCGAACAGGTCTGTATTACCTTTTTCCCCTGCCCACCCCTATGCTGTCTAGCTACATTGCTTTTCAGTTTTCTCTGCATTAATATCTTTGGCCTGTCTGGTGCCATTATCCTGGGTGAAGTTGGAATACAGGTGTGCTCTGGAGTCCTCTGAGGGATCTCCAATTTGCTGCATTCCCTCTAAGCTACTTTCACTTTATTTTTTAAAGCTGCTTGAGTAATAAGGAGTTGTAAGGTTGTGAGCATAGAAGACAGTTATCGGTTGGATGACGCCCCTTGAAGGGTGAGATTTGGTCCTTGGTCACCAGTTGTCATTTTCTGTCTTATGCTCTTTTATAGCAAGCTGTAACAATGTACAGCTTCCTATAATTTTGCTATTTCTACTTTAGCTTTCATCAAGAGAAAAACCGATCAGATCATTGTGTAGGATAATATTGATAGTCTGCAGGAAAAATATGAAGGAGAGGGGGGGAAAAATAACAGAACCCAATAAATGTTTTTGGCATGTTGTTCAACTGATATTTTATTTTTACTTAGGTGTTGCAAACTTCAGTGTGCTTTTGCTGTTATCATGTATAATAACCTCAATTGTGAGGTGCTCAAATACCAATAGTTTAATAATTCAAATACAGTTTTGAATGCATTTTACCTTCATTGAGTGATATCCAGACCTTTTCTATCTCTTGAGCCATTTTTGGACAGAGACCAATAAGCTCTTATAGTAATAGTATAGGAAAAGATGTTGGGACTCTGTGGTTCAGGATGTGTGTTTACTGGTTTCATTTTAGCTGGAGGATTCACAGTGTTGCCCTGCACCTGTTGTTTCTTGTTCTGTACTTCATCCTAAAATAACGATGGTTACATGCCTATAGCTGCATTTTGTTACTCCTGCCTCCATTGTTTTTCTCTGTGTCAGATTGTAAGATTGCTTTTGGGGGAGGCACCTATCCTTTCCCTGCACATTGATGGTAGTATCAATTTGAAAGAAGCCAGATATCCAAATTCTATCAATTGCCTAAATTTCAGTATTAAGAGGGGATAACTACAGGGACAACTAGGTCAGTCAACTTGACCAGATAACTCTGTCTGTTACAGAGCTCTTACAACTCTGTATATGTCACTTTTAACAAAAATGACACATTTTTTTCTAGAACATTTGTCACGGTAAATTGTCCTCTATAAAAACTTAGACTGCATTCATATGTATCTTAAAAATAATCACTTGTTACGCAATAGAAGATGCATTTTAGACTGCTACTTGATTTTAGGCTTTTCTGTACAGTAACATTTATTGAAAAGCAAAAGTATGTCCCAGTTTTAAGCTTTACAAACATGCCTCAGTTTCCATCTTATTGCTGTACTGTGCTGTATTACTCTGGGAGTTAGCACTAGCTCCTGGAAGCTGATAATGTTCTTGGGATCTGGAAATTGTTGAATGTGGTACCTGCTGCTTTCTCAGCATAACTGTGTCACACTTGTCTGCTTTCTGTGTCTGATAATCATTAAAGACCTAGGCTGTGATCCAGAGAGTTGTTTGCACAAGACAATAAATCGCTCATGCTTCTTTGTGTACCCAGGTGCCACTCTTTGCATAAGCAATTGTGCAGCATGAAGTTGCATAAGAGACAATTAATTATGCAAAACAGTATGTGCATGCATAAGTGGCTTGACTTTCCATAATGTATAATTTATACAGGCTTACTTGCTCAAGAAAAATTGTTGCTCTGCACATAAGAGATTGTGTTGTTCGTACCCCATAAGCAAATTTGATTGCCTTATAATTAAGTAATATTTCTCATTCTAGTAACTTTCTCACTGCTAGTACTTTTGCTACTTGGAATGACACGAATATTTTTTATACCTTTTAAAATTTAAACTTGCATTAATCCCAAAGTTATGTTTATCTTATCTCCCTACTATAAAAATGCATGGCTAGTTGTAAAGGCATGGTTAACATGATTATAATTACTGAGAGAGTACCCTATCAAACACAGCTGATAAAGGTATGCAAAACTATTCAGTAGAAGTGAATGACTGTGCTCGCTCAGATTTGTGTTACCTGGTTCACATGGGGGCTGTGTCTTTCTACCTGGAGAAAGCAATGTGTGAACTAGAAGTATGTACATACAGTAGTCTTTTGCTGTCTGTGGGGAATCCATTCCCAGACCTGCTGTGGATACTGAAATTCATGGATGCTGGAATCTGCATTAAAAATGTTTTTAAAAATAGGACCAAGGGAGGTAGTTGCAGGCCTTGGCGCAACCTAAAAGTGACTTTTGAGTGCTCCAGAACAGTGGTTCTCAAATTTTTAGCACCAGGAACCACTTTTTAGAATGAAAATCTGTCAGGACCCACCTACACCATGGCTTCCTCATGAGGAAGCTGCTTGAACCATTCACTAATGAGGCTATACTATATCTCCAAAACTAGATGTGATAGGGCAAAATGGATGCAATTTTTGGAATCGGGACCCCAAATTCATATCAAACCACCATAAAGTTTGGGAAAAACTTTTCTGACCCTCAATTTTGTAGGCCTGTGTTATCAGATCCTTTCAAGTACTTTGAGGGATTTCACCAATTCTTGCAAGACCTTCATGGTTTGTGCAAATTCCTTATAATATATGCAAGCGATCAAGCCCATTTGGGCCATGTTGGAGAACTCTCATACACCCCTAATTACTACAGAAGTGAAAAATAACTGACACTTCTTTTTTTAAAGAGGAATCCTGTGACAGCTTAAAAACAAACAGGTTGTTTGAGACTCGAATTTTCTTATAGGCTAGAGCAGGGGTGCTCACACTTTTTTGGCTCGAGAGCTACTTTGAAACCCAGCAAGGCCCGGAGATCTACCAGAGTTTTTTTTTACAATGTTCGCGCCATCATAACATATAACATTTATGTGTACAATGTATGTTGGTGTACCTTGAGCCCCACTGAGTATAACAGGACTTACTCCTGAGTAGACATGCCTAGGATTAGGCTGTGAGGCTGCAATCCTAGCCACACTTACCTGGGAGTAAGCCCCATTGAGTACAATGGGCCTTACTCCCGGCGTTTCCTCCCAGAGGCACCAGAAGGGGGGGTCGGCACTCCGCGATCTACTCATTTTGCCTCGCGATCTACCGGTAGATCGCGATCCACCTATTGAGCACCCCTGGGCTAGAGTCTCAGTTTATTTTTAAGATAGAACAACAAAAACTCTTCTCTTACAAGCTTTGGGAAAAGCCATAGCCTGGATTTTATTTTTTCTTAGCGATTGTGAAACTGCCATATTTTTCGCTCCATAAGACGCACCTGACCATAAGACGCACCTAGTTTTTAGAGGAGGAAAACTTACTTTTAAAGTAAGCCTACCCTCCTCCTGTGGCGCCTGTGCAAATGAGGACCTTGCCTCCGGTGCGGACCTTGCCCCCAGTATTCACTCCATAAGACGCACACACTTTCCCCCCCACTTTTTGGGGGGGAAAAAGTGCGTCTTATAGAGCGAAAAATACGGTAGTTTTTTTGCATTTCCAAGAATGCCAAAAAGTTCTGTTAAAATTTGAGTAAAAGTCACTATCTAAAAGAGAAATCTGTTACATTCACTGTATAATAGAATTTCCTTACTTCAAACTGTTCCTGGCTAAAAATATTGACTCCTTACAGGTGTTCTCTTAAAATTCCAATCCTATGAGTACTTCCCTGGGAGTAAATTTCATTGAAATTAGTGAATTTTCTAAATAAGCATGTATAGATTCTGGCTGCAAAACACATTGAGATTTTCTTTGCTAATGCAATATATTCCCAAGTCCTGTTGAACTTAATGGGGCTTCTTTTTGAGTAGACGTTTTTAGGATTACATTGTGTAAGCAGTTCATAAAAACAGGTTTTGTTCCTAAGTTTAGGCTTCCCAGCATAGTTATCCTATATTCCAGTGTTATTCAAAATGTGAGGTGAGGCTCATTAGGGCGGCACCAGGAACCCAAAGGGGAGGCGCGGGATGTCCTCTCGCAGCGATACAGTTACACCCCTGGGCAGAATACGAGCCTGTTGTCTGTTTTTTTTTTAAAGCAGAAGTAACTCAGCTGCGAGAGTGACTGCTGCCACCCTGCCCTCTTCCGAGCATGAGCGGCTTGCAGTCCTTAACCCTTGCTGATCCTTGTCTGGTTGGTTCCTAGTTCCCAGCCTGGGATCACTTCTCATCAAAGTGAAATCTCTCTTTTCAACCCCTCCCTCTTCCACTCCCCCCTTTTGATCTCCAAACCTTCCCACTTTCCTCCCCCTCCCCTTAAAGTTGTTTCCATGCAGTTGGCGAAGGGGGAGGGGAGAGATAAGCACACACTTTACTTGGCCAGGAGCAGAAAAAGGGTACTGTTTTTAAAGTGATTTAATAATCTTGTTGTTTGACTGAAGAGGAAAGGCTGTATTTTTAAAGTGATGAATCTTGCTATTTAAAGGGAATACTTATCAGCCATTGATGAAGTGTTTGCCAGCCCAATCCTATCCACACTTTCCTGGAAGTAAGCCCCATTGACTCTAATGGGCCTTACTTCTGCATAGACATGCATAGGCTTGAGCTGTGCATCTCCTAGTATAGGAGACAAATCAGCTTCCTAACCAAACCCTTATCAGCTGTTATATATTTTCATGGTCTGTTTTTATCAGTGCTTATCAGCACTGTCATAAGGGCAATGCAACTCCAAGTTAAGGGAACAAACATTGCCTTACCTTGAGGAAGCCTCTGTGACTGCCTCCCAACTGCAGGATGCAGCACATGCCCCACTGGCACAACTATGCCAGTGCTGGAAAGTTGTTTAGGATTGCACCCTAAATTTCATTACAGGTTGAGACTAATTATTCCCGTGGTTTCCGTTCCAAAAGCACTATAGCAAATCAATTAAAAAAACAAAGTTTCTTTGCTCCAGTGATTGAAAAACAGCTTTGCTGACCTTTTGACTCTAAGATAAGAGTCATTAAGAAGACAGTCCATCAGCACTTCACTCAGCCCCTCCCTTCACCAATGCAAAATGATCACCTTTCTTTCTTGCTGGGGGAAGGGAGGGGTCCAAAGGAGAGAGAAGGACAGATGAATTGTTAGCCTGCTGCCCTCTCTCTCATTAAGGAGGCTATTGTTAAAGGACTGTTCAGTTTTTTAAACTTATTTTAATGGGATGCATTTTTCCCCTTCTCCAGGGATCAGCACATTCTTTCTCATTTGTAGGGGCCATTTGTGTTGAGTCAAATCCGTGTATAAAAAAATCTGTGTATAAATAGGCTGGACCTGTACTTAGATCTGCTACTCCAACTAGTCTACTCCAAATAGTTTGTCCACCCCAGTCACACTATTTTTTAATGCTAGTACGATATGGCTTCTGACTTCTGTTCTTTTCAAACTCAAGCATTGCGAATGGTGACTCAAAGTCACCTATGTAAAAAGTGGAAGCACTCTAAGGACGCAATCCAGAGTCATCAGTGCTGTAAGGCACTTTTGGGCCACCTCAGGAGTTGGAAGGTTGACCCTGGCACCGTTGCACCGGCGGGCCAGTGAGTACATGTTGGCCGAGTCGGGCTGGCATAGGGGTCTAGAGAGGTGCGTATGGGTGAGCAGGCCAATCCCAGGAAAGAGCCAGGCTGGATCCCAGCCCCATTCCCAGGTGACCCAGTGCAGTACTAGGCTGATTGGATCTGCTCCACCTTTTAGGTGGCACAGGTCTGAATAGCTCCAGTGGGGTTACTGCCACTTTACTTGGGTTGAGGAAAATCAATTCCCTTTACTGTGGGCTAAGCTGCAGCCAGCTCCAATCCTGTGCTGGATTGGGGGCAGACCAGCTGACCTGCCTTGTTCCAGTGAGGGTTAAGATTGGCCTATAACTCTTACATGTTACTGAACTTGGATCTTACTGAATTCTGTACACACTTAACGTGGGAGTATTGAAATCAATAAGACATATTTCTCAGTATACTTGTATAAAACAGCATTGTGAATGTACATGGGGAATACGATGTATGCCACAAGACTCAATTGTGCGCGCGCGCGCGCATGTGTGTGTGTTTAAAGTATATGTGGTGCTATATAGAATGCTTTGTGGTGCACTCTGACTTTTCTTGTCAAATTGAATAATACTTTCTTGGGAGTTCACTTGTAAATGCAGCAAAATCTGTTTAGAATAACCAGTAACCCCTAAACAAATCATAACTTTTTTGTTTTTCTTGCCAAATGAGGGATGATTTACTAGATGTTTCCTTACATCTTGCCTTATTTATCCAGTAAAGAATAACTTATACAGTAATACAAATAATATATTTTACTTTTTAGAACTTCTGAAATTTTAGTAGAATTGGGGTGCTATCCTAACCCCTTATGCCAATACTCTCCAGCACTGGCATAGTGGTGCCAATGGGACGTGTGCTTCACCCTGCAGTTGGGTGTCACTCATGGAGGCCTCCTCAAAGTAAGGGAATGTTTGTTCCCTTACCTCAGAGCTGCATTACCCTTAAGTCAGTGCTGGAAAGCACTAACAGAAGGGGTTAGGATTGCGCCCTTAGATAAAGCTTCTTGGTCTTAAATCACAGGTTCAGGTTTGGTAGCTTCTACGCTGTAGTTTACTTCTGGACTGAATGCTGCAAATTTATTTTGTACAACTCTGAAGGAAACTTAAGATGACAAAGAACTGCTGTCTTGTAGAGCAAGCATGATTAATATGCTTCTAAGAGCAATGTGTCCTTCCATACTCTAAGAATTTTCATAAGTAACATTACACTTGGGTTATAGTGAAAGACCTGACTAGAGAAGGAATAGAATTTCTCCAAAAATAATTGTGTCAAAAGTGCAGGCAAGTTGAAATTCTAATGGAAGTGTGCTGTGACACCCCAGCATATTTCATGGACTTAACTACATCTCAGATTTCTGAACCTGTCTTCCAACTTAAGTAGCACTTTGGGATCAAATGCACATAGGATCAGGCTCTTAGCCTTTCATGGCCTTGGCCAATACAAAGCACAGGCATGCTTTCTCAGTACCAGAATTCTCTAAAAAAGTTGATACTTTTAATTGCTAAATTTTATCTCAATTCTCCTTCATGACTTGGAGTGTACGTAGTTTTAGTCATTTTTGTCCACTGCTCTATACAATTTCTAACAGCTACATTGTTCTTTTCACTTTACTGCTCCAGAATAGGCACACACTCTTTGGCATTTTGTTTATTTCTTGAATTATATGAAAGTGTAATTAGCATTTTCAGTGTTCTAGGTGAACAAATTCTCCTCAACAGAGATTCCCTCAAGTTTCTAAAAATGCAAAAATAGTTCTCCCAAAAACTCTATAAGAGAAAGATTCCTTCCTCTTGTATGTATTCTATGTTTCTAGAAGAAGAATTTCCTCCCAGTGCTTCTATCGATAAGAATATTCCCTCTAGAAGGGAACAGCTACCCTCTGCCTTGCCATCCCAGACTAAGCTAGATGTGTATCATTTTCCATGCTGAAAGAGGTCATGAACTACTACCACCCACTCTGCTGCTTAATGCATTTTTGTTAGGTTTTTCTCAGGAATAAGCTACTGTGATTCTCCTTCCATTTGTCACCATAACAAATTGTGTTTTTGCATCAAATTGTCTAGTTTGCCATGCTAATCTGTAAGGAGATCTGTGAAGAGCCAATTGTAAAGAATAATTTGAAATACTGTCACATAATTACCGTAGGTTATAGATCTATTTGCATACAGCAGTGGTTCTCACACATTTAGCACCAGGACCCAATTTTTAGAATAAGAATCTGTCAGGAACACTAGAAGTGATGTCATGATGGGAAGTGACATCATCAATTAGGAAAATTTTTAACAATCCTAGGCTGCAATCCTACCCACGCTTACTCAGGAGTAAGTTCCATTTTCTGTTTAAAAAATATGCATAATAACTTGTTAAAAGTACAGATTTGTAACATTTCCCCAAATGCACTCACATACCATGGTAGCTTCAAGTCTAATATATTAAAAATAAAATATTGAAATGAATGGGGACCAACCTGAAATTGGCTCGAGACCCTCCAAGTGGGTCCCAACCCACCTTTTGAGAAACACTGAAATACAGAATTTAGATGATATAATCAGGTTTGTTTTTTTGACATTAAGAGCAAAGCCACTGATTACAGTTTGCAAAGATATCAGAGAGCATAGAATTCTTTGGGGATCTAGCAGAAGCCCTGAGGAGCTTCCCTAGGCTTTAGAATACCTTATGGCATAAAAATGTCTCTTCCGGTTTCTCAGGAAATTGGAAGTAGCTTTTTTTTTTTTTTTTTTTTAAGCCGAAACAGCCGTTCTGAAGCCGGCAGAAGCAGTGGGCAGAGTAGGTCTGTTGTGACATCTGTATTGCTGGTATAGCATTCAGATCAGGTTACCACCCACACAGCACATTTCAAAGGAGTGAATTAGTAGTTCTTGCAATTGTGTAGCCTTGATTGAAAAAACTTCTTTGAAATGTGTGCTTTAAAACATTATGGAACTTTGGAGGATCTGGATGGAATTGATTATTGGTGGGAGAGATTCCAGATATTAATAAAATAAGTTTGTTGTTGTTGGTGTGTGTGCGTTGGTGCGTGTGTGTGTGTATACAGGTGTGTGTCACTTGACGACCTTCAGCTTAACATTGGACCACATATATGATGGTGGTCAAAGCACAACAAAGAGGCTCTTAATGAGGCAATCAGGTCTCCCATAGCCTGCAGCTGAGCATTTGTTTACACAACAAAGGGGCTCTTAATGCAAAAAAGGCAATCAGTCAATAGCCTACACAGCCAGCATGTGTCTGGCAGTGAGTCTCTGTTTACACAACAAAGGCACTAGAATGGGCTGAATTAAGAGGTCGCTTAACAACCTAATTGCATAACAACAGGGATATCCTCATTGTTAAGTGATGCACACCCGTCTACACATACATACCTCTAGACCAGGGGTGCCCAAACCCTGGCCCGGGGGCCACTTGCGGACCTTGAGGCCTCTCAATGCGGCCCCCAGTCTCCAATGAGCCTTTGGCCCTCCAGAGATTTGTTGAAGCCTGCACTGGCCCAACACAACTTCTCTCAACTTGAGGGCGACTGTTTGACCTCTTGTGTGAGCTGTGGGATGAGAGCTCCCTCCACTGCTTGCTCTTTCACATCTTTGATGCAGCAGTGGCAGCAAAGGAAAGGCCAGCCTTGTTTTGTGCAAGGCCTTTTATAGGCCTTGAGCTATTGCAAGACCTTCATTGATTCATATAAGTTCATCTTTAATGTATTCATTTATGTAAACTTATGTAAATTTATTCAAATTTTAAATGTCCCTGACACAGTATCAGAGAGCTGATGTGGCCCTCCTGCTAAAAACTTTGGACACCCCTGCTCTAGACCAGTGGTTCTCACACAGTTAGCACCAGGACCCACTTTTTAGATTGAGAATCTGACAGGACCCACCAGAAGTGACATGACAGGAAGAGACATCATCAAGCAGGAAAATTTTTCACACTTTAGGCTGCAATCCTACCCACACTTATTCAGGATTAAGTCCCGTTGACTATCATTGTTAAAAGAATATACATAGTAGCTTGTTAAAAGTACAGGTCTGTAACATTTCCTCAAATGCAGTGACATGCCATGGAAGCATCAAGTCTAATATATTAAAAATAAAATATTGAAATGAATGGGGACCCACCTGAAATTGGCTTGCAACCCACCTTGTGGGTCCTGACCCACAGTTTGAGAAACACTACTTTATATATTTTTGTCAGATATTCATCTGTGTGGGCTATAAATCCTTTGTGATATTATTGAATTCAAGTAGGCTGTCTTAGATTAGGTGGTCACTAAGCACTTAATCTATTTACATGTGTTTTATTTCCTTTAAACTATCTGGGAATATTAGTATACTGCTATGCAATAAGCTAATACAGGTGCAACCTTTTAATACATTTTTTTATTTGCGTTTTTATCTCAACGTGAATGGGGGAATTCATTTTTTTTTCTAAAAGGAGTTTGTTTATTTATTATAGATACAGGTAAGGAAAATCAATTAGACTTAGGACTGGGACTACACAGGTTACATATGAGGGTATTGGCCATCGATTACAACATACATTAGTCTAAAAAAAATTGATAATGTCTAAAAACAAAATTATTCATCAATACAAAAATTATCATATTTGTTAATCTACTGATTAGTAATTTAACTAAACAATCAATATTTTTTATCTAAAATTATCTATCCAATCATTAAAAGGCTTCAAATTTTTACTTATACGCTCTACTTGTTACTAAACTAATATTTAGAATAAAATATTTCTTATCTGATTCTTATTTTCTGATGTCGCATTTAAGAGGAATGTTTCCAGTTTAAATGGTAATACACGCTTCAATATCCCTTGTAACAGTTTATATATCATTTTCCAATATTTCTTTGCTTTTTCACATATCTACCACTTGTAATAAAAAGTTCCCTCAATTCTTTACTTATCCAACATTTGTTTGATGACCCAGGGTACGTTTTTACTATTTTCTCTGGAATTAAATACCATCTATAAAATATTTTATATAATTTCTTTTTTAAAGAATAACCCTTTTAGTTAATACCACTTTAATTTTTGCAATATTTGCGTTCCAAATTTTCATTTACATCTACTTTGATTTAATATAATTAATAGAATACTCTTCATTTCTAAAAAAAAATTCGGTCCATTGATATCTACAAAATGAAAAAATTTTTTTTTACTTGTTCAGCCATTTTCACTTTCTGTCTTAGTACTTTCTTTGTTCTCTGTCCTATTGGTGTTTTCCTTCTTGCTCCTTCCACTGCTCCTTCTACTTCTTCTTTTTCTTCTTAACTCTCTTAAATTTCTTGATCCCTCTCTTTCCTTCTTTATTTTTCTTCCTTCTGTTCTTTTTGGATTTAATCCCAAAATTCTTCCTCTTCTTGAAACAACATGCTTTCTGAAAGTTCCCTCTTCTTTCTTCCTTAAAATTCTTAATTCTAATAATAACTGTTGCTTTTTCCATCTCCTGTCTCATTTCAAAAATCTCCACTTCTTTAGTTTCATCCAACATTTGATCCATTCTTTTTTCTTGTCTGTTATTTGTAATCTGTTCCTGCATGCTTGTCAGGGAGGAGCTTATTTGCCTCATTTGTTCAGATAATTTTCTGACCTGTTGCTTCATTTCACTTCTGAAATCCCACAACAAATCCTTTAATAAGGACTGGCTTTTACTAACATCCTTTAAATTTTTGAATGCCATTCTTATCAATATCAAATCAAGCCAAAATACCTCTGGCTGTAAAAAACAGAAATAAAATGGTCCAACAATTAAAAACAATAACCAACTCTCATTATCTTGTTTCACCTTCTTGTAGGGCTAATTTCCAATTTTTATATCCAGAAAGGGTAAGTCAATATTCCACTTCCAGTCAATAGCAATGTCAGATCAGTCAAACCATTAAGGAGTCATCCAAGTCTTATTATCTTGCATCCCTTCTTCCAAAAGGGGTGGATCAGTAATCCAGGTCAACAACACTGTCAAATTAAGTTAGTATGCCTTTAAATGACCAGGCCTGAATCAAAACTTCTTGCTAGGAAAGCAAAAGTAAAATTTCAGCCGTTGAAGATTAGTTATTTATTTCTTTTCCATGCGTACCATTTTAGCAGGGTGATCTTTATCTTCTTATCTCTGTCCTTTTCTTGCAGTCACCCTTATTACGAAACAGAGAAAAATACTTCAGCAAGGGTTTCTTTAAATCCAGATTCGCTCATTTCCCCTCTGGGTGGCTACCAGCCAACATAAATAATCTTTATTTATAAATATATATATAGATATAAAGAATCTTTATAAGTCACACACACCTTTGCCCCACGCTGGTTGTTCGCCTGGACTTCGTTTCAAGGCAACCCAAAACACTGAAAAAAGACTGCACAGAAATAGTCCTGGCACCCTGGAAGAGGCTCTGGAAGATTGTGTGCCTTGCGAAGGAACAGTAAGACTCCTGTAGCCTCTGAGCCATCAAAGAGGCTGAAGAGGGGAAGCCAAGGGAAAACCGTCTGTAACCAGAGCGCATACATGTGCACGCACACACGCAGGTGCAGTAGTTACAGAGGGGATTGCTTTAAATAAAACCCCTGGGAGTGTTTGCTAATTCCTTCCTCCTTCAGACTGAGGCTCTCTGTGCTCCAGCCTACATAAGGAAAACCGCCCAGGAAGCAAGTCTTCCCAGCAATTCAGTGCATTAGATTTAGGCTACAGACCTCTCCACACTTTCCTGGGAGTAAGCCTCATTGACTATAATGAGACTTACTTCTGAGTAGGCAGGCATAGGACTGGGCTCTCAGGCTACAACCCTATCCTCACTTTCTTGAGTGTAAGCCCCATTGACTACAGTGGGGCTTCTGAATAGAAATGCATAGAACTGGGCTCTTAAAACTCAGCATCCCACTTGTGAAACAAGCAGGGATAGTGAGCAACAGACGAGGGCTGAGTACAGAGCAGGGAGGCGATTGAGAACCGCTGTCTTCGTTTTTTTTCCGTCCCCAAGTGTCAGGTTGTAGCGCTATTTGCTTAACTGTAGGCAATTTGCTTAAGTCTATGCAATTTGTATAAAATCACGTCATTTCCAGTTTTGATTTGACAACATGCGAATTTTCCCAGTTGGGAGGTTCAGAGAACAAAACCCCGGTGCATAAAAAGGTTCCACCTGTACTCTTTTTTTTTTCCTTCCAATTCATATACTCAGATTAAAGAAAGCCATCAATATTCTGTGTTCCTGGCTTGCAGTAAGCCATTTCTTTTGGGAGAGAAGAAACTGAACCCCATTTCAAAATGCATGCATAAAAAATTAACATGGGTGCTACTTCCCTCTGATCATTATTTTATAGCCTGTTTTTGTCATAGGATGTCCTGTATTGGGAATGAAAAGTATGGCTAGATGATCCCTTGCATCACCACTCTACTTTTTATTCTATAGATATTGGGTGCCAAGTTTTGAAAATTGCTTTGAAGCTTGATATAAGCTTTTACAGAGATTTTACAACTAGAAATGCATTGAAATGCTTTGCTTCCTTAAGTCTGTGTATTCTGTGGTAGAGACTGTCTTATGAATAGGTTTTGTTGGCTATGCCCCAACCACTTTGTTGAACGATAAAACCCTACTACTTTTGCTTTGCAAATGTGTTCGATCCTTTGGGAAATATAGAAATAGCAGCATTATTAATACTGAAACATTTAAGCAGCATTTCAACAAATCAACATTTGTTAATCAGGGTGTCAAAGTAAGGCCCCTAGAAGCAATTTATGCAACCCCTGTTATAATTGGGCTCTCTCAGCATGATAATTGGGCTCTTTCATATCCTGAAAATATGAACAAGATTTGCACATTTTCTCTTCTGACATTTGCAGCTGGTGAGTTTCAATGTGAGAACAAAGTGCTTATTTCTGGCCATCATCTGCTTAATAATGTAACTTCGGCCTTCTCTATGAAGTCAGTTTGACATCTAGTTTCTCTCCTTTAGAGAATTCTCATAATTTTCCTAATATCAGATAAGGAAGTTACAAAAACAAAAATCTTCCACTTAGTCATACCTGAATGTTTTGCATAATTTATGTTATGAATTATGTATTCTCATTGTTTTGTTTACCTTTTTTTAAAGGTTTCCAAGTGAGTGGATCATGAGGAACATACTTTAGGGACTTGCCATAGTATGGCTGCTTCTCGATCTACTCGTGTCACAAGATCAACAGTGGGGTTAAATGGTTTGGATGAAAATTTTTGTGGCCGAACTTTAAGAAACCGTAGCATTGCTCATCCAGAAGAAGTTTCTTCTCTTCCACAAGTACGATCAAGATCACCAAAGAAGAAAACAGAAAATCTGCAGACTCAGAAGGGAAATAACAGTGGACGAAACGACGTGAAGCAGCAAAGTTCTAGGGAATCATGGGTAAGCCCTAGAAAGAGAAGACTGTCAACTTCAGAAAAGGATAGTGTTGAGAAACAAATTGTGGAGAACTGTGAGAAGAAGCAAGCAGAATCTGTCTCACCAGTTTTAAAGCGAATTAAACGTTGCCTGCGTTCAGAGGCTCAAAATAGTTCAGAAGAAGTGCTGCCTTCTAAAACAGGGAAGGAACGATTGGAGCGGAAGAGCTCTGTATCGGACAATGTGGCAGTCACTCCAGGGACTAAGCGAGCTTGTCGATGTCTTGTATTGGATGATAGTGATAAAAGGGAAGTTAAAAAGGTGAATGCCTATGCAGAAAGGTTGAATAGTTCTTCAGTATCCGAAGAACTCTTAAGCTGTCAGACTGTCAATGGGGTTGATGGGAGAGGCTCTGATGCAACTGAATGTGATGACTGTCAACCTGATGGAAATATTACACAAAGCAAAGTTGATTCCTGTTCATCTAAGGAAAAAAGTGTAGCAGAAAATGGAAATTCATTGGCCCATTCTTCATTTTTTCTCAACAGAAATAAAGAGGACAATTTTGTAGACCACACTGTGCCTTGCACAAATTCACAAGAACAATTAGAGGACCACAAACAATTAAACAACTGTTTGCCTGAGGAACCTGCTAATCAGGCACACAAGTCAGGTACGGGTACTGGGTCCTTTTCTGAAATCCAGTCAGCTTTGTTAAGGGATTCTGAGGAGGAAGTAGATGTGGTGGGGGATAGCAGTGCTTCAAAAGAACAGCCTGCAGAAAATACCAACAGCAATCTGGACAGTTATCGTAACAGTACATTAATCTCAGGTGAACCTGAACCATCAATTTCTGTGTTGGATTGTGTTTCAACCCAAATTACATCATCATCAGAACTCCAGGAACACAGATATACTCTGAGAACATCACCGTGGAGACTGGGCCCAGCCAGAGGTAGCCCTACTAAACATAACTCTCCATGTAGAGAAAATGGACAACTTGAGGAGAACAATCATAGTGCCCCTGAAAAGAATGTAGAATCAAGTATTACTAATATCAATGGATCTACTATAAATGCAGAAGTTACACAGAGTGTGAGAGAAAGGGGTTGTGACTCTGGGGACAGTATAGATGAAGGACTAAGTAAACCACCCTCAGAGGCTAAACTTGTTCCTGGATCTGTACCATCTGCCAAAGAGAGTGCCAATCTTCATGCTGTGGATGAGGATGAAGAAGAGCCTGATGTGTATTTCTTTGAATCAGATCATGTGGCATTGAAACACAACAAAGAGTATGTGTAACTATGGTAACCATGGATTCTGCTTTTGTTTATTACTCAAGCCTATAGTTTCATGAAATTCTCACTTAAAATTAGTTTTATTATAAAAACACTTTACTTTCATTGTTTCTGAAAAAATAACATTACCATTCATTACAATTGCAGGAATAGTTACTAATTAAATATTTAAGTATGAGAGTTGTAGCAGGAAACTAGCTTATTGTCTTTTTGAAATTCAAATTGGATTGTGTTGTCTTTTTGAAAGTCAAGTTGGAATTGGCCATTTTGCTGTTTAGATTTTATTATGGCTTTTAAGCGAAAACATTTCTGATAGTTGGTACCTCAGTGTAATATTAAATAGCCTAAATACTAGTGTAAATAGCAGTGTCAAGTAGTGACTGTGGTAGTTACATATTATTACATAAGAGAAAAAGCTATACAACTTGTACATTTATCTTTGTTACTAAGCTGTCATATACAGGGGGCCCGCATTAGCCATTGTTTCAGCATCAGTGGATTTCATCCAGTCGGGTATGGAGGGTCTTCTGAGGTTTGCAGAGACAGCACATAACTATCCGCTGCCCCTGCAGACCTTGGAATGGCCACTTAGGTGGCGGAAAAAAGCAGCTACTTCCACTTTTATGATAATGGAAGTGACATTTTTATGCCTTATAAGGCATTCTGAGGTCTGGGGAGGGCTTCCCTGGGCCTTGGAGTGCCATGTAAGGCATGAAAATGCTACTTCCGATTTTATCATAAAACTAGAAGTAGCATTTTTTTTACCTGAAGACCTATTCATGCACTGCCTCTGCAAGCCTCAGAAGATCCTCTGAATCCGATCAGTCAGGTTCGGAGAGTGGAGGAGCCCCAAAAGTTTGGAGTTTGAGTACCTGTGGTTTTCATTATCCTTGGGTGTTCAGGATCGGAGCCCCCCACAGATAATGCTGACTAACTGTACCAATTTTTTTAAGGAGCTCAGGGTAGTTATGTGGCTCCTTTTGTCGTGACAACAATCTTATGATGTAGCTGAGAGATGGTGACTGGCCCAAGGTCATCCAGAAAGCTTCATGGCTTAGTGGGAATTTGCACCTGTGTCTTTCAAGTTTAATGCCAACTCCTGAACCACTACATCATGCATTAGCTAAACAATTATGATATTTGAAGTTCTGAGAAGGCTTGTGTATTGGGGTTGAGTAAGCCCAATGCCTCGCCTAAAAGGTCTCTGATAGGTAAGCAATTGGCTTCATCGGTTTCACTTTTTATGCTCAGAGCAGGCAGCTGTTGCAGGAGTAGACAGCAATAGTGCCTGATTCTCCACTTGGTCAACAGTAAAGATTTAGGTAGTTCAACTTAGGCAGAAAGGGAGAAAAGTGTAGCACTGGATGCTATCAACTCTGCAGGCAAGCATGCTGAGGAGAAAAGGTGCAGAAGTTGCATTAGCATTGATGAAAGAGGGAGAGACCCACTCTTCTGGTAGAAGTCACACTAAGGAAGTAAGCCAGCAGTTCTCAAACTCCCAGGGAGCTTGAGAACCGCTGTAAGTCCTTGCCGGGGAGTAGGGAAGGCAGCGGGGGTGGGGAGAAGGCAGCAACGCGATCCCCAGGATCGTGTCGCTAAGGGGAGCACAGGCACTGGCATGCACTTACCAGTCCCTGCAGCAACGAAAGCAGAGCAATCACGCCCCTCCTCTGGTTTGTGATTGCAAACCGGAAGTGGGGCGCGATCACTCCGCTTTCACTCTCTAAAGGTCAGGGAACCCTGCGGAGTATCGTGCAGGGCTCCCCGCATCCCCAGGAGGCTACTGCAGGGACTGGTAAGTGCATGCCAGTGCTTGTGCTCCCCTTAGCAACACAATCCTGGGGATCGTGTCACTGCCTTCCCCCCATCCCCACCCCTTAAGGGAGAAGAGTCCAGAGCCCTCAGGGTGGGGCGCCGCGAATCCCCAGTTTGAGAACCACTGGAGTAAGCCCTTGCCTCTGTTTTGCATTGCCTTTCCCCCAGTTTTGTTCATGATCAGAAAGTTCCTTGCCTATTTGTTTATGATGCTTCCAGTTTAATTTGACCATAACAGACATGTAACAGAATAACTTATTTACATTTCAAGACGTGCTAAATGTCTTTGATCAAGTTATAACGTAGTCATCAGATATGTGAACATTGTCTTTCTGTATTCTCAATCTCTTATGCCATGTTTTGACTCTGTTCAGTTGTCTGCCTTCTGTTCATTGAGTACTCAAGGTATTAAGAGAAGGTATAAGTCCAGTTTTCTAAGGAACAGGTAGAAAAATTTACTAGCAGTGAACCATGGAAGCTGCTGTTTTGTGCTTTCACAATCGGATCCCTTTATACATTGTGAAGACATTGCTGATGGTTGTCTTTTTATCTTATAGTTCTTTTATTGCTTTTAGAGCCACATCACTTAACATTACACTTTTTCTGTGATGGCTTTAGGTGATTTGCTTTTGAACAAAAGCAGTTAGAATTAGAATAGTGTTTATTTCCTGCTAACATATTGTGGGCATTACCTTCATCCATTAATAGTAATCCACTGGACCTTATTTTTCCACTTTGAGGCAAGATAGAAGGTTTCATGTCTTTTAAAGGGCTCTTGATATGAGAAGAGCAGGATTAGAGTATCTCATAGTCACCTGAGGAGTACAACTCTCCTCATTTCCAAATGGGATAAAATGGGGTAAGAACAAGTACTGTTTTAAAGACAGTATTTTTAAAATCACTTTATCAGCAAATGTATTTGTATTCCTCTGCAAATCTAGTACATGATGGTTTTATAATGTGTCTACTAATGAAGTTGACTTTTAACTGTCTTGAATTACAACAGCTATTTTGATAAGTGGTAGAAAGTGGTATTTTAGAAATCACTGTATAAATAAGTAAATATCTCTGGCTCACATTCATGGTTGTATAGCTGAAGTATTATTCAGTGTGCATTTTGTTCAATGTGCTTTTTGTTCTAATAATCAGTAACTTTAATATCTGAAAAATACTTTGAGTTGCATCCTAAAGTCTCTGTTCATGAAAGAAGGTCAAGCTGTGGAAGGGGGTGAAATTACTTTCACCATCTTTCTCTCTGCAGCTCTCTCTGCTTTAGAGGGTTCCTCAACACTTGGGAACAAATTTCTGTGGGTATGGGAAGCTACAAAGGGAAGATGGGTGAAAATTATCCCTCCTCCTTGTACAAATGGGTCTGCTTTTGTGATAGGAGAAAGCCTTACAGTATAATCCTTTATACTTAAACATACTAGACCCAATGCTGATGTAAAGTTTTTGATCTCCTAACCAAGAGATGAGTCCTAACCTGCAAACTTGTGCATTCCTTCCATCTTTGCATGCAAACTCCTCCTTGCTTCCTAAGCCTTTATATCAGTGTTTCCTAAACTGTGGGTATGGACCTGCCAGTGTGTCACAAGCCATTTTTTGGTGGTTACCAAAAGTTTTTGAAACATTAAAAAGTTTTGAAAGCATCCTTGCTGGGTTTGCAGAAGAAAATATGTAGCTGGAATGCTAACCTATGGTATGAGGTAATCTTCATACCCCCCATTTAAAATGTCACTTTTCCCAATTTTCTCTAGTAATTGGAGTACCATAGATCATGTGTGAATCTAGTTTCAACCTTTTTGTCTAGCATAGAAGTCCCTAACTGCACATCTTTCTTTCCAGTTCAGCCTTCTGGGTACTCTGGAATGGTATGGTTTAGGGAACAGTCCTTGAACTCAATTTCTAGGGAAAGTGTAGCAATTTTCTACACACACACTGTATGTATGGTCTTTAGCAGCCTTGGGAGTTAAACAGGACCCCAGTTATTATCAATTTCTCAATTATTAATGCATAAAATATTTTTCTAGATTTTATTTTATTATTATTATTTGTCTAGTGGGTCGTGATAGATTGTCCTTTTGAAAACGGTTCCCAGTGCTAAAAAGTTTAGGAAGCATTGATTTAGATCATCCATTTTCAACCACTGTGCTGTGGCACACTGGTGTGCCATGAATGGTCCCCAAGTGTGCCGTGGGAATTTGGGAGAGGGTCATTTATCAATAGGACCATTGGGGGATGCGAGCCCCATTGAGAGCATAGTGTGCCTTGTCAATTATCAAGAAGCTGATGGTGTGCCTTGACCATTTTAGTACCTTGCCAGTATGCCATGAGATGAAAAAGGTTGAAAATCACTGCTTTAGATATACGCACTAAGTTTCCTGCTGGTTCTGTTCCAAAGGTCTGTATGGAAGTCAGAACATAGGAAGCTTGAAATGCTTACCTAGTGCTATTGCATTTGTGCAAAAGCTCCAAAAAGGACATCCAATGTGGAAGTGCCAGCACAATTATCCGTAACTTAGATTCCTGTAACTCAGGGAGCCAGTGTAACCAATGCTATGCAATATAACCAGTGTAATCAACGCAGAGCAGGTTTAGCTTAACCCAAATTGCAAACTGACCATGTCTGTGATTGTGTTGATAACATTGGTGCAGTGTAACATCTGCATCATGGTTAGCTCTGACGAAGGAAGAAAGAGGATAGAATTCATTTGTAACATAGCTTGATTGAGCTGGAAAAATTGCAAACGGTACAGCACTCTTAATCACCTAGAAATTAAAGAGTCTGTGAATTCTCCTTCTGGACAAATTCTAGTGGTTTCTCATGTTCTCCTTTCACAATTTCTCATTATCTTTTCTGAGCTCTTGTTCTTGCATAGTTTCTCTTGCTGTGTGGTTTGTTGTTCTCATGTCTAGATTTTGGAATTTATTAACAGCCCAATCCCAAGCTTTCCCAGTGCTCAGCAGTACTGCAGCACTGAAATGACCACAGCTGTAACCTGTGGTACCAGGGAAGCTGCTGGATGTCTCCTTGGGGTAAGGGAACATCGCTTCCCTTACCATGTGTTGAGTGTGGCTGGCCCCAGTGAGTCTGTTCGGTTCTGCACCAGCCCTTGAGCTGGCACAGGACCAAGGAGACCTGCGTTGGGCTCCATGACTCTGGAGGAAGTATAGTATCCAGCGGCAGCCTCTGCTGCTGTCCCCCCCCCAGGTTCAACCTACCCTCCCTTCCCCCCACCCTGAAAAGCCTTTCTACTGCTCGATGGGGATACTCACTGCTCAGTGGTTATCCTGACCATCCTTCCCGTGCTGAGGCTAGCACAGACTGGTGCTGGTCTCTCCCCAGTGGAAAAGTGCCTTGTGGCACCTGATGCCAGTGCTACAAGCACAGCACTGGCACTGGGCAGCGCAGGATTGGGCTGCCCATCTACTAGGAGAACACAGGATAATAGTTGGAAGCATTGTAGAACTTGGGCATTGGAGTCAGTCTTCTCTGAACTTATGAGAAAATTCGGTGTCCTGTTTTCTAGATAAACTACCAAGTAAGTTTGTGTTGGCAAACTATAAATCTTGCTTAACCTCTCAGTCTAAAGATGCCAATTGAAGTCAACTGCCCAATTTAAGTTGTCCTTTTTTAAGAGAAAAAAGAATTCTTTGTTTCCAGAATGTTTGTGGTATTCCATTTTTTAAGTTGTAATATATTTTACCTCATCACAGTACATGACCCATGTGTTTTGTTTGTCTTCTGTTAGTCATGCTGAATGACTAGAAAAGCTAAAGTTAGCAGCAGTGAACATTCTGTCCTACACAGATGATGATCAATACCAGAGATAAACTTCAGAGTTATGTTGGTATGAATAAAATAATGTTACTTGTTGAAGATTGCCAGCAGTGTGTAGTTCTTTACAGATCTGTTATAGATGCTGTACTCATAGTTACATAGCTAATACGCTTATTTTAAAACAAAAAGAGGATGTACTTGGAAGAAGAATGATGATCAGTGTTGGAATACTGGCTGCCTTGTGATTTACACAAGGAAAAATCACAAAATATATTTATTAGAAGAGAGAACTCCACTTCCTTCTGTCTCAGAAAGTAAGGCAGGGATCGGCTGTTAATAGTATAGCTGAAATTTTCTAAATCCATATGCAGTTTTATAGTACTCTTGGCAGTTTGTACCATTATCTTAGGTTTCTTTTCTTTTGCTAAACTTTATGGTAGTGGTAGGGACTTTTGAATAGACTCAAGAAGAAAAACAGCTGTGATGTTAATATCTTGAGCTGAAATCTCAAGTCTAGGCTATATCAAGTCTAGGCAAATAACGGAAATCTAGTCTAGGCTATATCTTGAGTCGGATTTTTTAATATCTTTAATTTTGTTTTAATTGTATTTGGTTATTAACTGTAATGTCTGCCTTAGGCATTGTATGATGGAAAAGTAGGATATACGTAATCTTCAGGCTTCATGAATGGTTGTGTTGGCAAACATTTGCTCTTGTATATCCCTTACTAAAAAATAAAAAGACAGTTGGAAAGAAACTGTTGATGTTGCTCACTGGTACTGGCTCACATGGCCCATTAATGCAGGAGAAATGGGAGGTGAGTGACTATCAGGGAGGCTCCAAAAGAGTTTGAAAATAAGTATCTGGATCCAGACCTTGCAGAGGCAAAAGAAAGCTTGTGTGTTAAAGCAAACAAAAAACTTTACTGCCCTACTTCCCATTCAAGATCCTGGAAAGTCTTCTATTTGGTATGAACCTGAAGCCTTCATTTTCTCTCTAAATCAAACTTTTTCCTAGTAAGAACATCTGACTGTAGTTTGGTATACATCTTAGCTCTGCCAGTCTTAGTACTGCTTAGCATCAGGCATTCAATTGACAGTACACAGTCATGAACATTGACTTCATTTACAAGGCAACTTGAAATGAATGATGGCAATTATACTGATTGCATGAGTTGGTGGTGGGGTTTAAGAGATCAGTTCCTTCCATACATTCCAGCTGGCCTTCCTACAAGTGCTGGCCTAATTAGAGATTAAGCACTTTACACTGGTATTCACGTACATGAAAAACTGATGGTTTTTGCCCTCCTCCAGGAATGCCAGTGCACTGTTAGCCCCTGTAAGTCTGCCTTCTCTATATCCTGTTAACCTGGGTGCATCAGGATTTCCCTCTGTAGTTGATCCCATAATACAGTAACATTGGTAGAAATTGTATGTTGAAGTGACTTAAAGTTGGAGAAATTCTTGATTGTGGGTACTTAGATATTGTGTCTTACCAGAAACTCGACTTCCTGGAGTGCTGCTTCCTAGATTTCTTGTAGCTTTTGGGTTGTCTGGAAAGAACCAGAAAGGGAACTTAAAAGCACTAGTATTTAGCAAGAGCCCGTAACTCTAATAAAAATGTCTTTATCTTTTCCAAAAGGTATAATTTGTAAGCACGAAATTCATTACAAGAAGTACAGGTATTAATCAAGCACTCCAAAAATATTAATTGACTGACAAAGCTGTTTCATCACTAAGCGATAAGGATTTGACATGATTGCTGTGAAATTTCCAGAGGAACCCTAAATGGGCATTCTGCTTCGTGCTGCCCATTCCGTTTTTCACTTCCTCAGCTGCCAAATACAGATGTGCGCCACTTGACGGAGATACCTTCTCCAGTCCCCATTGTTATGTGATTAGGTTGTTAAGCGAACATTCAGCCCAATCTAGTGCCTTTGTTGTGTAAACAGCAACTTCCTTCTAGAAACTAACTGGCTGCACAGGCTACTGGAGACCAATTGCTGCTTCTTTGTGTTAAGACCCTCTCTGTTGTGTAAATGGACACTCTGCTACAGACTATGGGAGTCCTGACTGCCTCATTAAGAGCCTCTTTGTGGTGCTTTGACCACCATCATATATGCAATCCATTGTTAAGCGGAAGATTGTTAAGTGGCAGATACTTGTAGTTGTTAGAATGTGCACCTGAAGAAGCTTATTGCTTCTGCATGACCCAGAAACAGAGTTATATGATGAAATAAAACTGAGTGGCATAGGCTGAACAAGTCATCCTCTGTCCTGTTGCTCCTGCTTATTACAGTGGTAGTAACATATTGGTTGATCAGGCAACTCTTGGTCCTACCTCTGAAGGTAAAATAAACCAAAGTAGTTACTATAATGATACAAGGCTGTGACTGAGGATTTTTTTTTAAATCTAAGTTTGTCTTAAACTTCAGCCACTAATGGTTAACAGTAACACACCGTTTTAGTGAGCTGTCAGAGATATTGCTTTTCGTGAGAGTGTTTGAGGATTTGTGCATATTTTTGTTACATGGCATGCTCATGTGGGTGGGGAGTGAGTTTTAAAACTTGTCTAATTTCTCCTAGACAGTTGGCATACTTTCTATTATCACTTGCTAACGTCTAGACAAGGAACTTGGTAATCTTGCTTTTTAAATTTTCTACTTTAGTTGATACAAATATATAATGGCAACTGAAAAGAGGAACATGTTTTTTGTTAAGGTGTTCAACTTGATGTTTATATTTTTCACATTTTCTACTACCCTTCCTCAAAAGTGTCTGGCCCAAGGTCATGGCGGGGGGGGGGAGGAGGAGGCATTTGAACCTGGATCTTCCAGGTCTAAGTTCACCTCCCAAACCACTACACCACCCTGGCTCTCTGCATGTGTTATGTCTCTTTACATCATCTCAGTAGTTTTTTTCCTTCAGCTTTTAGTTTACTACTAGTGTCTTTGCCCATTGCCCTTTTGTTTATTGCTGAAATATATTCTGCATCTCATTTTAATGTGGGCCAGCTAATTCTCTTGATGCCTGCTTGTAGAAGGCCATTTGCATAAGAATCTGAGAAATCCTTGGCTTTTTCTCTGATTTCCCAGAGAAATCCTGTGGGACTTTAGAACTTGACAAAGAATCAGAGAGCTTCTTTGATAAGGAATTTTAGAAGCCCACAGGGATCCACTGAAGTAGTGCTTTAGAGAACTGCAGTAAGTTTATTTTTCTTAAGTTTGTAATGAGCTTGAGGGTTCCTCCAGACCCAAGCCTTCCCTTCTGGCAGCAAAATGCACACCATCTGCTAAATGCATCTGTGATAATACTGTGGTTTTTGGATGTGGCAGTAGTGTCTGAAGTAGTATAGAGAGAGGATTTTTTTCTTAGTGATTTTTGTAAACCTCATGTTAATTCCTTTGGAACAAGGCAGCTGCTTTGCAGCCACTGATTTTAGAATTTAGTTACTGAAATGCTACTAAAATCAACAAAACATTTTGATAGCAAATTACCAGAGGATTTAGAGTGTTTCAGCCTGAGTGCCATATTTCTATATATTGCTGTGATCTTATAATCTTTAACTCTGTGTATAAGAGGACATTTATGTCTCTAAAAGGGAAAGAAAGACTTTTTTTATTTTGATTGCAGCAGCAGATGGCAGTGTAAGAACATACTTCTATTAAAGAGAAACACTGTTTAGACTGCAGCATTCTGGCCAAAAATGTCCGGTCTATGTAGAGTGTGAAGATGGTGCAGATGTCCCCAGTTGTGATGGCATGCTTGTGAATGCCTACTGTTACAGAAACCCATGCTTCTCGGTACATGAAGTTATGTTTTTTGTAGCATAGAATATGTGTTCATCTGTTCTGATGCAATCTGAAATCATTTAATGATGATTGAAGTGATCAGTTGTAGTACGATTTAATGCTTTTTGGCATATTTTGGCAAATTGCTTTTTTGGGCTAAAATGGCCATTCTGAAGCCCACTCTTGTGGGCAGATGCACATGTCCTCTGTGGGCCCCAGAAAAGCCACTGGAGGTGAGAGGAGTTCTCCTCACTTCTGGTGGGAGCAGGTGGGGACAGGCACAGATGCAACCTGCAGATATGGGGTCTCCACTGTATACCTATTTTGACCCATAGCACAGCTTAGCAAATAATGCTATTTGCTATTTGAAGCATAGCAAATAATGTTAGAATTCTGATTTTGAGAACTAATTTGAAAATTTCTTAGAAAAAGATAGTGTTCCAAAGATTTAAGACAGAATTAGTCATAGATAATAAAATGCCTCTCAAACTTCTTTTTAGTTCACCACATAGATGATAGCAAAGTCTGTGATATTACTCATAAAGAACAGTTTAAAAGAGAACAACCACCTGCTTCTTCAAAAATTTCTGTATACAAATTCCTTTCAGATAGAGAAATATGCTTGTGACCTTTGTTATATGTAATGATAGTGCAAATAATGCTGTTAATTAATTCTTACATGAATCTTTTTCCAGCAGGCTTTGGGTCCCCTTATTTTCCAACAAGGAAGTCTACCATTCCTCTACCTGCAGTCAATGTCATTTAAACCACCTCTGAACTTTCTTATTTGGTCATTGGCCTTCCCCTAAGCTCCTTTCTTCCCCGAAGCTTACTTCATGAAAAAATCAAGTGCCTAAACCTGTAGCTACTTGAATTTGGAATCTTACTGACCTTTGCAAATTAAACTTGCTGGTTTTTATTGTGCACTTCCTTCTACAGTTACAGGTTTTTGCAATATGTATTGGATATTGGTGTCCCTTGAAATTGGTCTGCCTGCCTTTGCAGTAGCTCAGGTAGTAGGGGTTCAGGGGAGTAAGCATGCTAGGCAGAGACTTATGCTTATCACTTCTGAGATCAGAAGAAATGTCATCTGAACAGGATTTTGATAAATGTGGTGTGTTGTGAAACTTAATTGAGGCACCACCAAATGTCAAAGCCAGCCATTTTCAAACATTTTGCTAAGCACTGTAACACAATAAAAACCTAAATAGTCTTACCATACAACAGAAGGAAAATATATTCTCCCATACTTTTACTTCCTGATTTCATTTGTTCCAACCGTTTGCCACTTTTCTGTGGTGAGTAGCAGTTGCTGCAAATAATGATCTTTGTAGTTCTATGGTCATCCCTTGAACTCTATTCATTCTCTTCGAACCTTGAAGGGCATCGTAATACAGTATTGTATAGCTGTCATCAGGGAGAGCTGTGGGAATGCACGTTGCTGTGAGAGACTGTTGTATGGGTGCTGCTGCCTCTCTTCTGCTATATGGGTTACTGGCAGAGAGAGTTGTGTACCTAGCCTGCTGTTGTGATGGCATGGCAACTGCTGCCATCGCTTCCTTTGGGCTTCCTTTCGGGGAAACCTGCTGCGAAAACCATTCAACTGTCAATTTATTTACCTCATATGAGATGGTAAGAAATTGCTGTGCACTTTCTGGAAGCACTTCAAAGTAGCTACTTTAAACACTCCATGGATTCCTGAGTGTTCAACCTGAGATACACTTAATAACTGAAATTGTTTATCAAGAGCAGCAACATACATAATTTTTGTCCCAATATTTAATCCTAGTTGGGCATGTTTTATCCTAATATCCGACTCTGCAGGATGAGTGTATAGGTACAATTATCCATGTTTAAATTTTTTTCCAGTTGCCTCACTGTGTCATAATTGTTCAGGGCTGCATATGTAGGTGTGTGTGTTTGTATTAGCCATAAAAAGCAGCTGCCCTCTGTGAATATGCATGTGGATGACTTGTCTCCAGCATATTGTTAGGAAAGCATTCATCCTCTTGAGGCTTGTGCTTATTAACTTACTTAAATACTGTTTTTACAAAAGCACTTCACAGTATGGTTAAACAAAGATCATGTGGTATTCTGCTTTTAAAAGAAAACTCTTTTAAAAGAGTGAAACAATACATGGTTCTACAGAATTTAATTCATGAAGATCAAGCTGGATTTCTACCTAATAGATAAGAGAGAAAATATGAGAATTGTAGTAGAGCTGATAGGCAATTAGCAGTGTTCTGGATAATAATAATAATAATAACAACAACAACTAGGTATTTATATACCGCCTTTCTGGTCATTGGATTACTCCTCTGACTTTATTCAAGGCGGTTTACATAGGCAGGCGTTTCTAAATCCCTCAAGGGGATTTTTACAATCATAAAGGTTCTCTCTTTCAAGAACCAACAACATTTCAGAATGGATCTTCCTTCAGGCCTCCTGTTCTCCCACGCAGGCTGACAAGCAGCTCCATCTCTCACATGGAGGGCAGCCAAGACACTTCTTGCTCACACCAAGAGCAGGTGGAATCACTCAGCTGGGCTTGTCAGCTGCTTCAAGGTCTCGCCATTCTCGCCCTTCAGGGAGCTACTGGTGTCCTTGAACTGGCGACCTTCTGATGTTATCTTTGGGCTAAGGGAGGCTCTACCTTCTTGACCAGACCTCCTGCCCAAAAAGAGGATGTACAAACGTCCTTTAATAATCTGAGTTGGAGTTTTGTTTTTTTTAGAGAACATGAAGTTTGGGGATAATTTTCTGAAATGGGTAAAATCAATTTACACTTTATAGTCAGCAGGTGTGGTGGTAAATAGAGAATTAACTAAGACTTTTGAAATACAAAAAGGAACGAAACAAGGATGCCCGTTATCACTGCTACTATCTATTTTGGTATTGGAAGTGCTAAATAGAGATATCAGACAAGACAAAAACATACAAATGGTGAAGATTAAAATGGGGCTAAATGATTTTGTGTGTGTGTGTGTGTGTGTGTGTGTGTGTGTGTGTGTGTGTGTGTGTGTGTGTGTGTGTGTTGGCATATACCAATAATCTACCATTTATCCATAATATGGCCTCCCAGATATGACAGGAATGCACTACCTTTTGTGTCCAGTAGGTGGTTCTATAACATGGGTTCAGAGCTCACGGTTAGTCAAATCCACGGGTTCTGAATCCACTGATAAAAAGAACCAACCTGTGTGCTTGTGTGTTAATAGTTAGACATAGGAATATAGCAGAATGGTACCTTTGAGAATTCAAAGCAAAAGGAATCAGTAATAATAGACTAGAAGAGCAGTTCTATGCATGTTTACTAGGATGTAAGTTGCACTGTGCTAAATGGGGTACATTTGTACACACTACACACCAGTGTCTAGAACTGCAGTTTTTAACTTTCTATGTAATGTATCAAAGAGAATGGTAGACACCATCGCAAATGCATGTAACAAACCTCTGACTTAACAAAATACATCTTTGGAAGCTAGAATTTTTGTCTAGACAGGAGCAACAGCAGAAGAGTTTTTTTTTCTCATGATCGTTGGTCCACAGTTGTAGGGTTTTGGGTTCCCATATACAGTTTAAAGAGTTTTGTTTTCTGTTTCTTTTGTACACATTTTATACACTTTCTGTTTCTTTTATACACATTAGCTGTTCTCGTGACAAAATCTCACTAAAATTGCATGGTTTGATAATGCAGTGTGGTAGGATTAACCCAAAAGCATGTCAGTGGAACAGTGGCCAGAATGTTGCTTTCACCCAATTAAAAAACTTGCAATGTCACATCTGGTCAGTTCTTTATTCTTGAAAAGGGAATGCTTTTCTCCTGCATTGTTTCTATTTTTCTGAAGTACTGTATTGTTGGGAGACTTGAGTGTAGTAACCAGTAACTGTGATCATCAGGCAGCTTAAATAATATACATGAGTACATCAGTTGGTCTTTTCTTTTTCCAGATGTGTCAGAATTATCTTGGTTCATTATGTTGCAGTCATTTGCGTTGTGGTAGGTAACTAGAAATTTTGCAGGACAAAAAATCAGTTTTGTGACTGCTTATTCAGTATGCAGTTTCTTGTATTTGCCATTTTAAAAATTAAATTGTAACTTTTAAAACTAGGCAGTGTTATCATAATTTAAGAACTTCTGACACATTCTGTTAGTTTTTTAAAATTTTAATATGCCCATTCCTGTTACAATCAAATGTTTTGCTTGACTCTTTTAAATAGGGGGGATAGTGCTCTTAGCAAGCACAGTTGGGTTTTTTTTCCCTTTGGCTACTGTGAATAGAAATCTGTAGTGAGTTGTTTCCCTTTGTCTCTGTAGTTATCAGAGGTTGTTACAGACGATTGCGGTACTCGAGGCTCAGCGTACTCAAGCAGTTCAAGATCTTGAGAGTTTAGGCAGACACCAGAGGGAAGCGCTGAAAGATCCCATTGGATTTGTGGAAAGACTCCAAAAGAAGGTATTGCAATGGGAATTCTTAAGCACTCATCATGAGAGAGGTTTGGTAACCAGTAATCCATCTTCTGCAAATAAGTGTGTGTAGGTGGTAGAATTAGTGGAGAAAGTGGCCTCTAAAGCAGGTCGGGCCTAGGCCCTTAGAGTATCTTCTGTTATCATGTCTTCCTAAATCTCAGCTAAAGTTGTTTTAAAACATTGTTGTGAAGATTTTGTAATAGTGTTTGGTTAGCTAAATTCCCATCCAATTTTATGGAAAATATGGAGGATGAATTCCTGCTTCTTTCTTCCCTTCACCCCCTCTGCCAGTGCTGTGTTTGGGACTGGTTCTCTTTTTTATGTCCTTATCTTGATGGTGCATCAAATTTCGTTGTGCATTAAGTACAATGACGATAAAGTAATTAATCTAATCTTGAAATAATCCCAGTCTCCTTTGTGCAGCGGCAAGATGCATGTTCTGTTCCTAGGTAACAAAAACTGAGATGGATCTTCAGTTTTTGAAGATCTGCCCTACTCCTAATTTGCTTGGGAACTTCACAGATAAGCAGAAATGTATATGGGCTACAAACCTGTGTAATGGCCACACCTGAGAAGCAGATTAGACCAGTCTTCCAGACTTGACCCCACTCTTTCACTTTAATGTAGCTTTCAATGGCCAGCAGGCTCCTGAAGTGAAAGCCTGCTCTTAAAAACTATCTCTCCCCCCCCCTAAAAAAAACCACCAAAGCAGCAAGATATCTTGAATATGGCAAATCCAATTCATACATTCAACTGGGTGTGACATTAAAACAGCATGCTGGAAGTACTTATGAAACCCTCTTCTCAATTTACTCAGTGTCTAGTGTGAACCGGGTCTTCTGTCTGAGCTCTTGATTGTGTAAAGGTTTAGTTTCTGCAGTTCCTGGGGAAAAATTATCCAAACTGGGCTTCTGTTGTCATTAAGTGTCTTTTAGCTGAAATTTGGCAGCCAGGTCTTTGTGTGATCGTATGTTCGTGCAGAGGACTCTGTTTACGCTAAAGATTATATACAGGTGGGGCCTCCTTATCCACAGATTCTATATCTGCAGATCTGGCTCAATTCAGATGCCCTGGACCCACATGGAGACAGACTTGGCCCATCCTGAGCCCTCCAGAGGTTACCGGAGCTGCCTCCAGAGACAAACCAAAGCTTCTGTGGCCTTCAGAATGGCCATTTCAGCAAACAAAAAAAGCAAAAATAAACTAACAGCCCTGCAACTTCTGGTTTCCTTCCAGTAATTGAAAAGTGTGGGCTTTTTTGGAAGAAACAGCTATTCGGAAGCCTGCGGAGGCCGTGAGTGGATGAGTGTGGCCTCTGCGTGCTTCAGAAAACCCTCCAGGAGTGACTGGAGTATAGCTGAAGTTGCCTCTGGGGGGCTTAAAGGGACTGAAACTGCAGATTTCATTATCCGTGGTTTTTGGTATCTATGGGGAGGACCAAGAACAGATCTTCTGTGGATATAAAGGCCCCACCTGTAGTCTTATGAAGCTGCCTTGTACTGAGTCAGGCAATTGGCCTGCGTAGCTCAGTATTGTGTAAATAGCCTGGCAGTGCCTCTCTGAGGTTTCAGACAAGGGACTTTCCTAGCCCCAGGAGATGCCAGGGATTGGACCAAAGACCTTTTGTGTGCAAAGCATGTGCTCTCCCTCTGAGCTTTTTTCCATGTCAGGTAGGGCATACTCATGTCAGTACATAGTTTCACTGACTGAATTGGGAACCTGCATTTTGTACTGTGTATTTACGAGCTTTGTGGAGAGATATTTTAGCACTGAGAAGTAGCAATTAACAGCCCAATCCTGCGCTGCCCTGGCACTGGTGCTACCCTAAGGCACATTTGCGCCACCCAGAGATCGAGCGGCGCCAGTGGGGAGGCCTGCACCACCCCGGTGACACTGCTTTGGAAGCTGTGGCTGCTACTAGAGCACAGGTAAACCCTGAGTGGTGCAGGGGTGTGAGTGTCAGGAGTGGGTGCGAGAGGCATTCTTGGGTGGAGGGAGGGCAGAGAGAGGACAGAATGGGGAGAAGGACAGGCCCGGGAGGGAGGTGGCACCGTATCCTATCCCCTGCATTGGACTCGGAAGCCAGACATGAGGCTTTTCAGACTTGGGTGGTGCAGATGTGAAAAGCCCCACTGATCAGGCCGGGGCATTACTCAAGGTAAGGGGTCAAATGTCCCCTTCCCCTGAAAAGTTCTCCAACCTGCTCAAATCCAGCACAGGATCCAGCAGTAGCCATTTAGCACTGCTGCTCCTGTGTTGAATAGGATTGAGTCCCAGGTGTACTATCTAATAATGGGAAAACAGCAATGCCAGTTTTAGTCAGTCCATAGGGTGTCTTTATGAAACTTGTTTGTTACAATTGTATTTTGAAGAGAAGACCATAAAATGAGTCTTTTGGAAAGAAATCCATTGATATACTGGCAATTTATTTAGCTTAAGGAGTTCTTGCTCAGTCATGGCATGTTTTGTGACTTCTGTTTGCTGGTCTCTTAATATCTGCATTTGTTCACAGAATTACATTTAATAGAAAACTATGCTTTTTAAATAGTTAATAAGGCAGTATTATAGTATAGGGAATGTGATTAAATTGTAGGTATCTGTCTGTAATGATTTTTTACATGCTGTTTGTTAAATCTTTGTGTTCCCCTTCATATTCTATATACTCTGATGTGTATTTTTCTTGAATGTGATGGCAGTATGGTAAGACCTGAAACCTGATACTGCTTTAAAAACAAGTCCAGGTTCTTGGAACTCCATATTGTATCCTTTGAGATAGGTCCTTCAGTATATTCAGTATTGATTTTAATTTTTTTCCTCTGCAATTCATTTAGGTTGATGTAGGGCTTCCTTATCCTCAGAGGGTTGTCCAGCTGCCAGAGATATCCTGGGACCAATACACTACAAGCCTTGGGAATTTTGAAAGAGAATTCAAAAACAGAAAACGTAACAGTAGACGAGCAAAGCTTATTTTTGATAAAGGTAATTCAATAAATAAATTTTTTATGAGAGAAAATAGTCCAATGCCCTGTAGTAATTATTTTCTTTTACTTTTAGTAGGTTTACCTACAAGACCAAAAAGCCCTTTGGATCCCAGAAAGGATGGAGAGTCCATTTCGTATTCTGTATTGCCTTTTAGTGATTGTCCTGAAGCTTCATCAAACAACCGTCCACAAGTAAGTGTTAATCGAATTCAAATAAAACTTTAAAAAAGGGAGAAACTTTAGTTAGAATTATATAAAGCAACTTTTTAGCTAGATAGAGATGAAATCAAATGTTTCCATTTTCAAATATTTGCCCACTGGCTTTGCTCAGTTTTCATTCCTGTGTGATATTTGTTTTATCCTTTAGCAGTAGATAAAGATAATAGAACTGTTCGTGGCTATCACCTACATAAAGAAATATTTGTTGATTTAATTATATGCATTTTAGTCAGCTATTAAGTGTGTATGTGGGCAAAAACAAGAGCAAGACACTTTTTCATTTTTCACATGCATGAATACTTGGAAGTAAGTTATAAGCATTATAAACAGTAATTGGGAGCACTTTTTAGTCAGTTAATTTATTTTTAAATTTTTTAATGATTAATCCAATTTTTAAAACATTTTAGGTGAAGTCAAGTTATACTAACCTATGTTTTGTTTTCCCTTTTTAAGCAGATGATAAGAGGGCGCCTTTGTGATGAGACCAAACCTGAAACTTTTAACCAGCTGTGGACTGTAGAAGAGCAGGTAATGAGACTAGTAAATAATATATAGGTATGTGCTGCTTAATGACTGGGATACGTTCTCCGATCCCCATTGTTTTGTGATTAGGTTGTTAAGCAGACATTCAGCCCAATCTAGTGCCTTTTTCTGTGTAAACAGACACTCCCTACCATACACTAGCTGGTTGCACAGGCTACTGGAGATAAGTTACCTCTTTGCATTAAGAGACTCTTCGTTGTGTAAACAGACAGTGCTGCATGCTATGGGAGACCTGACTGTCCCATTAAGGGCCTCTTTGTTGTGCTTTGACCACCACTGTATATGTGGTCCAAAGGTTTTGAAACCATGCACACCTGTATATAGTTCTTAGTACACTCACCGATTTAAGATTCATTTGCTTTTTCAAGTGCGCTGATGGCTTACCCTATTGATAACTTGGAGATCTTTTATGAAAATGAATTTATAGTTGATGTTTTCTTTGTTAGAAAAAACTTGAACAGTTACTCTTGAAGTATCCTCCAGAGGAAATAGAATCTCGGCGATGGCAGAAAATTGCTGATGAACTGGGAAACAGAACTGCGAAGCAGGTAATAAGATACATTTTCAAAGAGCTTTGACTGCCTCATTTTAAGCAGTCAAAATTAAAGTATCTGTAGAACTGTTATTCCATAGCTTATGATATGTTAAATATTGGTTCAAATTGTATGATGAAAATGTTTCAGAGGTTGATTGGAAATCTGCAAAACAGTTTCAATATGTAAGAAACAGTTAATAGTTCCTCTGAAAATAGTAATATTGTGCATCAGCGCAGCTATAAGATAAGCCAATTTTATAAGTTAAATTGCAGACATCATTTTAACGATATTCTTTGTCAGCTCTTCCATCTATCTTTTTCCTCTACCCAGACAGTGTTTATATTGTTCAATACAGGCGTACGCACTTATCCTCGAGGGTTCTGTTCTGGAAACCCCTCCATGGATACCTGAAACTGCAGATACGGGCAAATGCCAGTCCCCATGGTCCCGGTGGGGCTGCCTTCTAGAGGTGAGGGCAGCTGTGCTCCCCTCCCCTTTGAAGAGGCCTCTACCAAGCTCATACTGAGCTCAGGAGGCAAAAAATGCTGCTACTAGTTTCACAGAGAAACTAGGTGGGTCGTGAGCCCATTTCAGGTGGGTCCCCATTCATTTCAATATTTTATTTTTAATATATTAGACTTGATACTACCATGGTATGTGCATTTGGGGAAATGTTACAGACCTGTACTTTAACAAGCTATGATGTATCTAGCACTTTTAACAAGCTACTATGTATAATATGGCCCTGCAGCAGTATCCACCTCACAATCTCCACCGCTTTTGGAGATACTTAAAGAAGAAGCCAGTTATATTTGTCTACAAACATTTGCTGTCACTAAATAAATATGATACCCAGGTGCTTAGAGATAAGTAGAATGAAGAATTAGATTGTCCCATTTTGTATGAACAATGGAAGAAGGCGGTGGAAAATATTACAACTCTATCTATGGATCTCAGACTTCCCTTCATCCAACAAAAAATTGTTTTCAGGGTGTAGTTGACTCCTCAGAGGTTGTATAATAAAGGCTTCATTAAGGAATCTAAATGTTGGCACTGTGGATCATCTGATGCAACCCTTGTGCACATGTTATGGTCATGTTC
The DNA here is from genome assembly GCF_035046505.1 of Tiliqua scincoides. NCBI lineage: Eukaryota > Metazoa > Chordata > Lepidosauria > Squamata > Scincidae > Tiliqua > Tiliqua scincoides. The sequence goes on from NC_089824.1 coordinate 143,882,671, forward strand.
TGTAAATGTGAGCTTCTGGTTTGAAGTGATTAATGAGATACATACTGTGTTACAACAACCACTGACACATGTGATATTAAACTATGTACCTGCAGTCTGGAAGGTTAATAAATGGCAACGGAAATGGACTCTATATGTCCTTACAACAGCTAAAAGGATTGATACTGCAAAAGGATCAGTGCCCACCCACGATAAATCAGTGGAGAGAAAACCTATTGAACTTGTCTTTTGAACATATGGTCTATCAATGGCAATCATTATTGGATGTATTTGAAAATATTTGGCAGTCATTTATTAGTAGGTTATTTGGCAATAAGTAATACCCTGATAATTACATTTTTTGATTTTTTTTAATTTTCTTTGTCCTTTTTTTTCTTACTCTGTTTTTTGGTTGTATGGTTCTGTTTGGTGTCTTGGTACATATTTCTGTGTTCGCTTATAAATGTTTATTGATGTACATTGTGTTTTTGTCGGAAAAACAAGAAATAAAGTAATATAACAAGCTACTATGTATATTCTTTTAACAATGATAGTCAATGGGACTTACTCCTGAGTAATTGTGGATAGGACTGTAGCCTAGAATTGTTAAAAAATTTTGTGCTTATTGATGTCACTTTGGTCATGACATCACTTCCAGTGTGTCCTGATAGATTCTCATTCTAAAAAGTGGGTTGCGGTTCTATATGTGTGAGAACCACTGCTTTATAAGGCATTGGGAAGCCTGGTGAAGTCCTGGCAGTTTCTCCATGAAATTGAAAGTAGCATGTTGTACATTCATCTTTATACATATTTACTTTTAAATCTTTTTCCTAGATCAAAAATTGTAAATACGTGAAAAACAAATTCTGTCCTAGTCAGAAATTTTCCCAGTGCCCACTTTTATTTGTTAGGGTTGAATAACCCAAAAAGTGACAATGAAGAAGACTCGCATATCTGTGGAGTTCATCACATACCTTGAAGACACAGCTAAAAAATTTTATTTCAAATATGCATGATGTATCCTTGCTTAAATCTAAAATAGACCCTTGAGCAGTACCTTTATCTTTCTGTCAGAACCAGCATTATTGTGCTTGTGTGAAAGTGCCACCAAAGAAAATACTGCACCTGTGTGAAAGTGCCAACACAGCCATGTGTGATTTGGACATCTGCAACTTGGGGAGCAGGTGTAATTACAAAGACTTACCTGCTTTGTCTCGTATTAATGCTCCCCTGCACCTCCCAATTATCTCTTCTCTCCCTGTGCCTGATCAGCAGGCCACGGTGACTGTTTCCTTCATCCTCTGCCTTTCTTCTGCTCCAAGGAGTACCAGATGTAAATGTCCAACATTGAGCTGTTTTATCACTTTGCCACAGCAAAGTGGTTGCTATTTTCAAAGTTAATGAACTGCTTGGGTTATCTCCAAGCAACTTCCATTGCTGTTTTTTTGTCAGTGTCTTCACAGCTCTGCCTACTCAAAGTTCTGAGAAAGCCCATTCATAAGTCGGATGTTAGTAACTCGAAATGTCTGCATGTGAGGACCTCGTGTGTTTATTTAAATGATTTGTGTCCTGCCTTTCTCTCTGAATAAGTGAAGTACACAGCAATATGTCAGCAATATGCTATTCCTTTCCAGAAAGTGTAGAGGTTACTAGCAAACTGAGAGCGGAGAGGAGGAATAGTCATAGACTATTAGTCATGGACTAATCACTAATTAGTTCATGTGGTAATTAGTGATTAGTGGATAAAGTCTTATGGCTCCAAAGAGGCTTTATTTAGTGTTTACAAAGTATACTCATATGCATTTACTTAACTTTTTTTTATTTTTCCCTTCAGGTTGCCAGCAGAGTGCAAAAGTATTTCATAAAACTGACTAAAGCTGGCATTCCAGTTCCAGGCAGAACTCCAAACTTGTATTTATACTCCAAAAAGGTAACTGCAGGAAGATTTTCACAGTTTCTGCCATTAAGATACAAATACATTTGGGAAAGATGTGAATGATCCTGAAGCAATATTGCACTATGATTTGTTTTTTACTTACATCATCTGGTCTATTACAGCTAGTTTGTAGTTGAATAAATTAAAACTTCTATTTCAGTGTTCATTTTACCAGTTTATGGGAATAACTTGTCTAGATGTTTAGATTTTTTTAATTAGGTAAACTGTTGTTGATTGTTTTTAAGGTTGTATTTTTAAAAAAATGTTGTAAGCCGCCTTGTGTGCCCGTTGGGCAAAAAGGCGGGGTACAAATTAATAAAATAATAATAATAATAATACTAAAGATGCATTAACTAAAAAATAGTACATCTAAGATTGCATTTCTATCCCCCTCTACCTGGGAGTAAGTCCCATTGAACTTATCAACTTACATCTGAGTAGACATGAATATGATTGAGCAGTGAGTTACAAAAGAAAAAGAAATCCCTTAAACTGGCTAATTAGTGTCTCTGTTTTGTGAGGCACTATGTCATGGTTCAGTCTTGCTGTGTATATGAGATTACCAGTGTTCTTGATGTACATGCAGTTCTAAGTTGTTTAGAGCAGAAATGTGTTCTGCAATACGGATTCATCAGAATGGTACATTTTCCCATGCTTTTTCATTCTGGCTATGTTTGCTCAGAAGAAGATCACTTATTAGAAAAGCTACTTGCTGACAAAGCAAATTAGCTTACTGTGGCTACTGCTAGGTATAACACAATAGCTATTTATTGTATTTATTTACATTAGACTATACAGTCTGTTTCCATCCAGAAAGGATAATTAAAGTAGTGTACAATAACAAAAAAAAAGATACAGTAAATCAGTAAATGTTTGAGCAGCATCAGAACAGAATCATCAATCAAAATGGGCTTCCTCATCAAAAACATCAGATGGGTAGGTAAGGATGGCCTCAAACCGTGGTTTCATAAGAGGAATTTGTATTGACAAGATGCCGCTGCTCTGAATGCCTGGTAACCTTCTGACTGAACATGTACTTTATGGGAGGCTGATTTTGAAGGTTGTTTTGAAGCTGCTGTTGGTGCAAAATTGGTGCAGCAAGATTACTTTCTGGTGTCATCTGCAGTAAGTGTAGAAGACCAATTTTATACAACTGCATCTTTTTGCCTGTTGGCTTCCAGGCTAAATTCAAAGGGCAGATGCTGACTTTTTAGAGTCCTTTACTGTTTGACACTTGAATACTTAAGCATTTTACCCCATATATATCTCTACTCTCCTTAAATCAATCTCTGAGAACCAGCTGTTGGAGACCTCATCCATTAGGCTGGTAGCTACTGCAGAGAGAGCTTTGTCTGTGGTGACAACAAGCTATAGAATCTGCTGCAGAACTTTATTAGCTGGTAGATGTGGACCCCTTCCACGTTATTATAAGTGTCAGGAACTAAATGATGCAGTTCAAAGCAGCCTACCTCACAGGAAAGAATGAAGAACAAAAGTAATAAGACTTTCCTATTTGTACCCCTGTAGCAAGATGTCTTTCCTCTCTTGGGAAGAGATGTCTCCAGTCACTGAAGTCAAAGAAAGCAACATTTTAGAATAGCGGCACTATATTGCTTTCTGGTCCTTAACATGCATGCACATGCATCTTCTTGCAAGCTCTCACTCTCAGAGGCAGCTCTTTAAGTTAATTTGAATAGAGAACGAAGCATACAGAAGAGGCAGCAAAGAATAAGCCCCTCTTCTTTCACTAGTTTCTATATTTTATTCCCTTGCCTAAAGCAGAGGACATTCAGCCTTCCCTTCCCTGGCCTCTGTCCTCAGGATCCCTCCCTGCTCACCTGCGATCACCTTGCCTGCATGCAACATGCACCTTCTTATCAAAGGCATGCAACAGCACCACCTTCTCAAAGTTTCAGCTGCTGAGGAGAGTTTCAAGCCTCTCTTTAATTGGGTCATTGATTTGCAGATAGAAATTCTTTGAGAACTCTGGTCATCTTTGATGTCAGAGGGGCCCTGACTTCTGCTAAAGTTGTTTAAAAAGGCAGTAAAGTTGGCTTGCTTTCTCTTGTGTTGCAGCTTTTTCCTACTATCTGATCCAGCTCTGATCAATCACTCTTGCATGCATTCCTGCCCTAATTATTACCTCTACAAAATTTAACCAATGACTTCTTCAGTAATGAGGTTGAGTGCAGCCATATTATAAGAATAAGGTCCTAGGGCTGCATTTTGGGAATGACAGCAGTCTTTGACAGTATTAGTATAATAAAGTACTATAGCAATAATTTAGCGGCATCAAGTTACGCAGGTATTCTTCCTACCTAGTGTACAGGACTTACATTAATTTCATATATTGTTTTAAACATTCAACATCCAAGTTACATTATTAATGTTTCTGAAATTGTGACAAATAATTTAATGTGTTAAAACATCAGCCTGAAAAGTGGCAGGGTAGGAATATCCAGCCAATTACATGTGATAACTTCTACATGCTTAATATTTGATTCAGTAGGAATGACTAACTGAGCCATTGCTTTTCAAAAGTATTTCTAGTGAATGACTAATAATGTAAAGGTTACTAGGCTGCAGCAAGATACAAAGACAGTTAACATCACATTTCTTGAGACACACCGGAATATGCATTCAGAATAAATCCAGTATTAAAAAAAATCACAATTTAAAAATTGTTCCTTTAAAAATAACATGAATGTAGAACAACTCAACATAATACCTTAATGTAACCATCTATAAATGATAAGACTAAGACTTTTTCTGTTTAAAAGAATAAATACAGCCAAAAAAATTACCTTTGATATGATAGTATAAATGATTTAGTGCATCATTTTACTGTGCAAGTTAGGAATACTTACTGTCTCTGACAACCAAATGGTATGGGTGCTTATTTTCCATATCATGGAGATCTAACTATTCTGCCTAATTACTGTGGCTACCCTTTGCTTCTAGAAAGTTCTGAGTTCTGTGGCAAGTTAAGATGTTTTACTTAGTGTCATTGCATGTGTAAAGAGAAAGCAAAAAAAAAATCTAAATTTCACAGTGGATCATCTAAGTAGATGTAAATTTTGTGATTCACTAAACATGTGGGTTGCCTGATCAGAGGTTTTGGGTTATGTTTCTGGATCATACAAAAGTTCTATTTAGTTGCACGTATTAGGTTGTATCCTAAGGAGTGTGAGCCGTAGGACTTTCACAGATGCCAAGTTGCCTGCCCCCCTCTTCAGCACAGCAGTCATCTGCACCCTTCTGAAAATCTGCTCCTAAGGGTTAGTGGACCCTTTGGAACAGAATAGTACTTGAATAGAAATACTTCTGTTTTTACAAGAGAGACCTATGATAAACCCAATATGTGTAAATTATTAAGGCTTCCTTTTAGTTTGGGTGCTTATTCAGGAGTTATTTAATTGGAGTCTTACAGCCCACTCCTATCCAATTTTCCAGTGCTGGTGCAGTTGTGCCAGTGGGGTGTGCGCTGTATACTGTGGTGAAGGGGTAGTCATTGGAGATTTTTCAAATATGGGAACATGTGTTCCCTTACCACAGGGCTGCATTGTGGCTACACTGGAGCTGGAAAGTCGGATAGGATTGGGCCCTTAATTTAGTTTGGTGATTTTTCTGTTGGTGTAAATCAGTTACTTAAATTATTTTAATTTAATTCAGTCCATGCTGTTTGTACTGATTATGAAAAGTGCTATTGTTAATTGCTAGTAGTTTTACTTGTGGATTTTTGCAAATAGGGGAGTTGAGACAGTGATCTCTTTCTGTTCAGATGTGTTGACTGAATGGGAGAAGTGGTGGTTTGGGGATGAGTAATTGAAAAACCTTGCTTTCAAAATCAGTGCTGCAGGCTTTGCTGCATGGAATTAGAATTTTTTTCGAGTTTATTAGAAGTAGGTGAGTATGTAAAAGTGCTAAGGACATCAAAACAAATGTGAGACAGCATCCAGACTAGCATTTCTGGTTTCATGAATCCTTTCATGAACAGAAACTTCTGTGAACAGAAAGATGATGTGCTCTGTGTGGGTCTCTGTGTGACCCACTGTGTGAGTAGAACATTCTTTTTGTTCACGAATGAGGTACCCATAGTTTTTTTTCCACCAAGTGAACTAAAATTTTAATGGTGATTATTGTTATTAATTGACAGTCATCCAGTAGAAGGCAACATCCTCTGAATAAACATCTTTTCAAGCCCTCAACTTTCATGACCTCCCATGAACCCCCTGTGTATATGGATGAAGATGACGACAGATCCAGTTTTCACAGTCACATGGGCAATGCAGCAGAGGAGGATGCATCGGTATGCTTTGTGTTCCAAAAGTGGGGGAGGAATCTATTTAAAAAAATAAATAAAACAGGTGTTGGGCTTTGGGTGGTGGTGGGTCATTCTTTCTCTGTGTGGTTGCCTAAAGCGCCCCTAATCCCCTCTCAGGCCACCCAGGAAAGGTTTGAGGAGAAGCAGTTCAGCGGCCTCAGACTGACTCCCAGGGGGAGAGGGTGCCCTCACCCTTGTCGTCCCCCCTGGCCTTTGAGGTCTTTGTGCTCAGTGGCATGGGGTTGTGGACAACAGCCTCATGCCTCGCTCGCCTTCTGGCCTTCATCACAGGGCTCCCTTATGAAGCGTTAGCCCGGCTCCACCCTTCCACCCCCTCAGCTTCCTTTGGGGAAGCTTTAAAGGCACCTGGGCTGTCCTGACCCTCCCTGACTTCCCCCCTGGAGGTACTGGTGGGGTGCCCTAGGAGGGTGTTTAGGTACCCGACACCCTCCCCCTTTCGCTGCCAGCTGGTCACTGCCCGACCTCTCCCTCCCCACGGCTGCCTTTTAATCCTGGCCTCGCCCCTCCCTCCTGCCTCAGCTGAGCAGGAGGAGGTGTGCATTGCGGCTGCACGGTCTCCTCCACCGTGGTTGGCACCTCCCAGGGCACAGTGAGCCTGTTTTACAAAGTAACACCACTTTTCTTTAAAAAAAAAACACACCACAGGATGAAGAAAGTATTCCTGTAACATATCGAGAACTGCCAGAATACAAAGAGCTGCTTGAGCTAAAAAAGTTGAAGAAACGGAAGCTCCAGCAAATGCATGCAGAAAGTGGCTTTGTGCAGCATATAGGCATCAAGGTGAGAAGACTGAGAAAGTCATATCTTTGGTCAACTGAGCATTGGTATTTTTAAGAAAATAAGAAATCCAGTAGTGTGTATCTTTTATATAGTTTTCTAGACAGCATAAATACAATTTCCTTAAAAGCTTGCAAGAATATTAAGAGCTGCTTTTGCTAATAGAGCAGATATTTTGGACCTCTGTTTCAGAACCTGTTTCTGTTAGACCTCAGAAGGAAGTTAGCAAATGTCATGCACCATTTTATAGTTCCAGGCTTTCCTAACCATTGACAACAATTTTATTTTTTCCTTAAAAGAAAAAAAAGTTGTTTACATTACTGTGGGTACATTTCCAGAGAACTTAAAAAGAACCATTTGGGAGTCGTTTACCACCTTGAAGTAGTGAGTGTTGTCAGATACAGAATGATAATACTGTCTGCCCTCACAGATCCGTAGATTTTACTCAACATGAATCACAAGCCCATGTTGGAGCGCCTCAGAGGACCTCCTGGACGCAACTGGAACTCACATCCAGGAGGTCTTCTCCTTTTAAAAATAAAATAAAAATGCAAATACACAAGGAGCAGATGGTGTAATGAGAGCTTTGACAAGGATAAATCAGGGCAGAGGATATGTTGGAGAACTGTTGAAAATCAAGAATAAGGGCAGAAGCTAGTGAGCTGTTAGGAGAGAAAAGTAGCCACTGCCAGTGGTTCTTGATCTTAGAAATGCCTGTTTTCCCCTTCCCCATGTATCGTCATGGTATGGAAGATTGCAAACATTTCCTTAAGACTTATTTAATTCTCTTGTGATGTTGTCGTCTCTGTATAATGCGTTAATTTAACAAACCTTACTGTTCTGAAGATGAACATCTCTTTTCTGAATGTCTTTTTCCTGAACTTGCTTTCAGTGTGATAACTGTGGTACTGAACCCATTCAGGGTATTCGGTGGCACTGCCAAGACTGTCCTCCAGAAATGTCCTTGGATTTCTGTGATTCTTGTTCTGACTGGTAAGCAGTATGCATCATTGACAGTTGGTTTGAGTACATTTCTTAAGTGAATCCTTTTTGGTATCTTCATCTTACGATTTTACATAGATATCGGAAAAGCACTTAGCATTCTGGACCAATGTGCGTGCATGCACTGGGGCCAATGAAGATCTTTTGCACTGGAATACATATAGAAAATACATGCTGTGAACAATTATTTGGCCATGTATTTAAAAGCACAGTACTGTATATTCATAGTGGGTTGGTGACAAGTTTATGAGGTTCCTTGACTAATAAGGGTCTCTTCTGTTTCTTTCAGTCTACACGAAACAGACTTGCACAAGGAAAACCACCGGTTGGAGCCTATATACAGAGCAGAAATGTTCTTAGATAGAGACTACTGCATGTCCCAAGGCCCCAGTTATAATTATCTTGATCCCAACTACTTTCCTGCAAATAGATGACATGGGAAGCAAACCTGCAACCTGAAGCGTAGCATCCACTTTAAAAACCAACAGTGGCACTGTTGATTCTGTGCCCACCCTGGAAAGACACTTGCTTTCCCAGGAATGTCATCCGCAGCATGAGAGCTTCCACGTGTCCTCATCAAACTACTGCTCTCCAACCTGTCATGATTCTAGATCACTGAACAGAGGCTGAACATTCCTAGTGTGCGGGAGGCTGTACTGGTGAGATGTTCCTTCCACTGCATTAGTCTTTTTTAGATGACAAATCTAAAGAGAGGCATTACAAAAGCGTGGCCAGGAATGCAAGCACACGTTAAAAGATAGTCAATTCCAAAGCCGTGAAGAGCTTGGCTATTTTGAGATGCAGAGGTGATGAAGTACTTACATTAAAAACAGTTTAGTAGTTTGCAGTTTTGTTGTGAAATAGTTTTCAGCACAGAAACTGACTTTAGGCAAAGTTTTAACCTATGACAGTGTTTGCTTCTAGGATATATTCTTAAAACAATCACTGTCCCTGATATGGTCGGTAATAGGCCTTTATTAAATTGGAGCTGCTTAATTATATTGACATTTCTTTTATTTCATTTTCTTTTTTAGTTTTACCATAACAAACTTTTTATTTACCAACAGTGAAGCACTACAGGAGGCAACTGTGGCATTGCTTCCTTAACCAGCTCATGGTGTGTGAATATTATAAAATTGTCACGCAGATATATTTTTAAATGTAATGTTATATAAGATGACCATGTGATGTGTACAAAAATATGGTGAAAAGTGCCAGTGGTAGTAACTGTGTAAAGTTTCCAATACCCAACATTAACTCTTATAAAAGTAAAAATACACAGCCGTCTGCCTCTGTATTTGGAGTTGTTAACGCAACTCATCAAAGAAAACTGCCTAATATAAATCATATATGGTAATAATTTTCCTCTTTTGTAGTATGCACAAGATCCATGAAAGATTGTATTTTTATTACTATTTAAACAAGTGATTAAATTTAGCCTGAGCAGTGAGCAAGGGTTCACATGCATTCTTTTATACTGCTGGATTTTGTTGTGCATCATTTAAAACATTTTGTATGTTTCTTCTTATCTGTGTATACAGTATGTTCTTAAATAATGTTCAATTGTCAGGAGAACTGTGAGAAATAAACTATGTGGATACAGTCTGTTTATATATAGAATGCTTACTGTGACTTTCTTTCTGAGGTTTGACTTTTGAACCAACATTAAGAACTAAGGATATCATTTAGCTCCTAGGCCAAAGGAGTGCTTGATCCTGTTAAGGGGCTAAGTGTGTCATAGTGATCCTTGTCCAGCTTTGTTTACTCATCCTCTTCCAGGATTAGGCTCTGACACTGAGCCTGACATATCCCATCCAATTCAGAACCCCATGTGTGTTTCGACATAGATGGAGCACTTGTGTGTATGGTACTCCATCTACTTCAATGGAGGGAACAGATCTGCACACCCACCTGGGGCAGCTATATGTTTCTAAGAAATCAGTAGATCAGAGGAATTACATGGAAGAATATACCAATGAAATAAACAAGACTTCCACGTAATTTGTTTATGATCATGGTGAACGTTTCCTTGTATTCTTTTATATGAGTGTTTGTTTTCCTTTCCTCCCTCCCCAAATAAAGAAGAAAGGAATTTCGGTACGCTTTATTCACCTAAAAATAGCAATGATCAAAGAAGCTTTGTTATAATTGTGATATATTTTTAGCTAATATATCGTTTTCACATGTATAACTTGTGATTCAGAAATGCTGATTATTTTAACTGTAATAGATTTCCACTTGCTAAAAACAAAAACTTGAATTTTCCGAGTGACTTAGAATACATGTTTAACTTAAAACGCAGCAGTGAGTAACTAATGAAAAAATCAGCTGGTGCATTTGATAGCAGCTTTAATTTTGGTTTAATCACAGTGTTAATTTTCAGTGTTTGTTTAGGTGTAATCACTTTTTGTTAGAAGAATTTAAGCATTTTTTTAATATATTGGGTAGATGATGCAGTACCGTTTCTAAATGACTGAGCAGTATAATACATCGTCTGTAAGCATATCTCATTCTTTGAGAAATTTAATAAACCAAAATATATATAATATAAAAGAATACACCTGATGTATTTCACTTTTCTCTTTAAGGAAAGCAAAACCAAATTGCTTTGGGGAAGGGAAAAATCACTAATTATGAGAAAAACTATTCTTTGTATTTGCATATTGTCATTCAAGCAGCCTGTTACCACAAGTGTGGTTTCTAAAGAGTCAAATCTGTTTTTCTGAAGTGTGCATAAAATGAAAATGAGCCCTTGTTTAAGTTCTTGACCAAATATAAAAAGGGTAGGAACTTAGACATTGTGCTCCTTAGGGAAGGATTCATCCCACCATTTACAACAATCTTTGTGTTTCTGGTGTGTGGGAAGGTGGGATCCACATATTTGGTATAACTACACCTTTGAGAAGGCTTGACTATGATAGCCACCACATTCCAACCAGCAGCTTCTATTAGAATGTTGCCAATTCAATATTGAAGGCATCTTAATGTCATCACATTTGGTGGATCACATAATATGGCAATCAAAAGGGCTCATGGTGTGGCAAGTTGTGAATAGCTTTAGTCTCTTGGTTAACCTTTTAAAATAAATTTTTGATTTATTCGTCCTTAGTGGCTCATGTGGTTGATGGAAGTCAGTGGTTTGATTCTCTCAGACTGCTGCTTTGGCAGCTGCACTGGCTGCTGCTTTGGTTCCAGGCCCTTTCAAAATTCCTGGTTTTGATTTTTTTAAAAGCCTTTTATAGCTTGGAACCAGCATATCTGAAAGATCACTTCCTTCCATATAATCCAGCCCACTCTCTTCTGAGAGGGCCCTTTTGGATGTGACACCATTACATAAGAACAACCCCACTGGATCAGGCCATAGGCCCATCTAGTCCAGCTTCCTGTAACTCACAGCGGCCCCACCAAATGCCCCAGGGAGCACACCAGATAACAAGAGACCTCATCCTGGTGCCCTCCCTTGCATCTGGCATTCTGACATAGCCCATTTCTAAAATCAGGAGGTTGCACATACACGTCATGGCTTGTAACCCGTTTCCTCCAGAAACTTGTCCAATCCCCTTTTAAAGGCATCCAGGCCAGATGCCGTCGCCACATCCTGTGGCAAGGAGTTCCACAGACCAACCACACACTGAGTAAAGAAATATTTTCTTTTGTCTGTCCTAACTCTCCCAACACTCAATTTTAGTAGATGTTTAGTGGTTCTGGTGTTATGTGAGAGTGTAAAGAGCATCTCTCTATCCACTTTATCCTTCCAATACATAATTTTGTATGTCTCAATCATGCCCCCCTCAGGCGTCTCTTTTCTAAGTTGAAGAGGCCCAAATGCCGTAGCCTTTCCTCATAAGGAAGGTACCCCAGCCCAGTAATCATCTTTGTCGCTCTCTTTTGCACCTTTTCCATTTCCACTATGTCCTTTTTGAGATGTGACAACCCGAACTGGATGCAATACTCCAGGTGTGGCCTTACCATTGAGTTGTACAACGGCATTATAATATTAGCCATTTTGTTCTCAATACCTTTTCTAATGATCCTAAGCATAGAATTGGATTTCTTCACTGCTGCTGCACATTGGGTTGACACTTTCATTTAGTTGTCCAGCACCACCCCAAGATCCCTCTCTTGATCTGTCACAGACAGCTCAGAACCCATTAGCCTATATGTGAAGTTTTGATTTTTTGTCCCAATGTGCATGACTTTACACTTACTTACACTGAAACGCACCTGCCATTTTGCTGCCCATTCTGCCAGTTTGGAGAGATCCTTCTGGAGCTCCTCACAATCACTTCTGGTCTTCACCACTCGGAAATGTTTGGTGTCATCTGCAAACTTAGCCACCTCACTGCTCACCCCTGTCTCCAGGTCATTTATGAAGAGCACCGGTCCCAGGCCAGATCCTTGGGGCACACCGCTTTTCACCTCTCTCCATTGTGAAAATTACCCATTGACACCCACTCTCTGTTTCCTGCTCGTCAACCAGTTCTCAATTCATGAGAGGACCCTTTGGTGTAGGGACCGTGTAGAACGCCTTCTGAAAGTCCAGATATATAATGTCCACGGGTTCTCGCGCATCCACATGCCTGTTGACCTTTTCAAAGAATTCTAAAAGGTTTGTGAGGCAAAGCTTACCCTTACAGAAGCCATGCTGATTCTCCCTCAGCAAGGCCTGTTCGTCTATGTGTTTTGAGATTCTATCTTTGATGAGGCATTCCACCATCTTACCCAGTATAGATGTTAGGCTGACTGGCCTATAGTTTCCTGGGTCCCCCCTCCTTCCCTTTTTAAAAATCGGTGTGACATTTTCTATCTTCCAATCCTCTGGCACCGTGGTCATTTTGAGGGACAAGTTGCATATTTTAGTCAAGAGATCAGCAACTTCATCTTGAACTTCTTAATAACTCTTGGGTGAATGCCATCAGGGCCCGGTGACTTATTGATCTTTAATTTATCAATGAGACCTGAAACATCTTCTCTTTTAACCTCTATCCAGCTTAATTCCTTGGTCAGGAGGGGCCGTTCGGGCAGCGGTATCTGCCTGGGGTCTTCTACCGTGAAGACAGATGCAAAGAACTCATTTAATTTCTCTGCCATTTCTAAATCTCCTTTTATCTCCCCTTTCCCTCCCTGACATCCAGAGCACCAACCGCTTCTCTGGTGGGTTTCCTGCTTCTAACATATTTGAAGAAACTTTTATTCCCCTTAATGTTGCTGGCCATGTGTTCCTCATAGTCTTTCTTGGCCTTCCGTATCACCTCCTTACATTTCTTTTGCCACAGTTTATGTTCCTTTTTATTCTCCTTGTTAGGGCAAGACTTCCATTTACGGAAGGAAGCTTCCTTGCCCTTTACGGCCTCACTAACTTGGCTGGTTAGCCATGCGGGCATTCTCCTGGACTTAATGGAGCCCTTCTTCCCTTGCGGTATACACCTCTGCTGGGCCTCTATTACTGTTGTTTTAAGAAGTCTCCATGCACTCTGGAGAGATTAGACTCTTTTTACCTTCCCTTTCATCCTCCTCCTAACCAGCCTCCTCATTTGAGGGAAGTCCGCTTGTCAGAAGTCAAGGGTTTTTGTGAGAGATTTACCTGGTATTCTTCCCCCGACATGCATGTCGAAATGGATCACAGCATGATCACTGTTCCCCAATGGCTCAGTAACATTGACATCTCTAACCAGGTCCTGCGTACCGCACAATATTAAATCCAGAGTCACCTGTCCTCTGGTAGGTGACTGTCCATGACTAGCTGCTCTTGTTGGCAACCTTCAGTCTCGGAAGACTATGGTATCGCGCTCTGGATGGTGGTTCTGGCACAGCGTCTAGTGTGGCTGAAAAGGCCGATTCGGGAGTGACAATCCGTTCCACACTGGGAGCAAGTGTAGTGTGTCCCTGGTCTGTCTCCCTGGTTATGGGCCTTCCTTCTTTGCCTCTTTGCCTCAGACTGTTGCCCAAGTGTCTCTTCAAACTGGGAAAGGCCATGCTGCACAGCCTGCCTCCAAGCGGGCCGCTCAGAGGCCAGGGTTTCCCACCTGTTGAGGTCCACTCCTAAGGCCTTCAGATCCTTCTTGCAGATGTCCTTGTATCGCAGCTGTGGTCTACCTGTAGGGCGCTTTCCTTGCACGAGTTCTCCATAGAGGAGATCCTTTGGGATCCGGCCATCATCCATTCTCACAACATGACCGAGCCAACGCAGGCGTCTCTGTTTCAGCAGTGCATACATGCTAGGGATTCCAGCACGTTCCAGGACTGTGTTGTTTGGAACTTTGTCCTGCCAGGTGATGCCGAGGATGCCTCGGAGGCAGCGCATGTGGAATGCGTTCAGTTTCCTCTCCTGTTGTGAGCGAAGAGTCCATGACTCGCTGCAGTACAGAAGTGTACTCAGGACACAAGCTCTGTAGATTTGGATCTTGGTATGTTCCATCAGCTTCTTGTCCCTCCTTGTCACCTCCTGATCTTCTTGTCACCTCCTTGTCAACCCTGTCCCTCCTTGTCACCTCCCTGATCTGTTTTCTCATTTCAAGGTCCCCTTCCGGTTTCTGGGCTGGAGGATGATAGTACACCCCCAGTATTACATTGCTCCTCAGGCCGTTGAGAGAGGTTAGGGGGATAGCAGCTAGAAATGGAGCTTTCTAGGTAGTAGAACCTGTTCTATGGAATTCCCTTCCTTTTGAGTTTTGAACTGCTTGCTGGTTTTTTTTATTTAATCTTTTTACAACTGATGGTTTTTATAACTGCTGCTTGCCACTGGTTGGCTTTTTAATATATTTATGCATTTTATGCATTTCTAATTTGTATGTATTTTAATGTGTTGTGAACCGCCTTGGGTGTCCTTCGGGGAGAAATATGGGATATAAATCAAGAAAATAAATTCCAACTAGCATCAGAACTCCCTGTGCCAAAGGGAAGCATTCTCTGTACATGTCTTCAGTACATTTCATTCCTTCAACTCAGCAATGCATATCCCAACATTTATGCACTAGCAACAGACCCATTATACGGTATTAGAAAAACTGAATGATTTCACATAAACTACATGAAGGATCTTAACATTTGTTTAAGAACTGATGGCAGATTTTTACTGCTACCCCAAAATGATAGGTCACACATGCTGAAATTCCATGAAAGAGAAACCTGTTTTTCCAAACAGGTGGAAAAATAAAGGTGGACCCATCTGTGAATTTTGAAACCTTGTAATGATTTTTCAAACCTTTAATTAGTAGATACACATTTGGCTCCAAATCACAACACAAATCAAAGTTTATATTGTTTTCTTTGAACGGTTTTCTTAATGTGGTGTTTTTCGTAAATGACAAGAAGTCCCAAGTCTTAACGTCAGAGTCAACCTGATTACACATCTCTGGCTTGTTCACACAAGCATGCTATTACATTAGTTTCATTAGTTTAAAACCAGGAAAATATTTGTAAAGGAGCTGAATCAAATATAAAAGTTAGAGAACAGGGAGGGGATCTCATTTTGTAATTCAGTGAATGAGCTTTTTATGCTGCAAATTTTAAACAAGTTGAAATGCAGAAATACAAATTATTTGCACACTGACATTTTTGGGCTGGACTAATATTTCATATAGCTTAAGAAATTATAAAAATGGCTACTTTTAGCACTTTTAAATAACTTTATTTGTATTACATCTTCATTACAAGAAAAGTAACTTGAAAATACAAATTTGCTATAAATGGTCATTGATAATGCAACAGTTGACAGAAAGATCAATCATGCAAGCTAAAATGGAGAAAGGGTATGTCTTTTTCCTAAGAATGCTAATACACTTTTATCTGCTTCAATACACTTCAATGTACAGAACCCCTTTAAAATTCTGGTCAACTTGTGAAATTTTATTTACATTTTTTGTGCAAAAAAATATGGAAATATGATGATACAGGCTGATTAAAACACATACTTTCACATTTTAAATTTTATTATATTCAACATCAGATAGAAACAACTTAGGATCAAAAATTGAAGCATACAATTGGTATATTTACTCCTCAACAGTAACCAACTTACATACATACATACATAGAAAGAGAGAGAGAGAGAGAAATGAGAGAGTACACATCTTAATGACATGAGCAATATTTGGTTTTGATAGTTTTTAGTAAGTGATTCCGAAACATCTTAATGCTGCGGTCCACCTCATCCTCTGCAGTGGGTCATGACACAATGCCCATATAGTGCTGCAATGCCTTCTTAGGAATCCTTGGAGGCTGCTTCCAGATCATGCCAGGTCTGTGACCCGTTCCACTGGCCACATGTGACCTGGAAGCTACCTATGGTCAAACCAGTTGTGCCCCAAAACTGAAAATCACTACCAGTCACTTTTGCGGGGCATTCTGGTGCCTGTGAGGCCAACTGAATGGGTTGCAGGTCTAGCGAGACTGGGAAGCAGCCTCTGGGGAGGTCCCAAGAAGGCACTTGGGTGAGCATATCAGGTTGCAACCAACAGTTTGAGAAATGCTGTTTTACTAGATAGCATTAATCATAACTCTACATTATCATTTTAATGTAAAAGAAACATCATTCCATAACTACATAGACAAGTTTTCAAACCACTTTGGCTGAAAATGGAGCAATTGTTCCTGTTGTGATGTGTTGTTTCCCACTCAACCTGTTTGTTGCACAAGGTATTTACACTGCTTTTCTGAGGATTGCTGGACTTCAACTGCTTTGAGATAATGATTGTGACTTAGGTCCAAATCCTATCCACCTCTTCTGCACCAATGCAGCTGCAATGCAGCCCTGAGATAGGGAACAAACATTCCCTTACCTTGAGGAGGCCTCCATGACTACCCATTACAGAATGCACTGCATGCACCATTGGCACGGCCACATTAGCGCTGGAAAATTGGATAGGATTGGGCCCTTAACCTAGGCATATTCCACCAGTAAAATAAAATGGCAGAAACAGATTTGTCAAGCAATATAAATAAAGAGCAAGCTTAAATAGCCTAAAAATTGCATTGTTTACAGAAATATATGCATATATATACGTGAAATATATGTCAGTTCTGTTGACTGGGAACTCAATGCCAATGGCATAGTATGCCAGGCCATAATGAACTGCAAGACATGATTTATATAAACCAGAGTCAGTGTTTTACCATGCTGCTTTTAAACCTGTGAAGTGCAAACTGACAGACAGCATACAAGTGAGTAGTTACTGTACTGTACCAGTTACATTTTTTTAAACAAGGTTTATGACATGCGCTAATCTCTCAAGACAGCAGCTATTGCTCTGAGCGCTAATTGCCCTGAGCAGTTTGAAGATCACTGAGTGTGTGTGTGTGTGTGTGTGTGTAAGAGAGAGCTAGAGAGAGAGCAAGCAAGCTTTGCAAATTACACGGTGTGCATTGAGAGAGATGGTACTGTTCCCGTTTTTTCCAGGAAAGTGTCCACTGTAGAACATGCTTCAAGGAAAACCTCTTCTGGTGTCCCTTCTGCATTTATCTGTTAAAAAGATTTGGAATAAAATATTTAAACATCAAAAGAAAAATCATTCTGATAATCTAATCTATGCCAATTTCTAAATTTGTCAGGTTAATGTGAATGCAATGTTAAGATACTTCCTGGGGTCACTGAAATTTGGGTTCAGGGCTGAAATGAATCTACAGCTTCTCTAGATGTGCATAGAAACAAGTGCTAGATAAAATTTGTCACGGCAATTTATAAATTTCCATGGAGCTCCCCAAAGACGCTTATACATCCTGCTGATCACTGGGGCTTAGACTTGTGAAAGGAGCCTCTGCAACCTTTCTTAAGTTTTTGGAGGAACATGATGAAAAGTTTTGTTTTGGGGCAACTTTACAGATCCTGGATTCTGGAAGACAATTAACAACCTCTATCATGCTGCCAAGCTAGACATTTTTCTCCTACACCATCTTCTAATAATTGATTATCCCTCATTTTTAACTTTGTTTTATCTTTACTCTACTTTGTTTTATCAAAGCAAAACTGGCAATTTATCAAGTCTAGGTGAAAAGATTTCTCTGCAGAATTTATATCCCACCTGAGAGGATGTGTAGGATTATATGGATGAAAGCAGTCCCTCAAATACCATGGCCCTGAGCTGTAAAGAACTTGAAAGTCAAGACTAGTACTCTGCATTGAGCCCAGAAATGAACTAGCAGCCACTGTAGTCGCTAAAGCAGCAGCCGAACCAAGTTGAACTGACGAGCCCCAGCAAACACACAGGCACCCACATTTTGCACTAGTGGCAGTTTCTGAACTCTCTTCAGAGACAGTCCCATGTAGAACATATTACAGGAGTCTAACCTCAATGGCACTAGAGCATGGGTCCCCACGGCCAGGTCTGAATGACCCACGTATGGTTGCAGCTGGTGAATCAGCCAAAGGTGAGCAGAGGCTCTTCTGGCCACAGCTGCCACCTGGGAATCCAGGAGCAGCTGCGGATCCAGAAGCATCCCCAAGCTACAGACCTGCTCCTTCAGATGGAGCGCAACCCCATTCAGAGCAGGACGATAGTCCAATACTGTTGTAGTTGTGGACTTCCTGACCAGGAGAACCTCTGTTTTATAAGGATTTAATTTCAGTTTGTTCATCCACATCTAGCTCCCAACTGCCTCCAGATAACGGTCCAGGACTTTGACTGTCCCCTTGGACTCAGGAGAAAAGGAAAAAGTTAGGTGCAATCAGCCTAGTGATTGCACCCTACCCCAAACCTCCAGATGACCTCTCCCAGTGTCTTCATATAACTAGGTTTAAGTCTCAAATGAGTGGTGCTAACAGCAAGGTGTATTGATCCCAGAGCCCTTTTTCCTGCTGAGTTCTTTGAAGTACAGCAAGTCCTCACTTGAGAAAGTTGTCAAAAAGCATATTTCTGGGAAAGGTGCCAGAAGTGGTGGCTTTATTCAAATTTCAGAATAACTACAAGACCCTGTCATTTTTTAGATTATCCAAGAATAAAAACAATTTAAAGCATTTGGTGTTTGGCCAGATTACTAGAAAGAAATTTTTGCAGTCATATTTCAGCTGGGTTTTTATGTTTGCTTTTTGTTTTTGCTGTGTCATGTTATGATTTTCCTTAATGGAAAATACTTCCATGTAGAAAAAAGCATGCTAAACCCGCATGTAGACTGTGTGTTGTATCACATGACCCTATATATATGGGCCCAAACTCAGAGGGCTACTGTGTGTGCATGGCGATTCCCGCTCTCCTTCCCACTGCAACCTATAATAACCCCTGAAAAGAAGCTCCTGACGGTTGGAGAGTCCTCCATATTAGCTGCAATCAGAAACAGTAAACCTAACTAGGTGTGCACAGAAGCACTTTTTGCCCTCATCTTTTTGGGAGTGTTTCATGCTTTTTCCTTGCACAGAAGTGCTCTGTGTGTGCCAAAAACATAATATACAAAGCAGCCTTTAGTTAACAGCATATCTTAGTCTGCCTGTTGAAAATGGGAAAAAGTCTCTCTTGGCTAGGCCAAAGCTGCTCGCCATTGATAGAATATATTTTGCATCAGGGAGATTGTGCCTATTGAAAGGAAGAGAAGGTACTTCAGTTAAGTCTCTGGAAGCCTGTATGATCTGCTTGTGGCTTTTTTAAAATGTGCAGGATTTTCCATAGCTGAATTACATTAAGAGAAAATGGCCTGTAAATATATCTGCTTCACATAACACAGGGCACACTAGGCTTTAATATTATCAGAGTGTTTCAGAGCCTTACAAATGTGCCACTTGTAGCTTTTTTTGCTTTGTCAGTGAACAACAAGCACTTAAAACACAAACACCAATAGTTTTTATAATACGGAACAGTTTGTTTCATACAGCAGCGGCAAAATATGTTTGATGGAGCACAGTTTTTCTCAATCGATAATCATGGAAATGTAATGCTTTCAAGATTACAGAAATGCGGGCCTGTTATTTAGAACTTTGAAAATAGGAAGATGATGTCGATGATGCAAGATATACTCTGCTCATAGGTAAGTTACTTCTGCTGAACTGTGCTCACGAGGGTAGCCACTTCAATCAGCACATTATTCATATATAAAGCTGGTGCAGCAAGATGGCCAGCACAGTGCTGTGAATCAAGACTTCCTTGGTTTGAGTCTCCCCTCCACTGTGAACTCACTGGGCGGCCTCTAACACACTACTTCCTCTCAGCCTTAGCTCCCTGATAGGCGGATAATGATACTTACCTTGCATGGTTGTTGTAAAGACTACACCAAGATAATACACAGGAAGTGCTTTGCACAATAAAACCACCAAGTTTTGTTGTTTTGAATGGATGTAGAGGAGCGTTTGAGAATGTTTGTTCTCAATGTTTGTTCCCTGCTGTACCACTCTGCATCATCCACCTATTGGAAGTACAACCAGCAGTAACTAGTAATGATGTCATCACCACTTACATCCAGATTGGGAGATCAGATTCAATGCGACAAGCACCGGTAAGAGGGCTTTTTGGAGCACGTGAAAAGTGCACGCTGGAGGTCTGCCTGCCAAGCTGAGTCTCCTACTGTGGCTTCTCATGTTGCATTGCTGGTCTTGCTACTATGTGGCAGGGGTCTGGGAGGTCCTGCACCACTGGATCTACCTCAAGTACCATTGGTAGTACAAATACCACTGGTTGAGAAACACTGCTGGAGAACCACTGCTATATGCTCTTCAGAAAGGCAAAAATTCCTTCTTTCTGGTTTACCCACATTTTAATTTGTGACTGTATAATTGATCAAATTAGTAAAGTACTCTGATCAAATAAGGGTCCAATCCTATCCAACTTTCCAGTGCTGATACAGCTGCAATGCAGCCTGAAGGGAACAAATGTTCCCTCACCCTGGGGAGGTCTCCATTTCTGCCTCCCCCAACTGCAGGATATAGCATGTGCTCCATGGCATAGCTGCATCAGTGCTGCATCACAGCTGGATTTTGCTGTAAGGGTCACATCCTAAGGAGCTCATACCAAATGAAGACAGCATTTTGTTTCCCATGCAGTTAGACAAATAGGTGCAAAAGAAATTGTGCAACAATAAATGTAGCATTTTATGCTCAGCAATAACTGAACATGATGTTCAGTGTGTCGTACACATGCAAAGCTTAGTCAGCATTGCATTGGCTATTGCGTGCAACCCCCTTACACAAGCAAAAAGATAATCTAGGGATCTCCTTTTTTGAGATTCCCCACTTGCAATCCCATAGTAAGCTAATCTGCGGTTTTGCTTCTTCAGATCTATCCTCACTGGGTGCTTTGTCATTTGCAGGGAAGGTTCTGATGCAGGATTTTCAATCCAAAACTCCTAACTTGCTGAGATAGCAGCATCCTGGGACGGGATGGTACCATATCAGAAAGTTAACTGCAAATTTGAATTAGCTGTCAACTTTTAGTTGAGGGAAAGAAAGTATGATAAACCAGTTCAAAAGCTTTGGGTAATTTACCTTAAACAATGGAATTTTGTTTTCATAATATGTGATCACAGGCTCAGTTACTTGGTAGTAGGTTTCAAGGCGCTTCATGATGGCTTCAGTGTTATCATCAAGACACTGGCTGCTTCCCTTCAGAAGGCGGCTGCTCATGGTCTTCGAGGAACAGTCCAGGCAGAGCACCAGGGACGGCTCCCCAATCTGGAGAAACGGAGAAAAAGAAGTCTGACTTTTTTCCAAAAACGTTTTCTTTTGAATGCCTTGCTTGCTCACTGGACATAAGAGCAGATGGCATTATAGTGTTCTTTCTCCATGGAAAATAGCATCAGACTGAAGAATAAACCAGGATTTCTGCAGAAAAAATTCAGAGTAGTGACTATTTTACTTCATGTTCCTGCACTTGTACATTTCCTCACCTCATATCCAACATCCTGACCATACGCATTAGGAATAGAACACGTACTGTGCCTCAGAAATGGGGAGTGATTCACAAAACCTTAGGCATCTCTTGGAATTTTTCATTTTGTTCAAAATGCAGTTGCCCAGCAATTAACTGGAAGCTATACAGGGAGCATATCAAACCTATACTGAATAATTCTTTCACCTGATCCAAACTGGCTTCAGTGCCAGCATGGCAGCTGCAAGGCACATTTGCACCACCAGGTGAATAAATAGTGCCAGCAGGGCACTCCTATGGAACTCCTTGCAACAGGATGTGGTGACTGGATGTGTTGACAGGATGTGGTGACTTAGGCATCTGGTCTGGATGTGGACAGGATTTATAGGATTGGACAGATTTATAGATGAGAGGTCCATCACAGCTTGCAAGCCATGAGACATAAGCTATCACAGAATGCCAGATGCAAGGGAGTGGCAATAGTAGGCAGGTATCTTGTTGTCTTGCAGCTCCCTGAGGCATCTGGTGGACCACTGTGAGATACACAGTGAGATCTTTGGCTGGCTCCAGCACAGCTCTTCTTCTGTTCTTCTGTTCATATGTCCTAGAAATGTGTTCACCTAGTATCAGAACCAACATTTTTATGAAGATTCTCATTCTTGGATGGACAATTAGATCAACATGAGTATGGCTAGGATCCAATGAATGTCCTGCAAGGAACTTGTACTAGTCCAGTAAAAAAGATGAGTGCAGAAGGGGTCACAGTTCAGCAACAGTGCCCTGCTTTTGATTCAGATGCTAAGATTTTGCCATTGGAAAGTTCTTTATTAAATACGGATAGTGTACCCAAACAATATATAGAAGGGAATCAATTCATCTCATACACAAGGAGGCACCAGTGTACCAAAAACTGCTTTTTAGACCTACTGAGGAGTTTTCATTATTCTGATAAAACAAAGAAACCACATTCTGTCATCTCCTGATGTTCCTGTAAATATTGTTGAGAAAGTAAGAATTCACCAAATATTTGCAGCTTTTTAAAATAAGTTACATCACACTTCTTAAGAGGGAGAGGGCAAATGAACTGTCTCTTGGAAGAACCAATAATTATATATTTAATTTCAGCACTTCAATGGTATGCTTGAGCAAATTCAATTTAGGTACGTATTTAGAGCTCTTTTATGACTTTGCGATCGGTCTAAGCATCGAATGATCAAATTAGTCTCGTCAGTGTTGTGCAAACTGCCGAATCATAACTTATAAAATGCTCTCTACCTGAGTGTTTTCTGTTTAATTAATTAAATGGAATCTAATCAGTCCACTTGGCAACAGGAACAGAGCTATGAGAAACAATGAAGTGCCTACATAATGATAACACTGGTTTATAGACCCCGATCTGATACTTTGCCTACTGCAGATTCCACAAGTCTAAAATCAAGATGAAACCAACAAACAGATTTGCACTGTCAAGAGGTGGGGTTTCCTAGTGATACTGGATCACTATTGCCAACTGGCAGTCACACAGCATTCTGCTGTGGTGTCAGCCATGCCCCTGCCACTGTGGGACAATCTCTCAGGCAGTGCGCCTGGAGCACTCCTGAAGTGTGCCTGATGTTTCTGTCACCATGGTGATGCAAGGGCAATATGTGGGTACTGGGAGCTGGAGCCAAAAGCGGGGGGAAGAGGAAGAGGCTTAGACCCAACAGTGAGGCACAGAAGCCTTGCTGCTGGCAAGGGATGAAGCAGCAGATGAGAGAAGTAACAGAAGGTGAAGGGAAAGCCCCCCACCTATCCTTCCGAGCAGCTCAAGAAGGCATGTGAGGGCCCAGGGGAAGGCCTAATCCCTTCCCTGTGGATCTTCTGAGACTTCCTGTGTCCAAATTTCAGCCCTTCTTCCACCCCACCTTCATCCTTTCTGGGGCCCATTTGCCGGGGCAGAGGGGAGCATGGGGTGCTTCCACCCCATCTGCAGCCCCTTTTCATCCAATCTATGGAAGAATGCTCTTAAAATCAACATTTCCTGATGTATTCTGCTTTTATAGTGGACATTCATAATAATTCATCTCATGCACTTACCGGCCACGCACTGGGACCTTCTCTATTCAGTTTTGATTTTCTGACAAGCGTTCTCTGTATGTTAGAACGTTCAGTAAAATCACCTTCAAAGGTAATATAAAAGAATTCTAAACAATAAATGCTAATGTAATGCTAATGTGTTAGCTAATGTTAGCTAACAAATGCTAGGTATTGTCCAAAAAGCTTGACCAAAAAATGTTTTCTGGGCAGAGTTCAACCTCCCCTAGTGTTTGATAGTGACTGAGTGCATTTGCCCTTATGGGATTCTCTGACCTTCCGTGCAAATTGAATTTCTTTATCACTGGTAAATTGAATTGATTGATCTATTAAATTTTATTTAATATCCAGAGTGTTGCATTCAAAAGAGTTGCATCATATGTAATCTCAGCCTAAAGGAGCACATGCTGGAATAAGGTGACAGTTTGTGCTCTTCTGCATGCAGACGAAACTGTACAACAATTAGATGTGCAACAACTTATGCAATGTGTTGTGTAAGTGCACAGTCAAGTCAGGATTCCATTTGGACTACTGAGGAAAAAGAACTCTGCATCATCACTTTTGCACATGCAAGCCCACATGACTGGAAAGATAATTTAGGATACAACCCTATGATCTCCAGCTACAGTAGTGCATGGGGTGAGAACCAGATGGCACATAGGGTGCCCGAACTATGGTGTTTGTGTTGACATGGCAGAAAAACTATAATTGCTTTATGATCCACCCATTTTCATTTCACACTATTGTAGATGCCTAGTTAGCTAGAGGCAAGCAGCCACTTCCTAGTCAGTCTCCTGGTCTTAACTCAACAGAGCGCAGTGAGTATTTGAGATGATGTAGTAGCTTGACTCGTGGGTCCTTTTTTTAAAAAGACAACTCAGAACAACACAATAGCATTTTGCTTAGTAGTTAACAATTGTGGCTTTAGAAAGTCTACATTTGTCAGGGGAGTGATCTGGCATCAGGGCTGACCTTAGGAGCTGTGGGGCTCAATTTTTGCAAGGGGAGGAGAGGCTACTCACCAGGATGAGTGGCAGTGGTGACAAACCCGACAACCCAACAGCGGTGATGAACCTGACAACCTGACACTGCCAACTGCTTTCGGGGGGGGGGTATGATTTCAAATCAATCGAACCCAGGACTGGGCAGGAGGGAGGGCCATCGAGAGGCAATGCCCCACTTGCCACACTCTCCTTGTGAAGCTTCACCATGTAAGATTCCATGCTGGAGCATCAGCTACAGAGTGAGGTTCAAGTTGTGCACACTTTGCCTGCCATCCCAGTGTGGGGTCCTTCCAGGTGCAAGGCCCAATTTGGCCAAATTGCCCTAAGGCCAACTTTGATTGACATCGTCAATTTTTTTTTCTAGGAGAGCCCTTGTGCTTGTATGACAAGCAGAAAACTTGAGTATGTTGTCATTTTTAAATCATTTTCTATGTTAGCTATTTAGGAATGCACTATTCTTCTGTATTTTTATTGCATATCATCTTAGATACATTTGTGCAGAGTGGTGATTCATCAGTTTTATATAGGAATTCAGGAGAAAAAAAATCTACATAAGCATCTCATGCTGAGAAAATCTATTTGGACAATTCCTACTTATCATACAGGGTTAAAAGGCACAGGACTTGTCTCCCCAAAAATGTGTGGGCAAGTCTGTAATGTAGAGCTGACACTGAAACAGTGGCAAATGGAAAGTTCAGTTATGACAAAGCTTACCTGACTCTCAAAGTCTTCTCCTTGCTTCAGCTCCTGGGGATAACCATCAATCAGGAATCCTGTTGTATCTCCTGAATTAGCAACTATTGCTTCTTTTAGGAGCTGGGTAACAATATCCTGAATTGAAGAACACAAATTGCTTTTTTCAGGGCCTGCTTTGGAAGTGGAAGTGCCATAGAGCAGTGGTTCTCAAATTCTCAAACCTTTTACCACAGGGACCCACTCTTTTAGAATGACAATCTGTCAGGACCCACTGGTAGTGATGTCATTAACCTGGAGTGATGTCATGGCTGGAAGTGATATCATCAAGCAGGAAAAATTTAACACCCCTATACAACAAAATTAAATCAAATATAGTAAATTTAAAATTACAATAAATATAAGTTTAAAAATTAGTTAAACTCAAGAAGAACCCTCCCAAGCAGTTGCTGATCTGTTTAAAAAAAAATTCCCCAAACATCCCAAAGGCTGCAATCCTATCCACACTTACCTGGAAGTAAGCTCCATTGACTATCATTGTTAAAAGCATGTACATAGTAGCCTGTTAAAAGTACAGATCTGTGACATTCATTTCCCCAAATGCAGTCACATACCATAGAAGCATCAAGTCTAATATATTAAAAATAAAAACACATTGAAATGAATGGGGACCCACCTGAAATTGGCTCACAACCCACCTAGTGGGTCCTGACCCACAGTTTGAGAAACACTGCTATAGAGAATAAGAACCAGACCCCAGGCCCTCATATATCCTCCAATACTGTGCTGTCATCATCACAAGCAGGCAGCTCCAAAATGCCTGTAGCTGTTATCACCTACAGACAGGAGAATGCTCAACAGTGACAATCTCAAGATAGAGAGCTGCTGGATACATATGCTTATGAACATGCATATGTATACATCTGAGCATCTCAACAGCCTGTGAAGGAGGGCAACAGCCCAACCCTATGCGAATTTGAGCTTACCCCTGGTACAAGTTTGCCACTTTCCATAGCCTCTCTGATGATCTTACTCCTTTCGGATAGTGATGACATCTCATGGCAGAGGAGCTCTTCTGTGGAAAGGTGCGTGAAGCCATATTTCTGTGCCAATTTCTCACATTGGGTTCCTTTACCAGAACCAGGGCCTCCTTCATAAATAAAAATTCTCAAATTAGAGGCAGGCTCACTCATCATGGGATCAAATGATAAAATGTCAATCACTGTATTGAAATGGAACCCTCCTGGAATCTTACAAATATATCAGTACCACAAACAGTATCAGAATAGATTGTGCAAATTAATCAAACTGGAAATATTTTACCCAGTTTCTTCAAAAAGGACTGATTTTTTTCCCAGAAGGAAGGCAAAGAGTTATTGGGAAATATTGGGAAAGCCACCAGAGTATGTTTAATATAGAAGATAAAGATGTTGGGATCAAACAGGAAGAAAAAGTGCTTGGTGATCACCACAGCAAAAGGGATGAAGCACTTGATTTTTGTGCAAACGTGTAAATAACTATTTGCCTATTCAGAATTTAGGTGAAAATTAGTTCGTTCAGACTACTACTATATCCCAAATGCATGGCAGGGACGCATGGGCAGGTAACCTAATAAAAACATTGCAGGCTAGTACCTCTTTGCAAGATTGCTTAAGTGCCACACATCAGAGGCAAATCTACACCTACCATCAATGCTGCAACAATAACCCAGGTCAGAACCCCTGCTTGGAGAAGGGTCATCAAAGAAGAGACACACAGCTTGTACTATTCCTGTTTCCTATCCATTTTCAGTTGAACAGATCTTAACACAGAGCCAAATTGATGGGTGCAGAAGGAAACGCGGGGCCATAATTGAGGCATTGCATGGGCCCTTTGGGCATGTAGGGCAGCCTAATCCTGAGCTGCCCGGTGTGTGGGAATGCCCTGGCACAAAAAATGGCTGCCGTGGTATCCTGTGTGCACCGGGCAGACGACAGCAGCTCAGCAGAAAGGAACATTCATCCCCTTCCCCCAAGTAAGGGAAGTAGCCCCGCAATGGAGCTACTCAACTCGGTGGCAGCTCTTTAGCCAGCGCAAAATCAAGAAGCCTCATGTTCAGGCTGTGAGGTCCAACATGGGGCTGTGGATACGGTGAAGCTCAGCTCCGCCAGTCCCGCCCCATCATCCCGCTCCCTCCCACGCTACGCCTTCCCCCTGCCCTCTGCCTGCCCCGGAATGTCTCCTCCCAGCCTCCCCCCACACCCCAACTTACCTGTCTGCCATCAGGTGCTTCGCACAGAGCACCAGGCAGTTGATCACCAGCCTCTGACCAGTGCTGTCCCAGTGCAGGCTGGCGCTAGGCCATCTCCGCTGCTGGGCTGGTGGTAATGCCTGCAAATGTGCTTATGGCATGTTTGCAACAGTGTACGCCAGCACTGAGCTAGCGCACACTCAATAGGATTGGGCCCTGAGTCTCCCACGGAGCCGGTACTTCTCTCCAAAGAATCAGAACATTATACAGATTGTTATACAATGCAATTATTGCATATGCCAGTTTTGCTTTCCTCTGACTAAAAGACAATTAATGTATTTCATACATTTCCATGTGACAAATAATGTACTACCACTCACTTGCTGAGCAATTATGGCCACTGTTAGTACATGCGGTGGTTCTATATGTGGTTGATGTCTCATTTGGATGCTTGCCACATACAGTGATTGCAAGTGTCCAAATGAGAAATGGAGACCAGCACAGAGGAGGCAGTTAATTACCACCTCATTCTCTTATGGAAAATGAGAAACCTGGTAATCAAGAAGCAACATCTAATGGAAGGATTTTTTTTGTTCCTTCTGCCAATTCCTTCACATTAATAATTCTGCCTTAGAAATGAGCCCCAAATACCTCACCACTGAGGTAAAATAAGCACAAAAGCCCAGTCAGTGCTGCAGAATCAGTCATTCCTTCTCATTTCTTTCTTATCCCTCAGACCAAATGTAGCCCTTGAGCCCTTGAGAATATGCATTCTCCGTTTTTCTTCAAGGAGAGACGAGAGCTGAAAATCAAATACGACCTGAATGTTCCTAGTATTTAAAGTTTTTCATTCCATTTTGCTTTAGGGTTTAGCTTTGAGGTCAAGGATAGATGAAGAGGCAGCAACTGACCCAGAAAATGCCAAGGACAA
The DNA here is from genome assembly GCF_035046505.1 of Tiliqua scincoides. Taxonomy (NCBI): domain Eukaryota; kingdom Metazoa; phylum Chordata; class Lepidosauria; order Squamata; family Scincidae; genus Tiliqua; species Tiliqua scincoides. The sequence goes on from NC_089824.1 coordinate 143,911,425, forward strand.
TTGCTATGTGAAGAACATTGCAGGATTGAGGCATTTTTGAGGTCTTCTCAGTAGGCTTTAATCACCTCCTGCTTCACTTTGATGGATGGGTAAGGAATCAGTAGTTGTGAGAGGTGGGTTTTACCAACCCATAGCATTCTTTCTCTCTTCTCTTTAGCTTGCAGGCATCCTTCTACTCTGGTTAAAATTTGACCACAGTTGCTATAATCTTATGTACAGGAACAGACTAGAAGCAAGGAAGAAGATGATTTTAGCAATCCAATGTTTTCCATCCACCCCACCAAAGCAAGGGATTTCTTTTAGAAGAGTTTTGAATTTTTTTGAGTTTTGAATTAGAATTTTAAAATATTGTTGTACACATATGTACATATTTATCAATATCCTTTTGGTATTCAAAGTTCATATAACATGTAGACAGACCCCAAATTTGATTGAAAGATACTAACTGATACCATTGTGAGTATGCCAAAGGCTGTGGACTTGGTCATCAAGGAGATATTCTATGCTTTGGAAAGCCCTTTTTTAAACCTACTGAGAGTTTGAATTGCACCATTTTGAGGTATTTGCACTTGTACTCTTAATGGTACTTAATAATAATAATAATAATAATAATAATAATACATGTATTTATATACTGCCTTTCTTGGTCATCAGATTTCTCCTCAGACTTTATTCAAGGCGGTTCACATGGGCAGGCTGTTCTAAATCCCCGTAGGGATTTTTGCAATCAAAGAAAGGTTCTATCTTTCAAGAATGACAACATTTCAGATGGATCTTTTTGATCTGATATCACCAGGGCTTTTTTTTTGTAATGGAACGCACAGGAACGGCGTTCCGGCACCTTTTTTTCCCCTCCCCTTCCTCTCTGCCCCCACCTTTTTTCCCCCCTGCCTGCACCACCCTGCCCCCTTTTTTCCCCTCCTCTCTGCCCCCACCTTTTTCCCCCCTGCCTGCACCACCCTGCCCCCTTTTTTTCCCTCCTCCTTGCCCCCACCTTTTTTCCCCTGCCTGCACCACCCCGCTCCGCACTGCTGGCTAGAGAGGGATTCGAACCTCCAACCTTGTGCTCCACAGCCCAGCACTCTCCCCATTGGGCTATAGGAAAGCCTATTATTAAAGTGTTCAGAACTATATAAGGTCTTCAGCCCAGCTGGTGGCTATCAGTGCCTCAAGTATTAGTTCCAAACACTTTGAGCCTAAGAGCTCTGGTGGCTCAATGGCTAAACTGCAGGTCTGTGGAGCCAGAGGCTAGGGGTTCAAATCCCAGTGAGGAATAATTTTTTTTTTTTTAAGGTGAGAAGGTGCTCCATGGCTGCAAAATATAAAGGTTGGTTGCTAGTTGCCAAAAGGGGGGCCAGTTGAGGTTGCAAAACTCCTCAAAGTTCAGTCCCAGGCAGGCTTTTCTGAACTTTTTTTTTTTTAAAGTCCCAGGTAGGACTTAACCCACAGCCTCCAGCAGGGGGCTCACTCCAGGAGCTTAACTGGGTTAAATCCTAACTGGAACTTAAAAAAAAAAAAGTTCAAAAAAGAGCCTGCCTGGGACTGAACTTTGAGGAGTTTTGCAACCTCAACTGGCCCCCCTTATGGCAACTAGCAACCAACCTTTATATTTTGCATCCATGGAGCACCTTCCCACCTAAAAAAAATTATTCCTCATAGGGATTTGAACCCCAAGCCTCTGGCTCCACAGACCTGCAGTTTAGCCATTGAGCCACCAGAGCTCTTAGGCTCAAAGTGTTTGGAACTAACACTTGAGGCACCGATGGCCACCAGCTGGGCTGAAGACCTTATATATTTGTTCTGAACACTTTAACTACTGTATAGGCTTTCCTATAGCCCAATGGAGATAGTTTCCTATAGCCCAATGGAGCACCTCCCCACCTAAAAAAAATGGGGTGTTTCACTCCAGCTGTGGCAGGAGTGCTCTTGCTATCAGGGAGCTCACACAGGATGGACGTGTGTGTGTGTGTGTGTGTGTGTGTGTGTGTGTGTGTGTGTGTGTGTGTGCGTGCGCATGTATCAAAAATTGTTTATAAATAAATAAATAAATAAATAAATAAAAAGTTGTGAGTTCCTGCACCTATTTTTTTTTTTTTTTTTTTTTTTTACAAAAAAAGCACTGGATATCACATTCTGGCCTCCGGTTTCCTCCCTCACAAGCTGACAAGCAGCTCCTTCACCTCTCACATGGAGGGCAGCCAAGACACTTCTTCGCTCACATCAAAGAGCAGGTGGAATAACTCGGCTCAGCTTGTCAGCTGCTTCAAGGTCTCACCATTCATGGCGCCAGTGGCCTCGAACTGGCGACCTGCAGATGTTATCTTCAGGCAAATGGAGGCTCGACCCTCTAGACCAGACCTCCTGCCCTCCTACTTAACACATTTCCCAGTACAAAGTACCCAGAAAGCCTCTGGGTACAGAATGGACTGATGCAGTTAATCTTTAAGCATTCGAGACTGCAATCCTATGCACATTTATCTGGAAAAGGAGAAGAATGAGGGTGGGGAGAATGCCGGATGGGGTGGAACTGACAGTGATTGCACATGCCACATCCTATCCCTTCTGTCAGGTGTCTCTGAGTGGGAAGCTTACTGAGGAATAAGGGAAAATAATTCCCCCTTCTTCAAAGCTTCACAATCATCCCTTAACCCCCCGTTCCCCGGATACAGCAAACTTCTTTTTGGAGCAGCTGCACCAGTTGTGGGAGTGGGGGGAGGCTAGGATTGGGCCTTCATTCCCAGATAAATATGCACAGGATTGCAGCCTTTGCAAACCTCTTGTTGAAAAGCAGTATAAAAATATTCTTAATAATTAAATTCCATGTGCTCAGTCTCAAAGGCCATCATCACATTTTTTTAAAAAATCCCAGACTGCTATAATATTCGCTAAAGGTTTGTACTTGGGCATTGAATCCAAGGCATTTTTTAAAAGCCTAGAAATTATATAATTCATCCCCACTGTTTCAGGTGCAACAGTCCTGTACTCAAAACCAAAAACTACTATACCTAAAACTAGTCATGAGAACAAAATGGAATGGCTATCAATCACTCATTTAATAAAAGTGTCACTGGAGCATTGATGTAAGCAGATGTAGTCCTAATTGTTTATCACTTTGTAAGGGATAAGACCCAATCTAACCAATGCTATGGAAAGGAAGATAAGCAGAGCCTGTAGATCTTTCCATTCCAAAGTCTAAATTCCAGTTATCCATAGATCAGGTCCGCAGGGCTCCCCACACATGCCACCCCCCAGCATGTGCCCTCTGGAACTCCCCTCACTTCCGGAGGGTAGCGTCTATTCGCCCATATCTGCAGTTTTACTTAACTGCAGGTGATTCCAGAACCTCCGTGGATATGGGGGCACACCTGTATCTATCATTTGCAAGCAACTACACTATTTTGAAAGAGGAGTAATGAGTGGATCTAAAATGCATCTAAAACAGCACTGAATCAATTTTATATGAACTTTTAAATCTCTTCTTAATCACTCAGAACATCTGAGACCAAGTGGGATACAAATCTACATACGTCAACATTTGTATTCCCTCACTGTTTAAAGGAGTACCACCAAACAAGACTGAGGCCCAAACCAAACATGCAGCTATTTCATGGGAAAATACATCTCAGTGCACTAAGCAAGACCAATGGAGCTTACTTTTCATCGGTTTCGTGGGAATAAGTTATAATAATGGTCTCAAAATGTGTAGGTTTTCCATTTTAGAGATTTGATATTGTGTAATGTCATGCTTGTTTATCTTTTTTTTCTATTGTATGTGTATATTTGTAATACATGTTTTATTGTTGTTATATCTGTTATTGCGCTTTATAATGAACAAAAACAAGGGCTTAGTTGGTTACTGCTTGCATATCTATGTAGCTTCCATCAGTAAAACAAACAAACAAACAAAAAAACCCTGAAAGCAGCTTGAAATATCTTTAGGGGGCCAGGACTCTTGCAATCCTGGGAGTTTGTTACATAATTAAACATAATATTTACATAGCATGTTCTGTGTGTGCCAAGTGCTTTACATATGTTATCCTGGTGTTGTCCTTACAACAACCCTGTGAGAAGCATTATTCCTATATTGTAGCTTGTTAAATGCAACCTAATGGGTTCAGGCAGAAGCAAGCTTTGCATGCAGTGACTAAGGGCCCAATCCTATCCAATTTTCCAGTGCCGGTGCAACTGTGCTAATGGGCTATGCACTACATCTTGTAATGGGGCAGCAGTCACAGAGGCCTCCTTAAGGTATGGGAACATTTGTAGTTGCACCAGGGCTAGAAAATTGGATAGGATTGGGCCCATAGTTGGCCCTCCATAAAAAAAAAAAAAAAAAGTCCAGACTAAACCCAGTCTTGTGCTTTAAACCCAAGCTACCCTTCCAGATATATGCATAAAATCAATAAAGCAAACAGGAAAATGTGCTTGGGAGAAGGGGGAGAATTACCCGTACTGCAAACAGGGACAGCTTTCCTGTAGCTTGGTTTACTAGGTGATGATCTATTTATTCATCACCCATCTGTGCTAGAAATCTGACTCCCTTTTCATATGAGAAAAGAAGAAATTACAGTGAATACATCCCCACAGTGCAGAGCGCTCAGGACTGATTTCGCTAATAACATAATCTTGTGCTTTAGGCATCCAGAAGGAAGCAATGGGCTGGTGGTTGTCTTCTTTGGTATATTAACAGGTCCTTCAGCTAGTTACTATTGAAACTAGTTAATTGAAACTAGTTGGACCTGTTAATACACCAGAGAAAACCCCATGTCAATTGATAGGTCATATTATCAGTTGTCTTTAAAAAGAGTATGTTGCAGATGAATAGGCCTTTATTGCTCCCATTATGACATTTTTACAGGAATCTAATGGTTTTAAGTTTGATGGCACTGAGAAATACAGAGTGCTTTATGTACAGAATACATACAAGGTTATGGTCCAACCAGGTGTGACTAAGGGACCAAATTGGAAGCAAATTAAGTTCCCCATATGAGGTTGTTTTGTTTGGAAATTCATGGCTTGCAGTTCATTTTGTGTCTATGGATGGGTGGTGGGGAGGGAAAGAAGGGGAGGAGGCAGAGCTGGCTTCACTGGGTCGACATCCTGTAACTATTCTTCGTACAGGCAATCCTAACTTGTGCTGGAACAGGCAGGTCAGGAGGCCTGCGCTGTATCCACCATAAGATTGGGACCAGAATCGGCTCAGCCAGAGGCAAGGGGAAACTCTTCTCCTTACCCCTGGGTAAGTCACCACACCCTCACAGGGTCTCCTCTGATTTGTGCCACCTCAGGAGGTGACACAAGTCAGAGGAGAATGGAGCAACTTGGAGTCGCTCTGTGCTACTCAGGGCATGGGGTTGGGATCCAGCATAACTGCTGGGTCCCAGCCCCACATCCCCGCATCCCGCTCCCCACCCACCTGTCCCCTGGAACACTCTCTGCCCATCCTCCCCCTGTCCTAGAACGCCCCCTCCCCACCATCCCTAGACCCCTGCATCGGCTGAGCTTGGCCGGCACAGTCTTCCCTCTCTGTGTCAGTGCGGAGGCTGGATGCAGCGTCCATTGGCCAGTGTGTGTCTCTGTGCTGGCCCAGCTGACACAAGAGGAAATGCAAATGTGCTTTACTATGTTTGCGACCGTCCTGGGCCGGCACAAGGGACTTGCACCAGTCGAACTAGTAGTTAATTGTGCCCTTAATATTTGTCCTTTTAATATTTGTGCTCTTAATATTTGTCCCAAAGGATCTCCTCTATGGAGAACTCGTGTAAGGAAAGCGCCCTACAGGTAGACCACAGCTGCGATACAAGGACATCTGCAAGAGGGAACTGAAGGCCTTAGGAATGGACCTCAACAAGTGGGAAACCCTGGCCTCTGAGCGGCCCGCTTGGAGGCAGGCTGTGCAGCATGGCCTTTCCCAGTTTGAAGAGACACTTGGCCAACAGACTGAGGCAAAGAGGCAAAGAAGGAAGGCCCATAGCCAGGGAGACAGACCAGGGACAGACTGCACTTGCTCCCGGTGTGGAAGGGATTGTCACTCCTGGATTGGCCTTTTCAGCCACACTAGACGCTGTGCCAGAACCACCTTTCAGAGCGCGATACCATAGTCTTTCGAGACTGAAGGTTGCCAATACTAATACTAATATTTGTCCTAAGCTGCTTTGGTTGCCATTTTAGAAAAGTGGGATTTTTAAATAAATGTTGATGTGGTTTTGTCAGGTGTATTGTGGTGAAACTTCTTGTGGTGAACAGGCTTGTTTTCAGAAAACACCTATCTCAAAACAGCCTGTTCCCTCAAACAAAAAGCCAACCTTGACCTACAGCCCATTTCAAGTGGTTCCCAATGATTTACGGCCCAATCCTATGCCTGCCTACTCAGAAGTAAGTCCCATTAGAGTCAATGAGGCTTACTCCCAGGTAAGCAGGGATAGGATTGGGCTGTTAGTTGATTTTAAAGCTTTCTGAGAATTACTTTGATCTGGCCTTAAATAATCTTCCCTTTGATCCATGCACATATGAATTAGATGAATTTCTCCCCGAAAACATACTTGTTTAAAAATTAACAACTGAGATACTTTTGATCATCCAGATAAAACATTCCCACACACAGAGCAACTGAATGTGCTTTCATTTTCATGACTGATGTGAATTATAAGTAGCCTAAGAAAATGATACATGCTGTTCTTGGCCACTGCCATATTTTATTTTACTTTGTTGTTTCAATATCTTCTTGCATTAATCTCCTAACTCATCATTCTCCCTTTCTGCTATTTATAAGGTGAATATTCTATCTACAGAAGCATTGGGTACCAAAACAGGGGAGGCAAATGGCTGGAAGGAGTCCCAAAAAATGGAAAAGACTCCAAAATATATAGGAAAATAATAAATTTTTTAAAAGCCCTGCTCCCTCAAAACTGGCAGGACAAAAAGAAACTGGCAGGACAGACAGACCCCTAGTGTGTGTTTTAATTCCAATCTGTCCCCAAGATCCTTTGGGCTGAAGGAGGGGCTGTATTTCACAGTTTAAAAAGTTGTAAGAAGATGAACCGACCTCTAAGAAAGGGAATTCTCATGAATTCATTCCTCAAGCCTAGTGTCCCTTAAGGCACTTCAAACTATAAAGGAAAATGGTTCCTTCATGGTTTAAACCACATGTTCCGAAAGTGTATGTCACAACGCCCCATGGTATCCTGGGGTACTCAGCAGGGCATTGTGGGATACGTGTCGCCCAGCAGTGGGGCCTGCAATGTAACCCTACAAACAGCAGCAGGGGGCTTGGCTTGTCTGGCAATGGGTACAAACTGCAAGAGGAGATTTCGATTAGACGTCAGGAAAAAATTCCTGACGGTCAGGGTGGTTTGGCAGTGGAACAGATTGCCGAGAGAAGTGGTGAACGCTCCCTCACTAGAGATATTCAGGCAGAGGCTCGACAAGCACCTGTTGGAGATGCTCAGAGGATTTCCTACCGAAGGCAGGGGGTTGGACTAGATCACCTATTAGGCCCCTTCCAACTTTATAATTCTATGATTTGGTGATCTCCTGTGTTCGATTTTCGCACGCTTGAAAAAGTCTCTTGCCACCCTGAGCCTCTTACCACTGTTTGTAGGGTTATGCCTGGCCTTCCAACCCAGAAGTGATGACGATGTCACCACACAATCACGTAGTGCATCATCACCACTTCCTTCCAGGTGCTGGGGCATCATGACAAAGGTATTTTGGGAAGTAGAGGTTTAAACAAAATGAAGCAGCATACATTTCATTATGGCTAAACAGAATCTATGGAAGTGTATCCTATTTACACCTACAGTTTGTAATGTATGGGTATTGTACTGTACTGTACGAGGCCAGGAAGTATGGGTATGGCTTGAAAAGGGAGGGAAATAGGAATAAAGATGCCCTTCCAGGTCCTTGCTATCCTTCCTTTGAGGTGGGATTAACAAAGACATTGTAGGGCAAAATATACAAGCAAATTCCTCACCACTAGGGTTATTACCTTATTTTTTGCTATTTGACCTTTATGTTTTTCTTTCTGAATTAGAACTGCAGAATAATTGCCTAATTAATTTGGCTCTTGGACTGCATTTTCAGTTAATTACTGCCAAATCTGTTATGCTTTTAATCAGCCCATTCTCCCACTACAGGAAAAAATATATATAGAAAAAATAACTGTTAGTTGCTTCATTATTAAATATATCTGTAGCAGCAGCATCTTATGAAATCAGTAATTCAGTTATTATAGCCTCAGCTAAAATACATCTTTAAAACCTTCATTGTAATTATATTATAATTTTTTCCTTGTTGTTAAGATGGAAGGACATGAAATAAAATATTCATTTAATGTATGTTCCTACTGTGAACTTCTGTGCAGCGAGTGAAATAAAAATTCACTGGATCAGCGAGGACAAAGTGTGAGGATTTTCTGGAATGTCTTATTTTTTGTGCATCAATCAAAATTATAGGAGTAGTAGTTCCCTTAAGACTTCTGGGGGTGGGTCTGCTCTGATGGAAGTGAACCTGTTTGAGCAAGTCCTAGGAGAGGGGGGGGGTAAAGAGGGTAATTTGTACCCGGGCTCAAGGTCAGAAAGAGGACCCAGGAGCCAAAGGAAGGGGCCCAGAAAGTTCCTGGGACCTGACATTTTCCTATCTTACCTAAACTAACTGCCAGCGCATAATGCTGGGGCACAATCATGTACATGCAGTGTTAACTGCTACTGCAAGCCATACACACCAAGCCCAGGAAAGCATCCATGACCCAAATCTGGGAAGAAACTGGCCTGCTATAGTAGCTCTTTGGTTTGTGGATCCAGTAACCATGAAGGAGTGTATAGAAGCTCAGGGACACAGCTGTGGGGCTACAGCTGCTGCAGGAGTTCATTTTGAGCCATTTTAATGTGAGCCTAAATACAATAAAATGCTAATATTCTGTAATCCATTTTCTATATTTCAAAAATTTCAGAGAGACTTAGGAGTGTGTTTGGTTTTCCATATTACTTTATCTAGCTGCTAATGCCGTATAGTTGGGTAGACCTGGACTCTGCATCAAGAAGCCTAGTAGACCTGAGCTCCAAAGACTATGGTGGCTGCCAGTACCCTCCCCCATCCGATCCCCCCCCCCCCGTTCTGCCTGCCCCCATTGCCCCACTTCCTTTTTGGAAAGGGGCTCAGAAGAAACTTTGTTCCCCAGGCTAAAATGCCTCTCATAGGCCCTGTGTTTGAGTACTGCCACCATATGTGGATCTGCCCTGATGGATTGACTGGGCAGGGAGCAGCTACCATTTTAATTTCCCACAATATACTTACACTGCTATGTCAATCAGGGAGAATCAAAATGGTGGCATACTGGCACAGAGAAGAGCTCTGGGAAGGAGGCAGTACAGAGAGATGGCACTGCAGGCAACAGTGTGCCCCCTGCATTTGGGCACCCTCAGGATGTATATCCTCCTGGAATGCACAACCACAGTGTGCTCTCAGGATGTGCACCCTCAGCGTATGTCCGATAGTCCCATGTGTTGACACCCAGCTTACATGTGTTAGTCAGATATAGAGTTCCAATGAAATCTTTTACTTTGTCCTATTCTGAAAACGTGTTGCAAATGTATGACAACTGTTCTGCTGCATAACCCAAAGCTGCAGGTATTCTCAAAAGACTGCACACTCCCCTTTGTGATAAGTTGTCAATTGCCATAGCAACTTCCCATCTCTGTATGCATTATGGAATTGTGACAACCATTACCTACAGAACATTTAGCTACAGAACAAGATTGAGAAAGCAACAATGCCCTTTTGGGTATAATGCACACAGGTTCAGGATGAGAACAAAGGCTCAACAGGGGTCTCAGACAGAAGGCCCACAGGCTGGATGAGCTCCTCAGAAGTTCTTTCTCTGGCACCTATTATAACTGGGCTCTCTCAGAGCTGCCCTTTCAGCAGTGCCACTCCAGCTGAGACTGAGGGAGGGAGAGATGGAAGGAGGCCTCAGAAGGCGAAGGTAGTATGAGGGAAGGGGCAGACCAAGAGGGCTGAGAGAGGGAGATACTGCAAAAATGCTAGCAGAGCCAAATTATCACATGGGCTGCCCTCAAACAGTGTCACTTCTGCCAAGGCATCACTTCACAGACCACCTCTCAGTTGCTGAGCTGCAAAGTGACACTGTGGCAGAAGTGGCACTGATGAAAGGGTGACCCATGTGATAATTGGGCTCTCTCATATCTTGAAACTATTGTTAAGATTCCAAATTTTCTCTTCTGTCATTTGCAGCTAAAGAGTTTCTATGTGAGAACAAAGTGCTTATTTCAGAACATCAATCATCTGCTTGATGACATCACTTCCTGCTTCATGATGTCACTCCTGCTCTACATCTTGCAGTTGCCAACCAAAGTTGGTCCATCTCCTACTACATTTTTCCTGTCAGGGCTCTACTGTTTTACACTTTCAGGTCTAACACATGACGCCTGAAGCATTAAGTGATGGTTTGCAATTCTGAATGAACTATCTCAGATCAAGCACCAAACAGGAAATTATGATCAGGAGTGTAGTCAATTGGGGAGTGGAGAGAAGCACAGCTTTGGGAGCAGGAATAGTGTCATCAGTACTCAGGCACTCCCTTTGAAACATTTTTCAATAGGACCTTAGTTAAGAAGAAACATCAGGCACAACAGGAGGCAAACTGAGACATTTGCCTAGGGGATATCTTAATATTCAGGGCAGTATTTCTCAAACTGTGGCTCACAACCCGCTTGTGAGGTTGTGACCCAATTTTTGGTGGGTCCCAAACCTGCAGCAACCAGGAAGCTGCAGGGCAATATGGTGTGTGACCCAGAAGCTGCTTCTGGGTTGTGTTGGCCTGCAATCTGCATCACACAGTGCTGCAGCCTCCAAGACCCCACTGTGCCCACAGGACCAAGGTGGTGGACTGGGGGTGCAACTGGGTGGGGAAGATGAAAGAACAGGGGGAGGCAGTGGTAGGGGGGTGGATCTGGTGGCAATGTCATGCATCATATCCTTTCTCCTCCTTTTGGAAGCTCCCTTTCCTCTCCTTAGAAATATGTTATCTAATTAGGTGGCATATAACCAAGGATACCCATGGGTGACCCCCGCCTCCGAACTTACTGGGAGGTAAATATACATATTTTATACTTATCTCCCATTTATCTTTGGATTGTATCCCATCATCCCCATCCTATCCCATACCCCCGTCCCCCTGCTAAATGCAGCACATGCCTTTTTGGCATGGCTACATCAGCAGTGAAGCATGGAAGGATAGGATTGCGTCCTTATCCTCCAAGTATGTGACTCTGCATATATACAACATTTGCCCAGAGTCAGCACAATTAGTCCTAAACAGGGGACACAATCCAACAAAGAGGTATGCTTAAACCCACTGCAATCCTTAGGTTTAAGCACACTACTCACCGCCCAAATTATCTACATATCTGTAGGTAAGTATCCCTCTTATAAGTAACATCTCACTAGAAGAATGCCTTCTATCATGTTATATATATTTATTAATTTAAAATATTTCAATCCTGCTTTTCATCCCATATAGTGTGCGGCCAAGCAGCTAGCAACAATAATTTAAAATGCAGTAAGTACAGTGAAAATCACAAAAGCTAAAAGTAACAGATTATAAATGCAGTAAAAAAGCAGCAATACAACAAAACAGTAAAAATATGGAAGGGCCCAATCCTATCCAATTATCCAGCACCGGTGCAGCCACAATGCAGCCCCAAAGTAAGGGAACAAATGTTCCCATACCTTAAGGAGGCCTCTGTGACTGCTGCCCCACCACAAGATGCAGTGCATGCCCCATTGACACAGCCCTGGAAAATTGGATAGGATTGGGCCCTAAAACAGCAGCAGATAATCCTATTTCCAGTTACGTATCTAGAAAAACCCATGGTTGTTTGAAGGACATGCATGCCGTCGTTACATAATTTTGAGGAAGCTGTAAGGAGAAATTTTTTTACATAAACTGACAACCATCATGCATCATTTCACTGTGACAAAACATGAGTGTACCAGCTGCCTTTAAGATAATTGGTAGCTGACATTTCTACTTACCTAGCACAAAAATAATGTTTTTCTTCAGATCTTCTGTAAAATCTAAATTAAATTCAAAAAGATTATTTGAAATAATTGCTCGTAATAAACTTCACCACTCACACAAATGACACCACTCACACACAGGACTCCTCTATAATTAGGCTGGTCATGCTTTTAATCTGTTTTTGCAGTTGAAACATTCTTAGCATGAAAGAGCAGTTCATGGGCATGTTACCTGCCCAGTTTCATAACTGCTACTGTAGCTGGGATAAAAATATATTTCATGAGATCACTATTTTTTATATGTGCTCCAAATACAAAAATTAAAAAAAAAATCCTTAATCTATACAACAAAGTGTTCTTGGGCTAAAATAAGTCTGCATCATGTGTCACAATTATTTTTTTTCTTGCTATTACAAAATCACTTAAATTAAGTTCATATACAGTATTAAGATCTTTAAAATATTGCTTTTCCCAAAACGTCAGTCTGAAATCTATGCCTCATTACAGTCAATAGCTTTAATCCAGAAAAAATTGAGGGGTTTTGCCTCATACTCAGCAAGGTCTCATGCTCTGGAAGAAAAGCTCCTCCCCACCTCCAGCAAAGCTGCAGTCACAGTCATTTCAAGGAAAAGGAATGTGTGAACCTGTGCATCCATGGAGAGAGCTCTAGCACCGACTAGCCTTGGTGAATAAAATGAAGCCACAATTTTACATAGGCAACCTGAACCAATGCGGCCCCAGCTCTGGGTTTCATAAAGCATGTTTGTGGCACCCAAAGAGTAACCTGTACCAGTAGGGAGGCCTATGCCACCCTGTTGATGCCTCCTTTGGACCCCAGAAGCCTGCAGAGCTAAGTTAAACACCAAGCAGTGTGGGGATGGTGGCAGGAGAGTGGAACAGGGGGTGAGACTGGTGGAGGTCTCCTCCGTCAAATCCTATCGCCCCTCCCGGACTTGAAAGCCTGATATGGGGTTTCTTGAGTCTGCACCAGCTAAATAGTCCCATTGAGCAGGATGGGGCTTTTCTTGGGGTAAGGGGAGAAATGTCCCCTTACTCCAAGCAGACATCCAGCTTTCTGAAATCCAGCTTAGGATGCAGAGGCTGCTGTCTGGCACCAGTCCTCCTGTGCTGGATAGGATTGGATCTTAAGTCTCTTTAACCAGATTAGGCAATCTTTTTAGGCAGTAATTTATGCATATTTTTATTTCTCCATCATTGGTATTTTGAACTCCATTTATGTTAGGTACTTGACACTGTATAGCTGAGCTGGTTAGCAAAGTGTTAGCATTATTCTGGTCATTCATGGAGCACATGAAGGAATTCTAGCACTGCAGCACTATGAAATAAGGATGCACTCTATGTGTGACCAGGCTTCACTATGAGAATTCCATTAGATTCCTCTCTTAGGGCCCAATTCTATATGACACCAGCCTGTGCGATGCAGCAGCACCGACGGAGTGTGCACTGCATGCTATGGGGGGGAAAATGACCATATGGCCCTGGAGAAGTAAGCAAAAATCTTAGTTTCTTTCTGTTTTTTTTTACTTTTACCTCCTCATAAATCATCTGGCCTCCAATGTGTCTTTTTGGACCTATACCAGCCCTTTTGCTGGCATAAGTCCAAGGAGATTCCTAGGTGTGGGTCTGGGCCAGGAAGGAGGGATAGAATCTTGGCTTGTGCCACTGCTGCTGAGATCCTCCCATTCCCACGCCCTGTTTGTCCCCACACCAACCCGCCCGCCCCCCCACGATCCTCCCTCAATCTACTCCATTGACTTACTGGCAGCAGTGCAGAACAAAGGAGGTTCAGTGGGCTCCAGCCGTTTGTCCTGGTGGCTGCGGCCTGCAGAATGGTGGAATGATTTTCACACCATCATTCCAGGACTTATGTACGTAGATGGATCACAAAATCCATCAGCATAAGCCCCAGATAGGATTTGGCTGTTACAGTTAATCACATTATACCAAAGGTGTGGAAGCTGTAGCAGTCTCACTTGTTCCCATGGCACTGGGATAATGTCATCAGTTACAAACTATGTGCAAAGATTAGCTCATGCCACAATTCCTCGCCCTACTACAGTTTGCCTCTTTGGACTGGGATAATGCTAGCTTGAAGAGGAGCTCTAGCATGGATTCACACACATGCACATACCTACCACTGTCTTGACTCAGTGATGCAGTGGTTTGTTAAATGAGTGCAGGATGTCCAATGTACACATGCAGCTCCTTCACTAAGAAGGGCGGCAATACTCATGTTAATGAAAATACTAGATCCTTATCTACTAGCATTTTCTGATTTGTTTCCTCCACAGCTCTTCCACATTAGAGCTCATAAGGGTCTGAACTGGGTTGCATGGCAAGAAGTTTTAATTTACACATAAACAACAAGAGGATTCTCGAAATTATGTCTATTATGGTGGTGAATGCTCATGTTGGTAAAACTCACCTCCCACGTTTTCAGTTCCAGAAAGAGTTGATTGGTCAAATGCCTGTCAATTAAGCAATTGACATATTGGAAAGGTTAATTTCATAGCTTGTTCACAGTTCTTATCAATATTAAAGCTGACAGTATAAAACACTCTTGTAAGATTTTGTCCACCATTCTAACTCCATGAAATTGGACTGTCATTGAATTTTGAGGATGCTACCTGAGTACGCCTGACAAATGCTTTCAAATGAATTCTGACCAAATACTGTAGAACATGAATCTACTGTGTGCTGCGTGTCTCCAATTTTCAATCCCATGTGGACCAATGAAGTACAGATAATGGCTCTGAGGTAGCCAATGTGCATAACAATTAACCTTCCACACTACGTATAGAAAAAACCATTTCAAAGCAAACCATGATGTATGTGCTAACGTCTGTGTTTCTCAAACTGGGGGTCGGGTCCCACTAGGTGGGTCGCAAGCCAATTTCAGGTGGGTCCCCATTCATTTCAATATTTTATTTGCAATATATTAGACTTGATGCTACCATGGTATGTGACTGCATTTGGAGAAATGTTACAGACCTGTACTTTTAACAGGCTATTGTGTATATGATAGCAAATGGGACTTACTCCTGGGTAGGATCGGGTAGGATTACAGCCTAGAATTGTTAAAAATTTTCCTGCTTGATGATGTCACTTCTGGTCATGACATCACTTCCGGTGGGTCCTGACAGATCCTCATTCTAAAAAGTGGGTCCTGATGCTAACAGTGTGAGAACCACTGCGCTAACCAGTCATGTATTATGAAGGTGAAAGTTACATAATTCTTGGATGATATATGTATTAACTTCCCTTTGAGTGGAGTTCAGAGACTGACGTTCATCTCTAGGAACTCTAGGCATGATGTTCTCTCTTGACAACTGCAGCATGAAGGCAATTAATTTGGAAAAAAGCTGAAGACTTCTCAGAGATTTTCAGAAGCACAAGGCAAAGTTAAATGGGAGCTTCCTTGACGATAACATAATACTATATACCAGTCTGAAAATTGCATGTTTGCTGACATGCAATTATGCACTACATGAATATAAGACACTACCAAGGATAAGCAAGACAGTGAATGGTAGAAAAGCAGTATCTTAAAATTTCAAGAAAGGGGCAGCATCTTAGTATAATAAATAGAGCTTTTGTAAAATTTTCTTCTCATCCAAAGCATTGAATTCATTTCACTCCCACAGGAACTGGCTGTCAAAGATGAAAATGAAATTGCTAACCATGTTCTACTGCATGAACAGAATACAATGTTTGCACCATGTTTGCATCAGTAATTATAATTTTCTTTCATGCCCTCACTGTTCAAAATGCATTTCAAAGTAATTTTTTTTAAATAACAGAAACCCCCTAAACTTAAAAAACAACAACAACATTTAGTCACCAGAGGCACCTGTAGAAAGGTTTGGGAAGTGTGGGGGCCCCCCTATTATGGCCATATAATGGTCATTAAAGTGTGAAGCCCAGGCGGCCGTCCCAGTTGCCCTACCTGGGAACAGCTCTGCCTGGAACACCACCTAGAAAGTAACCTAGTTTGAGGATCATGGAAGAAGTAGTTTCCTTCCTTGGAAGTTGCTTGATATGAATTTTTTTTTTAAACAGAGGTCCTACCTCCTCATCTCACTCTGTGATCACATAGACCCCACAGAGATGGTAGCAAGAGGGGATGCAGTTCTGTGGGCTCTCATTGTCACCCAGTGATTTGGTTCATATTAGCACCATAAATGACAAACTAAACTGATTAGCTCTTTTAAGTCTGCCTAAACTCCTTTGTGGGAAAACATCAGCTTTGTTGTGTGATGGCAGTTCCCATAAGTGGCCACTTTAAGAACACTGTACTGGAGAAAGCCTTCAGGGCTCTGGAGTGCATTACATGCACACACATACACATTGGAAGCTTTGACTGAAGAGGGACTGTACATTTGGCAAATAAATGCGAACACTTTAAAAAAAACAACACTCTGGAGTGTGAACAAAAGCTCTCCAGACAAGATCTTTAAATGAGCTCCCAACTGAACCGGATATGAGAATAGGAAATCATCTTTTTTTCAAAGTAGGATATAATATGAGACTAAGGGAGATGCTGTTTTCTCTCAGGGAAGAAGCAAGGATCCAGTTCAGTCTGTAACAAATTACTGCAGCTGTCATTTGGGCAGCTGTTGCTGCTGCTATTTCTTTGCTATTTGATCCAGCTGGAGGAAAAATGAGAAAGTGCTCCCTCTTTCCTGCTCCTACTCTACAATGATTCCTAACAGCCATCAGACGCAGCTGAAAGCTAATTCAGAAGGAGAGGACACATGGTGCACATGAAAAACCCTGGAAAGGTAATATGCAGTAGGCAGAAATTCAAAATTTGATTCAAACTAGGAACATCATGCAAGGTGCTCAAGAGATATAATCACAATGACATGACAGAAAGCCAGAAAAAAGGGAGATTTGCACTGACTTTTTAATATAATTAATACCACATAATGAGGTGATCAAGAATATTAATACTGCTGTAGAATAATTGCAATTTCCAATTTCTTTCACTAGAAATTTCACTAGCATCAAGGCTTCTATTGCTACCTAAGAACAAATGCAGAATATCATGACCACTACGAGGATCTAAAGAGGTCTTCACCATAGCAAAACCTGTTCCCCTACCTAGATGACCCTAGGTAGATGACCCTAGATGACCTTTTTAATCAGCTGTTTATTTGAACCAGTAAGGTTTATTTTACTTATAACTTTCAGTCCAATCACTGTGCCACACAAAATATCTTCTCTTAATGCCATTATTTGAATGAATGTAGCATATAATCAGAATTCAGTATTTTACAGAGACTGAACCAATTACTAGCATGACGTATTCACAACAGACACGAAGCTTGGTTTGCTTGTGGGTTCCTTGCAAACAGCTAGGAATACCTGATGAAATAACACCAGCCTTAGGCCAAGAAAAGCTACATTTGTTTGAACTTGAAAATTCTAGCTATGGGCATGCCTGCAGAGACAGCTCTTAAAACCAAGGAGCTTTTTGATTTCATTTTTTAACAGGCAGTATCTGTCTTGGGGGTTGGTGATGAGGCAGGCTAGAATTATATTACTGAGTTTCCATGCTGCTACCAGAATTCTGTCAGTTTGAATTTAAAGCAGATCATGTCAGGAATCAATTATTATATTGGCAGCCCAATCCTGAGCTGACCAGCGCACGGGGCTGCAGTGGCACCGAAAATGACTGCTGTTGCATCCAGTACATCTCAGGCAGCCGCTGCCGCCTCCTCAGGAGAAGGGGACTTTCATCCCCTTCCCCCGACTAAGGCGAGTAGCCCCACAATGAGGCTACTTGATTCTACAGTGACCCAAGGGTCAGCATAGAATTTAGAGCCTCTGTGTCGGGTGAAGCTCCACCAGTCCTGCCTCCCTCCTGTCCTGCTCCCTCTCCCAGCATGCCTCCTCCCCATCTCACCCCCACGTCCCCCCCTGCCTCTCTACTGACCGGCGGTCCATACAACCGCCAAGCGACAGAGCTCCAGTGCTCCACCAGCACTAACCCAGCGCCTGCCAGAGGTAAGCCAGCAGGCACTCTTTAGGATTGGGCATGCCACTTTAGTCAGTGGCATGAGAAACCGGGTGCAAGCATCACCAAAACAGGTGAAGGTCTTTCACTCATGTTCCTTCCAGGTATGCATCTACCATACAAAGGGACCTGACATTTTTCTGATCCTCAAAGGGTCAATATTCTTTGTTAAATGACTAAGGAATTGTGTACTGCTTGTGGTTCCTGGTTCACTCCAGCAACTAGGGCTGCACCCTGCTCAGATCAATAGTATATATTAATGCATTTGATTAAATGCAGCATGAAATCCGTGTTGACATTGTAACTAATTGTTGATAGTAAATCACAGCATATCACAGTGAGATGACATACAACCACTCAGATGTTGTAGGTGGTGATAACAGTGAATTGTGACTCATAAACCATAGCAGTTTAAACAAACCCAAATCTGATGCAAAGTTTGTACAGGGATCACTGTTTTCCAATAAAGCTAACTGAAATCTAGTATGAAAATGTTTTGGGGGAAAAAACATTTTAAAGTTTAGAAAGTAAATATCCTTTAATTCAACTTGCTTTTTTGTATACAGATTGAAAATTTAGGTATCAAGAGGATGAATGAAGTCATACAATGTAGGCACATCTTACCCCATTCATCTTTCATATTTAGGCACATCAACGTTTCCCACATGCTCAAGCTGCAAACAATATTGGTTTGTTTTTAATAACGATCACTTGTGCTGTTATTATCCTATCCATCCTCTATTATCTTCCACTTCCATTACTTTTACTCTGTTGTACGTATATTATCTGTAATCAGCTTGCTATATTTCATTTGTTACGATAAGAGGTGAGATGACCTTAGACTCATAGAAACCGCATAATTTTGCCAGTGAAACCAGTTAGGTCTGAACTGAGGAATCACCTAGTCTTTGAGAAATTGTTGCAAGTGGACAAGAAACTTGATTGGTTCTGAGCACAAGATTTGTACATCGAAGGATACAAAAGTCTGCACCAAATACCTATCAAATATCTGACTTTCATTTCTCAAGCCAATTGCTATGATGGATTAAAATAATTGCAGTCTCATTTTACCAAGTTAACAGCACAATCCGATTGAGAACTTGCACCAACGGAACACATGCTCTGTCGGTATACCCTTTTGCAAACATGCAGTAAAGCACGTTGCAACAGCATAGTTGATTGTGGCACTGGCCTGCTGGTGCCAGCAGAGAGCAAGCATTTGCTGGCACAGGTAAGCTCCATATGGGCTGGCAGAGGGGCAGACAGAATGGGGGTGGGCAGGGGTGTGTGATGGAGCTGGGGAGGGGGTAGATTGGCCTGGAAAGGGGCAGGAACGACAGCAATGGCTACGGCCATATCCTATTTCCACTCCTGGGCCTGAACTGCTGACATAAGGCTGCTCGAACTTACACCAGCGATTTTAGACCCACTGTGGCTACTTTTCCATGGGCATGGGGACAACTGTCCCCTTACCTCAGGGTGTACTCCAGCAGCCTCTTTTCCTACATGGAATACAGCGGAGGCCATTCTGACGCTGTTGCATTGCAGCGCAGGATGTAAGTTATGATGGGACTGTCCATATCTACTAATCTATTTTATCTTTAAAACAAGAACAATCCTAGGAACATGGACAGTCTCAAAGCCAAAATAGTTGGTTCAGGTTTGAACAGACCCATCAAGAAAGCAAAGGCTTACACCAGTGGTTATCAAACTCTCTGGGAGAGTTGGAGAGCCACTAAGTCTTGGCTGCAGGCAGCAGGGGAGGGGGGGAAGGCAGAGACGCGATGTCCAGCATTGCACCTCTGATTGGGGCACAAAGGGCGCACTGCCCTCAGAACCATTTGTCATATGATCATACAGGATCATTACAGGATCATAACAACATCCAGTTTATTGGACACCAAGAACAAAAATAGAAATTCAAGCCAATCAAAGGCAACTCAGAATGCCAAAGTGACTATATTTTTCTAAAATTAAAGGCAGTATTTTCTCCAAGGCAAACTACAGTTCTTTGCATCTAGAATGGATTCTTTTTTAGACCTTAATATACTGGTTCCCATGGTAACTTAAAATGAACAGATTGTTCATGGGCTCCAATAGATTTTTACTAGCTAACTTCTGACATTCCTGAGATGGGAATTGTTGGTGCTTTTTAAAGCATACCTTACGATCGACTTAGAAAGTTATTTTTTTCTTGACTGTCATGAAAAAGTGTCCCACAAGATTTCCCTGTACTTATCCACATTTGTCTGTATCTTGAATTGAAAACGGTTATAAATATTTATAACCCCTAATAATATTTATAAACCCTAAATATTTAACTTGTGAAAAAACTAACATTTAAGTTGTGAAATACAGAGCCCAAGCAAACCTTTTCCCCACCATAACATTAAAAAGGCGCATAACATTAAAAAGGTGGCAGAGCAGCTTTTAAACTGATCCCTGGGGGAAGGCCGACAGGAGCCGAGGGGCATCCGGTTCGGGACTCCTCATCCCTATCGGATGAGGATGGGGAGGTTAGAGAACAACAAGACAAAGGCAGGGTAGGAGAAGAAATTGGGAAAGGTAGGAAGATGGGATGTGATAGACGGTTTGGCACAATGAGAGGATGCGGGGACAAAGGAGCGAATAAGCAGCCCATCCTGGGGCATTCCGTGTATAAATGCTTTTATGCGAATGCCCGAAGTCTACGAGCAAAGGTGGGAGAACTGGAATGTCTGGTGACAAGGGAAAATATTGACATAGTGGGCATAACGGAAACCTGGTGGAATGCGGAGAATCAGTGGGATACCGCAATCCCGGGCTATAAACTCTACAGGAGGGACAGGCAGGGGCGTGTTGGAGGTGGGGTGGCCCTTTATGTTAAGGAAGGGATAGAATCCAGCAAAGTAGAGATTGAAGGTGGGTCCGACTCCACCGTAGAATCTCTGTGGGTTAAATTACCAGGCTTGTGCAGCGATGTAATACTGGGGGTGTGCTATCGTCCTCCAGACCAGAAATCTGATGGGGACCTTGAAATGAGGAAACAGATCAGGGAGGTGACAAGGAAGGACAGGGTTGTAATCATGGGGGACTTCAATTATCCTCATATTGACTGGGTCAATTTGTGTTCTGGTCACGATAAGGAAACCGGATTTCTTGACGTGCTGAATGACTGTGGCTTAGATCAGCTAGTCACGGAGCCCACCAGAGGACAGGTGACTCTGGATTTAATTTTGTGTGGTATGCAGGACCTGGTTAGAGATGTAAACGTTACTGAGCCATTGGGGAACAGTGATCATGCTGCGATCCGTTTCGACGTGCACGTTGGGGGAAGAATACCAGGCAAATCTCTAACAAAAACCCTTGACTTCCGACGGGCGGACTTCCCTCAAATGAGGAGGCTGGTTAGAAGGAGGTTGAAAGGGAGGGTAAAAAGAGTCCAGTCTCTCCAGAATGCATGGAGGCTGCTTAAAACAACAGTAATAGAGGCCCAGCAGAGGTGTATACCGCAAAGAAAGAAGGGTTCCACTAAATCCAGGAGGGTACCCGCATGGCTAACCAGCCAAGTTAGAGAGGCTGTGAAGGGCAAGGAAGCTTCCTTCCGTAAATGGAAGTCTTGCCCTAATGAAGAGAATAAAAAGGAACATAAACTGTGGCAAAAGAAATGTAAGAAGGTGATAGGGGAGGCCAAGCGAGACTATGAGGAACGCATGGCCAGCAACATTAAGGGGAATAATAAAAGCTTCTTCAAATATGTTAGAAGCAGGAAACCCGCCAGAGAAGCGGTTGGCCCTCTGGATGGTGAGGGAGGGAAAGGGGAGATAAAAGGAGACTTAGAGATGGCAGAGAAATTAAATGAGTTCTTCGCATCTGTCTTCACGGCAGAAGACCTCGGGCAGATACCGCTACCCGAACGGCCCCTCCTAACCGAGGAGTTAAGTCAGATAGAGGTTAAAAGAGAAGATGTTTCAGACCTCATTGATAAATTAAAGATCAATAAGTCACCGGGCCCTGATGGCATACACCCAAGGGTTATTAAGGAATTGAAGAATGAAGTTGCAGATCTCTTGACTAAGGTATGCAACTTGTCCCTCAAAACGGCCACAGTGCCAGAAGATTGGAGGATAGCAAATGTCACGCCTATTTTTAAAAAGGGAAAGAGGGGGGACCCGGGAAACTATAGGCCGGTCAGCCTAACATCCATACCGGGTAAGATGGTGGAATGCCTCATCAAAGATAGGATCTCAAAACACATAGACGAACAGGCCTTGCTGAGGGAGAGTCAGCATGGCTTCTGTAAGGGTAAGTCTTGCCTCACAAACCTTATAGAATTCTTTGAAAAGGTCAACAGGCATGTGGATGCGGGAGAACCCATGGACATTATATATCTGGACTTTCAGAAGGCGTTTGACACGGTCCCTCACCAAAGGCTACTGAAAAAACTCCACAGTCAGGGAATTAGAGGACAGGTCCTCTCGTGGATTGAGAACTGGTTGGAGGCCAGGAAGCAGAGAGTGGGTGTCAATGGGCAATTTTCACAATGGAGAGAGGTGAAAAGCGGTGTGCCCCAAGGATCTGTCCTGGGACCGGTGCTTTTCAACCTCTTCATAAATGACCTGGAGACAGGGTTGAGCAGTGAAGTGGCTAAGTTTGCAGACGACACCAAACTTTTCCGAGTGGTAAAGACCAGAAGTGATTGTGAGGAGCTCCAGAAGGATCTCTCCAGACTGGCAGAATGGGCAGCAAAATGGCAGATGTGCTTCAATGTCAGTAAGTGTAAAGTCATGCACATTGGGGCAAAAAATCAAAACTTTAGATATAGGCTGATGGGTTCTGAGCTGTCTGTGACAGATCAGGAGAGAGATCTTGGGGTGGTGGTGGACAGGTCGATGAAAGTGTCGACCCAATGTGCGGTGGCAGTGAAGAAGGCCAATTCTATGCTTGGGATCATTAGGAAGGGTATTGAGAACAAAACGGTTAGTATTATAATGCCGTTGTACAAATCGATGGTAAGGCCACACCTGGAGTATTGTGTCCAGTTCTGGTCGCCGCATCTCAAAAAAGACATAGTGGAAATGGAAAAGGTGCAAAAGAGAGCGACTAAGATGATTACGGGGCTGGGGCACCTTCCTTATGAGGAAAGGCTACGGCGTTTGGGCCTCTTCAGCCTAGAAAAGAGACGCTTGAGGGGGGACATGATTGAGACATACAAAATTATGCAGGGGACGGACAGAGTGGATAGGGAGATGCTCTTTACACTCTCACATAACACCAGAACCAGGGGACATCCACTAAAATTGAGTGTTGGGCGGGTTAGGACAGACAAAAGAAAATATTTCTTTACTCAGCGCGTGGTCGGTCTGTGGAACTCCTTGCCACAGGATGTGGTGCTGGCGTCTAGCCTAGACGCCTTTAAAAGGGGATTGGACGAGTTTCTGGAGGAAAAATCCATTATGGGGTACAAGCCATGATGTGTATGCGCAACCTCCTGATTTTAGGAATGGGTTAAGTCAGAATGCCAGATGTAGGGGAGAGCACCAGGATGAGGTCTCTTGTTATCTGGTGTGCTCCCTGGGGCATTTGGTGGGCCGCTGTGAGATACAGGAAGCTGGACTAGATGGGCCTATGGCCTGATCCAGTGGGGCTGTTCTTATGTTCTTATGTTCTTAACATGTGTGGCTATGGCTGGTGTGGCTATGGGGGGGGGCAGATCAGGAGGAAAAAGGGAAAAATATTTTCCTTTACCCTTCCATAAGCCTCCTGATTACCATTTTGTCTCCTTGGACTTGTACCGGCTCTGTAGCTGTCTCCTTGGACTTTAGCTGGCACAAGTCCAAGGAGACACAGGAGCATGTTGGATGCTCTCAGAATGGATAGCAACCAGCACATGTCACTCACAATGGGTGCCATCCCCTCCTGCCTCCAACATGCCTCCCACCTTCACCCTGTCCCATTCCACCCTCCCTGCTGATGCAGGCATTCCTTTCCTCGTTGCCATGCACAGGGCTACTCTGGTTTATCCAGTAGTGTTTCAGAAGTGCACCTTTCCTTGTGGGCTGCCAGTGGGCAGTTTGTGACAGTCGTAAAGCAGCTACCAGCGCTGGAATGCTACTTCCGGCAATGGAAGAGCCCAAAAGGATTGAAGTGTTAGAGAACTATATTGTTACATGTGCCCATGATCATTACAATTGCCAGACAGAGTACATGGTAGCTGTTTGAGTTTGCACGTGAAAGCTAAAATCAAAAGGTTCAGAGACTCATTTTTTGCAGAACTGTAGGATTCAAAAATAATCTTGGAATCTCTGCGGTAGGATGGGTAGGGATTTCTGTTTGTCTGCAATGGTTACTTAACCTAAAATTCATAACAAATAACAGAATATGATTAGACTATAGGCTGGGGAAAAGTACAGAAAAATCTCAGCAAATACAAAAAAATTTTTACAACTACACTTCCATGCGATATTTCTACTTCATGACTTTTAGCAGCAATCTTCATTCCACCATGTGGTCTTTGGACATGTCAGATTTTTAGACACAATCAACAGATGCTTTCTGCTCCATTCCTCAGTAATCTGGTTTTCACTTGATATATTGATATCAATATATCACTACACCTCCTTTGTTTTGCATTTCATGAAAAACCGATCTGTTACGCTTCAGTGTGGAAATGCAGCAATGGTTCTTGAGAAGGTATTTTGCTAGGTATTTTGCTAGGCAATAGATTTTAATCAACTGTGATTTTTCTGGCTAGCAAAGTGTGTAAAAATTCCTGTGGGAGTCATTCATTTCTTCTGTTTCAGTTTTCTTTGAAATACTTCTTTTTATTCTAGTAACCTTTGACATTCCACAATAGTCCAGTATTTATGATTTCTCCAGTAACAAAAGATACAGATTTTCTCTTTTCAAGCTGTTTCTTGTCTATGCTCAAGATAAAGGTTCTATTCTCTTTTATACAAAGACAAATTTTCATAGCACTAACTTTCCTTTTAAAACTAGCACACCAGTCCACAAGTAGTGTGATATCTCCTCTTCCACAGGCACCCTCATCCATGGGGAGGTGGGATGTGCCTGGACCACTCTGACTCTGAATTGGTTTAGGTTTCTTTACTCCACTAGCACAAAGAACAACAAGAAGATGCACACAACTTTGTAGCAATTAATCAATAGTATTTAGCCAATAGTCTTTAAATAGTCTAATGCAGTGTTTCTCAAACTGTGGGTTGGGACCCACTAGGTGGGTTGCGGGCCCATTTCAGGTAGGTCCCCATTCATTTCGATATTTTATTTTTTATATATTAGACTTGATGCTACCATGGTATGTGAATGCATTTGGGGAAATGTGACAGACACGTACTTTGAACAAGCTATGTATATTCTTTTAATAATGATAGTCAATGAGATTTCCTCCTGGGCAAGTGTGGGTAGGACTGCAGCCTAGTTGTGAAAAATTTTCCTGCATGTTGATGTCACTTCCGGTCATGACATCACTTCCAGCGGGCCCTGACAGATTCTCATTCTAAAAAGTGGGTCCCTGTGCTAAATGTGTGAGAACCACTGGTCTAACGGTTTAATCAGTGGTGGCTAACCTGTGGCACGTGTGTCACTAGTGGTACACAGACACTTTCTAAGTGGCACACACAAATTTGGGGTTTGTTCTGTTTTGTTACTCCTTACACAGCATGTCCCCAAGTTTCTAATACTGCAAAGGGCATACTCAGGGTGACCATGGCTACTCTGCTTAATTTGCTCTGGTTGGAAAATGGGGAGAAAAGCAGGAAAAGAACAATGGACAGGAGAGAAAGCCAATAGGGCGGATGGTAGTGAGCTGCATTCCACTAACTGGCAGGTCACTCACATACCTTAGAAGCCATTTTGAATGCCCGAGAAGGAGATAAAGCAGAGTATAAATGTATAAATTAAATAAACGACAGTATTGGCAGAGCACTGAAGAGGCAAGGGGCAGGTTGTAGAAGGCAGTAGAGGCTGGCTTGGGCAGCGTAGAGATGGCCAATGAGATCGGCAAAGCCCAGGTGGCCAGCCAGGCACAGATACCATCCTCAGGAAAATCATTTGCAAAGAGATCCTGGCTAAGATCACCTCTGAGGCCAAGAAGGTGGGCAGGCAGGAGGGAGCTGGGCTATGCATAAGAGCAACATACATTATATGGACCTTGGAACAAGACCTGCTGGGCGTCTATGCAGACCACCTTTCTGGGTTTCATCAGCAGTCAGCCAAATATCTTTGGAAAAGCCCAAATAGGCAACAGCACTCCCATGCTTCTTGCTTTATATTTTCTGGCACTCAGAAATATACTGTCCTTGAACTTGGAAGCTCTATTTAGCTATCGTGGTAATAGCTAAAAGCGATGTTAAGATGGAGTGGCATGTTCAAGATTCTCTAAATAAAAAGTGGCATGTTTCGGGCTGTGGCTTGGCCACCCCTTTGTTAAATAGTCTTTAACCAATCTTTAGATAAATTTAAAATACCTCTAAAATTATTGCTGCATTTTACAAATATAACCCAAACCTTCCACACTCTATTGTAAATAATGAATATAATAAATGCCCTTATTAGTACTTTTATGAGCTTCCTGATTCTAAAACACTATAATGATCATAACTCTTTAGCCCTATGCAGAATTCCACTCCTATGGAAAGAGGTAAGGGGTTTCTCAAGATGGCATGTTTATTCCTCCCCCCCCCCCCCAACATTCAGTGTCTTGGGAATTTCTTCCAATGACTGCAATAATTCAAGGCTGTAATCATGGTTAAAAATTTTCCCCTACATCTTTAAATATACCACTATAAGAGTGGTAAAATAGTCAGCAGGGACATAATTTCATAAGATGTTAAAATTTAATTTGAAAAGAGATAAATGCTCAGTGAGAAGAATTGCTTGAGACACTTCAAAATCATCCTTTAAGTATATTGTTATCCATACTCCATCACTAAAATAACATTTCTTCATATTCCTGGCAAGGTGGTTTATACTTGTTAATTGGCTTCCTAGAACACTTGCATACAGTGAACAAGGCACATGGTATATGCAATCATCACATACATATATAACACATCACATCCACAAGGCTTTGTGCATTTTTCCACACAGAAGTGATCTGCATTTGTGAAGACACCACAGTCACAATGGAGACTGGCTCTGAACAGCAGCATCTTGACTGATGTTCATCTCAATCAGATGAAGAACATGTGAATCCAGCCATGTCAGCCCACTACCTACCAGTGAACATTCTCTCTTTTCATGTCACACATTCAATTCCACTGCATCTTTATTGGAGATTACAAATAATGGCTGGCTACTAAGTCAAACAAAAATGTGTGAACGCTTGTCTTTAGGAAGCTGCTTCAAAAGACTTAAAAAATAGCTCTCTCTGAAGATGCACTTAAATTTGGAAACCATTTAAATGGGCCTCAAGATGGCAACCATTACATAAGGAAATGTAGTCATCTGTACACAACCAAGAATAATGCTCAAGTCCATGAAGAACCAAAGTGGTTCTGCTAAACACTTCTGAAGCACAGCTAATTCTCTGTTCTTTCAAAAACAGCATATGTTTAACTTACTGATGCTTCTAGCTTCAGTTGACTGCCAAAGTGTTCTGCTAAATATCTGCTCGTGTTCAACTCCTTAGTTGCTTGGAAACCGAACCCTCTTGGCCCCATCTCTCTGACAGGCCCTTTATCTACTTTCAGCTATATACGTACAACACATTGATATCTAGATACACATCTTATCCTCACTTGATATTCTCAGCAGAGAGGTGGTTGGAACAACTCCTGGTTTGATGACTGCATGCACAACAAAAAGGTCAGTGGAGCATTACGTTTCTGTCACAGTCATAAAATTCTCAAGCACTCGATGCAAAGTCTAAAGCTAGAAGTGCTTCCATTTGCCCATATTCTGAACAAACATTTTAGCTTACCTTCATTTTTATGAATGCAAAATATTCAGTTTAGGCAGTGGTGGTTTTTTAGACACAGGCAGACAGTGATATCACAGGTGATATTCTATTGTAGGATCTGTGGGGGGGAGTCTCTCCAAATCCAGTTTTTGTGGATTGACCAGTTTCATAGTGCCAGCTAGAAAACACTACAGGATGAGACAATGCTTTTTCTCTATGCATGTGCAACATGACATCATGCATTTTGCATGGGGACTGCCATGCATATACAATGTGCCTACATTAGCTATATTCAAAACAATGGAAATCTGTAGTTATTTTTTAAAAAATTCAGTTGCCAGTGAGTTATTTTTTTTAATCACTTGCCCTTTTAGCAATTCTAACTCACTGACAAAGGCAGTCATTATTCATGGATTTATTAGAATGGCAACAGATGCTTCTGCATTGTCAAGCTGACCTTTCCCCCAAATATACAGTAAGATTGCATTACTGCCAACCATGCTGTTTGCTTCTCTGTGTAGGAATGACAGTCAAATGTAATCAGCTGCATCTGGTTCATCTCATCTAGTAAAAATAAAAACTTTTAATTGACAAAAAGAATCAGCTTCATGACTTCCTCCTTTGAAAAAAGCCCAGTGCCCAATGAAAAAATAAATCCCTCTTGGATTTATGTTATTGCAATGAATCCAATTACAAGATAATTGCTTTGCCCCTTACAGCATGCATCATGTGCTCCATGGGTTCTTTAAATCCTCTGATGACTTTCTATTGAACCCTCCCCCATTTACGTTTGTGAGGGGTAAGATACAGGTGCCACTGGAACGAAAATACCAGAAGCGACAAGAGGCATGATTTCAACACCTTAAAAAGTCTCATTCTCCAGTGCAGGGCTTTCAAGCCAGATTGTAGGCTCTGTGGCTGCATTTAGAAAAACAAAAACAAAAAGCAGCTTGTGGGACAAAAAAAAAAGATCAATCCAGTGTACTGTATATTTCTGAGCTGGCTCTTGAGGAGCTGACTTTGCTTTTATGCAGTCACAGTAGATCAAGGAATGTATGCTTCAGGAAATTAAATCTTTTACTGGAATGCTAACTGTCCTGCAATTAGAATGCATTGCCAAGGAATGATATTCTGTATTTATAGGGTGCATCTCTTTATCTAGAAAATTCTGATGTAACATACTGGCAGCCCACAGCCAACATACTGTGAGTTTGGTACCTGTGGGTTTCTTCATCCACTGGTTCCCGACCTGGAGCCTCTGGAGGCTCTTCTGAAGTCTGCAGAAGCCACACGTGTCTGCCTGTGGCCCCCAGAGTTATTTAAAGGAGACTTCTGGTTTTCAGCAAAAATCAGAAGTTGCCTTTAAACCACTCTGGGTGTCTTTCTGAGGCCCACAGAGACTGTGGCTGGATGTGTGCAGCCTCTGTGGGCTTCAGAAGAGCCTCCTTTTTTACCAAAAAATTATTTTTATTTTATTATTTTTAAAGAAAAACAAAAAACAAATAATCAAAGATATAAAAACACATTCTTAAACTATAGCAAGAGTGGTCCCAAATTACAATTATTTATTTCTTAAACTTCCAATCATTGTCTGACAGTCAATCCAGAAGAGCCTCTTGACCAGACCGGAGCTCATCTCTGGTCAGGTTCGAAGGGGGGGCCAAAAACCATGGGTTTTGAATACCTGTGGTTTTCCTTGTCCATGGGGGTTCCAGGAACAGAACCCCCCATGGATAATGAGGCCTGCCTGTAATTTGCAGCGCATTGTGCATAAATTACAGCACAATCCTATGCATGTATGCTCAGAAATAAGTCTTACTGGATTTAATAGTACTTATTCCCGGGTAAGTGTGCAAGTGTTTGCAGTCTCATACGAATTGCACAGTACAAAAAAGTAGTGTTAGCTATCATTAGCTACAGAAAATGGTCCCTTCCACGTTTGTTTTATAAGCAACTGCATATAGTAAAACAACATATATAACGTAAATGGAGTGCATTGTTTACTGCACTGTAAATTTAGGGTGCTTCACATAATATACTAAGTAGGTTCCCTTAATGCAGGGATTCCCAAACTGGGGTGTTGCAACACCCCAACCAGAGAACCCCTGCTTCTGTCCCTTTAAGGAGCGGGGAGGGTGGAAAGCAGCAATGAAACACCAAGACTGCACCGCAGCCGGGACACAGGAATGAACTTACCTAATGCAGTGCCAGCCTCCAAGAGGGTGCAGAGAACCCCGCAGGCCCCTCCACAGGGATCCCTGCGCCTCTGCAAGTCTAAAAATAATGATCATGGCACACTTCCCGTTTTGGAGGCCGGCACTGCATTAGCTAAGTTCAAATCCCACCTGTCGCCAGCAGTGGTGTGATTCTGGTGATTGCGTTACTGCCTTTCCCTCCCCTATTATCACTTACCTCGGTTCCCAGACTCCCTGCGAGTTTGGAAACTGCAGCCTTAATGCTCTGAAGCATGATGCTTAAGTTAAAGCTGTAAGCTAAGAAATATACCCTGACTTTTGAGAGATCTGCCCCACATGTGTTTCCACCCTCACCAGTGCTGATGGAAGGGTCTTACTGGGCATATCCCCAATGGAGAGGGTTCACCGGGTGCTCCCTGAAGAATTATTGCATGGTATAAGAAAGTATAGTGTGGTGACTATATTTTTGATTGTCTTATTTTTTAAAAAAATGTATATTCTGTCCTCTTTTGACCCAGGGAAGCTTACAATGTATAAAATTAAAACAATACAATAACAAATACTAGCAACAATCAAAACTAAAAACAAACCAAAGCAAAATTAACCTATATATACAGCTGCATTTATAGCAGAGCAACAAAAGTTTGCTCAAAAAAGGCACATCCACAACACAGGCCTATAATTTTTTTTTTTTAATTTGCCAAGAATGTTTGAATGAATTTAGGACATCTTTGGCTTCCTTACACAGAAGCTGCTCAAATCAGCATATAAAGTACCCCCCCCCAAAACTACATCCAATGCAATTTTTAGATTCAGCACGCCAAATATACCCAAGAATATGTCTAATGTTTGAGACAACAAAATATGTGTAGAAAATCTGTGAATTGATGGTGGAAGACTGACAGTGAGGAAGCTTGTGACACTTCAGAGAATGGGGGGGGGGGCTTCCACTAGGGGGAGCCTGTCACCGAAAAGCCCTTTTGCGGGTAATTACCAACGGCACTTCTGAGGAAATGGAACCTGTCGGAAGACCCTCTTATAAGTTGTTATATAATGGGCAAAGGACTAATGCCCAATCCTGGGACAAGTCAAACCTTGACCCCTTCTTCTATGATGCCCACCCCAACAGCCCTGCTTCAGGCCTGTCACCCATGGTGCAGGCATCCCACATCACTCCCCACCTCAGCCTCTTGGGAGGGAGGGCCTGATCCAGCAGATAGTGATAGCCCCAATCCCATCAGACAGGGCAAAAGGAGAAAGAAATGCTGTGCAAATTGAGACCTGCACAGCATCCTCTTGCACTGACCATTGGTCTTTCTCCCAGGGGTTTGTGTTATTGCAGAAGCCCAGGAGAAAAGCCCAGTTGGCTGGGGAAGAGGGAAGTGGTGAAAAAGAGTCAGCTGAGACTCACATGGGCACTTCCTCCTACCCACTGGCCAACTGGACTTTTCTTCTAGGCCAGGGGTGTCCAAACATTTTGACAGGAGGGCCACACCGTCTTTCTGACGCTATGTCGGGGGCCAGGAAAAAAATGAATTGATTTACATTTCAAATTTGAATAAATATACATTAACTTACATAAATGAATATATTAGTGATGGAGCGTACATGAATGAAAGTCTTGCAATAGCTCAAGGCCTATAAAAGGCCTTGCACAAAGCAAGTCCGGCCTTTCCTTCACTGCTACCGCTGCATCACAAACATGAAACAGCAAGCAGTGGAGGGAGCCCTCATCCCACAGCTCACGCAAGAAGTTGAACAGTCGCCCTCACGCTGAGAGCAATTGTGTCGGGCCAGCACAGGCTCTAGCAATTCTCCAGAGGACCAGAGGCTCATTGGAGACTGGGGGCTCCCCGCAGGCCGGGTTGCAAGTCCCCAAGGGCCGCAAGTGGCCCTCAGGCTGGGGTTTGGGCACCCCTGTTCTAGGCCTATGCAATTACACAGAAAGCATTGTAACACAACATTGGATTTACTTAGAGTGGTTCTACTACTCGGAGATAGAAGAAGAATCTGCTCCCACTCACTTTGGACAGGTGGCTGCCACAGTCAAAACTACAAACGTGTGTTTTTGGTGTTAGTAATAAGCATTTTCCCAGATCCGTGGGATAAATTGTCTTATTCTTCTTAGCCTGTTTGGTTTGACCTCTTCTTTCTCCCTATCCAGTTTTCACTTAATGCAGTGTATGTCCTCTGGGACACAGATATTGTTGGTTTGCTTGTTTTTATATAATTTGTATTTTGACTCCCCACAGGTGAGGACCAGAAATTCAGCCAAATCTCTGCCCCAGAGGCAAGAGTGGGACAAAAGGAGTGTGAATGTGAGCATTCTAACATGCATGTGTGTGTGTGTGTGTGTGTGAATATACACATTTATGGGAAGTAATGTCTCTCTCCAATCCATTTCAGATCCCTTAAAACATTTCCTGTCTTTGTGTAGAATGATAGCCCAATCCTATCCACACTTTCCTGGGAGTAAGCCCCATTGAATACAATGGGACAGACATCTGAGTAGACATGCATAGGACTGGGCTGTAAGTTGCCAACGTATCCATGCATTTTACACCAGCATGGAAACCGATAGAAAGCATCATAACTATTCCAGGGGTGTCAAACATAAGGCTCGGGGGCCGGATGCGGCCCGCGGAAGCTTTTTATCTGGCCCTCAGGCTCTCAGCTGCTGAGCAGTGCTGAGGTGTTACTTCTGAAAGGGCAGCCCACACAAAAATTGGGCTCTCCCATATCTTGAAATAAGATAAAGATTTATGTATTTTCTCTTCTGTCATTTGCAGCTAATGAATTCTTAAGTGAGAAAAAGTGCTTATTTTTGGTTATGACCTGTTTAATGACAATACTTTCTGCTTAACAAGACCATTTCCGGCCCTCAGCAGGCATCATGAATACCATTTGGCCCTTGGTATGAAACGAGTTTGACACCCCTGACTTATTCCAACTGCATAAAATGAAGTGACTTTAATGTATCAGAGCTCATCACCTTTCTGAGAAAAACAATGAATTAAAGGATTCATTGTTGAGAGCCCTAGTTCTAACTTGGTGGCATGAGAAAATGAATCTTAAAAAGGGGCTGAATATTGGGGTGAAAGAGCCTTTTCTGGCAAACAATCACAGGAACATTTCAGATAAATCATGAAATTGTGAGTGGGAGCACCTGACAATTGAATGAGAAAAGAGAAAAGTAGGAGAAGAATTTGGAGGGGTCTGAATATAAGAATGAAGGGATGAAAGTAGACTTACCAAGGGAAACCAAGAAATTTTTAATAGCATGTTTGGTTGAACAGCTTACTCGGATTCAGTTTACATCAACTGCAATGGCCTACCGGAGGTTATTCTAGATAAGTCCAATTGCTTTTAATTTTAATACCCCTTAATTAATGGAGAGAATATTATGGCATATTAGGAGGTATCAAAATCATGACCTCATTTATTCTTATTAGCAGAAAAACAGAGACAGCTCCGCATTCTGGCAAGCATGAGCTTCTCTCAGTCAAGTGCCACTAAGCGTACCTGTTACATCAAATGCAGAGTTCAGCTGCACATTTTTAAAAAGTTAAATAGTGGCTATGGGGGGGGGGGGGAGAGAAGGTCAGAATTAGGCCTATGGTGTACGGGAAAGGGCATTCAACACTATTCCACTGCACTGCAGTTCTTGACCAAGATTGTGCACCTGAAGCTGCTCCAGTGAACCCTCAGTATCTGCGGGGGATTAGTTCCAAGACCCCCCCACCCCCCCATGGATACTGATTTCCACAGATAATGGGGTCCATGGAAAGCCCATAAAGCACCTCCTGGACATGACTGGAAGCATCTCTCAATTGTGTCTGGGAGGTCAAGTGAGGCCCTCAGCACCTATGCTGAGTCAAATCTGTGCATGCCAAACCCACAGATAAGGAGTCCACTATATATCTGTGCATGCCAAACCCACAGATAAGGAGGGTCCACTATATTAGACCCAAGAAGGAAGTTTCCACTGGCACAATTTTAATCAAAACTGCAGCCCTAGTTTAATCCTGTGTTTAACGTGACATATAATTTGGCCTTAAGAATTCAGTTGAGGATGTCAAGTCCTTGATGATGGTAGGAAAGAAAAACATGGGAAAGAAAAAACAAAATGACCGGAAAAATACTTTCTAAAAGCATGGTCACTCAGTATGCAGCCATTAATGCATAGAGGTACCCCTCTGTATCCATGGATCCCATATCTGTAGTTTCACTTATCCATGGTTCTCCTCCTGCCACATGCTCATTGCTTATTGGTAGCAGTAAATGCTGCACAAGGAATGCTCATAATAAGGAGTCATACATCTAATTTAATTCACCTGGATGCAGGCAGAGGGCAGGAGTCTGCAGTGTACCTCTAAAAGTAAAACAGAGTGGAAGGCAATGGACTTAAGGGATCACAGAGAAAAAGAGAGTTTTTGCTCTGTATAAGCCATTACCTGGTCTTCAAAGTCAAATTCAGCATCTGCAATATCCCCAGGATCCATGATGAGATTAAGGTCAAGTTCACATGGGCCTAAAATCAGAAAATATCACTTGATATTATGGAATGCACAAACATATGACTGTATATACAAGTTGCTGTTCAAGCATTTGAAGATTTTAGCTAAAGAACACTTGCTTATGTATTTTCCAAGCAGCTGCTTTAAAGGATTAAACCAACTACTAATCTTGGATGAATATTATAAATATAACTTTCTGAGCTGTGTACGGTTCATGATCTTTACACAAATAAGCATATCCCCCCCCCTCAAAAAAAAAATAAGAAAAAAGCAATACCAACTCTATATCATGCTGTAATGAATGCAGGGATTATTTGGATTTGAATTAATCATGATTACATGTGGGGTAAACATTCCACAAAACAGTAGTGGCCTAATCTGTGTATTAATATAATAATTTTTAATTCAAGACTATTCTGATTATTAATTCTATGACTATTTATTCTGATGTAACTTCTATAATGTTCAGTGGGCATATGGTTGCGACCTTATTTAACTAAGGGCATAATCCTATCGTGCAGTGGAACAGGCAAGCCAGGAGGCTTGTGCTGTATCCAGCACAGGATAGGGGCCAAAAGTGGCTCAGCCAGAGGTAAGGGGAAACATTTACCTCTGGGCAAGGCACCATTTCCCCTATGGGTCTCCTCGGACTTGCGCCACCTCTTGAGGTGGCACAAGTTCAAGGAGAGCGGAGCAGTTTGAAGCCGCTCCAATCTCCCTGGGAATGGGGGTTGGGATCCCGTATAACTGCTGGATCCCAGACCCACCTCCTGCTCCCTGCCTGCCCCTAGGCGGGCCAATGCAAGGCTCGGCGTAGAGGCTTGTCCCAGCCTCCACAGGCCAGCGCGCCTCTGCCTTATGGAACGTTTGCGACCCTCCTGGGCCAGCACAAGGGACTTGCACTGGCTTGCATTGTTTTGTTTTTGAAAAGTGGTTGAATTAAAATGCAAAATGCAGTGTTTTGTGTTTTTATTCACAACTGAATATACAAGTCCAGTGTTCCTTCCTCATTTCCTATGGATAGAGGTGGGCAGTGGGTCAGGATTCTGGTCAGAATCTCGGGTCAGGATTGCGCCCTAAGGGTCAGGATTGACTCGGGTCAGGATTGCGGGTCAGGATTGTGCCTCGGGTCAGGATTGTGCTCTAAGGGCACAATCCTAACCAACTTTCCAGCACTGACATAGCTGTGCCAATGTGGTGTGCACTGCATCCTGCAGTGGGGAGGCTGTCAAGGGGGCCTCCACAAGGTAAGGGCATGTTTGTTTCCTTACCTTGGGACGGCATTGCAGCCAGGTCAGCGCTGGAAAGTTGGTTAGGATTGCGATCTAATATATATACAGCTGGCCCCTCTTTATCTGGGGGTTCAGAACCTGTGGATTTGATTCAGCATGGGTTTCTGAACCTGCGCTGGAGGGCCTCACCTGACCTCCCAGACGCAAGCAGAAGTGCCTTCTGGTTGTATCTGAGAGGCTTTCTGAGGCCCGGAGAGGCCGGATGTGGAAGGCACTTTCAGTCATGTCTGGAGGTCCTCTGATGGACTCCCTCCACAATTCCATTATCCACATGTTTCTGTATCCTCAAGGGAGCGGGAATGAACCCCACCCTACAAATACAGAGGTCCAACTGTATTATTTGTTAATATTTTGGCTGCACTTCTTTGTTCTGCACATTTTAATATTTTTTCGGGGATTTCAAATATTTTTCTCTTGGAGAGGGAGACATAATGGAATGCACTGGTATAAAAAAATGCTATGGGGTAAGGATAAGCCTTGAGAAGGGACAAATTGCCCTCTGGACAAGAAGTCTGAGAGTGATAGAGGTCAGATTTGTTGGATATCAACACTTGGATTACCAGAAATTTAAAGGCATCAGTAGTAGATCTGGCAGTTCCAACTATGTCTGATCCCCACAGTAAATAACAAGAGTACTTCAAACCATACTGGACAGTCTGTATGTGTTTCTTTTTTGTTGATAATGAAGTAAAATCACAATGCACAATGTTCTGCATTTTAATAAAAAGACCCAAACACCACATTTTTCAAACACCTCTATTCATAGGAAATGAGGAAGGAACACTGGACTTGTATATTCACTTGTGAATAAAAGCACAAAACCCTGCATTTTGCATTTTAATTCAACAACTTTTCAAAAAACAAAACCATTTTCATTTTCAAATACCTCAATATAAGGGTGACAAAAGCCACTACAGTTATGTAGTGGTAAGTTTTGCCACTCTTCCTGTCCAAAGTTTTAATTTTTACTAAAACTGGGTCAACTGCTGGTGTCCCTTGGTATCTGTGGATCCAGTTCTCCATGCACCCCCATGCACCCATTGCCCTTTCTTAACTCTTTTGCGAAGCATTCCAGTTTCTTCTTGGGAGCCTTTGGGGGTCTTCTGGGTCATGCCAGGCCAGCAACCCACTCTACTGGCCTTTGCAGCCCTCAAAATGGCCCACAGAAGCACCTGGAAGCTATTTCGGGGTTGCAAATGCAACTTCTAGTTTGACCTGAAGTCACTTCTGGTTGCCTCTTCAGGCAATTACAAGGTCCATGACGCCAACAGAGTGGGTTGCTGGCCCAGTACAACCCAGAAGAGGCCTCCAGAGGTCCAAAGAAGAGACAGGAAAACAGTAAGTTTGGGTTCCCTTTTATTCACATTTCTGGTATCCCCTGGGGGGGCAGGAATACATGCCCCACGGATACTCGGAGACACCTGTACTATGAATTAATTGCTTCTCAAAGTTGTGCTCACTGCCAACAAGAAGAGGTGGAAAGGCTATGCTTTTGGATTTGGGAGTGATTATACAGTTCTATAACTATCTTCCTTTTAAAATGATTTTCATGTTCACTGAACCATTAAGAAAGATCAGTATAATAATAAATAATAAAAGGATTTGGCAAGAAGATGGAAAATCTACTCAAAGAACAGAGAAATTAAGAATTATACTTTTAATATACTTCTTAATTGCCTCTCGCCACTAAAGGACGAAAAGAGGGCTATATTTAAATGCTGGGTGTAAAGTTGAATTGAAAGTCATTTGGCCACATATTCTAGCAGGTCTACTACCTCCATCCCACTTAATTTGGCACACTGCCTAGCCAGTGGCTGTACTTGTCAGCTGCTGAAGCTGTAACACTCCAGCATTCAAGAACTAGTAAATAGGCTGGAGATGAAAACATGGCTAGATATTTTGCCTAAAGCTGTTTATTAGGTTGCTCACTATATTTCATAATGGAGTGCTTCACAAGACTCTCAATAAGCCTTTTGCAAGTCATCTTTTTGGAGGCCTTTTCCCCTTACTCAAACAGAAATAGTTCCAAATGCAGTGATGCACATCAAGCATTTTTTTTAAGCATTACCACTAACCTCAGTGGGGAAGTACTTTGTGTTCTTAAAGACAAGGACCTCCTTGAGTGCTCTGCTCTATAGAAATAGAGACTGTACCAGCCTATGTATTCACAGCCTCAAGGAGCAAGGAAGGAGATTCTAACCAATTTACATATGAACATCACTTTCCTGGTTGGGGAGCCTTTACAGCCCAGTTACTTTAATTTAAATCAACTGATTTAAAGAAATAATCCGATTTAAAGAAAAATTTAAAGTTCACTGAAAGAGAGGGAGGGCATAAAAAGAGACCATATCAGATAAAATCATGCTGCGATTTGTGCTGAACACTGATTGCTAGGATTTTTTGAAGTTACCAAAACCACACTTTTGGTACTTTTTTAAAAATCCTGCCGCCTGGATCCCTCAGTTCTTTCCTTATCTAGCCAACTGTTACTGTGATGGGCTAGTTCTATCACAATGTTGCATGTCACACTTGAGGTTCTAGGGCTCCTGCATAACACTCATAACAAAACATAACACCAATTCTCTATGGGGCTGCAACTTGTAATGATTCAAGGTCCACTTCACTTCAAGCTTTCCTAGCAGCAGGACCTTTGCAGATGTTACAAATGTGTGGAGGGCACTTGCTTTAGCCCTGCTTCTGCCAGTGACTCATTTACATTAGCTTTGCCCTCCTGTTTACCTGACCAGTGACAGGGTGGCAAGCACAAGGAGGATCTTTTCCTATGTTCAGCGTTTGTTGCTTAGGTCAAAAGGTGATTGCAGTGAAGCAGGGCTAATACATGCACATAATGCTAAGTTGGCATGATCGTGGGGGCCCTCTACACATCTTGTATACCAAGCTATAATATTTGCACAGGGCCTCTAATGAGAGATGCCAGCTAATTTCATGAAGCTTGAATTCAGAGAAGGTTTTCAGAGGTTTCAAATGAGCGGCAAGCTCTTCGACCCTCTGGAATTCTTTTCTGTTCTGAGAAGGTTGCTCTTTTTTCCTCCTTCCATTAACTTACTCAGTTCTTGGGACAGTGGTAGGACAAGTGGAAGAAATGGCAAGGGAGTTAGGTTTATATTCATCCCGTTTCAATTTGTTTCTCTGGTGTGTTGCAAAGCACACAATGCACAGATTAGGAAGGGTTTTTCCCCTTTATTTTTCTCCTCCGCTCCTTTGTCATCCTAATGCTGCTCCTTAGTGCCATCCATAAAGAGAAACTGGAACTCTTAGGCTTTCTACCATGCATTGTAATTGTCTGCTTCCACCTTGTTCTGAAGAAGTCCCATCAGATATGAAGCCTTGGGCAACCATGTGACCACTTCCTTGGACCACCCCCCTTATTCAATCTTGTTTCTGCTCCTGGTGTCAATAGATAGGGGCTGGTAATAAGTCAATGGCCCGCGCCCACATGGGGATTTCAAATACCCTGAGATTCCAGGTTCTCTGGGAGGGTTGTCTATGGGAAGAACACCAAGGGCCATGGTCCGTTCTGGATCTCAGCTGACATGTCTTTTCTTGCTCTCCTAAAAGCACCTCCTCAGGGTATGGGCAAGGCTGGACTCGACTAACTTTGCCAATCCCTCTACCTTCTGCATTTCTGAAAATGCTCCTAAAAATTGGGAGACTCTCTGGAACAGGCACAAGAGCTGGAAACAAATTAGTGAATCAGAAACAATATCTCTTCCGCCCCCCTCAACCTGAACAGTAGTGCCTTCCACATGCGGAACAACTAAGGATACAGTTCATTACTGGCACCTGATTGTTGGAGGTCCTGGGAAAAAGTGTTGCACTGCAGCTGCCCCCCCCATTACTGCTGATGACTGACAGCAGTAGATAGCAGCTTCTCTCCCTCCCCATCAGTGAGTAATGGGGAGAAATCTGTGGCAGCTCTTTAGAGGTTTCAAGGAGTCAGCCTGGCCATGTGGGTGCTCCAATGGCCTTGGGCCTTCAACCAGTGCAAAATCTCTAACTGTACTCC
Source organism: Tiliqua scincoides (assembly GCF_035046505.1). Classification (NCBI taxonomy): domain Eukaryota; kingdom Metazoa; phylum Chordata; class Lepidosauria; order Squamata; family Scincidae; genus Tiliqua; species Tiliqua scincoides. The sequence continues at coordinate 143,951,436 of NC_089824.1, forward strand.
TGTGCTATTAAATATTCACACATAACAGAGCATTGTTTTTCATATTATTTTTTTATATTTGTCTGTCAGCTTCTCCTCTGGTTCCAATGATAATACTTAAAGACCATTTCAGAGACTGTTTATTGGTTCACTGTGCCTGAAAGAATGCCATAAATAGTCTCAGAGAGAGAGAGAGCGAGAGAGAGAGAGAGAGAGAGAGAGAGAGAGAGAGAGACTATTTGTTCATGTGTACTTTTCATTTATGAAGTATAATCTGATGGGATTCACAAAACAGTCAGGGCGGCTTGTAATCGCACACATATTTGCTGGGAAAGTGATCTGAAATTTGTGAGGGAGCAACAAATGGTTGCTTAAAAGTTATTAAAAGACTGATAGGTATCAGAATGATAACTGTTGCATTTTTGTTCTCAGGTGTTAATAATACAAACATTTATTGAATCTCTAAACCAGAGAATTTCAAGACAAGATGTTGCCCATAGCAACAGTTTTATTATATGGTGGGGAGCAACAATGAATAAGAATATCATTACGGTCTATGAAGGCTGCAAATTGTTCTTTTTTAAAAGAATGTCTTCTTTTTTCCCTACCAGTTATGGGAATGTAGCTACCTGCAAGGGTACTTATAGGGATAGGTCAAAATTTGACATGCTATGTACACATTGCAGTGGTAGCCTGTGAGTTTGATTAGAGACAATGCAGGATGAAATTATATTGGCAATAAAGAGGCAGAGTACACTCGGGTCAAGAAGTTGCTTTACTGAAGCCTTTGACCCAAAAATGTCTTTTGACTCTTGTCAATACTACACACCCTGTTATGCAAAAACAAAGTCATAATTCAGGTTTTTTTCTGTGGTCTACTGGTCAAATTCAGCATAAAGACTAGTAGAGAGAAGAAGGCAGAATGGGCTGAAATGTTAGATTGGTCACTTTTTGCAAGAAAAGTCTATGCAAACAATTTTTGCATTTCCTACATTTATGTGATGATTATACACTAATCACATTATGAAGAAGCAGAGGTTAATATTATGTTGCTTTAAGAAATACCATTTTTAATATGTGGGAGTTGGCATCCCCCACAAAGTAGGAAATGTGGGCTGCTGATTACATGTTACCAAATCCTACACATAAGTCACATCCATGGAAGAAGCTGCTTAATTCTTGCTTGCACATTGCAATGCGTGACAATCATAGGCACTGCAAATTGCTGTGTGCCTACACAATTTGAATATGTGCATCGTTGTTTCGCATTTCACACATGGTAATAGCACCATTTTCTTTCAGAAGTAACTTGAATGCAGGATTTGGGGGATGTGTTGGAACGGAGCTGTAACTAGTGTGAAGCCTGAGGGAGACTGGCCTCAGGTGCTACGTCATGTGGGGGTGTATGACTGCCCCCAGGCTCTGCCCTAGTTATGAAGGAGGTGGTAGTGGCTTTGCACACCATTCCTTCTCTTGTAGAGGCTTCCAGCCTCCACAGCAGAAGGAAAAGTGCAAACCTGCCGTAACTACCATTGCCTCTTCTAGAGAGAACCTGGAAGTGACCGAGATCTCATGTGTCCCGGGCAGCGGGGCAGTGAGTTATTGCTCTTGCTGGAAGAAGTTCTGATTCTGCTCTCAAGTTCTAACCAGCACCATTAGAACCTTGATGGTGCTCATTAAAGTTTAAACAGTGTACTAAACACACAATCCAAGAAAATCCATTTTGTTTTGTCATATTTTAAGTTCCTTTCCATAAATGTGAACATCCTTAGAATTTGAAAACAAGAAATCCTGTGCAACGACATTCTGGACCTAGAGTGTATTTTGGAACTTGGTACTGAAATAGTCGTTAACTGACCTGCTACAGCATCTTTAGTGGGCAACAGTTTGCTGTCGACTGCCAGGCTTATATCATTGAAAACTTCTTCCTCATCTCTGTCAGCATCAAACTGGTAAAAGAAAAGGAGATCAGACACTTTGGAATAGGGTATGTGGTCTGAACGCTACTGTATAATAAAGGACTTCTCCAAAACTCTTCACCGCTGCTAAGAATAACTCTGTGAAATTCATTCATGTAAATGTCACTGACATTATGAATTCATCATTTACTTTGCATTGGCTACATCACTTACCTACAATAAAAACAGCATTTATCACATTTGTCTGTTACATTGCAGTGGAAAAAATAGCATGCTTGTGCAACAAGCCATTGTCTCAGATAATAACTAAGCAACAAAGGCTTGGATCCTAACTTTCTTTTAGCTGATGGAACATTTCATTCCTTCCCCTTCATTCTCTGGTCCCTTGTGTCCTCTGAAAGTCTGCTCCTGAGGTTTGAAAGATTCTCCAGGACAGAATGGCATGTGCTGAAATATCCACTGCTGCATCTTGTGGAAGGGGGTTGTTGAGGAAGTGAACCCTTGATTTAATGGACCTCAATTCGGAAACAACAAATGTTTTCTGCTCCATAAAAATGAGTCATAAGCATTTTACATGTAATGTCTCCATTGACTTCAATGCATTCAAATTTAGAACAATTTCAGCATTAAAGAATACCCCCTCCCCCCCATTAGTCTGTTGAATTGAGAGGTCACTGTAATAACTGTATCAACCTTTTCCCTTTTGAACCTATACAAAACTGTTCCTGTTTTGATGGAAGATATAATTTCTGGATAACCCTACTCAAGCATTTTGTCAAGGAATTTCTTGTTTGTGTCAAAACAGGGCTCACGAGAGGGGGTGCAGGGAGTAAACTGTACCCGGGACCAGAGTCACAAAAGGGGCCCAGGAGGAGACCCCAAAATTTTCTGGGATATTACATTTTCTTATCTCACCCAGCTTCACTACCCATGTGGGATCTGGGCAGCCCTTACCGTATGGCGTGGCCTCCACAAGGCAAGCCATATGCCCCGGGCTGAGAAATGCATACAAGACACTCTAGATGTTTCTAGGTGTGAACCTACCTCCAACACAGTATGTTGAAAACAAGATGAAATTATTTCCTGATGAAAATAAGGTTCGTGATAATCTATTGTGATTCCATCCCCATCTGGGTTACCTGTTCAATAGTTTTCTTTTTTTTGGAGGGGGGGGGGTTGAGTATTGTTCTTGATGCTGAATGGGCAAGACCTGGATTTCTGTTTGCATACTATTCACCATGCCGCCCACCAGTCTCCCTATCTGAGCTCACCAGGATGATCTCAGCTGCAGCATCGGAGTCCCCTAGGTGTTTGGTGCTCAGAAACTTTAATATTCATACAGAGGTTCCCAGTTTGGAAGTAGTTCAAGTTTTCGTGGCTCCTGTGGCAACTATGAACCTTTCTCAACTTGCTAGCTGCTTCAACACATTCTGGAGGAAACATGTTGGACCTAGTGTTTACTGCTGGCCAGGTGGGTGATGATCTGTTTGTGGAGGAGAATAACTTCTTTGCCATGGACAGAACACTACTTGGTGAGGTTTTAGACTTATTATGGCCCCTTTATTCAGAAGGTTAACCCCCAAAGGCTTATGGTCCCAATTTATTTCTGTTGATTCTGTGGGTTTTCTGTGCCACTAGTGCGAATGATTCTGCCAAGGCCTTGATGAACGTCTGGGGCAGGCCATCAACACTATCACTCCTAAGTATCCTAAACCTCATTGTAGAGCAAAATTGATGCTCTGGTTTTCTTGGGGGCTGCTAGCACTGAAAAAACTAGGCAAGCATCTGCAGAGCTGGTAGAGAAATGCGTGTGTCAATCTGATCAAATACTAGAGTACATTTTAAGGCCTATTCTGTGGCAACTATGACAGTGAAAAAGAGAGTTCTTGGCCACCATCATGTTCAAAGATCATAGCCAAATCAGACCTTTCTTGAGTAGTGCGGAGTTGGCTTCATTTTCTTCAGTATGGGGTGGAGGATACCTTGGTAGCCCTTGGTATGTAATACAGACACTTTGCAGACGCCATGGTTTAGAGTGTTAATGTCACAAATCTCAGGCTTACACCCTTTTCTCTTTCCTTGCACACTTCGGAAGGAAATTTGCAATTTCTGTTCCTGGTGTAAAACATATTAGATTTATTGTTGCATCCAAGTCTAAATCCTGTCTTGCTCTAACCATGATTTGTGAACAAGCCAGAATAACAAACAGAAATTTAATCATTATTCTATTTTAATTTTGCTTAAGGTTACAATTGTTCTCAATTGCTGGGATATACATATTTTCTACAATGTGGCATTGATGTGTATTTTATTCCTCTAACTTTGGCACACATAGCCTAACCAAAGAAAAGAGTTCCATGAGGGTAACTTCTTATATTCAAGCCTGCTAGTCTGGCAAAGTTCAATTTAAGGTAAAAAAGGCTAAAGTAATTACAGGTGGTGCCTCCTTATTCATGGGGGTTCTGTTCCTGGACCCCCTGCAGATATTGAAAACTGTGGACAGTGAAATCCACAATTCTGGGGGCACACTGGAGCTCCGAATGTGACCGGAGCCTTGTTCCAGTCACATCTGGAGCTGTTCTGAGCCTTTTTTTTTTTTTTTTGGTAACTTCCAGTTTTTTCAAGGCAATATTATTACTAGAATGTAACAAGAAATAATGGACTCTTTTCAGAGGGAGACTTCTAAACTTCAGATTTCATGAACTGCTAAATGACCTATGCAGGTTTTGTTATTCAGTTTGATAGCAGTACAGAAAAAAAAATAATGGATTGTTTTATTTGATAATGGTGGAGTTCTGCAGCACTGCTGATATTATAGTTTTCCAGTGCACATATTTTCTGCCGTTGTTATGAACAAAGATGAAAATATTGCTCTTAGAAAAAAAGGTTGGTGGTTCCTGTATTACTACTGTAATGTGGAGGTAACACGTACATGCACTGTCTTTCTGTGTGGTTTTTCTATGAACACAAGCCATCACTGTCATGTACAAATTGCATGTGCTGCCTTCCTGTCACATATTATGGTGCAAACCCCTAGATTTCCCCCTGTTCTGTCTCAACATAGGCAAGTGCATACTCAAGGATTGTTGTTGCTGCCATTAGGAGACAGCACACAGTCTATTGTTCAGATATTAAGCTCCCTCATTCCAGAAAGAATCATTCTACCAAGTCTCTCCTACTGGAGCTGGCATAAGTTCAGATTGGGCACCCCTGACCACTTAACCTGGGTCTGAAGTGAAGGGGGGTTGCTGAGGTGACCATTACTCATAGGGCAAAACAGTGATATCATCAACCAAAGGGCATATAAGGTTAAGCCAAAGGATGTTCTTATCTTTTGACTTGGCTGCCTAAGAGCACAATCTTACTGAAGCACTCTGCCAGCACAGCAGCTGCTGCACCAGCCTAAAGAGAACAACAAGGTAAAGACAGAGTAGGAGAAGATATTGAGAATGGCAGCATGATGGGCCGTGATAGACGGTTTGGCACAATGAGAGGATTGGAAAGAAGGAAAGGAGGAAAAGAGGAAAGGAGCTAATAAGCAGCCCATCCTGGGGCATTCCATGTGCAAATGCCCGAAGTCTCTGTGCGAAGATGAGAGAACTGGAATGTCTGGTGACAAGGGAAAACAGTGACATAGTGGGCATAATGGAAACCTGGTGGAATGTGGAAAATCAGTGGGATACCGCAATCCCAGGCTATAAACTCTACAGGAGGGACAGGGAGGGGCGTGTTGGAGGTGGGTGGCCGTTTATGTTAAGGAAGGGATAGAATCCAGCAAAGTAGAGATTGAAGGTGGGTCCGACTCCACCATAGAATCTCTGTGGGTTGAATCACCATAGAATCACCAGGCCTGAGGAGCGATGTAATACTGGGGGCGTACTATTGTCCTCCAGACCAGAAATTGGAAGGGGACCTTGAAATGAGGAAACAGATCAGGGAGGTGACAAGGAGGGTTGTAATCACGGGGGATTTCAATTATCCTCACATCGACTGGGTCAATTTGTGTTCTGGTCACGAAAAGGAGACCAGATTCCTTGACATGCTAAATGACTGTGCCTTAGAGCAGCTAGTCACGGAGCCCACCAGAGGACAGGTGACTCTGGATTTAATATTGTGCAGTACTCAGGACCTGGAGAATCAGCATGGCTTCTGTAAGGGTAAGTCTTGCCTCACAAACCTTTTGGAATTCTTTGAAAAGGTCAACAGGCATGTGGATGCGGGAGAACCCATGGACATTATATATCTGGACTTTCAGAAGGCGTTCGACATGGTCCCTCACCAAAGGCTACTGAAAAAACTCCATAGTCATTACCCCTGCTAACTGGGTGAGAGGCACTTTTTCAAGTGGGTGCTGCTCTTTTTAGCAGGGGGGGAGTAACTGGCCCTCCTCACCCCAGCAGTGTCTTTTCTAGTGGCTGTCTGCTGGTGTTCTTTTTGCATCTTTTTAGATTGTGAGCCCTTTTGGGACAGGGAGCCAATTTAGTTATTTGATTTTTCTCTGTAGACCGCTTCATGACCTTTTAGTTGAAAAGTGGTATATAAATACTGTTAATAATAATTAATAATAATTGTCAGGGAATTAGAGGGCAGGTCCTCTCATGGATTGGGAACTGGTTGAAGACCAGGAAACAGAGAGTGAGTGTCAATGGGCAATTTTCACAGCAGGGAGAGGTGAAAAGCGGTGTGCCCCAAGGATCTGTCCTGGGACTGGTGCTCTTCAACCTCTTCATAAATGACCTGGAGACAGGGTTGAGCAGTGAAGTGGCAAAGTTTGCAGACGACACCAAACTTTCCGAGTGGTGAAGACCAGAAATGCTTGTGAGGAGCTCCAGAAGGATCTCTCCAAACTGGCAGAATGGGCAGCAAAATGGCAGATGCGTTTCAATGTAAGTAAGTCATGCACATTGGGGCAAAAAATCAAAATTTCACATATAGGCTGATGGGTTCTGAGCTGTCTGTGACAGACCAGGAGAGGGATCTTGGGGTGGTGGTGGACAGCTCGATGAAAGTGTTGACCAAATATGCGGCGGCAGTAAAGAAGGCCAATTCTATGCTTGGGATCATTAGAAAAGGTATTGAGAACAAAACGGCTAATATTATAATGCTGTTGTACAAATCGATGGTAAGGCCACACCTGGAGTATTGTGTCCAGTTCTGGTCACCACATCTCAAAAAGGGCATAGTGGAAATGGAAAAGGTGCAAAAGAGGGCAACTAAGATGATTACTGGGCTGGGGCACCTTCCTTATGACAAAAGGCTACAGTGTTTGGGCCTCTTCAGCCTAGAAAAGAGGCACCTGAGGGGGGACATGATTAAGACATACAAAATTATGCACGGGAAGGATAAAGTGGATAGAGAGATGCTCTTTATACTCACATAACACCAGAACCAGGGGACATCCACTAAAATTGAGTGTTGGGAGGGTTAGGACAGACAAAAGAAAATATTTCTTTACTCAGCATGTGGTTGGTCTGTGGAACTCCTTGCCCCAGGATGTGGTTATGGCATCTGGCCTAGATGCCTTTAAAAGAGGATTGGACAAGTTTCTGGAGGAAAAATCCATTATGGGGTACAAGCCATGATGTATATGTGCACCCTCCTGATTTTAGAAATGGGCTACGTCAGATGCAAGGAAGGGCACCAGGATACAGGTCTCCTGTTATCTGGTGCGCTCCTTTGGGCATTTGGTGGGCCGCTGTGAGATACAGGAAGCTGGAGATGGGCCTATGGCCTGATCCAGTGGGGCTGTTCTTATGTTCTAAAGTATCACAAACATGCTGTAAAGCACATTTGCAATGACTCTAGAGTAAGCAGCACCAGCAGAATGGCCTGAGCTGGCCCACTGGAACTGCATTCGAGCCTCCGGCCACTAGCAGAGGTTTAAAAAGTGCTGAGCAGCATGCAGGCTTGGGGAGAACAGAGGTGAGGTGGGCAATTCAGGGCATGGGGAGGGAAGAATGGGGGCCTGGGAGGGGGGCGGGATTGGCAGAGGAGGTTTCTGCTGTATCCCATCCTCTGTCCTGGGCCTAGCAGCCTTATATGGGACTGCTCAGACTTATGCCCATGAATTAGCTGTTTCAGATCCAAGTAGCCCCATTAGGCAGGGTGAAGTGTTACTTGGGGTAGGGGGGAAAATATCCCCTTACCACAAAGAGACCTCCAGCCTGCTCCTTACCTGTGTTAGATACAATGTGGGCCACTTGGCCCAGCTGTGCCAGTGCAGGTTAGGATAGGGCTGCCCATACATTATCAGGATCAGCCCACATGATCAGGATCACACCATCTTTTAGGAACAGCGATGCCATGGTTAGGTTGGATTGGACTGTAAGTCCCATTGAACTGCACTGGGCTGACTTCTGTGTAGACGTGTATTGACTTGCACTTAGTGCCATTATGAAAGTTACATACAGACACGAGAACACGTTTTGGCTGGTCTTAGTAACAAATGGTTGGCAACCTTCAGTCTCGAAAGACTATGGTATAAGCCTACAGCACCTGGTATTCCCAGGCGGTCTCCCATCCAAGCACTAACCAGGCCTGACCCTGCTTAGCTTCCAAGATCAGACAAGATCAGGGATGTGCAGTATTTTCAAGTATTCAGGGTAAAATCTTCTTCTCATTCTGGGTTCCACAAAGGCAAAGTCAATGCATTCCTTTTGCGCCCACTGCTCTGAGAAGCGCATTTACAGGGACAGGGAGTGGAAGCCTTGGTATTTTTGCAAATATTCATGCACTGTTTTTCAGGGTTCTCAAATCCCTTTCTCTGGGGACCCCAAACTAGAATATTTACGCAACCTATTCCTAGTTAAATGTAATTGGCTTGCATCTCAAATCAACCCTGTTCTAATGCAAAAACATTGGCTGCAATCCTGAATTCATTTAAGAGCCAGTTAAGTCCGACTGACCTAACATGCTTAGGTTCACAATGTAGTTCAATTGAAAGTACAAATGAATTTGTAGTTCAAATGAAAGTACAAATGAAAGAGACAACTATTACCAAGAAACAAAGCTCTTACAAGCGCTCGATTACTTCACGAGTACATTCTTCATTTGCAATTGTTATATTATTTCAGGTCAAAGTCGAAAGCTTGGAAGTAAAACTAAACAAGATGCTATAATCAAAAATTACTACAAATTATAGCTTTGAACACTCTGATCTAAATGGAAAATACTATGCTAAAATGATTATGTGCTTCAGTTTAAATTTAAATAATAATAACCGAGAATAGTGACACTTGGGCTATACACACTTACCTGGGAGTAAGCCCCATTGAACATAATGGGACTTACACCACAATCCTATGCTTATCTACTCCCAAATAAGTCCCATTGTGTTCAGTGGAGCTTACTCCCAGGAAAGTTTGTATAAGATTGCAGCCTCAGTTTTGGTTGTTACAGAGGATTGTGTTGTTAGAAACAAATGGCCGGTTCCTGAAAAACTGATCATCAAAAGATATAAGTTTGCCTGTTCAGGCTGTACTACATATAGTAGGGAGAGAATAAGTAAAAAAGGGGGGAGAGGGAGTATTTTCTTTTTTATCTCATTCCCTATTTCACTAACAGAACAGAACAAAGTAGTCAAAATATACCCACATTTATCTTTATCTGGCACCTCCATTGAATAAAACAAATCATCTCTGACTAATCAGTTAATAGTACAGTCCTGTACTTGTTCACTTGAGGGCAAATTTCCCTGGCAACCCAGTCCTATGCAGATAAGCACACTGAAATGAATGGCCTTAGGTATGCCAAAGTCTGCAATCCTATGCACACTTACTTGCAAGTAAGCCCCACTGACCACAGTGGGACTCGTATCCACATCAGCAGGCACAGAAGACTTCCAGGTAAGCACAAATTACACTGTTGTAACTGATTAATCTACTGACTAAATCAGTGATTTTCAACCTTTTTCATCTTGCCGCACACTGGCAAGGCACTAAAATGGTCAAGGCACACCATCAGCTTTTTGACAATTGACAAGGCACACTGTGCTGTCAACGGGGGGCTCACATCCTCCAATGGTCCTATTGATAAATGATGCTCTCCCAAATTCCCACAGCACACCAGTGTGCCACAGCACAGTAGTTGAAAATGGCTGGATTAAATCAGTTAAAGCTTGTGACTCTAATTTTTATTAACGAGCCACTGAGTGAAATCTACTTATTTCAGAAAATGCTTGCAGCGAAAACACATCTTGCTGTGAGGTTAAGATGGAAGTAATGAGAAGGTCTGCATTGTAATGAGTGGGTGACTAGTGAGTATTATGTGATAAAATGAGGGAGGAGGGCCATGCTGTCGATCTGGCTTATGACTGCATTTTAATTGCTTTTTAAATTTAATGGCAGTTGTGCTGAGTGTTTTTGACAGAAGAAATCAATTTTCTCTCTTTCTCCTCCCTGAATCAGTTCCGAACCCAACAGGTCCGAATATGTTTTTGTTTTTCAGAAAGCCTAGTGTATGTGTGTCCCAGCATTGTTAATGCAATGGAAAAGTTTTCTTCTGTTCTCCCTCAAGCTGTCATCAGAAATTATAATAGAGCAGGTCAGTCTATACAGGGGTGTCCTAAACAATTAGGAACAAAAGTGGCAGGCATGTTGAAGCTAGCCATAGGTTGCCTACCTCGATTCTCAGGGCCCAATCCTACCCAACTTTCTAGCACCGGTGCAGTCGCAATGCAGCCCGGAGGTAAGGGAACAAATGTTCCCTAACATTGAGGAGGCACGTGTGACTGCCTCCCCACCAAAGGATGCAGCGCACAGCCCATTGGCATGGCTTTACTGGTCCTAGAAAACTGGATAGGATTGGGCTTTCAGTTGGCTAAATGCTAGAAATTCTGACTAATTGTCTAAAGCAGTGGTTCTCACACATTTAACACTGGGACTCACTTTTTAGAATGAGAATCTGTCAGGACCCACCAGAAGTGATGTCATGACTGGAAGTGACATCATCGAGCAGGAAAAATTTTTAACAATCTCAGGCTGCAATACTACCCACACTTACCCAGGAGTAAGTCCCATTGATTATCATTGTTAAAAGAATATATGTAATAGCTAAGTACAGGTCTGTAAAATTTCCCCAAATGCAGTCACACACCATGGGAGCATCAAGTCTAATATATTAAAAATAAAATACCGAAATGAATTGGGACCCACCTGAAATTGGCTCGCGACCCACCTAGTGGGTCCCGACCCACAGTTTGAGAAACACTGTTCTAAAAGTCAAAATGCATGTTGCTTTAAATGGGTGTGTTGGCCCATTAAATTTTCTGGATAAATAGTGTTGGGGGGGGTCCATATCTAGACATGGGCCAATGTGTTAAAGCTCCCCTATCACCTCCTAGCGCTATTTTGCTATAGTTTGCATGTTTCCAGGTGTGTTTTTACCAAAAATAAAGGAAAATACTGGGCTGACATATGTATTCAAAGTAATATGTTTGGGCCCTTAATGTACTGAAAATACAAGGAACTGCCTTTATATTGAGTGAGACCTAAAGCCTGTGAGATCTGGTCCAAAATGGTAGCTGCTTTTTAATGCCTCAGGTGTAGGTGTAGGTTAACCCTGAGCCTTGTTACTTCAGATACTACTCCAGGTAAAAGATGTTACTACTCCGGGTAAAGGGAGTAGCCCCGCAATGGGGCTACTCAATTCACCACTGACCAAAAGATCTGCTTGAGGTAAGAGCTGAGCCTGATGCAGAGGCTCAGGCTCCAGATGCAGAGGTTCAGGATCCAGTGGAGCATCTCCGCCTGCCTCCCTCCTCCTCAGAATGCTTCCGCCCCACCTCCCCCCATGCCCCCACTTTCCTCTCTGCTGCTTGGTGGTCCATGCGACTGCAGAGAGGTGGATGCTGGGCACCTGCTTGGCACTAGCCTTACAGCACATGTGCGACAGTGCACACTGGTGATTAGCCGGTGCGCAGAGCTCAGGATTGCGCTCGCAGTCTAGAAGCAGAAAAGGAGAGGTAATGGTAGCAGTGGCAGCGGTAGTTTTTTTAGTCTGCCCACCTGCCTCATCTACACATGAGGAGAAAGGAAGATGAGGATGCCAATGGCAGTAGTGTCCCTCTTCCCAATTAGGGATCAGAATTGCCCTGTTCCCACCAGCTTGCCCAGCTCACCGGTTTCCTTCTTGCTCTGCTTTGGAATAGAACAGTAGATCAGGGAGAATGGTGGCAAAAATAGAAGTGGAGCAGTGCTTCTCTCTGCTTCCTTGTTCTACCCCAATCTGCCATCTTATTTCAAAGTGGCAAAGCAAGAAGGAAAAGAGACAAGTGCAAACGAAAGCTAGGTGAGGCAGGTGCAAAGTGGCATCTTGTACCTTTCTGCTGTCTGAAGCAGCCTGTCTCACCTTGTCTCATGATTGGGCTGGTCATGTACCTGGAGGAGACCCCTGAGGCTCCTCGCATTTATGCCAGCTAAATATCTGGTGTAGGTCCAAGGACACCCATTGGAGGTCAGCCAGTCTATGAGGAGGTAAAAAAAGAAGTCTTTTACTTAACTTTCCCGGATTGCATGGTTGCCGTATGCAGTTTACACTCTGTTGGCAGCACTGTGTACTGTGGACCAGTTAGGATTGGGTTGTAAGCAATGTTCTGAGAAAGTACATGGTGGATAGTTAACTTGGAACATCAAGAGGAGAATTAATTTAATTACTTGATCGAAGCAGCCAATACAATCAACAACATTCTATTTTTGTGGAGGCCGAAAAGGCATTTGATAGGATCGAAAAGGTTTTTTTTTTTTTTTTTTAAGGTGACCTTGATGTGTTTTGGATTTGGCATTGTTCAGAGACTGGATGGACTTGATATACTCAGTACTTGCTTGGATATTATTAAGCAGCTGTTTGTCTTCCGTTACAAATATCCAGTGAGGTGTCACAGGGCCCAATCCTATCCAATTTTCCAGCACCAATGCAGGTGCAATGCAGCTCTGATGTAAGGGAATAAACATTCCCTTACTCTGAGGAGGCATACATGACTGTTCCCCCACTGCAGGATGCAGTGCACGTCTCATTAGCACGGCTACACCAGGGCTGGAAAATTGGATCAGATTGGGTTCATACAAGGTTGTTCTCTCTTACTACTTTTTAATTGAGGTATTGAGGTAGAGATCATACAAGTGAAAGAAGAGGCTAGTATAAAAGAAATAATGATACAAGATAAATTAATGCTTTATTCAAGTGATGTGGGGTTGACTTTGCAAGAACCCAGCGTTTCAGCTACATATCAGGTTACAAACAATCTGCATAAATTGGAACTAATCACCATTAACATGGAGCAGCAATTGAGAGCAGATACTAGAACACCTGGAGGCTTACAGTGGAAATAGATAAGGATATAGTATTTGGGGATATAATTTTTCTGATGACTTGACTAATTTGATTGAAGATAATCTCCTACCTGGGATAAATGAGGTGGAACTAAATTTTAGTGGTTGGCTGAATTAAAAATGTTATACAGGTCCAGCCTATTTATACACGGATTTTTTATACACAGATCTGACTCAACACGAATGGCCACTGCAATTGAGAAGGAATGTGCTGATCCCTGGATAAGAGGAAAATGCATCCCTTTAAAATCAGTTTAAAAAACTGAACAGTCCTTTAACAACAGCCTCCTTAAGGAGAGGGAGAGAAGGCAGCTGGCTGACAATCCATCAATCCTTCTCTCTCCAGGGGGCCCCTCCCTTCCCCCTGAGCACATGAAAGAAAGGTGATGGATTTGCATTGGTAAGGGGAGGGGCTGAGTGAAGCTTTCTAAGCTCTTGGAGGAGGACTGGTTGATGGACTGTCTTCGTAATGACTCTTATCTTAGAGTCAAAAGGTCAGCAAGGCTGTTTTTAAATTACTGGAGCAAAGAAACTTTGTTTTTGAAATTGATTTGCTATAGTGCGTTTTTTGCCATCCACATGAGTGCTTGGAACAGAACCCACGCGAATAATTAGTCTCAACCTGTGGTTGGGCTTTTAGGCAGTGACCAAGATGGAGATCTTACAAAAGACAATATTGAAATATAAATATCTGCCAGTATGCATACTGCAAAATGTTTTTGAATAAGATTCACAGCCCAATCCTGCTGCAAAAGTGTCTTCCTGCCTCCCATTGGAGCAGGTAAATCAGTGGAAAGATGGGGGGTGGTGGTAGAAGGCAGAATGGTGACAGGGAGGGGGCAAAACAGGGTGGGGCGATTATGGGGAGTGGATCTGGTGGTAATGGCAGATCCTATCCCCCTTTTTCTCTGCCCCCTTTTTCTCCTTGGACTTGCACTATTGAAACAGGTCTGAGTTGACCCATTGCAAAGTGATTTGAATCACCTCTGAAGTCTCCCAATCCCCTCCCCCTGATGGATATAGTGCACCTGTTTTTGGCATGGCTGCTCCAGTGGGGGGGGGGGAATAGAATTGAGCTCTCAGGCTGTAATCCTATACACACTTACCAGGGAGTAAGCTCCATTGGATACAGTGGAATTTACTTCTGAGTTGACATACATAGGATTGCACTGTCATTCAAATGTATGGAATTATAAGGTAGTTTGAGTTGCGAAAAAATGTCTTGAACAACTTTAGCTAGATTATACATATTTTCTTTTCATGAAGAAAAATGGGAGAAGTGTGAGAAGGTCACAGATGTCTAAGAAATGCTTCTTAGTATTTAAAAGAGGAGTACTGTGATTGGATTAAATCAACACATTCCTTACAATTGTTATTGTGGAGGTGGAAAACTATATAATTTCTCTGAGACATGACAGCAATGATGTAGCTTTTAATAAAGTCGAGAAGTCAAAGGCAACGTAACCCAGCATTTGTTGCTTGAAGGGAGAGAAAAACAGGCTTAGAAAGCACGCCTGGAATATATAGTTTACTGTACTACTACCACTGTACAGAGCACCCCTCAATGCATTTGCTTATTTACCTGCCTTTGCTGTTGCTGAGACATGTGCACCTATAGTTATGAAACTCTTCCCACTTAATCCAGCATGTGTTGAATGGCACTGGAGCAATGAGGGAGAAAGTGCAATGAAGGGCTATCTGACTATTCTGTACAAGCCTAACGGCTCAAACCTAAGTCAGGAAAATGCCCACATACCACTACTGGCATGAAGACAGCCCTGCCATCATGGTATCACTGCAGCAGCCAAAAAGCCCCACACCAGCAGGAACAGGGCCTATGAGGAATTCCATAGAGTAGTAGTTCTCAAACTTTTTAGCACCAGAACCCACTTTTTAGAATGACAATCTGTCAGGATCCACCAGAAGTGCAATCAAGCGGTTGCTGATCTATTTGATCTGCAACAACAGGTCTGCAACATTTCCCCAAATGCAGTCACATACCATGGTAGCATCAAGTCTAATGTATTAAAAATAAAATATACATTGAAACGAATAGGGACCCACCTGGAAATTGGCTCACAACCCACCTAGTGGGTCCCGACCCACAGTTTGAGAAACACTGTGGCATAGAGGGCTATGTGGCAGCTGGGGAATCCAGGCAAATATTGCCCTTCTTACCCCTTTCAACAGGTGTCTCCATCTGGACGGCATGTTTGATCCACTGAGCATCTCAGTGAGGCTGACATATACATGGATTCTGAATGTTTACTAGTCAAGACAATTTTATGCTGAACATAATATAAGGAAAGCTCATGTGCATCATGCTATTTAGCCATTTAATACATGTTAATGAAGGTATAGCGGAATAGTTTGTTATATAAACTATATTATCAGCTCAAGTGCCATTGGGCTACTGGCCTAAGTGCTCTTCAAAACAATTTTGCTTACAAAATTAGGCTTCTTGCCATCTCTACAAAATTCCACTAGTTAGGAAAAGGCAAGAATTGTATAACTGAACAATTCAGTTGTGGGGTTGTCTGAACAAGCGAAAAAGAGATAAAGGCTGGACTACTAATGAAAACATTAGCAGATAATGTGAAATTGTGAAAGCAGATTGTGAAAGCTAAGAGCGAAAATTGTACTGAGGAGTTTTAGAAAAAAAGTTTCGCTAATGTAATTTAGTTTCACATGTTGATAGAAGAAAAATTAGATTGGCAAAAGGAGCAGGAATTGAGTGATTAAGGACCTAATCCTATCTAACATTCCAGTGCTAATACAGCTGTGTCAATGGGGCATGTGCTGCATTGTGGGGACAGTCACAGAGGCCTCTTCAAGGTAAGGGAACGCTTGTTCCATTACCTTGGGGCTGCATTGAAGCTGCATTGGCGCTGGAAAGTTGGATAGGACTGGGCCCTAACAGAGGCGCCCAAAGTGTGCACCACAGTATCTAAGGCATTGCAGCACACTCACAGGGATGCTATGTGGCTTCTTCTTCCCGGCATGCTGGGCTGACATTGCACGATTGAGCTGGTGCAGGTCTGTCTTGCCCCTTAGTGGCAACTGGAGTTATCCTGGGGCAAGGGGACAAGTATCCCCTTACCCCAAGGATACTCCAGCAGCTGAAAATCCCCATGGGATACAGTGGACACCACACTGGCACCGCTGCATCACCACATGGGGATTTAGGTAGGATTGGGCTGTTATGCTAAAAAAAGTAAAATTTATACAGTAAGACTTAGCTCAGTCCTAATCAACTTTCCAGTGCTGATGTAGCCGCAAGGCAGCTGAGGTAAGGGAACAAATGTTCCCTTACCTTGAGGAGGCCACTGTGATCCTCCCCCCCCCAACTGCAGAATGCAGCAGATGCCCCATTGGCATGGTTGCATCTGCACTGGATAGTTGGTTAGGATTGGGCTGTTAATTTCATCTCAAAGTTACCTTTACTTGGATTTTTTAAATGGAAGTTTTGGGGGCTTGCTTTAAAAGGATATAGAGCCAGAACAAATGTTCAATTATTGTGCGGGAATTTAATCAGGTGAGATTTGTTCTGTGGCTGTTTTCCATCTGAACATGCAATCAAATGTTCATTGATAGTTGTTCATCTGTGGGAAATCTTTGTCAGGCCATGGCCCTGTCTGTATTAATCCTCTTGTGAAGATATCTTCTCATATTTCTGGAGGACTAAACACACACACACATCTTGCTATATGATTTTCTATCAAACATTATCTGAATCAGGTGGAAAGACCAATCAGGTTTATTGTTTGTTTGTTTGTTTGTTTGTTTGTTTGTTTGTTTGTTTGTTTGTTTGTTTGTTTGTTTAGGCAGCAGTAGGTAGGGGAAGGAACCCTGTCAATTGCCTGGAAAAACAATCCATGGTCATAGAATTGCAACTGGACAGCCACAAAACCATGTGAAAACATCAAATAAAAAAAACTTGTTAAAAAATTGTAAGAGCACATTATATGTAATATCTCTTTTGGTAGGGGGGCTCTGCATAATCTTTTTATTGACAGTCTGTTTAGAAATTGCACACAGATGGAAAAATAATAACCTGCTTATTCTTGTTCAACGGTGCACGCTCAAGTACGGGATCTAGTGCTGATGGACAAGCTGTCTGAATGTGCATGCAATGGGGCAATGCAATTCGACTTGTTTTTAGTCATGTTTATTTATTTAAATGATTTTTATCCCAGCTTTTTCCTCTGTAAACGGAGTGCTCAAAGAGGCAACACTTTAGGTTAGTGTTTTAATTTAGTTTAGTTTTTTTCTAAAAATATCATATTTAAAAATAATCTGTTTAGTAGAATATGGCAACGAACATTCTTTCGGTATGTAGTAAGCTTACTTACAGAATTAAACAAGACTGGACATATGCTTCTTAATTAGAAGCCTTGCTATTCTCAAGGACATGCTGACTAAACTGAAGTTGCACTCAGAGTGAATTAACAAAGCCGAGAAGAAATCAAAACAGCGTTTGGTAAGCCTGACAGTCTAACAAGCAATTAAAAACTGTGATAAAGAAAGTTAAGGAAACCATCTGAATACATTTAAGTATTAAGGAATAGAAACGTCTGCCATTCTGTTACTAATGAATTTACACCAAGAACTGTAGATGTGATTCAAGGGTTTGCAATGCCTATGATGTATGGTGCTCTGAATCATGAATGACTTTGTTCAGAAACAAAGCATCACTGCAGCAGACAATGATTGATTTTACAAGATGCATGACATTTCTCTACAGCACATGCTGTCTTTTCACACTTCTAGTTTTGAGCATATATGCCTAATGGCATTTGAACTTGAATTTCAAGTAAAAGATTATTTTTGAATTGCAGTTACAATTTTTGCAATTCAATTAAAAGACTATTTCTATCAACATTAGAACAACTAGTGAAACAGACATGACTGAATAGGTTCCCTGCTTGTGTGCTGATCAAAACACACAACAGTACCCCCATACACTGGTTCCCCGCTTCTTGTGCCACTAGGCCTGCTAGCCACAGGAGAGACCAGGTAGTGTTGGGACACTTGTACAAATTCCAGAATTCACCAGCCTATGAAGCCTGGCATTCTGGTATGACCAGACCAGACCTTATCAGACAGGGGCACCAGATTCATTGCCTACCCTTTGTTTGGATAAGTAGTTGAGGAAGGCCACCAGGTTCTTCCTTTGAATTTCAAAATTACTGCTCTTTAGTCTGCCTGCCTGCTATCCAAGTTATCTGCCCACCCTTGGGCTTCAGAACTGACACTGTCTTTGAGCAAGCTACACGTGCGAATTGGAAATCCATGTACATATGTTTTACCTGTCAAAGAAAATAAACTGGCCTTTTGGACTATGTTCAACGAATTTCAACTCAGTGCATGAAGAAGCATTAAGTACATAAACATGAAAGTTCTGTGTGTCATAGTTTCCTGCTGTATTTAGGCTAAAAAGTCACTTGTACTTATTCACACATTACAAACTACTTCTGTATGAAAACATGACAAAGCGTGCACTTGAGATTGCTCTAATTTCATTGTTAAAATGCAGAGATGTTGCTTTAATGTTTTAAATATCTTTAAAGTTGATATTTAAACATTTGGGTTGCACTGCCACTGGGTGGACCACTCCAGCAATGGAAGTCCCAGTTACATATTACTGCTTGCTGCCTGATTCTGATTTTCCTAGCCAGCAGAACAGCATGAGGAACAAAAGGGAATGTGAGGCAGTAATGACAGTGATGGAATCCTCCTGGATTGTGATCAGGGGATGGCCCTGAGACACGTAGTGGTAGCAGCAGATTAGGTGCCTCTCCACTAGAAGAAATACATGTGAGCTGGTCAATTGCCATCCCAGCAATGGTGATGAAGATGGGATGTTCTGGCTTCTCTTTTCCTTCTGGCTGTTGAGAATTCAGGACAGGATGTCAGTCAATCTTACTTTTTACTTAGTCTTCCACCTGATAGAAAATTGATGAATTTTAGCCCAGGGCAGAGTGCAACAGTAATAAATTTTACTTAGGGATGGAAAATTGGTAGATTCTGTGTTCTTAAATGTTTAAGGCGGCTCTGTGGTGAATGTCTGCTTTGTAATTAGCTGAAAGGGTGAGGACCTGGATGAATTGCTAGCTAGAAGAGGGAACCTGGAAATGGAATTATTAAAATGTGATTGTTAAAGTTGATTTTCTTATTGTATTTTCTTACTGGCATGGCTGTGGGACCCCATGTGTTCTTCAAAATTCCATGCTACACAAGCATGGAAGAACAACTTTGAACAATATCTAAACATATTGTGTTGCAAGGAATTTTGTTAAAATGAACAGCTGATACCCCCCAAAGGCCACCTGATTCTACTGAAGTCAGTGGTAACATAGCCTTTAACTAAAATAGGTTGTTGTACTGCAGAAATTATGTTTTCCTTTTGAAGTACATTCTGATTGCACTTGAGTTTTGCAGCATAATTGTCCACATCTCTCTTCTACCTGATTGCTATAGTGACATATATTGTCTGTGGTTTAATTAAACTGCAAAATCAGCTTTGTTCCCAACTTAAGTACTGCAGATATACTAGTTAGTTTGTATAGCAATAAGAAGTATGCCCTAATGAAGCACACAATAGAACAAAAACCTGATTAGGGACTAGAATGTGGTTGTTTATTCAGTTTGGGGCTATGCTGGAATAGAAGACTAGATGCATCAAACATGTCTTATGGCCCAATCCTATCCAACTTTCTAGCATTAATGCAGCCGCATTGCAACCCCAAGCAAGGGAACAAACAGTTTCTTATCTGGAGGAGGGCTCATGATTCCCCACCACCGCAGGATGCAGCATATGCCCCTTGGCACAGCTGCATCAGCACTGGAAACTTGAATAGGATTGGGCCCTCAGAGTCAGACAATTCCTGAGACAACTCTATTTCTATGATTCCTCATAACAAAAACCAGTAGTACACTAGATCCTTGACTACTTCCTCATCTCCTACTGTGTAGACTGAAAGCACAGAGAGGAAGAATATTTGCCTCCTGGCCCTGTACAAGCATGAAAGGCAATACACATGTAAATTCCTCTGTAAATTGATCAAAAACATTGCTTGCACAGGGTTCCCAATTAGATGAATTGGTAAGTGAAGTAAGTGCACATTGTTAGATTGCACTTTCAGACTTGCACTGAACACAGGGACAGGGCCAGCCCATCCATGAGATTGATGGGCAGAAAATCTTATGCTGCTCTTATGCTATTAGAACTCACATTCCTTAAGTGTAAGGGCAAATCTTATTCAACTTTTCAGCACCAATGCAGATGCAGTGCAGGCCATGGTAAGGTATCAAATGTTCCCTTACTTTGAAGAGGCCTTGGTGACGCTCCCCCCTCCCCACTGCAGGATGCAGCACATGTCGTGTTGGCACAGCTGCATCAGTTTTGGAAACAAACATGACCTGCATGATTGGCAGGGCCGCCACCACAAGTCATCAGCATCCAGTGATAGACTACAAGGTGAGTCATAACAGTCTCCAGGATTTGGGTGAGCCATAACACTGTAACGGCAAGGGATATGGAAACACAGTGCATGGCGATAGAAAGAGCAAGTCTCCAAGTTTTGTATGTGTGTGCACCAGGGAATCGGCACGTCCTTGGCTGGTAGGGGGAGTTCCCATCAGTCAGGATGGCATCAGGCGCAGAAAAGACTTGTTTTGGAGTACATGAAAACCAAGTCCATTATCATGGCTCAGTGGCACTTTCGTGCTCAATTTCCACTGAAGCTATCTTAAGGACAAGGTGTTTGTGCCACCCTCCTCCAAGATTTTGAAGCAATGCATTACCATAGCTATCAGGTGGACCAGGCAACGCTGGTATGAGTATGGGTCGAACTGGATTACAGGATAGGCACTTGCCATGTCATGAATGGCAGACATATCCAGCATTTGTAAGATCTCTAAAAACTCTGAACATTTCTCTTTCCATTACCATTAACTATTTTACCCTATCCCTTTCCAGTACGATGTAGTAGTACACTAAAATCCTGGAGGCCATTATGACTCACTCTGTATATGTAACAGATTTCACTGTCAGAAGCTCTTCTTTCATCACAGACTCTCTACACATAGAAAGTTAGTGTGTTACGGGAAAACGGTACGCTCTGTATACCTCCCCTCCCCTCCCCTGTTGGTTCCAGGCAGGTTACAAATAAAATATCCAAATAAAAATCCTAAAATCTAGACAGCAATCTATTCTAAACAAATCCAGAACCTCTTTAAAAGCCCATAAATATTTTGCATGCTTTTCCATCAGTTGCAGGGCTGGGCAAGCCTCAACAGCTGTTTTTCATAGCAATAAGACCATACAGCAGAGCTATTCAAACTGGGGTGTCGCAGTGCCCCAGACTGACAGCCCTGGCCTCTGCCCCTTTAAGGGCAGGAGCAAGGAGAAGGCAGTGACGCGAACCCCAGGATCATGTTGCTAAGGGGGGCTGCAGGGATTGGGATGTACTCACCAGTCCCTGCAGCAGCCTGTTGGGGGTGCAGGGAGCCCTGTGTGAGCATCTGCAGGGCTCCCCGACATTCCAAAAGTGAAAGTGGAGCAATTGCACTCCACCTTTACAAAACCAGAAGTTTTGCACTGGGTGAGTACATCCCAGTTCTTGTAGCCCCCCTTAGCGAAGCGATCCCGGGGATTGCGTCGCTGCCTTCCCCCCACTCCCGCTGCCTCCTTCCCCTCCCCTGCAAGGACTTACTGTGGCCCTCAAACTCCCTGAAAACCCCAGCCATTCAGGATTAACATTTTTAAAAAGCAATGGGACCACAACCCAGATGTTCCCGCTGTGTTCTATTTTCCCCAGGCTCTAAAGCAGGGAACCTGGCAGAGCCTCTACAGACTTTTAATGGACAGGAGGCTGATATGGAAAATGGTGCACTCTGAGATATACCCTGACACAGAGCATAATGGGTTTTTACATGACTTTAGGAGAGACTGAGATTTTAGGTGTCTTGCACTGGATTTCAGTTGAGTAAATGGATATTTAAAATGTGGTCTATCCCAAATACCTGGTATGGGCGAAGTTATCCTATACATTTGAATAACTGCCCAATCCTACCTAATTCCCCACATGGCACGCAATGGGGTGCATGCTGCATCCTGTAGGCGAGTTTCAGGCTGTGAAGTTCTTCTCAGGTTAAGGAAACATATTCTTCCTTGCCCTGGTGTAAGCCCTCACCGCCCTGCTGGGTCTACTCAGACCCGTGCCTGCTATCAAGGCCAGGAAGAGGGATAGGATATAGGTGACATCATTGTTTCTCCCTTTCCTCACCCTGTTCCACCCCCCATCCCCCCCCCCATGCTGACAGACCAGCACTGGTGCCCCTTCTCTTCTGCTGGTGCATGAACCTGGCCAGGCTGTGCTGTATGGCATGTCATGCTTTGTGACAGCTATAAAGGACCGTGTGCTGCCAGAGCACTACCTGGCAATATAAAACCCTGTTAGGATTAGGCCATCAATCAGTGAATAAAAGACAGGTACAATCCACCTGCCTCCTGCACTCTTCCTATGTGGGAATACTAATTCTGCATACACTAATGGGTAGGCGAAAGACTGGATCAGGCTATGCACATTTTATGTACCTTGTCAATTTATGTGTAACCAGAGATTGAATTGCCTAAACTTCTGGAAAGGACAAAAGCATAGTTAGGGAAAGTATATGATAGAACCTCAGATTAAGGGTAATGAGCTGAACAGACAAGGAGAAGTTTAAGACTTCATGAGGAAAAGTGAAAAATGGTGACTCCAGCTGAGTACATAAGAGAAGTTCAAAATGTCAGTGAGTAAGAGAGACAGCAGGAACTCAACGTGACAAGAGTTGGTGAAATAAAAAGGGAAGCATTAATAAAAAGGAAAACCAAATTTATATTTTGTCTTTGTGTTTGTATAAAAAAGAATGGAGGAAAGAGTTGTGAAGTAAGTTGAATTTTCCAGTGGACAATAGAGGAAATACTGAAAACTGAGGAGGTGATGAACAAATCAGATAACTGTCAAATGAATATGAAACTGTCATAAACCAAGCCAAGCCATCAGTCTACCCAGCCCAGGATTATTCTGGGAATTAAACTGTTGGAGGGTGATTTCATTCATTATTAAACTATGTTTCTACTAGAACTGTGGTTCCCAAACTGTGAACTGGGACCCTTTGGTGGGTTGCGACCTGATTTTTGGTCGGTTGCCAGAAGGTGATGAAAAGATCAGATAATGAATTGCCTCAAGTACTGAGGCTATTGAAAATTCAGATACTGTCACTCCTAATTACCCTGCAACGAGCTCAGCTCCCAAAGTTTGCAAGATAGCTGCTACCTGCACTGCAAGGAGCTCAGCTCCTGAAGTTTGCAGGTATGTGTAAATAAAGAGAGAAAAAGGTCGAAGGTATTATTATTATATATAATAAATTTATTTATTTAATTTATTTATTTATAGTAAATAAATGAATATATAATTAATAAGTAAAATTTTCTGTCTAGATTTCCTTTTTTTAAAAGTCTGGTAAACCTAGATTGGCCCCGATTGGTGTTGTTTCAAGAAGTGAGTCTTGTTGCTGAAAAGTCTGGGAACCACTGTGCTAGAAGAATGTGCTTGGTTTGTGTTCTGCATTTCACATGTAAGCTAGGCTCAGTTTACATTAATTATGTATTTGATATCTATAAGACTGTGGAGGAGATCTGTCCAAAGTTCATCCTTTTGACTGGAGATGACAAAGTATGAATCCCAGATGTTCTTATGTGCAAAGCACAGTCTCTACCTGTGAGTTATTACCTCCTTTCCTATCCTTCTCTTTGTGTGTTCAGATACCACAGAGGAGACAGAGATACTGAAGACCGGGAGTTTTTTTATCCCAATCTTATCCAACATTCCAGTGCTGATTCAGCTGCACTGCCCTGAGATAAGGCATCAAACGTTGAGGTAGCCTCTGTAACTGTCTCCCACTGCAGGATGTCAAGCATGCCCCATTGGCATGGCTGCACCAGCGCTGAAAAGTTGGATAGGATTGGGCCCTTAATGCTTGTGTTGCAGTACAAATACATGGCAGGTCATGATGCAAAATACATCACAACAACTGTATTATTATTACTATTATTATTATTACTATTATTATTATTATTATTATTATTATTATTATTATTATTATTATTATTATTATTATTAACAGTATTTATATACCGCTTTTCAACTAAAAGTTCACAAAGCGGTTTACAGAGAAAAATCAAATAACTAAATGGTTCCCTGTCCCAAAAGGACTCACAATCTAAAAAGATGCAAATGAATACCAGCAGACAGCCACTAGAACAGACAGTGCTGGGGTGAGGTGGGCCAGTTACTCTCCTCCTGCTAAAAAAAGGAGCACCCACTTGAAAAAGTGCCTCTTACCCAATTAGCAGGGGTAAGTGTAACTGTATGAGGGTTATGGAAAGGAATATTAGTTGACCTTGTACTGAAATTGGAAGATCACACAATGAAGTCCTGAAAACTTGGAGTTTAAGGTAGGAGTATTAAAACCCATTTCTGCCCAGCCCACAGGTGTACACATTTGATTCCTGTTGCGTATATGCAACATTGGGCAGAAATTGTTTAAACTTAAGCAGCTGTTGAGTGGCATCACTGCCTTGTACAGTCTGTTGAAGAGTCTTTAAGACATATAAGAGGGGCAGATGCTTATGGACATGTGACCATAATAAGTCTTCCTGTTTCTTTCCAGGGGAAAAAATGCACTGTCACGACACAGGCATTTTTTAGCAGATACGAAAAACATTTTTCACTCATGCTGCCCTCTTTTACAAGCCTGCTACAGCACAGTGCATGAAATGATCCTTGCTGGTGAAGATATTTTGAGCAGTTCATCTTTTTTCACTGGAAATTCTATGCTTGGGATCATTAGGAAGGGTATTGAGAACAAAACGGTTAGTATTATAATGCCGTTGTACAAATCGATGGTAAGGCCACACCTGGAGTATTGTGTCCAGTTCTGGTCGCCGCATCTCAAAAAAGACATAGTGGAAATGGAAAAGGTGCAAAAGAGAGCGACTAAGATGATTACGGGGCTGGGGCACCTTCCTTATGAGGAAAGGCTACGGCGTTTGGGCCTCTTCAGCCTAGAAATGAGACGCTTGAGGGGGGACATGATTGAGACATACAAAATTATGCAGGGGATGGACAGAGTGGATAGGAAGATGCTCTTTACACTCTCACATAATACCAGAACCAGGGGACATCCACTAAAATTGAGTGTTGGGCGGGTTAGGACAGACAAAAGAAAATATTTCTTTACTCAGCGCGTGGTCGGTCTGTGGAACTCCTTGCCACAGGATGTGGTGCTGGCGTCTAGCCTAGACGCCTTTAAAAGGGGATTGGACGAGTTTCTGGAGGAAAAATCCATTATGGGGTACAAGCCATGATGTGTATGCGCAACCTCCTGATTTTAGGAATGGGTTAAGTCAGAATGCCAGATGTAGGGGAGAGCACCAGGATGAGGTCTCTTGTTATCTGGTGTGCTCCCTGGGGCATTTGGTAGGCCGCTGTGAGATACAGGAAGCTGGACTAGATGGGCCTATGGCCTGATCCAGTGGGGCTGTTCTTATGTTCTTATGTTAAATGGACACTTGCTTCTTATGTATTCAATAAGAAGCAAATATATCCTGCCCAGGTTTGAAATCTGTTTAGTTCAAAGGCTAAATCTTAGCTGCACAAAAATCCTGAATAGAACTCAACCTAAAGGGAAGAATTGGGCCAGTTTTATCTGCAAAAGACAAGTAAGACATCAAGAGTTCAAATACATTTTTTATGCCTCTGAAATGACTACAAAGAAGTCATAAAACACAATGCTATTCAGTAACATTAAACCATTTCCAAGAGGCCTAATTCTTTCATATTCCTAAACAAAGCTTACAAAGAAAGCTTGGAGAGAATGGAAAGTCCTTGGGGAAATCTAACACCATTCCCATGGCTTTCAGTTAGCAAAATGAAATATATAACTGCTTGGAATATATTCTTAGAGGCAATGCCTACAGTCCTCTTTTGTAATTTAACTGCAATTCTTGGGGGGGGGGGCTTTGTGAATATAAACACCATATTTACTGAGAAAAAAGTGACACCTTTTCTTTTAGCAACCTGTGAAGGGAGGCAGTTTTCACCTGTGCTGATTTCTATTTTTGAGCTACTTACAAACACACAGCAATGCTGTTACTTTACGCAGAGCCTGTATGTGGTATTTCTGACCAAACCAGTGGAAGCCAAAACTCTCCTTCATTGGCATTGGCATTTCTCCATTTAACCTTCATCTAGAGTCAAAAGACTGTGTATATCTTGCAGGAAGACTGAACATTCTGCCTCTTCTTGATTCTTGGTAGCCTCTCACTGAAGGAAGGAAATGTTAATCCTAAATGAAGTCTGTTGGTTTGTCACTAACCAGTTTTGATTTAACTCTAAGACAAAGAATGATTGGGATTTCAGTAGGACTGGACTTCCCTGCATGAGATGGGGGAAGTAGCAAACTGGAAGGAAGTGCCCAGCACCCCACACTCACCTACCATTACCCAGGCCCACTGCCTGCCCAGCCATTCTATCCAACTTTCACACCCTCTTCTTGCATGCTCGTTAAGGGCTCAAGGGGAGGATGGATATTTTTTAAATTAAAAGAAAAAAAATAAGAGCAGCTATGAAAGGGCCCACATCAGGATCACAGTGCTGGACAAGAAGAGATTTAACCCCTTCCTCATGCTTTCTCCTTTGAAGTTCCCTGCCCCAAACCTCCTACATGTCCAGCAGGGGGAAACTTACAGGTATCCATACAACTACCTGTAATTTTTCTCCTTCTAGCAAATAGCAGCTTGGAGCACAAGTTTAATCAAGAAAAAGTAACAGAATATTAGGGTTGGAAGGGAACATAGAGATCATCTAGTTCAACCTTTCTGCTTAATGTGGGAACTGATAAAGCAGCAGCCCTGACAGGCTGGCCATCCAGCCTCTGCCTGAAACCAGCTGCTACTTGAAATGCTGTGGTACAGATCCAATTCCATCCCCTATAGCTGCTAATTACTTTTTAAAACATGGGGACACACACACATAACCTCCCATATTATGTCTAATTGCACCAAAAATAATTATTCCTTGCTTAAACAATCTTTCTACAACTATTGGCTGCCAAGTCATATTCCACTTGAATATGCCAAGTCATATTCCAAATATTGGCTGCCAAGTCATATATCCAAGTCATATTTCCCTGAGCTAAGCTTACTTGCTTGCTCTGCAATTTTACAGTTCATTTTAAAAATAAGTATTGTGCTATAGCTAGAGGCATTAATCTTGAAGCCTCAATTTTGACATCCAGCATTCAACATGATTATTTATTTCCTCTTGGTATTTTCATGTGAACTGGTATTTTCATTTTTCAGAGGCATACACTAACTAAACGAGTCTCATGTTAGAGGTAGGGCGAGCCCTTTTCTTTGCAATGTTGTAGCTGCCAACTATGAAGCAATATCTTCAATACTTGCTGACTTGCTTTTAAAGTGCTGGCTGTGGTTTATAAATACTTTAATTGCTGCAGGTAAGTGTAGTATTGGCAAGGACAGTCTGAAGCTTTCATTAGTAAATAAGTTGCACTGTCTCAAAAACATGTTTCACACTCATGAACAAAGAGGACCTGGATCTGCTGGGAGGTCAGGGCCAATGATGGAGCTCCGAGATTGGGCATGACACAAGATCGCATGAGATCATGAGACCCCAACAGCCTCAAGATGGCAGCTGCCATGAAGAGGGGGAGAAACAGGGCAGAGGGAGATAGAAGAGCGGGGGAGAGAGTGGATGTAAAGAAAGAAGGTCAAGAAGAAGGAACAGGAGCTTGGAGGAATATGGAGGAGAGAAAGGCCACCAGGGCCTGAGGAAAAGTGGCAGAGGCCAATAAGGTCTGAAGTGGAAAGGAGCAGACAAACAGAGGAAAGAAGGAGAAGATGGTAAGGCCATTGGAACCCTTCCCCACTAACAGTGCTAACCAGGAGCTCCTATTGAGTTAAATGGACTAACTTATAAGGAGGTGTGCATAGGACTGCACCTTTAGTCATGACAACACATAACATTTCCATTTATCCAAAATGTGGATTATTTAAATATTTAGACTTCCCAAGACATATTTATGACACAACTTTTTTTTTTTTTTTGAAAACTTTTGTAAAGAGAGAAAGCAAGAAGCTGATTTTGCATTGTACAGTTACACCAGATGTCTAGACTAGCAAAAGAAATACAAAAGCCTGACTGTCAGTATTTGGGGCACGAATATTTGAAATTTTTTTAAAATAAATAAATGACACACTTAAAAGTGTTTCTTATTTTTTAGCTTTAAATGCCAAACAAAAGTTGCAAGGTTGCCCAAACAAGTATCTTTATCTTGCATAAACAGGCAAAATTTTGTCCTGACACACAATTTTGAATATATATCTATGGTTAGATGGGAGTCAGACACAGTAATAAATCAGTTTATCAGGAGACTTACAGTCATGATCAGCCCCTTTTCTTGGAAATACTTGACCAACGGAATGGCATTCTGCTTGAAATTTATCAGGCGTCTCTGTGTAGCTTTGAGGTTATCATCTGGTCTCCCTTGCTGCTCAGCACGTTTCATTAGCCGTTCTTTCAACCGCTGATTTGAGCAGGACAAAAATACCACCAAATCTGGGGTACAGATCTGTGAAGAGTATTAATAATCCAAAGATTAGTTAATTTATTCATATTCACTTCCTGTTCACATGCTCATATTCACACGCTCACATTTCTGTTAGAGCTAAGTAACGGTCTTTACAAACGTTTGTTGGGAGCTGGAATACCTCAGGATTTCTTGTGAAAAAATGTACTGGTCATGACTTGTAACATGTTAACTATATTTGTTTCCTTCAGGAATTTAACGCAGGCGACAATGTGTGATAAATCACTATTTCTGGATGCACGGAGGGGGGCAGACAGGCAGGAAAGAAGAGCCTCTTTACTCCCTCTGCCTCACACCCATCATGTACAGCTACAGCTTGGCAAAAATACCAGTTCTGTCATGTTAAAAAATGAAGTTAATTTTCTTATCTAACTTCCTTCATTTTTCAATTTGAGGGCTGTTCCACACAGCTGTTACAGCTGGTCGTAAAACCACAGGAAATTGTAAAATCTATGAATTAATATTCTATGAATTAACAGGAATTAATATTCACTAGATCCTGAACCCCAGAAAATAGCTAACTCAGAATACCCAACCTGGTTGCTCAAATGACAAGGTGGCCATCAAAGATTGTGCTGTGCATATTTTCTATAATAAGGGCTCTTCATAATAATACAGTACCAGATAGAAATAGCCCTAATTTCACTGGGCTTATTTTGCCATTGCTGTGTTAATGTCTTAATACAGATATTTACTCTTCACTCTCTATGATGGGAGTAATTAAGTTTTTTGAACTATTAAACGGCAGTGGAGTTAAGCTGTCACAAATAATTTGCTGGCTGATCTAGTATGCCTGAAAGAGACAAAGTATCCCAATTAAATATATAATTAAAACACCCTTAAAAAGCTGAAATGTTATTTTACACTGTTTAATAAGAAGATGACTGCAGAAGATAGTCATCTCCTACGGAGAGTAACATTGGCAACCTTAAAATTGAGAAAGGAAGCATTTAAAAATTGAATGGATTGTCTATTAAATAAGGGCAAATACATTCAGAATTGATGTGTGTAATTAACTGGAGAGAAGTTTGTTTCAAAGAGAAGAAAGAAGAATAAATGAAAATCTCTTTCACCAATTGTTAAGTAGGCTGACACATTTACAGCCCAATCCTATCGGGGCTGCCAGCCCAAAACAACTGCAGCTGTATCCCGCGTGACCAGGAAGGTAACTGGAGACCTTCTTGCAGTAAGAGAACACTGGTTCCCTTATCCCGTGTTCGGCCCCGGTAGCCCCTTTGGGTCTATTCAGATCTATGCCAGCCACACATTTGAGAAGACCCGTGTAGGGCAGTCAAGCTTGGGACAGAAGTTAGGGTGCAGTGCACTGTCTTCACCCTCTTCCGAGCCTGAAGTGCCCTCCTCCCCACCATCCCCCACCCAAAACACCCTCTTCCTACCCTGTCCCATCCTCTCTTCTTCCCACCTCCCTGTGGTTTACTTACCCCAGTTGGTGTGCACAGAACCAGTACCAGCAGAGGCCTTTCTGCCAACAGCACTGGCCTCTGCACAGCCGCAATGTTCTTTATGGCATGTTTATGACTATGTGCATGCCTATCCCACCAACTGGAGCCAGCATAGGATTGGGCTGCCCATTGGTTAGATTAATTATTTTAATATGAACCAGTATTTTACCCATATCAGGTCATATGACTGATTTTAAATAAAGTTCACAGATATCACCACAGATGGGATCCATAAATCCTGCCTTTCACATTATTAGGGAAGATGGGAAGGGAAGAGCACCAACAGCTTGTATTTCTTTTCAGCCTTCTTTTATTTCTAATATTAGGCTTGTTCCTTAAACATTGAAGTACGTGATTTGAAATGCTCAAATTGTCTCCTGCAACCTGTTCTCATCGATTTTTCTGTGCCTTGCACAAAGCTTAAAAGCTTGCCCCCATCCTCTTGGTGACGCTACTACTACAGCTTCAATTCCACCTCTATAAAAAGGAATCAGTGACTATTTCACAAGAGTCATGCAAGTATCACCACAAAATAAAGTAGTAATTTCTTTGCTTAGACCTCAACAATAACAAAATGAAATGAAGTTAACAAAAATACAGTAAAAAATGAAACTAAAACTAAATTAACAGCCCGATCCTAACTAAATTCCCACGAGGTAATGCAGCAGTGCCAGTGCATCCCTGGGAGGAATTTTAGCTGCAGGAGGTCTCCTCAGGGTAAGCCCAGCAGCCACAATGTGTCAACTGAGACCTGCACCAGCAATATCACTGGCCGTCTTGTTATCTTCTTGTTATCTTCAAGTTATCTTCTTGTTACGTGAAAATCCCTTTTTTTCCTCAGTTGTGGTTTTCTATCTGGTTATGTACTATGGAATAAAATATCATGCAGGTTAAACCCCAGCACACAGGACCACAATCAGGTCAAGTCACAAGCTTACACAACCTCCACCTCCCTGTGGTTACTGTATTCATTGTTTTAACCCAATCACTGTTTATGCAAAAGTGTCTCCTAATCCAATCACTGTTTATGCAAACACATTATAGGAGGAAGTCTGGCATCTTAAATCCACCTCCTTGGAAGAAGTCTGGCATCTTAAATCATGGTTTAAGCGCCTCCTATTCATTGTATTGTTTAATTCAATCACTGCTTAAGTACTGTATGCAAACCTGAACTGCCTTATGAACTGCAACTGTGTTGCCCATTGTTTAAGTTCCCCCATTAAGGAAGCCAACCATTAGACCCCATTGAATTTTGCTGATAATCCTTTCACACACTCCCAAGCACCCTGCTGGTAGTAAGGAAGTTACCATTCAGCTCAGCAGAGTCAGAAAAACCCTTTTTAAGAGAGGACTTTGGCCCACATCTCTCTCTCTGGCTCCCCCTCCAACGACACAACACATCTGGGTTGTGTCAGAGGGTCCTCCACACAGGACTCCCCCCCCCCATCCAATTGCTCTAAAAGACAGGTAACTATCTGGAGTCTGGAACTTTTTCCTTTCTTCCCCCCCCCTTTTTCTCCCCTTCTCTCCCCATCTTTAGTTAGCAACTAGGTTTGGCAGACCAGGGACCCCTAAAAACCTTCCCTACAACCTTTCCTTTTTCTAATTTCCTCGGATGCACCAAATACTTTTTACATGCAACCACCATGAAAGCTAGGTACACTAGATTCAAGCATTAGGACCAAGAAACATACACTTATCCATGTGCATTATGTTTACCTTTGTGCTTTTGAAATAAAACTATAATCTTTTATTAAAAGTTATCTTTCAGTCTCCTCTGTAAGCTAAAAGGGAATTTCTCTGCATTACGCCGTCTTGTTATCCAGCCTGCGATCCTGAGGCTCTAAAAGGGTAGTGTAATAATTCCCCCTAAACAAAACAGCCCTTTTGGTAACAGTCTGAGATAATCTGTGTTGGCGAATCAGGCCTGGAAAGGGGGACAGGATATGGTGTGCACCAATGCTGCTGATAACACCCCCCTGGGCCTGATCTCCCCACCAGCCCCCATCGTCACTCTCCCACCATCACCCACCCCTGCACCAAATTTACCTTGCCTAGTGGGTGTCCCGGGGGGGGTACCATCAGGAAGGTTCTGGCCTTCCCACCAGCATTCCTTAGCCTTCGCACTGCAGCAGAGCACTTTATGGCACATAAAAAAAGCACAAAGCACACAAAGCGCTTTATGGTTTCTGTGACAGTTCAACCCAGTAGAGCATGTGCTCTACCAGTGCTACTGAAGGACAGGATTGGGTCATTAGTCTGTGATACATGATTGCCATAGCAAAGGATGAAATCTTTTCAACAACAACTTTATCACTTGTGGCTAATCAGAATTCATTTTTTGTTGTTAGGAGAACCAACAGTTTTCTCCATAATAGTCTAAGGCTACAATACTATCCACGTTTACAAGGAATTAAGCCCCACAGACCAGTGGTTCTCAAACTGATGGGTCACGACCAACCAGCCCATGTAACACCACCCCTTTCCTTTTAAAAGGTGGGAGCAGGAGGAAAGCAGTGATTCCCAGGATTTTGCTGCTGTGGGGGAAGGGGGCTTTTTTTTAAACTTAACTTTCATGCTGCCAGGGTACAGGGGGTGTGGGGAGCCCCACGGAGCGCTCTGCAGGGCTCCCTGCAGCTTGTAAAAAGTGAAAAATCATGAAATTTTCTGCTATCATGAAAAATCAGAAGTGGGTCACGATCACAACTTTCACTTTTTATAAGCGGAAGGGAGCCCTGCAGAGTGCTCCATGAGGCTCTCCATAGCCCCTGGACCCTGGCAACACATAAGTTAAGTTTAAAAATAGCCCCCCCTTCTCCAGCAGTGGTGCAATCCTGGGGATTGAAGTAGGCCCTCCACAGTTAGTTATACAGCATCTAATGTATATGGAATATGGAATTATTCTATGGAAGAGCTACCAGGTGTTGACACTGGCTGAGTGTCTCTGTCCAGTAAAGATGCCTTGTTGCTAGGTTCATCCTGGAACCCTCATTACCAATGGCTAGCACCTAGTGCATCAATAGGAGGCAGAAGGGGGTGTCATGAGTGACCAGTGCTGGGCTTTGACCAACAGCCCCCACTGTCTAGAGTGACAATCCAAGATTGCAAACAGAAAACAAAGACATGCAAATGCAGCACAGGTGTGAAATTTGTAAAGAACTGTCAGAAATCTTTCATAACTGTGAGTGAAACTGATTATATAATAGCAAGGGCCTTAATTTTCTTTTACTTTGTCACGTCTGATTAAATAAACATCTTGCAATCTGTTCTTAAACTGAGCCTTTCCCATATCTGACTTCCCCCTTAAAGTATTGTAACAAAATGCCAGAAACTTGTAAAAAAAAAACTAGGCAGGACATGGAAAATGGTCTTAAAAAGCTAGGTTTAATGCCAAGTTCTTCTTCTGTATATGGCAACAGACTGTGATGCATTCTTTTAGAATTGTCTTTGCCCTTTACATAAGAACAAAAGAAGAGCCCCGCTGGATCAGACCAAAGGCCCATCTAGTCCAGCTTCCTATATCTCACAGTGGCCTACCAAATGTCTGCATACACAGACTTAAATGGATGTTTTCTATTAAATTGAAAGAATACTATCACTTTCATTTTTAATTGTTTTAAAAGTATAAATCTCATCTTTCCCTCAGGCCCAGATCAAACAGCAGTCTCAAATTAAAAAATGATTAATAGTAATAGAAATTTTGAAAGGTGAACAGTACAAGATAAAATAATACAAAATAAGGGGGATTCACGGGTAAGAGACAGAAAAAATTGGGAAATATTGTAGACCTGTTCCATTGTTTGTTTAGTGCAGGGGTGCCCAAACCCCGGCCCGTGGACCACTTGCGGCCCGCTGCAAGTCCGCATCTGGCCCCCAGGGGGTCCCCCCACCTCCAATTGGCACTCGGCCCTCACCCCAGCCCGTGCTGGCCTGCCGCGCGAGCTCCGCGCCTTGCTTTCCCTCGCTGCCACTGAGCTCAGTGGCAGCGAAGGAAAGATGAGCCCAGCCGGCTTGCAGGGCCTTTTATAGTGGGATGGTAACGTGAGACTTGCAGGTCTCGCATTACTTCCCACTATAAAAGACCCTGTGCGCTTGCGTGCTAGTCTCCTTTCTTGCTCAGGGGCTGGGCTGGGCTGGGCTCTGCTCTGCTCTGTTCCGTTTGGCTCAGCTCCCGTCCCCTCCCTTCCCCTCCTGCAACCTGAGCCAAGGGAGGGGGAGAGAGAGAGATCACAAGGGAGGGGAACCCAGCCCAGCTCGCAGCACGTCTCCCTCCGGAGCGAGGGAGGGCTGGTTGGCTGGCCGGCCAGGCAGGCAGGCAGGCAGCAGCAGCACATGGGCAGGCAGGTAAGCAGCCCAGGCAAAGGAAGGAGGGGAGGGCGAGGGGGCGGGTGAGCAGGCGGGTATGTGAAAGTGTGGAAGACCCCCCCTCCGTGTGTGTGTGTGTGTGTGTGTGTGTGTGTGTGTGAGTGAATGGGATCATAAACTGGCATGAAGATCCCCCCCTTACTAGGGTGGATGGGATCATAAGCTGGCATGAAGACCCCCCCCCTTTACTAGGGTGGATGGGATCATAAACTGGATGGAATTCATTAATTCATTTTCTGTCTCTAATATATTCATTTATGTAAATTTATTTAAATTTAAATGTAAATTAATTCTTTTTTTTTTCCAGGCCCCCGACACAGTGTCAGACAAATGTTGTGGCCCTCCTGCCAAAAACTTTGAGCACCCCTGGTTTAGTGGATTGCAGTCATGTATGGGGGCTACACCTTGGTGCCAGCCTTTGTTCTGCAAGCTATGCATGTTCATTAAAACATCTTTGTAAGGATTCCTGTGCATAAAGCTGTATAGTCTAATTAATGTGTTGGGAAGGCAGTGCCTCTCCCCTACATGTGTTCATT
Organism: Tiliqua scincoides; assembly: GCF_035046505.1. Taxonomy (NCBI): domain Eukaryota; kingdom Metazoa; phylum Chordata; class Lepidosauria; order Squamata; family Scincidae; genus Tiliqua; species Tiliqua scincoides. The sequence continues at coordinate 143,986,745 of NC_089824.1, forward strand.
CTATACAAGATGAATTGCTGAACAGGGCTTGAGACATTGGGGTGAGAGAGGCCAATTTATGAAAAAGAGAGGAGAATTGAGAAGAGGAAAGGGATCGAAAGGTTATGTGCTGAACAGGGCAGTAGGGAAAAGCAAGAGATGAGGGCAAGCAAGTTACAAAGAGTGTGGAGACCAGAGCAAGGAGGCAGAATAAAGGCAGGAGACAGAGAGAAGAGGCGATCTGACCAAACAGTCAAACATTAGATTTTTTGGCTTCTGGCCCACATACGCTGACCCACCATGAAGCAAGCTGAAGCAAGCCTTCAGGTGGCAGATTCAGAACGCATTTCATGGGCAGCAGATGCTTGCAGCCTCAGTCTCTTCCCACCCAATTGCTCCTTGCCCCTGCTGTGGAACGCCCACTGCTCCTCTCCTTGCCTCCTTACCCAGTTTTGCCTCCCTTCATCTCCTCCATTCAACAAAGAGCATGTGTTGCTGCTGTGCCACTCTGCCTATTCCTTTCCAGTAGTGAAAGGTATATTTTAAAGTGCACAGGTTCACCATGACACCCCTATAGCCACATCCCATTAAGCCTATAACAACCAAAACAAACTTTAAATGCTTTCATTTCAGTGTTGTTTTTTTTCTCCTGCCACTTATTTCTACTTTGAAATTTATTATACTTAAAGATCTAGATCCTTACATCTCAAACTCTTGGAGTGTGTTGCAAGTCACCTTGGGCATCTGCTTCAGCAGAGGAAAGGTGGTGTAAAAATCTTTTAAATAAATAGTTTTAAAACAAATGTATAAAAATTTCTAAATTGAATTTTAAAAAACCCAAATAAATATAAAAGCTATTAGAGTGCTAGCCTATGTATGTTTATTCAGAAGTCCCACTATGTTCAATTAGACTTACTCCCAGGTAAATCTGCATAGGATTGTAGCCTTCAGGTGCACTCCTAATCAATTTTCCAGCACTGGCATAGCTATCCCAGTGGGGCACGTGCTGCATCCTGCAGTTAGGGGGCAATGATTGTTCCCTTACCTCGGCAAGGCAGAGCTATTCAAACTGGGGCGTTGCAACACCCCAGCCTGAGAGCCCTGGCCTTTACCCCCTTAAGGGGCAGGAGCAGGGGGAAGGCAGCAACGCAATTCCCAGGATCACGTTGCTAAGGGGGGGTTGCAGGGACTGGGATGCACTCACCAGTCCATGCAGCAACCTTCCTGGGGTGCAGGGAGCCCTGCGCAAGTGTCTGCAGGGCTCCTCAGTCTTCCAGAAGTCAAAGTGGAGCAATCACGCTCCACCTCTGTAGAACCGGAAGTGGAGCGTGATCACTCCACTTTCACTTTTAGCTGCAGACCCTTGCACAGGGCTCCCCGCACCCCAGGAAGGCTGCTGCAGGAACTGGTGAGTGCATCCCAGTCCCTGCAGCCCCCCTTAGCAACATGATCCTGAGGATCATGAGGATCGTGTTGCTGCCTCCCCCCTGCCCCCGCTGCCTCCCTCCCTTCCCCTGTAAGACTTACTGTGGTCTTCAAACTCCATGAGAGTTTGAAAACCGCAGAGGTAAGCCAATGTTTGTTCCCTTACAAGTTGCATTACTCTTGCTTCTGTGCTGGAAAGTTGGTTAAGACTGCATCCTTAAAGTAACATGACCAACAATCTGTCCTGGATTGTAGTTCTTAGGACAAATGAAGGCCCAGTCATTAACTTATGCCCCTAGGCAAAGCTCTCAGTTTGCCTTCTCCTGAGCTTAGTGCTGCTTCTTGGCTAAAATCCCTTAAAAAAAATGTTTCAGCTGATTATGCTGCTGCTCTCACTGTAGAAGAATTTCCAGAACTCACTCCCCCACAACTGATTCTTTCCAACTGGCCTGAAGGAGAGGATGGGCAGAGTGGCGCAGTCAGATTTCATACCCATTAGCTGCTATCACTGCACAAAAAAGGAAGAAGAGGAAGAACCTCCTCTTGGCCATTCACATGCTGGTTGGATGGCTCACTAACCAAACCAACCAGCAGAATACACACACCGCATACCACCAAGCCACTCAGATCCAGTCTTATCTAGCTCATAAAGCCAGTGGCATTGTTCTTCAGCAGTCAATCTTAAAGTTGGGAGAAAGTATCATAACAGGTTGGTTGGTTGGTTGGCAACCTTCAGTCTCGAAAGACTATGGTATAAGCCTACAGCACCTGGTATTCCCAGGCGGTCTCCCATCCAAGTACTAACCAGGTCTGACCCTGCTTAGCTTCCAAGATCAGATGAGATCAAGCATGTGCAGGGTAACAGTGATCATTTATATGATCACAGTATCATAACAATTGGTATGTAAAATTGGGGGAGTGAGCCCTGTCAAACTAAGTGGGCCTGTTTCTAAATAAAGGAGCAGGCTGCAAGTTATGAAGAAAACTGCAGTAAAAATCTGGGTTTTGGAAAACATTGCAGAATTACAAGAATTGCAGAATGCCTCAGGAAGCACACACAAGACCACAAGATACTTGCATCTTGCTGCCACCTCCCTGCATCTAGCATTCTATTTACGTTCACACACCCCCAGAGAAGATACCAGATTGCAATAGGATTTATCTTGTGCTACTTTATTAAACACAGTGACCAATTTTTAATGCTTGAAACCTACTGAATATACCTTCCCTCCCTCGTCAGTCTGTGGTAGGTGAAAAAACTGGGGTAGGCCGGATGACAGAAAATAATTCCTTCCTGGTCCTCATATTGAGCAACCAGCTAATCTCAGACTGTACATACCCATCATGGCTTGTAACACATGATGGAGTTTTCCTCCAGAAATCTATCCAATTCTGTTTTAAAGGCATCTAGTCCAGGCGTCTGGTTTTAACAAGCAATGTAATGCTTGCTTAGAAACAATGCCTCATTCTCCAAAGCAAAGAAGATGTCTGCCTGAGATGGTCCCTCTTGCAGAAGCCCTGATCAAATTCAGTCTTGCTGAAACATGTTAAATGTATGGATATTTTTTACAAGGTGGCTCTAATGAAGCAAAAGGTAGGTACACATGTATAATATTGTAAAATGCCATGAAGTAGACATAATGCCTATAACATGTTAATTTTTGCTGAAGTTATGGAGTGTGCCTTTGAGACGTGGGCAGCATAATCCAAATACAGGTGCAGCCTATTGATCCACGGATTTTTTATCTGCGGATTTGTCTCAACCGGAATGGGATGGGGGAACCAAAAGTCACACACCTTTGCCTCCTTTGCCCTGCGCTGGCATCTCCTTCCTTTCCAGGCAGCCCAAAACACTGCAAAAGGGCTCTGTCTTGCTCAGGCAGGGAAATAGCCCTGGAAGATGTTCCCCTTGCAAATGAACAGTAACACTCCTGGAGCCCCTGAGCCAGCAAAGAGGCTGAAGAGAAGAAGGGGGGGCCCGAAAATCTCTGTAGCCAGAACACATGCAGCAAGGTGAAGCTCTCTCTCTCTCTCTCTCTCTCTCTCTCTCTCTCTCTCATGTGCATGCATGCACATGCACGCGCGTGCACACTCTCACTCTCACTCACTCACTCACTCACTCTCACACAGGGGCAGGTGTGGTAGCAACAGAGGGGATTGCTTTAAAAAACCCAGGGAGTGTTTGCCAAATTCCCCCCCCCCCATTGAGTTGGTGCAGGTAATCACTGACACAAGCAACCCCCCCCCCATGGTGCAGGCAATCACTGACACAAGCAATCCTTCCCACCAAGCAAAGCATGAGATATAGCCTACAATCCTCTCCACACTTTCCTGGGAGTAAGCCCCATTGACTGGAATGGAGCTTACTTCTGAGTAGAAACGCATAGGGCTGGACTCTTAAAAGATCAGCATCCCAACTGTGAAGGAAGCTGGGCAGCTGGCAACGGGGAGGGCTGAGAATGGAGGGGGAGGCAGGAGAGAGGATTGCTTTAAAAAACCCAGGGAGTGTTTGCCAAATTCCCCCCCCCATTGAGATGGTGCGGGCAATCAAGGACACAAGCAACCCCCCCCCCCCATGGTGCAGGCTATCACAGATACAAGCAAGCCTTCCCACCAAGCAAAGCATTGCTGGCAACGGGGAGAGCTGAGTACGGAGCGGAGGGGAGGCGATTGATAACAGCTGCCTTCGTTTCTTTCCATCCGGAAATGTCAGGCTGCAGTGTATTTGCGTAACTCTATGGAATTTAGCACGATGCGTTTTTTGCTAATCACGTCGAGTCACGGAACGGAACTAACACAGATAAATAGGCTCCGCCTGTATTCCCCTGAACCAGTGCAAGTCTCTTGCACTAGCTACTGAGTGTTACAAACATGCTGTAAAGTATACTCAGGAGCAGGCTAGGCCAGCACAAGGCAAGATCTGTGCCCAGACAGGGTAAGTTGGTGCGGGCCTGGGTAGGCCAGTGCAGGGGTGGGATAGAGTGGCAGAGCAGCAAAATGGAGGTGGGGAGGGGGAATTTTTGAGTAGGAGAGGGCGGATTGGGAGGCATATCAGGCCTGGGAGGGGGTGGGACCAGCCACAGCAGCACAGGCCAGATCCTAACTCCTGTTCCTGGGCCCACCACCTACATGGGCCACTCCAATTTGCACTTGTGAAACTGCAGGCACAGATCTGAGTAGCCCCATAGGGCGGGCTGGCATGCAACACAGGGTAAGGGGATAAATATCCCCTTTCTCCAAATTGCGCTCCAGCCTGCACCGACCTTGTGCTGGGTACAGCTCAGTCAACTTGGCCTGCCTGTTCCAGCGCAAGATAGGACTGAGCCTTAAGTATGCAATCCTTTGCATACTCACCTGGGAGTAAGCTCCACTGAATACAGTGGGACTTACTTTAGGCCAAATATTCATAAGATTGTGCTGTAAGACTTTTGAATTTCATGTAATTCCTCAGGCAATTCAAAAGCATCTAAAATCAGGTACCTCTTAAAATAAAAGACGAGACATATTAGGAGAACTTCATAAAAACTTTGATTTCTTTGTCACCTTTTCACTTCCTGCATTGTAAAGCCAACAACAATTCCCCATGGAACCTAGCAGGGTTGTTGTCAAGGCTCATGATTCATTGAAATCCATTAATGTTTGTTAAGCACTTTCAGAGCATCATCGATGCATTCCCAATTGCACATAAAGTATTCATGGAGTGTTAAGAATTACCACTTTGATTTGACTACTCTTCGTAACCTTTTTATATCAAGCATGTCCTTTGTTCTCAGTTGAGGAGGCGAAATCAATGTGAATTCTTAATCATCTTTGTATAGCACTGCTAAACTTTACTTTGATAATGGCAACAGGGTAAGCTCTGACAGGAGCAAGGAGAATATGCAACTAGCTTAGCATTTTTTTAGTACTGAGGGACGACATGAAAGGTATTTATCTTCTTCTCCCATATATATATTTATATGTCTGCACTCGAAATTGCTAAGGGCGCAATCCTAACCAACTTTCCAGCACCAAGGTAAGAGCAGTGAAGCTCTGAGGTAAGGGAACAAACATTCCCTTACCTTGAGAAGGCCTCTGTGCCCACCACCCAACTGCAGGATGTAGTACATGCCCCACTGGCACAGCTGTGTCAGTACTGCAAAGCTGGTTAGGATTTTGGCCTAAAATACATCCACAGTATATAGAAAGGTGAAGCAAGCCCTGGGTGAGCCTGTTTTCTCATGCAGGCCCAAAGGTGCACATCTGTCCCCCTCCTTGACTGAGCTGAACCCTTTGGAGTGCCAAAAATGATTCAAGATAGCTGACAGTCTTGTGCCGCTGATGCTGCTTGGTATCCCATCTGCAAATGGATGCATCCCCTAAGAGCCCCAACATGATCATGGAATTTCTAGGGCAGGGGTGTCAAACATAAGGCCCAGGGGCTGTATGCGGCCCACGGAAGCTTTTTATCCAACCCTCAGGCTCTCAGCTGATGAGCAGTGCTGAGGTGTTACTGCTAAAAGGGCAGCCCCCATGAAAAGTGGGCTCTCCCATATCTTGAAATATGATAAAGATTTGCTTGTTTTCTCTTCTGTCATTTGTAGTTAATGAATTCCTAAGTGAGAAAAAGTGCTTATTTTTGGTCATGAGTTGTTTAATGACATCACTTCCTGCCTAATGACTTCACTTCCGGCCCTCAGCAGGCATCATGAATGACATTCAGCCCTCGGTATGAAACGAGTTTGACACCCCTGTTCTAGAGGATGCTCTCATAGGGTAACATAGAGTGGAAAAAGGAGGAGCTGCCACATGAGTCTGAATTTGTGCAACAACTCCGCCTTTTCCCACCCTTCCTATAGGCCAATATGCTTTCTCCAAAAAGTCCCTGCAATAATGATAGTTTTTTCTTCTTCTTAAAATATATTAAATGCATTAAATAATTTTTTTCCAGTCTGCTGAGGTATTGGAGGAGTTGCTGCTGGTTGCCGAGGAAGCACAGAGGAGGTGGACGCGCAGTAAACATGGAAGCATAAGCATGAGGGAGGTGCAGCGGTCCAACACACAGTGAGGGCTGGAATCCCAGCACAATCTTTGTCCCAAAGATCAGGGTAACCTGATGCTGGTCACTCTCACATATACAGTAGATTCAAAACAGCAAAGAAGAAAGGGGGCTTAGGGCGGAATCCTAACCCCTTAGTGCTTCCCAGCACTGACTTAAGGGCAATGCTACTCAAAGGTAAGGGAACAAACATTCCCCTACTTTGAGGAGGCCTCAGTGAGTGACAAACAACTGCAGGATGCAGCACACATCCCACTGGCACCGCTATGCCAATGATGGAAAGTACTGACATAAGGGGTTAGGATTGCGCCCTTAATTATGTGACTTGGAGGGGCAGTTTCTCTCAATTTAATGGTAGTTTTGGCCACCTTTGCTTATGGAAGACAAAGATAAAAGGAGTTAGTGGCAGTATGTTAACATGTACAAGCATATTGTTACTATCTTTTACAAGCTCTTTTGAGAACGTTAAAATAAATATCCTGCATTTGGCTCACGGCAATGCCTTGTGTGTGCAGCAGCTCACCCACAGGCTAACTGGTGAGAAGCTCTAGTCTCATCTTGAAAACATTCTATCCTGCCTCTCAGGTTTATTAATGAACGAATTATACAAGACAATGGAGATCTATATTTTCTTTGCATTTAAAGTTTTGCAAATTTTCTGGAGTGTGGAGGAATGATTCACACTGGAACTATGGGAAGCAGAATTAACCTGTTCTCCTGAACCATTTCATGATGAATATTCCCTCCCACCAAAAAAAACAAAAACAAAAACCCTGCTGTTTGCCCCATTATGGAAAACTTTTCTGATTGGAGCAAAGAGAAGCTTAGGAGAGGATGAAATCATTTTCACCAAGAATATAGTGAAGAAGAGGAGAGAAGAGCTTAATGCCTCCCTCCACCTGTAATAAGGTCCTGATTCAGATCCACCTCCCTGCAGCTAGCTTTTACAAGGAGACAAGGTATCCGCCTGTTGATTTTTGTCATCTTGGCTGGCTGAGACCTTATTATCATTCCTGACAGTCATTCTGTCAGTTATATATTATCTTTCTTATATGTACGATACAACCACCACGATTGGCATTTACTTTTGAGGAACGCACTGACAATGTTTAAGCCAAACAATTTCTTTCCTAGTTGACCTGAAGATATGCTCCATTCATCTATCACCAACAGCAGACAATCAATCAGTGAAGACAAACTATAGGGATAGCATTAGCTTAGCTGTTGTGCTGAAATGCTTATCTTTTCCTTGTTCTCTGAATTATACCACCCTTTAGCTTTAACAGGCACACCAGATTTCATTACAGAGTGCTTTCATTACTTTGCATTACATTGCTGATTTCTTATATTGGTTATTAAAATTCCAGTGCATTTCTGACCCTCTTTTCCTACCCTCCCATCAACGTTCAAACAAGGAAAAACCATCCATCAGCCCTAGGACCAATTTACAGGATGGTAGAATAACCTCATTTTTTAAACCAGCTTTTCCTGCTTCCTGTGCAGGGAAAGAAAAATTTGCACACCAGCCTGTAAAGCGCAATTGGTAGTCTCGTTATACAACTCCTCATCTACAATTTTCAATGTGTTTCAATAACAGGCTGCTTTCCAACAGACCTATATGCATTAAGGAAAAAAAAAGCGTAAAGTATAGGAAGGGACTAGCAATAATTTGAATAATAGGTAAGCTTTCTGCAAATAGAAATGGAGAAGCTGCTAACCAGAGTAGACATTTTTTGTCCTATGTCTCTTTTATAACCACTGTATGCTTGCTTGGAATAAGAATTGACAAATCATGCTGCTCATTTGACAGGATGTCCCTTACGTTTTTTGCAGGATCATACAACTGATCATACAACTGAATAGGAACCAATAGGACATCTAATCTAATCCACAGTTTCAAGGCAAGGACGAGCTCTCTACAGATCAATCAGTGTGGTACAAAACCCAAAATGGATATCCTGCAGAAAGAAGCTTGCAAGGCTTCAGGTGATATTCACAACCAAGTTGAGGCTTGATATGCCATTAAACATAGTGGCTGCTTCTTGTGTTAGACACCACAGTCCTAGTGCCTGAGGATGTCAACAGAAGAGCACATAATTTACACGCAGAAAAGATCCAAAGTTCAATCACTAATATCTCCAGTTGAAACTATCTCAGGTTGCAAGACTCTATTCACTGGTGACTGTTTGGTATCCCCCAACCAGAAAAAGTACAGAGTACAAAATGTTTTCCATATAGTCCTATGTGTATCACCAGCAAATCATTCTCAGATCAAATTATGTCCAGAGTAAATGGCTGTGTTCCTACTTCAGAGACATATGTTCTTTAAACTCTTGCTATGGCTTAGCTAACGTGGAGAAAAGAAAGCACAAGTATATGGGGAAGTGTAGCAATCCATCTATTTCTAAACACACTGTGCTTTTTCCAATGCAATTTCCACTGGCATAGCTGAGCTATTGCCTCTCTGAGAAGGAGACTGCTTACAAATGAAAAATTCTAACCACCATCATGCTTATCTACTTCCAACTTGGATCATTTATATTCCTCCTCTGCATATAATGGTGGCATTAATGGAGTCCATCGCAAACATTAGAATTATTTTGCATTCATGCAGCACAGGTTTAACATACCCCCAAATCACTTTACCCACTATCAAAAAACTTCTTAGTCATTGTTTGGTTTTTAAATAAGCTTCAAGCCTCCAGTCTTTTAAATAAACTGCTGACATTTTCCTTAGGAGGACTGAATCTATTTCAGAGCATGAAAAGCCACAGCACTAGAATAAGCAGCTATAGCTACTGGGGTTTCTGGATGTTTATAGCATGAGGCATATTGTGTTGTGATAGTCAGTAAAATATTAATTATAGCAGTACTTAGCAATTGTGTTGCCTTTAAAATATAAAAGTACCTCTGTGTAATCAATTATATCTAATTACTTAATCTTCACAACTCCCACCAGTTTCAGAGCTAGTGAGACCACTTAGGAGGCAATGCTTATGAGGGACTAAGGCCCACAAAGCTCAGTGGGACTTACTACTGAGTAATTACGCTTAAGGTTGCACTATTATAGCCCAATCTGAACTAAGAGCCCAATCCTGAGCTTAACATGCCAGCTTACCGCCGGCATGCACTGTTGCAAACGTGCCATAAGGCACGTTTGTGAGCGTTAACACCGGGCGAGCGCATGGACAGCTGAGCAGAGGAGAGGAAAGCGGGGGGGGGGAGGCGGGGAAGACGCGTTCCAGGGAGGTGGGTGGTGGGCGGAGGGCAGAGAGAGGGCAGGGAGGGGGTGTGACCAGGAGAGGGTGGGCAAGGCGTGCTGGGGGTGGGAGCAGGGAGGGAGGGAGGCAGAACCAGTGGAGCGACACTCCACCAGATCCTGAGCCTTCTTGTCAGGTTTGGCGCCTGACACAAAGTCTCTTACCTCACCACCGATCTTTTGGTCAGCAGTCAATCGAGTCGCCCCACTGCGGGGCTACTCCCTTTACCTGGGCAAAGGTGACAAAGTCCCCTTCTCCTGAGGTGCCGCCCGCGGCTGCTGTGGGTGTGCAGGATGCGGTGACAGCCATTTTCTGTGCTGCTGCAGCCACATGCCACAGGAGCTCAGGATTGGGCTCTAAGGGCGCAATCCTAACCAACTTTCCAGCACTGGCATCGCTGCGCCAGTGGGGCATATGCTGCACCCTGCAGTTGGGGGGTAGTCACGGAGGCCTCCTCAAGGTAAGGTAGTGTGTGTTCCCTTATCTCGGAGTTGCATTGCCCGTATCTTGATGCTGGAAAGTTGGTTAGGATTGTGCCCCAACTTTCCAGCACCAATACAGCTGTACCAACAGGGTGTGAATAGTATACTGCAGTATGGAGGAAGTCATGGAGGCATCCTCAAGGTGAGTCAATGTTCCCTTACCTTGGAGCTGCACTGTGGCTGCATCAGTGCTGGAAAGTTGGGTAGAATTGGGCTGCTATTTTGTATTTCTCCACTGGTTTTAAGAAGCCTGGTCCCTACTCAGTTGGTCAAAAGGGCCAAAACAGATTATCTACTGCAGTTGTTCTCAAACCTTCAGCACCGGGACTCACTTTTTAGAATGAGAATCTGTCAGGACCCATTAGAAGTGACATCATCAAGCAGGAAAATTTTTTAACAATCCTAGGCTGTGATCCTACCCACACTTACCCAGGAGTAAGTCCCATTTACTGTTACAAGCATATACATAGTAGCCTATAAAAGTACAGATGCACAACATTTCTCCAAATGTAGTCACATACCACGGTAGCATCAAGTCTAATATATTGAAAATAAAATATTGAAATGAATGGGGACCCACCTGAAAATGGCTCACGACCTACCTAGTGAGTCGTGACCCACAGTTTGAGAAACACTGATCTACCGTGTAGATTAGGGAAAGTCACATGCCTATCCTACAAAATAATATTTCTGATTATCTTACAAGCATGTCACTTTTTCACAAAACCTTATAATGTTAAGAGTTGGAACTGACCTCTGAAATCAACTAGTCCAACCCACTGCTCAGTGCAAGCAACTACAGCAACCCTGACCATCCAACCTCTGCTTGCAAACTTCCAATGAGGGAGAGCCTATTCCTTTATGAAGCAGATTGTTCTAGTGCAGGGCAGCTCTTATGTTTAAGAAATTCTACATCATGACTACCCTAAATCTATTTCCCTATCATTTCAATCCCTTAGTTATAGTATTGCCCTCGGGAGCCACAGAGAAAAAGTACTTCCCTTCTTCTCTGTGGCAGCCCTTCAGATATCTGAGGATGCTGTTATAGTTCCCTTTAATTTTTGCTTCTCCAGGTTGAACATACCAAGTTCTTTTAACTATTTCTCATAGGACTAGTTTCCAGACCCCTCACCATCTTAGAAGCCCTCCTCTGAACCCATCCCAGCTCATCAACGTCTTTCTTAAAATGTGGATGCCCAGAACTGCATTCCAAGTGAGGTCCGACTACTTCAGAATAGAGTAGAACCATTACCTCTGTGATTTGGACTCTATGTCTCTGTTAAAGCTACCCAGCAATGCATTAGTGACTGAGAGTTTGCAGCTGGTTCATGTTCAGCTTCTACTCCATTAAGACAACTAGCACTTTTCAAAGATGCCACTGCCAAACCATGTCTCCCCAGAAGTGTAACTAGGGTGGGGCACATGGGGAATGTGACCCAGGCACAAAAATAAGAGGGGCGCAAAAATGTTAAAGAGCTGGGCGGGATGGTCATCTGAGACACAAGGGGTCAATGCCCCCTCTTTTTTTACAATCACCCCAATCTAAAAGTTAAAAAAAAGATTTTTTTCAGTCAATGAGTAGCACGCAGTTGCCCAAATTCTGATCTGAATGACGCAGTTCAAGACCAGACATGTGAAGCCCCCGCCCCACCTCTTGATACTGGAAGACAGCAGCAGGTTTCAGCTTTCATTGCACTGAGAGTCATTTGAAGGCAATGAACTGATCACACATATTGGAAATTATCTGCACACCCTTAGATATCACTGCAACAAATGAAACATCTTTTATGAAACATCTGATCCAATTGAGTCTTATTGTTTTTATGGTTTTAATTATTTTAGCATTGTTTTTATTGTATTAAATATTATTTTGGAAGCTGCCTTGACGGCTCTCAAGCGGTGTGAAAAGGCGGGTTATAAATCCCTTAAATAAATAAATAAATAAATAAATAAATAAATAAATAAATAAATAATCTTTAAAAGATTGTTTCTCCAATGACAAAATAGCAAACGACAACTATTGCTATAAAAATTGGAATACATTTACTCTAAATATACACGGCAATGACTAAATTTAAAAATATGTGCCATTTTAAATGAAAAGGAGAAGTATTTTAATTCTGTGACTTATGGGAATGAGGCTGTCCTTTTTTATCTTGCCCTGGCATTAATTTCCTTTCTTACAGCACCCATCTCTCCATTCTGTACTTGTGGCTCTGATTTTTGTATCTGCATGCAGGACTTTACATTTGTCTTTGTCTTTTATCATTTGGTTACTCTGCATTTTATGTCTGGGACCTGAACACGTGAGCTGATTTCACTGAAAAGCACTGTTTGAGGTGTTGTGCACAGTTTCCAGAGATTCCTCATTCGCACTGCAGCTCCCATACCTCAGCCCAACTCCCTCCCCAAAGATCCTTCAGGAGTGGCTTTTCTGAGGTTTCGGATAACTGCAATAGGAAGAAGGGGATAGAAAAGATGACTTGTGCAAATGCTGTTGCATGAGTGCTACTTGAAGATACAGCCCATTGTCTTGATGAAGAGCCAGAGTCATTTAATGGTCAGAATGTTGAACAAGGGCTGAGGGATTTAATTTCCTGTTCAGGCAAAAAGCTCAATGGCTATTGGGGCTAGACAGAATTGCTCAGTATAACATCTCACAGAATGTAAGCTAAGGTTATCCTTGCCTCTGCAGACTAGGTCAAGAGGCTCCTTTTAAATTATGGTTCCCTTATATTTACTGGATGCACAGCAACTGCCCCTATGCATTCTAGCACAACATCTTTTCCACTCTGTGTGTGTGTGTGTGTGTGTCTGTGTGTGTGTGTGTGTGTGTGTGTGTGTGTGTGTGAGAGAGAGAGAGAGAGAGAGAGAGTTTTAAAGATTGTGATCTCCTTTGGGAGAGGGGATAATTTTTTTAAAATTTATTTTACTGTGCAAACCTCTTTGTGAACTTTATTTTTTGTTGTTGAAAAGCGATATATAAATAGACTCAATAAATAAATCACAAATTGTGGCTGCTCTCAATTAAAGTATGAAAAGCACAGATCTTCCCTTGTAGTTCATCTGAGTAATCTGAACTGGTTTTCTAAAATCCTACCTCTCTCCCCCCCCCCCCCGACTAGCTCTCTTGTAAGTTGCACCTCAGTTCACTCTCATTCATGGCCCACATTACTGCCCCAACAAACAATCCCTTTGCATGTGCTGGGGTTCTAAAAAGAAGACTTCCTCATTCCCTTAAACAAACAGGGCAAGCTCTTCATGCACTGAGGAACACAAGGTTCGAGCAGCCATCTCTCTACTAAGGTGAATAATTCTGGGTTCTGGAATGGAAATGCATGTGCTCATTGAAGCACAGAGGTAATCGAAACGATATGGGATAATTTCTGAGTTCACCTAGCAGGCCTTGCTGGCGGTGGAGGGGGGAATCTAAAGCAAACTAGTATACTACTCATGCTGGTGGTATTGTCAACATTTTCTATTACAATGCAGCCCATAGCAGTCGCTGACTAGCAAATTCTTGTTTCTTTATCTCCATTAGCCCTAAAACCTATCATTTTATGAAGTACTATAGTTGCTATTTTGTCCAGAAGGGGGCCTATTTTTTAGACTCAATTAATGAGGATATGGCTGTCCGTAAATAACTTCAAGCCAGTTATGATGTACAAACCTCTCATGCTAATTTCCAAAGACATACTGTATATTACATAGCATCAATTAAAACGAAGTCACAGCAATTAGAGAAAAATATAATAAAATCTTAGTCCATTCACTTGAGATACTGGTTGGCTGATGGGTTTAACATGCTAGTCCTGCAGGTGATTCACTAGAAAAATCACTAGGATTTTTCACATGGAAAAATAACTCCCATGCCACTTTTGTAACATCTAAAGAGAATCTTAATTTTGCACAGATAATTAGTAGGAACCGAAGCCCCAAACATATAGATACAGATAGTAAATAAATGTACAAGAATGTGACTCATTCAAAGTTATAATGTTGACCTCCAGTAACAGAAGTAATTTAAGTTGTTTTACATTGTAGTTATAACTGTGATATTCAGATACACAGAAGTCTTTTCAATTAGTAGCTAACCTGGAAGACCCAAAACTTGGCTTCAATTCCCAATGACACAAGAGCAAGCAGAGTTGCTTAATGTGTAGTGCGCAAGCCACATTGTCTTAGAGGTACTTTCTACACCAGTTCTCTTCTCTGAAATTGAAGTCTTTGGTCACTTTTAATGAAGAATTCTGGTTGTATTCTTCAAACCATTGTTTTCTCTTTTGTTTCTTCATGTTTTTTTTCAGATCTGATTTGTAATACTGTTTTGTAGTAAAACACAATTGCAAACTGGCATTATTGACGCATTAAGGGTTACTGTGCTGCTTCTCCCTTTTTTAAAGATTTCAAAGCTTTCCTCCTTGCAGGTTCTGCCCTTTCCATTGCTCTCTGCATGGAACAGAAGCTGCCTTGTACCTTTGTACAATGTAGTATGCACACTGACAGGCAGTGGCTTTCCAGGGTTCCAATAAGGGATCTTTCCCAGCCCTACCTGGAGATGCCAAAGACTGAACCAGAGACTTTCTGTATGTAAAGCAAGAGCTTTGCCACCAATCTACAGCTTCTCCCCCAGCTACACTGGATAGAGGCTATAAAAAGGGCAGAAGCTACAAGCAACTACACTCCCCGGAGATATTCACTAAATGAGACTTACTTGTGGTAACTGTACAGAATGATCTTAACCAAGGGAGTCAGCACTACTGGATAATATACTGCTCTATTAAATGTCATAGAGAACCACCAATTTAAATTCTACTGCCAACTGCAAAACAGCAATGCCTCAGCAGCACTCAAGGACTGATTATAAAACCAACCTAGAATCTGGCACTCTTACTGCAGCGTCATGATGAGAAAAATCTGATGCAGTGCAGCTTTTTCCACCACTCCAGCTTCCATGACATCCTCAGGTTCTGTACCCATAATTATTAACAAAGACTAGAACCTCTCCACCAATAGGTGTCCATTAAAAAAGTGGGGATGGAGAAAATTCACTATTTCTTTCATTCCTTTGATTGCAAGCATCGCAAGGCAGTTTAGGGCGCAATCTAGACTGGCAGATGAGCAGGCGCAAGTCCCTTGCACTGCCCCATCGTTGTTGCGAAAGTGCCATAAAACACTTTCGTGCCAACATATGGGCCCGGGCAGGGTGATGCGCCGACTTGGGCCCCAGGCAGGGTGAGTTTGTGCCAGCCAAGCTTGGCTGGTGCGGGTGACTGGCGGAGTAAGGGAGGAGGTGGGAGGGAGGCATTTCGGGGCAGGGGAAGGGCGGGTGGCAGGCATTCCCAGGGGTAGGTGGGGGATGGAGTGGGAGGCGGGACCAGGATTCTAGCCCCATTCCTGGGCAGTTCGGGGCAGTCCACCCCGGATTTGCGCCACCTCCTTCCTTCCACATTTCCTTTTCCTCTCTGTCCCCCTCTCCCTTTTCCAGTGCAGGAAGGAGGAGAAGGTAGCAGGAAAGAGTGTGCCCCCAATCTGATGCAACAGCTAAAGTTGGCCTCATGGATGGGCCAGCCCTGCCTGGATTTTTAATGGAAACCTACCCTAGGTGAGTCGACAACTATGACAATGAGGTATAAGGAGGTATAAGAGGAGAAAACAGGCTTACTGACCAGCCATCTATTTGCCAGTAACCTCAGTACTGTGTAAATATGTAAATACATTTCTGTTCAGGTCTTACGTGCAGCATTTGTGTCTATATCTATAAAAACACTGGGGGTTCAAATGCTAGCAGCAAATTGGGGGGGGGAGGAAGGAGGAGAGGAGGTGCTTTCACTGAACTGAATCTTCTGACATTCAAGTACTTCAGCTTCTCTAATAAGGCATTGCTTTTTGAGAACTAAATCAAATTGCCTCATTAGACTATTGCCTTCCACATATATTTTGTATGGGCCATTCCACTTGGAAATTACAGTACAGAAATTGCTGTTAAGGTTTTTAGTGCTTGTGAGGCACTTTAGAATAATTTGTTTGAAGAGTACTTGTAAAAAAAAGTGCCGCTTTTGAAATTGAACTTTCTCTTGTGACTCAAACAAAATGCTGCATTTGCCGTGCTGGTCCTAATCAGAAGACAAAATATATGCCAGTTCCATGGATTTCATAATTTGGTATATATTAAAATAAATGATTGAAATTCTCATAAACCTGTCCTTTCTTCATGTTTACTTCAGAAGTAGTCACTAGTAAGAAAGAAATAAAATCAGAATTGAATCCTTAATGTAAAGCTGAAAATGCAAAGATGATCTTCAGTTTCTCAAGGATAGGGGCCCATCTCAAACCCCAACCTGCAAGATGGGACCCACCTTCAAGTCCCAACAAGTGAAAAGGGAGAACCAGCAAGCAGTCATGGTTCTTTTTCTTTTTCTACCTGGTGTTGGCCAATCAGCGTGAGTTGCTACTGTACCATTCTGTCTCTTATTTCCTTCAATCTAAGCCAATTGGAAAGAGAACAGGGGTGGATATTGGCATGGGAGAAGCATCCACTCAGTTTTGAAAGGTGGAGGGAGAGAACAAGGAACTGGGGCAAGGCAAAGAACACAGGGAGTGCCATGGCAATGGAAAGAAGGTGAGTGGATGAGAGACTGAAAGGGCTTACTGAAAATTTGGGGTTTGGAAAAGTAACATCTCCAAAGCCTAGTGTAGGATCTAATCTAAGACCCTAGCCCTGGCTGTGTGCAAGCCTAGGGCTCGAAACAATATGACAAGGCAATGCAGCTGTGGTGCACCTGAGATTCAGTCCTGACCCACTTTTGAATACCTCTTTTACCTGCACAACAGCGTGCACAAAGATATTCTATAGCCAAGATACTCTGCTCCGTAAATCACTGTGTGTTACAGAGTTACTACCCTGAATAGAAAACAATGCACTGTCTGATTGAAGTTGACATCCTAGTGCCTCTTCAGTGGGTACTGACTGCTGCTGGAAAGCAGTCAGCATCAGTCTGACAGTACTCTTAGTAGCATGCTGACTGGACCTTGATGGGGGGGAGAGAAAGGATACGATTGGGCTCTGAGTTTCTTACTAGATGAACTCAAAATCGGTTCCAAAATCATGATACCTTCCTATTATTATACTTGAAAAGAACCTTCTGATGTTTAAACATTTTCTACGTGTTTCACCAAAAAGGCCGACTCAATAAAAGGTACACCTTACCTAACTTGTGTGTATTACAAAACACAGATGGTTTCCAAGCTGAATTCTCTTCTAGCAATTTGAAATAACCTTGAGACTGCTTCTCTTCAATTGTGAAAAAATATGCTGCTGAAATGGTTTTCTTCCTAATGAGCACTGAAAATGTGCAATTAAGGAATAACCTTTTCTCTTCCATTTTTAAAAGCATTAATGTAAGAAAAACGTGATTTGTGAAATTGGATCTTTTCTCTTTGGAAGGATTTAATTATATAAGCAAGGAAATAGTTCATTGTTCACTATATGACAGAATTCTGGCTGTTCTCAAGAGGATGAAGCCATTGTATTCCCAAAATGCACGTTAGGAAAACGACCCTTTATCAGCCTGCAATTGGACATCCACAAAGAATTAAGGACAATGCTTATTACTCAATTAACAATAATATTGAATATCTCTGGCGTTTCCTTCTTAAAACTGACAGCTTAAAAGATTTAGGGCCCAATCCTATCCACTTTTCCAGTGCCGGTGCAGCTATGCCAATGGGGCATGCGCTGCATCATGTGGTGAGGGGCCAGTCACAGGAACATTTGTTCCCTTACCTCAGGGCTGCATTGAGGCTGCACCAGTGCTGGAAAGTTGGATAGGATTGGGCCCTTAAACAACAAAAGATTCTAAAGAAAAACAACAATCACTTGCCTGGTCTTCAAAGGAAAGAGCCTGGGCCACATCTCTTGGAAATCCATCAATAACAATACCTTGTTCATCAGGAATCTGCATTAATCTCTGCTTTATCTCAGTAATGGTTGTTTCCTTGTACAGTTAAAAAAAGAAAAGAATCAGTTCTTCTTAGCTGAACACATTAAGCGTGCATTAAGAATCTCACACAAACAGATAAAAAATTGTTCCAATATAGTTTTACCTGTGGGGCTAATTCCCCAGTAGTAATTATCTTAGCAATCAGGCTCCACTTTCGATTACTACTTGTGTTGTGGATCTTCTTTCTTAGCAATTCACCAACAGAGATGTACTCAAATCCATAACGTTCTGCTATTTTCAAACTCTGGGTTCCCTTTCCACTTCCTGGGCCACCTGTTAAGGATAATATTAAACAAACACAAAGGCCTTATATATCTCAGATTCACTGTGGATTACCCATTATATCTCCTTGAGGAAGTCCTGGCTTGTGGGAGAATAACAGCGGGCAGGTCAATCAACCAGCCCCCTGTGCAGCAATGAAGTGGTGCCAATGAAGCTACTGCTGCATTCTTGGGGGGGGGGGGTCGGCCTCCTTGGGGTAAAGAGAACACCTATGGAATTTAGGCACAACCAATTCCTTAGTCATGACTAACTACACTTAGGATACAACCCTAAATGATCTAGTTGGACTTGTGCTAGAATTAAAAGAAGGTAATCAGCATTGAACAGAGCTCAAGTTATTTTGCTGAACTCAATGAAAATTAATGTGTTGCCCCCTTTCCCTGCATCTTGTGGTACATAGAAGGAGCAACTGTGTTTCTCTCTAGAACTTTCCTGCTAAATGGAGATAAGTGAAGGAGCTAAACTTGGGAAAACTCTTTTGATGAAGGCAAGTTTATCTTCCCCTCTGTGACTCTGGATCTAAGCTAGAGGATGAACTGTGTTCTCTCATCAAGAGTCTTCCCAAAAGCAACCATTTATCCTTACCGATGAACGGAAATGTCCTGTATGAAACATTCAAATGTATGGAGCACTGGAAAGGGGGCTACAATTGGTAAAGCTGGGGGAGGGGAGGTTACAAATGCCTCCATATCTCAGACTCTCTCATAATTCTTGTGGTACATAGAGGGACATGTCCCAAATTCTTAGGAGAGGGTCTGAGATATGGAGGCATTTGTAACCTTTGTCTGATATCTTCCAATGTTATCATATGCCCTAGTATCCATTTTGAGCAGTTAATCAGTGGTTTTAACTATGTGGTTAAATGCCACAATTAACCCATTTTTGCTCGACCCACAGGTGTACACATTTGGTCCTTGTTGCGTATATGAAATATTGGGCAGAAATTAATCAAAAAATAAAAATTATTGGTGGGGAGGATCCCCCTTGGCCTGCCCTCTCTATGCCCTCTCTTCTTACCTATGACAAGGATTATTTTAGGCCGAGGTCTTGCAGGATCAAATACATCATACTCCTCTATAAGTTCAGCTGTTTCTGAGAGGTCTGTGTCACTTTCTATGGAGAACTGGTGGATTGGAGGAAGTCGGTCGTATCGGCGGTAAGGAAAGTTGGGATTGTCTGGCATCACTATAAAATAGTTTAAAAAATGACAAAATAAAACTGTTATCAGTCATGAGGTCAAGAAACATTTTGCATTATTAAAACATTGAGCTGTTGGCATGTGAGTCTGATTGTTTGATAGGTAAAGAAGATGTACGGTTAAAATAATCAAATGAATGTTTTCAACTATTCTATTGAGCAGGCTGCCCAAACCCTGGCCCAGGGGCCAGATCCGGGGTTCAGATGAACACGCCTGCCCAGTAAGCGGACCTGACCATTCCACCCAGGAGCCGCGTGTAGTCCTCCTTGACCAGGGGAAAGGGACACTCTGGGCAGTCGCATCTGCCTGAACGTCCTGTCATGTGGCCTTCTGAGACACCGGACAGCAGACGCGACTGCCCAGAGCGTCCCTGTCCCCCGATCAAAGAGGAATACAGTCAGTGTCTGGCTGAAATGGTAAGATGTGGTCCGAACAGGAACTGCATTTCCATTGTGCAGCAGTGGTGAGTTTGGCCACCACTGCTATAGAGGAAGGAATGCAGCAAGAAGTGTTGTGGTGGGGTTATGTCAGTGGTTGAGGTATTCCACTGAGGTATTCACAGAGCCATAAGGATCTCTGGCTGTACAGGAAAGTAGACTGCCCACTGAAGGAAAGTAGTTTATATTTCCTAATAGAACAGCTAGTTTTAGCTAGGAGAAGGCCGGGCTGGTTTAGAACAGAACAGCTTTTCTCCAAGTGTGCTCCTCGCAGCAACTGTTACCCTGCACATGCCCGATCTCGTCTGATCTCAGAAGCTAAGCAGGGTCAGGCCTGGTTAGTACTTGGATGGGAGACTGCCTGGGAATACCGGGTGCTGTAGGCTTATACCATAGTCTTTCGAGACTGAAGGTTGCCAACCATAAGCTCCTCGCAGTCACAGGGCTCCCTGAGACCCATTTAGGGGTTCCACAAGGGCACCATAATTAGCCACCATCTGCCGCCTGCCTGGTTTGCTCATCCTTCCCTCCTGCCTCCCCCTGTTTATCGCTCCCATTCCCCTTCTGTTCCAGCTCTTTGTTGGTATTTGGTGTTGGGCTTGGCACTGCTCCACTCCGTGCACGTGCCTGTTCTTTGAGGCTCCCTGAAACTGCATGCATGTACCAGCAGGTTCCCCAAGACTCCTTTTAGGGGTGAAAGGGCTTTGGAGACCAAAAAGTTTGAGAGCCACTGGAATAGACTGTTACATTGTCGTTTCAGGAAAAAAAAACCAGTTTTAATAGCTGCCTCTAGTTTAACCAATCTAAATGAAGGAAAACCTAATAATTGCTGCCAGCTGAGATCCAAGGCAAGGCATACAGAAAGGCTTAGGAAACAAAAGACAGAATAAACAAGGACCTAGAGCAACTTTTTCCAGAGCCATGGAAATAAAAAGAGTACAAGAAGAGTCTGCACCAAGCTTCAAGGGGCTCTCCATGGGCCACTTCCTACCTGGATGGGCTCCAAGAGAGCTGCTCCACCACTACCACATGAAGTCTGTGGGAACAGAGCAGTGATTTTCAACCTTTCTCATCTCACGGCTCTCTGACAAGGCACTAAAATTGTCAGGTTGGGCTGTACTCTGAGCGGAGATAGAAAACTGAGAAAATGGACAGACAAGAGAGTCGTAAATGGCCAGGAGCTGCAGAGATGAAGAATCCCACATTGTTTGAAATAACTTGCCAAACTAGTGGCAAGCACCTAGTCTGCTGTGTTGTGATAATAGAGCAGAGAAAAATGAACTGGTCAGGAGACTGCAGTGTTGTGGTTGGCTGAGCGAATTAAGGAAGCCACAAGACATAGGAAGGGGAAAAGCAGCACCCCCAAGGATTTAAAGCAACAGTGCAGCACAATCAAATGAGTTGCAAAGTACTGTATCCATAATGCCACTTGAACTTCTCAAGGTTCAAAATGAAGTATTTTTCCTGTTTCATGAAAATATGCCAGAGCAAGCCAATAAGTAGATGATTTTCTTCAAATTCCCTATTTTTTCTTCATGAGGCAGCATTCTAGTTTCATTAACTGAGCACAAATGCTGCCAGGAGAGTTAACTATAGTATTAACCTTTATAAGTGTATAGACACTTATTCATACCTCGCAACTGGTTATTTGTCTACATCAAATAATGACTTATACTGTGGGAGCAGCGTGCTAGGCCCATCTTGTGATGGGCCTAGCAAGCTATATGAAGGACACACAGGACGTGTAGGCAGATAAAAACTCTTCCTGGCTAATAAATTTCTCATATTTGCAAGTATGATTTTAAATTTATTTTAAGCCACTATTCCGGAGTGGCTGTTTTTTTTATCCCCAGACATAATTTATATGTTTTAATCTAATTATGGTCTATGATGCATTCAAAGTATGAGAAGTACCAACTGCCTTGAAAAACCAAGGGCTTCCCTACACTTCTTGAAGTTATCTTAAAATGTTTACAATAGCAAAAGAATTAGCTACTTCTTACAGGTGTTCTGTATTATCCCAGCATTTTATGTTGCATTGTATGCTACCCCAGTCAGCTTTTAGCATAGTTTAATACAGTAGCTAAATTATAGTGTTTTTTATCCTAGCATTCTAACATCTACTTACATATATTTGGCAGTACCAACCAGCTATTGTATACAACAGCTAGGCACTGCGTATTTGTGAGAAAGGGCACTGCTGACAGTGCAGTCCCCTCTACATCCAATTGGAAAAACATTCTATTCAACAATGGAACTTTCCACAGCATCTTATGGCTGGAGAGCCATAAGACCCATACGTGCAGCAGTGGCTCCTGGACACCACACTAGAGCAGGTAAAGTCACAGATGATGTAGTTTGCAGGGTGGGAGTGGGAGAACCACAGGAGGATTGGGGGTAGTTCAAGGGCAAACAGGGAGCATTTCAAAAATGAGAGAGGGTAGATCTTTGGTAGCGGCAGTGCTTACTGAGCTACTATTCCCATTTCCTCAGCCCGACATGCCCCCTGCCAGCAAAAGAGCTGTTGGACATGCCAGCAAAAGAGCTGTTGTAAGTCCAAGGAGACCCACTAATAGGCAGGCAGCCTACAGAAAACATATTTTTACTTACTTCTCCCAGGTCTGGGTGACCCCACCATTGTATGCAGTGTGAGCTCTATCAGCACAGCTGCATAACAGAGGATGGTGGGGGACAAGAATGGGCTCCAAGGGCCCAATTCCATACAACTTTCCAGTGCTGTTACAGCCATGCCAATGGGACATGTGCTGTAACATCCTGCTGCATCCTGCTGTGGAGGGGCAGTCACAGATCTACCAGAGGCCTCCTCAAGGTAAGTGGACTTTTATTCCCTTACTTTGGGGCTGCACTTGCAGCTGTATTGGCACTGGAAAGTTGGATAGGATTGAGCCCTAAGGCCCAAATCCTAACCAACTTTCCAGCACTGGCATAGCTGTGCCAATGGGATGTGTGCTACTTCCTGTAATTGGGTGGCACTCACAGAGGCCTCCTCAAAGTAAGGGAATGTTTGTTTCCTTATCTCAGAGCTGCATTGCCCTTATGTCAGTGCTTAAGTGGGTTAAGTAAGCTAATCTTTATATTGCTTTGGAAAATTTCAGCAAGAGTCATATTTCTATATAATGTTCCATGCTAGTTAACTTAAAGGTATGTAGATCAGTCCCAGACTCATCACTGTAAGGAAATTAACATCATTTCCTGCTGATATATAGAAAACTTTATTCTCTTTTTCCAAAAATAAAGAATGCACCACCAACATATGTTGGTACAGAATTCATGGACATTTGACTATATGTATGTAGATGGACATTATTAAGCAATAAATATGAACTTTCCTCAAATCAATATGAGGCAAATTTCGAAGCATCTGAGCTAATGACCATTCATTTGAACGTTGTCACACATCACTGATGCTGTACAAGCCACGAAGCAGTGAGTCATGATCTTTCCACATGTCATTGATGTGCTAGAACAAATTGATCAAATCAAATGATCAAATGGCAACATGAAAAAAAAATCTAATTATGTAGCGGTTACCCAGACTCTAATATTATTCTCAATTACTCATTGGAATCCAACCAGAAATAAGAAAAAATATAATATATTTTTATATTAAATATGATATATATAGAGAGACAGCATCTTACCATTCCTGAAAAATGTTCTTCTTGACTGGCTGCCATTAAGAGGAGGTAGAGTCCTTTTTTCGGGACTGACAAAAGTGTCCCATTTCACTTTTTCTGCCCCTCCCAGTTCCTTCACTTTCTCTAAACATTCTTCCAGATATTCAACTGGATCATCAGGTTTATAGCACATTAATCCATTCAGTAAACTCTAAAGGAAAAAAAAAGATTCCAGAGTCATTTATAGTCAGTAGTAGACTGCGGTGTCTGAAAATAAGATTGCATTCTAAGCTTAAGGGCACAATCCTAACCAGATCTACTCAGAAGTATGTCTTATTTTGTTCAATGGGGCTTACTCTCAGGAAAGTGTGGTTAGGATTGCAGCCTAAGCAGCAACATCCTCTATATCAGTGTTTCTCAAACTGTGGGTTGGGACCCATTAGGTGGGTCGCGAGCCAATTTCAGGTGGATCCCCAAGCATTTCAATATTTTATTTTTAATATACGTATTAGACTTGATGCTACCATGGTCTGACTGCATTTGGGGAAATGTGACAGACCTGTACTTTTAACAAAATACTATGCATATTCTTTTAACAACGACAGTCAATGGGACTTACTCCTGGGTAAGTGTGGGTAGGATTGCAGCCTACATTTGCTAAAAATTTTTCCTGCTTGATGATGTCACTTCCAGTCATGACATCACTTCCGGTGGGTTCTGACAGATTCTCATTCTAAAAAGTGGGTCCCGGTGCTAAATGTGTGAGAACCACTGCTCTATATTAAGCCATCCCATGCAATATTGACAAAGGTGTGGCAGTCGGTAAACCACATTTTGCATATTTCAAGTCCTCTAGGACGTTATCAAGCATCTTTTCTTTGGTCTTCCTCTTGGTCTTTTTCCAGACCAAGATGGTCTGAACATATGATAGTCTTGGCATCTTATACTTGCTTGATTATACAGGAGTTGTTCGTACACAATACATGGCCAAACTAGCACAACCTAGATTTTAAAACCTGCACTGAAGGTGGTTTCTCATCTGCTTGAGTCCATACATCTTTATTTCTCCATCACTGCCACCACCTAACTTACATTATTTTACATAGACAGCGGGTGGTAAAACTGTCTATTTCCTGTTTCTTTAAAGTCCAGGTCTCACAGCCTTGTAAAGGAAGAATAATAATGTAGGAATAAAACTGCCTTAAGAAAAGTGCCTTAAGAAAAGAAAACTATTTAGCTGACGAAGTGTAAAGCAGCCATGTAAAGCAGTGTTGGGCTGGGAGGCTCAACATGGGGCTCTGGATGATTCTCCCACTCCACTCCCTCCCAGCCTGGCGGTGCGTGTCGCAGGCATGCCTTATGGCATGTTTGTGACACTCGGCGCCTGCACAGGCCCGATAGGATCGGGTCCTTAGTCTGAATTGTTAACCAACAGCTGCTTCCTTTGTTCTGTTTCATTTCTATAAAGAAAAGTTTCTGGTCTTAAATACCCTCTTAATGCAATTATATGTGTAATTCATTCCTCAGCGTTCTCCTAATCTGATGACAAATGTATTATTCTTGCCCAGGATGTTTATTCGAGGAGTCTGTTATTTATCCATTTACCTTGATTTTGTGCGTATAAACTGCATTTAGATTCCATTGTGCTTTCCCGCTGGCAGAACAAGTGTTTTGCCAGTGCTAACTGTTGCAAAAGTGCCATAAAGCGCTTTTTAGCAGCATGCTCAGTAGCATTCTGCTGGGATGCCAGTGGGAAAGCCAGCACCTTCTTGACTGCATTGTCAGTTGTCTTGCCACCCGCAGAGGCAGGTAAATCAGCGGGAGAGGCGACGAAGGGCAGGGAGGGGTAAAACTGGTTGACAATAGTGCATACTGGATCCTACACCTGTGCTTGAAAGTTGGATAGCTTCTCTGCTTCCTGCAGCTTCCCTGTTCCCTTTTTCTTGGAGTTGTGCTAGCAAAATCGCTAGTACAGGTCTGAGGAGACCCATTGTGAAGCAGGAGTCTTACAAAAGTGTAAGGGGATTTAAATCTGCTTTCACCTATGAAGCCTCCCCCACCCCATGGACAAAGCACACCCACTTTTGGTGTGGTTGCACGAGAGTGGAGGGGTTGGATTGGGCTCTTAGGCTGCAATCCTAATCTCACTTTCCTGACGAGTACGATTGATAGGAAGTACAATTGATGGGGAGTCAAATCCCCATTGACAATTATGGGATTTACTTCTCTGTAGACACATGTAGGATTCCTATCCAACTTTCCAGCACTGGTGTAGTGGTGCCAATGGGGTGTATGCTAAGGGTGTATGGGGTGTTGGGAGGGTGGTTATGGAGGCCTCCACAAGGTAAGGGAACATTTGTTCCCTTGCCTCAGGGCTGCATTGCAGCTGCACCGGCGCTGAAATGTTGGATAGGATTGGGCCCTTTGTCTGTTGCTCAAATCCACTTTCCTAGACATGAGAAGCTGATTAATGATATCACTACAATACTTCAAGCCATGAATATTTTACAATAATGCAAATTATAGGATATTTCTTTTTGTTAAGTTTTTCAGCAACTAATAACATGGTAAAATACATCTGTGCTATAGAACATTTGCTTGCAAGGCAGTGGCAGTGGGTTGGTTATTTAACTGAATTCCTTGAGGGGTGTTGGTGAGGCACAAGCTGGACAGGAAAATTTATTTGATTTCTTTCAGTTGCATAACTCTATGAAATCCATAATGCAACTGTTAACAGGCCTAGGAGGGGCGGTAATTTGTACCCGGGCCCAGGGTCAAAAAGGAGGCCTAGGAGCCAAAGGAGGGGGCCCAGAAATTTCCTGGGCTCTTACATTTTCCTATCTATTCAGATGTTGCCTGCATGGGATGCTGGGGACACTACCATGAGTATGCAGCTGCACCTACTGGAAAGCCATATATGCTTAGGAGTGTGTCTGGTTTTCCATATTACTGTTTCTATCTGCCGATGCCACATGGGTGGGTAGACCTGGGCTCAGAAGACTTTTCCAGCTGTCTCCACTCTCCCCCTATCCTGTTTTGCCCCTCCCTGCCCCCATTCTGCTTGCCCATCACCACCCTCCCCCGCTCTTTTACCCCTCTCCCTTTGCAAAGGGGCCCCAAAGAAACTTTGTACCCCCTGATAAAATTGCTCTCAGAGGCCCTGACTGTTAATACATACAAACCATCATATGAATAACATTGAAATGATCTAAAAAAGTCATTTGATATTAATATCTTTATTTTTTAATTCTGTTTGTATTTGTATTTAATAAAATAAAAACATGAAAAAATGAAAAAGTCATTTGATATAATCTGCTGAGACTGCATCACTTCAGAATGAAGTCAGTTTACATTGTCTCATATATCAAATACTTATACTTTGTATATGTGTGGTACACTACATCAGAAGTGAGAAGGAGTCTACCCTGATCTCCCTAACGAGCTACTTTTCTGCATACCGGGGCTTTTTGATCTGGCAGAGCACTGAATCACACAGTTCCTGATTTGCATTCCAAAGCAGTACCCTCAGTCTAGGAAGCTGACTTATACTGAGTCAGAGTATTGGACCATCTAGCCCAGAATCTCTAAGATTTCATGCAGAGATCTCTCTCATTACATACTGAATTTTTTAACTGGAAATACCAGGGATTAAAGGTGGAATCTTCTAAAAACAAAGCATTTGTTCTACTGTGAAACTACTGCATTGTCCTTCCTGAATTGTACAACAAGCTTTTTTTGAGCGCTTGAATTGTCTTCAACCAAAACCTAAGGATATTCTTGAAATAATAACAATACTAGTATAGAAACAGTTTAGATCAGTAAGGCTGGCTTTATTTTCCTATGTACTAATCATGGACTCCATAGGTCAATATAATGTAAAATGTGCAAACAGTATTAAGACTTAAATTTCTGAACAATGAAATTCAGCTACATTTCCAAAACTACTCACTGATCATATTTTCACTTAAGACCAGTTTTGTCCTATTAACAAATACAGCTAACGTATGACTAGATCAGATGAAGAACTTTGCAGATAACACTTGTTAGTCATCATTAAAGACGTCATAATAAATGCATGTGCTATGGAGAGTTGTGTTGAACTTACAGAAAAATGTCTTCTGTACAGCGCAACTGAAAAATCAAAGAACTGAAAATGCAGATTTGGACTAGCAATTCTTTTATTGGCCTGGATTGGATGAAAGAGACTATAAACCAGAATTGCACTTAAAACACAGCTGTATTGGCAGTTTGCTGGCTTTCAACATACAATCACATCCTACAGTATCTGACCTGAGTGC
Organism: Tiliqua scincoides; assembly: GCF_035046505.1. Taxonomy (NCBI): domain Eukaryota; kingdom Metazoa; phylum Chordata; class Lepidosauria; order Squamata; family Scincidae; genus Tiliqua; species Tiliqua scincoides. The sequence continues at coordinate 144,014,785 of NC_089824.1, forward strand.
ATGTATTCACGTTCAAGTGTGAATACTGAGAGATGAACATGCTGCAGATTTATTAAATGTACATTGGTGTAAAGCAACCATTTTAAAACAGATGGTTTAAAGCACATTATGTACGGTGGTGTAAAACAACCATTGTATGTAATTGCCATATCATTCCTGAGGCTGCAAACAGTTTCTCTGTGCTTCAAAGACAATACTGAAATCAGTGGACTAAATATATGCATAACACTGTAGAACCCTCTTTTTGAACAGTTCAAAGAAATCGTTAAGAAGTTTAAAATGCACTAATCTGAACAAACATATCTGCACCACATTGTGTAACTGAGACATACTGTGCATATGATATATAGATTACAACAAACAGATAATGGCCACTATTTGTATCAAAGTTAGGACACAATGCTAACCAGATCTACTTAGAAGTAAGTCCTATTTTGTTCAGTGGTGCTTACTCTCAGGAAAGTGTGGTTAGGATTGCAGCTTTAGAGCCCAATCCTGTGCTCAGCGGCATGGCTTCATGCCACCGAGCACTGTTGCAAACTTGCCTCACCGCCAGGCTCCCGCCCGTGCTAGCTCAGCGCCGGTTAGTGCTGGGCTAGTGCGGGGAGGTCGCCCACCTTCCGCAGCTCGGTGGTCTCCTGGACTGCTGAGCCACAGCAAGGTAGGTGGGGGCGGGGACAGGGGTGGGGAGGAGACATTCCGGGGAGGAGGGAGGCTGGCGGGGGGTGGAGAGAGGGCAGGGAGGAGGCGTGACAAGGAGGCATGACCCAGGGAGGGGGCTGGCTGGAGGTGTGCTGGGGGAGGGAGGGAGGCAGGTCCGCAGAGCTCCGCTCTGTAGGATCCAAGGCGCTCAGGGAGCGCTCCACGCCCTACAAAAGCGCCTTTACCTTACTGCCGACCTTTTGGTCAGCGGTAAAGTGAGTAGCCCCATTGCCTTGCCTTACCTGGGAGAAGGGGACAAAAGAAGGGGACCCTTCTCCCAAGGTGCCTCCCACAGTAGCCCAGGGCATGCAGGATCCAGCAGCAGCCATTCTTGGTGCCGCCAAGCCTGGGCACTCCAGGCAGCTCAGGATTGGGCTGCCCGTTATGCAGTTGTTGGTAGAGCATCAGGCTTTCCTCTATTTCTCCTTCCTGAAGTGGAAACACATCAACTCCACTTCAGGATAGGACAAAATTCCTAAAGAGTGAAGTTCTTAGGACACGGGTATCTGGTCCTGTCAGGCATCTCAGTCCAGCACGTATGACTTCTTAGGTTGTTCCCACACAGTGGTTTTGATGGCCGATTGAAATATCAGATACCTATTCCCTCATTCACACATGTGGAAGAATTCAAACCAGGCTGATCTCCTGCCTGGCTCCATCCATCCACACCACATCCATCCACACCAGATCCGACTGGACACAGGCTAGGCCCCACTACAGGGCCTACTCTGTGGCAATAGTGGCAGCGAAGCGCTTCTTCTTCTCTGCCACTATCGCGTCCGCACATAGCCGGCCAGCGGAACTGATTCGTGTGTTGCGGGGTCTCCTCCATCAGACCCCATCAGTGGATCAGGAGGACCACACGGAGGTCCGCTGTAACATCTTTGCCAGGCACTGTGCAGATAAAATCACTCGGATTCGCCACAACTTGGACACAACATGTTGACAATGTCTAGTGATTTCCCTGTGGCACCTGTCAATCCTGTTTTGTGGGATTCTTTTCAACTTGTAGAACCTGAGGATGCGGACAGGATCCTTTGGAGTATGAGGCCATCCGCCTACCCGCTGGATCCGTGCCCAGCATGACTGGTTAGATCTGCCCTGGAGGGACTGGCCGAGTGGACAAAGAGGGTAGTAAATTCATCTTTGAGGGAGGGGACGATGCCTCTGGCATTAAAGCAAGCAGTGGTTCGCCCCCTCCTGAAAAAGCCCTCTCTGGACCCCTCTATGTTGGATAATTATTGGCCAGTCTCGAACCTCCCATTTCTGGGCAAAGTGATCGAGCGGGTGGTGGCGTCTCGGCTCCAGAGGATCCTGGATGAAGCAGATTATCTGGATCCCTTTCAATCTGGCTTCAGGCCTGGCTTCAGGACGGAGACAGCCTTGGTCACCTTAGTGGATGACCTACGCCGAGGGCTGGACGGAGGAAGTGTATCCTTGCTAGTCCTTTTGAACCTCTCAGCTGCTTTCTGGCCACAGTGCCGATCTGCCGATCTGGCCACAGTGGTCCATGCCATAGTGACATCAAGATTAGATTACTGTAACGCGCTGTACGTGGGGCTGCCCCTGAAGATGGTCCGGAAGCTACAACTAGTGCAGAATGCGGCGGCTCGGGTAGTTGCTGGGGGTCGGCAGTTTAACTCTGTCACGCCGCTACTCCGGCAGCTGCACTGGCTGCCCATTCGTTTCCGGGCTGAATTCAAGGTGCTGGTTATGACCTTTAAAGCCCTAAACAGCTTGGGACCAGCATATTTGAGAGACCGCCTTCTTCCGTATAATCCGGTCCGTTCTCTAAGGTCATCAGAAGGGGCCCTGTTGGTTGTGCCGTCATTGAGAGTGGTGAAGGGAATGGCGGCCAGAAACAGGGCCTTTTCGATGGTGGCACTTGCACTATGGAATTCCCTCCCCTTTGAATTGAGAGCAGCTTCCTCATTATTAATGTTCCGGCAGGGCCTGAAGATTTTTTTATTCAGGAAAGCCTTCGAGGCACTATAAGGGCTGTTTTTATAAATTTATAAATTATGTCTTTTACTGCGTGCTTTTAATCTGCTGCTATGTATTTTATCTTGTTTTAATTGTTTTTAAGTGTTTTGTATTTTTAATGTTTATCTGTTTCCTTGTTTTCTTGTATTTTAACTTGATTGTTAGCCGTCTTGGGTGCCCTTCAGGGAGAAAGGCGGAATACAAATCTAATAAATAAATAAGTAAATAAATAAATAAATAAATAAATTTGCAGCCCAATCCTATCCTTCCCTCCTGCCAATGTAGCCATGCCAAAAAGGTAGTACTGTGTCTGTGAGGGGGGTAGGTTGGGAGGCTTGGGAGGGGAGATTATTTCCTCTAATGCCTCCGTAAGCCCCCTCAACCACAATGGGTCTCCCCATTGTGCAAGTCTGCTGGTGCAAGTCCAAGGGGAAGAAAGGGGTGGGCAGCCTCAAAAAGGAGGGGATAGGATCCAGCGTGCATCATTGCAGCTGAGTCCACCCCTCCTGCCACTTCCCCGTCCACTGTTCCTCACCTGTCCCATGCCTCCTTACTTACTGGCAGTGGCAGCTGCTCTAGATCTCACCACTGCATATGACACCTCAGCAGCCTCTCGTGTTGAGGGTCAGAAGCACATGACTCCATGCACTTCCATAAGTCTGTTTATGACAGTTGTGAACATTGGCAGTGGGTGGGAAGGGGGGTTAGAATTGGGCCATTGGTCAACCATGCTATGAATACAGTCAGGGCAATCTGCACAGTACAATTCTCACATGAGTGCATTGCTCTTCCCCCATATCCTCATTCTATCCCTACTACATTTTTCACTACCAGATAATTCAAGCTGCCATTCTCTCTACCTCTTGTTTTCTAGAGCAGAAGTGGACAGAAGGATGTCCCTGAGTATGATATTTTCATGATACAAGATGTCTTATTCACTTGTTCTTTACATGTACATACACTCATGCGTACACATGCACACACAGAACAGTCTCTCTTTTCCTCTGTTCAGGCTTTTACCTTCCCTTAGAACTAATTTCTCCTTGCATCACTTTCTTTTCCTTGACCTGCTTCTTCTTGAGAATTATTTTGCCTCCTACCCTAATCCTAAAGCCTGAAGAACAGAATTGCCCTGCCATCTGGACAAGTGACAGACACAGGAAGCTAATTAAACTTAGAGCATTGTTCTCTCTAGCTCAGGATTGTCAGAACTGACTGGCAGTAGCTCTCCAGGGTTTCAGACAGGAATTTTCTCTGCCCCACCTGGCAATTGAACCTGGGACTAGTTGCATGCAAAACACATGTCTTACCACTAAGCTACACTTCATCCGTAATTATCAGAGCATCTTCATGTTTTTGAGCTCAATTACAATGCTAGTCAGAAGAATATTTGAGAATTGTAGTGTGTGCAATATTGTAACCTTTGACAATGATCAATAATGCTTTCCCTCCCCACAAATCTATCATAGTGCCTAGACCATACTGAAGGATATTAAACGTAGGCATGTTATATAGAGAATACAGTACATGCACATGGTTTGAAAAATGAGCACAAACAACCACATACACTGGGCAAAAGAGTAGCAAAATGCGTTGATTGCCAAAATACAATTTGTCAAATTATATTGTCAGGGCTCTATGACTATGCTAGTAGCTATCACAAGAAAGCCCTTTTTTATTACACAATTTTACCATAGTTGTAAGTAAAGTCAAATTGATATGCAGTACGATTGATATGCAATTTGGTATCCCTGCTTTTAATGCTGGAATGAAGATTGTAACCATTACAGCATTGAAAATAGTCACAGAAGTGAGTAGATGTACTGTAGGGAAATGTCAAAAGCAGGCAATTGAAGGTTTTAATGGAATTGCTATGACATTTTTAAATGTTACTCATCATTAAGTGGCATATTTAATTTGTAAAATACTTTACAATGTAGGATCTTGTTTGTCACAATAAAAGCTGTAGAAGAGGTCACTGTTATTCCCATTTTACAGATGGAAACATAAAGCAATGGGATTGCACTGAGGCTTTCAGTGAGGCCTGATTAGACTGTGCTCTTATTTAAATGTGGGAGGGGGCAGGGTCACAAAAACTATAGTGTAAAACAAACCATTTTGTTATTACATAATTATGTACAGTGATTTGTGCAAATGAACCAAATATGCACAGATTTGCTTGTTTGTTAATATATACATATTGTATTCTTTTTTATTCCAAAAACAGAGAAAAGCAACATGGCATTAAAAGCTGGATGTCTTGCTCAACCCACTGTCCCCCAATCATCTACTTTTGACATTTCACTACAGTACATTCACTGTAATTAATTATTTAAATACACTGTATCTCTTCCATAACTACTTTAACTATGCACAAATACCAAAAATTGTTGCATTTATCTAAATAATACTTGTGACTTTTCAGGCATAAATGCTTTTATACATGCTACATGTGTGATTCATTGGAATCTTTAAATAGTAGAAATTGATGAATTACAATTAATTAATGTCTCTTTAATCATCTCAATAAATTAAACAAACCAGAAATGCAGCCTTTACCCTGCATGCATCCTTTCAATAATTTATTCAAAAGACAATCTTGCCTGGAAACATGAACCTATATGATAAAGAAATAAATGTAACAAATGAAGAAATACTACCATGGGAAAGAGAGAACATCTGGTATTTATTTGATATTGGACACCTCTCTCAACAGCTTGACTGCTGAGATCATAAAAATGTTCTTTGTAAATGGAGAATGTGATCCTACTTTCAAATAAATGTGATACTTTCAAATAAATGTGCTTCAGACTGAGGTACAGGAATCACCAACACCTTATTTCAACAGAGGCAGCAAGATATGTAGTCTCAAGCAGCACATACAGGTGCATGAGTATTTTCATTTTAACATTCAAAAGAAAGCACGATTGGATGGCTATTATTCTGATTGAGAGGCATAAGACCTTTTTAAGACTGCTGGATGCGTGTAAAATGCATCCCAGCACACCATAACAAGAGATAGCATCTCTGTTAGACCTCCCATCCATGTTAGACCTCCCATCCATCCACGTTTGGCCACCAAATGTGCAGTTCTCAGATCATATTGCGTGAAATGGAGCGCTGCTTCCTCTAGATCACCAATTCCACACACATATCCCCAGCCCACCAGGTCTGATGAATGCTATGTTCCAAAAGTCGGTATCCAGAAGCCAAGGCAACCAGAGGCAAGAACACTCCCACTGCCGTTAAAAGTAGGGTGGGAGGACATTATTGGTTTATCTCTGCTCCACAGGAGGCAAGATCAGACTAGGTGAGAGAAGCAACAAAGGTGCTGCTGGGGGAGGGGGAGGACACACAAACCCACCTGTAAGTCTAGGTAATGGCATCTATTTGGGTATCTAAGGCGAGCTGGTTGAAGAGGATACCCTATCCACAGCAGTGCCAGCTGCCCCAGTTTCCTTCTCTGCAGGCACAAGGCTTGTCCAGCGAGGAGAACCAACCGTGCGATCATGAGTGGCACCAGCTATTATGCCCAGTGGTGATGTGGGGAGATCTGGAACAGGTGCAAGTCCCTTCCAGTCGCCTCGCACTCCCCACTGAGCTCCTTGCCACCTGGCCCTGGTTTCTCCAGCCTCGCCCTGTCGCTGCTTTCTGCCCCTTTTCCCTTCTCCATCCCTGGTTCCAGCCGATCCTCTTTCCCTCCGCCCCCCCCCCATCAACCCCTTCTGGTTTCCAGACCTTGGGACTGCAAACTTCCCGGGACGCGCCGCTGGGAGGCTGCAGGGGTGGCGAAGGGGGCTTTTACCTCGAAGAGCTGCGGGATCTCCTTCCTGGCCAGATACTCCTTGGCGTCGCAGGTGCTCATGCCGCCTGGCGGAGAAAGGGCGCTGGCGCTGGCGGGGGTCCGGTGCTTCCTTCTGTCCGGGCTCAGATGCTCCGTCCCTCTCGCTCCGTGTCCTTGCAAGGTGAGCGCTCCCGGAGGGATTACAGGGAGGAGGCAGAGCCAGCGCCTTCCCCTCCTCTACCCTCGCAGCCTGCCCAGCCCGCGTGTTGCTGCTGCCACTCAAGCTGGGGGCTGCTGGGTGGGAGTGGGTGGCCGCGGGAAGGAGCGGGGGGGGGGAGGCGAATGACTCCGATCGCTCGCTCTGGCTCTAGGGGGCCGCGGCGCACGCACACACGTGGCGCCCCTTCCCCAAAAGCTGGGCAGCAGCGCGCACGGGCTGCGCCCTGGGCTCGTGCACAAGGGCGGCTTCCCCAGGTCTTTCCCTGCAAGGCAGCCTAGCCGCGACCACCCTCCCTCGGCAAAGTTTCAGTGCTGCGCTCGGGAGGATGTTGCTTCCTGCAGCCTCATCCCTCCCTTCCCCCAGGCGAGCATCTCCTTCGCGCAGTGTGGCTTGTGGGGGCGGCCCCGAGCGAGAGCGCTCCAAACCAGAAGGAGTCGGGCAAGAAGACACGTCGGGTTCAGTCCAGAGCCCCCTCCGAGGCCTGTCTACTCAGAAGTAAGTCCCATTGTAGTCAATGGTGCTTACTCCCAGGAAAGTGTGGATAGGACCTCAGAGGCCAGCCTCTGCTGGAAATGGTCCCCACCCTGGGTCAGACCTACCAGCAGCTGCAGCAGTGCTGGTGATATCAGGGAGCTCATTTTGCTGGGGGGCAGAGGCTTCAGTCCTATCCACACTTTCCTGGGAATAAGGACCATTGACTATAATGGGATGTACTTCTGAGTAGATGTGCATCGGAGTGGACTCATACAGCCCAATCCTATGCATGTCTACTCAAAAGTAAGTCCCATTATAGTCAATGGGGGCTTACTCCCAGGAAAGTGTGCTCAGGATTGGGCCTTCAGTCCTCTCACTTTGAGAACTGGCCTTGGAACTGAAGATGGGAAACTAGTTCTGTGCAGAGGCAAAAGCAGCTCTTCTGGGCAGGGTTGGTGAGATATTTCCGGAGACCAAGATAGTTGTCAAGCAGCTGTTTCCTCTCTGTCAGGATTTGCCTCAGAAGCTACAAGCCTCATGCACAAACACTAACCACTCAGAGTGGGCCTGCAATCTCCTGGCACCTTTCGCAAGGCACCTTTGCCCACATTTCCTGCCTACTCCCTAATCCAGAGGTGTATCAAGCTGCTCATCCTCCCCCCAGGCTAGAGGGGGGCCAGGATGGGCATTACCCACCCTGAGTCAGCAGTTTGCTCACCCTCACATTTACAGGTCTTTGATGTTACTCTATACTTATCCCTTAATTTTGCACACCAGTATATATACCCAACATAATTGCCCACCCTGAAAAAAATAGTGGCCCCCCACCTCTATAATTCTTTAGATTCAAAAGAATCCCCCTTAGATTAAAAAAGGGAATGGAAAGAGTCTCCTCTAGAGGAAAGGCTTGGTAGGCTAGGGCATGGGTGTCAGACTTGTTTCTTATAGCGTTCCTGGTACCTACTGAAGACCAAAAGTGACATCATTAAGCAGATGGTGGCCAGAAATAGGCACTTCGTTCTCATATAGAAACTCGCTAGTTGCAAATGACGGAAGAGAAAGTGTGCAAATCTTGATTATACTTTCAAGATATGAGAGAGCCCAAGGATAATCTGCGCTGCTTCTGCTGAGGCTCCGCAGCTGAGAAGTGATCTGTGAAGTGGTGCCTCAGCAGAAGTGACACTGCTGAAAGGGCAGCCTGCATGATAACTGGACTCTCCCAGCACTGGAGTGTCTCCCTTTTGATCTGCCCCTGCCCCCATAGTATTCCTTGTTTCTGAAGAACCCTTCCATCTCTCCCTCCCAGAGCCTTGCCAGAAGTGACATTGCTGAGAGCCCAATTATCACGTGGGCTGGATAACAAACCTCCACAGGCTGCATCCGGCCTGCGGATCTTATTCCTGAGCTAGGGTCTAGGGTCCTCTCTTCCTTTTCTAATTCAGGGACCAGGAGAAACTGCAGAGGCAGCCTCATGGATGGGTTGGGCTTGAAACAGCTCTCTGACTCCTGCCTAGCTGGGCTATTCCTGATTGCCTGTATTGTCCAGCTAGGAATAAGGCCATTGCTCTTCTTTGTATTGATGAGGGAACAGCTATCACAAACAGAGTTTCTCCATGATAAACTCCAGATGGTTTTTGCATTGTACAAAAACTGAAGTGACAAGATGTTTCAAAAACCATCGCCAGTTTTTGTTTTTTTTAAAACCATGGACATATTTCAGCTAAAAACAATGATTTTTTTTACATTGCATAACCATAGTAGATCCATTTAATGTTCTGAGAACCCAATATATACTTCAGTGTAGACATAGGGCCCAATCCTTTCCAACTTTTCAGCGGCAATGCAGTCCCAAGATAAGGGAACAAACATTCCCTTACCTTGAGGAGACCTCCATGACTGCCCCCCCTTGTAGGATGATGACCCTGATGACATGGCTGAATCAGTGTTGGAAAATTGGAAAGGATTGGGTCCATATAGAAATAAAATAAATTTTGCCCTTCAGAATGTAAATGCTGTAGTTCTGTTTTTTTAGATGAAGGTTGTTAATGAATCTTTTTTCTTTCTTTCTCATCACTATGCACGTCACACAGATGCAGGACACATCTGCATTCTTAGGAGCTGGCAACTGGATGATTTAATCTTCTGCTCACACAGTGTGATCTTTTATTGTTTATAGGAGACATAGACTAAGGGTTTGTCGAGCAATGCAGAAGCTGTCAGTAGACCAATCCAAAAATATCAGACATAATAGCTAGAAAATAAAAAGTGCAGCTCTATTAATATAGCCATTAGCACGTTTGCTACTACATTGTCTTCATAAGCAATAAGAAGAAGTTTCCCTTTAAAAGAAAATCAAAATAGTTCTTGGCCATACTTTAAAATCTTAATATCTTAAATATAGATTGCTTGACTATTGTCCTGAAGTATTTTTTACAACATTGTCCTGAAAAGAATGGAAAAGTCATCATGGCCATCTGCCTTATTAATGTGAATTATATGCCAATTTCTGATTAGCTTTGCTCTCAAAATCTGTTTCTTCACTATCTCTGCACATCAGTTTTGCATGTTGTCTTCCTCTCATAGCTAGTACTCAGACATTATGTGTTATTTATGGGTTCCTGTCTTTGGTCCTGTGACCAGACTTCTGTAATCTGTCCCTCATAGTTTGTTTATATTTACAGTCTGAGACAAATGTAGATTAGTTCATTTCATGCTTATAAAACAGAACTGTGTCATTTGGTGACTCTAGAATCTTCCTTAGCCAACTCATTGTTACAACAGTTAGGGTGGCTGGGCCCTCACCTGGAAATGTATGTATTCTTTAAATGCTTCACAGCACAACAAAAGAATACTATTGTATTTTGTATATTGTTCCCTCTGCTTTGGTTCACTGTCTTTTCTTGCCTGCCATGGCCAACAAGACTCCAGTATGTCCCACAGTAGGTGAAAGAGGAGAATAAATGAGGAAATCACTGATGGAGCAAGAGTGCAGTTGCAGTAGCCACATCCATTGTTGCTACCTTGAAGCATTAAAACATATAGCCACTAAGTTGCAATGCTATCCACACTTAACTGAGAGTAAGCCCCATTGACTGCAATGGGTTTTACTTCTGAGTAGATCTGGATAGGATTGGGCTCGATATGTCTAAAAACAACAGGAATTTTTCCCCATTCCATTTTTCATTTATCATCATTCTACAATTGTATAGCTGCACCAAAACAACCAGCGTTTTGCATATTTTCCTTTGGTTTATTGGCAATTATCTTATTTATCTAAATTTCAGTGACTGTTGTTTGCCAGGCCATTGGGGTGCACGAACTCTCGAGTCTGTGTTAGATGACTTTTCACTGTATTTCTTTCTTATAGTTGGGCATATTTCACTTTGGCACAAGTCTAAAGTTCTCCAAGTTTGGGTGAGAGAGCTATGAGGATGTGGAAGTGTTCAAAGCTAAAGAGGCTTGGATAAGCACTGTGGTATGCAGGGGGTATGTGTCTATATTCACAGCAGCAGGACATGCAGAAAGCTGTTCCCTCTGCACACCTTAATTTATTTTTCAGATTTTTCTGGTTTTTTTAAAGCTTAACCAAATAACTCATCTCTTTTCTTGTCAGATTCTCTTTTGAAAGAGCCATTATGCTTTTTAACATCTATATCTTGTTCTAGCATAAATTTCAGGCATCTTCTTGTATATTCGTCACAGCTCTTCCAGTGTCTTTCTTGACTTACACTTCTTCTGCCTGATTCTTAGCATTTCATTCATGCAGGTTTCATTACCTATCTCAGCAATTTTCAACCTTTTTCATCTCGTGGCACACTGACAAGGCACTAAAATTGTCAAGGCACACCATCAGGTTTTTTACAATTGACAAAGCACACCATGCTGCCAGTGGGGGCTCACATACCCATTGGCCCTACTAATAAATGATCTTCCCCCAAATTCCTGTGGGACACCTGTGGACCACTCGCACAGTGGTTGAAAATGGCTGACCTAACTAGATGTGTTTGAAAACAGTGTTGTTTATTATACTCAAAACTAAGCCTGTTGTGTTCTTACAGGAAACAAACACCTCAGCGTAATAGCCCAATCCTATCCCCCCCATTCCGTAGCATGCAGCCTCATCAATGATGCACTGCATGCTATGGGGGGGGGGCAATCATACAGCCAGTGAGAGGTAAGTAAAAAACTATTATATTTCACCCAAGGTAGGCTGCCTGATCACCTGTGGGTCTCCATGAACCCATGCCAATCTGAGGTGAGGAAGGGGGGTGGGGCAGGTTGGAAAATCTGGGACAGGATCCAGCATGTGTAATTTACTGCTAAGATCCACCCCTCCAGCCCACTCCCTGGCCCCTGCCCTCCCACTCTTCACCCAGAACTTTCCCTGAACCTCCCCCTCCACATCCATGATTTGCCCCCTTTGCCACCTCACCTGTTGCAATGCAGCCTATATGGACCTTGGGTGAAATAAAACAGTTTGTGCAAGGAACCTCTGGCTGTTTCCACTGATGACAGGAGCACCTCACTTACAGCAGTACTGCACCATTTACAAAAGCAGAATGTGTGTACCTTGATGATAGGATTGGGTTATTAATGACATATTAGTACCTGATACCTTAAAGGCATTTTCGTTAACATTTGTCTAATTAATGTGACCTTTATTTTATTCTAAAGATCTTCTTAAGCTGTCAGCTGTTTTGCTTATCCAAGTCATATGTCTCACTTCTAGCTCTCATTCTGGACTTCAGAATCATCTGAAGAAGAATGTAAAAAAGAACGGAGAAGTTGTAAAGTTGCATCAGGACCTAAGCAATCACATATCAAGAGTCTGTGGTTTTAGATTCTGTGAAAAAATAATTGGTGGTGGTTGGCAACCTTAATTATGTGACACCTTTTCAGAAGGGCCTATTTAATTACTTTGCTTCTGCTCCAAAATGAATGTCCTCGAATGCTTTGTGTGCAACTGCTCTTTGTGCCCAGTCCATTAGCAATTAGCAAATTAATCAGAAGGATGTCAATGACTAAGATGAAATATGCCTACCTTAAAAAGAAAATACACTATTTATTAAATGGTTTTCTGTACATCCTTCTCACTGTCCAGATTTTCAATAGTATTCATTTATTTTCCATCTCTTTAGGCAAGGGTATGAGAACTGTTATGAAACAGGCTACTAATGCTTAGACAGATTATCCAGGATGAGTGATAATATAGCTCAAAGTTTAGCTTCATATATTCTACCAAATTGATTCCTGGGTTGTTGCTAGTCTAGCTCGAGAAATATCGCTCTTATTGAAGGAAATATCAATGAACCCCCTCAGATCCTCCTATAATGGGGTGGCTTTCTTCTCCCTTTGGTGGCTCTGCCCATTATCTTGTAAGGAAGGTTTCAGAATCCTATGGATGAGCAAAGGTATACACAGAACATATAAGTAAGTCTTGTCTCCAAAGGAAATCACAACACTGATGACAGAGATGGAGCTACTCTTTGGTATGGACACCAAGCAGTTAGTCAGATAGTTTCAGAAACAGGGTTGGACTTTAAGAATATTTTAGGAGCCACAGCAGAAATAACCAGATGGAACCAGATGGTAGAACTTACTTCCTAGATCTTGGGGACTACTGGGGGCCCTCAAGATGAGACCATCTTTCTCCTTTGATAGAGATGGTTGTGAGGGGGGAAAATGTGTCTTCCTTTCAGGTAAACGTGGTGGCTTACAGGGATGGGCACCCAACTCATTTTAAATTGTGAAAACACTGGTTTTTCATGATTCGTTTTGACACAAGTCACGGATGTTGTTGACCCTAACTCGACTTGCAACTTGGGGACAGTGACTCTAAAAAAGAGTTGGGACTCAAAATGACTCAGATCCTATTGCGAGTCTCTCTCTCTCTCTCTCTCTCTCTCTCTCTCTCTCTTGTGTGTGTGTGTGTTTGTTGTTCTGGCTTACTTTTTTTTTTTTCTGCTTCCGCATTGAGCCAAAGATCTCATGGACAATCTGGAAACCAGCATTCAGAAGGACAGCAGCAGCAAACGTGGTGAGAGCAGGGTGGGTTTTTGGTTTCAGGAGGGAGGGCTGGGGAGATGACAGAAGGAGGAAGACTTGAGTGTTTTGTTGGTTTTTTGGATGCATGAGACTAGTTTATCAAAATGACTTGTGGCTCGAATCAAAATGACTGTGGTTTGGATTGAGTTGCAACAGCCAAGCATTTTTACTAGCGAGTTGACTTGAGTCGCGGTGTCACAGACGCGAGTCGCTATTCGGGCTCAATGACTTGTGCACACTCCTGGTAGCCTGATAGTGCAGGTGTTAGGACTGGAGTCCTGAAAAGGGCTGGCAGCTTTTTTTTTTTTTTTTTAAGTGCTTCTATGTGAAAGGGAGCACCAAAAGAGTGGCAAGCTTCAGAAAATGAAGAAAAATGACCCTCAAGCTGGTACTGGAATGGAAAGTTTACTCTTGAAGAATTGAATTTTAAAATCCCAAATCATTCTGTTTAAAAGCTTCATCCTGGCAATATATTCTGGCATTCTTTTCCAATAACCAAACAAAACCACTCTCTGACTTCATATCTCATCCTTGGAAAAATGGATCTTCTTGAGCAAAACAGCAGAATCTAGTGCCCCTGTGGAAGACTGTAATCAAAATACATTGGACTTTTTATTACTTACAGTTTTCAAGAATAAATGTAGCCTTGGCAGAATTTCAACCATTTGCTTCTTTCAGACTTTCTGTGCATTTAACAGCAGCTTGAGGGCAGAACTAAGCATGGTTTTGCTTCTGGATAAGAGGTGGCTTTTACATGACTTTGGCTGGTGCACCAACTGCATCTCCACTTAGAGAAAGCAAATATGGTCAGTCCAATTGAACACAATGGAACTTATCAATGGGACTTACCTCTGAGTAGACATGCATGTGCTTTATGGTAGCATAACTCTCTTTCTGGCTGTTGCAAATGTGACAGTACTGGAGAGCATGGTCTGACTGCCACTAAAAGTGGCAAGTGACTGGGTCCATGTGATAATAGACTGGATATGCCTACTGCCTCAGGTAAGGTCATGTATGGTGTTAGAGGGAGGTGGAATGGAGCAAGAGGTGAGCAGAACGGTGAGGAGCTGGGTGGGGGAGGACAAATCGGATCCAGAAAAGTTTCAGCACGGGCACCCACTGAATCCTAACCCTCTTCCCAGGCCTGATCCAACTTAGCAAGTAAAAGCAGACTTGCACCAGAAATATTGCTGGTGCAGGTCTGAGATGACTAACCCGGCCAGCAGGGGCTTACCCCAAAGCAAGAGCCTGGGAGCATTGGATTCTCATCCTCTTCTATTTGCATTTGCTTTCAGGTTGTTTCCAGATGTAATTCAAGCTGCTAGTTATCAACTTCAAAGCCCTTATGATTTGGGACCAGGTTGTTTAAAGGACCACTCTCCCTATGTGAACCTATCTGCCCACTTTAGCTGTCTTTGAATACCCTACATTATATTTCTCTGCCTTCAAAAGCCTAATTGGTGAGGGCATGTGACAGGGCTGTAATGGCTGGCACCCATCTTTCCAGCCAGTCAGCCATATTTTGGTTTCTCCCCATCTTGATCTGTCAGCTTTCTCACAGGCTGCTTTTCCTAAGAGGTAGAGCTAAAAACAATTCACCTTCACCACAGCTGGCCAAATCTGTCTAAATAAACACCAAGGCTATATAATCTTGTGATTAATTTTGTCCCGTGTCCTCAGGCCTTGCTGATGGATGATAGAAGCTGTGTTGTCCATTGAGTCACCTGGAGACGCCCACCTCATGCTTGGAAATGCTGTACATTGCCAAGTCTTATGCTTGAAAATGCTGTAAGTTTATGCCTGGATATGCCTCTGTGTGCCTGGAGATGCTCCTGTAAGTTGATGTTCTTAGATTTTAGAAAATAAAGCTCTTTTATGACAACCTTGGGCTAGACTTGCTTCTTCCTCAGAACCCAAAAGAACTTCCAGGCCTGGCCACAGCCATGGGCTAGAACAAGGGGTTTCTTGGTTGCAGCATTATTATTATGGAAGTCCTTGCCTTGGGTGGCAATCTCCAGGGTAGGGTCCTAAATGACCATGTTCCCTTTTAGGAAAGCTGATTCTTCATCCACCCTGAGATAGCATCAGGACCTCATTGTGGTGTTGTATGCCCCGTGGAACCTGACTGGTGGCAGGGAGATGCCACCATAGTAGCAGAGCTGGCCCCCATGCCACCCTGGGGTCAGGTTCACAACATGTTGCCTCCCCCTGGGATACTTGCCTGCTGCGGAGCTTCACACAACTTTCCTCAGCACTCTGAAAGTCTTCTGAGGCCTCCAGAGTCCTTTTAACAGTACATCCAGGAGGGAAACCTGAAGGTGCTCTGGAAGCCACAGAAGACTTTTGGAGTACTGAGGAGCGTCAATGTGGGGATTCATCTGCCCCCGGAATTGCTCCAAAGGGCAGGCGGAGGAGGTACTGCCACCCCAACAGAGCCTGCAGATGCAGTGCCTGGAGCTTTTGACCCCTGCCCTCCCTGGACCACCACTGTGCCACCAATCCACTGGGAGATTGTGCACCAGCCAGTAGCATCATCAGGCAGTGTCTGCCTCCAGGAAGTGCTTATTTGCTGCTAAGTGATATCAAGGGGAGTGGGAGGCGCAGGGCAGGGCAGCCTTCAAAAGCAATCAGAGAACAGAGAGAAGGATGGAGCAGGAAAGGGGGGGAGAGAAAGAGAGAGAGGGAGGGAGGGAGAGTCAAGCAGGAAAGAAAGGAGATAAATTAAAAGAGAAGAAGAAGAAAGGAGTGGGGGGTGAAAGGAAAAAGGAGAGGGGACAGGCTTTGTGGAGAGAGCAAAGCAGGAGGTGAGAGAAGCTGGAGGAGTGGAGAAGAAGACAGGTGACTGGAAGAGGGGAACAGGATAATGGAGAGAGGAAGGTCCAGACTGGAGAAGTTGCAAAAGCCAAGCAGGTGTGGCCAGCAATAGGCTGGAAAGCCAAGGACAGGAAGAAAGTAGACAAGGGAAAAGGGAATGTTGTATGTGTGTTTATGTATACTGTTCGACATCTCCCTATGGTTGGGGGATGGTGCCTGTTGCTATGTTGTTCATTCCTAGTGTCTAGCAGGGTTATCCCCAGCACTGGCCACGCACTGGCTGTGCACCTTCCTTCACCCCCTGCTTAGTTCACCCTGGCAGTGCTTCTCTGGCTGCTGGTGTTGAGGCTGATTGGATGCAGTGATTCACTTCTTGGACATCACACTGATGAGACACAGATGTCAGATGGATGATGCGCTGACTTCACAGCAATCACACACGAATGTCACACTGATGATGCACCAATGTCACACTGATGACATGCTGCCATCAGGATGCTGCTCCTTGGGTATCGGGCTGCATCACTATTTCCAAGGACGCTGGGATGTTACCAGGAAGGGCTGCAACCAGCACTGTTTTGCCAGGGCAGACTTGGCATTTGGCCCTTGTTGGCCCTTGTGCTGTTGGTGTGGCATTCCCAGGATGGGCTTTGGATACGAACATCATGCTGACATCCAGATGATGTCACTGAAGTATCCTAATATGATTGGGCTTTAATATATTAAGTCATTCTCCAAAATTCTCCAAAATTTATCACTCCCTAGTATTTGCAAAAGAGTTCCTGGTGAATTATGTGCTTCACAACTGGCACATATTTCATCAGACTCATAAATGGAATGCATTTCTCACATTGTGTTAAAAAAATATGAGAGTTACAGCCCAGTTCTATGATCAGGCTGCACTGCCGGAACAAGTGGCTGGGGAATAGGATGGGCCTTTAATTAATTATGCAAAATAGCACCATGGCCTGTATTCTTATTCAATATGTTTTTATTCCTGTATGTAAGGTGAGGGAATCAGATTCAGTGGCTTTTTGGTTATTTTGGAGCTTATGCAGAGATCACAGTAAAATGAGTAAAATACTCTTTATACTTGTTATGGTTATTTAGTGTTTATATTACATTTTTATGGCCTGAGTTTGTAAAACTGGGTCATCTGGGAATCTGTGGGCTTTAGAAACAGAATCTGATTGGCATGTTTTTCATAGTTCTGAGATTTGATTGTGACAATGAAGGTTGGTAGTATGTCAGTTTTACATTGCAACATCTTCCTTTGTATGCTTCATGTTTTAAAAGAAATCTCAATGGACTATTTCCTTTTCTTATTCTTTAAAATTACCCTTTCTTATTTTTTTTTTCAACCTGCAAATTTCACCATGTCACTTCTTCCATGCTATTCGTTGATTAACTAAGGGCACAATCTTAACCAGGTCTACTCAGAAGTAAGTCCTATTTTGTTCAATGGGGTTTATTCTCAGAAAAGTGTAGTTAGGATTGCAGCCTAAGTATGGAAGTATTCTGCCAACTATCAGTGGCCTGTGTGAATAGGATTGGCCCTTAAGGATATGTGTAGGTGGGCTAAAAGGTCCCAATAAATCCTTCAATGTTTCAAAACAGATAAGGACTTTCATGAGGAGAGGACAGGCAGGCCTATGTTTGTCCTGGGTCCAGGAAAATGGTGTTTGGGAACCATATACAAGCCTTCCCAGAATACATTTAAAAGGTAATTCTGATACTGCATTTTTCAATCAACTTTCTTCATTAGTTACATTGTTGCTATACTTTTGTGACATCAGCCTCATATATTTGAACTGGTCAAAAGGAAAATGCTCTAATAGAGATGAAGAGTTATTGCTACCTTTCTTCTTGACACTTGAGCTGCTGCCCAAAATACCCATTGATTGTCCTTAGAGAGTCAAATCATGGCTGTGGCATAGTCGTTTTATATTCATTTTTATACCCCAGTATTTTTTCTCTGTCATTGAGTGCTGACTGGCACTAATAAGTTTTGAAGCATTCCATTCTTTCAGATGAATAATAGAGTTAATGACCTTGAAGATAATACATTTTATACTAATCAGTCAATGTGGACTGAATATAAAGATTACCATGGAAATATACATTTGATTTTTCCAAAATGAGGACTAGAAGTGTACTATGGTTTTTATACATCCTGCTTTCATTCTTTGTAATTAAAAAGAACACACTGAAATCTGTTTTCAGTGATGATGAATCATCCTGAAGCAACTGGAGATGAATAATCAAAGCTGAAATAATTTATGCAACAAATGGAAAACTAATTAATCACCTTGTTTTTCTGTATTGCACAAAATTTGTTGTACAAAATATACCCTAAATGCAAAAATTCCCTGAATTTTTGTGTTTTGTTCAGTGAAGTTTTACAAATACCAAGGACAGGCCATGACTCGGATGACTTGGACTCAAGTCACAAAAACATGTATTTTTTGCAACTTGTACAGACTTGAGTCACATGTGTCAAAAACTTGGGCACTGACTCAACACTTGGGGGTTTTATCTTAAAAGTGAAAAGACTTGAATAGACTTAAGACAAGGCTTATGTTTGTGTATGCTTGTACCTCTGTTTTATGTGTGTGCTTGCTTACTTTTTTTTTACTCCTTCCGTGATTCAACTTGTTTTTTTAAAAGACTCAAACTTGTGTCAAAATGACTCCAAAAAACAGCTCTGGATGAGTTGCAATGGCTGCTGTTATGACTTGTGGGCAACTTGAGTCAAGGGGAGGTGGAGACTCGGGACTTGGAAGTGTGGCTCTGGCACATCCCTGACAAATATGTCAGTATACTCAGACTCAATCACCAGTCCAGAAAGTAAATTGTTTACATTCCCCCTTTTTAAAGTGCAGCTCTCACTTTATTGTGTTGCATTAATGCCATAAAATAGCATGACTGTACTGATACTTATATAAAACACAACTATGAAACATATAAAGCACACTGAGAAAATAAAACTATATAAAATATAAAGCACATTGAGGCATATTAAAGCTTCTTTCCGTCTCATTAGAAATTAACAAAACAGATTGCTTTATGAGAGATATGTCTTAGGGCGCAATCCTGAGGAGGACTTGGGCCAGCGCCGGCCCAGGAGTATCACAATCGTGCTGTAAAACACATTTGCACCAGCACAAGGAGTTGCATCGGTCTCCCTGCACCGGATCCAGCCCAGCGGGGTAAATTTGCTTTAGCCAAACTTGGCCGACACAGGGGTCTAGAGGGGCATGGGGAGGGCAAGAAGGAGGTGGGAAGAAGGTGTTTCAGGGCAGAGGAGGGCAGGCGGTGGGCATTCCCAGGACAGGCAGATGGGGAGCAGGAGGCAGGGCCAGAATCTGACAGTTATGCCAAATCCTGACCCTGTTTCTGGGCGGCACAGAGCGGTCTGATCTCTTTGTTCCGCTTGGATCTGTCGCCCCCTGAGCGACGTAATCCTGGGGATTGCGTTGCTGCCTTCCCCCTGCCCCTGCTTCCTCGCCCCCCACCCCGCAAAGACTTACTGCGGGTTTCAAACTCCCATAGAGTTTGAAAATCGCAGGGTTAAGGGGAAAAGTTTCCCCTTGCCTCGGGCAGTGCTGCTTTTGACCTCAAGCTTGCGCTGGATGCAGCGCAGGACCACTGGCCTGCCTGCTCCAGCGCAAGTTAGGATAGGGCTGCCTATCTTGAAATGGATGATCTGCGATAATGGGAGGGAAGAGAAAAGAGATGCCTGCATTAAATTCCTCCTCTGAGCATAGGTGCTGACAGGCCCAGCCCTTCTGTGAGACAGCTACCTCGGGTAGCAAATTGACACTGGGGCGGGTGTGTGTGTGTACTCTGACCTCCACTGTTCATCCTTTTCTCTCTCTCTTGGTTTTAAAGGGAAGAGCAGAATGAAGTGGAAGAGGAATGTGGAGGACAGGAAGGCTGAGTTTATATTGTTCATCATTCCTCTTTATGCCACATTGCTGCTTCCACTCTGTTCCCCTCCTCCATTTTGAACCCAGATAGTGATAGAGGCGGCAGCTTGCACAGCGGTATTTGGCATACCACCTCAAGCATGGCAGGGGAGGGTCCTCAGGTCAGCTGGGTGCAAACCGGCTTTATACATGGATTCTGTGTGTTCACAGTCTGCTGCGGCACTTTACATATCTCTGATGTATCATTGCACTCACATGACTACTCACATGTAGTCTTAAGCTGGACTGCAGAAGCAGGGGTCTCCAATCCCGGCTGGAGGCCAGATGCGGCCCACAACAAGTCTCTATCCAGCCCATGGCAAGCCTCTAGTCCCCTGCAAGCCTCTGGCCCACTCAACGGAATGAGACCAGATATGTGCTCCAGTTGCGTTCGGAGGGTGTTCTGAGGGCTGGGGAGGTCATGCACCTCCCCTCATAATGCCTTCTTAAGGTCTAAAAACATCACATCCTGGTTTTCCTGAAAAACCATAAGTGACGTTTTCGGGCCGTCTGAAGGCCTTAAGCTTTCCGAGGCTTTCTAATGTATTTATTTAAATTTTATATTTAAAATTTAATTTATTTTTCCAGCCCTTGACACCATGCCAGATATCTGATGTGGCTCTCTGGCCTAACAGTTTACAGACCCCTGCCTTAGAGTAAGGGCCAAATGGGATGTCATATTAAAGACATTTGGTCCTGAGTGGACAGGGTTGGGGTTCCTGACCTGAACTAGGACCACAGCATGAGGGGTAAGGGAGGTTTCATCTTATGCCTCCACTGCAGCCTTAATCTGGATCACACACACACATGCAGTCCTGAAATTGGTACCAAAAGTGGTGTCCACAGTCTGCCCTTATCTTTTTTCACACATAGTAGCATGTGTGCCTTGGCCTCCCCCCATCATTGTGTCCTCTGCCACTCAATTCTTTTTTAACCTGGCCAGGTAGAGAAGATCCTTGGAGAAGCAATGAAGGAGAAGGAATGATTGCCACTCTTCTGCCACCTTTTCTTCAAAACTGACCAACCTGCTATGAGGAAGTATCAGTGGAGGAAGAGGTAAGCATCCATTCTTCTCTTGCTATCTCTTCAAGAAGATAGAGCAGGAAGATAGAGCAGTGGCAGGAGTGGGATGTTTCAGTATACCATTTCAACCAGTCCATCATTCAGAGTAGCCACTAATTCCTTACATGGGTGAGTCAGCCTTGCACCCTGACTGTCCTGGGATGAAAGCTGCCCTTGGTGCCAATCAGTGGGACTAAATTCTGAGTAAATACAGTATGCATAATACAGGGCTGCAGATTAGTTAGATTATGTTAGACTCATCAAGGAAAAGAAAGTCAAGAAACACTGGCGTCGCTAGAGGGGGGCAGCGCACTAAGTTTTGCAGGGAGCCTCCCTGCAGCGTGCAAGTGGCTCCTCCCCCTCCCCTTGGGAGCCATTCACCTCCATTTCCCCCCATATGGCTCCCAAGGGGAGGGGGAGGAGCCGCTTGCACGCTGCAGGGAAGCTCCCTGCAAAACTTAGTGCGCCACCCCCTTCTAGTGACGCCAGTGTCAAGAAACAATAATGATTGTACTTTAATTTTCTTTAAAAATATATATCTAGCAGTTGCTTACACAAGTCCCTTGTGAGTAGGAAATCTGAAATAAAGAGAACATTTTTTTCTTTATATTAGCAAAACCAGAGATTAATTTTTAGGTGATGCGCTAGACATTATTTAAATCCCACTATCAGTCTGATGCGTGCACTGCTCCTCACCTCACTGCCTTATTCCTCTTTATTAAGGAATTACAATTAGGCTCACAAAAACAAATGTGCATTCTTATCAGCATCATTTAATTCTTTGCAAATCCAAAGTGATTAGTGACTCCAATTAAAAAATATTAATAAAGTGTAGAAGCAAGGGTGCTGGAAAGCTACTCTAACAATTGCAGCCATTATTGATTAGTATGTATAGCGACAAACATTAACGGCTATTTTTGAAAAATGCTATGCATTGGTGTTTTTTTTTTTTTTTGTTAAAGAAATATTAATTCATGGAAAGCTTAAAAGAAAGCTTCTCATTTTAAAAATAATTTAGCTTCATGTAAGCTTAAGGACCAAAGTACATATTTTTTTGTCCCACTTATTGTGAATTCTTTTTTCAAGAACATAGTTGTGCCAAGATTTGATAGACCAAGAGCGCAATCCAAACCAGCCACTTGGCCGACGCAAGCCCCTTGTGCCGGCCTGGGAGGGTTGCAAACATGCCGTAAAGCATGTTTGCACCTCCTTGGGTGTCAGCTGAGTTGGCAGAAGGACATGCCCCGACCCATGGAGGCTGAATCCAACCTCCACTGTGCCAACAACAGGTAGGTTCACGGTGTCCGAGCTCAACAAGCATGGGGGTCTGGGGAAGATGTGGGGAAGACAGGAAGGAGACAGGGAGGAGGTTTTGACAGAGGGAGGGTGAGGAGCGGGTGGGCCTTTGGGTGAGCCCATGGCGGGCGGCAGAAGAGCAGGGGGTGGGACCAGAACCTGATACTTGTGCCAGATCCTGACCCCATTCTGGGTCAGCATGTTGTGGCTCCAGGTTGCTCTTGGGTTGGCGCAGATCCAAGTATACCCATTGGGGCTGCTGTGGCTCTCCCTGCGGTAAGAGAAAGGGTTTCCCCTTGCCCTGGCCGAACTGCTTGCAGCCCGAAACTCACTCTGGATAAGGGGCAGGCATGCTGGCTTCCCTGTTCCAGGGCAAGTTAGGATTGCACTGTGAACAGTACAGTCTCCATCTGTCGCCTCAGAGAATATATGGAAATATATAAATTATCAAACATGGAAACATTAAGCAATGGAAATGAGGATGAATTTCAGAGGAAATCCAAACAAAAACAAAAATGATTCAGAGGAAGTCTAGACAATGATGTTGCTGAAGGGCAGTCTAATTCTAAAGGCAGCACTGCCACTGGGTGCAGTGTGACAAAGTGGCTTCCGCTGCATCCTGTGGCCCCGCAGCAGCTCCAGAGCTCTCCTCAGGGAAAGGGACAAAAGTGGAGACCTCTGGAAACTGCTGTTGGGAAACCCTGGGAAAGTCTTGCAATGGGACTTCTCAAGTCTGCACCAGCTATTTTGCCGGGATCTCCCTGAGATCCACTGGTCCCACCCCATCTCACCCCGGTTCTTCCCCCTGACCCATTCCACCCGCTCCCCACCTTCCTCCTGATCTGATACTACTTACCGCCAGCCAGCCATTTGAGCAGCTCTGAGGCTCAGCACTGAGCAGTGCTGGCCCAGCACCAGCAGCCCCTCCTTTCCAGGTGCTGTTTTGGGGTGGGGGGGGGACGTGCCTTACTGCATGTTTGTGACACCCAGCACCAGCAGGACACTTGTACCGCTGGTGCTAAAGAGCTCAGAACTGGGCTCTTAATTAGCAAATGTGATTCTGTTTTGCTTAAGTTAAATGTTATCAATGGCTTTGTCACTGAAGAAAGTAACTGTTGCCCTCCATGTGGGTAGTGTTAGTATTTTTACACAGACTGAATTGGCAACAGGAAGTCAAGCAACCTGATCCTACCTAACTTCCTCTGTGCTGACGCAGCTGCACTAATGCAGTGTTCACTGCATGCCATGGGGGAGTTTTGGATTCCAGAGGCCTTCTCAGAGTAAGGGAACATTTGTCCTTTAGCTGTGGGGCAAGCCTCTGCAGCCTTTTTTTTTTTTTTTTTTTTTTGCTGGCACATCTCCAAGTGGACTCAGGAAAGTGGATCAAGGTTGAGAAGTGGAATAGGATATTATTATTAACAATAGTATTTATTTACCACTTTTCAACGCAAAGTTCACAAAGCGGTTTACAGAGAAAAATCAAATATCTAATTGGCATCACTTATGCTGATGCTGCCCCCTTCCCAGCCTCAATCCATGCCCACTCTGGCCCAGTTTCCTTCCCATTCCTCCCCCATCCCATTTCACCCACCCCTTGCCTCCTTCCCAGCCCCTGCACAGACGCTGGTGCCAGAACTCACTGGTAGGCCACTGCTCTTTGGTAGGCCACTGGTACACAGACCCAGCTGCTTTTGCAACAGCCATAAAGCATGCCACACTTCTGGTATACATGTTTCAGTAGTGTAGCAGGCCATTTGAATTGGACCCTAAGTGTTACAAGATCCTTTGTTTTATCTAAACAGGAAATATTGTGATATCATCTTCAGCAATTTTTTTTTTTTGGTCCACAGCATGTTAATTCATATGTATGAATCTGGATACACTAACCTCAAGTAAAGTGGAGCTATTCATTCTGCAGAAATGACGGAAGGTAGTACCAGTGTTCTAATTAAGGAAGTAGTGTTACATGTAGATGTTGTTGAGCCTCTTTATTGATCCACTTCTGTGATTTTGTATTATTATGGCAGAGGCAGAACCTATGCTCAATTTTCTTTAGCCATAATACTCGAAACCATACCTTTCATTTGATCTGCCTACTCCTGTACGGAATAAGCAGATATGCTTTTAATGCCACAGCCCACTGCTCTTTTATACTGATTAAAGCTATTTTTCCAGGGCTCTCTGCATAAAATTGAAATCTGCCCCCAAATCTATACAATTTCCAATGAAAACATTGCAGCATTCTAACTACTGATATCTGGGTGTGCATCATCCAAAATAAACATGTTTATAATGGTATTTGTGCTATATATGACTCATGAAGCGCTCAGTTCTGTTTGTACTTTTTCAATGGGGGCTAAGTACACTTGAGCAATGCTACAGAAAGCTCTCTTTTTGTTTTATTATTTGTGTCTACCCTCTTAATTTCTTCCAATATCTTTTGAGACTTTAAGATAGACATTTACCTTTATTGATCTAATGGAAGATGAGAAAGGAGCACAGACACAAAATAGGATGCAGTTGTTGGCTTGATAGCATGTATTAAAAACATAGAAAGTACTGCGGAAACAGGGAAGAAGCAATGCTTTCTGCATTAGAAATAAAGCTAACAAAGACCAAGAAGCTCCTTGAGAGGTGACCTTAAGAAGCTTTGCTAGCAGACAAAATTCTTAATAATTATTAGTCAAAATTATACATTTTTCATTGTATACAATCTATAAAACACCCAGCAATCTTTGCAGCTGTGGAAAGTGAAATTGCATTGAGGTTTAAATGCTGTGAAAACTGAAGTCTCCTAAGAGAAAGTAACTATCTGGAAGAATATATGTACAAGAAAGGGATATAATTTTTGGAAGAGCACGTTTTCCACAGATAAAGATAAATAGTGTGATAATCTATTTCTTCAGCATCAACAGAGCAAAGCAAGCTGCAATGTGTACTTATGGTAAGGGTAAGTCTTTGCAGAATTCTTACTAATGCTGATTCTTACCAATGCAGAATTCTTATCAATGCTGTGGACAGACTTGTGGCCCAATCCTAACCACCTGAAAGTGCAGCGTGCTTTCCAGCTGTTGCAAACATGACATGTAACATGGTAATTGGATTGGGTTGACTACATTGATTTTAAGGACGAAAAGAACCAATCATGTTGTATTCTGGCAGAACAAAGTTCTGGCAGCACAAAGTTCTTTATAGTAGTGCAAAAGTTGGCCAGCAATGTAGTGCATGCTGCAGTGGCTTCAGAGGTCGCTGTCAGTGCCAATAATTTGGCAGGAAGGATGTGCAGTGAGGGGAGGCAGCCCTACCCCTGTTGTGGTCCAAGGAAAAGAGCCACACTCTCCCCTGTAATTGCATATGCACTTCACCCACTTTCCAACTTTGTGTGCATTTTGATTTCTGCATGCACAATCAAAGGAAAGGCTGCACTCTTTTCTCTGGCCTGCAGCAGGGATGGGGCTGTCTCACCTCACCGCACATCCCTGGTTGTCAGTGGAGGTGTATCATGGGTGGAGGAGAGCAGGGGGGGTTTTGGGGAGGGAAGACGGAAGGGAGGAGGGATGGATCTTGGTATCAAGAACCTGCGCTAGATCTCACTCCCTCTATTTCAATTCACCCCACCCCTTTTTTGTCCTTGGACATATGCCAACAAAATTGCTGCCATATATCTGAGGAGACTCATAGGCAATTGGGCACCATACGGAGGGGGGAGGGTTAAGTAAAAATATTTCTATGCACCTCCTGTTGGCTGTGCAACCACTTCCCCCACACCATTGGATGCAGTGTGCGCTCTGCCAGCAAGATTGCATTGACACCAATGGTGGGGAACAGGATTAGGCAGCAAACCAAGTAATTATTACACACTTTTTTTTGTTTCTTTGCACAAGGAAGAGAACATTCTGAAGACACATGCATATTAGAATATTTTTTTAAGGTCAGCATATTTCTTTCATTCAAATTGTTCATTTATTCACTTCATTTATAAGCCACCTTTCAGCTCTTAAAGCCTGCACGGTAACTGAGGAGATGGTATAAATCTTGAAGATGTCCATTAAAACAGTGAATCAAATTGCAATTTCTCAATGATTCTTCTGGACCAAAAATGTGTTTGTCTAATAATATTAAGAACTCATTTCTTCAAGAGTAGTTCTCTCAACATAGTGCTGCCAAGAGCATAGAAGCTGCGCCTGGAAGATTTTTTATTTCTTCCTGAGCCCTCTGAGGATTTGGAGCAGGCAACTTGAAATGTGAACTTATGCAGCATAAACTGGCAAATTTTTTTCAAAATGCCTGGTGAATATGGAATGTGTGTGCTGGTGGAAAAAGAAACCCTCTTTATAAATGTGGAGCAGTGTCCAGTTGAATGCAGCAACTTGAAAAAACCAAATTACATATATGAGCTGCATTCTGAATCCTTCAGTTTTAAAAATCCAAAGGCAAAGATAGTGCAAAAATGGGTCAGGTCCCATACTGAAGACCACTGCTTTTCTTAACAAAATAATTTTCTTTCCCAACAAAATTTTCTTCTTGTATCATTTGGCAAGCTTGATCACAGTAGTGATGTGTCCTGTCCTAATTTTTTAATCCTGCCGACTACGTCAATTTGTCCCATCCAAATATCTCAACTCCCTTCTAATACAGACATTCCCTGCAAGTCCTCTTGTCCAGAGGCTTTCCCTTCCCAAAACTCCACTTAACTCAGTGGGTAAAGGTCTGAAATCCAATTCAAGTCCAATCCGGTCTCCAAAGCACAGTCTAGTCTTCCCAGTCTTCTGTGTCCTCCAGCAGAGTCCTGGCAGTCCCCTTCTCCTGTAGTTCTGGGTCAGGTAGCCCTCTTGGTCTGGTTTCCTCCAGGTCAGGTAGTGTCTCCCTCTGGGTCAGGGTCCGGGTTTCCCATCTGGGTCAGGTCCCACTTCTGGCTCTCCTTCTGGATTAGCATCCAGCTTCCAGCTCCTTTGGGCCTTCTGAAGCTGCCTTTTATCCTTTGTGTCCCATTAAGTGCAAATGCAGCTCAGCTGTGAGCTACCTCCTTAGCTCATTCAAAGCCCCATCAAGGTCAAATGAAGCTCAGGTGTCCAACCAGGTCTCCATTGGCCTTGATTGATTACAGCTGTGGAGCCAGCCCTGCCCTTCCCTGAGCTGTCAACCAGCTGTCAAAACATGGAATCGCTGTCAACACCACATCATCCACCTGATGATCTTCTGATCTTCCATTACATGATGAGAACTCTGACCAAAGAACATTAATGATTTTTTAATGACAGTGGATGTTTTTCTGAGCAAGGAAATCAACCAAGATGAGAAAACTGAGAGTTTTCTAGCTGGACAAGGAGTTGGCTCTGTTGCCTGTTTTCAGGAGTCTGCTTCTATGCTTGCTGCCTTTATTGGTTCATGTTAATAAAATATTATGAAACCCCATAAGAATCAAGTGCTCTTCCAGCCAAAGGAATATCAAAACGTTGCTCCTGGAACTTTCCAAGCTACTGGCATACATACATAATAATAGTGAATCTAGGCTCGCCAGTGTTGGTGTTGACAAACTGCATCAAGTGCTCTTTCCATTTCTGTTCGCCTGGCATATTGACATGTAGTTCTGGATCAGAGATGGGCAGAAAGAGTGAATCAGCTCCCATATGACAGGTTTATGTTCCAGAACTGGAAAAATCAGAAGTACCTGAGGATTGGAAGCTGATATTTTGAGATTATTTTGTTTAGCCCCATTGAAGAAAAGACAAAATGAAAGGAGAGGTCTGGCCCTTTAAGATACAAGATACATGGGAAAGATAAATCATACAATGTACAGCAGTGGTTCCCAAACTGTGGATCCATGACCCACCAGTGGGTCCGGACCTGATATTTGGTGGGTCATGAAACTGACAATTAGACTAGACTTTGAATAGATTAGACAGATTAGATTATGTGCATCAAGATTAAACAATCTGCTACTTGTAGCGGAGCACTATGGGCAAATAACCTTTATACACCCAGAGGCTTGAGTGGTTGGTAAAGCTTTTTTTTTTTTTTAATGTGGGTCCTAATGCTAAAAAGTTTGGGAATCACTGATGTACAGGAGTTCTGTTCTTGCTAGCACCCTAAAAACCCTGAGGTTTATACTTTTCCAGTTATTAACATGCTGGGGCTCCAGTACCGATTTCACACATGGATTCATTACATAATCCTTTTGAGGTAGGATTGCTACCTTTTCTGGACATGCGCTTTAAGATTTTAAACAGATGCACTGGCAATGGCAGAAATAGACAGGTGAAAGGGCTTCTTTTCTGCTCCATTCGAGGAAAGATTCTACCTGTTTTGCCAGGGACAAGGATCCCCTATCTATAACAAATGAGGAAACCCTATTCAGAGATGACCAAAGGTCGAACAGATCCAGTTTGACATGCTTCAGGTTTGGCCATGTGGTAAAGAACGTGAACTGATCCTGGCTTCTTTTCATCACATACTCCTCATCTTATGTTTGCACCCTCATCCCCTTGGGATGAATGTTCGTGGGCAACTTTCGCACAAAGGGTCCAAACTGGGTGACCAGATACAATGGACAACAGAGTCCCTCTCTAATTCACACTTATGTGAGAGTAAAGAAGGACACACTGACTTGTGAATAAACATGTCCCTCACTATTGACTCCAGACATCCCCTGCAGCTTTTTAAACCCTTCCATGTTGAGCTGCACCTGCCAACATTCCCTCTTCTATACCAGGGGTGCCAAAACCCCAGCCCTGGGGCCACTTGTGGCCCTCAAGGCCTCTCAATGTGGCCCTCAGGGAGCCCCCAGTCTCCAATAAGCCTCTGGCCCTCCACACTGGCCCGACGCAACTGCTGTCAGCGTGAGGGCTACTGTTTGACCTCTCGGGTGAGCTGTGGGACGAGGGCTCCCTCCACTGCTTGTAGTTTCACGTCTGTGATGCAGTAGCGGCAGCAAAGGAAAGGCTAGCCTTGCTTTGTGGAAGGCCTTTTATAGGCCTTGAGCTACTGCAAGACCTTCATTCATTCATACAAGTTCATATTTAATATATTCATTTATGTAAACTTATTCAAATTTTAAATGTAAATTAATTCTCCCCCCCCCCCGGCCCCTAACACAGTGTCAGAGAGACAATGTGACCCTCCTGCCAACAACTTTGGACACCCCTGTTCTATACAATGGGTAAAGGTGTAGGCACTCTGTCCTCCATTGTATCTGGTCACTCTGGGTCCAAACTGTGCGCCCCTTTCTTTTTTGTGGGGTGCCTTGGAGCCAGTGCAATCAAGATGGTGCAGTCATCCTGTAAGTACAGGGGATGTCTGGAGTGCCTAGCCAGAGACACATTTACTCAGAAGTCAGTGTGCCCTTCCTGACTCTCAAATAAGTGTGAATTAGAGAAATCCATAATCAAAGCACCCTCCTCGCCCTTCTCCTGGTTCCAGATGTGCCAGCTCCAAATCCCAATGAATGATCTTCATCTCTCCAGTTCCCACCGATGCCTTCCTTTCACAGAGCAAGGAACCCCGAGCAACAGAGGGAGGGAAAGCGCAGGAGGACTCGGAGAGCCTCCCGGTGCCAGGTCTCTGCCGGCAGCCTGAGCGTTAACCAGAGGAGGAGTTGCCAAGCTTGGACGCAGCAGCCCAGGCTCCTCCTCCTTCCTGGTCGCCCAAGCCGGGTAGCATGGCTGCCTCCAGGATGGTGCCGGGTTGCCTTTCCGCAGCGATGCTCGCAGCTCTCCTGCTGGGATGCTGCGGTGCCGTGAGCGCTGATGGAGCCCAGGTACGCGCGCAAGGGGCAGGGAGAGCCGGGTGCCCTCCTTCAGTCCCGCTCCTTCCTGTGGAGGGGCGCCCTTCCAGTCCCCCTCCTGCTCCTACCTGATGCGGCTTCTGTCTTACAGCAGCCCCTGCTGTTGCTGGAACACAGGCACCAAGCTCTCCTCCAAACCCATTTCTGCCCAATCCACAGTGCACACATTTGATCCCTGTTGCGTATGTGCAACGTGGGGCAGAAGTGGCTTGCTTCAGATCCTGCCTCTGCTGGGCAGCCAGGGCAGACCAAAAGTGCCTTCCTTGGCCAGGGCAGGATGAAGAAACACATGGCTCTTACACGTTGACACTAGAGTTGTGGACTCTGTTGCTGTTTCCCCACATATATAGTCAGGACCAGTGTAGCAGTGAAGCTGGCTGACAGCTCAATCCTAAGCATGTCTACTTGGAAGTAAAGTCACATTGACTATAATGGGGCTTACTTCCAGGTAAGTGTGGATAGGATTTGCAACCTGAAAGCCCAATCTTATACATATCTACTCAGAAGTAAGTCCTATATATCCTCAACAAGGCTTACTCCCACGTATGTGTGGATAGGATTTCACCTTGTGATGGGGGGGGGAGGGTGAATGATGCCCTGTACTCTGTGTCTGTTTGCTGCTCCCCTCTGGTCTGTTGCCCACTGAGCTGCTTCAGGTGGCTTGCTGAAGAGGATTGGGACAGCTGCACCTTGCCCCTAACTCTGGCATTGCTGGAGGGGGGCCTCCTTTCCCACTTGACTGCTATGGAAAAGAGTGATGTGGACAACGAAAGCATGGTGATCTGCCTCCTTTCTCTGATTCTGCCCTTAGTCCCAGCTCCTTGTTCTTACTCTTAGCATGCTCTGCTCAGAAGTGGAAGTTTTTGTTTTTTTGCAGTGGAAATTACAGGGGCAGCGCCTCTCCCCCATCAGATAGCATCTCTGCTTAGGCCATGGTTGTGTGTAATAGAGCAGCTGCATGAGTGAAAGTCTAGCATTATCCTCCCTTGCCTAGCAAACTATTAGTAGTACGGTATGAATATTTTGAGCTCTGATTCCATGTATGCTTGTATTCACCACAGCTCACTTCTGGGAAACATGCATCAGATTGCATGGGTAAACTTTGTTGCTGGCCTGTACCAATATTATTGATATGTATCTCCCCTTTACAGATCTTATGCTCCCAATAAATTATGTTAACTGAAGGTTTTCTCCATAAACAAAGCATCTTCTGTGTAGGAATTTGCTTGAATACAGCTCAGGTTATGTGTGATGATTATACTGGTGTATAGTTGGCTGTGTGTACGTATGTATGGGGTTTTCACATATGCACGAAATTCAGACAAAGTCCTGAGCAGAGAATCCTTCTTTGTAGGATATGTGCAAAAGATGTGGCTTTTGCTCAGAGTAGATTTGAACCTGGATCTCTCATGGCCAAATCTAAGTGCCTTTGACTGATCCAGACTAATACGGAAACTATTGTATGTGTCAAGTGTTACTACGCTGAGTCCCAAACCTATGCCCTATTCTAAAGCTTTGTTTGGAAGGTAAAAATTACATAAATTGGAACAGCCAGTTCTTTCCAGCTCAGCACTGTGCAAAAACACTGGAATGAACAGATTGCACCTTTATGAAAGTGCCAATGCAGCGGCCTTAACTTGGGACAACTGTAACTTGGGTACCTAGTTTACTAGTCATGATTCAAAAAATATAGTTTTCTGCATCTGTAATCCTTTAAAGCAGAGTTGTCCAAACTTTTTGGCAGGAGGGCCATATCATCTCTCTGACAAAAAAGGAATTAATTTACATTTCAAATTTGAATATATGTGAATATATTCGAGATGGAACTTACATGAATGAATGAAGGTCTTGCAATATCTCAAGGTCTATAAAAGGCCGTGCACAAAGCAAGGCCAGCTTTTCTTTTGCTGCCGCTGCTGCATCACAGACGTGAAACAGTGGAGCAGTGGAGGAAGCCCTCGTTCCACAGCTCATGCGAGAGGTTGAACAGTTGGCCATCACGCTGAGAGCAGTTGCATTTACCCAGCATGGGCTCCAGCAAGTCTCTGGAGGGCTAAAGCTCATTGGAGACTGGGGGCTCCCCGCGGGCTGAATAGGGAGGGCCACAAGTGGCTCCAGGGCCAGGGTTTGGTCACCCCTGCTTTAAAGCAGTGGTTTTCAAACTGGGCCATTGCAACACCTGAGCCTGAAGGCCCTGGCCTCTGTCCCCTTAAGGGGCAGGCCCAGCGAGGAGGCAGGGAAAAGGCAGTGTTGTGATCCCCAGGATTGCATTGCTAACAGGGCTGCAGGGACTGGGATGCACTCACCAGCCCCTGCAGCAGCCTGTCAGGGGTGCCGGGAGCCCTGTGTGAACGCCTGCAGGGCTCCCCAGCTTGTTAGGAGTGAACTTCCAGTTTTGCGGAAGTGGAGCGCAATTGCTCCACTTTCACTTCTAATGAGCTGGGGAGCCCTGCAGGCGCTCACACAGGGCTCCCGGCACCCCTGACAGGCTGCTGCAGGGGCTGGTGAGTGCATCACAGTCCCTGCAGCCCTCCTGAGCAACGCAATCACGTAGCTGCCTTCCCCCTGCCCCTGCTGCCTTCCACCCCTCCCCTGCAAGGACTTACTGCAGTTTTCAAACTCCCTGAGAGTTTGAAAACTGCAGCTTTAAAGTAACATTTTGGACTTAGCATGAAGGCTGTATTTACAGTTATCCTCTAACTTCTGATTCTATTCCTGCTTGTAATCTTTATTGATTTTGAGTTTTCTATAAGCAGTTTCACAGTGATTTGCATACTTAATTTTTATGTATATTAAAAAATTGCACCTCCTCTTTCCTCACCAAAATGAAGCCTTAATTAAAAAAAAAATAGAATTAAATAGTTAAGTCTTATAATTAACAGCAAAAAATGCAGCTGCAAAAATTAATGAACAAATCGGAGACAGATTGCAAAAGTAGCACAACTAAATTAGACCACTAGCTGAAACAAAAAAATGCTACCGCATAAAAGGCCCCTTTATGTGTGTTACTTCCAAATAGATTTCTAATGGCGGAGGTGACTAAATATTACTGCATGCATTTTCCAGTACTGGTGCTGGCTAACAACAAAGTGGTCATTAGTATTCTATGTATTTTTTTTTCAGGATCAGGCAGAACAATTTTTTAGGAGTGGACATACAAACAACTGGGCGGTTCTGGTAAGTTTTATTTCTGAATCTTTCTTCCCAACTTGTTACCAGGCAATAAGTACAGCTTGCACTGTCAAGTTATGAGACTGAGTGAAAGGTGAAGGGCAAGAATCTACAAGGATGGGTTACGCTCTATCTGTAACAGATCAGGAGAAAGTTCTTGGGGTGGTGGCGGACTGCTTGATGAAAATGCTGACCCAGTGTGTGATGGCTGTGAAGATGGCAAATCCTGTGTTTGGCATAATAAAAAAGGGATTGAGAATAAAATGTCTGATAGTATTATGCCATTGTATAAATTGATGGTCAGGCCACATCTGGAATATTGTGTCCCGTTATGGTTGCCTCATCTCAAAAAGGATATAGTGGAACTTGAAATGGTGCAGAAGAGAGCAAGCAAAATGATTAGTGCCTGGGGCACTTTTCTTATGAGGAAAGGCTACGATGTTTGGGTCTGTTGAGTCTAGAAAGAAGGTGCCTGAGTGTGGGACGTAATTGAGACATATAAAATTATGTTCGGGGTAGATAGAGGGAAGTTTCCCTCTCACAACACCAGAACCAGTGAACATCCACTAAAACCGAATGGTGAGAGAGTTAGAATGACAAAAGGATTATCTGGAACTCCTTGCCACAAGATGTTGTGATGACACCTGGCCTAGATGCCTTTAAAAGGGGATTGGTCAGATTTATGGAGGCAAGTCCATCACAGGTTACAAACCATGATGACTGTATGCATCATGGGGTTTTAGAGATATCTTATCTCTGAATGCCATATGCAAGGGAGTGGCAGCATGATGAATGCATCATGTTGTCTTGAGTGATCTCAGAGGCATCTGGTGGGCCACTGAGATCCAGGAAGCTGGACTAGCTGTGAGCTTGGCCTCATCCAGCAAGGCTTTTGTATGATATTATGTTCTTAATAAGAAACAACTATGCATTTATTTCTTATATTTTCATCCCACATCTCTGCCCTACGGGTTCCTAGTATGATTGCATCAGTGACCAACAGCATAAAATAATTATTTTTTTATTTTATTAACACCATCATAAAATCATTAACACCGAATTATTAACACCAGCATAAAATAGACCATTACAATATCCTGTAAACTATGGGTGGGATCCAAAGGACCACTGCCAGTTTGCAACTGGGGAGATGCTTTCTGCTCCCTGTCACTGTGATAGTCCTAGTGTTCCACCAAAAGTTTTTTTCTGATGTTTTGAGACACAAAGGACTGCAACTGAACGAAAATACCTTTCAATTGTGCATGGAGGAATTGGCTTCCAAACCACAACCTTGTGTCCATAAAACAGCAGTGGGACCAGATCAATCTCAGTAGTAGCAGTTAAAGTTGAAAAGCAAACAAAAAATCAGAAACAAATTTATTTTTTTATTTAAAAAATACCTTTCTCCCTTTTGGGGACTCAAAGTAGCTTCCACTATCAAATAAAAACATTACAAACAGTATCTAACCTAGACCATAGTTCCTTGAGGCTGTGCGTACATGGCGAGGTATACACTGTCTGTAAATGCTCACAGAGGATAAAAGTGCACAGAGCAGAGGTTCCTCTGAAATTTTTATTGTGGGCTGCTTCAGTGCTGAAGAATGAGCTGTTTTTCAGTTTGAAATGACAGCATGTTGCTTAATCCTAAGAAATGACCAGTGGAAAATCAAAGAAACCTCTGGCTTAACACATTGTTCTCCCCTCTGTGTTTTTATACTTTTTGTTAGATTGGAGCTGTAGAATTAGTTCCTCTCTCTTTTCTTAATATTCATATTTCAGTGTGCCTGTTTCTTAATCCTTTTAGGTATGCACCTCTCGATTCTGGTTTAACTATCGTCATGTGGCCAATACACTTTCCGTTTACAGAAGCGTAAAGAGACTTGGCATTCCTGATAGGTAAGAAAATCTGAAGAGGTTACATTTTGTAAAAAGACAGTTCTGTTTATGATGAAGTCACAATACATTGGTAAAATCTGCACACTGTAATGAATTGAATGGGAGATAGGCACCACTGTGTCGCATGATGAACATGTACCAAATTACTGGAGGAAGCGGGAGGATGCGTGCTTTCTAGATTTGGACAGAGGATAGCAATGTGAAGTGATTTGAAAAAATCAGGGGTCGGGGAAACACCAATTGATCCATTGCCAGCCCATTGTGACTCTCTTTGTACAGATGAGATCACCAGTTCACTGATGTGCAACTTATTTTTATGGACAATGGAACTGCTGCAGCTGGGGATTTGGACACCTACCTGCATTTTTCTTCTATCTCCAGTGATGTATCCGGCTGAGAGTCTAACTCCTGACCATGTTCCTAATGAAATGAGAAGAACTGGGTGGGAAGGACTTCTGAATTTGCTGGCTACCTTGTGTGTCTGCACTCTGCATGTTTCATGCAGATGTAGAGCTGGCTGGCTCTGACTGCCAGAGTTCTTCAGCTAAACATTAAGGGGGGGGGGGGGATGGCCAGAGCCTTCCATGGACCTTTACACTGTCAATCGCTTTCACTGTGTCTGTATAAGGATACATTGCTGACCCGCATAAATAATCATTGAGAGAATGCTATACTCTTTCTCTGCTAGGTATAAGAGAGTCAGCACTTAAAAATTCAATTTTGCCCAGTTTGCAATAACATCAGTGTAGGTCTGAATAGGCCTGGCGACCAGGCGTGGGCTTACCCTGGGGCAAGAGAAGGAGTATTCTTTTACCCCAAGGAGGCCTCCTGAGGCTGATACAATACCATGTGAGGAGTTAGCGTCTTCTATACCACACTTATGATGCTGCTGTGATGGATCAAACTGGGCCCAATTGGCAGAAGAAACACCACTGACTTGTCTGTATTTTCTTTTCAGGGTGATCGAAGCATCTTCATTACCATCTGTTTATATCTGAAATGGTTTTCTAAACTGTGGAAACATGCCTTTAGTTTTGTGAATTGCATGTAATAGCATTGCTTCTGTTGTCTCAACAGCAATACACTTGTTAGTTTCTGAAAACTGCTTTTGGTTCTTGGTATGCTTTTTAAAAAAAATTGGCCACAAATAGTCTTGTATAATGAATAAGATTAAAATAGCAGCAGTTCTTTTTGAAGTAATGAGACTTCTTGCATTTCACATTGCTTTTCAGCAAAGTGCATTTGAGAGGGCAACTTACTGCAGTCAAATTTACTAATACTTTTTCCCCCCATCAGCCATATAGTCTTGATGCTCGCAGATGATATGGCCTGCAACCCACGGAATCCGAGCCCAGCAACCGTATTTAGTCATAAAAACATGGAACTGAATGTCTATGGAGATGATGTGGAAGTGGATTACAGAAGCTATGAGGTTAAGTATTAAGGCAAATTCCCAATGGATTGTTTACCTTTTGGTGGAGTAGGACCCAATGGTAGGTTGAGGGGGTTGTGTGAGGTTTTGATAGATGGCCTGCTCTGAGTATAGAGGTCACTCTGATCCCAGCAATTGCTAGGGAATTGCTCCCAGATACAAGGTAGTGGCAACAGGTGGATATTTAATAAAATTCCTCTTGGCGGTTCCCATAAATCTTTGAGAATTTGTTTGTGTTTGTGTAATGAATATATTATATCCTGTAAGTTGTTGTGGCATAATAACAGTTCTGTGAGTGCTATTAAGGCATTACTTTGTTGAAAAGCTTTATAACTTTTGGAATAATTTTCTGAAGCATGCTTAGAACAGGTAGAATTTGCAAATATTTCATGTTGACCTTTCAATTGTTTAATAAAAAACATTGTTCATATTTCATAACCATAACTTGAATAAATAACATCAGAGATTAAATCCTAAGAACATGTAATATCAGTAATGCAAACAAGCCTACCGCAAAATTAGAAGTCTACAAATGCATATGCTTATTGTTTTGGGTACATTGATAACTTGAAAGAAAAGAAGAGTTATCTTCTACCTGTTCCTAAATTCTCCTTTGCTTGGTTATCTGGAGTGGATTATTTTTCACATGTGACCAGGCAAATGATCACTTACAGTTGTATTTGGATTAATATAAACCTGGGATAAAAATTATTATTTTACAAAAACATTTCCTCACACAGAAATTTCTCATCAGTGTAAAGTTGTCTGTATTAGTTCCAGGAAAAACAAGAGAGGAAGATTAAGGAGGGAATGGCTTTAAGGTGAATTGACCCTCTTGGTGAGAATGTACAAATTCTTTAGACAGAACTTCAGACATTGTATTGTATTGGCAACCTTCAGTCTCGAAAGACTATGGTATCGCGCTCTGGAAGGTGGTTCTGGCACAGCGTCTAGTGTGGCTGAAAAGGCCAATCCGGGAGTGACAATCCCTTCCACACCGGGAGCAAGTGCAGTCTGTCCCTGGTCTGTCTCCCTGGCTATGGGCCTTCCTTCTTTGCCTCTTTGCCTCAGACTGCTGGCAAAGTGTCTCTTCAAACTGGGAAAGGCCATGCTGCACAGCCTGCCTCCAAGCGGGCCACTCAGAGGCCAGGGTTTCCCACTTGTTGAGGTCCATCCCTAAGGCCTTCAGATCCCTCTTGCAGATGTCCTTGTATCACAGCTGTGGTCTACCTGTAGGGCGCTTTCCTTGCACGAGTTCTCCATAGAGGAGATCCTTTGGAATCCGGCCATCATCCATTCTCACGACATGACCGAGCCAACGCAGGCGTCTCTGTTTCAGCAGCGCATACATGCTAGGGATTCCAGCACGTTCCAGGACTGTGTTGTTAGGAACTTTGTCCTGCCAGGTGAAACTTAGACTTTGTCCTGCCAGGTGAAACTTAGACAGAACTTCAGACAGCTATTCGTAATAATGAGAAGGCTGGAGATAATTCAAAATGTGATGTGAAATGAGAAAGTTCTCTAGAGGAATTTCAAGTGCCTCTTATAACAAACCTTGCCACCCTGTTTATCCAGAATTTTTTAGTTGGTTGGACTTGTATGTTGGTTCGACATGACAGAAGTTCTAGAGTTGCCTGAGAAACTGAGATCTTGTTCATCTTGGGGTTTGTAATCAAGCACAGCTATGTAATTTTTCATTTGTAAATATATCTTTTAAAGATGTTGAATTCCAGGATGCTTTAAGAATTTGCAAGCCCCTGAACAAACAGGAAATGTGTCATTTCTATGCCTAGATTAAAAGACATCTGTAGAAAGAAATTTATAAGAAAATGTAATGTAATCTTACTGCCTGCATCTTGCCATCAGATTTCATGAACAAGAATTGATTTCTTGCAGTGTATACCTTGAGACTTTGGTTTTGGATAACAGCTGTTATAAGCCTGATTACATTGCAAATTTTTTAGCTTTATAATCTGAATTCAGAACTATCAGCACTAATGCTTTGTGGAAGGCTTTTTTACTCGCCAGCCAGATGGACTATCTCGGATCAGATGTTTCTACCACCAGAATCTTATTTTCTCTGGGCCCAGCAAGGATTTTAAGCCTTCAAATATATTTATTAACATTTTGCCATGGTAACACACAGTAATGTCGCTGGGTAAGCAAATGCATAAGTAGGTTCATGCAGACAAAGCCACTCTGTGACAGGTGTTCAGATCAATTAAAGGCACATTGAGAAGACTAGAATGGTGGCAGGCATGTGCTTGAAAACATAAGTTTCAGTACTAAACTTTATTACTCTTCAGTAATTAACAAAAATTGAACATAATAGATTAAAAAGGAATTCCATGCTTGGTGATAATGAAATCTGGCAATGTAATCCAATCTATTGACCTGTTAATGAACTGTACAAGACATTAGTGCATGTTTTACTGGGCTATTATCCTGAAGAATTATACATAGGGGTGTTAAATGCACAGTCAATATGATAATTAGAAAGAATGTTGTTTCTCTGTATTTAGGTAACTGTGGAGAATTTTTTGCGAGTATTAACAGGCAGAATCCCAGCAAGTGCACCTCGTTCAAAACGCCTGCTTTCTGATGACAGAAGCAATATTCTTATATACATGACAGGTAATTGCATTTTTTTTCCCCGCAACCGTTCCCATGCTAGAAGATATTTAGAACAATGTTAGTCAAATACCTGTTTTCAACTTTACTGTAATTTCAGCTTCTCTTTCAGTAGTCCAGTAAACCTGCTGGAAATTAAGGACAGACATAAATCAAATTGTAAAAGAAACAATCCATGTTATTTCTTTTTCAATTCAAGTGGATAAAATTGGTTTTAAATGTATTAAACATATGATAAATTATATTTAGGGGAATGCTTTCAAAATGGTGATTCTAAAATCCCTGCTACTTTAACATGACATGGTACTGAC
Organism: Tiliqua scincoides; assembly: GCF_035046505.1. Classification (NCBI taxonomy): domain Eukaryota; kingdom Metazoa; phylum Chordata; class Lepidosauria; order Squamata; family Scincidae; genus Tiliqua; species Tiliqua scincoides. The sequence goes on from NC_089824.1 coordinate 144,054,357, forward strand.
TTTTGACCTATGTTGATCAAGCTATCGCAAGTAGTAGCAAAGGGCATCTATTCTTCACATTCAGTTGTTGGAATTTTTCAGTGTAATTTGTAAATAGCTTCTTCAGTCTTGACAAAAATGTGCTTAAATATGCCAGGAGTAATAGTTGAGATTTAGTATAGGTCTATTATTCCTGGCATACTTAAGCCTCTCTTTGAGTCGAAACATCCAGTTTTTGCTATCCCAGTACCATTGCACCTGCTTGAAAGTATCACCAAAGGTTGTATGGTGTCTGCACAAAAATGCCAGTGCAGCCTTCTGTAATTTGGATGTCCATAACTCAGGGAGCCATTATAATTCCAAAGACTTGCCTATGGGCAAAAGTATGACTATTGGGTATTCTCTGGGCCATAGCAAAGACAACACAAAAGGATGCTATCATAGGAATGTTTCCATAATTTTTAGTCATATTGATCATAATTAAATTATACAATTTATATTGTAAAATTTTCTGTTTGCTTTAGAGAGTAGATGGCAGCTGTAGGGGGCCTTGATGAAACTTCCCCGCCTCCTTCCTTTCCTACTTAGTAGTGGTAAAAGATGGTTGTGTTCTGTTTTCAGGGCCTACTTTTTCTCTTACACTATTAATGCTCTCCTGCATGTTGAAAAATCTCAGCTCTCCTTGGGTCCAATCAGCCTTGGCCATTCTGTTTACTTCTTCCTCTTTCTCCCCATCTGCCCCCAGAAATCCCCTGATTTTCAATGTTCTCCAATGTTATTGAGCTGCTGTTTTTCCTCATTGCCGCAGCAAGGGGTTGCTGTTGTAAAAGTTATTGAGCTGCTTGAGTTATCTCTAAGCAGCTTCTATTACTTAGGGCCCAATCCTATCCACCTTTCCAGTGCTGATGCAACCACAATGTAGCCCTGAAGTAAGGGAACAAATGTTCCTTTATCTTGAAGAGGCCTCTGTGATTGCCCATCCACTGCAGAATGCAGTGCATGCCCTGTTGGGACAGCTGCACCAGCGCTGTAAAGTTGGAGAGGATTAGGCCCTAATTTTGCTGATGTCTTCACAGCTGTGTCTGCTTTAAAGCTCTGACCCAACCCTTTGTTAGTCAGATATTCATAACTCTGAAGGTCTATATGAGTCAGGGACCTTCTGTATTTGGAAGGTAATTGCTATATATGGGCATTTCCATTAAATCCCTCAATTACTTTACTTCTGAGCATTCGTGGTCTCCTTGTTGTACACAGAGAGCATATCCAAAATGTATCCCTGAATCCGAAGGGCCTTGTTCATTTCCATATTTACTTTCATGCAGTTACTGTGACTACTATGAATGTGATGTATGCCAGGGCTCACAGCTTGTCTGATGTGCTGAACATAACTTCAGAACTGTTAACTACCGATATAAAAAGGCATGGAGTGAACATCTCAAATTCTGAGTTTGCTCAAAATTGTTTTAAGCCCTTATGTCTGTCTCTCCAGTACATACTGCCATTATATTTTCACAGTTGTCTCTGAAGGCCTAGAATGTCTTAACAATGCAAGCCAAGATTCTCAGAAATCTTAAATATCTGCAATCTGTGCTAAAGCAGTTTGTGGGGGTTGGATGCATACATACAGAGTTCTGTCTCAACGTGGGTGTAATGAAAGAGAAGAATTGAAAGGGAAAGGAGAACAAACATACCAAATCCAGGAAAGAATTGACTACTGCAAAATGACCAGCATCTGTCCTTGATCCTTCCCACTGACAAGTGTATAGAACATAATGCATAAATGACCTTCCCCCTCTAGTACAGAGGAATCCACTTTGTACTACATTTTCATTGCTCTGTTCGGGGAAGAGGAACTGCCTTAGATCCAAAAGAAAACCCAGGATGTACTTAGCATATGTTTAGTCACAGTGTCTTGTGAGAAATCAAAAGAGAAAATGGGTTCCACAGACATTTTATTTCCAACACTTATTTGATCTGGGTTCTGGTCTTGGTGAGCTCTGATGGGCAGAGTTGTACACCAGGTCTCCTGGATTGGTTTTTTCTCCCTCTCTGGGTGCAATCCTAACCCCTTATGTCAGTGCTTTCCAGCACTGACATAAGGGAAACGCAGCTCTGAGGTAAGGGAACAAACATTCCCTTAATTTGAGGAGGCCTCTGTGAGTGATACCAACTGCAGGATGCAGCATATGTCCCACTGGCACCGCTATGCCAGTGCTGGAAAGTACTGACATAAGGGGTTAGGAATGCGCTCTCTGTTGCTTAACCCTCTTAAACCTGATTCAGTGAGAGATTAGGCATAGTTACTTCAATGCATGTTGCAGCAGTTTGAAATTTCTTTTTAAACTGCTTTTTAAACTCTTTGAAGCATAACTTCAAACTCTGATTTAACTTCTGGTCACCACATCTCAAAAATGACATAGTGGAAATGGAAAAGGTGCAAAAGAGAGCGACTAAGATGATTACTGGGCTGGGGCATATTCTTTATGAGGAAAGGCTATGGTGTTTGGGCCTCTTCAGCCTAGAAAAGAGACGACTGAGGGGGGACATGATCGAGACGTACAAAATTATGCACGAGAAGGATAAAGTGGATAGAGAGATGCTCTTTACACTCTCACATAACACCAGAACCAGGGGACATCCACTGAAATTGAATGTTGGGAGAGTTAGGAAAGACAAGAGAAAATATTTCTTTACTCAGTGTGTGGTTGGTCTGTGGAACCCCTTATCACAGGATGTGGTTATGGCATCTAACCTGGACGCCTTTAAAAGGGGATTGGACAAGTTTCTGGAGGAAAAATCCATTACGGGGTACAAGCCATGATGTGTATGATTTTAGAAATGGGCTCCTCCTGATTTTAGAAATGGGCTGTGTCAGAATGCTAGATGCAAGGGACGGCACCAGGATGCAGGTCTCTTGTTTTCAGGTGTGCTCCCTGGGGCATTTGGTGGGGCCGCTGTGAGATGCAGGAAGCTGGATTAATGGGCCTATGGCCTGTTCCAGTGGGGCTGTTCTTATGTTCTTAACTTACCTTATGCTCTTTCCTCTTAAGGTCATGGTGGGAATGGTTTCTTGAAATTTCAGGATTCTGAAGAAATCACTAATGTAGAACTTGCAGATGCCTTTGAACAAATGTGGCAGAAAAGGAGGTAATGTCTTATCCCAGCCTTTCAAATAAGTTCACAAAAGTTATTGATGCACAAACATTCTACTGTCTCCATAGTTCATAAAGGTTTTCTCCTGCTGGTTACCTAGAAGTGATTCTTACTCATCACAGCTACCAGGTAGCTATTTTCATTGTGTTCTGATTCATCCTATTTATTTTCCCCTTCACTCTGTTCTAGGTCATATAAAAATGAATGATGAACTTATTAATAATTCTACAGAAGCAGTAAATATTCTCTTAAAGCTTCTTCAGATTAAATGCATTGGACTAGGAATGGATAGTGCAGGAGTGTTGTCTTCCACGCACTCCAACAATGGAAGTGTTTTAAAACAGAATCTAGGATGCTATGTACCCAAAACACACACAAGCCTTCCAACATTCCTCATTCTACTGTCTTTTTCATAATGACATATTAAAATGGTCTCTAATTGCATCAAAAGTTGGAATTCTTCTTTTGTCACTCTTCTTTGGAAGCATGTTTATATATTAAAAACACATAAAGACCTAGCAGGCTTGCATGCAAATTAACAGCAAAAGCAACAATACTTCTCACATTTCATAAAAAGAACATTTCTTTTAAATGTGTATTAAGTTATGGTGAGGCACTCAGTACCTAACAAATGGAACAGAGAGTGGGAACTTTTAAACCATCTGTGCATTTGTTGCTTTCAATCCTGCTAAACCCAAGTGCTTGGTAGAGTGAATTATGTTATTAGTTACATAATACCATATGGCATGAAATGGACTTTGGCTTGAATTATGGTTTTAAATAGCTTTTTGTTCATATGGCTGCATGGAACTATCACTGCCAGGAGTGAGAGGAAGAGGTCCATTGTGCCCTTAATCCAATAGAAAGGACTTCAGAAAGAAAGGGAACATCTATATGCGCTTGATAATAGCAAAATGTTTTTAAAATGCTCAGCCACTTGGTTCCTAATCAAGGTTAATAGATACATAGTATGCACAGAAGTCTACAGTGAGAAGAGGCGGACATATAAGATGTTTGTTTCATTTCAGATATAATGAATTGCTGTTTATCATTGATACATGCCAAGGCGCATCCATGTATGAACGGTTTTATTCTCCCAATATAATGGCTTTGGCTAGCAGCCAGGTTGGAGAAGACTCACTTTCAGTAAGTATCTAACTTTTGTCCTATGTATAGTGTACAGAGTGCACTGGGTCTGAAATTCCATAATTGAAACCTTTTGCCCCTTATCAGATTCTGTGTTTAGGATAAATTCTTCCAATTAGATAAATCAACATGAATATATGTAAGATAAATGATTTCATTTTGTTTGCAAATGATAAGTTCCTAATGAGATTATAAGAGTGGGCACATCGTTGAATAATGAGGTGCAGAAAGATAGCAAGTTTATATAGATTGGTAATATTTATGAAATCCTCTGTTCAGTGGACATAACACATTTGCTGGTCCCAAAAACCAAAATTTGTTGAACAGGGAACAAGTGATGAGCCCAAGTACTTCCTCTTCTTGCATGGCCAGCTTCATAGGGGAGATTCTGATTTGTAAAACCAAGTTTACTCTGATGTCTGACCTGGGAAACTATAATTTAAACACATCTTATAAAAAAGATTTAGCTATAGTTCAGAATTCTGGCTAGTAAGGAACATTCAAAGTACAGTTTCCAGTTTGGATATTCCAGCAAATGTGGATGGATTAACAAACCAGTAGCCTTCTATGAAGCTGGAGGAGAGGGAAGAGAGTGCATGAGCTTGTGCCCCTATGGTGTTGAACAAAACATACAGTGATATCTCAGCTGTCCTTCCACTGTCTATTAGTGACCAAATGCAAAACAAGGCTGATCTTGTATGTATTTAATAAATGGACAGCAAAAAAACCTTTATAGGTTCATGCCGTGGGAAGAAGAACTGCAATTGCTGAAAATCTCTCTTGTACCCAAATATATCTTTCTTTATTCCAGGTCTATTTGCATTCCCAACCCAAACACCCACAAGGCAGCCCACAATGAAATCTAAAAATACTTCAAAAATAAAAAATCTGAAACACAAGTTAGCAGTAGAGGTGTAGCCAGAGGGGAAAAAAGGAGGAAAAATGTCTAGTTAAAGGTACATTTAGTGTACATCTGGACGGTGAGCAGTGAGCTAATCTGTCTGAATTAAAGGAAAAATTGATTTCACAGGCAAGATGCTGCTGCCTTCCAAATCTCGGTCCTCGTTTGCATCAAAAAACGCTTGCGTCTCCATACATTCTGTGGCTGGACCTATGTGTTTTGTGGGCTTTCCATTTTGGAAAGGCTTGACAGCCAGTTCTGTTTACTGCCTTTTCTCCAGAATGATACATCTGGTTTCTCCCATCCTCTTATGGCCCAGTCCTTTTCCCACTGGCAAGCACGTTTCAGGGCTGCTGGTGCAGTATACACTGCATCCTGCGCACAGATCAGGACCTTTGCTTTGCCATGAATAGTTCCCTGTAAGACTCCTCAGTTCTATGCAAATTCTTTTGCTGGCATAGCTCTGAGAAACTTACTGGGGTGAATCGAGGCCAGATAGGGGTTTGAAATATGGCTGCAATCCCACCCCTGCCCCCACACCCTGCTGGCAGAACCCTGCTGATGGCTACTCTGTGCTACGTTGCTGGTGACGTGTGGCTTTCTGGCCCTTAAACCATTCGGAGCGCTGCACACGTACCGGTGGAGAGGCTGCCACACAAGTGGACCTCATAGTATTCTGGTGTGCTGCAAGGATAGGATTGGGCTGTAATTATTACAACAATCCTGTGAGGTAGATAAGACTGAGAGAGAGTGCTTGTCCCAAAGTTCAGTGAATTTCATGGTTGAGCAGGGATTGGAACCCTTTTCACCTCCTGGTCCAAGTCCAGCACTTGAACTGTCTACCACACAAGGAGGGAGTTTCATGGCTTGGGCAATTGCTCAATGACTTCCTTTTTCTTGAAATATATCCTTCCTCCTACTTTGTCTTGAAGAAAAGGGCTTTCAAAACATTCCTGTGTTGTTCTACCCTAGCCTCTGTCATTTTCCTTCCCTTTGAAGACATTAAATAGAAATGATAGCAGAGTCTTGTGTGTTGTGGGGCTGTAGGACATGCCTTTTTGCCAACAGACCCACACCCAGAGATACATGCATGTTCATGTTACTGTCCTGTCCCACACCATGGAGAGAGAGGTTGTCCTTGCTGCCACACCCTGCTTTATCTCTAACCAAGGACCAAGATCGTGGCAGTTCTTGTCTTTTACCCAGGATACCATTATACTCAGTTGTGGATAGATTTTAACATATGTTTTGTACTCACCCACCTTGTAACATTGAAGTCACCAAGGCAAATGAAGTCTGACCAGTGGCAAAAGAAAAGGGGCTGCATAGGCACACTGTCGTACAAGATGCAGATTAATTTATATTTGAGTTCCCATAATAGTTTTTTTTGTAATAGTTAGCCATCTTTTTTGTGGTCACACCTCTGATAATTTCCATGTCCACAAAGGGCAATTTACACAAGCATGGCAATAACGTACATGATGTGCTGTTGCTCACTGCTAATTTGCTAACATTATTCTTTCCATATACTGTATTCATGAATATCTGTATCTACAACTATATCTTCATTTTTCAGCATCAACCAGATCTTGGCATTGGAGTTCACTTGATGGATAGGTACACATTTTATGTCTTGGAATTCTTGGAAGAAATTCATCCAGCTAGCCAGACCAACATGAATGACCTTGTAAGTATTAGTTCATTTGCCTTTCCAAGTGTTTACACTACTTATGCTGGCTTGTCGTACTTACTTTATATATCCTTTAGAATGTGCAGTCTGTCTTCTGTTTTTCCACTCTCACATTCACCGTGCTAGGTAGGTGACTGCTGTTCTTTCTCTTACACTTCTAAGATTACCAAATTTTTGCTTAAATCCAGCATTCTGTATGCTGCACTATTATTGAAACTCATTTTTTTCCACCATGGAATCTTGGAAAATAAGCCATGTTTTGCCTTAGCAATATACTTTGCAAAGTTGTTGGCCCATAGCATGTAGTTCTGTTTTTATTTTAATTCTTGTAAAAACAAGTGGCTTTATATAATTCTCAAATTTTTTCAGTTGAGTGAATCCTGATTAACTCTAATGATGGTGTTACTCCTGATAACGATTGATTGGAGGCTAGAAAGGAGCTATAGCTAAATAGCAGAGCACTTGTCATATATAAAAGAACCTCTCTTTGGTCCCTCATTCCTCCACTTAAAGAATATCAGGAAGCTTGTCTTGAACAGAAGCTCTGCTGGAGACCCGAGAACTGCTGTCGATTGGGGTAGACAGTACTGGATAAGATGGACCAATAGTCTGCTTTTACGTTAGCGTTACATGTGGGAAGACAACCTGGTCCAAATGGTGTAACCATGGATAAGACTAACAATTGTTAGCGTATAGTCCATGCTAGTCTTCGATATTTCTTAATTTAAACATCACATTAAATATTCGTCGACAGCCCTTTGTCAGAAGCATTTCTTAATATAATCTGTAAGGAGTATAGCTGTAATACCTTATTGATGCATTCTGAATATGCTTTGAGTCACCATATGTGAAGGGGCAGTCTAATCCTGAAACCAGTGGCTCCACCAGATGCAGCAGTCCCAAAATAGCTACCACTGCATCCAGCAGCACCACCAAGGCCGCCGGAGATCTTCTTGGAGAAAGGGTACTTTTGTCCCCTTCCCCCAGGGAAAGCCCCAGTGGGGCTTCTCAAGTCTGCACTGGTTATTTTGCTGGCACAGACTTGAGAGATTCTGTGTCAGGCTTTTCAGCCTGACACAGAGGATAGGATATGGTGGAGCAGAACTCCATTGGTCCCACCCTCCTCCCTGCCCACTCCCCGCCACCTGCCTCCTCCACCCTGAAACAACTTACTGCTGGCCAGTGTTGCTGGAGTGCTTTCCAGCCCTCCACGTGGCGCTGAGGCTCAGCACCGATTGGCACTGACCCAGGGCCAGCGGTCCCTCCTCTCCAGGTGCCGTGGACATGCCTTACGGCACATTTGTGCTGGCGCTGTGTATTTTTAGGATTAGGCCTTTAGTTTGCTGAAAAATGTCAATGTATACAAGAGGAAATCAGTTCTTGGATCTGGCAACAGTTTCTGAAGTAAGTACCACCACTGAAGTCTAGGTTCTGAAATAAGCACTGAAACAGGATAGTCAGTTCCCTAGTCGCAGTAGTGACTTGGCTATGTAAGTATAGATGGATTACAGGCAGGGGTCTCCAAACCCCGACCCGGTGCCCAGATGCGGCCCGCAGCAAGCCTCTTTCTGGCCTGTGGCCAACCTCTTGTCCCCTGAAAGCTTCTGGCTCACTCAACTGAACATGACCAGAACTGTGCTCTGATTGTGTCTGGAGGGTGTTCTGAGGGCCAGAGATTAAATGAATGAGCCCATTCATTCATTTATTCACTTATCTAAGTTCCATCTCTAATTTATTTATTTAAATTTTATATTTAAATTTTTTTTCTGGCCCTCCACACCATACCAGATATTTGATGTGGCCCTCTGGCCAAAAAGTTTGGAGACCCCTGGATTACAGGATACATTCTTCTATTCTGTATTCTTGTATATCCCTACAAATTAAGAGCAGGAAGGTTCTGAAGATTTTAAGCAAGGAATGATTTTCTTGAGCAAGAGATTTTGACGCAAATACAGTGCTTTTGTATCTTGCTTTGCAGATTTGAGGGACAGGCATTGGCTTAAATTAAGCCGTGCTGACATGTGTCAATGTATGTAAGTTTGAAGGAAAGCATATAATAGAATTTTGAATTTTTTTTTAAGAAGGAGCAGCTGTTTAAAACCATTTTATCAACTTCTTGACTATGGAGGCTGGTAGAACCTTATTGCTAGATAAGATGGCATTAATTTTGCAAGAAGCAGCCCACGCTAACAGGTTTGGTAGTGACACAGAACAGAGTCAGTGACTAATCTTCAGCATTCTTACTATTGAGAGAATGTAGCTTTCATTTTTCAATTACAGCCAAATGCTAGCTCAACAAGGAACACGTATGGGATATAATGAGTTCTAGAACAAGATGTGTACCAGGATAATCTTGCCATCTTGATCTTGTCATCCTGAATGAATTTTTGCTGTTACACTTTGTCTGTAGTTCATGAAATTCATTGGCTAACTAGAAACCAACAGCAGTTAATAAGTATGTATGCAGCTATGTGGGATCTAGTATGTAGTGGACTGGCCGGTGAGAAATCTTAAGTCCTAATTCTATCCTCCGCCAGTTCACAGTCCATAGCATTCACCTATGCTAGCAGAGTACATGTTACATGCTGTGGGGGGAGGGCGAATCAGACTGCTAACAAGAGGTAAGTAAAATATATTTTATTTACTTCCTGGTAGGCTGCCTGATCACCAATGGGTCTCCTTGAATCCACACCAACTTTTGCTGGTATATGACCAAGGAGAGGTAGGGAGCATGTTGGGCCAAGAAAACAGGGATAGGATCTGGTGTACATTAGTGCCGCCAAGGTCAACTGCCTCCTGTTCTCAGACCACCCCTGTTCCTCTCCATTCTCCACCCCCTTTCTCTCCATTCAGATGCCTGGGTGGTGCCTCTTTTGATGTGGCACCCACTACACAATCATATGTGGTGGCTCTGAAGTTCAGTTTGCCTGAACTAAGAAATGAGGGCAGAAGTTGATGTGTACAATAGGGAAAGGAGAGATTGGCTTGACTGTTATATGTGAATTGAGCTATATGATTTGTGACTGAAGTGACCAAAATCGCTTATATTGACATAACCATCCATGCTTTTAATGACATCTGAACTATTAAAATTGGTATTTTGTAATTAATTATTCAGTTCAAGGAACTAAAGGATATTTGAATATTTGAAAGGAACTAAATTTTATAGTTCTAAGGGCCTACAAATTCTGATTGGATTTAATAGTCCTTCTTATTCTGTACTAGCAGTCTGTAAAGTTCAACCCACCACAATACAACATTGGATTTGTCATGCTCTATGTGGGGCTGGTTATAAGAGTGCCCATTGGCCACAGTTAGTTAGTTGGCAACCTTCAGTCTCGAAAGACTATGGTATCGCGCTCTGAAAGGTGGTTCTGGAGCAGCGTCTAGTGTGGCTGAAAAGGCCGATTCGGGAGTGACAATCCCTTCCACACTGGGAGCAAGTGCAGTCTGTCCCTGGCCTGTCTCCCTGGCTATGGGCCTTCCTTCTTTGCCTCTTAGCCTCAGACTGTTGGCCAAGTGTCAATTCAAACTGGGAAAGGCCATGTTGCACAGCCTGCCTCCAAGCGGGCCGCTCAGAGGCCAGGGTTTCCCACTTGTTGAGGTCCACTCCTAAGGCCTTCAGATCCCTCTTGCAGATGTCCTTGTATCGCAGCTGTGGTCTACCTGTAGGGCGCTTTCCTTGCATGAGTTCTCCATAGAGGAGATCCTTTGGGATCCGGCCATCATCCATTCTCACGACATGACCGAGCCAACGCAGGCGTCTCTGTTTCAGTAGTGCATACATGCTAGGGATTCCAGCACGTTCCAGGACTGTGTTGTTTGAAACTTTGTCCTGCCAGGTGATGCCGAGAATACGTCGGAGGCAGCGCATGTGGAAAGCATTCAGTTTCCTCTCCTGTTGTGAGTGAAGAGTCCATGACTCGCTGCAGTACAGAAGTGTACTCAGGACGCAAGCTCTGTAGACCTGGATCTTGGTATGTTCCGTCAGCTTCTTGTTGGACCAGACTCTCTTTGTGAGTCTGGAAAACGTGGTAGCTGCTTTACCGATGCGTTTGTTTAGCTCGGTATCGAGAGAAAGAGTGTCGGAGATCGTTGAGCCAAGGTACACAAAGTCATGGACAACCTCCAGTTCATGCGCAGAGATTGTAATGCAGGGAGGTAAGTCCACATCCTGAACCATGACCTGTGTTTTCTTCAGGCTGATTGTCAGTCCAAAATCTTGGCAGGCCTTGCTAAAACGATCCATGAGCTGCTGGAGATCTTTGGCAGAGTGGGTAGTGATAGCTGCATCGTCGGCAAAGAGGAAGTCACGCAGACATTTCAGCTGGACTTTGGACTTTGCTCTCAGTCTGGAGAGGTTGAAGAGCTTTCCATCTGATCTGGTCCGGAGATAGATGCCTTCTGTTGTAGTTCCAAAGGCCTGCTTCAGCAGGACAGTGAAGAAGATCCCAAACAAGGTTGGTGCAAGAACACAGCCCTGCTTCACGCTGCTTCGGATGTCAAAGGGGTGTGATGTGGAGCCATCAAAGACAACAGTGCCCTTCATGTCCTTGTGGAAGGATCTGATGATGCTGAGGAGCCTGGGTGGACATCCAATCTTGGGGAGAATCTTGAAGAGGCCATCCCTGCTGACCAGGTCGAAAGCCTTCGTGAGATCTATGAAGGCTATAAAGAGTGGCTGTCGTTGTTCCCTGCATTTCTCCTGCAGTTGTCTAAGGGAGAATACCATATCAGTGGTGGACCTGTTGGCTCGGAATCCACACTGTGATTCTGGATAAACGCTCTCTGCAAGTACCTGGAGCCTCTTTAGTGCAACTCGGGCAAACAACTTTCCTACAACGCTAAGGAGAGAGATGCCACGGTAGTTGTTGCAGTCACCCCTGTCGCCTTTGTTCTTGTACAGCGTGATGATGTTTGCATCCCTCATGTCTTGAGGTACTCCACCTTCTCTCCAGCAGAGACAAAGGATTTCATGCAGCTCAGTGATGATGATCTCTTTGCAGCACTTTAGGACTTCAGCAGGGATGCTGTCTTTTCCAGGTGCCTTGCCAAAGGCAAGGGAGTCCAGGGCCACGTGAAGTTCTTCTAGGGTTGGTTCACTGTCAAGCTCCTCCAGCACAGGCAGGCACTCAATGTTGTTCAGCGCTTCTTCGGTGACTACATTTTCTCTGGAATATAGCTCAGAGTAGTGCTGCACCCAGCGTTCCATCTGCTGCGCCCGATCCTGGATGACCTCGCCTGTTGCAGATTTCAGAGGGGCAATTTTCTTCTGTGTTGGACCTAGGGCCTGCTTGATACCATCATACATCCCCTTGATGTTGCCCGTGTCAGCTGCTATCTGTATCTCGGAACAGAGCTGGAGCCAGTAGTCGTTAGCACATCTCCTGGCAGTCTGCTGGACTTTGCTGCGAGCACCTCGGAGGACCTGCAGGTTGTGCTCACTGGGACAGGCCTTGTATGCTGCTTGAGCTCTCCTCTTTTCCTCAATGACTGGTGTCAACTCCTCAGAGTGGTCTTCAAACCAGTCTGCTGTCTTGTTGGTCTTCTTGCCAAATATGGACAAGGCGGTGTTGTAAACGGCATTCTTGAAATGTTCCCATCTGTTGGATGCGTTTGCATCGACCGGGCCTGGAAGAGATTCCTCAAGCGCTCGTGCAAATTCCTCCACTTTTCTCTGATCCCGGGTCTTGCTCGTATCAATGCGAGGTCTTCCTTCCCTTTTCGTGTGATACAGTTGCTTTGTTTGCAGTTTCACTCTGCTGCACACCAGCGAGTGGTCGGTGTCACAGGCAGCACCCTGATAGCTGCGTGTGATCTTGATGCTGGGAAGGCTGGAGCGTCTGGTGAGAATCAGGTCGAGCTGGTGCCAGTGCTTTGATCTTGGGTGTCTCCAAGAGACTCTATGTTGGGGCTTCGTGTTGAAGAACGTGTTGCTGACACAGAGACCGTGATGACAGCAAAACTCTAGCAGGCGTTGGCCATTTTCGTTCATCTTCCCAGTGCCGAACTGACCTAAGCAAGTGGGCCACGAACTGTTATCAGCACCAACTCTAGCGTTGAAATCGCCGAGGATGAACAATGGCTCTTTTACGGGGATCTTCTTGATAGTGGTGGCCAGGTCATCATAAAATGACCATTGTTTATTAAACAAGAGAAAAACAAAAAATAAAAGAAACCGAAAGAAATTGTCCATTAGTATCAAATATTCCTGCCTATGAAAGATATAGGATGCAGTTCTGTGCACTCTTTTCAAGTAAGGGCAACATCTTATACTTGTCTGCTCAGAAGTAAGCCCCATTGTTTTTAGTGGGGTTTACTTTCAGGAAAGTGTGTAGGATTGCAGTCAAAGTCTCAATAAACCCACAGTCTCAGTGGGTATAAGTGCATTGGTTTAGCACCCCAAATACATGCTTGCAAATTTCCTAGCAGCTTTTTGATCTGGTCCAGTCCTGCGCCAATGCAGGGTAACAGAGGGCTACATATCATGAGGTTCACTTGTGAAGGAAATGATGTAGGTGTAGGCAAAGATGTGTGCTGCAATACACTCCAGTGTTTAGGTCCATCTTGTGTGCCACCTCCAGAAGTTCACAAACTCTCTTCTTGGCAAATCTTCGAGTGGGTAGTGTGCCTCAAAACACACATCTCCCTCTCATTCCCACTTCTGTACTGCTGTCTGCTCTTGCTCACCCTGTCAATAGCACTCCATTTCATCACTAGATTTTGAAGTGTCTGCTTCTTTCTCCACCAGTACCTACCCAGCTGCTATGGAAGAGTTAAGCAGCAGGCACCAATCCTCTCACTGCTGTTCCTTATCTTGCCCCTGGTGGGCAAGATTCACCCACCCAAGAATGAATGAGCTTCATTCAGCTCATTGACTCACAAGTTGTGCAGGCATGCCCAAGGTCATATTTTATGCTGTGTAATAGTCTACTTAACAGTGAAACTTTCTTCTTCTTCTTCTTCTTCTACTACTACTACTACTACTACTACTACTACCACTACTACTGCTACTACTACTATGATGGTCTTTTGCTTACTAGTGTAATTTGGAGCAAATGCTTGTGATAACTATTGTACTTTTTTCTCTAGTTTCAGGTGTGCCCTAAAAGTTTGTGTGTGTCTACACCTGGACACCGGACAGATCTATTTCAGAGAGATCCTGAGAATGTCCTGATAACTGACTTCTTTGGAAGTGTGCGAAAAGTGGAGATTACAACTGAGACAATCTCTCTAGATCCCAACGCCATCCCTGCAGAGACCAGGTACATATTTGCATCCCCCCGCCCAGGTCCTCACTTTTCATAGGTTGATAACCTATAAATAAATGTGTTTGTGGCTATGATTTTACCCATATGGGGTAGACTGTGAATGTCATAGTATGAATACTGGGTGACGACAGTTTGCAGAAGACAGTGTTTTTGATGCATCAGCAGATAAGAATCATTTCTTTTTGTTGCAACTTGTTTCTCTGTATGCTTACCCATATGCACATTCTACTGTGTTGATGTCCCTCCAGATCTTGAATTCAGTGCTTATTGCAGACGGCAGCACTATGTGTGTTTGGGGGGGTCACTGATGCAATGTGGAGCCTTTCCTGAGTTTGGTGCTGCCTTCTATAGTTCAGCAGCATTTATGCAGAGAGCTGGGGGACATACCCAGTAAGTATGTCAATGCCAGAGTGTGACTAATCATTTTCCCCTCACCAAATGTTCATTGAACGCAGGGAGATAATGGCTGAACAGGGCGACTGACTAATGTCCATGTATATGTGGATTGGCTCTTATTTGAACTTTGACTCCAGAGTAATGACCAAATTAATTAATAAAGGTTCAGTGTAAGTAACTGCTCTATTCGTGTAGCCTGCCATCTGAATTGCATATATTACATCTTTTTTTTAGCGTGGGAGGGAGAAGATATAATACGAGAATGGTGAGAAAAACGTTTGCTCTATTCAAGTATTAGCATTTACAGAACTGAGATTTTCAAGCAACTGGTTGATTTTATTTATGATGTTGTGTTGCCATCTGTTGGGGGACTTAGGATAAACAAGATTTGGGCTCTGAGAATTCCACAACATGATAGCATCTGAAGTGGCTTGATGTTATCAATGGGAGTTGGCCATGCCGGCAGCACTTCTTAAGCTTCCGGCAGCACTGCTTAAGCTGAGGCATCACTTCACCTTTCAGCTGCTGAGCTGCAAAGTGATGCCTTGGCAGAAGTGGTGCTGCTGAAAGGGCTGCCCACATGATAACTGGGCTCTCCCATATCTCAAAATATTCTCTTCTCTTCTGTCATTTACAGCTAATTGGTTCCTACTTGAGAACAAAGTGCTTATTTCTTGCCATGCTCTGCTTAATTATGTCACCTCCTGCTTAGTTATGTCACTTCCTGCCCTCAGCAGGTGGCATGAATCCTAACACCTGTAGTATAATAATTTTTCACCAAATTAAGACACAAAGAATCTTGATGCATTTTTATCCCAGGTTATGGTCTGAGATAATGATACAAGAATCTTGTTGAAGTAAAGCAGGCCTGGGTCTGGTTAGTGCCCAGATGGGAGACTATGTAGGAATCCTCATGGAAGCAGAATGGATGAAAAAGAGAGCGTATAAATGTACAAAATAAAGACACCACAAACCCCAGAGCTATAATGATTTCCATCATTTTCAGATCTTGTTTGTATGATTTCCAAGTGACAAATTTTCACCAAATTTCACAGTTTCCCTATAATAGGAATCTGAGAATGTGTAGATTTTTCAAGAGAAATTAAATTTGACTATCTACCTTGTTCCAGGTTTGGGGAGCTGTTGATTTTAACAGATTTTAATTAAGATTTGAGCCGGGAAAATGTTTCAGTGATGTTTCATGGGAATTTTATCTAAATTTTGAACATTCCTGTTCGTGAGAATAGTTCCCCTGCAGAAATGCAACCAACAAAAACTCATTCTTCAGGGCAAGAAGAAAAGTTAGTAGTAGCTTTATAATTGTAGTTTTATTATTTTTCCTTGCAAGTTCTGCATTACATTAGATACACATAATGGTTGTGCTCTGTAAGGATTAGACTGTTTATATAGACTGGGGCAGGAGGTTTGGCTCAGTTGGTAGAGCTGCCGCCTTGTATGCTTGAAGATCTGAGGCTGCCAGTTTGAAACAACTGGAAGGAGCCGAGAAGTGACGACACGCTGATATACTGATGAGCTGACCCTCGGTGGCAGAGAGGAGTTGCTGTCAAGTGGAGCGTGGGAGGCAAAGGGCCAGAGAGAGGACAGACCGGGAAGGAATCCAGCTGGAACGAGGAGTTCTATGAAAGACTAGAACTATTCAATTGTAAAAATCCCTACGGGGGTTTAGAACAGCCTGCCTACGTAAACTGCCTTGGATTAAAATCTGAGGAGCAATCTGACGACCAAAGAAAGGCGGTATATAAATACCTGTATAAATACATAAATAAATATATATTTGGGTCTATGTATAGTACTGAGGCAGCCCAGCAAGTCTGTAGTAAAAGCAGTTCTAGAATTGTTTACAGCTGTATCTCAGATTCGTTAAAGTGCCAAGATATTGTCTTGGGACTCCAGCAGTTTCTTAATGTTGCATTTTTGCACCTTGTAGCCACACATCATAAATTGTGTAATCTCTTGAGAGAGAATGTAGTGTACCACATGCTGTTATACTGGAGAAGGGCTTGCATCTCTCTGTCTGTGTGTGTGTGTGAGAGAGAGAGAGTTTGTGTATAGGACCATGCAGTATAATAAACATATTTAGAAGTATGATGAATGGGATAACAATAGACTGGTATAAATCTTGGGAGAGGGCTTAGCACATCACTCCAATGAATATTTTTTTAAAAATTGTAAGTATTGTTTTCTTGAATGGATTTTACTGAGTTTTTGACATAATGGCCTGCTTCAGACTTCAGTAAAAAAAACCAATCAGGAAAACAAAATATGACAGAAATAACACAATGGAAACACAGTTCTGTGTACATTTGAAATTAAATGAGCAATTGACAGCAAAAGCTTTCAACCTAAATTCTTCTTTTGTGTAGGAGGGGAGGAAAATGGGAGGGAGTGTGCAAGCCTGTGGCTCCCTTAGGTGTGTTCACATAGCACTAAATTGTTGTGTCTAAACCAAACCAATATTTCTTGAAACAGTTGGATTGTCCTGTAGCATCAGTTGCCTAGCAGCATTTTACTTTTGTCGCAAAGAACTTAACTGCAGTTCTACTGGGGGCCCCCTATATCTGTAGATTCCGTATTCATGGATTCACTTATCCGTGGATCGGGTCTGCCCTCCTGCGCCCACTCCCTCCAGAGGTGAGGGAGCTCCCATTGGAGGAGCTAATGCCTTATAAGGCATTAAAAGTGTCACTTCCAGTTTCTCTGTGAAACTGGATGTCCCTGGCCTCTGCTGAGCTCAGACTCCTTCCAGAGGTAAAGGGGCCGGAGCTCCCCTTGCCTTTTAAGGGAGGCGGTCCCCAGGGACTGTGGGGATGAAGGCTCGCCTGTATCCGCAGTTTTAGCTGTTTGCAGTGGGTTCCAGAATGGAACCCCCACAGATGAGGGGGCACGCCTGTTTTTATTTTGTTGTTCTTACATGGAAAAAAGGGAGTCACAAAGCCTCACCACTCATCTTTTTAGAGCATTTTTTTTAAAAATTTTAAATGTGTAAACCTTTCTGAAAGGTGGTAGATATGCACTTGAATAAACTGATGAAGCATCGGGAAGCAGAGCTTCTTCCACAGTAGAAAAGTCAGCCCTTGTTCCTGTTTCCAGGTGATCTTTGCACACCGTAAACTTTAGACAAATAGGAATACTTACATGCATGGATTCCCAGTACCTGTACACCTACCAAAAGTACACATTATCTCTCTATAATTAGATTTTCTTTCTGCACCAAATTAGGAATAATTCCCTAATTCTCTTAGCTGTTAAGTTGCAAACTCTGTGTGGATTCCCCCCCCCCTCTTGAATGAGCATTCCTTTTTCACTTTTGAAAGGGACCTGTGGGGAAGGGGGAAGCGTAGTTCTTGTATTCAATTTTTTTTTAACTGTAAAAAGAATGAAAAAGGACTGTTTGATTTCTGTAGTCAAGTGCTTTAGCTTTGTAATGATTTTCAAAGATGCTCCTTGCAGAATTTTAAATAGGCTTCAAAGATTACTTAACTCTTCAGCACAGCTTGAAAACATAATGTGTCTGTGTGTGCATGCAGACATGTAAAAGCACATGCAAGCACACATGCAGTGGCAAATATCAGAATGTCCAGTTTTCACTGGTGCTTTTAAAATGCTGTCCTAGTGACCAGCAACCCAGTTTTGCCGAAGCCAATACTATAGGAGGATACTGAAGCCAAGACGTGATTTTCTACCCTGTCCAGTGTTGTCATGTTCCAGGCAGGAAGGGAATAGTTCAAACTGTGCTAACTGGGGAGAGCCGTGGGCCTTACTGCTTCCCTGGAAGCAAGGCTTAATTTGAACTTGGGGTTGATAAATCGTACAGTCCAATCTTATGCGGGGATGGCGTGTTAGATACAGGGCCACCCATGCAATGTCCACTGCGTCCAGCATGCCATCCTGATGGAGAGGCAAGTCCAGAGACCGGTGGGAAGGGAATACTTCCCTGTATGCTGGCTTCCTCATATTCTCCTGTGGGTCTTTTCATTACTACACCAGCTCCTTTGCTGGTGCAGCTCTGAAGAGCTACTGGGGGCTTGTCTGGCCCGGGATTCAGGATCTAGTGGCAGCTTGGTCCCACCTTGGCCACCACCCCACTTCTATTCCATCCCTGCCTCTTAGCTGGCAGGGTTGTGCCAGTGGCCTACCTTCTCCTTGCCACTGGTGGCATGCTTTCCAGCTGCTGCACTGGTATCTGTGCAGTCTCCAACAGCGGAGAGACTGCTTCAAGAGCAAGGCTGTCTTTGCACTAGTTTCTCCGGTGATACATCAGTGCTTCCCAAAGGTAGGATTGGGCTGTTAGCCCTGAATCCCATTTTCAGTACCAGTGCTTCATTTTGGAGGATCTAAATTACATATGAACACTGCTTAAATTTTGAATTTAACTACAATAGGAAATAAAATCGATTTTGGTTTAGATCAGGGGTGTCCAAACTTTTAGGCAGGAGGGCCACATCATCTCTCTGATACTGTGTCGGGAAAAAAAGAATTAATTTACATTTAAAATTTGAGTAAATTTGCATAAATGAATATATTAGAGATGAACTTATATGAATGAATGAAGCTATCGCAAGCTATCTTGCGATAGCTCAGGGCCTATAAAAGACCTTGCACAAAGCAAGGCCGGCCTTTCCTTCCACTGCCACTGCTGCATCACAGATGTGAAACAGCAACCAGTGGAGGGAAGCCGCAACTTCTGCGAGAGGTCAAACAGTCAGCCCTTGTACTGATAGTAGTCGCATTGAACCAGCACAGGCTCCAACAAGTCTCCAGAGGCTCATTGGATACTAGGGGCTCCCTGCAGACCGGATTGGGGGTCCCCAAGGGCCTCAAATGGCCCCTGGGCTGAGATTTGGGCACCCCTGGTTTAGATGAATGCTGTTATCCGTGTACATTTTCTTATCCTATAGGTTTCTATCATAGTTAAAAATATGCTTTAAAACTGTTTTTCTTTCATGTAGTTGCTATACCTTTTTCAAAACTGGTGAAAAACCATCTATTCTTTTGTTGATGTATGTTGGTTTCTGAGTTTTGGAAATTTCCATTCCATGTCTGATTGCCACTCCCACTCTTCCGAGTACTGCTAAACTGGCTTAGATCAGGGGTGTCAAACTCATTTCATGCAGCTAGTTGAATAGCATTAATGGTGCCTGCTGAGGGCTGGAAGTGATGTCATGAAGCAGGACGTGATTTCATGAAGCAGGTCATGGCTAGAAATAAGCATTTTTTTTTCCTCAGGAACTCACTTGCTGCAAGTGGCAGAAGAGAAAATATACAAATCTTAGTCATATTTTCAAGATATGGGAAAGCCCAGTTATCACACAGACTGCCCTTTCAGCAGTGACACCTCAGCACAGCTCAGACGCTGAGAGCAGCTTAGCTGATGGTGGTGCTAAGAGAGCCCGAGGGCCAGATAAAGAGCTTCCGTGGCCGCAATCAACCCGCAGGCCTTATGTTTGACACCCCTGGGCTAGATCATAAGCAAAAGGTTTGCAAGGTTCTGAATTGCTTTTGTGGGAGGCAACCATATAAAGAATTTCCACTTGGTGGAACTTCCACTTCCACCAGGAGGGAAGACACTAGAAGGAAGCTAAGGGAACTGTTTTTGTCCTCCTTGTCTCCCATTCATGGCACAGGTTAGGCTGGTTTTTGACGATGCCTAGGGAAATTTACAAGCCACAGAATTGCATTTTGGGTTAGGGGTCGTACATAGAAATTAGCAATAACACTGAGCAAAATTATCAGTTATTATACTGATTATACTGACAAATTGTTTCTTTAAAACAAAAAATCATATGTGCCCCTTTACTGATAATCATAGCATTAAGAAACATATTAGATTTTGATCTGATGAGATTTGTTCAAGCACATAGTACACAAAGGTCATCTTTTAATACATCTTTTTGTTTGGTTCTTAAAGTAATAGCAATGTGGAAGGTGTGTTAGTTTAATAGAAAATGCAATGTCCCAGGTACTTTTAAACTGTTCTGTTATTAGCAACAATTCAAGCTTTCCCAGTATTTAGATACACATATTTTTCCTACTATGTTATATCTTCAGTCTTACCTCTTATGTCCAGTAACAGAAAGTTTTGTTGGCTCATAAGGAATTAAATACCCAGTCATGGCGCTAATAAGTTCTTCATTCTAAAAACGGATAAACCTGAAACGTGCAGAAAATCTTTATTTGACAATTTACAGAATGTCTCAAATTTCTAATGAACTGGACGTTTTGTTTTTGAGATTAAGGTCTGGCTTAGCTCCAATGGAGAATGGAGCTTTAGTGGCCACACATTCCAGAGATTACACTCCTCTCTGATAAGAACACAGTTTATTATGTTCGTTACTATTTGTTTAAAAGCTCTAGGTCAGATTGGAATGTCTACATTTTACCAGAAGGTGGCACTTGTGTCAAGCAGAAAATTTGAGATGGTCTTTATTTCAAATTCAGGCATTCTAGCAAGCTTAGAGTTTAGTAGGAAATAGCCTAATATTGGCTTATAGGCTGAGGTACAGAATCAAAAATTTAAGTCACTTGTGCCTAGGACTACAAAAAATTCTCTCTATTGTCCAATTACAGCTTTTTAACACATAGGACATATATGGAAAATGAGAGTATTCAGAGATAATAATTGCAAAATGCATAGTGTCTGCATATGGGAGGGGGATTGCAAATATCCTCTGCTGTTGTAAACAGAACCACAGGTCTGTTCCCATTCATTTCAATATTTTATTTTTAGTATATTAGACTTGATGTCAACATGGTATATGACTGCATTTGGAGAGATCTGTATTTTTAACAGGCTACAATGTATATGCTTTTTATAATGGTAGTCAATGAGGCTTACTCCTGGGCAAGCACGGATAGGATTGCAACCTAGTATTGTTAAAAAATTTTCCTTCTTCATCATCATCATCATCATCATCATCATCATCATCATCGGTATTTACATACCACTTTTCAACAGAAAGTTCACAAAGCAGTTTGTAGACAAACAGCGCAATCCTGACAGGTCCTTAAGGCATGTTTGCGCCTCCTCATGAGTCGACTAGGCTGGTGCGTGGAGGCACGCCGGCCTGCAGAGGCTGACTTAAGCCTCCGCACTGACGGAGGCTCTGATGCTTAAGTCAGTCTTAAGACTCTGAGACTTAAGGCTCTGGGGTGAGTGGGGAGGATGTGGGAGGAAGGCGTTCTGAGATGGGAAGGGTGGGTCGTGGGTGGCCCTGGGGGCGGGTGGGTGGCCCTGGGGGCAGCAGTGCTGGATCGCAGCCTCGTTCCCTGAGCAGCATGGATTGGCTTCAAGTCACACTGCTCTCCTCGGATTTGCGTCACCTCAGGAGGTGGTGCAAGTCCAAGGACACCCATTGGGGCCAGGGTGGCTTACCTGGAGGTAGGGGGAAAAGTTTTCCCTTACCTCTGGCTGAGCCACTTTGGGCACCTCTCCTGCTCTGGTTATAGCACAAGCCTCCTGGCTTGCCTGTTCCAGAGCAAGATAGGATTGCGCTCAAAGTCAAATAACTAAATGGCTCCCTGTCCCAAAAGGGCTCACAATCTAAAAAGATGCAGAATACCAGCTAACAGCCACTAGAAAAGACACTGTGCTGGAGTGAAGAGGGGCAGTTACTCTTTCCCTGCTAAATATAAGAGGAGTACCACTTGAAAAAGTGTCTCTTGCCCAGTTAGCAATTGATGATGTCACTTCTAGCCATGACATCACTTCCAGGTCAATGACATCACTTCTGGTGGGTCCTGACAGATTGTCATTCTAAAAAGTGGGCCTTGGACAAAAAAGTTTGAGAATCACTGCTATAGGTGAATATAACCTGCCTTACCTAATCTTCAGGAATCTCCTGTTCATTTACTTTTGGTTATGGTCGGCACAGCATTGAGTTAATTAGTTATTTTATGTCATTTCCTTGGCAAATTGTATGTCCTGGGTCTGTGAATTTAATGAATTATCTGAGGGCCCAATCCTATCCAACTTTCTGGTACTGATGTAGCTGCAGTGCAATCCTGAGATAAGGGGACAAATGTTCCCTTACTTTGAGGAGACTTCTGTGACTGCCCTCCCTAACTGCAGGATGCTACTCACGCCCCATTGGCATGGCTGCATCAGCTCTGGAAAGTTGAATAGGATTTGGACCTTAGTTAAACAATTGTGTGTTAAGAGTATCCTTCATCTGTGTTGTCAAAAGTTTATGATTCTTTTGTGACGTTTGTGTTTGACCCTTGACGACCCTTGTAATACCTGAGCTTGCCTGTCAGCTTTCTTTCAAAAGACAGAGCAAACGTAAATAAAGAAAATGGAACTTTTGGCCATTCTAGTACTTGAAAAATAAGCTGCAAATGTTTGTTTAGCAAAGGTGTTTTTAAAAGTTACACTCGTTTAAACATGGTGATATTGCTTGGCTTTCCTGTAATCTGTGACAGAATTATTTGTCTTTCCTGTTCGCCTGATTAGCTGTTAATTGGCTTTACAAAGCTGCTGTATAGAGCCACACATATTAATGGCAAATTGAAAGAAATTCAGTGGGGAGCAACAATTTTATCAATAGAACAAATACAATTGCAAAATTAATATTGTGGAGTGGAATTTGCATAGTGAAAAGTCGAGGGAAATGAGTTGATAAGGAATGACAGAGAGGATCCTCAAGAGCTTTTAAAGCCAATGAAGGGGTTGGTTGGACTTTAAATACAGTTTGATACCATAAGCTATCTTCTTTACTAAATTATGAATAAGAATTTACATTTGGGTATTGTGTTAACAATGCTGAAAAGAAAATAATGCTGGAGCTGCCAATCTAAAAATATCAAAAACATGTGACTTTTTTTAATAAGGAAGTCTTAATGCATTTCCAGATTTGATAACCTTGCACCAGTTTTCTTATTCACCGTTGATTTCATTTTTCAGTTCATATTCTCGTGGTGGGAGACAGAGAAACTCTAGGCTTTAAGAAGCAAGTATGGAGGACTAGTCAGCTTGTCAAATGCAATGGGAAGAGGAATGGAGAAATCTCTTCTCCCCTGCCCCGCTCTCATCTTGTTTCATCCCCATTCCCCACCCTTCAGTCTGTCATTGGCGGGGGCCAATTATGCTATTATTACAAATTTGGTGTTGCTCTCACCCAAAAATAACACTGTAGTCATTGGGCTCTAAAGAGGTGTTAGGCCTTTCTCCAGGCCTGAATTCAAGAATGTTTCAGAACCAAACCATCTAAACCAGTGGTTCCCAAAGTCCTGCTTGGACTTTGGGACCATGTCAAGTGTTGGTGGGTTGGGGGTGGATTTTGAATCTCATTGAAAATTTCATTGGATTTCATTGAAAAATTGATCTAAACTATATGAGAAAGTTAGAGAGAATGCTGCAGTAAGCTGTGAGTGCTTATAAAATATAGATGAAGGGCACACCTAGAATAAAAGGGTGTGTCAGCATTTATTTATTACTTATGATATTAATGTACTGCCTTTCTCAATAGACTCAAGGCAGTTTACATAGACAAGCTGAATGTAAATCCATTTTTCAATGCAGTTTTTATAAGTATAATTCCATGAGACAATTTCATAGAACCTCCATTTCTCCAGGTGTTTCATAGTGCAGTTGTAATCCTGGCTGCCAGCTCTTGCGCCTTCTGAGAGTTGAGACGAAAAAGCTAATCTGCCTTTTGCTGGGCTCTCTGCTGTAAGACCTGCCACCTTCTCACAGTGCAATCTGTATAATCCAGGACACAAAGCTTATTGGACCACATCTTTCAGTATTGCAGTAGGCAGTCCACTAACAGTGTAATCTTGAATAACGTCCAGCACTGTGATGCAGTAGCGCTGGAACAGTCTCTTCTGCATTCCTGGGGTAAGCCCCAGCAACCACAAAATTGCTGGTTGAAGTCCGAGCTACCTCCTGTCAGGAAATCAGGGCTGGGAGGGAGGATAGGTTACAGCGGGAGCCAGACTTGCCGATCCTGTACCTCTCCCGGACCTGATCCATCCCACTCCTCTATCTTGTTACCCCCCTCCCTGCCCCCATTCCAGTGCAGGGTAGGAAGGAGTGCCTCTTCCAAACCCCATACTATTCTCCTACTCAAAATTATCTTCCTCAGCTGCCATCTCGGCTGCCCTTCAGGGAAACTTTTAGCCAGAACTCTGTGTAGGCAAAACGGGACTCCAGGCAGTAAGAGAGATCAGACAACTGTAACTAGTGTCCAAGAAAAAGCAAGAAGACAGCTGCGAAGGGGAAAAACCTTTGTTCTTATTTCATTTTCAGGGGAATTCTTTTTTCCGAAGGGATAGGAATGACACAAAGTAATGAAGGCTATTCTAATTTGTTCATCTTTAACAATCATTCTAAGATAACTTAAATAGAATTGTGCTCAGATATGCAAGAAATAATTGATGTAGTCTTTCTGTGTAAAACGGGCCTCCTTTTGTGACAGCAAGGCAAAAACTCTATGATTACACAAGATTGCACTTTAGATTTAATAGCCCTCAGTTCACTAGAGAAATATTCAATTAACTACATTGGGATTTGGAAACTTGTTAGCCTAACTGATGAAGCGGTGTTTGTGTAAGCCTAGTAAAGCTATTTGTACTGTGTTGGGAAATCTGTGATCTCCATGGAATTTTGCTCTATTGTTCCTTTGGCCAAAAGACAATAAGCACACAGTAGAATCTGGATAAAAGAATCACATTCTGCTTTTTTCTACTCCATTACTTTTCCTGCCCCCCCCCCCATTGAGGCCTTTGTTTAACCAGACCATAACTTCTGGTTGCGTGTAACAATATTGTAACTCTGTTGAATACCAAGATAAAGAAACATTCACGTTCGGGGCATAATTCTGTGTCCCAGGTACCGGCTCCATCCCTACGTTCTCCTTTCAGGAGAAGAAACGGGAAGTAAAACCCAAGGCATCATGCTGTAGTTCTGAAAGTTCTTGTGCCCGAGCTCTTCATATCAAATATGAAATACAAGTGTGCATTCCTTAACAACCTTCTGCTTAACAATGGATCGCATATACAACGGTGGTAAAAGCACAACAAAGAGGCTCTTAATGAGGTAGTCAGGTCTTCTATAGCCTGCAGCAGAGTGTCTGTTTACACAACAAAGGCACTAGATTGGGCTGAATGTTCACTTAACGACCTAATCGCATTGCAATGGGGATTGAAGTAGGTATCCCCTTCGTTAAGTGAAGTTCACTGTATGTGGAGGTAATGACTTCAACAAGTACTTTTAAGAGAGCTGAGATCAAGAGAGGCCTTGTAAACACTCTGCTTTAAAAGTTTTACAAGCATTGTTGTTTATCTTGTTTGTGGGCTGTTATCCATTTCTCTTAGATTAAATCACGTGTACAGAAAGATTCCAGGAAGTGCTTCAGTGCATGCATGTCTATTTTGTTCTTGAATACAGATGGGGGTTTAAAAGTTCCAGCATTACAGTTCATTTTGACCAATGTGTGCAACTTCCCCAAGTCTACTTTCTCTGCGTTTGCCCCACCTTCCAAATTCCATGTAGCAAAAGAACATTGAAAACCAATCCATTTATTATGGGCTTTCATTATGAGGTAGGCTTTTGCCTGCAAAAGGTTATGCTATAGAATTGTTTACAAGGTGAAGCCTGATTATCCATGGAGGTTCCATTCCTGGACCCCTCCCCCCCCACAGATACTGAAAACCGTGGATAACAAAATTCATGGTTTTTTGAACTCACCTAAGCTCCGAATGTGACTGGAGCTGTTCAGAACCTTTTTTTTTTGGGGGGGGGGGCAACTTACAGGTTTTTTTTTCCAAAACTGGAAATCAATGAAAAAAGGCTCCAGGCAATGGCATGCGGCCTCTCAGAGGCTCAGAAAACCTCCCAGACACAGCAGGAACAAGGTTTCAGTTGCCGCTGGGAGGTCTACAATGGGGCGATCCGAGGGTTCTGAATCAGTGGATAAAGAGGTCCCACCTGTAGTAAGGTGCTTCAGTATTCTTTGTTGTGTCTACCTTTTTTGATTTACTGTTCAGATCTATCTTTTCTGATGTTGTCTTCCTTTCATTTACCTTTGTAGTGAAGATGATTGTAAAAAAATTCTTTCTATCTAAAGTGTCCTGCCTTTGTACATCATTGCCATTTTGGAACCAGGCCACTTCCCATATGATGTTTTGTCTCATTTCATTCAAGGAGACTGCTGGATTTTTGTGTGCCAGATTCACAAATAGCTAAAGGTGTAAAGGCTTCCCACATTATGGACATGACTTTCAGGTGTACTTCTATGAATTTTATGTAAAATTGTTACATGAAAAATAGCATAGGTACTAAATACAGATTATAGGAACCCCTACTGCAACTTGAATCAGATCTTTCTTTTGCTGCCTTCACGTCAAACTAAAATTATCATCTCTATTTCCCTCTTTATCCCTGATTTTGGGAAAATGTGTAGTAGAACGCTCATCAGCAATTCATTTTAAACATAGACATGTTTTGAAGAGACTGCCAGAAGCATTGATTCTGTTGCCATCCACAGGCAAATATCTCCTTTTAATCTGTTCCTCCTCACATGAACATCAGTGAAAGTGTCTGCGATCTTTATTGTTCCTAGTAGAGCCTGGGATGATCTGGTCACCATCCCTTCTGCAGCTATTGGGACTCCTGCAGCTTCAGATGCCACCACGGCCTGCGCCACAGACTTTGATGGCAATGCTGTCTCTGCAATCCTTGGGCAAGAAGGCCCCCATAGGGAGAAAGGAGCAGTGCAAGGGGTATCCTGGAGCTAAAAGGCTGTGTAAGAAACCCTTGGTTTTCATGGAGTGTCTGAGACAGTGGCAATTGATAAGGGAATAGGGAAAGGGAGAGGTGACTAAAGCACATAGGGTGACTGCTTGGAAGGAGGTTCCCAAAGTGTGTTCAGCTGTGCTCGGTGGCCCCTGCTACTGGCTGTCCTAGGTGCACCATCTTGAATCATACAATATCTTGTGAGATTTGGGCACCACCCTCTGGGCTTATGAGATTTTATGTGATCAAGATGGTGGTGCCCAGTTGAACCAGGAAGAAGAAGCTGAAGGGGCACTGTGACCTTGGTAAGTTTGGGACCCACTACTATAATGTGAAGGAAGAGGAAACAGGGCTGAGGGTTCTTCAAAGGCCAAAGGAAGAGACTGAGACCCTGGAAAGCTGCCCTGAGGAGGATGAAGTGGGTGCCATACACCCTCTCCCCTCTTCCTACACCTGATTGAGGCATAAAAGTGAACAACTGCCTGAATATCCTGCTGGGATTGAGAGCATGCAAAGGAGGTGCTAAAAGGCAAGTGCTGGTGAAGGGTGGGCTCTGCAGAAGGTATTGCTGAGTTTTCTCCACATTCTGTATCTTAATTCGTGCACTTGACAAAGAGATCTTATAAAGCAAATGAGGCGCTTGATAAGAGTAAAGCTCTTGGGGATTACAGGTAATGGTGGGTTCCCAGTTGCTTTTCCCTGTTGTAAACACTCCAATTACACTCAGTAAGCAACAGTAGCAGTCTTTGTTAACTAGAGCTGCCGGTTATGGTTAGGAAAGCTGTAGGGATGACAAGAGTCTGCTCGTTTAAAAGCAAACGCAGAAGAGCAGGCTGGTGAGGTTATCTCTTAATTCTTGCATGCTCTGCTTTTTAGCAATCAGCATGTGTTATGCTATTCCTTTCTGCCTGGAGAAAATGGAACTGAGCACATAACTATAAATTCTTGAGAGCTGCAGGGTGCAGGCAACCTTAATATTTTTCTGTTTGGCATTAAACCATATGCAAGTGCTCTCAATCTTTGCCTGTCTCAGTATTGTGGAAGAGCTTATGCTCTGGTTTTTGAGTGCCTAAAGAATTACCTTCCAGATGGTCAGAAATTTCTTCCACCAAAGATTTTTATTTCATCATGATCTGTTGCAGGAGGCTGGGAGTTAAGACAGCATAATCAAGCTCCATCTAAAATATTCTAGTATGGTTAAACTCTGGGTCTGCATTTGAATTCTCTAAGACAGTGCTTCCCAAACTTTTTGGCACCAGGACCCACTTTTTAAAATGTCACTCTCTCAGGGCCTACCTAGGTATACCAGATTCTTTAAAAAAGAGATCTAGAAAGAGATATTTATTTATTTATAAGTAATAATAACCAGAAAAAGACCCTCACTGAGTTCTTTGCAGGGTAATTAGCAGCTACAGTATCTGATTTTTGAATAAACTCAGGGCTTGAGGCAGTTAGTTATCTTTACATCACCCTTTGAAGACCCACCAAAAATCAAGTTGATCCATCAGTGGGTCCCGACCCACAGTTTGGGAACCACTGCTCTAAGAAGTTTTTATCTGCAACAAAGTGTATTTTGATCTGCCTTTAAGAGAGGGAGAGGGAGAGAAACTGCCCACAAAATTGGCTGACCAGCCTGCACTGGCTTAGTGGATTTGGTTATGCTTCAGGGAGATAGAGGGAGGGCTGGAAAGAAATGGGGGCTGCAGGCTGTTATTGATTCTGGGTGCCAGCTGGGATGGTGCTTCTCAGATGGAAGTTGAAATGGTGGTGATTTGATGCAACAACAGCAGGTTGGTGATCCGAATGTTTGGCAAGATGAAGTAGTGCACCAGACAATGGAACAAACAACAAAACCAATGGAATGACCAACACAAAGCTGGAAAGCCTAGGGTTTTGCCCCATAGAATTATATGGGATTCTAGGTGAGGTTAGCCCAATAAGGGTATACTCTTTTTCTAGTTGAGGAACGCTACTGGGTTCTGCCTTTTTTTCCAATCCAGTTGAGGAGGTGGTATTTAGTTTCAACTGTTTGCTGGTTAGCTGGACTTCTAGCTTGAGCTTAATCATTTGGTTTGTGAGGACTGCTGGAGATGTGAAACTTTTCCTTTGTTTTACAAAAGTTGTTGTTTTTCCCAGTCGGTGGAGTTCAAGGAGTCCATGGAATCCAAGGGAGATATCTGTGATTACAGGACAACAAATATGCTGGTCCACCAGGTTTTGGAGTTTCATTTAAATTTTGGAGATGTGAAAATACCATTTGAATTTAAGGAGAGAAAAAGTCTCTGTTCCTGTTGGGAGCATTGAACTCCCTGGACCAATTAAGGGTTGTGTGTGATTACATGGTTCAATGAAAAATGTGACCTTCGTGGTCTGTGGATCTGTGGCCTCCTGCCAGCAGTTCTCTCTACGTAGCTATGTTACTTGTCTGGCCCTTTGCTGTGCAGGTAGGCACCATGCACACACATTTAAATACTTGTCTCCTGCATGCCTTGAATTAAAAAGGGAATAAACAGAAATAAAATATTGACCATGTGACATAATTGACGGCAGTATATCTTCCTGTGTAAGGTTTTGGAGACATACAAGTCAGTCAGTGAAGGGCTGATAAAGTGAAGGTGTGTAGCTTTGTCTTTTCTCTGGTAATACAGTAGCAACATTGCATCTGGAGTAGCAGTTCCTTGTGGCCAATAGTGTGTGTAACTAGCTTGCAGGCAAGAACACTGTTGCCTCTCTTTCTTCTGAGAACATTTTCCAAAGTGCTTGCTGGAGGGAATGGTAGGTTATCAAATGTTGCAGTTCGTTCTGATATGTTGGATATGTTCTTGGTAGCTGCCATCTTCTTTCCTGACAGCAGCTCCTGATTTGTCAGAATTATGCTTCATAATTATGTTTCCTGCCAAGACTGTCTTTATTTAACCCATTTTTGCCTGGCCCACAGGTATACACATTTGGTCCCTGTTGCATATATGCAACAGAAATGGCTTATTTAAAGTTAAGATTAGCCAGTGGATGCACAGGACCTGGAATTTGACTTCCACTCTACGTTTTAGAGCAGGGGCATCAAACTTATTTCATACAGCAGGCCAAATAGCATTCATGGTTCCTGCTGAAGGCTGAAAGTGATATCATTAAGCAGGAAGTGATATCATTAAATAGGTAAAGACCAGAAAAAAGCACTGTTTTCTCACTTAGAAACTAATTAGCTGGAAATGACAGAAGAGAAAATATGCAAATCTTCATTGTATTTTCGACATATAGGAGAGCCCAATTATCATGTGGACTGCCTTTTCAACAGTGACACTTTGCCACAACTCGGCAGCTGAGAGCAGCTGATAGTGTTGCTGGGAGAGCCCAGGTTGGATAAAGAGCTTCCGCGGGCCGCATCCAGCCCTTATGTTTGACACCCCTGTTTTAGATGATGGTTTTAGAAGAGCAGCTTTACTGGATCAGGTCAAAGACCCATTTTGTTCGGCATCCTGTGACCAACCATAATCTTCTAGGAAGCCGTGATAGTGAATTCCATCATGTCCCACCTGAAGAAGTACTCTCACTGACATTTTGTACAAGCAGCGATTTGGCAGTAATGTACCAATCTCTGGCTCGTTTAAAGAATCTCCTTCTTGCTTAAACTACAATTTTAGGAACTGGCAATAAATACAGCTGCCTTAGCTTCTACAATATGTTAAAAACGAGTTGCATCTTTCCTTGTATATTTGTAGATATTTACAGCTTTTAAAAGGGCTACTTCTTTCCTGTTCTAAAACAACTCCTGCCAAACCAAGATTTATAGCTGTTGCAAGTGGGAGTTTGCCTTATGAAGCAGTGCCAAAACCTTAAGCATGGAATTTTGAGCAATCATTGTAACTTTGATAATTGCTATGAACACGGGACCAGAAGTACCATTTATACTGTACCCAGTTTGGTCGTTATCCTCTGTAGCCTTCTGTGGTCCTATTACGTATATTCACAGGGGAATGGATGACTGTGCTTGTGACCAAGGGCATGCAGACATAACAGACCAATATCAAAATCATTAGCATTTGTGCTAAAGTAAGGTTGACTGTCTCTGTAGGGATTTAATTGAATCTTTAAAAAATCTGGCTGAATTGGACAGCAATTCACTTAATGACCGACTAGGCTATGTTAATAACCTTTTTTTGAAATTGAACCGCAATAGTCCAACTCAGAATAGTGTTTCATGCTTTCAGACCAGAGGTCAAACTTAATCTGTGGAGCATAAATCCCCAGGTGGGGGTTTGTGTTAAATGTCAAATGTTATGAGTGGGCAATGATACTTGTTCATGCTTGAACAAAAATCTATGAGACTTGGGAATTTCAATGGTCGTAAATCTGTTATGCACACAGAATAGTGTGCTTATTCTCTAATTATAGTTCACTGCAAGTTTGGCCGAAATGGCTTCTGTTAAGCACCCTTGTATATGCAAGACAAAGGACATATGGCAGTTTGTAGCATTGATTGATATTGCCACCCTCATTTAGTTTGGAAGTGACTAATTTTAGCTGAAATTGTCTAAATTCACATATATTTGGCAATGTAGGAAACTTCTCGTGTGTGTATTTTATGAATTGTTTTAACTTGTACCTGCAAGGTTGTTCAAACAGATGCACAAAATTGGAGTACCTTATGTATTAAAAAGGGGTAACCCATGAACTCTCCTGACCGGTTTGTGGATTGTAGCTAAGCAGTGGCCATATTGCCCCCCCCATGGCAGAGTAGCAGTTTACCACCATCTCTGCTGAGGGAGAGTGCTTATCTTTCTAATGTTATATGGGGGAGGTCCCAGTTTGAGGTAAGTAGCACTAGAAAGGCACAACTGCTACTTCTGATTAAGGCTAGAACAGGGGTGTCATACAGGGGGCCGAAGTTAGCATTCATGGTGCCTGCTGAGAGCCGGAAGTGACAACATAAAACAGAAAGTGACATAATTAAACAGATGATGGTCAGAAATAAGCACTTTGTTCTCCCATAGAAACTCATCAGCTGCAAATGGCAGAAAAGAAAATGTGCAATTCTTATTCATATTTTCAAGATATGAGAGTGCCAAATTATCAAGCTGGGAGAGCCCAATTATAATGGGGGGTCAGATAAATTGCTTCCAGGTGCTGCGTTCGGCTCGTAGGCTTTATGTTTGATACCCCTGGGCTAGAAAAAAGAAAGACCTACAGGCTGCAAAATTAAAAGTAGGTGTTGTGTTCAAAGTGGTTTTGGGGGCTGAAATGACTTCAGCTCTCAATTTCTGTTTCTTTTCCTAAGTACAAAGCTAAAGAACCAAAGTACTTGGTTCAAGTAAACAAAGGGTTGTACCTAAAGGTCATGCAGAATGCAAGCAAGAAGGTTTATTGCATTCATGCAAGAATGCCTTCTACATGTAGAAGGAGCTACTAATGCTGGTGCTGCACTCTGCAGTCTTAGGGCCCAATCCTATCCAATTTTCCAGTGTTGGTGTAGTTGTTCCTGGGGGTGTGCACTGCATCCTGTGGTGGAGGGGCAGTCACTGGGACCTTCTCAAGGTATGGGAACATGTGTTCCTTTACCATAAGGTTGCATTGTGGCTACACCAGAGTTGGAAAGTTGGATAGAATTGGGCCCTAAGGGTGCAACCCAGTGCTTTTCCTCAATGTGCTTCAACAAGAGCTTTTTTTCTCCTTCCTTTTGGGGATGTATAGAATTGCAGTCTGTCCCAAAAACCAGACTGCCCAGAAATGCAAATTACACTGCTGAAAAGTTCTGCATCCTTCATCTAATAAGATATCTGTCTAAAAATGTGAAAATCAAATTTTGAATTCTTTAGTGATTTCCAAACTGTGGGTTGGGACCTGATTTTTGGTGGGTCACCAAAGGTTGATGGAAAGATCAGATAACTAATTGCCTCAAGCTCTGAGGCTATTCAAAAATCAGATACTGTAGCTGCTAATTATCCTGCAAATTGGTCAGCTCCTACAGTTTGCAAGCATGTGTAAATATAGGAAGGTAAATGTTTGAGGGAGTTTTTCTGCTTGTTATTACTTGTAAATAAATAAATATTTCTTTCTAGATCTCCTTTTTAAAAAATCTGGTAAACCTAGGTGGGTCCTGATAGTGACATTTTAGAAAGTGGGACCCAGAGCTTAAAAGTTTGGGAGCCACTGCGTTAGATCAAAGTACACTTCATTGCAGTTACATTTGAATTTCTTATCGGATTCATATGCAGCCTTCTTCATGTGAGTGGGAAATTTTAAAGTAAATCGCATTTGTTTCTCTGAATGCTATAGAAGAAGGAGTTTTGGCAGGTGCAGCTTTTTAAAACCCTTCCATGCTGAGCTGCACCTACCAAAATTCCCTCTTCTATACAATGGTCAAAGGTAGAGGTACTCTTCCATTGTATCAACACCTTGCCAACAGCGTGGAACAGGCTGCTCAGCCAATAAGATCAAAAGGCTTGTTGATGTGCAGGTAGTCTGAAGTTGGCAGCAAACAGGAAAGAGGATCAAAGCAGCTGTAACTCCCTAAAGAAATGCAAGAAGGTGATAGCTGCTGAAAGTGCTATTCCTTTGTATTTGTTTCCATTGCATTTTGAACGTGAACTTTTCTAGGACTTTTAGCTTCTTTAGTCTCCAGCTCAATGGACCTTGAAGACAGGACTGACGTGGTATCATAGCCTGAATCACTGGCATACCTGAGGAAGGAAGACAAGTGCCCCCAGGTGGCACACTTGGGTGTGGCTCCACACCAAGTCATGCGCGCATCCAGTCCCCCTGTGGTTCCCCCCTGTGGCGTGCACTCGTAGTGGTTGTGCTTGTCTGCACTCATCACTGTCAGGCCAGTTTACCTGGCAGAGGTGGCAGTGGCAGAAGTGGCAGCTGCAGGAATGGTGAGCACAGGCAACATGTGCAGCAGGAAGGGACACAGAGCTCAGCTAGATCTTCCCAGCCGCTGCTGCTACCACAATCCTCATGGGAACCATCTAGCCTGGCTGCAGGCTTGAGGAGTGCGTACCTGAGCAGCAGGAGGAGTCTCTTGCAGCTACCTCCACTACTAATCTGGAGGGTTAGAGAGGCACATCGTGGCCTGGGCATGGAAGAGGGAACGGGATCCTGGCACAGCACCTGGCTCAGCTGCCTGCCTGCCCAACCAGCTAGGCTACCAGTCATGCGTGCAGCCTCAGTCGGAGCACCTGCCTTGCTGTCTGTGGGAGGGAGGAGAGAGAAGGAGCCAGCAGTGAAATAGGGCTTGTGCCTGGCTGAAGGCATAGACACTTCATTCAAAAAAAGGGAGGGTGACATTGACCTTCCTGACTCCCGGGTGGCAAAACAGCCAGGAATGCCAGTTGTCTGAATAACTCTCTGGGTTCCAAAAGAATCCTTTATGCTGAATGCATATAATGAACCATCTCTGTGATGCATCTACCCTAATTTTACAGTCTGCTACTAAAAACTCTGGGAACATTTCAGATGTGTTTATGTGTATATGTTGGCATCCTTCAGTCTCGGAAGACTATGGTATCGTGCTCTGAATGGTGGTTCTGGAACAGAGTGTCCTCTCCAGTGCACAAAGCCTGGGTAGAGTAGATATGGAGGATAGACTGTTACCCATGCAGCAAATCCCCCCTCTCCACGTCGCTGAAATGGTCCAATGGAAAGGCAGAAGCCAATACGGTTGGTTCCAGCGGCGTCGCAGGAGTTGCCAGAACGTGACTGTGTTCAGCCATGAACAGCCTCAGGAACTCTGGCTCCTGATTTTGCCTCGAGGTTGACTCCTGAAGCCTTTTCCGTAACTGAATGTAGCTGCAAGGCAGTGGAGGTTTGGGATCAGAGTTTTCCTTCTCTCAGATGAGCTGCCTTCCCAGGCTAACGAGTCCAATCTACCCGGTGGCTGTTTAGTCGCCTCTTATGACAAGTACAGCCAAACTGAGGGCCTATTTTTATCCCCCAGCCCCCAGGGGTTACAGGGTCATATGTGTATATATCCCTTTGGGATCAATAAGATTGATGTTCTTAGCCATGTGCTTGGAATGAAATGGATTGTGCTCTTTGCCCCTGTTTTAGAACCTTATGGGTAGTCCTATGGATGATTGAAACATGTGGAAAAACCTTTGCAAGCAGGGGATGCCATGTCCTTAAAAGTCTTCCTGTGACCACAGTGAACTGCTTGATCAGCACTGACCACCTCTATATAAGAAATAGAGAAGTATCCAAAACTAAGCATTTTTTATCTGTATTGATTTTGTATGAAGAGAGGAGTTATGTCTGTATTTAAATCTGACTGGATCATGCTCAAATGTAACTTGAAAACTTTCCAGTGGGGGCAGTAATTATCTGTTTCCATATTAATAGGGTGGTGTTGTGCAAATCACGAGTCTATATGTTTATATATTTCCTATAGCGATGGGGAAAGCTGATATGTAAATCATATGAAAGGTGGTAGGGAAAATGTCTGAGGTGACAGTCGCTCTTTTTAATCGGATTAAAATGGAATGATGGGATAGCATGTATAAAGTTAATAAATATAATTGCATATAAATGCCTGCACAGAATACGGAAAAGGCAAAGCTTGAAATGCAATGGGTAGCTGACTAGATACTGCGCCTGCCTCGCATACTAAACTGCAAAAACTCGCACGCCACTGCCACATTTCAAAGCTCTTTGAAATCAAAGTAATATTGTTTTTCTATTTGAATTGGTTGGAGACAATTTTCTGTCTTCATGCATCTAGCAATTTATGGATTATCTTTAGTTTGCTGGAAACTCTGTAATAACGTCTCTTTTACTATATGGTTTATCTCAATTTAGCTGTAATGTATAACGTCGGGGTTTTGTAGCTCCCCACTGAAATTTTTTTCTGTTGCTTACTTAAGAATCAGTGCGGTGAGTGTTCTGCTAGAGCAGAATAGGAATGAAGACTGCTGCCTGTAGGTCTAAATTTTATCTGGGGAATTGGAGCAGAACAGCCACCCACTGAGACTGAGTCTCAGGCATTGAGGACATAACCTCGGTTTCTTCCTTTGCTGTCAGACAGAGACCTAGTTCTCACTGAAGTGATAAACCTGTGTCTCAGTAGTACCACTTCAGGCAGTAGACGGGGGCTCACATGTTGCTCTTTAATGGGAAAATATTTCTTGCACAAATGGAAAAACTAGCTTGTCAGAAGGAAGGTGGGCTAAAACCCTTATTCTTGGCATTTAATATTCTGTATACAACAGTACACATCTTTTGTTTTGTTGCTGTTGTATTATATGGAGAGCATTCAATCTTGTGTGCGTCCCACCTAGAGTGCTGTTAGCCCAGACCAGTTAACCACCTTGGTGAAAACTAAGCCAGAAGAACAGAAAAAATCTTGTCTCACCTTTGCTGGGCTTCTTTCAGAATAGATAATTTATTATGAAGGATTCTAAGCTTCAACCTACTTATTAAATATATAAAATATTTGACAATATTTGGGAGGTGAGATGGGGAGATCTCTACTTTCCAGTGCCCTCTGCCAAACTGACTGAATGAGGTGTCTACATGTAGACTGCATGGTGGTGGGGGTTGGTGGTAAGGGTTAGGCACTGACTGAAGGTCCATGCCCATCCAAGGGCTCACCTGGCTGGATCAGACTTTGAAATTTTTGGTACCGCTGGCGCTAACTAGAAAGAAGCCAAGAGATTTATGTCACCACTGCACCCAGCACCTGCATCTACAAATAGCAAATATACTGAATACATGATGGCAACCTTCAGTCTCGAAAGACTTTGATATCGTGCTCTGAATGGTGGATCTGGAACAGCATCTAGTGTGGCTGAAAAGGCCGATTCGGGAGTGACAATCCCTTCCACACCGGGAGCAAGTGCAGTCTGTCCCTGGTCTGTCTCCCTGGCTATGGGCCTTCCTTCTTTGCCTCTTAGCCTCAGTCTGTTGGCCAAGTGTCTCTTCAAACTGGGAAAGGCCATGCTGCACAGCCTGCCTCTAAGCGGGCCGCTCAGAGGCCAGGGTTTCCCACCTGTTGAGGTCCACTCCTAAGGCCTTCAGATTCCTCTTGCAGATGTCCTTGTATCGCAGCTGTGGTCTACCTGTAGGGCGCTTTCCTTGCATGAGTTCTCCATAGAAGAGATCCTTTGGGATCCGGCCATCATCCATTCTCACAACATGACTGAGCCAACGCAGGCGTCTCTGTTTCAGCAGTGCATACATGCTAGGGATTCCAGCACGCTCCAGGACTGTGTTGTTTGGAACTTTGTCCTGCCAGGTGATGCCGAGGATGCGTCGGAGGCAGCGCATGTGGAAAGCGTTCAGTTTCCTCTCCTGTTGTGAGCGAAGAGTCCATGACTCGCTGCAGTACAGAAGTGTACTCAGGACGCAAGCTCTGTAGACCTGGATCTTGGTATGTTCCGTCAGCTTCTTGTTGGACCAGACTCTCTTTGTGAATATTCAGTATAAATATACTGAATATACTGATATTAAAATGGCATATCCTTTGGGCACAGGTTCTTTTATATTACAGCTTATGCTGGAGCCTCTAGAGTCATCTGTTTTTGGTGCCATACTGTGTTAGGGTACTGATTTGATGAGTAATCAAATGTGTTGAGGTTATTTGGCTTTGTACATTGGGGGAAGGCATGAGCAGACAAAGGATTTAGTTAATTTCTTCTTGGATCACTTCTTTGCAAGTAGAGATTAAGACGTTGAGTGCTTGCTTAGTTCTGGTTCCAAGGCATTATCTAAGGCAGCCATTTTCAGTCTTTTTTAGCTAATGATACGCTAACAAGGTGCTAAAGCTGTTGAGGCACACCACCAGTTTATAAATTACATTTAATTATTACATTAAAATAAATGCAACTAAATTGATTTAATTAATAATTATTTAATTAATTAATAGTGAGTAAGGCAATTAAAGAGATTGACACCGACAAGCTTGAAATCAACCTTGAATAGATCTTTCTCATAAAGTTACCTTGAGGAACTCTGTAATTAAAAAGGGAAGAGGGATGCGATTTCTGGAAAGAAGGAAAACGTGTTTGGAAGTAAGGTGGTCAAATTTTAGTGTAGAGAAGGCATGATCAAAACAAGGGGGGAGGAGAGAATGCAAGGCATAGGATTACGAAGTTTGGAAAGTGGGGATGAATGAGGGCAGGAAGGTCCCTGTGATTATGAGATGGGAGAAGCAATGCACTCTGTATG
Source organism: Tiliqua scincoides (assembly GCF_035046505.1). Taxonomy (NCBI): domain Eukaryota; kingdom Metazoa; phylum Chordata; class Lepidosauria; order Squamata; family Scincidae; genus Tiliqua; species Tiliqua scincoides. The sequence continues at coordinate 144,092,804 of NC_089824.1, forward strand.
CTGGAAGGAGTGGGGTGAGGGAGAAGAGGAGAATGGTGTGCCAATTACCTCCATACTAGAAGGGAGGCAATGCAGGGAGGGTCACTTTGCAGCCATGTCACAGACAAACCTTTGCAAGTCGCTGGGATTAAAACTGCGTTTGAGTGGAACATTCCATTGTTTACATCCAGTTAAAGTGCTCCCCCCCCACTCTGAAAACTGAAAAAAACGCAACAGGGCAAACAGTGGCATGTACAGAGTTTGGACAAGGGGACACAATCCAGCAATCTGCCTGTTCAAGTCTCCCTGAAATCTGAACTCTTTGGAAGAGAAAAGCCAGACAGTGAGCCTGCGCAGACTCCCTCTTCGCTCCCTCACTTGTTTGTGTTTACCTGCTGCCAGCCTGCACTTGTTCACTCCTTCAGACTTCTCTGACTACCTAATCAACATGCAGGAGAGGCAACAGACACACGCACGCACGCACGCACACAGAGGTGACGAATTGAACTGGAATTTGGCAGAGCTGTGGAGTACAGTTGTCTAGTTAGCTCAGTTCCCAATAGTCCAACTGTTCCTAAAATGTGCATTGTGTTGCTCTGGGTCAGGGGTGCCCGAACCCCGACCCTGGGGCCACTTGTGGCCCTTAAGGTCTGTCAGTGCGGCCCTCAGGGAGCCCCCAGTCTCCACTGAGCCTCTGGCCCTCCAGAGATTTGTTGGAGCCCACACTGGCCCGATGCAACTGCTCTCAGAGAGAGGGCAACTGTTTAACCTTTCACAGCTCTCGCTTGAGCTGTGGGATGAGGGCTCCCTCCACTGCTTGCTGTTTCACGTCAGTGATGCAGTAGCAGCAGCAAAGGAAAGGCCAGCCTTGCTTTGTGAAAGGCCTTTTATAGGCCTTGAGCTATTGCAAGACCTTCATTCATTCATATAAGATCATCTTTAATATATTCATTTATGTAAACTTATATAAATTTATTCAAATTTTAAATGTAAATTAATAATTTTTTCCCCCAGCCCCCAACACAGTGTCAGAGAGATGATGTGACCTTCCTGCCAAAAACTTTGGACACCCCTGCTCTGGGTCATTGCAGGGCACTTGCCAGGGTGTTGCAGGCTGCTTCCTGTCCTGGTAGGAAGACTGCGGCACAGCCTCAGGAGGCTCAGTGCAACAGGAACAGTGTGTGCAAAAACTGTGTGCTGGAGAAAATCTATCCACTTGCTCTGATTCTCTCACCACTGTTTGGAGGCTTGCAACAACCTCCAAACCAAGAAGTGAGTGGCTGGTGATGTCATTGCATGATGCGTTTTGTGTCATTGCCATTCACTTCCAGGTTCCAAGGGCATTGCAGCAGTGGTTAGTTTGGGTACTGGTGCCATATAAGGTTATACTTCTGCTCACTGACAGTGTTAGTTCACAGTTCTTTTGCACTGAAATCCAAAGGGTTGTCCTTGTCTTTGTCCGACTTGTCCTTGTCTTGGCAGTATACCTTATGCTGCACGTTGCACAAATAGTAACAAGTAAAGTTATTGGCACCTCTTTTTGGGCAGTTTCTTCTGCATGTGCTTGAATAACTGCATGTTGAACAATGAAAATGCTACTTTCTTTTTATGTGCACTTCCATGTGCACGTTCATGTGTATAACCTGTAGTAATTTGCCATATGTAATATGTAGCTCAGGGGTGTCAAAATCATTCCATGCAGTGTGCTGAATAGCATTCATGGTGCCTGCTGAGGGCTAGAAGTGACATCATTAAGCAGATGATGTCCAGAAATAAACAATTTGTTCTCATGTAGGAACTCATTAGTTGCAAATGACAGAAGAGAAAATATGCAGATCGTAGTCATATTTCAAGATTTGGAGAGCCCAATTATTACGTGGGCCATCCTTTCCACCATGTGGCTTCCTCCAAGGCATCCCTTTGCAGCTCTGCAACTGAGAGGTGCTTTGCAAAGTGGTGCCTTGATAGAAGTGGTGCTGCTGAAAGGACAATCCATGTGATAATTGGGATCTCTCAGTGCCTCAACAGCTTCTCCCTCTCTCACTTTTGTTGTTCTGCCCCTTCCCCCATAGTGTTCCTTGCCTTCTGAGTCCTCCTTCCATCCCAAAGTCTCAGCAGAAGAGGTGCAGCTGAAAGGGTGGTGCTGGGAATGCCCATTATCATGGGGACCAGATAAAGAACTTTTGTCGGCCACATCTGGCCTGCGGGCCTTTTGATTGACACCCCTGATATAGCTGATGCTCTTAGGGAACTTTTTATAACTCTTTGTCTGAAGATCTTCCAAGGCCTTGCCAGTGTGTGAGGTGAAATAATGAAATGAAACTTTTTTGCTCTCAGTGATTAGTCACTTGTAGAACAGCATGCATAATATATTTGGGGAAGGAGTGGGAGAACCACATTTAACAGAAGAACTGTCACCTTCAAACTAGAATTATTGGAGTGCTCTACCAACTCAGAGTGTTGGTTGATGGTTTTGTTTTTTTTTAATGTAAAAATCATAGCCTTTTAAAATAACTTCTTAGAGGCTGGGTTACTTCTTGAGAACTGCTACTATTCAGGGTGGATATTGCTGACAGAGTATAGATGGACTGTTAGTTTGTGAATATGCCTCATCTTTATATCCATATAAAATAATGTCTTGTTCAAACATAAATGAGCTGCGGAAACCATAAATTTGTTTCTAGCTGCGTGAGTGCGGGATAATCTAAATTATGTATAAAAATGATTATTCATGCAGTGTTGAAGATAAGAAGTTATGGCTTGTTTTTGTCACATACATTAGATAAAATGGGGATACTGAAATCAGAGTGATTACTCTGTTATGTTGTATTGAGCCTAGTGTCCTTGTACAATTTTATAGCACAGTTTAATAAATTCAAGGGTCGTCTCAATCATCATGATTAGTATTGTGGGAACAGCTCTGAGTTTATGGATTGAAATTCACTCTCCTTGATGTTTAGTTTTCAGATAATAATACTACTTGGTTTTTATACAGAGTATTGGACATATAAAGTGTTATATATTTAGAGTATTTGATGTTGTCCTTATTTTTTATCCGCATTTTTGTTTTTGGAAGGTGAAAAAAGAAACTGTGGTTGTCCTTTGGATCATAGCATTCTTATATCCATTTCTTTCATAAGACTGATAAATTTAAAGCTGAAAACACCAACGCTTCCCACAAGCTTTTACATTTTGAATAAATCTCTGGAAACTATCTTTTAATGAGTTCAGGGGAAAGATGGGTGATGCTTGATGAAGACACAGATAACAGGTGACTGACTTCATTTCACTGTGCAAGAATAAGAAGCCTGTATGACAGACTGCATTTTTATAGCTGGGTAGCGTATGGCTTCAGCTACCACATTTTGCTGGGTGCTGGTCCCATGGAACTAAACTTTTACATCCAGCTGGAAAATTTCAAAGCACTGATCTTTGTTCCATTTGTTCTGCAGGATCTCCTTTTTGGTACACAATTACTCTTCTTGGCTCTCAGATTGTCATTCATATACAGTGGTGCCTCGCAAGATGAAATTAATTCGTTCCGCGAGTCGTTTCGTATTGCGAAAATTTCGTCTTGCGAGGCGTCACTGCAAACTGCAAACAAACAAAAAAAAATTTGTAAAAAAATTCGTCTTGTGAAGCACAGCCATAGAAAAATTCGTCTTGCGAGTCACCAAAAAAATTGCAAAACGCTTTCATCTTGCGAGTTTTTCGTTGCGCGAGGCATTCGTCTTGCGAGGCACCACTGTACGTACTCTTCAGCACCAATTTTGGACATCCTTTTGATGATCATAGCCAGGATTTAATATCAAACATATACTGGACTTCTCTGGTTACTGTCATTTCTTGCGACAGTACTCTCTGTACTGCTCTTGATCTGTGTAGGAACCTGTATTGTTTGCATATAGTTTTGCTTTTTAATCATAAAATTGGCTGTGCTTTAACCATTCCAGTTCTATGTACTACCCCAAAGTTTGGGGTCAGCTTTGATATTGATCCGAGGAAGATGTAGTTCATTCTTTTTCCAACCAGTTTTCCATATCTGGAAGATGGTCTTTGAAAGGTATTTTCAATTAGAGATTAAGCTGAAAAAGAAACCTATTATGAGTGGCCTCAGTATTCAGAGGTTTCTTTGCCATTTATCACATACTGAGCAAATTGTAGCTAAGCATGACTTGCTGCTTTTTTATTTTTATTTTTTTAAGGTTCATAGAAGTGCAGGCTGTGCTTTTGTCCTTCTGAAATGCTGCAGTTTAGAAGAACTTGAAATCTGATTTTTCTAAGACTAGGAAGGCATGAACACTATACATTATCGGCAGGGATAACTGAAGGATTAAACATTTTTGCTTGACAAGTATTGAGGAATACTACTAATCCTCACCTCATCATGCCTCACTTTTTCCATAAAAGACTAAACAATGCTGATAAGATTTCAGATTTTATTCTTTCTCTTAAAATTGCTTGTTAGTAACCAATATTTGCAGCCTGTACCAACCTGCTCCACTAAGTCCTATTAGGAATTGTCCCTGTTCTTTGTACAATGGGATGAATATAATTACCTTGCAATTCCCTGTACTCAGGGGATGTTTTTATAGGACATCAAGTCTGAACTGAGATTGTTGTCTTTTACTAACAGACTACATAATTTCATCCTCTTCCATGTGGGCAGCAGAAAGAGAAAAGTGTGGGGGGAGGTATTAATTTTCCTGTAGGATAAGAAAGCGGTGTATTCTGGTTGGACAATCCAGAATACAGGTTGTTTCAAATTCTGAAGCCATTCTGTTTGTGCAGAATTGTGACTGTCACAGGGTTCAAATATAATGAGAGTTCACATAACCGTTAAAGATGATGTTCTTTGCAAATTGCGCTACCATTCCTTTGAGTAGGATGTTATGAGGGGTTAGCAAATATAAATTAAGCAGTGAGCTGCATATGCCATTCTTTTCTTTTGGGAAGAATTGTGTTGCTAATTCTCTCAGTGCTAGGCAATCCGTGATTCTCCTTTCATTACTGTGAATCAGTGAGGTATTGATGGATAATGTACTTTTCTCAAGGAACAATTGCACTGGACTAGATGAGATTTTGCAAAAATAATAGTTATTGGGTTTGATGAAAACCTGCATGAACTTGGGGAGGGGGATGAGAGCTTAAGTTACCATAGCAACTAGTGGAGCTTAAGAAAGAAGCTGAGTAAAACGTCCGAAATGGAGGAAAAACATGTCTCTTAAGCACATATGAACAAATTAAGTGTTTCGAAGAACAAAATGAACTTGCAAGTATTACTTATAAATTATATTATGCATTTTGCTAGGATGTGTACAAGGGCAGTGGGAGAGAGCACACTGAAAATCATAGTCCAAATAAATACAGGGTTTCTGTAGTAGATGTCATAAGAACATAAGAACAGCCCCACTGGATCAGGCCATAGGCCCATCTAGTCCAGCTTCCTGTATCTCACAGCGGCCCACCAAATGCCCCAGGGAGCACACAAGATAGCAAGAGACCTCATCCTGGTGCCCTCCCTTGCATTGGCATTCTGACATAGCCCATTTCTAAAATCAGGAGGTTGCGCATACACATCATGGCTTGTACCCCGTAATGGATTTTTCCTCCAGAAACTTGTCCAATCCCCTTTTAAAGGCATCTAGGCTAGACGCCAGCACCACAACCTGTGGCAAGGAGTTCCACAGACCGACCACACGCTGAGTAAAGAAATATTTTCTTTTGTCTGTCCTAACCCGCCCAACACTCAATTTTAGTGGATATCTCCTGGTTCTATTATGTGAGAGTGTAAAGAGCATCTCCCTATCCACTCTGTCCATCCCCTGCATAATTTTGTATGTCTCAATCATGTCCCCCTCAGGCGCCTCTTTTCTAGGCTGAAGAGGCCCAAACGCCATAGCCTTTCCTCATAAGGAAGGTGCCCCAGCCCCGTAATCATCTTAGTCGCTCTCTTTTGCACCTTTTCCATTTCCACTATGTCTTTTTTGAGATGTGGCAACCAGAACTGGACACAATACTCCAGGTGTGGCCTTACCATCGATTTGTACAACAGCATTATACTATTAGCCGTTTTGTTCTCAATACCTTTCCTAATGATCCCAAGCATAGAATTGGCCTTCTTCACTGCCGCCGCACATTGGGTCGACACTTTCATCGACCTGTCCACCACCACCCCAAGATCTCTCTCCTGATCTGTCACAGACAGCTCAGAACCCATCAGCCTATATCTAAAGTTTTGATTTTTTGCCCCAATGTGCATGACTTTACACTTACTGACATTGAAGCGCATCTGCCATTTTGTTGCCTATTCTGCCAGTCTGGAGAGATCCTTCTGGAGCTCCTCACAATCACTTCTGGTCTTCACCACTCGGAAAAGTTTGGTGTCGTCCGCAAACTTTGCAACCTCACTGCTCAACCCTGTCTCCAGGTCATTTATGAAGAGGTTGAAAAGCACCGGTCCCAGGACAGATCCTTTGGGCACACCGCTTTTCACTTCTCTCCATTGTGAAAATTGCCCATTGACACCCACTCTCTGTTTCCTGGCCTTCAACCAGTTCTCAGTCCAGGAGAAGACCTGTCCTCTAATTCCCTGACTGTGGAGGTTTTCAGTATCCTTTGGTGAGGGACCGTGTCGAACGCCTTCTGAAAGTCCAGATATATAATGTCCATGGGTTCTCCCGCATCCACATGACCTTTTCAAATAATTCTATAAGGTTCATGAGGCAAGACTTACCCTTACAGAAGCCATGCTGATTCTCCCTCATCAAGGCCTGTTCGTCTATGTGTTTTGAGATTCTATCTTTGATGAGGCATTCCACCATCTTACCCGGTATATATGTTAGGCTGACAGGCCTATAGTTTCCCGGGTCCCCCCTCTTTCCCTTTTTAAAGATAGGTGTGGCATTTGCTATCCTCCAATCTTCTGGCACCGTGGCTGTTTTGAGGGACAAGTTGCATATTTTAGTCAGGAGATCAGCAACTTCATTCTTCAATTCCTTAATAAGTCTTGGGTAGATGCCATCAGGGCCCGGTGACTTACTGATCTTTAATTTATCAATGAGGTCTGAAACATTTCTCTTTTAGCCTCTATCTGACTTAATTCCTCGGTCAGGAGGGGCCGTTCGGGCAGCGGTATCTGCCCAAGGTCTTCTACCGTGAAGACAGATGCAAAGAACTCATTTAATTTCTCTGCCATCTCTAAGTCTCCTTTTATCTCCCCTTTCCCTCCCTCACCATCTAGAGGGCCAACCGCTTCTCTGGCAATTTTCCTGCTTCTAACATATTTGAAGAAGCTTTTATTATTCCCCTTAATGTTGCTGGCCATGCGTTCCTCATAGTCTCGCTTGTCTAAAAGAGCAAGAGTGGATTTAGTGTATTTATTTGCTACAGGGCTCAGCTGAATTTTCATGAGTTTTGATTTTATGTTAAATAGATGGCGGATAACCTTTCCCATAATATTTAAGCAAATTGTATAAGCAGTGAAAGTGTTTCCCCCCCCTTTTTTTTTTTGGTTCAAGTTCTGGACATTGGCCGCTTGGACAAAGCCGCACAAATACTCCCAAATGCCAGTTTTAAGGCTCTAGTATTCTGGCAGCCTAATTTGCATACCATGCAAATTTGCTAATTATGCAAATAAAGTGGTAGGTTGTGTTCTGCTCCAGATCGCCCTGCAGCCAGGAAACAGAACACACTTGTGCATGAAAATCTGTAGTTGAACCCTCAAAGGCAAAATAAAAACTAAGACCATTTTATACTGTTGGAAGTAGTACATTAACCTTCACCTCATTGTACAACCTTTCATAATTTGTGCTTCCTCTTCTTTTTCATTGAAGTCCTCATTATATTCTCCATTGTGTGCAGTTTGGAGTTCTATATTTTTTATCAGTTTTAACACTTTCAGGTAGCATTTCCATATCTGATGCTGAAAACACCTTTCAGTATTTCATGGCTGAAAATAGGAATATGTTTGTAATTTCTCTATTTTCATACCAAGGTTCACTTTGCAAGCTCCACATTGTTATAAATTGTTGAACAAATACAGCTTTGTTGCCTGACTGTATGCTGCGTTTAATGAACTTGCAGTAGTCTGTCCTCCACTGATCTGAAAGCAGAGGGTGATTATTATTTTGGTTAAAGAAATATGAGATAAAAATGGTCCTTTTAACAACAATGTATCAACAATACCCCAACAGCTGCAGTGAGTATGAAATGGCAGGCTGCCTACTGCATTGGGCCTTAGTGTTCATGTGCATATATTCACATTAACATAGAGACAAGATGTGTCCATTCTCCACTCAGAGAGACCTGCAGATGAAAGCTGAGCATATAAAGAATGACAATTCAAGCAATTCATATGAGCAAAATGTTTAAAACGTATCCTGTACTAGGCAAAAATCTTCTACTAGGCAATGACAGTCAAGGACTGTCTCTGGTAAATTGAGACAGCTGGAGTATATGTTCTAATACTGCTGTAAAAGACATGAAATTAAGCATCCAATCCTATCCAACTTTCCAAAGCCAATGCAGCCATGCGAATGGGGAATACGCAGCATCCTGTAGTGATGGGGCAGTCATAGAGGCCGCCTCACAGTAAGAGAACATTTGTTGCCTTGCCTTGGGGCTGCATTGCGGCTGCATCAGCGTTGGAAGTTTGGATAGGAAAGCCCTAAATCACTAAAAAGAATGCAGACTATTCCCCTAGCCCAGTGATTTTCGACCTGTGTGCCATGAGTGGTCCACAGGTGTGCTGTGGAAGTTTGACGAATTTATTTATGAAATAAATATCATTTATTTAATAGGACCACTCAGGTCCTATTGAACCCCCCACGAGCAGCATGGTGTGCCTTGTCAATTGTCAAAAGACTGATGGTGTGCCTTGACAAGTGCCTTGTCAGTGTGCCATGAGATGAAAAATGTTGTAATTCACTGCCCTAGCCCTTCTAGAGTGAATAAGATTTATTCTGCCTTGTATATCATTCTTGGAAGGTTGTTAATCAGAGTGGGGAAAATGAAATATGAAATTAGAGGGATAGAGAAAATCACACAAAGCTGTCTTTTCTTGAGTCACGCTATTTATCCATTTAACCCAGTATTGGGGTTATACTTAAAGGACTGACATAAAATAGCATTATTTTATACATGGACAGGCAGCATAAGTATTTCAAAGTAGAATATTTTATTGAACAGTTTGGGTAGCAACAAGTCTTTAGAGTGAGATCTACCAGAATCTGTCGATGATCTTAGTGCAGTGGTTGCCAAAGTTACCTGGGTCATGATGCCCCCATAGCTTCTTCTCTCTGGCTCAAGCAGTTGCTACCATCTTGGATATTGCAAAATCTAGCAAGATCCAAGATGGCAGCACCAAATTTTGGGAGATTTCATGAGATCCAAGATGGTGGGGCCCAAATCTTGTGATATTTGGGGATCACCATCACGGATCTCAAAAAATCTTGTGAGAGCCAAGATGGTAGCACTTGGTGGAAAAGTTAAGAGGGGTGACTGGGAACATCCTGTGGTGCTTCGTGATTGTGAGACGACCCTTAAGGTGTTGCAACTCACACTTTGGGAACAAACATATGTGAAAGAAAGTGGTCCTTCAGATGGCCAGGAATCAAGCTGTATAGGGCTTTCAGGGTAGCTACCAACATTCTGAATTGTGATTAGTGCTATCTGGCAGCCAGTAAAATTAGTCTGAAGTTGTTGATGTGTTCCATGGGCCAGTCTCAGTTTAGCAAAAATTCTTCAGGAAAGTTTCCGCTCTTGCTAACCAAATCAATGTCTGTAGTCCAATTTTTGAAACAGATTTTCAGCACATTTAAATCCTGCAATTTCAGATGGATTTGCCGTGTCTCTAGACAAGGCATTTGTGTGTGTTATATATACAAGTCACTGAAAATCATGCAAAGTGGTTCACTTTGAGAGAGAGAGAGAGAGAGAGAGAGAGAGAGATTCTAGCCTTTTGCGCCATTAGTCCCACTGCACTCACTGAGTATAGTATGCAACACCAAAATTGGGCAGTTTTATTTGTTTGACAGAGCAATCCTAACCTGTGCTGGGACAGTCAGGCCGCATGGCCTGCGCAATGTCCAGTACAGATTAGGAGGCATCTGGAGGTATCCTCAGGGAAGGGGATATATTTCCCTTTACCCTGGCTAAAGCCCCAGCCATCCCTATGGGGCTTTTCGGATCTGCTATTTAGGCCAGGGACGGGGGTTAGAATATAGCATGCGCTGTTGCCACCGATCCCAACTCTCCCTCCCAGGCCCAATCGTCCCCCCTCTCCACACTCCCCTACCCAGAAATGCCTTTTTCCCACCTCCAAGCTGCCCTCCCTCCATCCTTTCCCAGCCTCTTGCACTGCTCAGTGTACACTTACCTGCTCAGCTGGCTCAGGGGTTGGAAGCAGTACTGGCGGGCTGGTACACACCTTTGTGCTGGTGCTGCCAGCTCGTGAGTAGCTGCAAATGTGCTTTATAGCATGGTTGTGACACTTGGAGCTGGAGTAGGGAGGGCTGCTGCGGTTCAAGGGAAAAGTATACTGGTCTGGATACACACTTAAACTAATTGCAAGTTGAGAGAGAGCAGGAACCTAACCAAGGTTTAACTCATGTTTACAAATGGTGCCCTGTATCTGTGAAACACACAGTCTATGGAATATGGAGGAGGAAGAGAGAGCTTGATTGATTTCCTCTTAGTTTGTAGTGTGGTGTTCAGTTTAAGTGCAGATAATGTGATAACTGCTAACTATGCAGGTGATGCATATTTTCCCTTTCCTCACTAATTCATAGGCATTGTGTAATTGCAGAACATGAGAGCTGAATCGCATTCGGTGATCACAAATCCACAGCAGTGGTTTTGGCATCCATTCATTCTAAAGCATTTCTTTGTACCGAATTACGTATGTGAACCTTCTGTGTAGGGGCCCAGAATTGTTCTCTAATTTATTTATTGCACAGGCTTAAGAAGCATTAGTGCTGAAGTTACTTGCTAAATATACCTACACAGCTTGCTTTCTGCACTCAAGCATAGTAAAACATGCAGAATGTGCTTTGCCTTCTCAGCCTTGTCCTTAATCCCTGAGCGGAAGGTTTTAAAAAAAAATTATTAATTTTTTTTGCTATAAGGGCGATTTGTGTGATCTTTTATGCAGCTAAAATACCAAAAAAAAGATGGCTACTTTCAGGAATGCATGTGGTCAAGAGAGTTACAGGTAAAGTGACAAAACTCATTACTTTTTCCTAAAAGCAAACTCTCAGTTCTATAATGCTCCAGAACTTAAGCTCTACCTTTTTAAAGCTCTCACAGATGATCACAGGAAGCCTACACCGTGGCTTCCTCATGAGGAAGCTGCTTGAACCATTCACTAATGAGGCTATACTATATCTCCAAAACTAGACGTGATAGGGCAAAATGGATGCCATTTTTGGAATTGGCACCCCAAATTCATATCAAACCACTATAAAGTTTGGGAAAACTTTTCTGACCCTCAATTTTGTAGGCCTGTGGATTATTCAGGGAAGATTGAAAATGGACCAACTGCTGTAGGGAATGATTGCTAAATCTGGAACAAGTTAAGGATAGTTGCAGACTCTAAGGCTCCTCCTGCTCAGTTAGACTTCATTCTAGGTGAACTTGGAAGTTCATATGTACAAAAAACATGGCTAGCTGCTCTTTACCATTTGGCAGCAGCTGATGAGAGTCCCCAGTATTGTCTGTTCCTGCCAGTGGTACTCAGTGCTGAAACTGAAGGTGAATTGATTGTAGGCGCAGATCCCGTGTTAAGTTGTATTGTTGCTACCCTGCATGACCTGCTGATCTCACTACACTGTTCATCAAGATGATGTCAGGCTTTTCATTTACCACTTGAAAGCATATGTGATTTTTCTGAAAAGGAAAGAAAAACATGTAATTTAGCATAATCTGTAAAAATGCCCTTGGGGCATTTTTGCTCTTGTTTAAGGCGATTCCCATATCTGGGTCATTTAACTATATGAGCATCTGATCTAGTTCTGTAAGTGGATCAGATAAATCAAGAGCAAATGAATGTGCGACTGCCCGTATCATTCTTTTGTTTAATTCGACTGCTGTGTTCAGTCAACTGCTGTGGTTAAATGCCCGTTGTCTCATGCGGCTGTCACTTGCAAGCTGTTTGTTTGAACATGTGCACCTGTGGGGATTGCCAAATCATAAGGAGAATATGAAATGGAAGTTCTCCAGTAGCCACTGCTCTGCATGCTGCACCCCTTGCTGTTTGCACCAGAGGCTGGGAAGTGTGCAACAGCCACCTTCCGGAACCTCCAGAACGTAAGTTCCAGCAGCGTAAAGCCCTGATAGTGTTGGGCCCTAAATTCTTGTTTATGAAGACATCCTTTTGTGAGACCAAGCTTTAGGTCTGTCCAAACTGATATACAGCTGGGGCCTCGGTATCCACAAGGGATCTGTTCTCAGACCCCTTACTGATACCGAAAATCACAGATAATCAAATCCACGATTTCCTGCCCCTTTCTGCCCCTTTCTCCCTCCAAAGGGGACCGGAGCTGTGTTCTGATCCCCTCTGGAGGGCTTTCTGAAGCCTGCAGCCTGCCCATGAGTAGGCTTCAGAATGGCCTATAGTGGCAAAAAAAAAATGCCACTTCTGGTTTCCCAATGGTGTTTTTCTCACCATATTAGGCATTCGGATGCATGGGGAAGTGCGCCATTGGGCTCCCACAAGCCTCAGAATGCCTTATATGGTGATAAAGTCACTTCCGGTTTCTGTTGGGAAACTGGAAGTGGTGTTTTTTCACCGGGCCATTCTGAAGCCTGCAGAGGCAGTGGGTTTCAGAAAACCTTCCAGAGGGGATTGGAGCACAGCTCCGGTCCCCTTTAGAAGGCTCAAGGGGAGCCCAATCTGGCTCAGTGCAGGTCTGGGAGAACTGCATTGAGCCAAATCCATGGATGAAAAATCCACGGGTACAGGTTCCACCTGTATTTTGAGAGTGAATATTCAGGACAGTGCAGCATCTGTTATGGAAATAGTATTTTCTGTCCAATCTTTGTTGCTATATTGAAATAATAGTTGCAGATAAACTGCAGTTATGTTCATGTCACTCAAGTGCCTTTTGATGTTGTGCATTTCATACATTTTCTTTCATTTAAATTGTTTGGTTTGTCCTTGTTGGCTTTGCAAAGACTCAACTGCTTCAGTTGTTTGTTTTTAACAACCTCAGTGTTTTAAGGAGCAAATGTTAAAAGAGGAGCAGCCCTTACTATATGTGACACTTGTTGGTATATGTTATGTTTTTTGTATAACTTTTCACTACCACTGCATTATGAACGGTACTTCATTCACAAATAAATTAAACCTAGCCACTTGAATTTAAGCCAGTTTCCTCACTGAATTAAGTAGCATTACATTGGTTTTATATCTAGTTCTTAATTGATTTGTGGAGTATTTGTGTAGTGTTTTCAACTTCTTTGGTGTGTATGTTCCAAATAATGGTTTCAGTACCCTAACACCATTTCTGTCCTTATGTCATCTTATAAAATTGGCATTATTTTCTAAGGCTTGTCTTAATACCATTTTTGGAATAGAGAGGTTGTTGTTTTCATTGCTGCTATTTTTATTACTGTTATAGAACAGGGGGGTCAAACATATGACCCGTGAACCAGATGCAGTCCCTGGAACCTCTTTATCCAGCCCCTGTTATAATTGGCCTCTCCCAAGCACCTGTCAGCTGCTATGCTGCAGACCACAGCAGAAGTAGCATGACTGAAAAGGTGGCCATGCTCTCCCATATCTTGAAAAAATGAGTAAGACTTGCATATTTTTTTCTCTTCGGTCTGTTGCAGCTGATGAGTTCCCACTTGAGAACAAAGTGCTTATTACTGGTCATTACCTGCTTAATGATGTCACTTCCTGCTGTGATGTCACTTCCAGCCCTCATCAGGTGCCCATCAATGCTATATGAAGTGAGTTTAACATCCCTGATAGAACATACAAGTCAATTCATAAGGCCATGTTATTTTTTTTCATTGTGAGTTGTAATATATGTATTTGAGGAAAAATGCTTTGGGTCACCGAAACAACAACGCATCAGAATTCATTTGTTCTCTTTGTTTCACTCGCCATCCACAAGATGGTGCAAGCAAATAATTCACATTTTTCTTTCTCTAGTTTTGTTTTTAGATAGCCGTTTCTCAAAGCTTGCCATTGGACTATTAAAGAATACAAACCCAAACGTGCAATGTTTTCCTTTGAACAGCACACTATTTAAAAGTTTTTAACTTAAAATATTTTTAGAACAACTAACTTGTTCTAAACAACCTTTCACATACATGTCTTCACATACATGTCTAAAATATTTTTAGAACAACTAACTTGTTCTAACAACCTTTCACATACATGTCTTTATTAGCTTGAACTAATGTAAAATAATCATGTCTCTAATAAAACTATATGTGGCCTTTACAGTGGAACAGGATCTTTTGTTAATGGTGCTGCCAGATAGCTATGTCATGGGCCTTGCCAGTCTTGATTGTTGTTCCTGAGTTCTCAGGGATTCGTCAGGTTTGGCATCCCCCCCCCCCCCCAAAAAAAAAAAAAAAATTGCAGACAACTGAACTATTACTTGGTCTTCTCATTTGGAAGTTTCTGACCTGTAACTTTTCAGTACAGTGAATCCCACAAATATTGGGGCCTGCCTATGTAAACCGCCTTGAATAAAGTCAGAGGAGTAATTCGATGACCAGAAAGGCGTATATAAATACCTAGTTGTTGTTTAAAACAGTCACAGGACGTGCCAGCAACATATTTTAAGATTTTTACAAGCTTTTATAGAACAATGGTAGAATAAAGCAGCAAAAAACTCATAAGAAACCACACAGCTAAATTATTACTCCTGCTAATCTAGGATTTGAAGAACAGATCATAAACAAAAAGATTTTGCCCCTTAATTGAATAATCAGCAGAACAAGACTAAATTATCTTTACATTCAAATAGTTTCTGTACTCAAAACACCAACTGATGCTCCCACATTGTATTCACTCATATTAAGTAGAGAAATTAATATGCCTGATACAAAACTGTATTTTCAGAAGTGTACTTTTCAAAATGACTGTGTACTTAGACCAACTCCCTCCCTTTACTACCTACCACTGACAAAATAGCTCTAGGTGCATGAAAGCTGGAGTCTATGCAACAAAATGGACAGCTTTTGTAAATCTCAAGTGTTACTTAGAATCATAGAGTCGGAAGGGGCCTAAAAGGTCATCTAATCCAACCCCTGCCTTAGGCAGGAAAACCTCTTAGAGCATCTCTAACAGGTGCTTGTCGAGCCTCTGCTTGAATATCTCCAGTGAGACATTATGAACTTATATTACTTACTTATAGCCCAATCAAGTTGCGTCACACTTTTATTTCAAAGTTTCCATTACTCAGCATAAAACAGGCAGAATATCCCAATGCTGGCAAATATTATGCTGAAACTCTGTTCTTAATGACAACGACAGCCACTCTTTATAGCCTTCATAGATCTCACGAAGGCTTTTGACCTGGTCAGCAGAGACGGCCTCTTCGAGATCCTCCCCAAGATCGATGTCCACCCAGGCTCCTCAGCATCATCAGATCCTTCCACAAGGACATGAAGGGCACTGTTGTCTTCGATGGCTCCACATCAGCCCCTTTGACATCCGAAGCAGCGTGAAGCAGGGCTGTGTTCTTGCACCAACCTTGTTTGGGATTTTCTTTGCTGTCCTGCTGAAACATGCCTTTGGAACTGCAACAGAAGGCATCTATCTCCGGACCAGATCAGACGGAAAGCTCTTCAACCTCTCCAGTCTGAGAGCAAAGTCCAAAGTCCAGCTGAAATGTCTGTGTGACTTCCTCTTTCCCGACGATGCAGCTGTCACTACCCACTCTGCCAAAGATCTCCAGCAGCTCATGGATCGTTTTAGCAAGGCCTGCCAAGACTTTGGACTGACAATCAGCCTGAAGAAAACACAGGTCATGGTTCAGGATGTGGACTCACCTCCCTGCATTACAATCTCTGCGCATGAACTGGATGTTGTCCATGACTTTGTGTACCTTGGCTCAACGATCTCCGACACTCTTTCTCTCGATACCGAGCTAAACAGACGCATCGGTAAAGCAGCTACCACGTTTTCCAGACTCACAAAGAGAGTCTGGTCCAACAAGAAGCTGACAGAACATACCAAGATCCAGGTCTACAGAGCTTGCGTCCTGAGTACACTTCTGTACTGCAGCGAGTCATGGACTCTTCACTCACAACAGGAGAGGAAACTGAACGCTTTCCACATGCGCTGCCTCCGGCGCATTCTCGGCATCACCTGGCAGGACAAAGTTCCTAACAACACAATCCTGGAACGTGCTGGAATCCCTAGCATGTATGCACAGCTGAAACAGAGATGCCTGCATTGGCTCAGTCATGTCATTAGAATGGATGATGGCCAGATCCCAAAGGATCTCCTCTATGGAGAACTCGTGCAAGGAAAGCGCCCTACAGGTAGACCACAGCTGCGATACAAGGACATCTGCAGGAGGGGTCTGAAGGCCTTAGGGATGGACCTCAACAAGTGGGAAACCCTCTGAGCGGCCCGCTTGGAGGCAGGCTGTGCAGCATGGCCTTTCCCAGTTTGAAGAGACACTTGGCCAACAGTCTGAGGCAGAGGCAAAGAAGGAAGGCCCATAGCCAGGGAGACAGGCCAGGGACAGACTGCACTTGCTCCCAGTGTGGAAGGGATTGTCACTCCCGAATTAGCCTTTTCAGCCACACTTGACGCTGTTCCAGAACCACCATTCAGAGCATGATACCATAGTCTTTCGAGACTGAAGGTTGCCTACATGTAGTAGTAGTAGTTGTTGTTATTATTATTCCAGGACCTTTGTGGACCAAGGGTGAGGTGAGGACCAAGGGTGAGGACCAAGCGGCAGGAGGTGAATATGCTGGTGCCAGAAATGGTGAGTCCAATCCTGTGCAGGATTGGGTTGCCAGCCGTAGCACTTTGTGACAGCCTTACAGAGTTCCACTTTTACAAAATGGCTGTTGACAGTGAATGGAGTGTTCCCTCGGAGGACCCTGCTGCAACCACCAAGCAGGGAAGGCAGGGAAGGAGCAAAACTGGGTAGGGAGGACAGAGGCAGAGAAACTGCAAGTGGGGTTGGATCCGGTGGCAACAGCATGTACTGGATCCTATCCCATTTGTCAGCAGACTCCCTGTACCCTTTCTGTTCTCAGACCTGTGCCATCTAAACAGCAGAGCAGGAGGCTTATGGAAGGGTAAGGGAATTTAAATCTTTCCCCTCCAAAGCACACCCCCCCCTTCCTCGATCCCCCCTTCCTGTATCCAGCTGGATACAGTTCACTCCTTTTTGGTATGGCTGCACCAGTGGGGAGGGAAGGATGGAATTGGGCTCTTAATTCTGCTAACTAGCAGGGAAAGCTTCATGTGTACTCCTCTAGAGAAGAATTACATTTTTAGAAACTGTTGGCAGTGCAAGGAGGCAGAGAGTGATACTTTGGCAATGATACCAGGTTGTGTTTTGGTGATGGGATACAATGTAAGTTGGAATGTAGAATCCTTGCCACAGTTGCCTCGAAACGGGAACTAGGTACAAAAGGGATGCACGTACTTTGCTTCTGTGTAGCAGAAAACAAGAAAGCTAAGATCTAATCATTGACTATCGAGACCTGCCAAGGATCCCTTTCACGGATCCAAGTCACTATGGAGAAGCTACATAGGAATGGCTTTGTTTGGTTTTTATGCTGATTCTCCAAAAAACGAATATAGTATCTGTGTGGCTGGACAATCATCAGTGTAAGAAATTTCTGATTTCCATGCTGCAGGGGAGCATGTGTGAATCATGTGACCTGGGTCTTTGTGGGTCTTTCCTCCTAGTGTGGGTCTTTCATGTGGGTCTTTCCTCCGAGTGGGTTGCTGATTGCTTGGGAAAGACACATGTGAATCTTATTCACACATGCACCACTGCATTGTATGATTGCACTTGGGGAGTCAGCTCTCACACTGCTGGGAGTGCATATGCAGTACACACACTTTAGTGTGTGGCTGTACTTGTTGGATCAAGACCTAAACATGCATCAACATGCTATGTGTGTAAAACTGCTTGCTTGATTCCTGCAACCAGCAGTTTGAGCTTCTTCCATAGCTCTCTGATGTGTAAGGGACTGTGTGCACAGCACTTGAGGTAGTTGTTGCCATTAGCTTCAGTAGTGATACCTATCTGTTGAGTGAATGGGCTATTCAGATCTCTGAGTGGGTGAAGCAGTGTGTGCCCAGATCAGAGGTAGAATATTGTCTGCTTCTTCCTGGATGTTGTACATTTACCTATATGGCTATAGGTGCAATAATGATACATTGATAGGCCCTAATGCAGTGGTTCTCAAACTTTTAGCACTGGGACCCACTTTTTAGAATGAAAATCTGTCAGGACCCACCAGAAGTGATGTCATAACTGGAAGTGACATCATCAAGCAAGAAAATTTTTAACAATTGTGGGCTGCAATACTACCCACACTTACCCAGGAGTAATCCCCGTTGATGTCATTGTTAAAAGCATGTACATAGTAGCCTGTTCAAAGTACAGATGTGTAACATTTCCCTAAGTGCATTCACAAACCATGGTAGCAACAAGTCTAATATATTAAAAATAGAATATTGAAATGAATGGGAGCCAATCTGAAATTGACACATGACCCACGTAGTGGGTCCCAACCTACAGTTTGAGAAACATTGCCCTAATGATTTGTGCCATGAACCACTGCATTCATTCCCTGCACAAGTAGTCAGTTTCCCCTATGTATGCAAATTACATATATGGACCATGCCTGCTAACAGTAAAGTAGAATTTTTCCTCTTGATCTTAAGTGTGGATGAATTCATATGGGAACAGGTGATCCTTAAGATAATGTACTCCCAGGTTAATTAGCGTTTCAAAACTATTAAGAATATAGAACTAGATTGCTGTTGATTTAGAAATGGAGTGTTGCTAATCCAACTATAAGAAACACTACAATGTTTCACTGTGTTCCATATGTGTAGCTCTACTGGCTAACATTGGTCACTTTATGTCAGCAGGTGGTGCAGGTTAGAAGGCATGAGCTGGACTTTGGAGTGCACCTTCAGGCAGCATAGGCAGGGCAGAACCCACTGGCAGTCCTCAGGGACCCAGCGGCACGAGAGCATAGATGGGGCCCTGGCTGGGCCTGTGGGGTCCACCTCAGGCTCTGTGGCTTGAGATGGCACAGCCTGCGGTCCAGCTGCCTCCCCCTTATGGGATAGACTTGGATGAGAAAGTCTAGAAAGTCACCTGAGAAAGGGGCCAGGCTTGGAGTAGGGTGCACGCCCAGCCTGGGGGACAGATGCGATTCTGGAGCCTTCCGATGGTCCAGCTTCCACACCACAGGTGCTTCGCTGCCACAGCAACTGCAGGTCTCAGCTTCTCCTTCTCTACCATAACTACTAATAGAGTGGCCCTTTCTCCCAGGTCCGTTGTCTCAAATGTTCATTGGGGGTGCACAAACAAATACTTAATTTTGTAAGAACCATTCATTTAAAGGCATGTTTTCCCTTTTATGCTCGCTCATTTGAGGCTCTTTCCTGAACATATGTGCCATGTAGTTCCAATTATTCAATTATTTGTGTCATCTGTTAGTCATGCTGCATGAATCTAAGGTTTCTATTTTCTTTTATGATTAAGAGCAGCAAAGAAATCCTTACTTTGTGTTTCGTTGCTGCAGACGTCACATAAATATGTGTTACAAATACATATAAAAACATTAAGTGCACAAGGGGTAAATAAGTCCCATTATGAATTTAAAATGCTTTGTGTGCCTGGTGTTCTTAGCTGTGTGCATTGTCCCGGAATCCATTCATGTGCAGTGTTGTAATTCAGGTCTACTAATATACTGCTCTGTGGGTTGTAGCCACATTAGCAAGAGAGCATGCTTTCATTTAATGGCAGGAGCTACTGTCAGCTACTGATGAATGTTAAGTTTAATACTAATTGTACAGGAGGCAAAAGCAGTTACAGTTAAGGGTTCATGCTATTACATATAATTCTAAGCCCAAAGATCTCATTTGGAATGAAATGTTCTGTAGTTTTCTTCTCCTGGAATTTATTCGAAGCAGTCAGAGAGGCTGAACTTAAGGAAACAAATGGTCAAGCCATTTTTCTGTGTGAGAGGACAATAAGAGGAAATAGATTATTTTCCATGCGTGTGTGGGAAAATGCCTTTTTTGTCTGAACAGGATTCTACTCAAAAAGGCTGCAGTTTGAGTGTATATAATTTGGTCTGATCACTGTATTTAGCCAGAGCGCATGACTTTGTTCTGGAGGAAACTACTTCTGATTTTGCTGAGTCTGAATGTTTTGCAAATTGCACACTGTGGTTTTATGGGTAGGTGTTCTTTAGATTTCTAAATGCAGTTTGAACCTTTTTAAAAAGTCATTTCCTTTCCTGTGTATTCACTATTTAGCCGGCTCCCTATACATCCCAGAAAAGAAAGCACTTAAAGCACAAAGACCACACAAATGAATTTTGTGAACTTTTTAGCCATGTACTAAATTGTAAACTGGCACAGTGTTTCATCTCCTTTCTTTTAGTGTTCTGTTTATTGATTTATTTGCAATACTACATATTACTCGTCAACCACAGACTCTGGGAATCTTAGTATTCAGTCTGCCAGTTTGTTGTGGACAGACTAAATGAGATGATGTTTTACTCAAAAGAGCTTTTAAATGTCTTTGTGCTTAATGGGTTTACTTCTGATCATTAGTTTGTTACATCTGTTGTGATCAGAGTCAATGGACATTAGAGCTTTCACAGAATCTGAATACAGAAGCTCCCCTATCTAAGAGCAGGTTAAATTCCAAGGGTTGGTCTATAAGTTGTTTTGTTAAGTCCAACATTGCTATTATTGGCAGTGAACATGTTGTGAAATATGCAAAAAATGATTATAGTACACCAACAGTACAGTACTCTATTGCAGTGATTTTCAATTCTTTTCATCTCATGGCACACTGACAAGCTCTAAAATTATCAAGGCAAACCACCTGTTTTTGGAGAGTTGTTGAGACACACTGCACTACTGGTGGGGAGCTCACATCCTCCAATAACCCTACTAATAAATGACTCTTCCCCAAACTCCTGTGGCACACCTACAGACCATTTGTGGCATACCAGTGTGCCATGGCATAGTGGTTAGAAATTGCTGCTCTATTGTGTGGTCATCTTTAAAAACAGGCTAAGGCTGCAATCCTATACACACTTACCTGACAGTAAGTCCCACTGAGCTCAGTGGAACTTGCTTCTGAGTAGACATGCATAGGTTTGTGCTGTAACAGGGCTTGCTGGAATAAGATGGGGAATGGTTGAGAATGCTGGAAATGGGTGCTAAAGCCAATTATTTGGTATTTGGCATGAGAGGATCTCACCTATCTGCCGTATGAAATGGAAAGTAGTTATGCTACCCGTCCCCCCAAATTTTGTTTCCTTGCTGGTGTGTATAAAGAAAAAGAAAACAACCCCCCACTTTTTAAAATGGGGTAGTTCTTCTCCCAAATTCCCTTTTCTTGAAAAAACAGTGGCAGGGTGAAGATGAAATGGTAAATGGGTTAAGATGGCTGTGGATGTGGCCAGTGTACCACAAGTACCAGCTCATCTACCAGGTTTGTTTCCTTGAGTGGTAGATGGTGTTACTTGTAGATTTTAGTCTTGTTCTCAGGGATAGCTTACCCGCAACACCTCCATGGATGACCTGCAGAGCAATGAAGATGAATGGCATCACTCTGCTTTCCCTTTTTCCTTTCCAATTATAAAAGAAGAAAGAAGGAATTAGCGAGTGATTTCAACTGAAAAAGGACGGCGGAGGGGTGCAATTTGGTGCTCCACTTGAGGTAGCAACATGTCATGGGCACTGTTTATTTTATTTTTTATTTTTCACATTTTTATACCGCCCTTCCTCTGAAGAGCTCACGGCAGTTTTACAGAGCTGCTCCTCCCCTCCTTCTTGTCCTCACAACAACCCTGTGAGATAGGTGAGGCTAAGAGAAAGTGACTGGCCCAAGGTCACCCAGGAAGCTTTGTGGCCAAGGGAGGATTTGAACCTGGATCATCCAGGTTTAAGTCCACCTCCCAAACCACTACACTACCCTGTTCCCACTAAGCTGTGCAGCTTGGAGCTCAGCTACACGGAAATTGGCAATGACATGTGACATTATCGCTGAACATCCCAGAGCCCTCACCCCATGCTGTCATGGAAGGGCTCCGTACAACAGTGGGAATTATTAGAGGGAACACTGGTCATGGACCTTCATTGAATATCTGCCTAGTGTTGGCCTTTTCCATTTACTGATTATTGTATTACTGATTATTATGTGCTGATGGATTTAGGAAATTGAACCCACTGGTGCACCAAGGATAGCTTTGACCTGTTTAAGTGCTGTGACATCCCAATCATATATTTCTGCTTTAGATGCTTTATTTTAGATTGTGCTATCCTTCCAGATTGTCACACAGTATGGAGGAGAGATGGCAGAGTTGCCTGACTAGTTCTGCCTTCTGTCTGTACAGTTGCTCTAATGCCTGACTGTCCAGTAACTTTTGGATGCTGTGTACTAGAACTATGAAGAGCCCAGCCTTCTTTCTACTATCTCTGGAATCACTGCTCAGTTGCCTTGGTGTTGCAATTTTTATGGAATTCTGTGGTGTTGTAGTTGCTTTAGTACAGCAGTTCTCAAACTTTCCCCTCTTGACAATGCTCAGGGAACGCTAGTGCTCTAAGGAGCACACATTGGGAAACACTGCTCTAGTACATAACTATTAGTGAACCAACAGTTCACCTTGCAGCAGGTTCAACTGAACACACAGGTTTAACACACTGTCTCGGTGTGGTGTTCCTCATCTTCCTCAAGTCCTAAGATGTTGCCGTTTCATGAAGTCCTGCATGTGCACTGTAAGAAAACAGTTCCCCTCACAACTGCCTAATGTCTAAAATATTGGTAAGATGTTGTAGCATTTGCATATAACTCATTTTGTGCTAATTTGGATTTGAATGCTAAAAGTTTCTCACCCATTTAGCATTAAGTGCTGTGATCTTTTCGTTTTCAAATGAGTCTAACTAACTGTGACTTTCCCTCACAGTAGGGAAAAATAAGTTGGCACAAGTAGTTGGGATTTTATGAAGGAGTGACTTCATTTGCATTTTGAGAGGATAAGGGGGAAAAAAAAAACTTGTAGGATAGAATCTGTTCTCCCATTAGACTGGTATTGGAGAGCTTGCACAGTTAGATTATGTTATATTCCAGGTTCTAAATTTGGTCTCCTTTTGCTTGCCAAAAAATAAAATGCCACGAAAATGATCCAGTACTACATTTAACATTTTTGGCATCCTGAACTGGGTGAGGATAACCCTGATCTTTAAGAGGACCTTGTTGAAAGCAAGATTCTGTCTGGCCTTCTACATTCTGCATTAGTGAATAAATGAGTGAGCCCTTTTTTACCCAGGCAAGAGTTTGGCTTTTTTTTTTTTTTGTTCAGGGAAGATATTTGGAAACTAAGCTGCTGGTGTGGTTTTGCCATCAAAGTTCAGGCTGTCGGGAAAGTGGAAAATCTAACGTTAACATAACTCCACAGCCTGAACAAATCCTCAGATTATGCAGGGGGTTAAGGCCTAATGTTACCGGCAATGCCTTTTAAAACAACTGTAACATGAATGCACAAGGGACAAACAGTCATGTGGTGGAAGAAGGATGTAGACAAAGATGTGCAAAATTTACTAAAGTGCTTAAAAACCAAAAAGAGGGTCTAACTGAATTAGTTCACTCATGCTTGCATTCAAGCTGTAAAGAAAATATCAGTAAAAAGATCATGAACAGGCATCTTTATAAGGGAAGTACTGGACTTGTCTCGGTATTGCACATCCAGTTGAGAGGCCAATTGGCTTCAGCTTTTGTTCTTTCAAAGCAGGAGGTGTTATCTTGAGACTATGCAGTCTGATGCTGTGCACATTTACTCAGAGGAAAGTGTCACTGAGTTCAATGAGATGCATCCATAGCGTTAGTAATTAAAAAAAAAAATCATCAGCTCCAACTGTGTGATCCCTGAGATGGGAAATTAACATTATTCTAAGCTATCTCCATTCTGATAGGGGAGTTTTTCTGCTCATCAAATGAGTAATAATTTTATTGCTGATTGTTATATGGACTTCCTTGCATGATCTCTGAGAATGTAGTTTAATACTTTTGCTATAAGAAGAAGTGAGAAGGGTAGGTGAATTTATTATTCATTGATGAACGTATAGGGTAGAGATCTATAGTTGTCTGTCCTATCTTGGGACCTTGAGCTGGTTAAGGATAAATGGATTGGCAGAAATCCACTTGCAGTTCTACAGGTAACGAATTACTAGTGGATTACAGAGCAGCAAGTGCATGCTCTGTCAATCAGATTACTCAGGGAAACACTCCTAAAGGCTCAGTTTTATCCAGATTAGAAAGCAATAGATTTGAGAGTTCAGCCTGTAAAAACAGTAATAAACCCACTTCTAGCAGGCCCTGCAAAAATCCTGATCAGTGTTCAGTGTGTTAAGTTACAAGGAAATTTATCAACAGCAATACACCAGAAACTTTATTTAGGATGTTCTGTGTGTTTGCTTTTAACTTTTAACCAAAGCTTGCTGCTATGTGTTGCAAAGTAGAACTATAAATTCTAAATATGCTAACTTGGAGAGGAATCCCACAGGGATCATTTACATGTACTGCTAAGATGTCTGCCTGTCTTGAACTATGTGTAAATGATACTTTCTAAAAAGTAACTTATTACTACTTTGTTTCAATGATCACGTTTTGAATGATCCAGAATTCTGTTCTTTGAAAAAATTTGTTGTAGTTCAGCACGTGAAATTTTGCCCTTCACGTCAACATTCCAATTTGAGAAGATGAACCTGCCTTCCTCACCTCTTAAAGTAGAAGTCTTGCTCCTTTCGAACAATCTTGGTTCTCAAGATAACTATGAACATGTTCCTTCCAGTAACATGTTTATAACATTTTAATTAATTTTTTGAAATAAGATTTTGGCATCATTTTTTCCATCTTTATTTTTCCCGAAAAGACTGAACCTGGCTACTTTTTTGATCAATAATTTTACAATACCACCTGCATCTTGCTTGATGAATGAGACCTAAGTTGTTGTGAGGACAGATCATTGTAAATTACCCTACAAGCAATGTTTGGTATGCTTGGCTGTACTTAAGGATCGTGCTATGCTTACATATCATCATGGCAGCCATATCTCTCTCCCCCCCCCCCATCTTTGAATATGCACTAATTGTTTGCCCATTAAAGACATGACTTTCAGGCTCCACTGTAATGATCTGCAAAAGACATACATTAGCATTCTGTTAGACAGTCATCCAAGGTCATGTAAGGTAAGCCGCCAGCTGTCCAGTTAGCCATTGCACAGTGCAGGAAAGTAGCTGATTTAGTTTCCCTTGTGGGTGCAGAAAAATTTGGATGTGAAGTCTGAAGTACCTTGAGTGTAAAACTGTTACATTTATAATGAGATTCTTTTAATGGAGATCAATTTACTATAGTTTTTTATTTCTTTCTGAGGTTGTTGAGAGTGGATGATAAACAAAATGGAAGCATGCAATATTAGTGTGCAGCCTCCCTTTGTGCTTGATGGAATTGCATCCAGTATGTCATGATTCTTAAATTCATAGTGTCCCTTATTAGTGCCTGTTTTTTGCAGACAGTGAACACCAAACTTGCATTAAATCCATGTGGGCATTTAGTTCTATCTGGAGATGCTTGATTCACACACAATTGCCAAACCAAATTCACGCCCAGCTATGCCTCGTGCTCCCAGGCTCTTATACTCCCTGTCCTTGTTCACTACTCACATGCTTGGATTCTCTAGCTCACTTCCTGGTTTGGGCAAACTATTGTTTGCTGTGGTGTTAGAATAAAGTGAATAGTGATTTGTGAAACCATGATTTGAACTGAGTTTTCAGTTCTGGTTTGGAGGCAAAAAAAAAAAAATGGTGTCTGTCATATTTGTGCTTACTAGTAAACAATTATTTTCTTGGACCCAGAAGTGATAGAGAAACTTGGAGTGTTGCAGTTCCTGCAGTCACTAATTTTAGAAGGGCAATTATGAGTCAACTATGAAAACCATTTCTTGGACTTTTCTTGATGGTCAAATCATTACTGCTCTTATAAGTTAGTATTTGCAGCACCTTACACATTATAGCAACCAGCCATGAATCTTGAGTTCATAGAACCATACTGCACAGTAGGGAAGGTTTCAGGTGTCCCTCTTTAATTTCCCCCCTTCTGTTTGAGGCCTCCAGTGAGCCTCAAACAGCACTACAAGTCTCGTGTTCCAGATTGATTGGAGTTATCAATAGGAGCACTTCTGTTGGGTGCTGGGAATACCCCACTATATTTTGCTGCGGGTCTCTTCTTGTATATTTTTAAAAGTAAGTTTTGGAATTTGCAAGTTACAATATTTGCTTGGATTTTGATTTCATAATCAGTATTGCATTCATGTTTCTTTTTCCTTTCTTTTTCCCTTGTGGAGCTTTCTGTCCTTAATGCACTCCCCACTATTTTTCTTAAGCATTGAAGATGATCTGTTGGATTGATCTGTTTTATTTTAAGCTAATCCACACATGCGGTCTTATTTAGCTTGTGATCCAGTGTGGTGGATGCACTGTCGTTCATCTTCGGTGGTGTTCCTCGGTACACCAACCTTTGAACCCATTAATTGACTGGGGGAAGTCTAGTCCGTCTTTAGTATAGGCAGAGCATTGTCTGATCATTCTGCTAGGCAATTGGGAGTGCCCCACAGACTTCCTAGTCTTCCTCTTTCATATCTCCATTTAGTTTTGGTGTGAAATATGATTGCTGTTCCTTGTGCACTAGCATTTGTGCTGAATGGTTGCAATTAGTGTTCCCTGTAACCTTCATGGCCGTTCAACTCTAGAGCCGAATTCTGTGCAGCACAGAGCTCAGCAACCCAGAAGTTCAGTGATGACACGTGGCATCATTGCTGAGCATCCAAGAATGGAATTGTGATAGAAGAAGAAGGTGCTAAAAGAAGGGTTTTGTGCACTGGTGCAGACCCCTTAGAGGATCTATAGGTTGCAACCTATTGTTGCAAGCTGATTGTGGTTAGTGAAAATGGTAATGCATACATACACAAATCAGTTAGCACCAAAATGGAAAAATTAAGAGAGAATACCTGTGACAGGAGGCAAGACATACAGCAGTATTTTGTCTACAATCTACACCAAATAAAAGTGAGCTTTGAAATAGTGGTGACACTAGATTTTCTTTATTTATCAAAAGATGTTTGTAGATGGCATTGTCCTGTTGCTTAATGCAAAGAAGCCATTTCTGTTGAAATGACTTAATGATGTCCGTTGTCATCTTAAGGCCATTTAAGAGGGTGTCTCCATAAACATTTGTCTTCTGTGTTCCCAGTGCTCATAAAAGCTCCTGCAGGATCAGATGTGGAAGTGGCTCCTGTATCTGCCACCTGTAGGCATCAATAGTTAGATTTTATCGAAGCCTTAACCTAAGAAATATGAATAAGGAGGAGATAGACAGAACAATCCTGCACTGCCCAGCGTGCGAGGCTGCCACAGTATCCTGTGTGCACTGAGCAGCCGCAGGTGCCTCTTTGGTGGAAGGAGACTAGCCTGCAATGGGGCTACTTGATTCTGCAGTGGCTCTTTAGTCTGCAGAATCAAGGAATCCTGTGTTGGGCTGCACTGTCTGATATGGAGCTCCAATTCTGATGGAGCTCAGCTCCACTGGTCTCGCCCCCTCCTGCCCTGCTCCCTCCCCCCATCATGCTTCCCCCCCCCGCTCTCTGCCCACCCCAGAACGCCTGTCCCCGCCTGTCCCCTGCCCTGTCTTATGTCTCTGCCGCCAGGCACTTTGCAAGGAATGCCTGGCAGTTGATCGCCAGCTTCCCACCAGTGTTGTCCCAGCTTCAGTGCTCGGCCAGTACTAACCCCCACAAACATGCTTTACAGCATGTTTGCAACAGTGCGCGCCGGCAGTGAGCCAGCGCACACTGCTTAGGATTGGTCCCTCAGTGGGCATCTTGTTCAGCTATCTACATTTATAGTGGGAAGACAACCCTGACTATGTTTCCTTTCCCTATCATTAATCAAGGATCTGTGAAATTGATTTTAAATTGCATGTAGCCTGGATAAAGAGCTTTTCACTTGAATGTCAACTTCATAAGGCAACGCATTCATAGATTTGGCTTTTAAAAAATTCATCTCTGTTATTGTAAAATACCTGTATTATTATTATTATTATTATTGAGATTCATTTGATTAGATCATATTTTATAAATGCTTATTGTCCCAAAGTAGATATAAAGAGCTCAGATCATTTGCCTGTATGTTTTCTTGAATATTATTGAATGTAACAAAAGCTTCCCCAATGACTGGTCCATCATACCACTGCAGTTTCTTAGAAAAAATAGGACAACAGTGCACTAGTTCTCATGCTAAACCACTCTGAATCTAATCTGAAAACAAAAGAAACATGTGACTGAAGAATGTAGATAAATGACAGTGTCGCAATGCTGTTAAATTCACCTGTGAGACTATAAAGAACCAACTTGAGTAACTGACTACAAATATTTCACAGCAATGCAGTTCAAATGTTTTTTTCCTCTCATGGCACCACCAAAGGCACTTCGGCATAAAAATAGATATAGAAATAGGAGGTCATGTCAAAGATGTTCACTGTCATTGATTAATCGGTTTAAATCAAGACTGCTAATCAACTGGAAATCCTTTAAATGGTTAACTGTTCTAATTTCAACAGTAATGTGTCTGGTGGGTAGGATGGTGCCTATTTACTAGTGATAACCTTCTCTTTATAGGGTAAAGAAGAGATTTTCTGGAATCAGTGCATAAAACTTGCCCTTGGTGGACTAATCAGTTGCTTTATCTGTGAACATACTTTTGTACAATATAGTACTGAATGCTATTAGTTTGTGAATTTACAAGAACAAATTGCTTTTATAAAAAATACGTTTTATTTCAGATTCTCAACTGAGAAGATATGGGGGGGGGACTTTGAAAAACAGAGACAGATAGTATATTTGTTTTAAAAATAATTGCCTTTCAAAGAAATAATTGTTAAACTGGAAAGTAGTGAACCCGGGCAAAATCTTGTAGTATAGAATGCAGTTGAATGCTTCCAGTGCCCAGACTTTTATATTGTTTTGCAAAAGTTGTAAATAAGCTAACATTAATTTTACAAAATGTTATATAGAGTGTTTGCTGATATACAGTGCAGTGTAGGTCCTGAATAATTAAAATCAGCTCGGCTCTGCTTGCCCAAATGAACAATGCTGGGTTCTCAGGAATTATGGTTCATTCAATCACTGGGAGTCCTCAAATTTCATAAACTCGCTGTGGGTCTCTTGGTTATTAGTGAGCATTTGCTGCGTGAAAATGCAGTCCGGAGGATTTTCAAACAGCAGTTTGAGCGTTTTGGTTGTGGAGTTTCTTTCAAGATTAACAGACTTTTCTTTCATGCTGCTTCTGCATTGAGGCAACAGATGCTCATCTGACTGAAAAGTCTCATCAACCAGAACATGTAGTTAAATTTGTCTTTTATCAGTACAGAGCAGTGTTGCACAGGCTTGTGCTAGGAGACTAACAAACAGGCTAAAATAGAAATTTAAGTGGATGTCCATGGGTTCTACCTTGGAATGCATTTTGCTTTTCTCTGCAGCAACTGTGTCCATTTATTTCATTCTGAGAATAAATTGATAGGTTAGGTTTCAGCAATGCTGAGCGAGAACATTAATGGAACTAGTTACCACTAATGAGTGTGTGAAGAGCTATCATGCTATTTAAGTACTTCAAATTAAAGTCTTGGTTCTGATTGAATATCCTCTAAAAATTAATAATAATAAAAGGACACTTGTGTCTTGAAACGGATAAAAAATATTTTTTTCCTCATGCCCTGTTGTCTAATAAAGAATATATTGCAAGTGGAACAAAGGTGACTGATGATGTAGGAAGAGACAGAAATTGTCTGTACCCCAAATGCTTGGCAATTGTACAAAATAAGTTGGAAAAGATAAAAGTAATTTCCCCATAACTTTTCAGTTTATAGTAATTTTACACAGCAGCCAAGTACAGTTTCCAAAATGAACTGTGATTTCCCCCCTCCCCCAGTTTGTATAGACCCTTTTAGAGATTTCAGGAACATTATTTGAGTGCCTGGAGTTATTTGATGATAATTAAAGAATTTACTTCTGTACAAAGAGAGATTAACAGCCCAATCCTGAGCTGCCTGGGGCATGCGGCTGCAGCGGCACCGAGAACGGCTGCCACTGCATCTTGCGTGCCTCGGCCTGCCATGGGCGGCTCCTCAGGAGAAGGGAACTTTTGTCCCCTTCTCCTGGGTAAGGGAAGCAGCCCCACAATGGGGCTACTCACTTTACCACCAACCAAAAGGTCGGTGGTAAAGTAAAGGCGTTCATGTAGGGCGCCGAGTCCTACATGAATGAACAGAATCTGGTGGAGCTGAGCTCCACCGGACCCACCTCCTGCCTCCCCGTTCCCTCCCTTGGCAAGCTTCCCGTCTGCCCTCTCTCCGCCCTCTGCCTGCTCCCCCCTCCCTGGAGCGCCTCCTCCCCACCCCAGTTACCGTACCACGGCTTGGCGGTCCGTGAGACTGCTGAGCAGCGGAGGATGGGTGCCCGCCCGGTGCTAGCCCAGTGTCTTCTTGTGTCACCATTCCTTGGAAGATTTCCGTGCACTGTTGAAAGACGGACACAATTTAGTATATGGGTCTAAGAGGGTTTTTGCTTCAAGTTGAAAATTTGAAACAATAAACGTATCCTGAATGGTAACAATTCAGTTAATTGGGTCCCTTTATGAAATGTTTGAAGACCATTTTTCAGTGAATTTGATAAGATGAGTCACATTATATGTTGATTGTCAAAAGATACCAATGTAAGAACTGTAGTGAGTGAGCATTTTGATGCGATATTAAAAAGCACTTGTAGTTTTGCTGAATTCTGACTCTTTGAACAGTCCAGAATTTTGTGCAGCTGAGGTGAATAGTCTAGAATGTTGTACATTTTTCCTCTTTATCCTCCAACCCACAGCTGTGCAAATTCCCCATACTCTGGTTGTGAGCACCTGATTTACATAATCACTCTACTGTTCTTCCTTAATAATATGCAAAACGCAGGTCTTGTTGTCCTGGTAGACTAATAATGGCTGGCAGCCAATCGGAGTGCAAGGATTTCTATAATCACTGATGTTATTACCCTCAAATCACCCAGTGGTTAGTCATATTACTCTGATTACTGCAATTCGTCTGACCTGATTGGCTTCTCTATTTAAAAATCCATAACTGTCCTGAAGAGAAAACACCTTAATGTCTCTCCTTTTCTGAGACAGCCATGCAAATTCCAAACTGTGCATGAGGAAAAATAACAGCACCCCCAAGCATTGAAATAAGAGTGGTCAATGGTCAAACAGAGAAATGTTCCATGTTTGAAATAATTCAAACTGTACATTTTACTCTCTTTGTTTTCTCTGGCTCATGCTTCACGGCAGGCTAACTTAGCTCCCATTTGTGTTTTCTTAGAACCTTGTTTGTTGTCATTTCTGTTGTGCTCTTTAAATGGATCACCACTTTCAAAATACTTCCACAGCTTAGAATTCTTACTGACAGTTCCGACAGAGGAAGCAAACAGACTAAGGGCCCAATCCTATCCAACTTTTCAGTATCAATGTAGCCACAAGATAAAGGAATAAATATAACCTCTGTGACTGTCCACCACCACCACAGAATGCAGCGCATGTCCCGTTGATACAGCTGCATCAGTGCTGGAAAGTTGGATAGGACTGGGCCTGTTCTTCTCCTACTCTTTAAGTCACCTTTGTTTAATGGTGAAATACTATGGAGATCTTTTGGTGAAATACTATGGAAATACTTTGATTTAAAGTGCTTCAGCAGATAAATAGGAAACCAACCCAACATGTTTACCAGCCATACATTTTTTTCTGATATCTTCCCTGCTTCATCCAGTATGCATCTCAAACACTCCTGTTCATTTTTTATAATGCTGCCTTTGAATGCTAAAAGCAGTTGCGAGCACACAAATACAGTAAGCCATTGGCTTCTATAGATTAAAGAAATTCATTTGCAAGCATGTTAAATGCTGGAACATAAAATCAACTCCTGGTATTTCAGTTAAGAAGAAAACAGCAACAAGTAAAATACAATGGAACTTGTACTTGAGGCTATAAACTTTTGCACATTTATATCTGAATGGGATGGTCTCAAAAAGCTGCTGGTAGTATAACCATGAAGAATTTAAAGCATGTCCAAAATACAAACGATGTTTGAAAACATGCATCATATTTAATAGAATTTCTAAGACACTAAAAAAAAGTGTTATAGCAAACAATATTAGTGAGGATTGGGGGTGTATTGGGGACCTGGGTATGCATGAAGGCCTGTAGTCACAGCTGCCATGTGCTTTTTGTCATGCTTATTTTATGTTTAGTATTATGACTCTTTAAAGTACTTGCAGTCTAAGACCAAGTAATTTGAATGATTGCTTCCATCCATACAAATCTACCCGAACTATTTAATCTGCTCCCTTCATGCAGATTTCCTTGGGAGGTACCAAAGATATATGTTTACATTACTATTTTTGTAAACCGCTTTGTGAAGACTTTTTTCTTAAAAGAAGTATATAAATAAAAAATAATCATAGCAATTTCTTTTTCAGGGTTCGCATGGATGAAATAGCAACAGAGCCATTAAAATATGCAGAACAACTTCCAGTAGCTCAAATAATACACCAGGTATACTGTTCTATTTTCTTTCATTCATACTTGCTTCAAGAATGTAAAAACTTTAGTCTTTGGAAAAATATTGTTTGGGTAGATTTTACAATTGGAATAGGTTTATGACCTTGAATTGTGCTAGAGGTCAAATTTCTATTTAGGTAACAACTTATTCAGTGCCCAACAATAGGAAGACCTTCACTATAGCATGACCTAGTTCTTGTTAAGCACCATAGCATAGCACCATAGCTGTGACAAAAATAAAAAAAATAGAGAGTTTCTGCCCACAGTCTTACAGTTAGGGGGAGTGACCCTGCAGCACAAATGGCACAGCTGTAGAGTGTTGGGCACATCAAGAGTAAGATGTCCAGGGGCCTGGCTGATGGACTGAGCTAGGGCTGTGCTCCTTACTCCTGCTTGCTTTTTTTTCAAACTGCCCTGCTGCAGCTCCTGTGACTACTTATTAGATTTGAGTCAAAAGCACCCCAAGGCCTGCTCCTGTACCGTAGTATGCACTTAAGTGGCAGTATCTCATCCTTAGATGGCACGCTTCCCAGAAATTGTGCCTCTTTAATCCACCATTGTGCTTTCTTCTATCTTCAAAATACAGAATTAAAGTTCATTCAGTTTATGTCCTGATCCAAGTCACGCTGAGCACTGCTTTTGTAAACATTTAAAAAACCGAAAAGTGACCTAGCTCTGTGGGGCTGTGCAGATGTACGTGATGTACATGAGCCTGTGTGCGTGTAATCTGCTGCAAGGTGATCTCTACTCCCTTCTCTCTCCTCCACCCCCATTTTTTTGACTCATGTACCCGGTTGCATGTTCAGTGTAGATTTTGGCCTGTTCAGCGTGGTTTGAGAAGGCTTTCGATTTGAAGTGATTAGCATTCAGTGCTGTCCCCTCAATTAAAGCCAATTTTTTTTTTCTTAAGAATTGAAACATTGCTCAGGGTGAAAGTGATTTCTTTACTGTTGTCAGTCTGCACTTTTGAACAGCCTGCTTCTTGTAGTATAGAGGAAGTAGTTGCTCAATTGTCTGAGCTCTCTTCTCTGAAAGTGAGAGAAAGTACAAGTACATCTTACCACAAAAGGATGAGTGCAGATCCACAGCAGGCTTTCACAGTTCAGATGATGGACATCTTTATGCAGTCAGTGTTGCTTCGAAAAGTTGAGTAGGAAAATGGCCTCTAACCAACATCATTCTGAATGAGGTGTGAGCAATTTCCCAACATGAGCAGTTCTGATCTCTTCGCAGCATAGTTATTATCACTGCAAAAAGTGGAATTTTGTGCGGAGGTATTTCATTCTAATTGTGACCACATTTAATGGCTGGCATGCTGGCCTGATTCCGCTGCTGTTGTCTAAACAGACCATTATCTACAGCTGTGGCCTTCTGATGCAGCTGCCTTTGAGTGAGGCTATATCAACAGGAAAAAATGGAAGTCCACCAAGCATCAAAGTAGCATAGACTGTCCTCTGAGTATTAATTATTATTGTAAGTCTGTTTCCAAGTGTCTTTGTCAATCAAAGTGGCTTCCTGCGGTTGAATTTGCCTGCTGGAGGCGATGCCAGTTTTAGGTTAAAGGAAACACAGGCTTTATTTTAAAACTTTCAAGTGTACAGGCCTTTCCTGCAAGATGTTAAACCCACAGGTAATTTAAAACTTTAGGCTGAAATCTGCACCTCCGGGAAGAATATCTGATGTGTTCAGAACATGGAAGATTGGAAATCAGGACCAGTTTGTATGTCAGGAACTCCCTTGGTGTTGTCAGAGCTTCAAATGACCCAGCAGCCTGCAAATGTCACATTTAAAATTCTGTCTTCATGCCTGACTCTCAGCATAAATGAATTAAACAGCAGAGCAGGCAGTAAGTCAATATGTTCTTAACAGTGAGAGTGAGCAATGAAACAGTTTGAGGATTGTTTGGAATAGGTAAATAGGAACAGTGCAGAATGGTTCACCTAAAGGAATATCTGCTACAGGAAACAGAATTAACCTTTCCGATGGTTGACCAGATGAAATGTCACAGTAATATTTTTACAGCACAAAGAAAGTAATATAACCCTGGTAGGTTCATTTGGCTTTGTGCCATATTGCAATGAAATACTTCATTGAACAGAATCTGAAATGTGGTTTTCATGTGTGTTGCCCATTTCATAGAGCAAAAAAACTTTTGTATGATATACTTACTGGGCAAAAAGCCAGATTGTACTCTATTATTTGAGGATTATAACTCAGTCCAACTCGGAGTTAAGTGAACTTAAACCTGCTGGTGTCAGTCTTGTTTAGGGTTGTATTATGTATTGCATTGGATTACGGCCTCCAACTTGGAATGGGAACAAGTGTTTTACCAGCTTCTCACCAGTGATCAAATCTTGCCTTTTTTTTGGGGGGGGGGGGGACAGAATATGACTCTAACAGCATTCTTGTGATAGGTTTTCTATTTCCATGAAGAGGTTCATTATACATTTCCCATTACATTGTGCCCAGTAAGTCTCAGAAATTGGGCTCCTCGGTCATGTATTGTCATTGCAGCTGCATGGGTTTGGGGGGTTTGGAGCTCTTTAGAGAGTACATTTTTTGCATGCCTGCTTATCCCAGGTTAGGTCCTGCCCACATTAAGTAGAATGGGTAAGACTCTTCTCTGAAACCCTGAAGAGTTCTGAGCTAGATGTTTAACAGCCCAACCCTACCGCCCACCATCTTCTTCCATACAGCTGCTTTGATGGAGCATGTACTGCATGCTGTGGTGGTGGTGGGGGAATCGGGCGACCAGTGAGGGATAAGTAAAAATCCTTTTTTACTTACTTCCCAGTAGGCCACATGATCACCTATGGGTCTCCTTGGACCCATGCTTTTTGCTGTTTTGCTGGCAAATGTCCGAAGAGAGGAAGGGGCAGGGTGGGTTGAAAATTTGCAGATATTATCCAGTGTGCACCTTTGCCACTAAGATCAACCTTTTCCAGCCCACTCCCCACCCTCCTGCCTGAAACCTCAAACTACCCATAAGCCATCCCCTCTGCCCATGCCTGATCTTGTCTGATCCTGGAAGCTAAGCATGGTCAAGCTTGGTTAGTACTTGGATGGGAGACTGCCTAGGAATGCCAGGTGCTGTAGGCTTAGACCATAGTCTTTCAAGACTGAAGGTTGCCAACCAACCAACAACCTGCCACCTTACCTCGGCCAGTGGAGCGTCTGGGTGAGCCTGTCACGCACATGAAGCCGTTGGCCATTTCCACCAGCAGCAGCACCATTGCAGGGCCATTTACGACAGTGGATTGATAGATCTGCAGTCGTAAATGGCCCATAGGATTGGGCTGTTACACTACATTTGAGATGGCTTCTTGTGTGTAGTGACCATTTGAGAATAGTTCACACAAATCTACATTGTACTTTGACTGTAAAAGCTATTATAGGTTATGCTTTTTGAAGTTTTTCCTTGTTGAGTCAGCAACATCTAAGGTGCTTCAAGGTTCTTTTTCAATATCTAAGGTTCTTCATCTAAGTTCTTCAAACTTGGCTTGCAGCCATATAAAGTCTCTCTAAAAAACAAATAAGTAGAAATGGTTCCGAATGGTTACTTTGCAATTTAAAAACAAAATGTTTACTGAAATCTAGTGAAAGTAAAATACTGTAATGGATTGTTGTTGAATAAAACGCAATTAAATTAATTTTTTTTTTAGAGTGTAAGCTGTTTGGAGTTACAGAAGAAACACTGAATGGTTATGATTTTCATGTTTTCACATGAGTGAGAGGACAGTCCCCAAAATAAGAGGTGTTTGCTATTTGCTTCAAGCAAACACCGTAAAGAATAAAGCAGGTTGGTTAGGGCAGGTGAAATTTTGGAATATCAAAAGAACTTGTGTTCTCATTAAACTTGGTACCAGGGAAACTTTATTGAGCACATTCCTTAGAATGGAATTACAGTTAAGTTGTTTTACCCAGTCACTAACTTTTGCTTAAATGAAATCCAGAAATCTAATTATGTTTATGCCTTTCTAATATAATGTTACCCTGTACAAATCAAGTGCAATCAATTTTATTGATAGCTATTTCCATAAGAGTCAGGTCTACTAACTTTCATTTAATTGAAAACTCTAATAAATACCAGTTGTATATCGAATGCCTTTTTATTTTGTTAGTTCCAGTTTCTTGTTTAATAGTAAACTATTTATAGCAAAAATATTCTCAAGATTGCTGGATAGCACAACCTCAATTTTTTTAGTAATCCATTCACAGGAGCTTTTCTGTAGTGGTAAACATTGGGTAGATATATGTGGCAATCATGGTATGTTCAAATCCTGCTGTTGTTTGATGGGCAGTGGAATGTAATACAGGGACTAAAATGACCACAGCAGTGGCCATCATTGCTGCTGTGCTGGCAAGGTCTTCCTTTCCCTGCCTTCCCAGGAGTAGGCATTCCAGGTATTTTGGACAGGAGAAGGCCTCCATTGACTTTGCTACCAGGCAAAACAGAAGTGGACTGTGTTATCTTTCAATCACAACTGAGGTCATTGTATGCTTTCCTTTAACTGAGGGCCCAATCCTATACAGCGCTATGCTGATGGAACATATGTTCCACCGGCATACTGCACTTTCTGGATGTCGCAGACATGGCAGTGCTGGAGAGCGCAACCTGGCCGCTGTTGGAAGTAATGGGTAGCTGTCTAAGAATGCAAGCAAGTAGGCCAGGAGATGGCCTACCGTCTTTCCTTTTCCTTCAGCTTAAGAGGCCTCTTTGAAATGACATGGAAGAGTGGGGCATGCAGGGAGCCTTTTTAGGTGGGATCCAGGCAGAATGAGAAAACGTAACCCAAAGCAACCAAAACCAAAAGAAAAGACCAAACCAAGACCAAACCAAAACCAAAACCACACCAAAACCAAAACCAAAAGGAAAAGGCAAGGGCTACTTGACTCCTCTCAGCTTCTTCCTTAGCCCCTTGGCGAGAGGGTGGGCTTGCTTATGCAAGTTTTTTTTTAATTTGGGGGGGAAGAAAGGTGGCATTTTGGGGCTGCCTGAGGCAGTCTGAAGGGACCAACCAGATAAGCAGTGTGGTGTCATGTGTCCCCATGTTAGTGGAGCCGAATACCACCCTTCATACTATGGAAGTTCAGGGCCTAATCTTATGCAACTTTCCAGCACAGGTGCATCAACAATACAGCTCCACGGTAAGGTAACAAATGCTACCTAACCTTGAGGAGGCCTCTATGAGTCCTCTCCCCCCTCCCCACAGAATGCCACACATGTCTCATTGGCGTGGTTGCATCAACTCTGGAAAGTTGGACAGGATTGGGCCCACAACCAGTTGAAAGACTGTTCTTGATATTTTCCCTTCAGGTTCTCTCATTTGCTAATCATTTTTTTCCAGTAGCTTCTATGCTAATGTTTTGCAACTCTTTCTTTCATTTGCTATTAACAGCATATTGGTTTTTCCTTTTCATACAATCAGGTTGCAGCTACAGGTTTTAACAATCTTAACAGCAGAATTAATTTCAGATTACCCATCCCTCTTCCCCTCGTTCACATCCTCTTTATTGAGACATTCTTTGTTCTTGCACTATCTGCTTTCATTCTCATATCTCCGTTCACACATCTTGGATGACTTGGCATTATCCCAAGTTTGATTTCAGCAAAAAGGAGTTCTTGGTCTTTCTAGCTAGGCCTTCCCTTTCTTTCTCCTTCTTCTCTGTACTTTGACAGTGTTAATAATCACTCTGCTCTAAAGTTTATCTTATTTTCTCTACCTGCTGCTTTGACCATCTCATGCTTTTTGGGGGTAGTACTTTACAGGGTTAAACTGGACATGACGCAGA
This sequence comes from Tiliqua scincoides, assembly GCF_035046505.1. Classification (NCBI taxonomy): domain Eukaryota; kingdom Metazoa; phylum Chordata; class Lepidosauria; order Squamata; family Scincidae; genus Tiliqua; species Tiliqua scincoides. Next base: position 144,131,472 of record NC_089824.1, read on the forward strand.
AAATATGTAATTATGATCTTTGAGGTTTTTTTGTTGTTTTTTTAAAGGTGAGAGTCATGAAGGCCTCCTCAAGGTAAGGGAACATTTGTTCCCTTATGTTGGGGCTGCATTGGCACTGGAAAGTTGGGTGGGATTGGGCCCTCCGTTATTTAGCTGGTGCAAGTTCAAGGAGACAAAGGAGTATGTCAACTGCTACTGGAGGGGATAGTATCTGACACAAGTCACCACCCTCTCCCACCTTCAGCGCACCTCCTGCCCTCCCCCATTCTGCCCTGCTTTGCCCACCTCACCTGTTCATAGGCGCTCCTTTCCCTTCTGTTGTGCAGTGGGCCTCCGTGGCCTCTCCAGCAATGGTGCAGAAGTGTGGGACTTCAGAGCACCATTTACAACAGCCGTGAAGTATCCGCCACTGCTGTACATTAGTTCTGAAATAGTTCTCAATTCTCAAAGAGATTGAGCTGCCAGTTGACTTTCTTCACAGGTTTGTGCTGCAGAGAAGACAATATATGCTTTCCCCATGTTTCTGGTACCAGCTTACATTCTGGTTCTGAATAAACGAATCAGCATTTAGGTTGCATATTAAGATTACATGCATGCCTCATATTTCCTCGGAGCTAGCAAAAACCCAGTTCCAGTTTAAATTTAGCCTGGATCAAAAGTCACTGATAGCAAAGCCCTTGGCAGAATATTAATTATTATTTAATGCATTTGTTCACGTGCCTAAAGGTATGGCAACCTTGAATCTAGTTCAGAAATCCTTAGGAGGCTCTTTCTTGCAGAGTTCAGGAAACATTCAAACAATAAAGCTTCTTCACAGAACTGGCTAAGTCATTCTCAGTTCTGACTTGAGTGTGGAAGGTTAACAAATAAACTCTGCTAAGACAAATAATGTTGTATTTAAATTTGAATTAAGTCCAGCTGCATTTAGCAAATACCAGCAAAGACTTATGCCAAAGTTTTAATATGTAATATGAATATCTGGCACAACAGTGTCAAGTAAGGGGCACAGTCTTCCATGACTGGCTATCAAGTTGGTATCTTGTGGCAACATCCTTAAGGTTTTTTTCCCCTTGTTATCCTTGCAACAATCCTGTGAGGTCCTGCGAGGAGACTGTGATCTGACATCACCTCAGCTTAATGGCTGAGCAGAAATTTGAACCTAGGTCTTCAGACTCTGCATTCTGGCACTAAGGGAAGAGTATGGAGCTTTCCCCCCATCCCTCACACTGGTGCTGAATCGCCCCTCTGTGTGTTAGATCACCCTCCCAGTGCATCAGCCTGCCAGGTGTGTGGCACTGAAATGTACAAATCCGAGATTCAGCGAAAACCGGAAGTGCTTTTTCGGTGCCTCTGGGAGGTGTTGTGAGGTGCAGGGAGGCCATGTGTGGTTTGATGAAAAACTGGAAATTTTCTCTCAGAAGCTTCCGAGACGCCTTCTGAGGCACAGGGAGGCCAGCACATACCATGCCACAGAACACTTCCTGTGCCTTGGAACATCATCAGTTGTGACCAGAAGGCGCTTCCAGTTGTGTCTTGAGGTCCTTTGATGTGTGCCCCCCGCCCCCCCATGAATTTAATTATCCACAGATTTTGGTATCCACAGGGGGAGGAGGGTCCTGGGAATGGATCCCCCACAGATACTGAGGGCCAAATGTGCAGCATCAATAAAGTGTTTAAGTCAATAATGAAAATGTTTCAGGAGCTCTAGCATCACATAATGAAGTTCAGCATCTCAAGATTTAGTTGCAAACTATGAGTAATTTTCATGTTTCACCTCTTTTTCCAATTTTCCCATTTTTTTTTAAATCTTCTGTTTAGGACCCATAGTCATAGTAATTTGTAGAAACACAGCTACACTCTAAAAGAAAGTATTAATACACATGCCTTAAAAACATGGGAATGTGCTACCCATCAGGCAGTGCATTTCACAAGAAGGAGAAAGCCTTTCCCCAAACCATGCTCAGTCCTCTGAAGGTCTTAAGAGCGCATTCCTAGTCTGCAGGAGCACCACTGAGTAATGGGGTGTTTCTGGACCTCTGTCCTATCAAGAGGAGAAATCCAAAATTTGATCCAACCTCCTGGAACTCCTTCTTGGGCACTTGAGGCAAATTCTTCCCCTTTATCTCTGGAGCTCAAAGCAGAGGGAAGGTATATCCACTGGGTAAAATGGGAGGTAGACAGACCTTGCCTTTGTGAGAGACTTGGTCCTCTTTTCCCTCACCATTCATGGATCTTATATCGAAAATCTTGGTATGTATTAAGAGGGATGGTTTAATGTTTGCAGTATGGATAAGTTAAAATCTGTATAGACTAGAAAACTTACTTATAAAGAGGGTATTATTTATACATTTTAAGTGGGCACATTTTTTTTTTTTTAGAAAACTTCTCAATAAACATAGGATAGGATTGGGCGTGTGTGTAGTGTCTTTCTCCCAAGGAAGGGGGGCATGAATAGGATGTTATGCCCATAAGCTTTGCATGAATGCACGAGTACTTGCTATTTTAACCTTGTCAGCATTTGCTGGTTTATCTGCTGGGAATCCTGTGTCAGTGGTGCAATCCAGCAACATGACAGAGAGGTGGGGGGGGGGGGGACAGATTTCAAGAACTGGGGAACTTGGATCCTGCAGTTTCTTAAGACATTAATTTACATTAAGGATAATCACCTTTCCTTTGAAATCCTGAATTTAGAATCAAGGTTTTAGGTTTTCTGTGAGGCAAATAGACTTTTTTTCCTCTTTTTTTTAAAAAACAGCAATGCACAGATGGGTCAGAAAACATTTGTTTACACATTAACAGGTTCATTTCACTTTAATTTGTTGAAAAGAAAATGGTGATTAGCATGCTATAGATTTTTATTCATCTCTTATAAAATCAGTTAAGGGTGTTTAAAATTTTAATCAAGCATGCAAAGAGCTTAATAAGTTAACAAAAGCAGTACAGGTTTCAGCTCAGATGGAAGAAGTGATATACTTTGGTTATACTTTCACTTATCCTGAAGGTGAAAATGGTTTGACAAACTGATAAAATGCACTAGATTTGGAAAACTGAATCAGACCTTATTGTCGCTTAAACGGATTTTTTAAAAAATTGATAATAGGACACTTAGGTCACAATTCTAACTGCACCTTGTGCCTAAATTCCTTGTGTTGGCCCAAGAGGGTCACAAATGTGCCATAAAGCACATTTGCGCCTCCTTAGGAGTCAGGTAGCCTCTGCTGCGTCGATGGAAGGTAAGCCTGCCCCAGCCAAGCTCAGTCGGCATGAGGGTCTGGGGAGGCGGGTCTAGGCATGAGGGTCTAGGGAGGAGGTGTTTTGTGGCAGGGGGAGAGTGGGCCCGTGGGCGGGGAGCAGGAGGCAGGGCCAGGATCCGGCAGTTATGCTGGATCCTAGCCCCATTTTTGGGCAGTGCAGAGCAGCTCCTTGCTGCTCAGTTCTGCTTGGATATGCGCCACCTCTTTAGGTGTACAAATCCAAGTAGACCCATTGGGGCCACTGCAGCTCTCCCTGGGGTAAAGGGAATTTTTTCCTCTTACCCTGGGCCAAGTTAAGAATGCGCTGTTAAATATTTGGGAGGATGAACCCACATTCTTTTCTTAGAAACAGTTGAATCTTTTGTCTACTTATAATAGGTATTCTTTGCAATGTGTTGATCCATACGTAACGCCAAAACAATGGTTTGTGGAAACAAACCCTGTGTTTGTATCCTTCTTTTTCTTTCTGCATAAGCGCCACTTAGTCAGTTGCTTCCTGGTTTTTGCCAGTCATTTAAACTGGTAAACTATGATTTCTCTCTCTCTACAAACCAATATCAATGCCTTGTTTACAGTCTTAATTTGCAGGACAAGTGCAAACCATTGTTTGCTAGTTCAAATGATTTGTGCAAACCAAGAAGTAATTTACTCGGGCCCCAATGCTATCCTCCACCATTGGTGCTGATGCAGGCATGTGATGAATCCAGTGGTGGTGGGGCCAATCGGGAAGCCTTAGATAGAGGTAAGGGAATGTGTTCTTTTACCTCCAGATAAACCCAGATGTCCCATGAGTCTCCTCAAACTGATGCCATCTATATAGCTGCATAGATCTGAGGAGAAAAAAGGAGAGGGATCAGGCAAAGGAGAGGGATCAGGGATTTAGGACCCTGGTGCATGCTGGTGCCGCTAGGATCATCCCCCCCAGTCCACCCCAGTATGTCCCACAACTCTCCCTTACCTCTCCCCCCTGATATGGCTCGCCTCTCCCGGCATCTTAGTGGGGCCAGTGGAGCTCCAGCAGCCACTGCCACTCATGCCTTCCCGTTGCTGCATTTTGTGACGTTGTAAAGCACGGTGCACTGCTGGAACCCAGGTTCTGCAGCATACATCCCATAGGATTGGACTGTATGCTGTATGCTGTCTTGATTTTTATTTTTATTTTTTTGTGGAATCATCAATGAAAAATTAATACTACTATTAATAATTATAATAATAAGCAGGGATGAGTGAGTCAGGCATGGTGTCTCCGCCACCCACAACTCAGCAATGAGTCCTAATGGGTGGACTTTCCAAGTCATCCAGAGCATTTTCCCGACTTGAAAAGTCTTGAGTTGTTCCCTTTAAAAAGTTTGCTGAGGCTCCGTGGAAGAAAACGGAACTGCTGCCGGGCCATGTGTGTGTTTTGGAATTCCCTTTAAACACTTGCCTGCTGTCCCATCCGTCTGTCCCCCCATTCCATCTTAGGCAACAGTGTAGAATGCGCTGATCCGTTCACTTTCCCATACAATCCCACTCCATCCATGACAAAGAAAACCCACCCTCCCTTCACATCACGGGCACCGCAGGGAAGGAGGGAGGATGCAACCCAGCTCAGCAAGGTGGGAGGGCATGGGATAGGATAGTGGGAAGCCCATAGGTAAACCAGGGGAGGCGAGCGACCCCATTGGGCACAGCACAGGAAGTATGTCTAACTGTACTCCTAAATAACTGGGTCACTTTTTAGGATCATGCAATCACATTATCATATGGTTATAACCCCACTTTATTTAATCAAGAGAGGCTGGAAGGCGAGGGAAGGGATGGAGAACAAGGTCAACAGTACAGAGGTGTATGTCCATGATACTCAAACTGGTGGGTTGTGACCTACCCACAAGTTCATGTAAATGTTTCCCCATCTCTTTAAGGGGTGGGGGAAGGAGAAAGGCAGTGATGCAATCCCCAGGACCACATCACTAAGGGAGGTGGGGAGGGTGCTTACAGGTGGCTAGCGCAAGCGGCAGGAGGAGTGGGGAGCCCAGCACAGCCCCCTGCAGGGTTCCCCAATGCTTAGAATGTTCAACAAAAGCAAGTACAAATCACTTCTGGTTTGCAAACGCAACCAGAAGGTGGTTTGCACTTGCTTTTTATAACATTCTAAGCATGGTGTGCACCATTCTAAGCATGGTGTGCAGCAGAGTGAAACTGCAAACAAAGCGACTGTATCACACGAAAAAGGAAGGAAGACCTCGCATTGATACCAGCAAGACCCGGGATCAGAGAAAAGTGGAGGAATTTGCACAAGCGCTTGAGGAATCTCTTCCAGGCCCGGCCGACGCAAACGCATCCAACAGATGGGAACATTTCAAGAATACCGTTTACAACACCGCCTTGTCCATATTCGGCAAGAAGACCAACAAGGCGGCAGACTGGTTTGAAGCCCACTCTGAGGAGTTGACACCAGTCATTGAGGAAAAGAGGAGAGCTCAAGCAGCATACAAGGCCTGTCCCAGTGAGCGCAACCTGCAGGTCCTCCGAACTGCTCGCAGCAAAGTCCAACAGACTGCCAGGAGATGTGCTAACGACTACTGGCTCCAGCTCTGTTCCGAGATACAGATAGCAGCTGACACGGGCAACATCAAGGGGATGTATGATGGTATCAAGCAGGCCCTAGGTCCAACACAGAAGAAAATTGCCGCTCTGAAGTCTGCCACAGGCGAGGTCATCCAGGATCGGGCGCAGCAGATGGAACGCTGGGTGCAGCACTACTCTGCGCTATATTCCAGAGAAAATGTAGTCACCGAAGAAGCACTGAACAACATTGAGTGCCTGCCTGTGCTGGAAGAGCTTGACAGTGAACCAACCCTAGAAGAACTTCACGTGGCCCTGGACTCCCTTGCCTTTGGCAAGGCACCTGGAAAAGACAGCATCCCTGCTGAAGTCCTAAAATGCTGCAAAGAGATCATCGTCACTGAGCTGCATGAAATCCTCTGTCTCTGCTGGAGAGAAGGTGGAGTACCTCAAGACATGAGGGATGCAAACATCATCACGCTGTACAAGAACAAAGGTGACAGGGGTGACTGCAACAACTACCGCGGCATCTCTCTCCTTAGCGTTGTAGGAAAGCTGTTTGCCCGAGTTGTACTAAAGAGGCTCCAGGTACTTGCAGAGAGCGTCTATCCAGAATCGCAGTGTGGATTCCGAGCCAACAGGTCCACCACTGATATGGTATTCTCCCTTAGACAACTGCAGGAGAAATGCAGGGAACAACGACAGCCACTCTTTATAGCCTTCATAGATCTCACAAAGGCTTTCGACCTGGTCAGCAGAGACGGCCTCTTCAAGATTCTCCCCAAGATTGGATGTCCACCCAGGCTCCTCAGCATCATCAGATCTTTCCACAAGGATATGAAGGGCACTGTTGTCTTCGATGGCTCCACATCAGACCCTTTTGACATCCGAAGCGGAGTGAAGCAGGGCTGTGTCCTTGCACCAACCTTGTGTGGGATTTTCTTCGCTGTCCTGCTGAAGCAGGCCTTTGGAACTGCAACAGAAGGCATCTATCTCCGGACCAGATCAGACGGAAAGCTCTTCAACCTCTCCAGACTGAGAGCAAAATCCAAAGTCCAGCTGAAATGTCTGCGTGACTTCCTCTTTGCCGACGATGCAGCTGTCACTACCCACTCTGCCAAAGATCTCCAGCAGCTCATGGATCGTTTTAGCAAGGCCTGCCAAGATTTTGGACTGACAATCAGCCTGAAGAAAACACAGGTCATGGTTCAGGATGTGGACTCACCTCCCTGCATTACAATCTCTGAGCATGAACTGGAGGTTGTCCATGACTTTGTGTACCTTGGCTCAACGATCTCCGACACTCATTCTCTCGATACCGAGCTAAACAAGCGCATCGGTAAAGCAGCTACCACGTTTTCCAGACTCACAAAGAGAGTCTGGTCCAACAAGAAGCTGACGGAACATACCAAGATCCAGGTCTACAGAGCTTGTGTCCTGAGTACACTTCTGTACTGCAGCGAGTCATGGACTCTTCGCTCACAACAGGAGAGGAAACTGAGCGCTTTCCACATGCGCTGCCTCCGATGCATCCTCGGCATCACCTGGCAGGACAAAGTTCCAAACAACACAGTCCTGGAACGTGCTGGAATCCCTAGCATGTATTCACTGCTGAAACAGAGACGCCTGCGTTGGCTTGGTCATGTCGTGAGAATGGATGATGGCCGGATCCCAAAGGATCTCCTTTATGGAGAACTCGTGCAAGGAAAGCGCCCTACAGGTAGACCACAGCTGCGATACAAGGACATCTGCAAGAGGGATCTGAAGGCCTTAGGGATGGACCTCAACAAGTGGGAAACCCTGGCCTCTGAGCGGCCCGCTCGGAGGCAGGCTGTGCAGCATGGCCTTTCCCAGTTTGAAGAGACACTTTGCCAACAGTCTGAGGCTAAGAGGCAAAGAAGGAAGGCCCATAGCCAGGGAGACAGACCAGGGACAGACTGCACTTGCTCCCGGTGTGGAAGGGATTGTCACTCCCGGATTGGCCTTTTCAGCCACACTAGACGCTGTGCCAGAACCACCTTTCAGAGTGCGATACCATAGTCTTTCGAGACTGAAGGTTGCCAATACATAAGCCTTGGAGAATCCTGGGGTTTGCATCGCTGCCTTTGCCCTTCCCCCGCAAAGACTTACTTTGGAAGTAAATCTTCCCAAAAAATTGAGAACCACTGGTGTATGCAATAAAAGCACAGTGAACCCTCTGCTCCAGGGCATTTTGGCAACCCACCACTGCCAATGCAGGGCTTCCTGGTGCTATTTGTAGTGGGCAGCACATGTGACAGTGAGCTCGCTTTTAGGCTGACGGACTGCAAGATCGAACTCCATAAGGCCCCAATAGGCTTGGGCTGTTAGCCAAATACAGGCTGCTACTTCTCTCACGCGGTTGTTTTTCATGGAATATTTTCTTCAGCGCATCTCTTCTTCTCTCAAACCTTTTCCTTATTTTTTCCTTCCTGTTTCCGTCCAGAGACTTGGTTTCAACTATATGTTACATGGTTGATTGTGGAAAAGCCGTTCAGTGCATGGTCTGCTCACACAAGCCATGTAATGTCAGGCCTGTAAATTCTCATGAGTTTGCAACTCATTTCAGAAGCAATGGGGCTTCAGTGTAAGTTTCCTAGTTTCTGGGTGGTGGGTATTCCTGCTTGAACTATCCTTAAACTCTTGTCTTTGTTCACAAAATCATGTTATCTACCCTGTGGGCTCCAGTGATCCGATAGATTGGCTGTGATCCAGCCCTCTATTATAGTGGCAAGTTAATGACTACATTTTGGTTTAGGACCAAGTTATCACTCTGTTTTTGCTTTGCTTCTCTGGAGCATATTAGCTGTGACTTCTGTTCCTGTCTCCTGATTTAAGTTTTCTGCTTAAAGTTTTCTGCTCTGTTTTTATATGTACTCAGCTTTGACCTTTCAGTATAAACCACACAGCAATTGCTTCCTCATTCCTTTGGGATGATTTCTCCAATCCATTACTTTTATTATTGATCTGTTGGCCAGCCCCTCTCTTGAGCATTATCACTAAGAGCCTGAGCTGCAAATTGGGACTTACTTGCCTGGTTTGAACCTGGCCTCTCCCATGAATATAATGGGTAGCCTGAGGTGAACCATTCCCTCTCAGCCTCAGCTTCCCACCAGCAATATGGGGGATAATAATACTTGTCTGACAGGATTATTGCAAGGGCAACATCAAGATAATACATGTGAACAGTTTTGCATACTCAGAAAGTGCTGTAAGTATTCCTATTATCAATTCCTTAACGCTGTGCTACTCTTACTTATAAAAGGTCCTGAAAAAGTCACTTTTTCTGGTTTGCTTTTTAATTTTCTATAATGCACATCATAAAATTCCAGAAGACGTTCTGAATATAAACACCATACAAGAGTAACCAGGCCACAACAGGAGTTTTGATGAGACTTTTTTTTTCAAGGACCACCATTATCTATATGAGCTGTCCAGCTATGAATCCTTTCTGCAGTGGTGTTACTAGGGAGCGCGCGAGGGGGGGGGATGCAGACGGTGCCGAATGTCTGCCGAGTGCAGACAGACACCCTTGGGCGGTGATCACACTAGTGGCCAAAATTGCAAAAACCTGAATGTTTTCAAATAATGTATCATTCAAATAATATTTTCAAATAATGTATCATTCATCAGAGTGTAATGAAACAACCCATGTTGAAGTATCTTTATTTTAGCAAAAGTTATAGTGAAATAACCAGAAAAGAAAAACACAACTACCTTATATAACCAAAAGTGGATTTCCTTAACTCAGAACTGACCAATGAGACTGATTGTTCTGAGAGCCAATGAGATGGTTATTATGACACAACAGGGAACCCATAAGGTGTTAGTATGAGTCTGCTCTCATTTCCATGTATCAGAGCTAATACTAGAACTCTTATTCAGTTGTGTGAGTGTCATCAAGTTGGCCACTGTTTTTTTGTTGGTCACTGATTTGTTAGGTGACCTGTACTGTTATGTTAATAAAGTTAATGGGGTTTACACCAACCCTAGTGATGCCACTGCATTTAGGTTGTGCGTTTTGTATTTTATTCTATATGGTCTGGAGGAAGTCCAGCATATGGATGATGCCATGAGCTCTGTCGGGTGTGATGCAAACCCTAGTGATGCTTCTGCCTTTCTGCATGGCCCTCTGCTCTCCATGGGTGGCCATGTGGGATGGGTTTTTTTTTCTATAGAAATGCTGAAATGTTGTTCCAAGGATGATCCGCCTTACCCCCTTCTTGCTGACACTCTGACAAAAGGCTAACATGGTAGTTTTTTTGAGTACTTTCTGGTCTGGGCAATATTGACGCTGCTTATTTTGTGACATTTGGTGGGGACGTATTGTTCTTTATGCATTCCTTTTCCAATCTGAAAAGTGGGAGCAGCAGAGGTGGTTAGCATGCCATCAGGTAAGGTGTGGTGGCATTTGACATAACAAGGCACTGTGCAAGAGGTGGCAGCAATTGGTGCATTGTCTCTGTCTATCTCAACACAGTAGTCACTCTGATCTTCAGATATAATTGTGTTGAAATGAAGTGCAAGGAAATTCTTGAATGTTTCTTGGCCTTGATCAGCAATTTGAATATATATGTTCAGCTGTTTATGTTGGAAATAAAGTATCAAGCACTTTCTGCAAATAGGGTGACTTTGCTTTGACCTTTTCCAGTTCTATAGAGAGGTTAGAATGCTAAAATGGTTCTTCTACTGAGCCAGAAATACTGGATGCACTTCTCATCCATCATTCTCTGGTCGTGCACTCTCAGGTTCTGTTGTTGCCTCTCTTCCTGTTCTCTTGTCTTCATCAGAGCCAAAGAAGCTTGAATGTACATTGAGAATGACAAGATAACTCGCTAATATAGCTGGTACTTTAGGCATTGATCAATGCCAGTCACTAGTTGCTACTGCCTGTATGAGAGGGCAAGTGTATTATTATTACTAAGGGAAATTGAAAGGTTTGCTTTTGAAAGTTACAGTGCATTCTAATAGTTAAACTTGCTGCTGCTACTCAACACCTGACTCTCGAAGTGCATCAATGAGTGTTTTAAGTTGTTTGCTCTGGCCTCCTCCCTTGATTTAATAGTTACATACTTCTTCCTGTTGTATTCATGTGGAATATCAAGACAAATATATATTGTAGAGATATTTACTGCCCAGTCCTATGTGGTCTTGCACTTTATGGTGTTGTGAATGTTGATCCAGAATGCCAAGCTCTGGCAGGCATTCTGAATCACAGGAAGGTCAGAAAATGGGTTGGACCATGGATTTCATTATCCTCCGTTACCTGCATCCAAGGGGGTTCTGTTCTCAGATGCTGAGGACTGACCTGTACACACTTAACCCCCCCTCAAAAGAACCCCAATCAATCCTTTTCTTGGAGCCTTAGAGAATCCAAATACTGAACATGTTTGGTATAACAGAATGTTTGAAATATGCAGTTTCAGCTAGATTTTGTATAGCAGCCAGAGTTTTAAAATCTTCTGTAAACACTAGAGTTTAAAAAGTGAAACCAATAGTTTGCCTCTTGGTGTTTTTTTAAGACGACTTGAGATGACCTGTTCTTCAACAAAGTTTTGTAGTACTTTTAGGCTTCCCACAAGGTATATGCTTCAAATTGTTGCTTTTTTGTTGTTGTTTACTTTCAAGTTGATTTGATTTGATTTTTGTTTCGATAATCAAATAAAAATAAGAAGGGTAATGGTGTAGTTCAGCCATTTTCAACCTTTTTCAGCTCACGGCACACTGACAAGGCACTAAAATTGTCAAGGCACACTACCAGTTTTTTACTTACATTAAATTACTACATTACAGTTAATCTTGAATTAATAAAATTAATACAATTAAATCATTACATGACAAAAAAATTGACAAGAAGCATGGAGAGGGAAGTATATGTGGTTTCTGAAAAGGAAGAAAAACCCTATGTTCAAATTCTTATCAAAAGTGCCAGAAAGTGTTGGCAAAGATGGCAGGTTGATCACATAGTGGTTGAGGGACAGTGAGGAGACATGATTGAAACAAGTGCAGGATTAAACTGGGGGTGGGGGAGAGAGAGAGAGAATGTGAGGCAGTGATTCTGTATCTTTGGAAGGTGCTGACAAGTGAGGGGAGGGACAGTAAGAGAGTTGCTAACTGTGATTGTGAGATGGGGGGGAAATATTCCTGGGGAAGGGGTGGGGTGGGGGAGAAGAGGGGAGAGAAGTGCCAATTGCCTGCTTGTGTATTTGAGAAAAAAGAGTGCAACCAAAAGCCCAATCCTATACATGCCTGCTCAGAAGTAAGTCCCATTATAGTTGATGGGGCTTACTCCCAGGTAAGTGTGGATGGGATAGCACCCCCAGAGCCCAATCCTATGCGTGCCTGCTCAGAAGAAACCCCCATTATAGTAAATGGGCTTACTTCCAGGTGAGTGTGGATGGGATAGCACCCCCAGAGCCCAATCCTATGCATGCCTGCTCAGAAGCCCCATTATAGTCAATGGGGCTTACTCCCAGGTGTGGATAGCATTGTGGCCCAGCGCCCTTCCTCTAAAAGCCCCAGAGTGCAGGCAGGGTCGCTTTGGGGAATTGCAGGCAAACTGGCAAGGAAAAGGGACTTTCAGGAACCCTTTTCACTGCCAGCCTAAGGCAGCCTGACTGCCAGCCAGTCCTTAGGTTGGGGGTCACAGCAGACTCACTCACTCTGTACCTGTTTGCCCGCTTCTGGCTCCCTCTTCTCACTCACTCTGCAGCTCCCACCTCCTGGCTCCTCCGGGCTTCTCTGGTTGGGCAATCAGCATGCAGGCAGGCAGCAACTGCTTTAATGCCCTTCTATGCATGTCTGCTCAGAAGTAAGCCCCATAGTAGCTAATGGGGCTTACTCCCAGGAAAGTGACAATCAGGTTGCAGCCTGAGTCATGCTCAGTAGCAGGAGCAAGCTCCAAGCGAACTCTTCAGCTGCTGCATGGGATGCAAAGCAGCTGCCACCAGCCCTTTCCCTGGCTGTTCCCTTGCTTGTTCTCCCTGCCGAGGGAAGCTCAAAGCAGCCACTTCTCCCGCAGGAGGGTGCACAGCTGCTGCCTGCCTCCTCTGATCCCGCGGCACACCTGAGACAGCCTCGCGGCACACCAGTGTACCGTGTCACAGCGGTTGAAAACCGCTGGTGTAGTTGGTACCTGGAATCCTCTATTTAAAAATAAGTGTTCCTGGAAACCTTATATGGAACAATCTTAAAAGCAGACTTTATTAGTTATATGTTTGGACAACGTGACAATTATTCTTTTCCTTATGAGTTGCCATTAGCTGTACAACAAAATGGTTTGGGAGATGCAGTGCTTCTATCATTCTAAATTGAGGTTTTGTTCTCATCTAGCATTTTAAATCAGCAGAATTGCACATTGGTCAACCCTGTATTAATAAATCTGTTTATGCCTAATAAAGGTTTTGTTGACTGACTGTTAATAAATCTGCAACATATTGCATACAGTCACTTAAGGACAATTCAGCAAGGATGCTTTATAACTTATATGTGCATAATGAATGGGCTTTAAATTCTGCCTCATTTAAAATAAATGCTAGTTCTTAAGAATTCATGGGAAAATAAGTTTGTTGCATCAGAAATTTCTAGCAGTCATGGCGAGGCCATAGATCAGTGGTTATATATCTGCTTTGCATGGTACCCATCCTAGGTTCAGTCTCAGGCATATCCAAGGATTGAATCCTGAAACCTAGTTGGTCTAGGTCAGGGGTTGTTGTGCCACAGCTCCTCCCCACTGGGCCTTGTGCCCGCTTAAGGCTGATTAGTTTCCCTTGTTAAACTCACAAGTGCAGCAAGCAAAAGTCAGAGTCAGGTCCCAGTCCAATAAATGCAGATTGCCAACTCACAGTCCAAATTCAATATGCCGGATCACAGTCCAAGGTCAAAGTCCAGGTAGGTCAGGTCAGGTCAGGTAGCTTTTCCCTCTGGGTCAGCGTAGCCTTTGGTCCTTCTGAAGCTGCCTTTTATCGTTGGATGTCTCATAATCCAAAATGCAGCTCAGCTGTGAGCTACCTTGTTAAGTCCAAATTAGGCTCAGCTGAGCCATCTCTTCAGTCCATGTCCATTCAAAGTCCCATCAAGGTCAAATGAAGCTCAGGTGTCCATCAGAGTCCCATTGGCCTTGATTGATTACAGCTGTGGAGCCAGCCCTGCCCTTCCCAGAGCTGTCAACCAGCTGTCAAAACATGGAATCGCTGTCAACACCACATCATCCACCTGATGATCTTCTGATCTTCCATTACAGGGGTGTCCAAACTTTTTGGCAGGAGGGCCACATCGTCTCTCTGACACTGTGTTAGGGGCCAGGGAAAAAAAGAATTAATTTACATTTCAAATATGAATAAATTTACCTAAATGAATATATTAGAGATGGAACTTATATGAATGAATGAAGGTCTTGCAATAGTTCTATAAAAAGCCTTGCACAAAGCAAGGACAGCCTTTCCTTCTGCTGCTGCATCACAGATGTGGAACAGCTAGTAGTGGAAGGAGCCATCATCCCACAGCTCATGCAAGAGGTCAAACAGTCGCCCTCACACCGAGAGCAGTTGCGTCGGGCCAGCATGGGCTCCAGCAAGTCTCTGGAGGGCCATAGGCTCATTGGAGACTGGGGGCTCCCTGCGGGCCAGATTGGGAGTCCCCAAGGGCTGCAAGCGGCCCCCAGGCTGGGGTTTTGGGCACCCCGGTCTAGGTGGACCAGTGATATGATTCCATATCAGGCAGCTGCTTATATTCTGCTTAACCATGCAAATTTGCCCTGTAAGCTTGTAGACTCAGAGCCCAATCCTATGCCTGTCTGTGCAGAAGTAAGTTCCATTATAGTCAATGGAGCTTACTCCCAGGAAAATGTGGATAGGATTGCAGCCTCAGTCCTGGAACCTGTTTTCAGTGGTTGGGCTTGACTATGGAATAAGTGAAGTAGTTATTTAAAAAGGAAAGAGTTCAGAAAGCCTTAAACACCAAGCAATCGAGGCTTGCCCACATGCATCTAGAATTAGGAGCGTAGTGTTTCATTGGAGTTGGGCAGATTTGAATTCTAGCATCTCGCTTGCTGAAAAAGGACCAAGGTGCATTGTCCAAAAAGGCTGTCATGTCCCTGTGTGAGTCAGGATACAGTGAGATGAAGCTGAAGCCAACGTGAATGTCTTTTTCCTTTCCTTTCTATCTCAAGCTTTGAAGAATCTTGGTTCTGCTTATCAAAGCTGTTGAAGGGCGGCTCTTTGTATTCTTGCATGCAGCAGCATATAGGTCAGTGTCCCCTTTGCCCTGGGTACTAGAACAGCTTTTTGGCTATGGCTTTTCAGTGCAATTACAGGCCTCTTTTCATGTTCTCTCTGCTGTCATAGAACTTTTCCATTATGCATATAATTTACTTTTTTCGCCATTTATTCCTTGTTCCTTCGAGACTCATTATGCTACATTTGTCTGCATATTCATCTGCATTTGTCATTTATTAGGCCAAACGCTTGCTTAAGTCTTCTCCGAGTCTCTGCATCTGTCTGTATTGCTTCTCATTCATTAGCTGTTCCTTCATATTTTGAATTGTAATCGGTAATACTATTTAGGTCACTCCTGCGAGTTGTTTCCTGTGGGAATATGAGAAATAGCTTTGCTGGTGCATAATAGTATGCAAATAATGTCCCTCCTAAATCGCACAGAAATAGACTCAAATATATGTGCAAGTGTTAATGACCTTAATAGCTTTGACGGCATCTTAATATACCATGCGCAGTTGTAAGCATGGTGTTGGAAAGATATATGCCTATCGTCGCTGAGGGCGCAGGAATCTATTTCAAACATTTCTTTAACACTGAGAATTTAGTATGTCAGCAGCATACTGTATTCCGTAAAGAAGCATTAAAGCCAGCAGTAGGTCTGATTTACCTCGCTAGCATAAGCCACAAGCATAACATTAGGCACCAGTGTCGCTACAGAAGATGCCTATCACATTAGCTTAGGGCGGTTTTTAGTTGGCTTCTCTAGTGGTGTTCTCCCATGCGTGGAAGAAAAGATTAAACCACACACACGTGCGTGCATCATGCAATCAATTCTAGGCTGGATCATGCCACTATTTTGGTAATGTTCAAGAGAAGTCTTTTTTTTTCTGAAGATGCTTCATAGGAAGCAGTTTTTGAGCTGCTCTTTTTCATTGCAAAATCAGGCCAGTGCCGTTCTCTTCTGTGAAGTATTACTTGAAGTAGACTTTCCAGAAACTTCATTTCCCTCAAATTCACTCATCTTTTCACTGAACCCTTTGTGTGAAAATGCAAAGGAATTTTAGAGGTTTAGATCTGTCGTGAATATGTACAGTTAGGCCTAGTAGCATTTAGAGCCTGAACCAAACTAAACCAGTAACTGAGAAGTGGCTTGCAGTTCCTAGCTGCAAGGATGTGAGTAACAACAGCCAACGAAATTAACAGCTCAATGGAAGGTAATAATGTAGCACCTATGCAGACAGAAAGGCGCCCATCAAGGATGGAATACAGGTGGGTCTCCAGTGGGGAGGGGAAGAACTAAGCGGGCTAGCATCCAGCCCCACTTCCGGAAGATTCTGTCCCCAAGAGTTTCTGATTGGACAGTTTAAATAAGTACAGAGTCACCTCCATCCTGTTAGCCTGAGAAGTATAAGAACAAAGCCCAAGGGGTGTGTCTGGGTCTTTTGGTGGAAAAGGTTGTGGGTGCAATATCCTGCAGGTGGAGAGCCTGGTCCACCAGGGCCGTGTGGCCTCATAGGTAACTTGGAGCTGAAAGATCTACAAAAGAAAGCTGACCCAGGTGAGAGTTAGGGAATAATAGAGATAGCCAGTTAGTTTTGTTATTTTAATGCTGATATGTTTCCTAGAGGTTTTATGCCTCTAGCATTTGCTGCCTTTTGTAACTTTATGTAACCCTATGTACTTAATCAAGTAAAAATCCTTTTACTAAGTTGTTTCATTGTCTGTTGGGGACAAAGGTTCAGAATCCTGCGTAGCCATTCAGCAAGCTACCAAATACTCATTGAGGACTAGTAACTTGAGGACTGGGGCTTTAATTAAAGAAAGTGCTCAGTGCCTGCAAGCGATAGGATTAAGCCTAGAGGGTCTCGGTGTCCCTGGACTAAGACACTGGCACACACAGGGTGGTGGCAGTACTACTGAACAGGGGTCCTTGATGGCTCTAGGGTTCGAGAACCAAGAACTCTGAGCACCCCAAAACCCCGGGAGTATATGACAAGATCCACCATCAAACTTTGTATAACGAAAAAGCATGCATTGATCTTGAAACTTTTGATCTCCCCTGGCAACAGGCAGCCCAATCCTTCATTGTAAATTCCCATGTGGCAATACAGCAGCACTGGCATGGGCTACGCTCCATCCCATAAGGAATTTTTGGCATCTGTTAGTCTCCTTGGCATAAAGAGATATTTGTCCCCTTGCCCCAGGGTCAACCCCAGCAGGAGTGACAAGTCAACTTGGATCTGCACCAGCGATATCGCTGGTGTAAGTCCATGTTGATCTGTGAGGATTGATCAAGCCCAGGAAGGGCCTCGAGATTTGATGCGTGCCACTGCTGCTGATCCTGCCCTCCAGGCCCTTATCCATCCACCCCCATTTCCATCTCCACCCTGTTCCACCCTCCTTCCATCCCATTCAACCCCTCTCTGTCCTCCCAACACCCCATTCCAATCCCTGTGCCGGACATACTTGCTGCAGCGGGCCTCCATTGCTTTGTGGCCTTCCACAAAGCGCTTTAATGCTGCTTTTACAGTAGCCGTGCTGGTGGAACACACATTCTGCCAATCATTCAGACATTTAAAAAATTGCTCTAAGAGCAAACTTCACTCTCATTTTTTGTTTTTTCTCTTCATAGTCCAACACAACATGTTCATTTGGATTCACTAGAGGGGGGTTTCAGGCTAAGTAGATGTGCTAATTAAGTAGTTGACATTTTTCATATCATGGCGAGAAAATTTGCTTAATAGCCTTGAATAATACACAACAGAACAGATTTATCCCATTGTTAATTACATCTATTTACAGATATCGGTATGAGGTGTACACAAATTAAACACACCAGCGTCCTAAATGAAAAGTATCTATTAGTTCTAGAGTTGTCACCTGCAGTATTTCAATTCCCTTCTGCAGCTTCTGCTAATCGAGAAACCATGCTGAAAGGATAAATTAAAACAATTTTTAAGCTATTGCTCTTTAATTTTTAGAAATTAAAAGATATGTAAGAGAAAATGTGATGTAAATTCCAAGGGGATTAGGGCTTCTGCAGATGGTGTTTTAAGATGAGAGCCTAATATCATGATTTTAAGGTTTAATAGCGTAGTTTGTGAAAGACTTGAGAAACTGAGGCAAATTAAAGAAAACAATCTATGGGTTGGATTTGCACCTTGAGTTTGATCCACAGATGTACTCAGGGATGCTCAGTGGAAGCCTAATAAATAAATAAAAATTAAAAATTATTTCTATCTCTGGACACTGAACTTACTGCAGATTGTTTTCATTGATATGAGAACAAGTGATTACATTTAGGAAACTGAGGCTTGTTTCAGACATCTCTCCCCACTTCTGTTCTATTGGGGAAAATTATTTAAAGGGAAAAAAGTCATTTATGAACATTGTGTAGGGCAGTGATATTCAACCAGTGTGGCATGGTAGATTGGTATGCTGTGAATGGTCCATAGTTGTGCCCCAAGAGTTTGAGGGACGGTCGTTTATTAATAGGGCCATTGGGAATGTGAGCTCCTGTTCCCCCACCAGCAGCAGCACGTTGTCAATTGTCAAAACACTGATGATGTGCCTTGATAGCACCTTGTCAGTGTGCTGTGAGATAAAAAAAAAAAAAGGTTGAAAATTGCTGGTGTAGAGGATCTGTCTTGCTATGTTTACACCAGTTTGTCAGCCACCCAGTTTACCAGTATGATGTCGTACACTTATTTTATCATGGCTTTTAAGCACTGGTGCGCATTATTGTTGGCTTGGACTACTGAACTTCTCCAGTTAAACAAGCTTCAAAACCTAGACAAAGTTTTGTGGCATGCCCACTTAATGTATTTTTGTTCGCCATACATGGGCACCACATACTTACATTAATATATTCAGAGTTTTTTGGGAGAATATTTCAAATAGGAGATGCTTACTTGCTGCAAGGGAAATATGAAATACAAATCAAAGAGAAAATGAGCCAGAAGTCTTGTAGTTGGTTAATGCGCACTCATAAAAGGCCACGCTTTGGAACATTAATTGTGCACTTCTGGAGCTTGCCTAAAAATTGAGAGGAATACCATGTTCCTTTTCAATTTTCCATTTTTGAAAAACTAATTCCGTCATAATAGTGTGCTACAAATCATGACTTGAGACCTTGCTTCAGAGTTAATCAAAAACTTTTATGTGCTACAGTGTAGTTCTTCTCTAGCATTTTTTTTTCTGCCACTGCTTTTCTAGTCAATCATATGTAGCTGTGTCCCCCATCCTTCTTTCTCAGTCCTCATTCTTCCTTACCTTCCAACTGGTAATCCTCTACATTCTTACTTTTGTAGTAAGCTTAAATTACCTATTGCGTTTCCTACCTTCAGCCACCACAAAGTCTCTACCTGTTTTCTGGAACCTCTCCTTACTCCAGTTTTCCTTCCTTTCTTTTCCTCCTTACTCCAGGTTTGCTTCCTGTCATATCTTGACTCATGTGAGGGTTTTTTCAGTTTACCTTTCAATTACCTAGACAGACTTGCAAGCCACTGTTGTGAGCTTCCTATCCTGAGCCATTCATAAAAGAGTTATGAATAATTACTAGGCACTACAGCAGATCACATCAATTACACTGACAGTGCCCATAGTCCATCTTTGCAACTAATCAAGGACTTGAGAGGACATCCTGAGCCTCCCCCATTCTTTATAACATGTAAGAGGACAGGGGTCCTGCTCCAAAGGGAACTCCTAATCTAGAAGCTGATGCAAGGCAATAAAGAGGGTGGAGAGGAAAATGAGGCAGGGTAAACAGGGGAAGAACATGTGATTATTTCATGTATACATATTTTCCCATTTTCAGAACACAAGGAAACTGCTGTTGCACATACATCCTGCACCCCTTCCTGCTCCTTAAGGAGTTCTTTAGGAAGGTCAGCTGCTATGTTAAATGTAGGAGGGTGAAAGAACCTCAGTTCACATGTGCAGCCTTCATAGCATAGGTGTGGGATTGCATTCTCTTTTTCTCCTTGAAAGGGGAAAGAGAGAAAAGAAGGGAGTGGGAGAGCATGTGCACAATCCTATGCATGTCTATTCAGAAGTAACTCAAAGGGACTTACTCCCTTTGTAAGTTCAAAGGGACTTACTCCCAGGTAAATGTGCATAGGATTGCAGAGAGAGAGAGCACAAATGCTTTTGCAAATCCTGAGCAAATGCAGTGATGGCTATATTGACATTCTGTTTCTGTCTCTCTTGGAGAGCAAAAGGGACAGGAAAGAAAAGAGAAATTCTGCTGCTTTACCCCACTGGTCAAATTCTAATTTTAGTTCTGTTCCTTTCTGTGCACAGGAGACATGCACAGAGAACACAATGAGAAGGGCAGAAAGAAAAGCAGAAGCTAATTCTGGCTGGGCAAATGCTGCTAAGATAAAGCGTCTGGGTTTTCCCTCCCCTTTCTTAAAGTTAGGGAGAGAAACAGCCAATTGAGGTATATAATTCCAAATGGAGCCCTGGAATACAATCAATTCTGAAAGCACCATATGAGTCTGTTTCTCACCTGACTACAGGATGGAGAAGGAGCAACGCATGTTGCTGTAGGGGAAAAACGAGTGGACTAGCCCTGCCCCTCCCAACATGCTCCTTGGTCATCCTTCTAAGCATCCCCACATTTAGTGTTTGTCTGCATAGACACATTCTGAATATGGAAATGCTTTCTCCCTGTGTTCTAGAACCGTGGACATTTAGGGTTCTAAATTCAAAGAGAGGAAGTCTCCTCGTGTTCAGTGGCCTCTAGACCAGGGGTCTCCAAATGTTTTGGCCAGAGGGCCGCATGAAATATCTGGTGCAGTGCTGAGGGCCGGAAAAAAATTTAAATATAAAATTTAAATAAATAAATTAGAGATGGAACTTAGATGAATGAATAAATGAATGAGTAGGCTCATTCACTCAGCCTTTCCGGCCCTCAGAACACCCTCCAGATGCAATCAGAGCACAGGTCTGGTCATGTTCAGTCGAGTGGGCCAGAGGCTTTCAGGGAGCCAGAGGCTGGCCACAGGCTGGATAGAGGCTTGCTGTGGGCCGCATCTGGCTCCTGGGCCGGGGTTTGGAGACCCCCTCTAGACCAAGGCTGAATACAAGTGCACTAGGATGCATGGCGAAGAAGCATGTCACCATGAGTGAGGCTACTTTCAGAATTATAGGGCAATGGAATACACCCAGGAACAGCTTGCCTGGTGCATCTTATTTATCCTCAGTGAGCGATTATTTTAAAGCTTGCCATAATCTCATGCTGCAAGTGCTAGTATAGTTTCCTACTCCCTTCTAAAATGGTGGCAAATTTTTGAACTTCACATGTAGAATTGCATCCTGTAGTTCAGTGTTTCTCAAACTGTGGGTCGGGACCCACTAGGTGGGTCACGAGCCCATTTCAGGTGGGTCCCCATTCATGTCAATATTTTATTTTTAATATATTAGACTTGATGCTACCATGGTATGTGACTACATTTGGGGAAATGTTACAGATCTATACTTTTAACAAGCTACTATATATATATTCTTTTAACAATGATAGTAAATGGGATTTAGTATGGGTGGGATTGCAGCCTAGAATTCCTAAAAATTTTCTGCCTGATGACGTCATTTCTGCTCATGGCGTCACTTCCAGTGAGTCCTGACAGATTTTCATTCTAAAAAGTGGGTCCCGATGCTAAATGTGTGACAACCACTGCTGTAGTTTGTTCCTCTATGTTGATGGTGCACACAGAAAAAATACCAAATGTGTGAGTTAAATATAAGAACATAAGAACAGCCCCACTGGTTCAGGCCATAGGCCCATCTAGTCCGGCTTCCTGGATCTCACAGCGGCCCCACCAAATGCCCCAGGGAGCACACCTGATAACAAGAGACCTGCATCCTGGTGCCCTCCCTTGCATCTGACATAGCCCATTTCTAAAATCAGGAGGTTGCACATACACATCATGGCTTGTAACCCGTAATGAATTTTTCCTCCAAAAACTTGTCCAATCCCCTTTTTAAGGCATCCAGGCCAGATGCCGTCACATCCTGCGGCAAGGAGTTCCACAGACCGACCACACACTGAGTAAAGAAATATTTTCTTTTGTCTGTCCTAACCCTCCCAACACTCAATTTTTGTGGATGTCCCCTGGTTCTGGTGTTATGTGAGAGTGTGAACAGCATCTCTCTATCCACTTTATCCTTCCCATGCATAATTTTGTATGTCTCAGTCATGTCCCCCCTCAGGCGTCTCTTTTCTAGGCTGAAGAGGTCCAAACGCCATAGCCTTTTCTCATAAGGAAGGTGCCCCAGACCAGTAATCATCTTAGTGGCACTCTTTTGCACTTTTTCCATTTCCACTATATCCTTTTTGAGATGTGGTGACCAGAACTGGACACAATACTCCAAGTGTGGCCTCACCATCGATTTGTACAACGGCATTATAATATTAGCTGTTTTGTTCTCAATACCTTTTCTAATGATCCCAAGCATAGAATTGGCCTTCTTTACTGCCGCCGCACATTGGGTGAACACTTTCATCGACCTGTCCACCACCACTCCAAGATCTCTCTCCTGATCTGTCACAGACAGCTCAGAACCCATTAGCCTATGTGTGAAGTTTTGATTTTTTGCCCCAATGTGCATGACTTTACACTTACTGACATTGAAGCGCATCTGCCATTTTGCTGCCCATTCTGCCAGTCTGGAGAGATCCTTCTGGAGCTCCTCACAATCACTTCTGGTCTTCACCATTCAGAAAAGTTTGGTGTCGTCTGCAAACTTAGCCACCTCAGTGCTCAACCCTGTCTTCAGGTCATTTATGAAGAAGTTGAAGAGCACCGGTCCCAGGCCAGATCCTTGGGGCACACCGCTTTTCACCTCTCTCCATTGTGAAAATTGCCCATTGACACCCACTCTCTGTTTCCTGGTCTTCAACCAGGTCTCAATCCAGGAGAGGACCTGTCCTCTAATTCCCTGACTGTGGAGTTTTTTCAGTAGCCTTTGGTGAGGGACCATGTCAAACGCCTTCTGAAAGTCCAGATATATAATGTCAATGGGTTCTCCTGCATCTACATGTCTGTTGACCTTTTCAGAGAATTCTAAAAGGTTTGTGAGGCAAGACTTACCCTTACAGAAGCCATGCTGATTCTCCCTCAGCAAGGCCTGTTCATCTATGTATTTTGAGATTCTATCTTTGATGAGGCATTCCACCATCTTACCTGGTACAGATGTTAGGCTGACAGGCCTATAGTTTCTCGGGTCCCCCTTCTTTCCCTTTTTAAAGATCGATATGACATTTGCTGTCCTCCAATCCTCTGGCACTGTGGCCGTTTTGAGGAACAAGTTGCAAATTTTAGTCAAGAGATCAGCAACTTCATTCTTCAATTCCTTAATAACTCTTGGGTGGATGCCATCAGGGCCCGGTGACTTATTGATCTTTAATTTATCAATTAGGTCTGAAACATCTTCTCTTTCAACCTCTATCTGACTTAATTCCTCGGTCAGGAGGGCCCGTTCGGGCAGCAGTATCCGCCCGAGGTCTTCTGCCATGAAGACAGATGCAAAGAACTCATTCAATTTCTCTGCCATCTCTAAGTCTCCTTTTATTTCCCCTTTCCCTCCCTCACCATCCAAAGGGCCAACCGCTTCTCTGGCAGGTTGCCTGCTTCTAACATGACAAATGAGAGTTGTCATTTCATCAGGCAAACTAGCTGACCTTATATTTAACCCTACATACTAGAAAGATGCTGTGATCCACTGGGTATCTGATTGGACTATATTCTTTGAAAAATTGTTTTTAAGGTCTCAGGAAGTCTATGCTGTGTCAGATGGGTAGTC
Source organism: Tiliqua scincoides (assembly GCF_035046505.1). Taxonomy (NCBI): domain Eukaryota; kingdom Metazoa; phylum Chordata; class Lepidosauria; order Squamata; family Scincidae; genus Tiliqua; species Tiliqua scincoides. The sequence goes on from NC_089824.1 coordinate 144,155,311, forward strand.
TACTGCTCTCTCTCTCTCTCTCTCTCTCTCTCTCCCATTGTGTCCAACAAGATACCCCATTGCCATTCATAAGCAGGGCATTCTAGTGATAATGATCCCTTGTTGTTTTCAACTGGTACTTTTATAGGTGTTTTGTCTCTAAACATAGATTATCAAGGCTCAGTGTAAAGGATAATTTGTAGTTGGAGGGAAAACTCTTAAGAAGTTTGGTTTTTGTTAATGTTTTGTAGCTCGTACTTTATTTCACCTGAGGGTAAGCTGAAACAATAAGATCTGATTGTTACTAATAAACCTGTATTGAAGAAAGAATGTTGCTGCTACACTCACACTGTCTCTGTGCAGGTTGTCATGTGCACTTTACCAAACCGGTTCAGGGATACTTAACAGGAACTAAAAGGATAAAATGCTACACCAACAGTTCCATGTGTGAGATTTGGAAAAGCCTCACTCCAAATAGTTATGCAGATTAATCACACATTAACCACCATATAAGCTTTGTGAGACGGTATCCTGGGGATTTTTTGTTTATCCTTCCACAGTCTCCTGCTAGACTGTGGCCATGTGACACATAGACCTGTCTTGACAGAGTTGATGAATAGAGAGGGAGAGAGATATTGGCAGGCTGCTCGCCAGGGCTGCTTCCTCTAGCATTGTTTTCCTAAATAATTCAGAGAGGCTGGTATTTTCATCACATTATTTCTGTTCTCAGAAGGAATAGAAAGGAGCAAATGAATAGAGACGGCAGCACTGGAGTGCTTATGTCTGTGTAGTTCAGTGGGCATAACAGTATTGCATTGTTCCTGGCTTTAATATCCTCACCTCTATGCCATGTTAGCTTGAGGGCAGTTAGGTGTGATAATTCACTGAATTCTTATGCAGATATATTTTCAGGGATCCTAAGGGGAATAGGTTGCTTAAATAGAAAGTAAACTGTAATCCCAACTGCTATATAGTTGCTGGGCATTCCTCACAGTGGTCCTGAGATGCTGCCTTTTTTGATTCAGTCATGGACATACTGTTAACGCAATCTCTTTTGTGAGAAAAAAATCAGAATAAAAGAAGAGCCCCGCTGGCCTGTGTAGTCCAGCATCTTGTCTCTCACAGATGTCTCTGAGACATCTCCCCAAGCAGGAGGAAGGCATGCTCTCCCTTCATTGCACCCTTGCAACTTGTATTCAGAGTCAAACTGCTTCTGGTCTTTCACGTAGCACATAGCCATTGTGACTAGTAACCATTGGTAGAGTTGTCTTCCATGAAATTGTCTAATTCGTTTTTGAAGCCTGCTAAGCTAGTGGCTATCACCATATCTTATGGTAGTGAATTCCATAGATCAATCCTGTGCTGAGTGACGAAGTACCACTTTTTATCTGTCCTAAATCTCCCTTCAGTCAGTTTCATTGGATGACTGCCAGTTCTAATACAAGTTGAGCATCCCTTATTCAAAATGCTTGGGACCAGAAGCATTTTGGATATTGGATTTTTCCATTTTTCAGAATACTTGCATATATGGGAGATCTTGGGGATGGGACCCAAGTTTAAACACAAAATTCCTTTATGTTTCATATTATAATATAGCTTAAGGGTAATTTCGTACAATATTTTTAATAATTTTGTTCATGAAACAAAATTTGTGCATGAAACACAGTTTGTAGTTTTATTTCTTTGGTCAGAAAAGTAAAAAAAGAAAAAGTCATGTTGGCACTCAAAGAAGTTTTGTATTTTGAAATTCCTGATGAGGGATGTCCAACCTGTATTAGCAATAGACCTAAAGCCTTGAAGGTTCAGAGGGTCTCAAAGACTGTGTTGTGAATCCCTGACTGAAAGGAGTATTGCAACCTAATATCTCCGACTGTAAATGAAGTGGGATGGGAGAAAGGAATACTAAACTGGGGGGGGGGAGCAATGGTGGACTAAATTGTCTGGGTTACAGATAGGTCCAGGTGCAAGGAAGATGGAGACATACAGGAACTGGAATGGTAGAGTTGATGCTAGGAGTGTTGAGGAGTCTGATGGGCATACCCAGTGAGGTTTTAGATTTGGGGGCATGGAAGTAGTTTCCTGAAGGATATCATGTCAGTGATTGGTTGTACATTTTAGAGTTCATCAGAAGCATTGCACTGATCTCAAAGAAAGAGAGTTCAGCAAAGACATCTCATAGCTCATGATATATGGAGTGATGTGTGCAAATAAGGTAATGAATTTGGAGCTGCCCTACATTATCCAAACAATTTGGAAGCTTGTTATGTAAGTTCAGAGGTTCACATCACACATCCATGTTGCTGTGTAACTGCTGAACTTCACTTATAATCAGTGCTTTTTTTGTAAATAAAAAGGTGCAGGAACTCACAACTTGTTAATCTTTTATTTATTTATTTATTTATTTATTTATTTATTTTAAACCAGTTTTTATTGGAGAAATAAAATATTTTTTATGTGCTTCCCCCCTAAAGATGAACTTACTTCTGAGTAGACATGCATAGGATTGGACTGTCAATCTCCACATCCCCTTCCCCCTAGCTATTTTTTCTACACATGGGGAAAAATACTGTACAGGTACACTTGTAGCATGTAGTATGTAGTGTGGCACTACTTCGAGGAGAGGAAGGAGTGAATGGATTCCGAAAAATGGCTTACATGAGTTCCATGTAATAAAATTACTCTAAGCAACTGTGGAAGTAAGAACCAAAAAGGAATTCTTACAGGAGAGGGGTCCTTAGGTGCACATAGAAACAGCTACGTTTGTAAACAAGCAATTAAATATGGTTTAATTCAGGTATCAGAATACTCTGTGACTTTGGGAAGGCGCTTGGCATGCAATTGTATGTTCTCTGCTGCCCTGAGCAGCTGCTGTGTATTGCTGGAGAGGAGCTGCAAATGCTGGCTGGCGGAGGGCATGCTTGTGGGGGAAGGATGAGGAGGATCTCTGGCAAGGCTGGACAGCACGTTGTACACATGTAGAATCTCTTTTCACCTGCCCTTAGCATGTGAAAACGGGTGCAGATATATATCTCTGCCAGGATTAAGAGCCCAATCCTAGGTATGTCTATCTGAAGTAAGTCTCTTTCTAGTCAATGGAGCTTACTCCCAGGAAAGTGCCTAGGATTGCAGCCTAAGAGCCCAATCCTATGCATGTCTACTCAGAAGTCCACTTTAGTGAATGGGGCTTACTGTGGATAGGATGGCAGCCTCAGGGCCCAATCCTGGGCCTGTCTACTCAGAAGTCAGTCCCATTAGAGGCAGTGGGGCTTCCTCCCAGGAAAGTGTGGAGAGGACTGCAGCCTCAGATTCCCTCCTGTGCCTGTCTACTCAGAAGTCAGTTCCACTAGAGGCAGTGGGGCTTCCTCCCAGGAAAGTGTGGAGAGGACTGCAGCCTCAGAGCCCCTCCTCTGCCTGTCTACTCAGGCTGCAAGGTTATGACACTTTCCTGGGAGTAAGTCCCATTGAACACAATGGAACTTACTTCTGAGTAGACATGCTTGGGCTCTCAGACTGCAAGGCTATGCACCCTTTCCCAGGAGCAAGCCCCATTGAGCACAATGAGACATACTTCTGAGTAGACACGCCTAGGCTAGTGCTGCAGATTGGCACGGGGCTGCACCAGCCAGCTTCCTTCCCCTCCTCTTCCGCCAAGCCAGTATCTGGGCGTTCCGTGGGTGCCGCAGCCCGTCTCCTTGGCTGGCTGGCTGGCTGTTCGTCCTCCTCCTTGGCGTTGGCGCGTGCCTCCCATGCCCTCCACCGGCTTCAAAGCTGCGCTGGGAAGCAGAGCGCGGAGGGAGGAGAGGTAGGCTGGGCTCAGGCGAGAGCTTGGAGATGGGGGCAGGAGGGGGTCGTTGTGCGGTCAGACAGGGGCCAGGCACCCGCCCACCCTGCACTCCCCAGCAGCCACCCAGCAAATGCCTCTATTTTGCTCCCCCCCTCCTGGAATGCCTCCAAAGGGGAGGGGCCCCTGCAAAAAGGTGCCAGAACTCCGTCCCCCCGCGTTCCATTAGAAAAAAAGCCCTGCTTGTAATGATAGTCATCCACATTCCTGGCAAATATGAATCTTCTGCCTCAGACCCACTTTTTAATGCTGTAACTCCAACAAGCATGATAAAACACAATGTAAAACACAACCCATTTTTCATGACAGCTAAGTCACAGCAATTTAATAATACTCATTGTGTGTCATATTTTAAGGTGGGTTTTTAAATACCTAGGTGGTATATTAAGACCACCTAAAATTGTACCTGAGTAGTATTTTTATGCAAGCAAACCTAATTAATCGAAACATATTGAACTCGACAGCAATGTGGCAAGCTGAGAACTGCCTGTCTACTTAGCAAAAGCAAACGTGGCTTTGGCAGAGGTAACTCTGGGTGTCTTGAGACATACATTAGAGGGAAAAAAAGGGGGGTGCTGTAATGTTCTTTTTGGAAAGAAATTATGGTCCTGTTCACAAAGTGAGAAAATACCCGCATAGCCCCCCCAGTACCCCCATAGTTCCCCAATATTTTTTCCAGAAAAGAAAATGTAACAGATGACCCGACTTTTTTTATTGACTCAGATATAGGTTCTCAGTTACCTACAACTACAGCAGCATGTCTTTCAACTAATACCATTACATGGATTATATTTCTGGGTAACTTGAAGAAGCTGTATTCATGAAGCACCCAAGTGGCATGTTAAAGTATCTTCTTGAATGTACCCTTGGGAGTGGTATTGAGTGGTGGGAGATTTTGTGTGAACTTGGACCTGCGTATGTCCCCTGAAGGTCTTCATTACTTTCTCTACTTTTTGTTTTGCTTTACCCCTTCCTTTCAGAAAACTAAAGGTTTGAGATGTGCAGACAACTCCATAACCAAGATGATTCCTGAACTTATTTATCAATATGAACAATATATAATGTTCTTCACAAGGTGCACAGCAGTCTTCTAACTCCTAGTCATTTTAAGAAACATTCCATATGCTCTAATAAAGTTCTACAGAGGGAAGAATACTTAGGATTCTGAGCCCAAAACTGTAGCCACATGAGCATTTAACTTCTGCCCTTCACATGTGTTAGAATTCATAGTATAGTCAGTACCACTTGTAGGGTATCCCAAGGAAATGTCTACCAAAATATTTGATGTTGATTAATTAGGCTTTTGCTTTCCCTTTTAAAACAAATACAGTTTTAATATTTGTGCTAGAAGTTGATGCTTGATTCCAAACTTATTATTATTTTTTGTGAGGTTAAAGATAAAAGAGGGAAACCTGTGAATTCTCTAAACTCCCCTAGAAAGGTTAATAGCAACTTTATTTGATGTTGCCATATGGTGGAGGCTTTCATCACAAAATTCTGTTTTGGGTTCTTTGTCCTTCTGAGTCTTTTTTTTTTCTGGAGGAGTTGACTGCATGTATTTTTCTCATTCTACGCTGAAAGTCTTGTTAGTTGATAACAATGATGAGAGTGTACCGCCAAACTGAGTTTGCTTCTACTCTACAGTCTGCTTGCTAGACCCCAGATCCATTATGCAATCGGAAGATAAGAATTATACATAACAAGTATGCTAATTGTATTCCTGGAATTCTGCAGCAGTTCATATCTGACTACATGTACTGCAGTAATTTAGGATGACTTGACACAAAGGTTTATACTATAAACCTTTAGTGATGAAAAGTCACCTCAGGTAACTTTCTTCCATGGTAGAGCTTTCTTTTGGATGTCCTCTCATACGGTCAGACATATTTAACAATGGAAAGATAGTAGGATCTCTAAAACATATTTTAAAATGTTTTAAAATGTTTTAAAATTCCTTTAAATTAAAGGAAAACAGACATTTAATAATGCCAGAGAAGGCAGCCGGCTGGCAATCCATCAATCATTCTCTCTGCAGGCTTCTCCCTTCCCCCTGAGCACTTGAAAGAAGGCTAAATGGCAGCGATTATCACCTTCTCCATTCTTTCCCCCTTGCTGGGGCTGGGGAAGGGAGATATTGCTGCCTCCTAGTGAAGCCTAAGCGCCTGGACTGATGGCCTCTGTGTGCATTACAAAGGTAATCAAGGCTGTTTGTAAATCACCAGAGCAAAGAAACTTTGTTTTTTAAATTGATTTGCTATAGTGCGTTTTTTGCCATCCACTTGAGTTCTTGGAAGGGAACCCTCTGGAATAATGAGGCTCAACCTGTATAGGTTTTGTAGTAGGATCTCCTTTGTCCCACTAGCTTTGCTCCTCTTACTGTGAATCATCACTGGTCGTCACTTGTAAATATTTTAATTGCAAAGTAATTTTTGTTACAATTTTGCAATTCTTCCCCATACAAAGATTTTTACTAGCTTTTCCTGACATTTGGCTGCTTTTCATTGTGGAACATCATATTTGCTTCTAACACACTATACTGAAATGTGCACAGTATGTTCGTGAAGCTTCTACCCTGCTAAGAAACCAATACATTACAAAAACAAACCACCACCTCCTAAAGCACGTCTACCAACCCATTATGGGTAAAATATGCAAGCTTACAATTTATAAGGTTTTTGGGTCATGAGGGAAAAAATTAATAATTCCAGCTATCTGCTAATAACTTAATCCTCTTTCATACCCACAGTAAGATTAAAGTCCTAACAGAATTTCGGCATAAAAGCTGTCTCTTAATCTATGAAACAATTTGGAGCATTTTTGTCTAATCCCTCGATTTCTGCTTATTAACCAAAATGTCATAAAGGCTAGTACTCAAGTTATAAATGGTCTTTCACTAGTCTCAGAACTCAGGCAGCATACAGCTAAAACCCTTTGCTTGTCTCTTACTGAATTGGGTGCAAATAATAGACAAGATAAAACCAAGTTTTAGGTCCCATGATTTCTCTAGGTGAGAATGATGCGTGTGCTTCACTCCCCGTTGACTTCAATATGACCAGAAATGTTTAGCTATGACTGGATTGTGTCCTTTGTTTTTACATCTGCTCAGCAATGCGGCATTGTACAGAGAATTACCTTTTGGCTTGTCTTTGCATCTAAACCCTTTCTCCAGGAATTTCTATTAAACTTTGAACTTTTTCTTCCTCAGAAAGATTGGCCTGTAGAAAAGATTTCATTTATGTATTACACCCAAGGCTATCGGCCCAATCCCAAGTACCTCCCACAAGAGGGTCCGATGTGGTGTCTGCTGCCTTTTGCAGGAGAGTTTTGGCCTCCGGAGGCCTCCTTGGAGAAGGGGAACTTTTGTTTCCTTGCCCTAGGGGAGGCCCCTGCTGGGTCTACTTGAATCTGTACCATGTGTATATACCGTGTTCCCCCGAAAATAAGACCTACTCTCAAAATAAGACCTAGTGTGTTTTTTGAGAATTGCTGAAATATAAGACCTACCCCGAAAATAAGACCTAGTTGTGATCAGGGCCAGGACAGGGCGGGGGGCGGAAGGGGTCCTCAGGCGGGGGTGTGTGTGGAAAATGTGACCAGGAACGCTCCCTCCACCTAGAAAGCACCTGCTGTGCTGCCTTGGGCAGAGGACGCTGAGGAAGAGCTGAGGCGGGAAGCAGCAAGTGAGGCAACCCTGAGGCTCTGAGGCTCTCCAAACGTTCCAGAGAGTAAGTCCCATTAACTATAAAGGGACTGACTTCTGAGTAGGCAGGCAGGCATCCTCCTGGGTGCTGGGGGGATATTTTTGCATGGTATATTTTTGTACATGAATGACTGGATTGTTGTACATTAAAAAAAATAAGACCTACCCTGAAAATAAGACTAGTGTGTTTTTTTGAACCAAAAAAAAAAAAAAAGACAAACAAATGTGTCTTATTTTCAAGGAAACACAGTATGTGTCCGGAGAGAAAAAGTGAGAGAGAGTGAGCGTGCATGGCGTCGCAAGCCCAAACAGACCTGTGAAAGGCGTTAAGGGTGGACACTGCTGCCTCTGTACTTGCCCTCTTCCATGGCCCAATTCATCCCTGCCCTGTTGCTTCTCTGTTCCACCCCCTCGCAGACTCTATCCCAACTCCTGTGTGAGCCTACCAGGGGCAGTGGGCATCTGGCATTCAGTGTTGTGTGGAACCAGCAGCTCACTGCTTCCAATGGTAGCCTGCCTGTGCACTTCAGCATGTTGTCTTTCGCAGCAGCCAGAAAATTATGCTGTGGAAACGCTAGTTCCAGTGGCATAATGCTGCATTAGAATTGGGCCATGTATCTGTAAAATTCCTCTGTAGCAACAACTAAATATTTTTCTACTCTGAAAACTAACCCTGGTGATTGACAGATGTTGTACTTCGTAATCAGAAGTCATTCATGTTGTAGCTGGCAATTTAATTCAAAAGCTGGGGCATTTAAAACTTCCACCAGACAAAATGAATTTCTAACTATGTCCACAAGAAGTGCAGAAGAGTGCACTGAATCAACATTTCAAATTAATACTGGATCTAGTATTTAACCAGCAATTATAAGCTCAATTATCCAAACGGCCAGAACATATCAAAAGTATGTAGATAATTAGTTTGCATAAATCAGGGTGTTTTCAAAGGATTGCATTGATACTGGATTATATGAAAGGCATATGAGGCCCAAATCCTAACCCACTTTCCACCACTGGCATAACTGTGCCAATGGGACATGTGCTGCATCCTACAGTTGGGGGGCACTCACAGAGGCCTCCTCGAAGTAAGGGAATGTTTGTTCCCTTACCTAGGAGCTGCATTGTCCTTATGTTGGTGCTGGAAAGTGGGTTAGGATTGTGCCCTTAGTCGGATAGCCAATGTTCTTCTATTCCAAAGTTCAGCATTTGAAGGATTGCTTCTTGATCCTGCAAAGATCTTGGTACTTGGCTGACATACCGACCAATAATTACAATATAGTATCTATGGGTGGGTGAAATCTATTGGCCTCATTTGCATTTAATGTTTGCATTTTCCAGGCATCCATTAGACTTGGGCCAACTTATGGTGTTGGGAACACCTGTACAATACTGGCATAAGTAGCCTATTAGTTGAACTCAGCTGCTTTACTCTAATGGTGTTGGAAGTATGTGGTATTAAAAATGGAGGGGAGCTGAGATTTCATCCAGGGACTTCCTGACCACAAAGTCAGGAAGTCCCTGGATGAAATCTCAACTCCCCTCCATTTTTAATGTGAAGATGTTTGTTACTAGCCTACCATAGAGGATTGTTGCAAGGAAATGTTTATCTCTTTGTAGTTGCCCAAAGTGCTTGAAAAATGCTTATACTGAAAGCATGATTCATCCTGAGTAAATATTCAGTGAGAAATAAGCAGTGCTTGACTGGATTGTCCTTCAAGAATTGCTGATACTATTGTTTTTCATATGTTGCTGCCCGAACATGCCTATGTGGATGTGTTTTGGATACACTATGAAATTCAGAATTGTAATCCCCCTTATAGTCCATTTTAACATTAATTCTGTTGAATCAAAATAAAATCTGAAGTATTGAAACCTTATTAAATTAGCAGCATACTTTTCTGCCTGTGAGGTTTTAATGCAGGGGCTGTAATCTTAACTTTATCCTGAGTTGTTTAAAAAAAATCAAACAAGTTTCATTCTAAATTGCTGCTAAATCTCTAGTATATCTTTGCCATTCTTTTCACACAATGCCATTTTACTTCAACAACATGTGCTGTTTGCTTTGTGAAAAGCACTCACTGAAAATCTTGGGCATTTTCTACTGGGATCCCTATAGACCCATCCAATTTGGAAATTCTCTGTTTTATCATCTCCTTAATTAGAATATGTGGAGCAGTGCTCTGTTAACTGTTTTGAAGTTTCACAGAATAATGATTCTATCCCAACTATAAAGAGTGTGACAGAAAATTATTCACAGTTGGAAGCCAGCTGTTGCTTAGCTACCTAGCATTTAAATTCAGAAACTCCTCCAATTTAACAATAACCCGCCCTTAAGCTTCTAAATGTATTTGTTCATGATGCATTGTGCCATTTTGTGCATGCATTTCACCTGTTAACAGCAATTATGCTGGAACAAAGACGATATTTACAAAGGGGTGAATGTGCAGCATAAATCCAAAAATTATATAAAATTATTCAAAAATGCATGCAAGCCTCCAATTTCAAAATGGATCTGATGCCAATGAAATTTTCAAACAGAAACTTTGTTGGAATAAAAACTTGGTTGAGTGAGTGCACTGGTGTCACCAAGGGGGTGCGGGGGGTGCGGGCTGCACCAGTTGATGCGCCTGGGGGGGCGACACGCCCTGCAGGGAGGACTTGCTAACATCGCGGGGTTAGGAGCTACTGCATCATGCCATAAACCATTGGATGCGGAACGGCCGGCAAAGTGCAGTGCAGAAAACAATAGAAATCACTCTTTTCTTTCAAAAGTTATGGCCAAAAAACCGGGAAGGAAAAAATGCATGGAGCCCCATGGAAAGTGAAAGTGAGCCATATCGCATGTTTACTTGCAAGTAGGCATACTTACCATAGTCTGTCGGAAAGGGCAGGCTGAGAGGAATCCAACGACACCAGAATGGTCCCGATCCAATGAATGCAGCCCCCCCAAAAACACCCGAGAAGCTCCCCCCTCCCAGCTGCGAGTCTGAGCCTGAAATGAAGCCACGTGGCTGTGTTTACTCACGAGTAGGCAGACTTGCCTTAGTCGAGGCAGGCTGAGAGGCTCCAAGGACGTCAGAATGGTCCTCATCCAATGAGTGCAGCCCCAAAAAACACCAGAGAAGGAGGTTCCTCCCTCCCAGCTGCCTCCCTCCCAGTATATAGAGCCTTATGGAAAGCAAAGCAGCCTCACAGTCGTGTTTACTCATGAGTAGGCAGACGCGCCTTGGCTGGTGGTCAGGCCAGGCAAAGGGGAATGTGAGGACACCAGATGGAGCTGGAGTGCAACAGAAGGCAGCCTCCCCCCCTAAAAAGAACAAAAAAGAGGCTTGAATGGTAAGGGGAAAGTTTTCTATTTTGCATTTGCAAAGCCAGGTGGGTCTTTATTCTGATATGCCTGAAATAGAAGAACTTTAAACTGGACACTGGGGAGGGCTGAAGATCTCACTGATTCTCTTTTGGGGGGTTGTTATTGCAGGCAGACTACAGAATAAGCCCCATTGACCACTATGGGACTTACTTTAGAGTAGACATGCATAGGCTTGGGCTCACAGGCTGCAATCCTACCCACACTTTCCTGAGAGAAAGCCCCATTGACCACTATGGGACTTACTTCAGAGTAGACATGCATATGAGTGTGCTCACAAGCTGCAATTCTACCCACACTTTCCTGAGCGTAAGCCCCATTGACCACTATGGGACTTTCTTCAGAGTAGACATGCATAGGCTTGAGCTCACAGGCTGCAATCCTACCCACACTTTCCTGAGAGTAAGCCCCATTGACCACAATAGGATGTACTTCGGAGTAGATTCACTTGGTGGAACAGGACTGGCTCCTCCTTATTTAATTATTTTATTTTAATTATTTATTTTAATTTGCTTGATGTCACTTCTGGCCATGACATAACTTCCAATGGGTCCTGGACAGATTGTCATTCTAAAAAGTGGGTCCCAGTGCTAAAAGTTTGAGAACTGCTGCAATAAGTTGTTAGTAAGTTGACATGGAGTGTGTGTGTGTGTGTGAGAGAGAGACTCTACAAGTTTTCAAAATAACTAAAATCAGAATTTGGAGGAATAATACCATTATGTTATATATCAGTCAATGCATAATTTCATGCAGAATGCAGTGAAACAATCCACATTGCAATATCTGTGTTCTAACAAAAGGTACAGCCAAAAAACCGGTGGGGGCAATGGTACATCACCACACCCACCTGGGGCATTGCCCCGCCCACTCGATGGGGTGTCGCGCAGGCCTCTCGCACCGGGTGACACGAATTCTAGTGACACCACTGAGTGAGTGTCACAAGGCGAGGCTATCTTGGTTTATCCCATGTGTTTCAAGGCACGGCATTTACATTTGAATTTGGGCTAGACTGCTTTTATCATAAAAACCAAAACACTTTGCTCAGTGACGAAGCTGTGACCCCGGCAAATATGGAAGTCACTGTTGCAACAAAGGTGGGATTTTCTAACAATTGATGTGACAACAGTGTTTTGAAATGGCACACAGCTACCTTACGTGAGGGAAATCTAACATCCTTTCTAATCCAGCATGTCCTAACAAATAAAAACAAAAATAAAATTGGATTGATAGAAGGCTTTATATGACCTGAAATAGTCCTGTTTTTAAGGGCTGGTTCATACAACAGAACTTTTCTTCACAGAAGCCGTCCGAGTCACTATCAGACTGTCAACAAAACTTGATCAGGCCAGCAGCAAGTCCTGTGATTGCAGTGGCACTTCTCCAGCTGCAGTAGACAGGGAAGTTGCTGAAAGCCACATGTAGGATCTCCTGCTTCAGACTTTTCTTTATCTGTGCAAATGTGTATGCTAAAGATGGTTGGGTATTACGAGAAGATGGGTTAAAACTGAAGGAGATGTATGTTCACCCATGTAGAATTGTCTTGATTGGTAGCATTCCTAGGAGAACCCACGCATGGAAACTAGATTGGAAAATATGTCCTAATATGACATGGACACACATGTTTGGGATTGACGTTTTCTAACACTGCAAAATTACTCTACCAGTATAAATCACGGATATTTGCTTGTATGTATACCTTTCAGCACAATCCATATGGATATGATTGTATATAGACCTCCCCGTCCCCATTATTGCCATCATGAATATGTCTCCTAGCTCACTATGTCTAGCCTGGTTTGCACTTACTTTTCTTCATGCCGTTGTGTACCCACGTATGCAACAACACGGAGACTTTTCATTGTGTATCTCGACTCTGAGGCAATGCAAGTAAAGTCACTGCTCTTGGCTCACCTCTGGACCAACAGAGGACCTTTCTGTTACGGGTTCATGGATTGCTGAGTTTCTAAGAATACTAAGGGTTAACCACAGGGACTTCCCAGAGGACAGCCCTTGTATTGGAGCAGGAGGGAGAATCTGTGGCAATTTAACAGGTGTAGCATCTGAAAGAAGGGTATGTGTCTGTTTGGTTGGCATGTACCACTGCATGCAGCTTTCACTCTGTAATTCTCTAATCCATGTTGTCAAGAGAAATTTATTTCTTAGAAGGCTGTCCATTCATCTCTCCCCACTATTTTTCTTTTTGTTGCCCTAGCTTTTTATCAATAATGTATCTGGTGCATTTGAAAGCTTCACTGTTCGGCTTTGAACAGATTACTTTGTAAGCTCTTGAATTCAAATATTTAAAAGGGAAGAAAAAAAAATCACATCCCATGAGCTAACCTCCCCCCCGCCCTTGGAATACCAGGGGCGTGCAGGAGAAAGAAGAAAAAACCTTGGTGTGGTAGTATGACAAGATGTAAAACCTTCCACCGAGGTCACCTTATAAATATTTATTCCTATAAATTTCTTTAAAGAAATTAAATTATGTGTTCTATACAAAAGAGACGAGAAAGGCTTTTAGTGTCACTGGCTGCAAATTGAAGTCATTTGTCTAGGAGGGTCAGGTGCCACTTGGTGGTAAGGATTTGTCTGAGATCTAAGTGAAGAAAGATTGATAGCATAAAGAGATTGATGAAATGAGCAATGCAATATGCATATGAAGTTCTGGGTTAATTAGGAAAATTAAAACCAGAAAGTTTCCTTTGTGTGAAGTAGCGTGAAATAGGAGCTGGTACCAGGGTATGCTGGCAGACTTGTATATTTCGGCTTGATTTTCGTGGGAAGTGAATGTTGGTGAATACCAATGAAGACAATGATCAGTGCTGTGTATGTTTTATTGTTAATGAGAGCAGTGTAGTCTTTTTAAGGTGAATATACATTCTTTTGTTGTCAGCCATGTTCTCATTAATGTAAACCACAGCTTATCTGCATTTTTCATTTCTGGCACATTAGAAAAAACAGAACACCCAGTATGTTCCACTGAATCATGTTGCCATGAGATTGTGCCAAGGTTCTGTTTTTTTGTTTTTACCCAAGCAGACAGATTTGAAGCTCTAAGGCATTTGTGATTAAATCTGAGCTAGGAACTATTAGCATCTACAGACTCTTTACCTCTGTTTTGTGTAGACCGTGTGGTTTGCCTGACAGTAAACTCTTTCTACCTATCAACATAATTCCCCCACTTTTTTTGGTAGTAGCGTAAGGGCCCAATCCTATCCAGCTTTCCAGCACTGATGCAGCTGTGCTAACAGGCTGTATGCTGCATCCTGAGGTGGGGGAACAGTCATGGAGGCCTGCTCAAGGTAAAGGAATGTTTGTTCCCTTACCTTGTACCTGCATTGTGGTTTCACTGGCTCTGGAAAGTTGAATAGGATTGGGCCCTAAGACTTTTCCTCACATTCGAGAATATCTACTACAAATACTAACAGTACTTTTATTTTCACTTTGCAGAAACCAAAGCAGAAGGAGTGGCACCCCCCTGGGGGTTTTATTTTAGGACTCTGGGCACTCATCATCATGGTTTTCTTTAAAACCTATGGAATCAAGCACATGAAACATATCTTCTAAAAGGTTCTGCGCAACCAAGATGCCTGCACTGAATATCTCACTGAATGAAAATACCATTCATTTGGATAAAGAGTGTTGAAGTTCTCTACTTGAAAGTTCTTGTCATGCTGTGCCTGCCTTGCATAACCTCTTATGATCTTTGCATTGTTACTTTACAGTTTTGTCTTGTTGAAACCTTGTCGTGTCAATTTAGAATACAATTATGTACAAGTTCAGAGACTGTTATCTTGCTCTGTGATATTGTGCAGGCTTCATTGTACACACACAGGCTCCCCCCCCCCATACCACTTTTATTTACTTCCAGTGAAATTAATTTTGCACGCAGTTGCTCTTGACCCAGTGAAGGCACTCCATGATCAGAAACATCACTACAGCAACGGATTTCCTTCGCTGGGAACTTGCAGGGTTACTGCAGGGAAGTGAAGCTTTACATCTAGAATTCAGGTGAAAACCCAGATGATAATACTCTCTGGAACATATATTACCAGCTCTGACTCTGCTGATCACCTGTTGGAGAGGCAAACAGATCATCTATACAAATGTCATCTTATTTTTCATTCTTCAGAAGGTAATCAGGACAATTGGAATGGACAATGTAGACTATTTGCAGTGGAGAGTGTCCTTTTGGGGAACACAAAAAACCTAGCCTACATCTTTAAAGCATCTCAGGCTAAGATCTCTGTATTCTGCATAAGGGACTCTGAATTTGGTCATGTGAGTAAGTGAACAGTAGATGTACATGAATGTAGAGGAATCCTAAACATTTTTATTGGAATAAAAATGCTAGACTACCACCTGAACTTTTTCTTTTCTTCAAGCAAAAATTTTCCCTTTTACTTTTTCTAAAATAGTTACCCAATCGCTGTAATGAAGGTCTAGACAATATGTAGAACCTTATTTAAGATGTCACTTTATCAATATAAACTTAAGTCACTTTGTGGACTTTTGCTGTGACATATTGAACACTTGTTCAACAGAAACAAAAATACTGTAGGAAATATTGATTTCTGCTGTTAAATACAGCCCTTTAGATCAATCCTTTTACCTAGGGCAATTTTGCTTCTTGAATTCCATGAATCATTAGAACTGAAAACAAAACCAAAAAAAGTCCATAAAATAACCTAATTGAATCTGCTGGGTGGGAAAACCACCAACTGCTTGAAAATAGGGCTTCCTTGTGTTCAGAGAAAGTATATACCGATAGACTTTCCAAAATAACTTTATGTGCTTCACTGTGGTGTATGAGCTTTACAGTGCACTAATACACTGGTTGTGTGCATAAGGGAATTTTATCAGGACATTGTGGTAATAAGCTTCATTAATTCTATGTACTTGAAAACTAGGCCTCACCTTTTGTTATCATGTACAATGTTTGTTTTATCTTATTGTTGATGAATGAGATTTGTTCACAGAGAAAATAAAATGTGGCACTGAGTGACTTGCCTCAGGATATCTGTTGATCATGCTTATGGTCCGAGCCTACATATGGACTCAAGTTACTGGAAATGTAATCATATGCAGTAGTGCCCATACAGAAGATTCCCAGACACTATGTGGTTGGCATAGCTGAAGGTCTTAGTTTTTATAGTTTGGATGCTACAGTTAGCATGGGCCCAAGGTACATCTTTCAGCATCCTCCTCAGGTGAGCATGAAGCGTTTAGTCTTGATTTCAGTAACGTTTTGTTCCATTGATGGATTATGTTTTGTGTTCCAAAAGATCTCTTTAAGTCTGCTATATTCTTATATGAAACACACAAAGCAGACATTATTGCCTACATTTCCGTGTGTATTTTCTTACCTCAATAGTGCCTTATTATGGCCTTTGTTAGAGATGCACCTGCAAGCTCATAATGGAGAAGGATGGCTTGATGTTTTTTAATCTGTTTTATATGTTGTTAGCCGCCCTGGGTACCTTTGGGGAGAAGGGCAGGATAAAAATAAAGTTTTATTATTATTATTATTATTATTATTATTATTATTGACTATTCAGTGGATAAGCCTTCATTCTCAAATTTGTTGATCCATAGTCATTTGAGAGCAATTACTTCATACCCATACATTGACTTTAAAAATGAAAAATCAGAGGAAGGTCTTAGAGGAATGCAAGTTCTGAATTGTATTTTTTTCCAATAAAATAATCAGTGCACCATATATTGTATAATGAATTTGTCCTTAAAAGATCCCTCTGTATACAGGTTGGTTCAGGTTGGACCAGTTTTCCTCTTTTTTAAAATCAGTTATTTTTTTTATCTAACAAGAAACCTGTTTTATAGACAGGAGTTGCATTTAAGAAAAGATAGGTAAAATAAAGGAAAGTTTGTTTCAGTTGCGATTCAACTCTCATTCCCACTTGCTCGGCCTCATTGAGAACTCTTGCTCAACCTGTCCATTTGAGTGAAAGCAGCAGTCTTTGGTTGTATTCAAAGGAGAAGTAGAGATACAAGTCAAGATGTCCTTCTGGAAAGATAATCTGCTTAGGGAAAAGAGGCAATTAGGTGGGTTATTAAAATGCAATTTATGAAACGGAAAAAGCAGTAAGTATACCGGCAAAGCTGATTAACAGAGGTGAGAAAAGCAATTAGATTGAAATGCAGCAATCCATGCTCAATGAGTTTGAAGGGAAGGTTTCTTTATGCACAGAGAATCAAAACCAATTGGATCTTAACATCCACTGCCTTTTTTTGGTGTTTGCAGTGCCCGGCAAGTTCATGCTGAGCAACATGTGTTGGCCTGTTTTTTCAAAAGTATAAGATCTCTGCAGTTAGATGTTTAGAATTTGACACCTGGAAGACTGCTGTGTTGGTAAAGGGTATTGCAACCAAACTTGGGGTATTGTGCTGGTACAGCAGTATGGGTTGATGCTGCTAAGGGTAGCAAAACTACTGCTAGTACTTTATAGTGAATGCATGCAGTGTTGTCATATAGTGCATTGGAGGACATGATCTCATAGCCTGCTATCCTAGCCACATGTACTTAGAAGGAACTTCTGTTTAAAGTTAGACACCCTGAAGCAAGCTAAACTGCAAAACCCTGGTACATCCTTCATAGGTTAATAGTAAGCAGTTATAATAGGACTGCAGCATGGTATGACAAATCTGCTCCATTTGCTTCACACAAGAATGCCTCCACTGTCTGTAGGCTTAAAGTGTATGTAAACTGCCAAATAAAAACATTGATCTGCTGTCACAGTCACCTTCATAAACTTTCTCCAAAGAACCAGACTATTGAGATAGGTCAAGACTATCTTTTGGCTTTCTTGGAAGGTTTAGTCAACAACATCAAGAACTAAATGCTGGACTAGCATTGATCTTGATTGGGTGTTCCACATAAAAGAAATAATTTTCTCAAGGTTTAGAAGTTTCCATTTGGTTTGATTGTATCCAAATACTTACGTCAGCTTTACCTTCAAAGAATCCATTTAAGGCTGAGAACAAAAGATCTTCCACTTGCATCTGCTTGTGCGAGAGCTGTCTTTGCTTGCCTAAACTACTTTGGGTAGAACGCTGCGTGTGGGGGGGGGGGGAAACGTAGCCTGATATTTTGTCCACATCTACAGGCTGTTGTTGCTTAGAAGTGGCAGCTGCCACTTGTATATATGGCTCAATTAAGTACTTTTGCATTTCCAAGCAGAACTGCATGCAAGGGAGGCTAATTGGCTTTCTCCTGTGGACCTTTGGATCTTGTTTTTAAATAATTAACTTTCTTTCATTACAAATAGATTGTCTTAGAATCAATAAGGTCAGCTAGCCAAAGCTGTGTTTATACCAGGGCAGTTTTGACTGCAGAATATTTTAAACTATTTAACAATGCTCTGCTGGAAACTTCTATCTTCTAAAGAGCATCGGCCCACTAGTTAAACCCTTTAGAACCATCTCCATTTCTGCTGTTGTTGCACAATGATTTCTTGTTTTATATGTACAAAGCAGAATCACGATCCGGTATGTCACTACTTCCAGTGAACCTTAAGTGAGATCAAAACTGCATCTAAGAAAATTCATACAGAAGAATCAAGCTCATTATGATACCTTCATTTTTTGTCTTTGAAACCCTGATCCACTGAACTGTGTTTTGCAACTAACTTCCTTTACAGTTTGGAATGTTAGGTTTCTGGTAACCCTAATCATGGAAATAAAAACATGCTACCAAATCCCATTAAAATGGCCTTTATTTCAAAATGTACTCTTTTTCATTTACCTTTATTTCAAAAAGGTAACTCTTTAGAGTTACCTTTTCCAACAAGTTGCTTTCTTTCTCCTAAAAGCTTACATGATACAGTATATTTTGTAGCAATATATGTCTGAACTCACAAATGTGTTTTTCAAGGCTATGCTGAAAAGATGTAGAAAACCAGGATCTCTATTCAGAAATGCATCCATGTTTGAAACTACAATACAAACATTATGAAGCCTGAGGAAAGTATGTTCAAGCAGCTACGAATATAAGAATATTTTCCTTTACTATTCAATCCACTTTTTTGCAGTCGCTTGCACCACACTGTCCTTATATTCTCTTTGGCCACAAAGTGAGTCTAGACTTGCCACATTGCAGGCAAATATGTGCCATGCAGGGATAAAATCTCTACCTCCAGGCAGCTGCCAATTCTCAACTTTTTATGAATATTGGGCACTGAACTCCCCTATGGTGACAGGAAAAGGTCCTAACTTAACTCTCTGTCTTTGCAAAGTTTAGCCAGGCAAAATCGATGTATAAATCCATATTCTGGGGGGGGGGGGGGAAGGTTAGGTTAAAAAAAGCTACTGTAATCCCAAAGGTAGACCATTGAGATATAACCCGAAGTGAAGCATTCTTAAATCCCAGTGATGTCAACAAAAGCCAAGCTTAAGCCAAGGCTTTTTTCATTGTAATCAGTGAGTCTTAAAGATGTTCCATTTTGGCTAGAGATTGTACCTATTATGTGTTGCTCCTTGTCCAGGCTGTGAATGGTCTTCATTAAAGCAGAATCCATAGGGCAAGAAAAGATGCAACACCGTGATTAGCATCTCCCACTTTTGGGTTCTTTGTTTACTCCTTTATTATTATTAAGAGCACTCATCACAAAAAAAAGTCCATAAAGCAGTTTAAACAACAAAATAAATGGTTTCTTGTTCCCAAAGGGCTCACAATCTATTAAGATGCAGAAGCAACATCAACAAACTAGAAAAAATGCTATGCTGGAATGAAGGAGAACAACTGTGCTCCATTTGTGTTCAGCTCTCCCCTCCCTGCTAAATAGAAACAGGAGCACCACTTTAAAAGGTGCTACTTTGCCCAGTTAGCAGGAATGGTAGTTCTTTTTGTTACATAAATCCTACCCAACCAGAGCTGCAAATTAGCTCCATGGGTGGAAAAGAAACTGGTAAAGATCTTCTCCCCTTGAAGCTAGATTGGGATGAGACATGCAATTTAGATCAAGGAAAGGATAAAGGAGGAAAGAGTTAAATAGCATTTCCCCAGTTACCACTTCGTTATGTGAGACTGCCAATTAATATTTTAAAAAGTGGGATAATGTAATCATGGATCTCGTTTTTATCTTGTTTTTAAATCATGATTTAAATTGTGTTTTAATTATTGTTGTAAGCGGCCTTGGATGCCTTCGGAGAAAAAGGTGGGGAATAAATAAATCTCATGCATTACATCTGATGTCCTTTTTCAGAAGATAAATTTTCTCTACTCCAGCTATGAGGCCGTGTGCTTGAATTAGGCCCCATATAGGCAAATAACTGCTAAATGTTGTGTTCTTTAACTCCATTTAGCAGTAGAATGGACTTCAGGGCACCCTCTTCAAACGCAGTAATCAAAAGCAGTAAAATATGTTTGCCTGTGGAACACAAGGGCTAGACTTGGCCTTCCCACACTCAGTTCTGCAAACTAGCTGATTGGTGTGATTTCTGCTTTTTGGAAGAAGAACCCGTGCATGAAGCTTCAGATACTGGATCAGGGCCACTATTGCAAATGTTGATTCCTTGTAAAATAGAGGTAAGCATCTCTAAGCCACAAATGTAACTAATATAAAACCACGTAACAGGTCAATCATATTCTCAGCTGTATTGTCTATCAAGCTCACAGCCCCAGCAATCATGTCTTGCAGCCATACAACACATGTCACAATTCTTTGTATTCAACTAATGATACAGTGGCTAAGAGCTAGGCCATTATGGTATCAGTGGAGCCACTGCAATCTATAATTAAATCTTTTCAATGACATTAAAAATGACCTGCAAATCAGTTTGACAAGGTTCATTAACTGCTGCAGGCTGTGTCCCCAGCTGGCTGGGTTGGGTGAGCAGTTCTCTCATTTACACCAAGCTACATCTCCATGTTTGTACTGGCTTCTCCACCCTAACAGCAACCTGTGGCAAGGAAATATATTCAAGAGCTTTTTAGAAAGATTACAGGGCAACATATTTCTGCATTATATCTATGTAAAGTTATGGCACAATTCCACTAGACTAGAATAAGCGTTCTGGTGATATTGACAGCTTTATGGCTGTTGCAAAGGTACTGTGCTGGCACGTGTGACCTTGCTACTGCCACAAGTTGCTGGGTCCATGTTGTGATGGTCCAGGGAAACCTGCCAGTGCAAGTAAGGTTTACACTGGGGAAAGGGAACAAATGTTCCTTTACTCCAATGAGGCCGCTTCATGTCAAAACTCCTTTGCAGAATACAACAGAAGGCATGTTGGTGCTGCTGCATCACTGCGTGGGGAATTACATTCCTCCACCCCCATACTGAGTGGTACACACACACTGTATTTATGGTCAAAATAGTGCAGTTTGCCAACTAATACCAAAAGACTAATTTACACTGGCCATTTTTGAAATAATGTGGTCAATTAGCTGTAAGAGCCAGTGTGGGGAGAGGCCTCTAAAGGCTGAAGATAAAAGAGAGAGAAAGAAAATGTGCTCACAAAGCTGCCACTTTCTGTTTCCTTGCTGGCATCTTTGTTGTTTTTTCAGCCATTGACATCTGTAGTCACTCCCACTCCCTCCCCAATTCTCGCCTATGCGATCTTGGGCAAGCAGAAATCACCAGTCATCAGTGTGAGTGTTTGATTACTTTTCTCATAACCTATAGCAGTTATATTGGCTCCAATGGGAAAAGTATTTTTAATTAACACATTTTTAATACAGTATATGCACAGATTTTTAGGAATGCAATTCATCGGTAACTCAAGAGAAGTCTGTCCTTCTCAGTCAAAAAGCTTGACAAGAGTTTTCCTTTTTCTGTCTTGGAATGTGCAAGTCAGTTGTAAAAACAGGGGTCCCAATCCATGCTTCCTTTTCTTCCCCCACCCCATCAGTAAGGAATCCTTTTGTTTTCTTGCAGAAGTGACGAACAAGACAGCAAGATTTGCTTAAACCAGCGGGTCTCAAACGCTCTGGGAGAGTATGAGCTCACATACATAAGTCCTTGTGGGGGCGGGGTAGTGACATGATCCCCAGGATGACATCGCTGGGGGGGGCGCAGGGACTGGCATTTACTTACCAGTTCCTGCAGCAGCCTCCCGGAGGTGCGGGGAACCCTGCATGACCATCCGCAGGGCTCCCCCAGGCTTAGAAAGTGAAAGTGGAGCAATCACGCTCCACCTCCACAAAACCGGAAGTGGAGTGTGATCACTCTGCTTTTACTTTCTGAAGCCTGGCGAGCCTTGCGGAGGATTGCGCAGGGCTCCCTGTACCCCTGGAGGCTGCAGCAGGGACTGGTAAGTAAATGCCAGTCCTGGCAGCCCCCTTAGTTGCCTTCCCCCGTCTCCACCCCCACCCCTTAAGGGGGCAGAGGCCAGGGCCCTCAGGCTGGGGCATCGTGACACCCTAGTTTGAGAAGCCCTGGCTTAAACTATGCATTTACCACAGGTATAGGTGTATGTATGGTGGAGATGGATCATTGCTACCTATTATTCTGTCCTAGCAATAAGAAACCAATGTGTGATAAGTTCAGTCAAGCAAATTTCTTCAAAGGGTTTTCCCTCCCTTTTGGATGCTATCCCAGGATGTGCAAGTTGCTGTGAATAGCTCACATTCTCCCTTTAGTTTGTAGACTAAAAGAGTCTTTGTAGATACCACTGCAGTCCTGCTCTTTCCAAGATGGTGTCATTGCACACACTGCTCTGGCAAACAAAGGGGACAGCAGTACTTTGAAGGGAAATAAGAAGCAGATGGATAGATTCTCTGCACAAAACCAGCTACAATGACATTCATAGACACAGTTCTGGTGGAAATATGACTTTTGCTCAAGCAGCATCCCAAGTGAACTCAATCAAAATAGTCAAAATGCCATGGGAGAAAAAGATCACTGCAATTTATCACAGAACTCCAGGGGTGGTTACCTGAGGTGGAATGTGGACTTCTTGGTATGCAGCTCACACATCTGACACACATTGTAAAGAAGAAAAGCCATCCCATGAAGCCATAAAGGTCAGTGTCAGATTTAGACCAGATCTAAGAGGCAAATTCCACATCTCTAGGCTCAACTTCTGTGTAAAGTTGTTTCAATACAGAATACCGAGTTTTAATTTTAAACAAATGATTTTACTTTTAATGCCTGTGACAAAAAAGAATTTTATAATTTGAACCACTTGAATAGGCCAAGTAATTGTTCACAATTACACTGAAGAAGTGACTTGGATTCTAGAATTGTGGAGGTAAAAGGACAAACACAGCAAATGAAATCCTCTTTATTCATAAAGCAAGTGTATTCCCACAAAAACATAATGTACAAGTATCCATATACAGAACTACCAGTGCCATTCACTTTAATTCACAAGAACTAGGTGCTCTCTGAAAGGCCCAATAAATTTTGCTATCCTGTATCAGTCAAGAACAACCTCAGAGCCACATGATTTGCAGCACTTAAGAACCAAACCACAGGATTGGTCTGTACTTATGTTTACTGCACTTCAAAATGTAAGTGGTGTTGGTGTATTATGATATGAACTGCTATTTAGCTTCCCTTCTTCTAACTACCTTTTGATTGTACAAAAACCCTTTATTTACAAAGGACTTGGCTCTTAGTTGCTGCCATGGTGTCATTGGTGTTTACACCATGTAGTTGGTGTCATTACTACCCCACTCCACTCTCCACACCTCCTCTGCCACTGTCATAAATCTGTCCTCTTAAAATTTTATATAAGCGGGGGGGGGGATCTATAAACTTGAAGAACTGGGAATTTGCTCCAAATGCATGTGCAAACCCACAAATCACAACCTGTGACACTTTTCAGGTTGTTTGGAATGGGCAAGGGATTCCAGGGCAGTTCAAGGGCAAATTGCTGTATAACTGTATGAGTTAAGCAGGCCCTTAACTAGACCTCCACATTAAGTGTACATGAAGATAACTAATATACATGTGGGCATCATTCTCTTGCAAGAATGTATGGCAATGCTTGCTGTGAATGGCTTAACGCAGTGCCCAAGAAAAAAAAATAAATACTGTACAATACACATTGCTTCCAGATCAAATATTAATTACATGCTAGATAGAATCATCCTATATTTCAAAGAGAAAATGTATAAACAAGAAAGCTGGGCCTGAAACCAGCAGCAATATAAATCTTCAGTTTTTGAGGGATTATGAAAGATAAAGAACCATATCCTTGTGAAATAGAAAAATACTGGATTGCATTAAAAACCTCCACTAAGTAAGTAACTGTTAAATGTCACTATGAAAACCCAGTGGCAATGTGCCTTAAAAACATAATGAATTAAACATCTTTTTAAATTATGCACATCATACCACATGTTTCTCTGTTGTCTTTTTACCAAATCACATACACGTAGGTGAGGCTGATAACAGAAGTTGAAATACTTGATTAAGATACAGTTGGATACCAAATGTTCTTTTTAGGTATTCCTTGGCAATAACTTCCTGAATACTGTAGCAGTTTTCATCCACAAACCCTGTTAACCTTCCTTTTTCAGGTTGGCTTGCTGTGATATGATGTTCAATCCCCTGAAGCCTGATACAGTAGGTGATTGTGATTGCAGCCTTGTGCGTTCATTCCTCAGAATACCAGTTTAATCTTAGCATGATTTATAGTAAGTGACTCTGGTTTCCAGTCTGGCTGAAAAAAGTGAATATTGAATGTCCGGGCCCAGTTCTCAAACACTCGTTTCTCTGTGATAAAGCGATGATGACTGCCCTTTCTTCCCCGTTCATGAGAAATGTACATCGTACATTCATCAGGTCCCAAAGGTTCATAATAATGATAAGGTACTGAAAGATGATTAGGATCCCTGCAAAAGGGCAGAAAAAAGACAGATGGAGGTCCAGACTTATTTCATTGATTAACAAGGGAGATCATCATTAATGAGCTGATGGGCTCATAACTGGGGTTTTAATTCAGTTGAAACTGAACATTGAACATTTTCAGAAACAGCATTGTAAGCAATATTGAAATGATTAAGGCTGCAATCCTAACCACACTTTCCTGAAAGTAAGCCCCACTGAACAAAATACAACTTACTTCTGAGTAGACCTAATTAGGATTGTGCCCTAAGATGGATGCAAATGCAATATTGCCCTATTTTGTTATTTAATATTAAAATAAGTTGCTCATAAAACAAGGGCATTTGAGTACACCACAGTGTTACATTGAGCATGTGGTGCTTGATGCTTGAAAGAGAGGCAGGTAGGGGTGTGCATGTCTGTAGTGTGTGGCTTATTTTTGAGATAACCTGTTCAGTGGATTGAATAAACTTCCAAGTGGGAGCTGTTCCTAGCTCTCTGACTCCATGACTCAAACTTAAAAGCCGCCGCGGACCGCTTAGCCCCGCACCGGAAGCACGGTTTCCGCCCCCGTTGAGGTTTCCGCCCCTCAGAGAGGCTTCTGTGGGGTTCTAGTGGCTGGTGCCTGGGACTTTTGCCCCAGAGAAGTCTATGGGAGGTACTGCTTAAAAGCACACCTCCTTGTTACCTATGTATAGTCCATTCCTCAGCCAGTGTCACAGCATTTTTAACTGAAATAGAAGTCAGTTGCAAAGAAAATAATTTTATTTTCCAGTTAGTAACTTTAGTATATTTGAATATTGCTGCAACCAAGTCTGAACCCTACCCCCATGCTTTCCTGCAGGGTATGTGCAACTGGCACACTGCATTTGGAAGATTTGCCCAAAGCCTGATAATTTTGGGCACAAGTCAGTTTAAATACTTTCCATCTCTGTACTGGCCACGCCTTCCTGGAAGGAAAGTACCTGCATTTAAATTCAAGCAATATGAGGAAAATACGTATAGACTTATCCTCATGTTTGACTGTCCCTCTCTTTTAGAAGGGGTGGGCGGTGGGGGGAGGAGAAACCATGTAACTAAAATACTCCATGTGCCTATAGCTTGGGTACAGTTTGCTGCATTCCCACAAAAAGATATGCCCCAGTTCAAACACATCGCTCTGGGAGAATGGAAAATGTACAGGTGACCTGACCTCAATAGAAGAACATGGTGTTATGGTCTTGAGTCTGTCCCACTTGTACCTGTAGTGAAGGGAGCTGCCCTAGCACTAGGACTCAAGCCTGAAAAGAGCTCTAAGAATTGAATAATAGCACAATCTGATCCCTCTCTCCCGCTGGCAGAACTAGTGTTGAGCCAGCGGAGGCTGGTTGAACAGAGCAATGTTGGACAGCAAGAAGGGCAGATCAGGCCTGGGGTAGGATTGGCAGCTGAATCCCGATGCCCTTCCCGTGCCTGATTCGTCTTCCCAGGTCAATGCGGACTTGCACCAGAGACTGAACTGAAGCAGGTCCAAGTTGACCCATAGTGGCTGCTGGGGCGTAACCCACTCAAGGGGACAAATGCCCTTTTACCTCAAGGAGGCCTCCAGCAGCTGAAAATTCCCAGTGGGACAGAGTGGTAGCCATGCTGGCACCAGTCCTTTGCCACACGAGGATTTAGGTAGGTTTGGGCCATAAGGTTGTTTAAGATCCAAATTACCAGAGTTTCAGCTTTTAAGATGATTTTCTAAAACAAATTTTAAGCTACATTGTTGATGAAGAAAAACTGAAATGTGTCAAGCATTTTTCCTAAACAGATACAAGTTATGGAGTGGGTGATAATCTCCTAGCATCAACACAATAGTCTTCTTTGCTAAACTTTACTGCAATTCTTCTGCTCTGCTGGGGAAAATTACCCACAGCCAAGCATAAGGGTACTGCCCTCACCTCCTTCTTTACAAAAGCCCTCTTAAATGAGGGGTAATGAGGGGCAGAACACCTTGAAATTGGGAACATAATGGAGGACAACAGACTCTCTATCAACCAAGAAATGAAGAAATAATTTTTAATTTATAGAAACTTGTGGGCTTTTGTGTGCGATGTTGAGAGTGGGAGTGTAGGAGAAGAACAAGATATCTGCAGAAATTAATGTATGTTCCACTACGCTTTATGCATACCGAAAGACGGTTCAGGAATCTGAAAAGAAATGACAATGCACTAACTACTACAAGCTGTTACTTTTGGCTGTTGCTGTTTCCTGTGTTTCTACTTGAGCAGAAAAAGACCTCTCACCTGCTGTCTGGTACTTATGAAGGCATCCTGTGGGCTACAACATGACATACTGTAAGATGAAAACATACTTTCCTAGATTCTATTTGGGGCTGGTTCAGGTATTATAGATTTCTCTGTGCAATGTCTCCCCCAACCACCATCAAGCTTTAGTCCTGTTAACCAGGTAGAGAAGCACATTGGCAGTGATAGTTCTCTTATAGTTTAGCAGGAGCAGAGCAACTATTCCTATTCATCCTAGCACAATGCCTGTTCCTGTGGCTGTTTCCTAATGTTTCTCATGTGTGTGTGTGTGTTTTCTTTTAAAGAATGTGAGCCCCTTTTGGATAGGGTACCAATCTTCCGTTCAGTTTGCTATGTAAACTGATTTGTAATTTGTTGTTGAAACACAATACATAAATATTCCAAATAATAATTTGCACAGACGTAAGGTGACTTGGCCCTTCACCCAATACAGATTCAATCTCCTGGAAATTACCTTTACAATCACTGCCATGCTTTTCTGCCATTTGATTACAGAAATAGGTTCTAGAAGACCACAGCTGTATCCACAGAGAAGCTGAGTTGCATGTTCTCCCAGCCTGGCCTGCCATATGGGTTCCCATTCTGCGTGGGAGGAGGCCAGAAGTGAGACCAAACCAGGAAGATCCATTCTGAAATGTTGTCGGTTCTTGAAAGAGAGAACCTTTATGATTGTAAAAATCCCCTTGAGGGATTTAGAAATGCCTGCCTATGTAAACCTCCTTGAATAAAGTCAGCGGAGTAATCTGATGACCAGAAAGGCGGTATATAAATACCTAGTTATTATTATTATTATGTTAGGTTTTCATAAGCTCTGTTCAGACCTTTAGTTCATGCATAGAATGAATTCATAGAGACTTTCTCCCCATGATGGGTAAAAACTCTCCCTATATTCAACATTTGGGTCTGCAGCCAAATTTTGACGATAGGAAGTTGGGGTTTCAGACCCTATTAGTGGGGAAAGGCTACCAGGGCACAGCCTTGGGGGCCACACATTTCTTTCATGGAGAGTCTGAACCAGGGCTACAGTATAAATGCATACCTGGAAATTGGTGAAAATTCCATAGAAAGATTCAAGGCAAATGGTAGGTGGTGAGGGCCCAATGGGAAGTTGGAAATGTACTCTTTCTGCTAACATAACTTATAGGTATGTCTGCATAAGACTGACAATAATTCCATTAAGAAAATGGCATATGTTAACGTTTGAATTCGATTTTAATAAAATAGTTACAAAACTCAGTATTACTTTGATGGGTTATTGTGCAACACTTAACCTCTGCAATGCAGTTCCTCATTATGTTACTTGCCCATTCTGAATATCATGTGTATTCTACTATTCTTAAAATAACTGCTACTTTCCATTTAGATTAGTGCTGAACACATTCCATCCAGCTTTCCATTACACAACACAGACATTAATTTTATATTAAATTGCTTTTCTGAATATGAGTGTTTCAGAACTTATGTACATACGTGCTGGAAAATGTATAGCACTTTATCTACCAAAGACATATTTTAAAATGAAAATAGATATGTGTACTTTTAATGAAATAATTTAACGATTTATCAAAATAGTCTGAGATTCTGTTTTAAATTGTCATATTTCCATTCTAACTAGCAAGTCTTCTATAATAACAAATATTGAGTATATTAAAAGGGGGAAAAACACACCGGATTGATGTGCTTTTTATTCCATAAATATGGATACAGATGCCCTTATCATCAAGTAAACTTGAGCTGGGATGCGTTACGTGTGTCTCTACATATATTTGTGCTGAATTCTACACTTAGCAGATGGATGTGCTACATTACCCATACATAGTTAATATAATAATATGCAAATATCCACATTCACCAAGCAAAAAGCTGGAAGGGGCAGTTTTCTTTTAAGGGAAGAATAAAGCTCAATGGAGAAACATCTGCTTTGCATGGACAGATCCCTGGAGCCTACACAATCCCTGGAGCCTACAAAGAGGGCAGAGAAACTCTGGAGAGCCACTGCCAACACTGTGTGAGCAGTGTTGAACTGGATCAATGGACTGACCTTAGGAAAAGCAGACTCATCTGTTCCTTGGCAGGGTCAACTCTGGCATTACCAATCACCTATTTAGTAGGGTTATTGACTCCTATGAGCAATACAGTTCATCTGGCAGGGCAGAACGAGAGATTACAAAGAATATGGAGGGGCTGGTGTTCTGTATTTTTTGTTTATGCCCTCTTCTGGGAAAGTACATCAATAAATGTAGTATAGTACTATAGCACATTCGGATAAGTGGTCAATGTGTACTCGTAGTTTTCCATGCTCGTGCTTACTGATTTTGGGGGGTAGGAAAGTGCCAAGTTGCATCTCTCAGGGAGGAAAACACAGAGTGGTGGCAGTTCTATGCTACTTGGGATGTCACGTTCCACCCAGAATCATATACAAGGGGCTGAGGATAGACTGCATTTTTATAGTTTTGAGTACCGGGAAAATACAACAATTCTTCTAATTTGATGCAATATCTGGATAGCCTACCATAAGTGAGCAGTAAATAAGCAGAAAAAAGTGATCATCTGAGCTGGGAAATCACTAGTAAAAGCAAGTTTGCTTCTTTCACACTTCCAGTAGGACATTTTGCAGAGCTGTTAAAGGGAACTAGTTCACAGCAATCCATCCTTATTCATCTCAAATATTTAAACCAAGATCACATGCCTCTTGGTCTAGATGTTAGTGACAATCCAGCACTGTCAGGGACAGTCTAAAAATGTTATCTCTGTAGTCTGAATAATCAGATTAAGAACAGCATGTTAACTCCCTTCTCTGCAATTAAATGTTCATGCTAGCAAATGAAATGCACGAGCAATTTATATGAGGAAACTGATAGTCATCCTCATTTATTAATATTAAAACAGATGCTGTTTTACTACACAGTGATACTGGACATTAATCAGTATTTGGTCAGAGTTAGGCGTACTTATTAATATCACAGCTAGAAGGCATTTATAGATGGCAGTTTGTAAAAATATACACTTCCTTGAATTGGTATTATGTGATTGGATACATTAGAACAACGCATAAGCCTTCTCATAAAAGATGTAGATATTTTAATTGTCTCCACTACTCCCAGTCCAACAATTAACACCAGAAATACCGCATGAGCCCCTCATCTACGCTTAAGATGTACAAGGAGTGCCCTTTTTACTATACCATCGATATGGCAAATCAGGCACCCAGGACAGGTAGAAAGGCATTCTCAGTGACTGTCATTCAATTCTGGAAACACAACTCTCTTCAAATACTTGCCTAAGGGCCCAATCCTATGCAGGTTGACTCAGAAGTAAGTCCTATTGTGTTCAATGGGATTTACTCCCAGGAAAGTGTAGTTAGGATTGCAGCAATAGTCAAAGAAAACTTATAGAAACATCTCAACACCTTATCAGGGTTAAACTCAGAGTTGAGGTTAAATCAGTTGAGAATTGGAGGTTTTAGCATACTCGCTGTTGTAATTTAGATTTTAATCCTATCTTTTTATACTACTCTACCAGTAGTCAACCTCCCCAAGCCTTTGGGGTGATGCAACATTTAAATATGAATTAAATATTTAATTTTATTTCTATTTTAGCATAGTTACAATTATTATAATGTAGGGGTTCTTAGATGCTGCATTCCTGATTGAGCTTTCTTGAGCGTTGATTACAGAAATAATGAATTAAGGGCCCAATCCTGAACTCAGTGCACTGGCTCAGTGCCAGCACGCTCTGTTGCAAACGTGCCTTACCGCACGTTTACAAGTGTTACTGATGGCCCAGTGCCAGAGCTGGCCCAGCACGAGCACATGCTAGGACAGCACCGATTGGAGGCTTGCAGGACTCCACTAGGCTCTCTGTGTGAAGTGCCGGGTGGCAGAGAGGTGAGTGGGGGTGTGAGGAGAGGCATTCCAGGGTGGGAGGAGGTGGGGGAAGGTAGGGAGAAGGTGTAACAGGGCAGGACCGGTGGAGCTGACCTCTGCCAGGTCTGGAGCCCTGTGTTGGGCCTCGCAGTCCGACATGAAGTGTCTTAATTCTGCGCTGGCTAAATAGCAGGGATACTTTCCTCGTTCGGGGAAAGGGACGAATGTCCTCGTCTCCCAAGGAGCTGCTGCCAGCTCCCCAGTGCGCTTAGGATGCTGTGG
This sequence comes from Tiliqua scincoides, assembly GCF_035046505.1. Classification (NCBI taxonomy): domain Eukaryota; kingdom Metazoa; phylum Chordata; class Lepidosauria; order Squamata; family Scincidae; genus Tiliqua; species Tiliqua scincoides. Next base: position 144,186,430 of record NC_089824.1, read on the forward strand.
CAGCCATTTTGGCGCCACAACAGCCCCAAACACCGGGAAGCTCAGGATTGGGCTGTAAATTCACCAGGGTTGAGTCATCCTGGATCCTCCATGAAGTCAGCAGGTGTGTGGCAGAAGCCACACCCCTTTTACCCATATATGGTTAATAGAAAATTAAAAAGCCATGAGAAATAGCCTTAATAAAAAGGCACATCAACACAGCCCTAAAATGACTGCTTGGTTAAGTAAGCTGTCCTAAAGTAGCTACCAATCCAAGAAAACAGATCATAGACAACAGAACAAACCATTCAATCTCTGGAATGAATGCATATGTGCACACACTATATTTCAAAATTAAAAACTCCTTTGCTGATTAAGAAGAATCTATTTGGAAAATAATATAAATGAATTTTTTGCAAAAAAAATTTTCCCCGAAGATTAATTTTATGCCAATTACAGCAATACTTTTAGCTGATATAAATTCAGAGGCTAAAAGAAACTAATAAGATGTGGATTAATTCTCTCACAGTACAAACAAAAACGTTTAATATTTTATGCAATGCAATTAAATGCTGTTTGTTGTTTTTTTGGAACCTAATCATGGGACCTGCTAATTAAGAGCTTCAGGAAAACCAAAGATATGTTTCCTGGATAGTATAAACAGTTTCATATATTTATCCGCAACACCGAGTTTTGCAAGCGAATCATAAATCCAGATTAAAATTTACCTGCAGAAATCTGGTGGCACCATTCCATAGACGTCTATCCTGTCACACAGCTCTAATGCAATACTCATTGTAAACCATCCAGTGCTAAGCCAAGTGTTGGATATCTTCCTGAAAGCAGAAACAATTAAGTTTCCAAGGTGGCAAATAATAATGGAGACAGATAAGTCAATGTTAGTCGCAATTTTTCAGTTAGCTATTAAAATGCTAAGAAAAGATTATGAACATTGGGCAGCTAACAGCTATTTGTAGCCCCCCCCCCCACTATGTAATAGGTTTATTCTTCTGGTCTATGAATACATGTATTTGGTATTGGCTTTTTTTGTTTGTCTTAATAGTGCAGACAAGGTGGTATTATTTACCTGATCCTTTTGTTCCCAGTATAAACGTCTAAACATGTTCTTGCTTTATTTTCACTGACTGAAAAGGACAGAAGGAGTTCATATCTACACCTGGTTAGTGGGAGAGTCGCTCTTGCTTTTCCACTTCTACTTTTTCCATTTCCACTATCCAGTTCAATGATCCCACTGTAGTTATGTTTCAAGGTGACCAAGGGCATAATGCTAAGCTAACAATAGCTAGTAACTGCATCTAAAATGTAAAAAGTAGAAACCACTATGAATGGTCCTAGCATATATTTCAGAACAGCCCTGAACGGCTTAATTAGCACAGGACATTGCTACACGTTGTAGATGTAGACACCACATAAGCAATCACAATTACATTTAACAGGACAGCATTTTATGAATAAATCTTATACTGAGATCACTTTGTAATAGTTTTCTAAAAGTGTCCCACCTGTGTCAGAGTTCTAATAACCTTATGAACAGCAAACGTCATCCTTCAAGTTAACTGTGTGGCTGCTGGGCTATCATCACAATACACATCTGACTAGTCCCATGTGAATCTTACCACAGAATAAGTTAGAAAGAAAAGAATGACTGTATGACACAGACAGGCTGTAATCCTATGCGTAGTTTCCTGAGAGTGAGCCTCATTGAAGACAACTGGACTTGCTTACATTGACCATGGTGACCTTCTGGGCCAAATGGCTAAGTTGGAGGCACCGTTTTGCGGTGGTTCTGCACCTACTTGGCGGATCGGTCCCTGATGATGGTGCTGGGGATACCTGTTTGACATGCTGTTTTATTGGTGTTTTAAGATATTCTTAATTGGAAGGCTTTTAATGTATGATTTGTGTTTTTAACTGTGATTTTATGTTCTTTGAATTTCTTGACATTGTTGTAAGTCACCTTGGGTCCCTTTGGGGAGCAAGACGGGGTAGAAATACAACAAACAAACAAACACTTCTTAGTAGATAAGCACAGGATTGTGCTGCCCCCTCTAACTAGTTACTTTGTAACAAAATCCCAGTGGTTGGCTATCAATGATATAAGCTTATGGGTGTGTTTCAAACTGTGACCACTGAGCCAAATTTGGCCCCAAATGGGATATCCCAAGTGGGATAAAGGTCAGTTCAATCAATGTCTAAGGCAGTGATTTTCAATCTTTTTCATCTCAAGTACTAAAATTGTCAGGGCACACCATCAGTTTTTTGACACCTTGCTGTTGGTGGGGCGCTCACATCCCCAATGGCCCTACTAATAAATGACCTTCCCCCAAACTCCCATGGCACACGTGCAGACCATTCACAGCACACCAGAATGCCACGGCACAGTGGCTGAAAATGGCTGGCTAAGCATTCATCCATGATGTTAGATACTGTTGTCAAAAGTTATCTGTAGTTCTTACCAGAAAATCTCAAGGCTTCAAAGTTTCAGAAATGCTCCATCAAGCATTTTGGGATACCCTCTCAAGATCAAGCTCTCACTCTTGTTCTCAGCAAGGAAACCTTAGGATTCTATCCAGTACAGTCAGAAAATGAATTGAATAATTTCTAAGTTCATAGAATAAGCTATATGTGAGACTGAAGCTAGATTTAAGTGGCTCAAAAATTTTCAAGAAGAGGCATGTATGTCAAGTTTTCCCATTAAGAAGCAGCATAACTTATGGTCCTAAACATCCAACACAAACCTAAGAATCAGAAAAAATAATTATTGCATTTCATGTCTTTATGTGCGAATACATTGCAAACAGTGGATTCTGCTGCCTTGGCTTATTTTCAAGCAGTGGAAAAATTAGTGGCTGCCAGTCTAGTAGCTGCTGTTTTTCTTAGTAACTGCCACTTCTTTTACCCACACCAGTGGCAGAGCTAATGTAGCCTGGTGCCAAGCTCAAAATAATGCCTTGGAAATGATGTCATGACTGGAAGTGGCATCACGCCTGGGCTTTTAAAAATTATTATTAATATTAACAATATTTATATGCCACTTTTCAACGAAGTTTACAAAGCAGTTTACAGAGCAAATCAAACAACAAATGGCTAATTATGTAAATAAATAAAAAGTGTGCCTTTACTGGTTAGAGATGCTGGGTGCAATCCTAACCCATTTTCCTGCACTTACAAAAGGGCAATGCAACTCCGAGGTAAGGGAACCAACATTGCCTTACCTTGAGGAGGTCTCTGTGACTGTCCCCCAACTGCAGGATGCAGTACATGCCCCACTGGAACAGCTATGCCAGTGCTGGAAAGTTGGTTAGGATTGCGCCTGCTGTGCCGGGGTGAAGAGGGATGGTTATTCTCCACCTGCTAAATATAAGAGGAGCACCACTTGCAAAAGTGCCTCTTTGCCTAGTTAGCAGGGGTAACTATAAACATGGAAATGAGAGCTGACTCATATTAGCACCTTATTGGTTCCATCCTGTATCATAACAACATTTCACTGGCTCTCAGAACAATGTCTCATAGGTCAGTTTTGAGTTGAGGAAATCCACTTTTTGTTCCTTAAGACAATTTTCATTTTCTGGTTAATTAGTCATAACATTTGATAGAATACATATATTCCAATGTGGTGTTTTTTGTTTTTTGTTTTTTGCATTCTGCATTAAATTACCTTTCCAATGATATATAACATGATGGTATTATTTGTATGTATCAAGGTTTTCACAATTTTAGCCACTAGTGTCAAGCTCAGCTTGTCACCCCCCCAAAGCTTGCTGCCCAGTGCAACTGCTACCCCCTGCACCTCCTTAGCTACGCCACTGACCCACACTGCCCTGGAAAACATTGAGTCCTCAGGCAATCGTGAATTTTCAAAATGGTGCCTATCAGGAGGCAGCTGTGCCTTCTGCATTTGCCAAGGTGATGGCAAAAATCAAGTTAAAAATAAGACTTTCCCCTCCCTCTTTTTAAAATAAACCTGAAAATGAATAGGACTTTCAAATGAATGGAATGGGTCCAGAATCAAGTACAACAGGGCCCCTTAATCAAAGACAAAAAAAATCCATGCACACTCCTATTAAATTCTGTTTCCAAGCTTTGTCTAGTCTGTACAGAATAAAAATACGTAATCAAAGTTATTTAAATTTTTTCACTGACAATTGTGCAGGAAGGCTAAGTCTCACAGGAATGTGTATCGTAGCCCTATTTCATAGATACTAATAATCAATAAGAAGAGATGTGATTTTTTTTCAGTGATAACAAAATAATAACACCTAACACTGCTTTCAGCACTTCTCATTTTTTAAAAAAAAGAGAAAAATACCCCCAAATCTGCAAACACACACACACACACACACACACACACACACACACACACACACAGAGTCACCCTATTCCAAATTGACTGTGCATAGACTGTGGCGGCATCTGCTGACCATCTATATCACATACCTAGTACACTTTTAAAGCTATTATAATTTCTAATTATAATTTATAAAAATGTGCTCTTGGAATAAAAACATTCTTGCAGAAGAATATTTCCTGTTACATCTACTAAGTTGGAAAAGGAAGAAAATGAAGGCATATCATGTGCTTATTAGATGTAATCATATACTCTTATGTGATAGAGCAACAGACTGTCCCAATAACTCTGTGGTGCATACTAAATTACAATTAAAGGCCTTTCTGCTCCATCACAATCTCATTTATAATCTCTGTGGAAATACTCATCCTGCAGTTATTTCATTTATGCTTCTTTTATCTAATTACTATAATATTGGTTCTGAATCATATTTTCTTAATGGCCCCTTATTCAATTATAAACTTATTCTCAACTACAGTTACTTGGAACTGGTATTGCTTTGTGATATCAAAGTATATTGTTCTGCAGTATGCGTCATTTGCTATCCCATTTAATTTGCTACATTTTCATCCTCAGAATCTTAAAATAAGACTTTTTAAATAGGATATAATGCATCAGTTTGTCTTTTCAATCGCAATGTTAAATATTATTATAGAAATTGAGGTGTTGCATTAAATGTTATATTTACAGCTCAAACTCTATCCCCACCAGAGGAAAGTAAAAAAAAACTTTTTTTAAGGTAGTCTTTTGGCCACCTATGTGCCTCCTCAGACCTATGTCAACTATGAAGCTTGATTCTTGCTCAGATATGCTGTAGTGATCTCTAGGTTAGTGCTGAGAACTATGGTCACTCCTGGGAAATCTGATACTTCTTCTCACCCTGCAATCACATCACAGCCACTCATACAGTCATGACCTGGCTGCAACTGAGAGTAGATTCATTGCCACCAGAAATGTCAAAACATTACATTTCCACCCCTTCACCCAATTTTTTTTTTTTGGGGGGGGGGGGGTCCGCCTGCCAACCAATAGCCCTTACACTGAAGAGGGAGAAGGATCAGTGGCAGACCTCACCAGCTCTGCGCCTAGGGCAAAGGTCTGAAATGGCACCCCGCGCAAAAGTCCGCCCCCTCCACTCACCTTAGGCTCATGAAGCCTCACCCTACCTCAGCCCACGTCAGGGAAGTCTCTCTGAGGTTCCCTGATGCTATAAACTGTGCTTCCGGAAAACCAGAAGCACAGTTTCCGACCCTGGTCGGGAGCCTCAGAGAGGCTTCTGCGGGATCCTATAGGCTCATGCCTGGGGCATTTGCCCCATCAAACTTAATGGTAGGTCCGCAACTGAGAAAGATGGGAGCATACTGACTGGCCTTCTTGCCTCACTTCTTGCCCGCTCTCATTCACACATCTCCCATACATACAATCACATACACATTCAAGCTTTCTCTGGGTAGCGCACTAGGCTGAGCAAGACATCAGAGATGGGAGGCCAACTGCTCTGTTTGCAACATGCTAGGCAGATTGGTTTTATTCAAATAAAAAGAAAATGTTGATTGGGGATTAAAATGAAACAAGGAAAATGAAACAACCACATTCTATACGAGCTCAAGAGGCAAAGTTCAAAATAAAAACGGAATCTAATACTTGCCTGACTTAAAGCATCTGCCTACAATTCAGCATCATCACAGGGAAAGATCTTAAGACTTCACTTTTTTCTAAGACTTAACTTTTTTCTAGATCAGGGAAAGATCTTAAGACTTAACTTTTTTCTAGTATCAATGCTTGTGGCTTGGAGGCATCCTGCCAAGCTAAACTTAAACCCTGCATATCTTGCTCTCTACTGTAGCTGGGCAGTTTTTTAATCCCATCTTTGGGAATGTAGCCCCTGAAACTGATAAGCTAGTTTCAAATTATCCAACTGTCAGGGTGTGTGTGGCGGGGAGGGGGGGTTTGTTGGCACTCCTGCTTATCTACCAAATCCCAGACAATCCAAGGAGGCTGCCTCTGGAAGGCTGCTGGGGCCCTGCCAGCCAAGACTGAGCGGCTGTCCTCTGTCTCTTCCTATGGATCTCAGATCAGAGGTGGAGAGAGAGTTCAGAGCACCCTACTGCTCCTCTGCCTCAGGGCTTTTACCAGTTTCCTGGTGTTCTGGAGCCTTCTTATGGGCTAGCCTCCAGCTCTCCACCATCCCTCTCCCATACTGACCCTCTCCTTATATTCCCCTGGCTTTGGTCAGTCCAAGATCCAGGTCTACAGAGCTTGCGTCCTGAGTACACTTCTGTACTGCAGCGAGTCATGGACTCTTCGCTCACAACAGGAGAGGAAACTGAACGCTTTCCACATGCGCTGCCTCCGATACATCCTTGGCATCACCTGGCAGGACAAAGTTCCAAACAACACAGTCCTGGAACAAGCTGGAATCCCTAGCATGTATGCACTGCTGAAACAGAGGCGCCTGCGTTGGCTCGGTCATGTTGTGAGAATGGATGATGGCCCAAATGAGGAGTGGACCCCAAATGATCTCCTCTATGGAGAACTCGTGCAAGGAAAGCGCCCTACAGGTAGACCACAGCTACGATACAAGGACATCTGCAAGAGGGATCTGAAGGCCTTAGGAGTGGACCTCAACAAGTGGGAAACCCTGGCCTCTGAGCGGCCCGCTTGGAGGCAGGCTGTGCAGCATGGCCTTTCCCAGTTTGAAGAGACACTTGGCCAACAGTCTGAGGCTAAGAGGCAAAGAAGGAAGGCCCATCGCCAGGGAGACAGACCAGGGACAGACTGCACTTGCTCCCAGTGAGGAAGGGATTGTCACTCCCGAATCGGCCTTTTCAGCCACACTAGACGCTATTCCAGAACCACCATTCAGAGCGCGATACCATAGTCTTTCGAGACTGAAGGTTGCCAACATGACATGATGGTCAGTCCTCTCCACTTCCTGGTTCCGTCCACCCAGACTGGTCGCTGCCTGGGTCCTAAGCCAGGAAAGCTTCTGGGTACACAGCTTATGCCTTGCAGCTCCTCAGCTGTTCCATGGTATGCAGTGGCCTGCACCTGGCCCTACTGAGGCCTTTGCAGCCTCTCCTGGCCTGCATGCAGAACTGCATCTCCCAGAAAGGCTACTCCCTGGGTGGCATAAATCCATCCCTGAACACCAAGGTTCAAATTTCCTTCTCCAGCTGAACTACTGAGCAACTGAACTACTGAGGAGACATGAGCTGAGGTTATGGTTACAGCTATTGTTCTCTGGTGACTCCAAATTACATTTGAAAGACGAAGGCTGTAACGTCAGGGATGTCAAACCTGTTTCATACAGAGGGCGAAAGTTAGTATTCATGCTGCCTGCTGAGGGTTGGAAGTGACATCATTGTGCAACAAGTGACATCATTAAGCAGATGATGACCAGAAACAAGCACTTCATTCTCACATCAAAACTCATTAGCTGCAAATGACGTGAAAATGGTGTAGACTTCTAAAAAGCTTAAAAAGACATGTCTGCTTTTATAAATGTCATAGTTCATACTAATGTCAGAGCATTGCAACAGCTTGGAATGCAAAATGCTTACTTCCACTTACTTCCTGTACCTCATAAGACTTCTATTGAAAATAATGATTTTTTGATATGGAAAGAGCATCTAACTTTACCTTAGATTTACTCCTCTCCACAGTGAGCTCTTAATTTATACATAAATATGTTAAGTGGTGCTTGTGCTGTCATCACGTTTGTGCTATGTAAAAACATAATGAATGCATAAGTAATAGAAATAAATGCATGTTCTGATGGGAAGAACAGAAGATCTAGTTTCCAACATTATCTGTAGAAACACATTAGTCATCTAGAGAGTAACTTATTAAAAAATTGATTTGAAGCTATGTTTGTAAGCCATAAATGGACTCATAAAGAGGTAAGTATCATATTAACTTGCCTTTTCCTTGTTGGAAGTGTGAGATGAGCATATCAGAGGCACCTAATGTATGAATAATGTGTATTTGTTTTACAAGAAGCTTTACTGCTGCAATGTTCCAAGAACGCTTATATTCAATAAGTAGCCATTATAATTCACAGAATGGCAACGTTGGTTCCATAAAGTAAAAACCCATCAATTTCAATTTTTCAAAACTAGTAAAAATCTGCTTTCACGTATATTACCTAAACAGAGATTTAAACTCAGTATCTCACTTCTTGCTGTGTTGCTCTGTGATTTTGTTTGCCGGCTATCTATGGCACACATGGGTTTTAACATTAAAAACTGATGGGCAAATAAATTATTTGATTGCTTACATTATGCAAGACAAGTGTTATCATTTAACACACAACAGAAAAATCTTTCCAAACAACAAAGACTACAGAAAGCCAAGAACATCTTTGCAACTTATCCCATTGGGGGACATACGATTAATATACATTATGTTCTACTAGTGCCATGAAAATAAATTTTGATTACACACTAGTTTCTTACCGGTCTTTTCCAGTTTCCCGTTTGAAGAGATCATCAAATTGAAGCATCTTGTGCCGAGATATCATGTATACTTTTAATTGAGGTAGTATCTGATTCATCAGTTGCAGATTATTATAAACTAATCCTTTTCCATCTCTCCTCATGTAGCTGCTGGGACCCCAGAAGATGAATACTGTCCCTTGGCTCATATTTAACAGTTCATTGCGATTTCGCAAAATTCTCTGGATACTGGAATGAGCAATGACTCGTAGGCTTGTCTTATTTCCCACATCTTTTCCAAACCCCCGTGTGGGTGCGTCATTCATTCGTATTATGCACTCCGTCTGGTCAATCCTGTCACCTTGCCGGCTTCGCAAGAGATGTCCAGAGCTTGTTACCAGGGCACAGTTTGTGCAATGCATTTTCAAAGGCTGCAGAAAAATATATAATTCAGTACAAAGCATGCCTGAATTTTCTGAAAATTAAAGAAAGAATAAGGAGGTATTGTTTTAAAAAATGATTGAATGTAAATGGTAGACTTCCAATATTATCTCCCCCCCCCCCTTCCTGGAATGAGATCACCTGTTAGATCACATTCAGTCTGGAGAACAGATTTTCTTTGATCCAGCAGCCATGAACACACAGAAAGAAGGTCAAGGTGCTTTCCTTCCTAAGATATCAGTGTCAGCACAGATAAAGTTATTTAGAGTAGAAGAATGATGACAGGAGGAGGGATGGTGATGTACTGACCATCCTCATCCTTCCATCAGGCGATTAGTATTAGAGAGGCTTTAGAAAGTTAAATGGTACATTATATATAGTACTTGCTAGATGAGTGGGAGGCTTGAAAGAAGAAGAAAAGAAGGTCTGCTTCAAGTAAGTACATATACAGTACCCTTTCTTCTACCTCTGGTGATATGAAGCACCAGAACTTTTACTGTGCCACTTAACATCTGCATTTTAAGGAATACGAACATTGCTGGATATTAACTTTTTTTTCTTGCTCACCAATTTGACGTTTGAGCTTGCTTCAAAACACACCTGAGTCACTGGACTGGGGTGACTGTACTCACACACACAAGGATCTTGACGTTCAATTGAAGCATTTTTTCACTCATGAAAATAGCACCTAGGGGAGCATGTGATCAGGATTGGCACTATGGTGAGGGCAAAATGTTAAGCCTACCATTGCCGAAGTCCCTCTCCATTTCAGAACCCCCCCCCCAAGCAAAACAAATGAACTACCACACATATTTAAGGTTGTAATTTTGGGGGGTTTGCCCTCCATGCTGTCATATGCCATACGACATTTGGTTGCATTTTTTTCTTTATTTGCCCTCCGCATTGTCATCAGGTAGCCAACACAGCACTGCGATTTCATAATATGTTTGAGATTGCCATTTCCAGGAAAGAAAGGGAACCCAATTGTAAAACAAATGGTGCTGAAGCTGAAGATCAGACAACATATAGGTAGCAGACAAAGTAAGAGGGGTGGACAATGGGTGATTCGGGAGGTATTTCATCACACTGAAAACATTCACTGCACTATATTATATATTATATACATACTGTATATTATATATCATATTTCCTAGATATAAGGCATTACATTCCAAATCAGGATGATGGTGATCCATTGGGTAGCTTTTCTCTTTATAAATGTGTCTGGAAAATGGTACATTTTTAAAAAAAAGATATACAGTACATAATTTCACATATTTTCTTCCAATGCTGAGTAAATTCCCAAAGCCCTGAAGTATCAGTATCATCTCCCACCATTGATTATTTCAGCAGTAAGGACAGAAGAAATGTCAAAAGCATATAAAGACTGTTGAGTTATTAAGTCCAAGTGCTTTAGAGTAAGTGGTGCCAATAAAATAGGAATAACTTGTCAACTGTGATGTTACATTTTACAGTGTTACATGAGAATATGTAGCCAGTCTTTAATCGTGGGAGTGACAGTCCTTGCCCTGTAGTTAAGCCTGCTACTGCGCTTATAATGTTGCCCCAGTTTTAGCTCCACTTTTTTTATTGTACCAGCTGGCCACTTTGTTAAGCTGGATCACGGACTATTACAAAATTATTCTATAAAACTGGAATCATTTAGAGAAAGTATTTTCAAACTGTGTATCATTAAAACAAGCCATTATGCATAGGTCCAGAAAGCCAAGAGATTTTTTTTTCCTGCCTCATCCAATTAGGATCCGATCCAGCCGCAGTTGAGCACTTTTTGTTTCCATCGAAACAAGGATACTTCAATAGTATTTAGCTTTCGGATCATACCCTTATGCCTGCTAAAATTCAGTGGGTTTCTTTTTTTAAATTTTTTTACAAGCCTCTTGTATCTCGGCTGGATTGAATGTCTCCCAAAAAAGAGGTGGGGTTAAACCTCACTTTGAACTGTGTTATACTGTTCTGCTGAAAAATTTATTACTGAAATAAATTTAACAATAACTTTATCAATTGCTTTTAACAAGGATTCTGATTAGCTTAGAACTGCTTATAAAACAGGATTTCAATCCAGAACAGGCATACTTAAAACAACTAAAAGAATGGTAAATCAAGGACAAACTGCATCTTGCTGACCTGTATCTCTGTCGTAGCTTCATGATCACATTTTAGGTGGTATGCTTAAGGGAATAAAATTCACAACCTGTCTGATATAGGCAGCATTGCCCTCATTGCCACCCATTCTATGACCCCAAAACAGCTTTTCAGGTTCACTAGTGTGCCTAGTTGACTCTTGCGCATGCAAGTTCAGGGATTACTAATTGTATGCTCTCTGCTGTGCCACTGCACCTGCAATTCCTAGCACCATAATTACTTTCCACTGAGCATAACGCATGACAAGCTACTGTAGCATATTCAGCATAAAAACCTTGGTCCACCAAGTTATTGAGTGCCTTCAGGACATGACAAGAGGCTCTTAATACTTGATGAAATTAGGTCCCATGATTTTCTGTGGCAGTGAATTATCTATGTGCCATTAGATACACAGCTAGCATGTCTTCATATATTTTAATCTCATGTGTCCCTTGCAGTTCTTAACACAAAAAGAGCTGAAGTCAGCATGATGACATATCACTCCACTTAGCATTAGAGACATATATGTATGAAACTATTTATAAAATCAGTGTTCCATGGTATAAAGTAGCAGTGATGGCTGGTATTGCTTAATTGAGCAGAATGCAAGACACATTTAGGCTTGTCTGGACAATGCATTTGCTTGATTTCTAAGACCGTAAACATTTTTTTCTAACTGCTACCGTTTTTGAAAGGTAAAGAGCACCAATCAGTATATGCTCATAATGGTGGTGTAGCTAAGAGGGTGCAGGAGGTAACAGTTGCACCGGGCACCAAGCTTTAGGGGGGGGGCAACAAGCTGAGTTTGACACTAGTGACCAAAACTGTGAAAATCTTGGCATGTATGAATAATACCATCATGTTATATATCATTGGAAAGGCAATTTAATGCAGAGTGCAATTAAACAAACTGCACTGGAATATCTGTATTCTATCATATGTTATGGCCAATTAACCAGAAAATGAAAACAATTTCAACAAAAAGTAGATTTGCTTAACTCCAAACTGACCTATGAGACTGTTTGTTCTGAGTGCCAATGAGATGTTATTATGATACAGCATGGAACCAATAAATAGAAGTTATAACTTTTATTTATTTACTTAATTAAATTTGATTTTGTCATGCAAGGGTCTACAAAATGTTCTTAGACCCCAGGTTGTAGATAGATGCCTTAGTTATGCCACTGACTAGGGGGAGGCAGCAGAGCAAGTGGGTGGTGAGCTGCTGGGGGGAGGACGTGGGTTCCTCCCAATTTTCACCTTTTAAAAAGCCTGGGTGTGACATCACTTTCGGTTGTGACATCACTTCTGGGGCAACATTATGAGCTTGGCACTGGGCTACATGATCATTAGTTACGCCACTGGCTCATAAACTATAGTTTCCTTGTGGCAAAGATTATTGTGTGGAAGTATTTAATGAAACATGATTTTTTGTTTAAAGTAATTTGAAACAAAAATATGGGCTCCCACCATATTCCTAGTTTCACTTATGTGTGGATCAGGTCCACGGGACCCCCCTGTGTGCCACCCAAGCGTGTCCCCTCTGGGGCTTCCCTGGTCCTCCTAATACCTTTTAAGGCATAAAAACATCACTTCTGGTTTTCAGCCAAAAACCGGAAGTTGTGTTTTTGGCCAGAAATCATCATTCTGAACCTGACAGAGACTGCGGGCAGATGCGTGCGGCCTCTGCTGGCCTCAGAAGACCCTCCAGAGGCAAGGGTTGCAGAACACTCCCCCCTTCTGGAGAGGGGGACGTTCCCTCATATCTGTGGTTTCACTTAACCATGGGGAATCCGGAACAGAACGCCCATGGATATGGGGGCATGCCTGTATAGGTTGAGTACCCCTTATCCAGAATTCTGAAATATGGAATATTCTGAAATATGGAACTTTTTTGAGTGCTAACGTAACTTCTTTTTTTTACATTTTTGCCTAAAGAAATAAAATCACAAACTGCGTTATGATTTTCATTCATAAATATGCATTACTATATTCCAGAGAGACCTATCACTATGGATTCAAATATTCATGACATTTGGCCCAATCCTATTGAGGGCTTTTGCTGGCCGTTGATCTGTTGTGGTTGCTGGGGCTTACCCTGGGGCAAGGGGACAAATGTCCCCTTACCTTGAGGAGCCCTCTAGCAGCTAAAAATCTCCCAGGAGTGTAGCTTATGTCGGTGCTGCAGCATTGCTACACATGGATTTAGGCAGGATTGGGCTGTTTGTAAACTAAGATTCCTAATGCTGTATTTACATACCTTTCCCTTTATACACTCACTTGCCACTTTGATGAATTACCTACCGGAGGTAGAAAGGTAAACTAGCTGCTTAACATCATGCTGGAAAAACAAGATGAAGTGCTAATGAGGTTAAGGAAAATGCAACTGGTTCACTTAAGTGTTAACATGAATTGGAATAAGCTCTTAAGACATTTTTGCACAAATCAATCTCAGCTAGTTCCTTGCCTACTTAGCTATAATGTATTTCTTTTCTTTTGAAAACATGCCAGCAAACCCTTACATTCAAAAGGGAATAAGGACAACATGCATTTTTGATAGAAAGAAATGCCAATGTCCCCCAAAAGGGCAACAGCTAGCAATTGTTTATTTCAATTCCACACTAATAAAACTAAATTAAAAAAGTTTTTAGTTATTCAAAATAAAAGCAAAGTTCCCCACAGCATCTTCAGAAACTTTGATCAATTTGCATAAAGCGGTTTCAAGACAGCGCAGGTAATTGATCAAGGCAAAACAGAGCACAATTCTACCTGGATGTTGAGCTGACCAAATTCTGCTGTGCTGGCCTATGACTGCTGCAAACGTACCGAAAAGCATGCTCGCAACAACCTGTGAGCCAGGTAGGCTGGCATAAGGACACATGCCTGCCTCCCAGTGTCAGATCCGCCACCAGACCTGGTCGTGCTGGTCTAGGGAGGCTGGCATGGGGGGGTTTAGAGAGAGTAGTGGGAGGATGGGACAGGGGCATTTTTTGGGCTGAGCCTGGGAGGGCGGGTAGGACTGGCCTCAGCATCTTAAGCTGGATCCAAAACCCTCTCCCAGCCATCTCCCAGCCAGACTGGCAATTTTGCTGGTGTAGATCCAAATAGCCCCATTGGGGTGGCTGGCACATGACAAGGGGTAAGGGGATAAGGGGAGCCAGCCTCCCCCTATCTTGCACTAGATACAGCAAAGGCCACTTGGCCTGCCTGTTCCAGTTCAAATTAGAACTGGGCTGTGAATCAATGAAAAATTATTTATCATCTGGGATGGTTACTACTAGAGATTTAAAATTTCTGGAAATTTTGAAGTTTGGGAAAAAATCTCAGTTTTTTTCTGTTTTTTCAGAAAAAATTAAAAAATTTCAGAAAAATTGAAAAAAATGCTACATTAGCACTTTTTTTTTCTTTTCCAGATTGAAAGTCATTCTGTTACTTTAGGAACATAAAATATGACTATGGACAATTTGACTTGGAATAAAATTATCACAACTAGCATATTAAAAATATAGTGTATCCAAACAATTATTACAAACAGAATTTACTTTTTTTTATAATATTTATTTGTAATTGCAACAAATGGAGCAACAATCTCCTGAACTGTTTACTAGTGTATGTGGAACAGACAAAAAACCTCCACAAAACAATTTTTAAAAATCCAGAAGTAACAACTATTCATACTTCACAGTATTAAATAAAAATAAAAAACCCATTCTCATAAAAAGAATTGAGGAGAGGGAAGTGTATAAAAGGGAGTAGGACTAAGTTTCAATGAATGGGCATGAAATTTAATCAGAATCATTTTCTGAGCTGTAATGATCAGTGTCAGTTTCAGTCTTTGCTTCTGTAGCTACTCTGTTGTGTCTGTCATTATCACAGTTATTTTGGACTTTAAAAACTGAAGGTTTGCCCGGATTGAAACAAGCTTCTCTATCCTTTCACATGTCCGTTTATTTTTTGATTTAGTGTGAGTGTTTCCAAACATAGACCAGATTCTTTCACATGCTGCTGAAGATGGAGGAATCTGAAGAAGGCGAGAAGCAAGAGGAGTCAGAGGCTGTGTTGTGCAAAGACCTTGCCACCATGTTGCAGGAGGAATATGTTTGGCAGAATCCCAGATTGCATTCCTGGACCAAATCCCTGAAGATGTTCTATATTCTGCAACATTTGAAAGTACCTTCCCAACATCAAGTCCTAAACGTGATGCTTGTTTTGTAATCCAGTCAAATGCAGTAGCAGTGCTATCATCACTTATATTTCCACCTTTGAATCTTGGGTCCAGCAGATCTGCAGCAGCATGAATTGAATGGCAACAAAATTCTTCCCTTTTTAAAATAAAATCTTTCACTTTACTTTCTTCTATAGTTGTAAGTGGAGATATACTGAGATTTTCAAAAACAGTTGTTTTTATCTTGGTCATTAAATAAGGAATTTCTGACAAAAGTGCACTATCTGATTCAGATGCAGTGATTGCTGCAGCAATTGGCTTTAGAATCTTCAGGGAATTTTGCAGCTGAACCCAGAAGACATCCTGATCAAGAACAGTGTTTCTCACACTCCTGGGTACTTTAATAGCTTCAACTATTACTGTTTCTTGAAGAGCTTCTTTGTTTTTTAGTAAACTTACAAAGGAGATCACCACTCCAGCCCACCGAATTTTACTACAGAGCTTCAGGGTCACTATTTTGCTCTTTGCATTTTTTTCTACTTGCTTCTTCTTGAATACTGCTGCTACAATATGAGTACCTTTTACATGTTTTATAACTTCTTTTGCTCGTCTATAGATCATTTGAAGGGTGTCCAGTTTCATAATATCATTAAGAAGCAAGTTGAGCCCATGAGAAGCACATCCTATTGCAGTAATATGTCGCTACTTCTCCATTATGATCTCCCATGCTGCTTTCATATTGCTGGCATTGTCAGTCAGCAAAGCAAATACTTTACCACTCCCAATTTTCTGTAGGGCTTCACATATTTTACAGCTGATATACTCTGCAGTATGTCTGTTCTCGCCTGTTTCAATGCTTTTGTAAAAAACAAGTTGAGGTGTTATAGCAAAATTTATAATTTCTTCTCCTCTCACATTTGTCCATCCATCTGTAAGTAGTGCAAGACACAGTGCTTCATTAATTTTTCCTTGCACAGATTCCATGACACGCTCATATTCCAACTCCAAAAGAGGCTTGCTCAAAGAATGTCTGCTGGGCAAATGGTATGATGGTCTTAGTAATTTCAAAGCTTCCTGCCAGTATGTATTTTCAGTTATTGAAAATGGTGTTCCAGAAGAATATATTGCTCTTGCAAGAGCTTGATCAATTTTTTCCTGACCTTCAGGTGTCATCTTATCTACAAATGAAGTTACTGAATAATTTTTGGATGCAGTTGTCTTCAGTATCTGTTTACTTGAATATGCTGCTGATGGGACAACACTTTGTGTTGCTGCTGATATTACAGATGGAGTAGAAAGAGGACTTCTTGAACGAGAACGTTGAGAAAAACTATGTGCATTTTCATCATTGTGGTCTTCTTCACTTAGATCCATGAAGGATTTTTTAATATCTACAAGACACTTGTTACATACAAGAATGTGTTTTGTCATCCTGGTAGCAATGGAAATGCATATTTCATCTGACAATATTTGCAAATCACATTTTTCTTCTCAGAAGAACTTGTAATGTGAAAATGCCTCCATATGCTAGATGTTGGTCTTACCATTTTCCTGAGGGGAGTAGGAAAGAAAAACAATTTAATGACTAGTTTGCAAGAAGACACTAATCTATGGTTGTGGGTAGGGAAACTAAGGAACCAGATTCGTAGTAATTAAATCATTATTTACACAAAGGTTATAAAGATAAACTAATGTAGCTAAATGATTCGGTTTTCTGGAATCAGATAAATGTAAATTCTTACCTTTTAAAATTAAGTATATACTTTCAGGTCCTTTTTGTTGTTCTGTATTTTCTTCCAATCCTTTGAGGCCTTGTGAAGAGGACACAACAGAACCAAACATACCCACCCACGTGCAAAAACAGAACTGAAACCTTTTTCTTTTCTTGTGACAATGGCAGCACCTCCTAAAGGAATAAATGCTTCTTGTTCTTGCATTGGAGAGTTCGGTTTGTAACCTAGGACTTGCTTGTCCTCAGTGCACAGAAATTAGAATAATCTGATACCATACATATTTTTTTAGAAATGATTTGGAAAATATTTGAACAGCTTGTCTTAAAATATTCATCATGTTAAAATAAAACACTCCATAATCAATTTCCCCCCCCCTTTTTTTCTTTCTTCAATTTTTCAGAAAAAAACCAAAAAAGTCTTCAGGAAAAAAACGGTTTTTTCCTGAATTTTTCCTATTTTTTTCCAGGCCTTCACATCTCTAGTTACTACTACATCATGTGAGGTGGTGATCAGGGTCGACCACAGGAGCAGAGGGGCCCTATGTAAGATTTTTGCTGGGCCCCCACCCCTGTGTCCCCACCCACCAAGCAATTTCAGCGATGAGCAACCACAGCAAGCCCAAGGTTGAAGGTGCTCAACATAAAGTGTGGCACCCAGAAATATATGGCAGTGATGTGATGATGTTACTGCCAACTGCCTCCAGAAGCATCCCATTTTGGGATGTTCAAACCTAGGATTGTGGGAGGGCCACATACAGCAGTACTCTGGTCACCGTGCCACAGCACGGACGATTCCATGCCAAGGCATCAGCTACAAAGTGAGCCAATGGCATCAGCAGCGGCACAGGACCCCTCAAAAGCATGGGGCTTGATTTGGTTCAATTGGCTAGACTGCCCTAAGGTCGGCCCTGAAGGTGATTACTTTGGATAAATTGAATTCTCAGGATTCACAAGCCAGAGGTTACAGCTTCTAAGAAACTTCTTTTAATAACTTAGAACAGGGATGTCAAACATAAGGCCCAGAGGCCGGAGGTGGCCCTCAAAAGCTTTTTATCCGGCCCCAGGCTCTCAGCTTCTGAGCAGTGCTGAGGTGTTACTGCTAAAAGGGCAGTCCACATGAAAATTGGGCTGTCCCTTATCTTGAAATATGATCAAGATTTGCATGTTTTCTCTTCTGTCATTTGCAGTTAAGTAAGAAAAAGTGTTTATTTTTGGTTATGACCTGTTTAATGACATCACTTTCTGTCTAATGACATCACTTTCGGCCCTCAGCAGACATAATGAATGCTAATTGGCCCTCTGCATGAAATGAGTTTGACACCCCTAACATAGAATATATCCTTCTAATTTTTAAGTTTCAACTTAAGTAAAATTCTAGATCATTGAGAAGCTCATTTATATTCTTTTATTATTATACCTTAAGGGTTTACAGTAATTCTATGTTCTATTCACAAATTATTTAGGTGGCAAATTGAGGGGGTGAGGGTTGGTCTGGTCATAAATGAAAGAGAGCCACAGCTCATACAGAAAAAATAGCATGGGGTGAAGTTGACCTCCTTCTCATCCCCCAACATATCCCCAAATCCAAGCAATGCATCTGTAACATGTGAGTGGAATCTATGGGTCATAGAAGGGCAGTCATAAGTCAGTCAAGAAGAAAAGTCATGTCGAGGTGGGGCAAACCAGAAAAGGAAGGTCCAGGACTGAGGTTGCTATTTATATACACCTACTTGTGAGTAAGCCCCACAGTCACGGTGAGCTTATTTCTGAATAAACATGCATAGGAATGTGCTGTGAATTACTTATGTTCAGTAAAACTACTGTATTGAATCTGGTTGGTACTTATACTTTCCTCACATATATCTGTCTCTTGCTTATTAGGCATCTAGAGAGTAACTTCTTGAGTCAATTTTGTCCTCTCATATTGTGCTAGTAAACGTAAGTGCTGAGGTCTTCTATAGATAAAAGATGTCAAAAATTATGAATAATGTTACTAGATTATATGTGACCATGCAGAGATTTTATTGCGTTATCTCAATAGGATATACTCGAGACGTATCTGAGAATTGTGATTAATTTACTAAGAGCGCTGTTGTGTATGAAGGGGTTAACTGAAAGGAGGAGGGTTTGTGAGTAGCTGGGAGTGAGTAATTAATCTGTTAGCCCAGAGTCTTGTAACAGGTGTGGATGGAGGGATTTTTGGGGTTGAGTAACGGGTATATAGGCTGAGCTATTGCCTTTGTTGGTGGGCCGTTTTTAACATGAAACAAACAGGAGACGTGGATGCTAACTGGTCTGTGTTTATTGCATATGGACCCACGATACTACAGGCGCAATCCTACCCTGCAATGCGTAAGAGGCTTGCACTGTATCTGGCACAGGATAGAGGCCCAAGGCAGCTCAGCCAGAGGCAAGGGGAAACTTTTTGGTAAATTCGGTAATATGGGTCTCCTGAGGTAGCGCAAGTCCAAGGAGAGCAAAGTGGCTTGAAGCTGCTTCAAGCTACCTGGGAATGGGGTTTGGGATCCAGCATAAGCACTGGATACCAGCCCCACCTCCTACTCCCCGCCCGCTCCCAGGGCCGCCCACTGCCCGCCTTGCCACTTCCCCCCACACAGGAATGCTTCCCTCCTGCCTCCTCCCTGCCCACCTCGCAAGCCTCAATGAGCAAGCCAGCATGGAGGCTTGTGTCAGCCTCCGCAGGCTGGCGCTCCTCAGAGCGCTGGCCTGGTTTCCTCCCAAGGAGGGGACTTGCAAGGGACTTGTGCCGGCGCCTCTGGATTGCGCCCTAACTCATTTTAGAATTTGTATTGCGGCTTATTGGAAGAAAGTTGAAGTATCATCTACTCAAAAGTAGATATCCAAAAGTTTAATTATAGCCAAAACGTCCAAATTAATGTACTATGGTAAAAATTCTAATCAACGGCAAACAAATGTATAAACACATTTTATTGGTATCAATTTGGAATGCTTTCTTCTCACTGTAATAGCACTCTCTCTCTCTCTCTCTCTCTCATTAAATATGAATTTTAAAGTTTTTTATTTTATATATAAAATATTTAAATAATTAGAAAAAAGTTATGTAGTTCAAAAATAAACCTTTTGAGCAGTTTCAGCTTTTGAATACGTTTTATTCAGAGGCATAATCTGAGTAAATCATATTAAATTATTTTATGTATTTTAATATTTACCCTATGCCCATTCAAATAAGCAAAAGACAGTTTACAATAAATACCGCAATACAGACAATGGGTTGCATTCAAAGGAAGTTAATCGGAAGTTAATCATCACTAGGACTTAAACTAGTCACAATAAACCTGTCTCATTAATTTCAATAGTGCTTCGTTATGATTAACTTTCTTAAGATACATCTCGATAAAAACATGAC
This sequence comes from Tiliqua scincoides, assembly GCF_035046505.1. Taxonomy (NCBI): domain Eukaryota; kingdom Metazoa; phylum Chordata; class Lepidosauria; order Squamata; family Scincidae; genus Tiliqua; species Tiliqua scincoides. The sequence goes on from NC_089824.1 coordinate 144,207,082, forward strand.
AGGAAATTACTCTGTTGAATATTCAAAATATATCAATTTAAAAGAGTCAAGTGGATATGCATTATTCTAAATGGAAACTGGAGATCATCTCAATAAAGTTTCAAGAAACAATATCTAATACACATTATTCTTGCTAACAAGAATAATTAAAATCTTGAAAAGCCTAATGTTACTGAGAGCGCAATCCTGGGCGCTCTCTGGACCAGCGCAAGTCCCTTGTGCCAGCCCAGAACTGCTGCAAACACACTCTAAGGCATGTCTGCAATGACTTGCGAGTTGGCTGGGCCAATTTTGGTGGCGCAGATCCAAGAAGCCCCATGGGGGTAACTGCCACGTGACACAGGGTAAGGAGAAGTAATTCCCCTTACTCCAAATTGTGCAGCAGCCAGCCCCAGCTCCGTGCTATATACGGAGCAGGCCGACTGGCCTGCCTGTTCCAACACAAGTTAGGATTAGGCTGTCCTATATAATTAATGTCCCTGATTACTGCCATTTACAGTAGCTGTATCTGCCTGACAAAGGAAGAGAGTACAGCAAGTTCTCACCTCAAGTCATTTTGTTCAAAGTCATTCTGTTATAAAGTTGATGAGGAAAAAAAATTGATTCCTGGCCAAGGCCACTGTCTCTGTAGAGCAGTGGTTTCCAACCTTTAGGAGACCATGGACCACTGAGGCAAAAACTGGAATTGTCGTGGACCACATGCAACCCCCCACCCCCACACACAAAAAATGCATTTAAATATGTAATGCAGGCAGCACTCATTAACCATTCCTGGAACCCCCATGGATAACCTGCACTTTTCGCCCCCCCAAAACCTGATTGGAGCTGAGCTCCAGTTGGTCCAGAGGGTCTTCTGAAGCCTGCAGAGGCCGCAGGCAGATGCACATAGCCTCTGCAAGCTTCAGAAGAGTCTCTGGAGGTGAGAGGAACACAAGTCCCCTCACCTCTGGAGGGTCCAGGTTGGCCCTCACCATGGGTTTGGGGAACTGCGGATGAAGAAATCTGTAGGTACCAAACCTGTGGATAACATGGGCTGCCTGTAATTTTATTTGCCTGAAAAGATTTATTAGAGATTTATTATTAATAGAGAAGGTTTGTGGTTTGCTGCTAGCTGCAGCTACAAGTGGTCCATTCTCCACCCTCTTTGGTGGTCCATGGGGGATTGCTTTTTCCGAGAGACGCTCAAAGTGATCAAAAGCGATTTATTTTTCCTGAGACCTCACGGACCACTTCTCAGGGTCTTGTGGACCACCTGAGGTCCTTGGACCACGGGTTGGGAACCAGTGCTGTAGAGTCGGCATGTTCTCCCCATGTCTCCATGTGTTTTCTCTAGCCTGGAAAATTCAAATTTATTTCAGTGCTTAATATTAGAAGTGTTTAGAGTCTTTATTTAAAAATTTGGTGATGTTTTTGTGACAAGAAATATGCTGTAAGAACATAACTCTTGTTTACATATATCAATTAGTCTATGGAAAAATTGGTTTCATTATAAGTTGTTTTGCTTAACATTGCAGTTTCCAATAACCTAAAAACTTCAAGTGAGGACTTGCTATACTGTAAATAACAGTAAATTTTTTAATTAAATAAAATGAAGTGCATTTTGTAATTTGCTATTCTCTGATGCCTGATGAACTGTAAACTTATAAGGTTTGTATGAGAAGAAATGTTTTTGAGACACACTGAAGTGAACTGCATAATAATCAGCAGATTGTTACAAAGCTCATCACTCATTCAAATAACTAATGTTCTTTACGGAAAAATTAACATAACACAATAACTTTCCCAAGTCCTTCAACTGTAGAAAAACAAAAAGGGAACAAAAATTCCCGTCCTTGAGGAGTTCTAATTACTGATCTCTCAAGGTTGTCTTTTTAAGATATCTCAGTTTGGATAAATATCACAGGCCTACAAAACTGAGGGTCAGAAAAGTTTTTCCCAAACTTTATGGTGGTTTGATATGAATTTGGGATGCCGATTCCAAAAATGGCATCCGTTTTGCCCTATCACGTCTAGTTTTGGAGATATAGTATAGCCTCAGTAGTGAATGGCTAAAGCAGCTTCCTCATGAGAAAGCCATGGTGTAGGCTTCCTCATGAGGAAGCTGCTTGAACCATTCACTAAAGAGGCTATGCCATGTCTCCAAAACTAGATGTGATAGGGCAAAACGGATGCCATTTTTGGAATCGGCACCCCAAAAATACCCAGGAATTTGTGTAACGTTTAAGGAAGCAAAATGCGTGTTGGGCTGTGTATTCAACCATGGTTCATATAGTGCAACAAGTTTGATACAGTACTGTGTTCCCTTCCTATCTGAGCAGAAGAAACAGAAATTCTTCCCTGATAACATTTTGATTTGCTTATAGGCACAAGGACAATCAGCCCTAGGAAGCTTCCATCCTTGGGATTCATAAGGCAGAGCACGGAAGCCACTTTCTGATGAGGAGGGATTCCCTTCTCTTACTCCTTATAATTACATAATTTTATTCAGAAAATGCTATCTTTGCACTGCAACAAGTAAGAAAAAGCAAATAAAAATGCGTAAAATCATGCAAAAACATACAGAATATTTTCTATTCAGAGTGCTGATCTCGGTTAGAAAGGCAGCCCAAACCTAAACCCGGCGGCGCCAGGGCTCCAGCAGCAACAAAATGGCTACTGCTGGATCCTACAGTGCTGTGCTAGCACTGGAGTCTCCTCAGGGTAAGGGATCATTTGCTCCCTTATCCCAGGTAATGAAGCTGCAGCACCAATGGGTCTCTTCAGATCTCTGCCCACTTTTGAGTGGGTGCAGACCTGAAGAGGTCCTTTTTTGGCTGCCTAGGCAAGGAGGGAGGTTAAGATTTGGCGACAGAGGCTGCTGCTGTCTCTGCCCCCTTCCTGGGCTGATCCTCCCCTCCCTCCACCCTCATTCCACCCCAGTTCACCCGTTCCCTGCCTCCTTTCTGCCCTGAGAAGTCTTACTGTCAGCTGGTGCTGGAGGAGCGTCAGCTGGTGGCCCTCCTCCCCGGGTACCGCAGATGTGCCTTATGGCACGTTTGCAACACCCAGCACCGGTGTTAGAGCAAGAGTCATCAAGTTGGCCACTGGTTTTTTGCTGGTAACTGATTTGTTGGGTGACCTGCACCAGAGCCAGTTAGGATTGAGCCCTAAGACTGCAATCCTATATAGCAGGGGTGCCCAAACCCTGGCCCAGGGGTCATTTGCCACCCTCAGGGACCCCCAATTCGGCATGCGGGGAGCCCCCAGTCTCCAATGAGCCTCTGGCCCTCTGGAAGACTTGCTGGAGCTCATGCTGCCTGACGTGATTACTCTCAGCGCAAGGTCTCAAACCGCCTGTTTGACCTCTTGAGCGAGCCGCAGGCCAAGGGCTTCCTCCGCTGCTTGCAGTTTCATGTCTGTGAAGCAGCAGTGGCAGCAAAGGCCGGCCTTGCTTTGTGCAAGACCGTTTACAGATCTTGAGCTATTGCAAGACCTTCATTCATTCATGTAAGTTCCATCTCTAATATATTCATGTATATAAGTTTATTCAAATTCAGGCCCCAAAACAGTGTCAGAGAGATGAAGTGACCCTCCTGCTAAAAAGTTTGGACACCCCTGCTATATAGTATACACTTGTGTGGGAGTAAGGTCTATTGAACTCAGTGGTGCTTACTTCTCAGTATATGTGCATAAGATTGCACAGCAAGAAAGCAGAGCCTCAGTGCAAGAGGCCTCCATTGCAATGTGAGCATATTGCCTTCTTATCGAAAAGCATTAAAGGCTGGGTAAGAACCATCTCCTTATCTTTGACTTATAGTCAGGTACTATTCAGGCTGTGATGATAAATGCATGTCCCACAGACACATACAAAATATCCTCCCCATTGGCCAAATGCTCTAACAATGGCAGTAGCAGGTCATGGAGTAGCTTTCTTAGCACTTAAACATTTCTTGGAGAACCAGGATATTGTGATATCTTCTGTATTAAGTGCAGAGCCATCACTAGGATTTGCATCACTTGGTGCGAGAGCTCATTGCATCACACACACACCCCCATAGCGGACCTCCTCCTGTACCAAAACCATACAAAACAAATTACAAAACCATACGCACAGCCTAAATGTAGTGGTATCACTAGGGTTGGTGTATCCCCCATTAACTTTACTTATTTAATTTAATATGTAACAGTACAGGTCACCCAACAAATCAGTAAGCAACAAAACAACCAGTAGCCAACTTGTTGACACTTGCACAACCGAATAAGAGTTCTAGTATTAGCTCTGATATATGGAAATGAAAGTTGATTCATATGAACACCTTATTTGTTTCCTGCTGTGCAGCAGGGGACCTCCCCAGGCCAGTGCCCAGGGCAAAGGTCCACGATGGTGCCCCTCCGCGAGCTACCGCCACCCCCGTGCAGAAATCACCCCCCCCACTCACCTGAGGCTTGCACGACCCAGAAACATGTCGGAGAAACCTCTCTGAGGCTCCCCAACGCTTCAAACTGTGCTTCCAGAAACCCCGAAGCACAGTTTCCACCCCGTAGGGAGCCTCAGAGAGGCTTCTGCAGGGTCCCGGTGCCTCATGCCTAGGGCTTTACCCCATCGGACCTTATGGGAGGTCTGCAACTGCTGCTGTGTCATAACAACACCTCATTGGTTCTTGGAACAATCCATCTCATTGGTCAGTTTTGAGTTAAAGAAATCCACTTTTTGTTACATAAGACAGTTGTGCTTTCCTTTTCTGGTTGTTTGGATATAACGTTTGATAGAATACAGATAATTCAACATGGCTTATTTCCTTACATTCTGCATGAAAATAAGTTTCCAATAATTTATAACATGATGGTATTATTCATAAATATAAATTTTCCAAAAGATTTCCAAACTTTTGGCCACTAGTGGTGCCACCCCCTCCCTCACTCCAAGGGTGACATCTGGTGCAGTTAGCACCACCTAGAGACACCACTAAGTGACCGAATGGTCCATACCAAAGGTTCATCTCAATTCTCACAGCAGCCAAGTAGATTCTTCTAGGAAGGCCATGAGTGAGAAATGTAGACCACTAGTCCACTTCTGCTGTTGCTTCCTAGGAGTTGGTATTCAGATACATGCTGAAACTGGAAATAGCATATAGCCATTGTTACAATAAGCCACTGATAGACTTGCCAGGTGTTATTTTCTGGCCCTTTCTTAATAGATCTTGGCATTCTGTTTTGCTTTTTGACAAATGCAGCATACCAAGTGAATGCCTTATCTCAATGAATTAGCTGTAGTTGCAGCTTTTAGTTGCAAAATATCTTTTGCCTGAGTGATAACTGTTGATTTATTATAGCCAAATGTTGTCTAGGTACTGTAGGACAATTTGCCAGAGTGTTATATATTGCACTTACAGTCTCTGCATTTTCTGTCTTTTGACATTCCAACTGTCAAGAGATCTTTTGTCAATTTTTCACATATCACTTTTCACTGCAATCTTAAACACGTAAGAATGCAGCAAAACAAGAAACCTGCTGGGTCAGGCCAAAGGTCTATCTAGTCCAGCGCTCTGTTACCAAAAGCGGCTAGTCAGTTGGTTACAAGCATGGAAAGAAGCAGGATTGACCCATCCACAATGTGAACGATGTGGCTGATATCATGCAGTGGGAGGGGGGAGGCAGACTCATGGAGCCTGTCTCTTCCACTTTGCTTTTGCAGCCACAAAGGCTCTGAAGGTGAGGGGGAGGGGCTGCTTAGGCATTCAGGTGCTTGAAAAGCATTTTGCCCCTTCTCCAGGAATGCCAATGCTGAAGCCAGCTGGGAGCCTTCCCTAGAAGAAGGCTTCCTCAGAAGAGGTTGTTGAGTAGCAGCAACATTTTCATCCCAGGCAGGACTGATGTTTGGACTTCTTGAGCTTTGGCCATCTCTAGAGCTTCTGCACCTCTTACATAGGGGATAGCCAACTCCACACAGAGTGGAATAACAGCATGGCCTGAAGCACTACCCATGCCTTTAGGAGAGGATGATCCTAGCCTGCTTCATTAGAATGGTCAGGGGGGCCTACAGACATGGAAGACTTTGAGGCCACTAAGCTGGTGCTGCCCCCAGTAACTGGGAACTATGGACAAACTGAGGAAGCAATGAAGAAAATCCCATTTCCACATGACTGAGGAGAGAAGTCCTGGGATTGGCAGCACTAAAGAGAGCAGTTGCCATGATTACCATCCATCATCCAACATAGCAACTCCCACAGACATAGATACCACTTTGATCACTCAAAATGGTTGCAAATGGGGCAGGTATGACACTCCACATAGCAGATGCTCATCCATGGCACTACCATCACAGTCATTGAGGTTGCTCTCCTGACTTTCCTGGGCACCCGAGTGAAGAGGTGGCTTGACCTAGCAAGCAGGGCCAAACCTAGCAGAGGTGCCTTTCATCAGGGTGCACTGCCCCATGTAGCAACAGGGAGTTCAATCACTTGTTCTGATGGCTCCAAAAAGGTTCTAGAAAAGGGGGGGGGAGCAAAACAGAATGAATTTTGCAGGCCTTCAACAATCTGGTCCCTATGCTGGTGACACAATCTCCCAAGCCCTACAGGATACAGTCTCCCTACATGCCCTGCAACAGCTTCTCTCAGCAACAAGATGCAGTGGCTTTCCTCTCCACAGCCGTTATCACAGGGAAGGGAAAGGAAGCTCATTGGGGCCCTGCAGGAACATGGAGAAGGGGGAACAGAGAGGGGAAAGCTCAATAGAAGCCATGGCCCAAAAAAGAAGATGGAATCTGACCTGTTTACAACAGTCTGGATTTCTATGTTTTTTTGTCTCAGCCAGGCTAAATGAGTACTGGGCCAGCAGCACTCACACTTCACCTGTTCTGCGTGAGCAAAAGAGGAAGATCCAGGGAACAGGTCTTAGCTAGCCCAAACTTTTTTCTTCCAGTTTAGCCAGGGTCAAAGGAAGCACTGAAGCAAACTTTCCTGCCAGAGCCCAGAACCCGCACCCATTCACTGAGGAGACAGGAAAAAGACTGGCTTTAAAACTGGAGGTATGAGGTGCCTCCTGTCCAGGTTCCAGCTGTGGAAAAAAAAACCACCGAACAGATTGAAGAGCAATCCCCACAGTCCTAGACCACTGAGGGCTGGCAAGTAAGGAGTGGAAGAGCTATCTTTCATCAGTTTGTCTAATGCTTCTTTAAAGTGATCAAAAACAGTAGCTATCAAACATTTTATGACAGTAAATTCCTTAACTTGGGCCCTGATCCCTTCAGGGCCTTGCGCTGCTAGCACAAGTGTTCCAGCAGCAAATTCCCCCTACAGAGGTTCTAAAGCTGGGGTCATTGTTATGTGCTTTCAGGTCACTGTAGCAAATGGGCCACAGAGTGGCATGCACAGCAGTGGCTCCCAAAACCACTGCCAGCACCAGTAAGTTGGTGGCAGAGGCATGTCATGGGCAGGGAGAGGGAGTGGGTGTTTTGGGGCAGATCAGGAGGGAGGGAAAGGGAGAAGAAGGGGAGGGAGGAGGTGGATCTTGGAGGCAACAGTGTGTGCCCAACCCTATCCCTTCTTTTCCAAGCCACCCCACCCCTTTTCTCTCCTCACTTCAGCAAAATGGTTGGCATAGGTCTGAGGTGATTCATATGCAATCAGACAACCTACTGGGGAGGTAAGTAAAAAAATATTTTTACTTATTTCCTGATTGCTGTCTTATCATCCCCTATCACAGTACAGGATGCAGCATGTACTCCCTCAGTATGGCTGCATCAGCACCAATTGTGACAGAGAATTATGTGTTACGTACATAAGTTCTTTTGTCTATTCTGAATCTACTACTGAAGAATTTCACTCGGTGACCCCATTTTCTAGTTTAGGGACAGAAGGATGAAAAATATACCTCAACCCACGTTCTCCAAACTCCCTAATCATTTTACAAACCTCTGCCATGTTTCCTTCTAACTTGTCTTTTCTAAACATCTGCAAACACTTTGCCTTTCTTTTATACTTTGCAATGTTTGTTGCCCTTCTCTGCACCAATTCAAGCGCTGCTTTTTGAGACTGATCAACCAGACTGTACACAGTATTTCAGATGAGACTGAACCACAGACTTAAATAAGGAGTTTACAATACTGGCAGCTAAAATTTTCAATTCCCTCCAAATGATCCCTATCATGAAATTCACTTTTTTCACAACTGCAGCAGAATAACTTGATATTTTCAGTGAGCTATCCATCATTTCTCAGGCAGGGATGTAACAGATTCATATGTGAAACCCTCCAAAGTTACTGCCAGTCAGGAAAGACAATAGAAAGAATGACCACTGGGATGATGTAAGCAGCTCAAATGTTCAAAGAGCCCAAGATTCATTTTCTGCTTACTTATTGCCAATCCAAATTCCATCAATGGATATATGAATTTGGGATTTATTTGGAATTGATTACCCCAGGGGGCTTCACTCACACTGACCCTTATCCTCCATTATGTTGCCCACTTATCTGACTCGTAGAGTTCCTTTTAGAGCAGTTCATAGTTTGCTTGAATTTTTATTGTCTTGAATATTTTGGGTCATCTGCCAACTTGACCACCACACCAGTCATCCCCGACTCCAAGTCACTTATGAATTTAAACAGTACTCAACCCAAAATAGAACCTTGGAGGGAATCTCACTTCTTATGTACCTCCATTTCAAGATCTATTTATTTCAACTTTCCAGTAACTAGAAACCATTTACTTATCCAAAAGAGGACTTACTTGAAGGTCTCATTTTTTTCAGTGTAACTTGTAAGCATACTTAGGAACACAGCCCTAGTTTAAATTGGTGGTATTATTATGCTATCTGCACATTCTATCACAGATCGTAGCTTTTCCTAGGTCAGGAATGAACACAATATATAGCAAAGATTCTAAAACAAATCCTACCACTTACTTCTCTCCCTCGAGAAAACGGACAATTAAGATATTCGCCCTAATGAAGTAATAACTGAGAAGGAATGCCTTTTTAATAAAGGAGGTACTAATTTTTCTTAAGCTGTGATCACAAGCCTTACTATCATCCTTACATAATGGCAGATGCGATTAGATGTTTTAAGAACTACCCGCGCTGCTTACAATGATCATATTCTTTGTTCCCTTTGCCATAAATGTCAGATTAACCTGGATGTTCCATTACCACATGGTTAGAAACAGTGAGAAACATCATAACACATTATTCCATTGCATATCGAATGGGAAATCATTCTTTACAATCAGAATTTTACATCCACCTACCCACCCATTCATCATAGTTCTCTTCTGTTTTGTGGAACCAAAGACACTGCTGGAAATAACAGTATTACTGTTATTTATGTCTGAAGGCCATGAATAGCAGATGTAATGCAAAACTGAAGAGCTCAGTAGATTTTTTTTTCTTAATAGTGCTAATCCTTTTAAAATAAAAATAAGTGTAAAACTTTAAAAAGTTCTAAGAAGCATCTTTTAAAAAATGATGTAGCTAGGGTCTCAATATTCCTCCAACCCCCCCACCTGTGTATTAAGAATAAGCTATTTTTTTTAAAAAAGCTATGTTTATTTCTTTGATATTGAATGTTAAACATGTTAATTGTACTATTGGACACCAATCTCATTATCTAAGAACAAATGTGTAGATCAGCTTCTCACTCACCCTGGGAGTGATCACAGCTTCACTGTTTGATTTAGGGTTGATTTTGCACTTTCTATGGATGTCTCGAGGCTTCAGTGACAGGCTCATTATTATCACATCTCCACAAAATTACATACAATAATCCCTGCCAGTTCTGAACTGTCTCGCAGTAAATATTTACTGGTTAAAGAACATGACCCTTATGTCAAAGAGATTAAAAAAAGGAATGCTCCATAAAGTCTTCTGTGCAATGATTTCTTTTTTAAAGAAGTATTGTTAAGCAATGAAAAGTCATTGCTTAGGGGAGCATTTTCCACCACATTAACTCCTTTTCAAGGGTTTGCCTGCTAGTTAAAACTTTCATTAGAATAATTAACATTTAGCTCTTCTCTGGAAATACATGTTCAAGTTTAGTTTCTGGAAAGTGACCAGTCTTTTCATATATTTCAAAGAATGTAAAAAACAGACAATTGGGAAATAGTTGTTCACCACATAAACAGGGGAGTTCAATTTTAACCTGCGCTGGAACAGGCAGGCTAACTGGCCTGCACTGTATCCAGAGCTAGTTAGGAGGTGGCTTGAGGTCAACTTGGGATATGGAGATATTTTTCCCCTTACCCTATGTCAGGCCCCAGCCACCTCTATTGGGATACTCGGATATGTGTCAGAAAATTTGCTAGGGCAAATTTGAGCAGTTTATGTAAGACTGCTCAGGCAAGGGATAGGTGGTCAGAATTTTCTGCAGAATTTTGTGCATTTTGTCCATGGCCAATCCCACCTCCTTCCTGGGCCAAATCCGCCTCCTGGTCCACCCGCCCTCTGCCCAAAAACACCCTTTCCCCACCTTTGTGCCGTCCTCTTGCCACCATCCCCCCATGTAGCCTGCCTGGGTCAGTGTGATCTTACCCTTTTCAGCAGGCATGGAGTCTGGATCTGGCCTCTGGGAGCCTCTGGTGCAAATATGTGTGAATATGCTTTACTCCTGTGCGCCGGTGGACCCACAGAGATCCACCAGAACAGGTAAGCCTGCGCAGGGGGTTAGAGGGAGGCAGGGAGGGAATTAAATGGGGTGGGGTGAATGGAATGGGGCAAGGAGGGTAACAGGGGCAAGGAGGTAGGTGGATCAGGACAGGGAGGGGCAGCGCATGCTGAATCTCCACCCCCCTTTCCAGGCCCAATCCACCTTCACAGAGCAATGTGAACTTGCACCAGCAATTAAGCTGGTGCAGGACCAGGTTGCTCCATAGCAGCTGCTGGGGCTTACCCTCGGGCAAGGGGATGAGACCTCTGGTAGTCAAAAATCCCCTGCGGGATATAGCAGTAGCCATGCCAGCACTGCTGCATGGCCGTACAGGAATTCAGGTACAATTGGGCTGTGAGATACAAGTCTCAGTCGTACTTCCTGAACTTCCCCAATTTAAACCTTGCCTTTACCAGAACTCATTAGGTGACCTTAGACAAGCCATTCCCTCTTAGCTTTGGCTGCAATATGGAAACAATAACATAACCACTCTGTAAGGTAACCAAGGATTAGATCAACGTAATGCATGTGAAGTACTTTGAACACCCCAAAATTTTATACATGGGCTAAATATGTTGATGATATTGCGATAAAAAGAAATGTGTATATTACATAATTTATAAAACTAGAATAAAATATGATCAGGGAAAACAAGGAAATATTGTGGGATAAGAAACACATTTCTGTTTTTCATAAAGTATGATTGCAATGTGCTGAAGATACTTCCACCATACCCAAAGCCACCTAATGGTAATGTAGGGTGCAACCTTGTAAATTGTCAGTAGATATAATGCTAAGATTTAGAGAGTAGTTTCTATCCAGCATGCTATAAATATGTCCCAGGAGGAAGATTAGTATCAATCACGGACTTATTGGAGAGGGAGATAGGATATAGTGATAACCTGAAGCTATCAACCAAGAGTAATGGTCTAAGGAGAAAAAGCAATCAGACAGGAGAAAAGAATATTCACAATGAGAAAGATAACTTGGGGAAAAAAATCAGGGAGGAATGTATTATGCAGATGAAAACGAGCTGTTATATAAGAGAGAGAATCATTTGAACTGTATACAGGCTCTAAAGAAATGGTTATAGCCTAATGTTTATCTTTAAAATAGTGCAAATAAATATATTCATATTATCTCAAAATGGCATTACATTTGGTTTGTAGCTGAAATAATCACACTGAAATGCAATGAACTACAGGCAGTGACCTAACTATGCAAATTCTTTCAGTTTAATCCTTTACAGAGGAGAAGCAAGAGGTCGGTGGACAAAATTTGTATAAGAGTTGCAAGAAACATGAGGCATTTGTTCCAAGAAAGCTTTCAACTGTTACATCTCAATCCTATTGGGCTTCTCCACTACCAAACTAGTGCTCTGGCAGTGCAGCCTGCCTTACAGCAGTTGTAAAAGCTACTCTGGCAATGCACAAATCTGCGTACTGCTGAGTGACAGCAAAGAGGCCGCAGAGGTCCATTGCACACTGGAGGATGAGGGAATGCCTGTCGCTGACAGTGAGTTGGCAGCAGGACTAGAACGAGTGGGGGGAGGGCAGGAAGTGTGTTGGAAGGCAAGAGGAGGTGGTAGGTGGCACAAGGGACTTGCGCTAGATGCTATCCCTTTCCTCACCTTCCAACATGCCCCTTTCTTTCCTTGAACATGCATTCTCCCAATCTGTCCCAAGTTACAGGATGCAGCACAAGCCTTTCTGGTGTAACTGAACTGGCTGGGGGGGGGGGGGGAGAGGAAAGGATTGTTTGTTCATTTCTGTTTTCATTGTCTTTCTTTCCAGCTCTACCATGTCCAAAATTTAAGCATGACCAAAACTCTTCCTAGCTGTCAAATATACCATCCAATACTAAAAGTGGAATTATATACTTTTGCTTGGGTTTTTTTGTTTTTGAAAAGAGCTTCTTTTTTCCCTTCTATGATCCCAAGGTGGCAGTAGAAATGGGGATATTTGATCTTCAGTGAATTCTCCTTCTCGGTGGTATCCTTACCTATGAAAGATAATACAAGCTCTGTGTCAAGAACATTTGAGAGCTGTGAATTTGAAAGGCCTGGACAAGCCCAAAGAATTTTTTTTCCAGTCTTGAGTCTTCTTGTGTTTTCCAGCCTTTACAGAGCAACAGAGAAGGGCTCTGCAGGGATGCTGCAACTGACCCCTGATCCATGGATATATAAGGTTAAAATAACATATGCTTCGAATACAAGAACAAAATAATGTTCTGTAACATGTATCTGCTAAAATCATAGCATGTGAAGCAGTTCTTCCTCATACTTAGGTACCACAAAATTAATGGAACCTAAGTTCAAAGTTTCCAACCTACTGAGCTCAACAGGAATATTCGTATTGTTCTTGTCAGTGAGGGCCAGGCCAGAGTGGTGGATAGTAGGTGGGCCACAACAGCACATCTGTCCCAAGGGCAGTGTGTAACCTTCCCTACAGAAATGGATGGCATTGATTCACAGGGGTGGACTTGCAGGCATAATTCAAGTGAGGGCTAACCTGCCTGAATCCTGCCCGTAGTGACCCCAATCTCAGATTCTGTTCCTTGGTTACACCTGAGCATGAAAGGATGTTGGGAGAGTGGGATGATGTTGAGAACTGGCTTTTATAGAGAGATTAACAGCACAACTGTATGCATGTCTACTCAGAATGAACAGCCCAACCCTGAGCTGCCCGCAGCGCCCAGGCTCGGCGGCTCCGTGGAGGGCTGCCACCAGATCCTGCGCCTCCCACACTACCGCGGGAGGCACCTGGGGAGAAGGGGACATTTGTCCCCTTCCCCTGTGTATGGGAAGCAGTACTGCAATGGGGCTACTCTCTTTAGTGCTGACCAAAAGGTTGGCGCTAAAGTGAAGGCATTCATATAGGGCACGCAGCCCTCCATGAGTGCCTTGGACCCTGCGGAGCTCAGCTCCGCGTATCCGCCTCTCCCCCTGACACGCCTCCCGCCTGCCCCCTGGCACGCCTCCCCAGAATTTCTCCCCACGCCCCCGGCCTCATCCCTGCCTCCCGTTCCACAGCCCGGAGGTCCGGGAGACCACCGAGCTGTGGAACCCGGGTGACCGCCGCAAACTAGCTCAGCTCCGGCCAGCGCTGGGCTAGCTCTGGCAGGAGCCCGGCGGTGAGCCCCGCAAACGTGCCTTACGGCATGTTTGTGACTGTGGTCCGCAGCACAGAGCCATGCTGCGGACCACAGGATTGGGCTCTAAATCTCACTGAGTTCAATGCGATTTACTTATAGATAAAGAGTGTATAGGATTGCAACCTAAACGTAGTAACTGGTAAGGTTGATGAAGTAGTAAATGTAAATGTACTCAATGTAGTAACTGGTAAGGCTTAGCTTTGATTACGCTTCTAGCCAGGGGCAGCATGTGCCCCCATGCTGCCTGAATCCCCCCAAATGCCACTTCTGTAAGCATTAATCCCATTTGGGGGAGGGGAGGGCAGGAGAACAAGTGGGTGCACCCCTGCCCCCTCTTACATTTACTTACGAGGAGCAGGGGATGAAGCAGGGAGGCTGCAAGCCATGCTCTTCATAAGAGGGGAAGGGAAAGAGGCAGACTCTTGTAAGCACCAAGTAGTTGGGGAGAGATGATTTGGAGCTATGGCAGCCTTCTCCCCCCCCCTTCTCCTTCCAGAAGTGCTCCCAATGAGTCAGAAGAGAATTGTAGCACCCACTGGAGCGATGGCTCAGAGATGGCATTGAATTAATGGGGTTATCTATTCAATACCCCTTCAAAGGGGCCAAGGGTATCTCTCCATGTGACTGTTTCAGGCTGTTTCATGGAAACACTAGCCCTGCTTACAGGGGAAGGCTCAAAAGCTTACTCTTTGATTTGAGCAAATTCAACATACAACTCACGTGACCAAATTCTTTTTTTTAAAAAATCTCTAAATATTACTCAGCTTATCTCATCTATGAAGAGCAAAAATGTCAAGAATGTAACATTTATGAGAATGATTACTGGACATTCAGTAATAATGATTAGATAATGGGCAGAAAAGCTTTTTAAAATGAAATTTGCAACTGGGATAAGAAAATTATAAATTCTGTTTCTTGGTTCTGAAATATAGCACACGAGTACTTTATATGAATGTACAAAAGTTATTTATGCAACATCTATTTAAATGTGTTTGTATGTATTATGCATTTCATCGTTGAACCGTTTTTATACATTAACTCCTCAAACCACCAGCACTGCTTTTCTTGTCTAATGGTTTTATTAACTACTGACAGTGTTTCATTCAGCTAACGCTGCACATCAAATGCTATAAAAATGACAATTGCTTAGCAAGCTGGATAAAACAGGATACCATGGATAAAGAGAAATCCAGGTATTTCCCAAGATATCTTCAGCTCAGAAACAGCATTTTCTAAATGGATTTTCTTGAGCTGCAATTTTCATTCAATGAGGAGGAAGTAAAGAATTTACAAGTAGCATTTTAAAATTCCTGCTTGTGAACACTGACACAGACTCTTTTTCTTCCAGAATCAAATTTTGAATTGGTGCAGATAGAAGTTCACTTTTCTTGTATACCTACTATAGCTAATGATTCTCACATTCCATCCTCAGCTTTCAGTTTCAGTATTTTTTGTACCACTTCCCCACAATCTGCTAACCATCCTTCTTAACATTTTTCCCAGCTGCTCCCAGCACCCAAAACCTACCAATACAGGGTTGAATTTTTTAAAAGTATCATTCCACCTGGGGAAGACACATTCCACCAACGTAAGAATGTTTTTACCATGAAAAATGTGAAACTAAATTGAAAGACATTATTTTACTGCACAAGCAGAAGCATGAAAACTGCTATAGAACCAAGCGATTATAGCAGAGCATTAACTCAAGCACAACTGTTTGAGTAAGAGCCCTAGCAGCTATTTCCTTTCCCCAGTGCCCAAACCCCGGCCCTGGGGCCACATGTGGCCCTCGAGGCCTCTCAATGCGGCCCTCAGGGAGCCCCTAGTCTAAAATGAGCCTCTGGCCCTCCGGAGATTTGTTGGAGCCCACACTGGCCTGACGCAACTGCTCTCAGTGTGAGTGTTTGACCTCTCGCATGAGCTGTGGGATGAGGGCTCCCTCCACTGCTTACTGTTTCACATCTGTGATGCAGTAGCGGCAGTAAAGGAAAGGCCAGCCTTGCTTTGTGCAAGGCCTTTTATAGGCCTTGAGCTATTGCAAGACCTTCATTCATTCATATAAGTTCATCTTTAATATATTCATTTATGTAAATTTATTCAAATTTTAAATGTAAATTAATTCTTTTTTTCCCCTGGCCCCGAACAGTGTCAGAGAGAAGATGTGACCCTCCTGCCAAAAACTTTGGACACCCCTGCCCTAACAGCTTTGGATCCAACCCATAAGACCCATGCTTTTTTAAATGAAACTTACTTGAACGTAATGAGTCAAGATTGGTTACTTCTTTTCTGACAAAGGAACTTCATCCTACAGTGCAGCAACAGCACAACATAATGACGCGCACTGGGTACACCCAGTACACCCAGTGCGCTCAATGAACATATACAAAAATAGTTTCTTAGGTCACAAGACAGATTTGTATAACCATGAAAAATCTTGTTGCCTTTGAATGCCAGGGTGATCATGATGATGGGCAAGCAAAATGGCTTATAATCAACAGTTTATCCATTTTCATTCCTGTCTGAAAGCATAAGCCAATTACAAAAAGAACTTACAAATGGCCAATAATTGACCTGCAGCAGAAATTCTAAAGAATGTTCCTCTGGTCATTCCAATTAGACTGTCTCCATAAGGCTATGTCCTGCCACAGCAATAACATTTCATTTTCCAAATGCATTTAAAATTTAGAACACTGAATTTTTTAAACACTGTTTTCAACAGAGAACAAGTGAATTTATCCTGCATGCTGCACATTCTCTCCCTTTCCTCCATTCTGGTCTGAAACAAACCACAAAAGTAGGAGTCATTTGCAACATATAATCCAGGCAAGTTTCACCTTTTACCCTCACTGGCTCTAAGAAATTCACTCAAGCTTCCAAATGTGACAGGTATCCAGAGATATATGCTTCAGGACAAGCACTGTAACATTGTTTAAGTTGACAGAGTGCCAAGGCTAGTTCTGAGTGCTTGCCAGAAGAAAACACAGTGCTGAATAAACCTGTAAAAGATTCCCTTTGTTAAACTGAATTCTCTCCTCTACTTCCTGTTCACAAAGGAAAAAAGAGAGATCAAAATCTATGTCAAAATCGATGTGCTGGTTTACATATTACACTCTTGACACCAAGGCCAGTCCAAATTAGTTGTATGTAGAGAATGCTTTATTCTGGTGACTGTACAGTAATGGCCACAGCGATTTAACTCATGGATCGCTGCCATGACTTGGACAGTGTCCATGCCACAGGCAATCACTGCATCTGACTATGGAGCGGAAACCATTCACCCAACAGTAGTAATCCATAATTTGCAGTAAAAAACCAGCATATGGGAAAAGTTTGCATAGCCAGGCCCTTAGCCAGGCCCCTTCACAACAAACAGGTTGGTCGTGTCCCCTGGTATCCAGTATTTGTTTGCACAGACAAATTTTCCTGCTTTCAGCACTTCCCTGAAGTCAAGCACTGAATGCAGGGACACCTTGGCTGCATAGCTATCATATGTATTGGTATAGGAGAGTGACTAGCGGGCATGGTCCTGCTGCTTCCTTCTGCAACTGCTTAACTCACTTGGTATGCCTGAAAAGGGTAAATAACATAACAAAATTGTTTGTATTAGCTTCCATGGGGACAGCCTAACATACAGACTAGCCCCAAAACTCCTTTTCCAGAAAAAAGAGCAACACTGACAACTTGTAGTGCTTCAAAGAGAAACTTGGTCATTTCCACTGCCATTCTCACAAGCTGACACTGTTGGATCAAGAGCTTTAAAACTGCCTGAATCTTCAACATCCCTTTCACAAATGAGCAACCATGCTAAGATGGTATAAGATCTTTTCCTTTCAAAACAGTGAGCCTGATATCATATTGACCAGCTATTTTTTTCCAAATATCACTTCCAATTTCCTTGTACCTGATAGCTGTAAAATTCTGACTGGTTACTCTGAGTTAAGTTCTGGTCTACTAGTCAAAGTTTCACTTTTGACTGCCTTTTAAGAATCACAGCTATAGAAATGTACATTTCTAATCAAATTTCAGCATAGCTAGAGCTGGGTGACATTGACTGTTATGTATGCGAGTTATGCAGGATCAAAATCCTGCACAACCGATTGGCCCAGTCTTATGGCTGGCCAATTGGGTGGTAGATCGAAATCCTACCATTCTATTGGTCCTCTAGTTAGTGTTTCAACAGCACCAATCATGGGGAATCTGGACAGAGCAAAAGGGTATAAAAGCCAGGGGTGTCTGCCTTGTGTTCTCAATGCCAGGTTCTGTTCTGAAGATGGAATAAACATATTCAGCTGTTACCTCTATGCCTTCCTTTATTCGCATGAACCCACTATATAACACTGACCCTATAAAAATTACATTCCTCCGTTCTAAGAATGACAGCCATTTATAGTATGGATGATCAACTACAAGGCATTTCAGTGAGTGTTCCAATTGCGTAGTCGTAAACTACTCACCATTTAAATGTAAAGTTGTTATGTCTTATACACTCCCAAGGTTGGTTCACACATGGGAGATCATGGAAAATTTGTCACAAGTTTATCTTCTTGTGGTTACACTGACCCAAAATCACATAGGATACCGTCTGTAGATTCATGTTAGTCTTGCCACAGGTCTTCTTGATCCCAATAAGAAAAAAAGATGACATCTTTTAGAAGGGGGTGTGGTAGCCGCTGACAGGTACTCACTAGAGACTAGAGAGACCTTGTCAATCTGATGATCATGAACATGAGAGGGGACATACCTCAGTGGCAGAGAACATGCTTTGAATGCAGAAGGGCCCATGCCAATATCTGGCATCTCCAATTAATTGATCGAAGGCAGGAGTCAGCCACCTACGGCCTGTGGGCAAAATCTGACCTGCTACTCAAAGTCATCTGGCCCAAGTGGAGCTTGGCTCGGGAGGCAAAGCCTCCAATTTGCCACATGCTAGACAGGAACACCCAGAGCCTGGGCAGGCTCCACACAGCCACTTCTGACGGCTTGGCAACCCAGATGTTCAGCAATAACATCACTGAATGTCTGGTCCCTTTGCCTGAAAAGGTTGCCAACCCCTGATCTAAGGTAACAAAGCTGGGAAAGCTCTCTGCCTGAGGCCCTGGAAAGCTGCTTCTAATCAGAGAAGAACAAAGGTATAAGACAACTTCATCTGTTCATCTGCTCAGTCATAAAACTCACTAGATGGTTCATGGCAACCCATTGGCCTATTATGGAATGAACAGGGTGATGTCTGGTCATAACCACAAAGAAGGGCAAGGCTAAAATGTAGGACATGCCAAAATAAAAGCTAAAAACCATCATATGTTAATTTCATGTGGTTAAACTAAACACTACATTACTTATTAAATTTAAAACCATATGACATATAATTGATTACATATGATTTATAAATTACAAGAAGGCTATGTGCTGCCTGCAAGGGCCCGTTCACAGGGGAAAGGAGGACATTTAAGTTCTTTTTCAGGACACGAAGCTAAGAAAAGAGGACATGTCCTGGAAAAAGAGAACATCTGGTCACCCAGGGAGTAAAGCATTCTTAAAAACAAGATAAGTATGTGAATTTGTATGAATGTACAGAAACAGACATTGTAATCAAAGATGAGATTAACTGCTCAGTTGTCACAAACACAAATTGCTTTTGAGTGAAAGCAAGACTGTTTGACCTTGCAAAGGTCCCTCCCCAGGAAATACTGTAGTACCGTGTTTCCCCGATAATAAGACCTATCCCGAAAATAAGCCCTCCCCTTACTGTGTAAGATTCCTCTAAAATAAGCCCTCCCCCGAAAATAAGCCCTATTGAGATTGCTACTGTAGTGAAGGTGATCCCCTGCGCTACACGCTACATTACGGTACCCTCTGTATGCACCGTCCCCCCCCCCCGGGTGAAACGCACGCCGCGCTCCGAGCTGCATCCAATCAGAGCTGCAGCAGTGAGCGCGTCATCCTGTTCTTCCCCAGTGATTTGCTTGCTGGCGCCATTGAGAGCAGTGCCGCGGAGGAGAGCTGAGGCAGGACAACATAAAAACCCAGTATGTAAGCGGGAGTGAGGGGGCATGATGGAGGATAAAAGAAGAACTCAGGAGGCATGATGGAGGATAAAATAAGCACTCAGGGGGCATGATGGAGGATAAAAGAAGAACTCAGGGGGCATGATGGAGGATAAAAGAAGAACTCAGGGGGCATGATGGAGGATAAAATAAGCACTCAGGGGGCATGATGGAGGATAAAAGAAGAACTCAGGGGGCATGATTTGTTCACATTTACCTGTTTATTAAAATTGCTGTCAATGTTCATTAAAATAAGCCCTCCCCTGAAAATAAGCCTTCTGGTGTTTTTCTGTCCAAAAAAAATAATAAGACAGTGTCTTATTATCGGGGAAACACGGTATGATGGGCCTCAATTCAGAGCCTTCAGGCCAAAAGAGTGAGTATGTACTGACAGGAGAGCTTCACAGCACTCCCTGTCTGGACCACAAGGACCACTGTGCATTACTTCTGCTTCTGCCATCCATTCTAGTCCCTTAAAACTGGGAGTGAACGTTTCACTGATACTTGTCAGGGAATGACTGGCCAAGGGAATGAGTACCCATTTGCCTCTTCCAGACTGAAAACACTAGTACTTCAATACTGTAGCAGCACAGAGAGGTGTGTGTGGAAGTTGATAGAATGGGAGGGGGGGAGCGAGGAAAGAAAGAAGGGATAAGTGGGTGATGAAATGGTTGGCAGGCAGATTTTTAAAAATGTATTTGCTGACTGTGATCCCTCTTGAATTCTTTTAAAAGCGCAGGGAAAAACAAATAAGGATCTTCTATTAAATCATTTATTATATCACATATCTTCAGATTAACACAGAAATACCATCCTCAACCTAGAAAAGTTACAGCCCAATCCTATCCCTCATTTCTGCCAGCAGTACACAGGTTCAAGAATAAATGCTGGCATTATCCCAATGTTCCACTTAGTAATATGTCTCAGTATTTGCAATGTGTTTGAGGACACCTATCTGAGCATATGAAGCTGTCTAATGCAGGTGCCTTATAATGCTATCTGTATGGGCTGAAGACACTTCCCAGCTGTGGTTCCCAGGCTTTCTGGCTGGAGATGCCACAGACTGTGCCTGAGATTTTATGCATGCAGGGCATTCACTCTGCTGTTGGGCTATCTTCCCCTTCCTCCTTGAAACTAAGAGTGCTTCAACCAAGAGTTAAAATAACCTGATTGGACAGTTCTATACCAAGACATTAATCTACTTCAACTTCTGTTTTGCATGAATTCATTAAACTCTGACATCAAGAGGGTGACCTAGAAAAGTAAATAAGTACTCTACTATTCCTCTTTGATCCAAAGGTATTAATAGAAATTATAAATCTCCAGTCACACTGGATACCAACCAAATACATCACCAAGAAAAACATATCACTGAGAAGCTCTTACTGCTTTGTAAAAAAAGCTGATTGAAATGCCAACTGAAAATGTAATCTTGTTTCAGAAACTGTGAATTCCCAGTTTGATGTTTCAGCACTTATTAATGAAAGATATCATCAAATGGAATATCTGTGCAAATGCAGGTGTGAACCTTCATTTCCCTCCCTTCTGACAATGGGAGAAATCTATTTGCCTTTCAGTTTCCATGTGTGTTCATTTGTTTCGATTTGTAAGCCTTCAGGCCTGTGGCTGCTTTTTTAATTCAATATTTTATATTCTACAGTGCCTTGGTTGTGTTGTTCAAGTTCCTAAGAAATGATAAATATCACTGCTTTTGCATACTATCCTTATTCCACATGGAGTTATCCCATTTTATTTACAAAACACACTGTGAGGTATGCTAGCCAGAGATAATGACTGACCCAAGGTCATCCAGAGCAGGAAACCGAACACCCTACCTACTTGTCCAAGCGACACCCTATCCACTACATCAACGGTTTTCAAACTCTCAGGGAGAGTTTGAACTGCAGTAAGTTCTTGCGGGGGCAGGAGGGAAGCAGTGAGATGATCCCCAGGATCGCCTCACTCAGTGGGCTGCAGGGACTGGGATGTACTCACCAGTCCCTGCAACAGCCTGCACTACATGCTTCCTAACTATAGGCTGCCAACAAGCTGCTTCCAATTTGTTTTCTCAATTCTGTTCAGCCACATCCAAATGATTCCAATTGTGGGAACTGCAAGTGCTGCATCAGTGCTCTCAAACCCCACCATCTTGAGACACTCGCTGGTCTGCCACTTACTAAAAGGCAAATGACTGAACACTAGCAGTTCCTTAGCAAAATAATAGCAAAGCCCACTGTGCTTACCCATCCACTGGATCACAGCCCAAATGTCAGTGTTATTCATAAATAAGGGGCTGCAGAAGCTTTGGGATGTGTCAGCAAGCCTCTGGCAATAACTGCCAGGAAGGGCAGCACAAAAGACAAAGGTGAAATGACTTTGAAGTCATGATGTGAGTCTGACCAGCATGTCAGGAATAAAGATAGAGCTGCTGTTAGGTGGGATCCTAAATTCAGGTTTGGGATCAGGAAAGGGCAGGAGGGCTAAATTACAGTGTAACCTTTATTGCTAGAAATAGTTATACATTAAATGAAAATCTATAATCAGTTAATTGTTTGCTATTAATTCCCCCCACAGCTGATTTCTAAGAAATGCACGCACGCGTACACACATAAAAAGGGGAAACTTTGAAACGATTTGTCATGTAGTTTAATCCTTAGTTGCACCAAAATGAGAGACAGAGAACTCAGAGCTTTTATACATTCAACTAGCTTTTATATGGACACACTCAACCGTAAAATTGTCAACTGTGTTAGGAGGGGTGGGGAGTTCCAGTTATTTCTCCAACTCTTCTCCCTCACTTCTCCATTCCCCAGCCACCACAGAGGCCATTGACTGCAAAAAAAAAAAGGGACATCTAAACCTGTCCTCACTGATCCATGTGTCTGGAATGACAAGCACAATTTATCATTTATTTCACTTTTAAAAATCACTTCAACTGTGGCCTAGACTGCCGCTGTTCATTTTGTCCCACCTAAAACAATGGGAGCCACTGAGAACCAAGCAATGTCCCACATGCATACATACGGATGAAATTCCAAAACTGCTTATATACGCCTGGCAACTGAAGATACCAAAATGAACGCTGTCATACAGGAGTACAAGTGTCCATTCTGGAATTTTTAATGCTCTCTTTCATTTGGTTTGCATATTTAAATGACAATCAGAAGATAATGGATACGGCCTTACGAATAATAACAAATGAGAATAATCTCATTACAGGCATTCATGAGGACGGGAAATGAAAACATTGGCATTTGGTCTGATTGTCCCCCCAAATGATGTTTTGCTCCAGAGTCCAGACTAATACCAAGTTGGGCAACCCACAAAGATAACAAACGTGCTTTGTAACTTCTGACACCTCTGTCACTGAATTCCAGGTATTGAGGGAGGTTACCCAAGTTTAGCTGGTACACCACCTTAAGAAGGCATGTCAGTCTGCTTCTAACTCTGACGGAAGAAGACAGACATGCCTTTGGGCTGCAGGAGGCAAGCTTTTACAGCTCAGCCGTAAACGAGCCACAAATCTCCCAATTATTTCATAAGCCAAAGAATAATGCGAATGATGGGATATTCCATTTCTCCTCTTTAGGCAGTTTAATATCTACCATCTTTTATTTTCTGTCCCTTTCTATCCTTTAAAAAGCCAATAAATCCCTCTGTTCTTTAATCTAAGTTTAATTGAGTTTTTGGCTGTTATCAGGGGAAATTACTTGCTAGCATTCCTAAGGGAGACAGAACAGCGTCTTGTTCTTAGGTGAGTTGAGTTGCTACACTGGTCAAGGGCAGGGATAGAAACCTGCTATTTTCTCCAGAGGCCATACCTTCACAGGATCCAAGTATGTTATTATGAATGTAGAAAGGGTTAAAACAATTTAGAGAGACATTTGCAAGTTATGAGCTCCAGAACGCCAGAACATGTTAGGCACACAGTTAAGCACAGCTTATGTCAGTGGGGTTTAAACAAACCAGTCTTGCTCTGTAGTGACCCAAAAAACCAGTATCTGCTGAACATTCTATTTATTAAATTCCACTCAACACTATATTTACTAAAACATTTACACCTTTCTTACAAGAATTAAGTCTACCTCAATGTGGCTTACTGTGCATATATACAACTTTTGAAAGTAAATCAAACATATTAAGATGAAGTGGGGCAAGCTGTTCTCTCTTCAGTTCTATGTCATGTTGTAGCATGGGATATACAGTACAGGGGCCCCCATATCTGTGGATCCTGTATCTGCGGAATCACTTATCCGCAGATTGGGTCCAGGAGCCCCTCCAGGGTGCACACCCCCCGGACGCACCCCCTCCGGAAGTGAGAGGAACTCTACTCCCCTTGACTCCGGAGGGGCCTCTGAGCTCAGCAGAAGCCGAGGGCATCCATCACCAGCCTCTTCCAAGCTCATACCGAGCTCTGAGGTTCAAAACACGTGACTTCTGGTTTCACAGAAACACCAGAAGTGTTTAATGCCATATAAGGCATTAGAAGACCCAGGGAAGCCAATTTCTCCGTGAAATTGGAAGCCGTGTGTTTTGTAACTCAGAGCTCAGTCTGAGCTTGGCAGAGGCCGGGAACGGGCATCCTCAGCCTCTGCTGAGTTCAGAGGCTCCTCCGGAGATGAGGGGAGATGAGTCTCCCTGCCTCTGGAGGGGAAAAAAAACCCCATTTGCCTGTATTCACTGTTTCAGCTATCTGCGGGGATTCCAGAACAGAACCCCCACGGATAAGGGGGCACACCTGAATTTACCTGCCGAGAAATAGGATTGCAAAAAAGTACCCTAATTCAAAGCATTAATAACAGTGTACTATTCTACCACATTGTGAAAGGATGTATTAAGATAGTAATAAGCATATCTTCTTCAACTGTTAATTAATTGGTACAGCTTTCTGGATTGTATTAGAAGGCAACAATAACATCTCTCCCAAATGCATAAAACTGTAAGCATCGCCACCATCACCACTGCTATTTCAAATGCAAAGGAACAAGGAGGGTAACTGATAATTTTTTCTAAAGTAATTTAAAAGACCAACCTGAAACACAGATAAGATTAACTGTAGGCTTATTCATCACTATGTCTTAATTGTTATTAGGTAATCATTTGCATTACTAACAGCTTGCAGTGTCAGTATGTTATGACAAACATTTATTTCTGTCAAATGAATAGACCCATAGACTTTCACAGTACAATCAACTCTCAGGCGCTCGTCCAATAACCAGCTGCAATTGCTCAAATGTCATTCTCATGCCATATCCTTATACCCTCAAGGGCCATCTGGCATTGGTGACAACCACAGAAATATCACTCACAAGCTCCAACTTGGAAGTGACATTCTGCAAGGTTGAACACAGTAAGAGGTTTAAACAAAAATGAAGTCATGATATCATGAGTGGAGCCCACGACTGTCAAAGAGAAAACACTGCTTTATGCCAAGTGGCAAGTGCTTGCCATGAAGGCCACACGAATGAACTTTGAGATAGGTTTGCACACCAGCCAGTTTCAAATTCTTATTTTGTTAAATATAAAAGAACAGTTTAAAAGGTATTTCACTTCTATATCAATAACTAGAATAACCTATTAAGTGAACAAAGCAAATGCCTATTCCCATTAAAAACTTTAAAACATATCCACATAGAGAATTGTCACCAAATTTTTCTTTCTAGGAAAAATTTCCAATGAAATAAAAGCAATCCAGTAACATTTGTAAAGGGATGGGGGAGTTGTCACACATCTTTAAGTTGTGACTACATTATGCCTAAAGTGAAATTTAAAGGAACTCTGAATTTAGCAGTTTCTGCTTGGATAACAGGTGAGAAATTTCAATATTTCAAGACAAGTCCTCAAAATTTCAAAATGGGGTACTGTGCATTCTTAAGCTTTTGTTGATAGTTGTTTATCGCACAACATTCAAGATTGTTTACCACATGCCCACTTACATCAAGTCTCTTACTTTCAATAATACTGTAAAACCACTAGTTTTACAACAGATTATAGCAGCATAGGCTAAGAAATCTACATGGGCATGGGGAAAATTGAACGGGTTTTTACCTCATATAGCTAGGCTACTTGGAATAGTTATTCAGAATGTGCATGAACTCCAAATTCATCTCATTTACAGAATTTACCATGCAAACAGAGTAGCAGAAGGTCTTCTACGTGATACTACTGATAAGAAATGACATGTTTAAAATGTAAAACTCTTTCAGAAGCAAAGCAGCAGACCACACAGGATTTGTTTTCAGATAACACTATCTTCACAGTAAACAATATTAGGACTGGGTTGAGTAAGAGGCCCCCTTAATCTGCCTTAAGAGGACTCCCCCAACCCTCTTTGGTAGTTTTTCTTACAGCTGCCACAAAATGGCTTTGACAATGTTTGATTGGCTAGGATTGCCAATGTGACTAGCAGAGGAAGCAGTACCCTTCCTCTAAACAGTTTTACTTTCCCTTAGTGGTATTAGCATATATCAAAATTCGATTGGCTACAAACATTAGGACACTGTCACATCCACTACAAAAATCCAGTGAGCTGGATCAAACAGCAGTTAAATGGTGGGAAGGGGTGACACAGATAGCAGCATTGAAGAAACACACTGGCTACAATCAAGGGGGAAAAATCCAATCAGGTAGGATTAATAAATGACCTCCACAAAATGGTAACTTCTGAGGTAAAATGTAAACTATGATATCATTCACATTAGCCTTAGTAAATACGAAATGGCCTTAAACTGGCATATTCAGTGGCATTTCCAAAACTCCTTGCTGCTTAAGGACCAGTTTAAAATTAGGGATTTGTTTATTAAAATACCAACAGCAAAATCCTATGCATGTGTACTAAAAAATAAGTTTCACTGTATTCAGTGAATCCCTAGTAAGTGTGTTTAGAATTGAAGTCAAGAGTAGTGAATATTCTCGTGCTGTACTTTGAAAACTTAAATGCACGAGCAACCAGTGCTAGGAAGGCAGCACATAGTTACAACTGAATTTACCTTTGGTTAAAACAGTGTTTCTCAAACTGTGTGTTAGGACCCACTAGGTGGCCAATTTCAGGTGGGTCCCCATTCATTTCAATATTTATTTTTAATATATTAGACTTGATGTTACCATGGTATGTGACTGATCTGTACAGATCTGTACTTTGAACAGGCTACTATGTATATGTTTTTAACAATGGTAGCCAATGTGGTTTACTCCTGGGAAAGTGTGGATAGGATTGCAGCCTAGGACGGTTAAAAAATTTTCTGCTTGATGATGTCACTTCTGGAAATGACATCACTTCTGGTGGGACCCGACAGATTGTTGTTATAAAAAGTGGGTCCCAATGCTAAAATGTTTGAGAACCACTAGGTTAAAATCACAAACACATATATAGAATCGCCCGGTTCAGAGACAATATCCCAATGAATACCAATTGCTGGAGAGAAAGAGTAGTAGAGGGATTCTGTACTACCTTCATGCCCTATTTGTGGGCTTCTCAGAGGCACCTGATTGGCCACTGTGGGAAATGAGATGCTGGATTTGATGGACATTGAGTCTGACCCAGTAGGGCTCTTCTTATGTTAACTGCTCAAAAAAAGAAAGCACTTATGTACAATATTCCTGCTAAGGAATACACTGTTGGCTGTGTGGCAGCTGGATTTCTGGGAATGCCAAGCTGCAAGCTGCACAGAGCTCAGCTTCGATGGAGTTTGATCTGTGCGGCTGCATGGCTGTGCATCTTAATAGGAACAGTGCTTATGGCTACTGTATAGTAGGCTGGGGACATCCCCCACATTATCAGTCACCCCATCGTGTGCCTGTGCAATCACCCCCTCCCTCCTTTGCACATGAGCAGCCCTGGCCCCAGAAACAGCTCCATTTGGAGCCATATGGAGAAGAGGGGAGCAGGAGGACCCATTTGCCATGAAATGATGGTAAGCCCATCACCCCCTCTCCCCCACTGGAGACGATGGAAAACCACCACTCTACTGCAGGGGGCAATTCCCCCACCAGCCCTGCGGTATCTATACCACTGCTACTATATATACAGTTCTCTATTCAGATTACTGCTATCCCATCACATGGTTCTTGGGAGAGGACACCTGCACTATGAATGACTCCACTAGAGTCAGTGGTTCTCTGTCTGGATTCCAGCTGCCAGTGATAAAACAACCCAGAAAAACATGGCAATTTTACAATTTACTGGAGATATTTTAGAAGATTGGTTCAGAGCTGTTTATTCCGCAACAAGCAAACTCTGCCCTATGAATTATTTCAATGTAGATCTGGGCTCTAAGGCACACTGCTGTGTGATAAAACAAAGAAACATAAATAAAAGAAAGAGTAGTTTTATTTTTGGATTTACAGACCCCCATTATGATAAAAAAAATGGAATGCATCCAGATTGAAAACTAATTTAAAGAGTCATCAAAAAACAAAAGAAATCACAAATCTCTTACCACTGCACTCCTTCCAGAACCAAAAATCAACATAGGCTTGTTAACAATTAATAGTTTTATTTATGAGTGGATTTGAGTGTGCCTCTTATTTCACAAAGTGGTCTGTTTTCCCAGATCTGATTAACAGATAGTTCTCTTTAAAAAAATTAGTTAATCATTCAACTTTTAGCATGTTGACCTCACCTAAAATTCTGAGGACACTTAAAATGTTCAGCAGAGAAGCTGGAAATTTTATATATAACTCAGGTGGGGTGCTTGCAGTCCTGCAGCCATTTGCACTGCCCCTTCATCTCTGCATGTGAGGCAAAGACAGGAAAATGCGGGCAGACAATTGGCTACCATTGGAGCTGGGGTGTGGCATGGCTGTTGCTGGGACTGTCAGGCTGCCCAGCTTCAGTCCACGCTGATTTGGCAAGCCCCCACCTGCCCACCCTATGTTCACTCTGAGACAAGCTGGTTGCTTTTTAAGGGGTTAGGTAGCATTTGCTTGCTATTAACCTGATTGGCTGTTAGTGATTTTTTTGGCTACCCCAGACAGGCATTTGGGTGTGGTGGAATTTGGAATTTTGGAAAGTTTGTTTTGGGTTAGGTGACATGCTGGCTGGGTATGTCACCACAGCCACCCCTCTTAGCGATGCTACTAATACATATATGTATATGTATAATACATATACAAAAATGTCTTGAATGCAAAAAGAAGAGACACAAATGTCCAATACCAGGACACATTTGACCACGACACAGTTATCTAGGACACAATGGTCCTGTCACTCATGGCCACTGGTTTTTAGTGTCCCTCAGGCCTTTAGTGTTTCTCAAGTATTTACATGAAACTGCTGAGACAGATCATCAGGGGATTTGGGACTAGGTTTGCAAAAATGCATATAACACACAGCTCTATTTCTCATTTCCATCTTCACCGGAGGGACCAGGTTTGCTCTTTGGGGATGCTCCTGGATCTGGCCTTGATCTGGATTGTCAGGTTTCAACTGCAATTAGGAATGCCTTTAACCAGTTCCAGCTGGTTTGCCAACCATATCCAATCCTGGATCAAACAAACCTGGGTTCCATGACCCATCTATGGTAACAACCAGGTTGTACTGTTACAACATGCACCACATGAGGTAGCCTTTGAAGACTGCTCAGAAGCTTCCATTAGTATAGAATGCAGCCATTAGGCTCATTACAGGACCCAGGTTCATGACCATGTCACGCCCCTATCAAGCCATCTACATTACCATCTACATGTCCCTAACTTTACTCAAAGTGCTAGGATACCTTATAAAGCCCTATCTGGCTTAGGACTCAGGTATTTGAAGGATCATCTCCTCTCATGTGAGTCTGCCTGTCCAAAGAGGTCATCCTAGGTGTCCCTGTTGTGGGTGCTATCACCTTTTGATGTTCAGCAAGCAAGCATCATGATCCCATGATGAGATCCTTTCTGTTGTTGGGCTTTGCCTTCAGAATTCCCTTGCCCTTGAAATCAGAACTGCCTCCTCCTCGCTGGCTTTCCACAAGGGATCTTAACACTTTTAAAAATCACCTTGATTTTAACTATTTCCCCACAGTTTTTCCATTTTTTTTTTTGACAAACTCTTTTGGTTTCTATTTCCTGAACTACCATTTTAACCTTTCTGCCTTCAACAAAACTGAAACTGACATGAACTTAAAAAAAAAATAAAATACAGGCAACCATTTTACAATACAAACAACACAAATACAAAATGAAGAAAATTGGCATATTCCTTCATAGACCATCTGCTGGCCCCTGCTGCCAATCTACATACTCATAGGAAGCAACTGGATCTCCCATTATGACAAAGATTTAAACCAAATTAAATGAATCCAGTATCAAACATACTGGTGGCTTGACACTAAAACTTTAAATATGGCTTCAGGTTCAGAGATCAAGCAAGAAATAGCACCAACTGTAGGAAGAAACGTTTTCATTTATCAAGACCAAAATAGGAGACAGAAATATGTTCAAGTTTCTTGTAAGAAAACCAGTGCACACCAAACACACAAGGGGCCACCGTTCTGAAATTTGCATTCTGAACAAACAGGCCTTAGAAAAAACCTACAAGATATGTTAAATGTGCTCTACAATCATTTTTCAACGTGTTCCTTCTTCAGAAATAGCCTCAATGGGAGTTAGGGATACAGATCACAACTGTAATACATGGTGGGGGAGAGAGTTCACTCCTTCTCCTATGCTGTTTTCTTGCTGAAAATTCCCACAGAAGCTATTTGCCCATAAAAGTGCCAATGTAGCAAATGGCATCTTCAGGAGCAAACAATGGCTTTGGAGAGGAAAATGGTGTAGGGGAAAACACCCACCCACCCATACACAAACCCAATACCTCAGTTCCAGCTTCCAGTGGTTATTTCTGAAGTTAAAAAAGAAAGAAAGAAATGATTACATTTAACTTACTGCTAAGTTTGAGCTTAATTTTAAAAAAAGCAGAGATTCAAAAAACCAATCTTGCACTACGTATAAAGTCATTTCGGAACTAACTACCGAGTGAACTTTTTCCTTCGTCTCTTTCAAAACAAAACTTTGCATTAGCATTATTATTAATTATTAACAGTATTTATATACCGCTTTTCAACTAAAAGTTCACAAAGCGGTTTACAGAGAAAAATCAAACAACTAATGGCTCCCTGTCCCAAAAGGGCTCACAATCTAAAAAGATGCAAAAGAACACCAGCAGACAGCCACTTGCATTAGTATGTTGAACAAAGTAGGCCACACTACATTTTTATTAGTCAGAACCAGGTTTGACCCTCATTTCATCTTGCCTAGAGATAATTACTTGATATTAATGTAAAGCACCAAAAGACATGCTTGAATTTCATTGAATGTTATTAGAAAGACTTTGGATGAAGTCTCCCTAAACACTTTGGTTTCTCTAAAAATAACAAGACTCTCACCAATGAGCACACATGCGCACACACAAAAGGTCTGGCCTTTCATTACTTATTCAGGCAGAACCCAATTACTTCAGGCCCTAATGTACTACACTGAACATTTTGCACAGATCGTTCCTGGACATAAGGATGATTATTGCGTAGACTGAGAAATTTTACTATTTACACGAATATGGCATACATCTTATTTCTTGTATATTATCTACAACGGCTGTAGTGCTGTTGTAGTGCATCAACGTGCATCAGTCAAGTAAAAACATTCATTGCTGTTTGTTTGGATGTATGTACTGTCAACAGGCATGCTTGTCAAGCACTAGAAGTGGATAGCTGGAGATCAGTCACGTTTCAGTAGGCAGCTACTTAATTTTGTAGAGTCTAGGCTGGAAGTCTGAAAATGAATATACATATATTTGAATCAATTATTCCTGTGCATTGTGCAATCACTAAGCTACTGCAGTCATGCTTTAAGTCTCATACTGCAATTCATAAGCATATTAAACCAGAGTACTTGCAGTCCTTATAATTTGACCTCAATGTGTCTTATCAAGCTTAAGTGCAATGCTCCAGATGAAATTATGGTTGCTAGATGATCAGCAGAAGATAGTGCGTGTATTCTCCAAACCTGTACAGAAAGCAGATGCTTCCTTTTGTTCTAGTGGTCCATGCCCCCCACACCTAATGTGGGGTAAAATAAATTTCCTTTTTGCTGCAGCCAAAATAGAAGGATGCAGGTGCTCCTCTATGGTCCTTCATCTACTACCAGTGTAACAGAAATGTGCTAGATGCCTCGAAGAGATAGGGTGTAGTGTCAACAGTGGCCCCTTGCTCTGGCAGGCAAGCAGGGAATTAAAAATTAGGTTTTGAGCAGTGGGTGTACTGCACAACTGCAGCCACTAGAAGCAGCCAGGTCATTACAGCGATAAAGGGAGCAACTGGAGCAGTGAGAGTGTGTGGCTGTAGAAGGAAGGAGGTTGGAGATACTAATCCTAAGCAGTGCGTGCTGGCTCACCGCCAGCGCGCACTGTTGCAAATGTGCTGTAAGGCACATTTGTGGACCCTAGCGATGGTGCTCCGCCAGTGCTAGCCCAGCACTGGGTTAGCACTGATGGAGCACTGGAGCTCCGTCACTCAGCAGTCATGCGGACCGCCGAGTAGTGGAGAGGTAGGTGGGAGCACGGGAGGAGGCTGGGAAGAGGCATTCTGGGGGAGGGAGTGGGGTGGGAGGGAGGGAGGCAGGACTGGCAGAGCAAAGCTCCAGAGCCTCCATGTCCCGACACAGAAGCTCTTGATTCTACGCCCCAGGGTCGGCGTAGAATCAAATAGCCCCACTGTGGAGCTACTCACTTTACCCAGGGAAAGGCAACAAAAGTGGCGACAAAAGTGGCAGCGATTTTTGGCACCACTACAGCTCAGGATTGGGCTGTGAGAGCCCAATCCTATGTATGTCTACTCAGAAGTAAGTCCCATTATAGTCAATGGAGCTTACCCTCAGCTCAGTGTGGATAGGATTGCAGCCTGAGAGAGCAGAAGAAAGGAGCTTGGAGAAAAGAGGATGGACTGACTGATGGACTGAATGAATGGAGATTGGTGTGCGGCTGCCATGTCCAGGAGCTGCTGGGAAGCAAGGTGTTGCTGCAGCAGCTGGAGACACTGCTGGTGGAGAGTGGAGGAAGGAGGTACTCTGCAGGTTGAACAGGTGAGCTACCCTAGTGGTGGGGTCCAGCAATGCTTTCTGCAGGATTAGGGCTATTTTGAGTTAAGAGGGAAACTAATTAGCTTAACATGGGCATATGTTCTCTAGACCAAGTTTGGAAAAGGTATTTGGCAAAATAACCAGTACTTCACACCTTCTGCAGGGTCAGATGCAGTAGTATACTTCAGAAGAAATCTTGCAATCCAAGGAGAAATGGTTAGTGGATTGCAATCTTGTATCATTCTCCTTTCAGTCTTCTTCACAGTGATTGTTAAAATGCCTCTCTAACTATTAAAGCCAAAAGTGATTGGTTGAGATCTGTAACAGTGGAACAGTTTTATAGCATGCACATCTTAGCTGGAAAAAACAAATGGATCATGAACAGGTGGTACAACTGAGTACCATAAATTCAAAGAACCAAAGTTCATCATCTAATTACAATTCAATCATAATTTTGGCATATATCAGCCATATATGTACATGATACAAAGTTGATCTAAGACTGCCTCCAAGGTATCATTCTGAGACAACATGGTACCCTGTATATGTGTGCAAGGTGCATTCAATGATTTATACAGCCAAACAAACTAGGTTTCAGAAGATACTCTCAGAGTGCAATCCTAACTGTGCATAAAGCTGGCATAGGCCCCCTGTGCCAGACCAGAAGGGTCGCAATCGGGTGTAATGGGGCAGGGAGGGGTGCTTTTGGGCATAGGAAGGATGTCCAGGAGGCGGACTGGTTTGGGACCAGCTGCAGCAGCGCAGACCGAATTCTAACCCCCATCCCTGGACTGAGCAGCCTTACACAGACTGCTTGGATTTGTACCAGTTACCAATTACAGGGGAAACATATTCCCTTACCCCAAGTTGCCCTCCAGCCACTTCCTAACGTGCACTGGATATAGTAAAGGCCATGCGGCCTGCCTGTTCCAGCACGGGTTAGAATTGGGCTGCCCAGAACCTACAGGATCCTGCTCCTGTTGCTATACTTTTAAAAATCAATTTGGATGATGCATTGTTATTGGTTATGAACCCAGAACCCTGGAGTTAATGATCACATATTCCCCCGTCTTGTCTAGTTAACACATGATGTTAATCACATATTGTTCTCAGCACAGTAACCTCAGTCACCAAATGGAGAACCATTTGTGAGCTGTAAATCTAAATAATTAGCAATTGCTCACTGTGCCAAATTTTCTTTTCCTTTCATTTTTTGTTTGAAGTGGAGCAGATCTGCCCCTCTCAACACCTGAAGAACTCCAACCTTGCCAAGTTTCACTTTAGGTTATGGGAAATTCATTTCTTTATTTCTGTAGAAATTCACAAACTTCACTCAAGACAATGGCTAGAACATGAGTTGTTTTTTTGCCCATCCTCTCTAGGTAGCAATGATCCTTCCCAGGGTAAGAAAAAGTTGGACAGAACTTGAGAGGCAAAAGAGCGGTCCTTTCTAAAGGAGTCCTTTCCCAAAAGGTAACTGGCTTGAAAGAAATACAGGTTGAGGCTCATTATTTGCATGAGTTCCTTGGGTTCCATTCCAAGCACTCACATGGATGGCAAAAAACCCACTATAGCAAATCAATTTAAAGAACAAAGTTTCTTTGCTCCAGTGATTTAAAAACAGCCTTGCTGACCTTTGTATTGCACACAGAAACAATCAGTCCCTCTCCAGGAGCTTAGGCTTCAATCCCTCCCTTCACCAGGAGCCCCAGTGAGGGGGAAAGAATGGAGAGAGTGATAATCTCTGCCATTTAACCTTCTTTCACATGCTTAGGGGGAAGGGAGGAGAGAAGCCTGCAGAGAAAATGACTGATTGATTGCCATCAGGCTGCCCTCTCTGGCATTATTAAATTACTGTTTAATTTAAAGGGCCCTTCTCATCAGCTTTGAGATAGAAAAATCTGTGACTTGTATGACTGTCTCTCTGCAACAGTAAAAAACAGTTTTTTAAACTGTGATTTTAAAGGGGTGCATTTTTCCCCTTCTCTGGGGATCAGCACATTCCTTCTCATTTGCAGAGGCCATTCGTGTTGAGTCAAAACCATGTATAAAAAGGCTGGACCTGTACTTGCATCCTTTCTTTCTGCTAGCGGTTCCAATTATGAAGAAGTGCTGTAACCAGACACATACAGCTTAGAACAGTGTTCCCAAACTGTGGGTTGCAATCTGACTATTGCTGGGTTGTGATACTGACTAGCTGATAACTGACAAGGAAAATGCATTCAGCTTTATGGAAAGTGAAACAGAGCTGTACTGATTCCACGTTGGAAAGTGAATTTAGTCATTGAGACATGATACTATCAGCCCTTTTTGTTCCAGATTTTATTTACAATGCAGATTTTATTTATTTAGAGTACCTTAGTAATTCAGTTTCTTGAATTATAATGCTTCCTTCTGTTTTAGAATGGAAAAGAATTGGTGTAACAACTTGCTTTTCTCAGCATTTTAAAAATAAAAAATACAGGTTGTGCCTTGTTATGCACAGATTTGGTATCCACCGATTTGACTCACCACTGCTACAGGGGTCCACCTTTAAATGCCTTGTAACAAGGAAAAAAAAAAAGCCAAAATTCCATTTCCTACATTTGTGCAGTTAAACCGTACTGTTTGCAAACTTCTCAGGGATAAAGATAGCTTTAAAGACCCATTTTGGAGTTTGTTGCTCATCCATTGTCACCCCAGAATGTATCAGTATAGACCCTATACCGAATTCAGCCATAATTTCATTCCATTGGATTCTATCATTCACCCCATCTAGTGTATGAATGTGGTATAGCGTCTATACCAATGTGCTCAGGGCAAGAATGGAGGCACAAGAAACCCAGAAGTGGGTCTTTAAATTCATTTTCCCACTGATTTGGTATCCACTGATTTCTTTTTTTTAATCCATTGAGGGTTCCAGAATGGAACCTGTAATTACAACCTGTAATTTTAACTTCCATTATGTAGACTGGACCCAAGTCAGGGACCCCAGTCTGTACTAATATAATCCACAGAAAAATGCCAACACCTCCTACAAAATTGGTGCTTCATGTCTTTCTTATCATATATCTTTGGCTCTACTTTTTCTTTTTGGAAAATCATGTCACATGTCAGCAAGTTCCATAGCGCAAACAAGCTCAAGCAGCAAATGCAGAAGGGTATGTATATGGATGCTTCTGTGTTGATTTTGCTTGTTTAAGAGGCAGCATTTCCTCCTCATCATATTGGCTCTGAGCCTACCGCATAGCAAACATTCTTTTTTCACTGGCAATCACAATATAAATTTTCTGAAACATGAAAGGTCAATGATATCATGCCCAAGGAGTTGAATTACAATTACTCGATTTTAACCAGGCTTAAAATAAATTTTGGTACTCTCCAACTTCATTCAATCAGTCCACATGGATACTAATTGCTAAAAATGAAATCCCCTGCTATTGGCTGGACAGAATTAGTTCCTTCTCTTTAACCCTACAACAGCATATTCGAATACATGAACTAGTATCTTCTGCATAATTGCAAGTGCATTTGCATACTTCAAATTTATGTTCTTATTCTACAAAACTTATTCTACAAAACATAACAAGCAAGGATGAGAGGATTTTTATGTTGGAGCTTTTCCTCTTCTGTGGTTTCAAGGATTCATTTTCCACATTTCTTTTGTATTTCACCAGGTGGAAAGTAAACAAATAAAAGACTGTGAATGCACAGGTCTCCCAAGCAGCTTGTGCAGTCGGAAAACCTGGAGTTCCTTTGAACTGCTCTGAAATGATCCAAGGTAATCTATACTCACCATGGGAAGGTGAAACAATAGGTATGACAGGCTAGCATAACAAACAGCTTGTCATTAGAGTCCCAAGTTAGTAAGGTGATCAAGAGCACATATAATTTTAAACCAAGGGAGTGTTTTTATGCTCTAGGTTAGCCACATGATTCTGCATCTTTGGGGACTGGAGACTTTACTTGTAACAATAGCCCATTCTTCATGCTGGCAACTATTCAATGCAACTGATGGTGTTGCTTGAACACAGTCCAAAAATGTCTAGTCAGTTCATTCATTGGAGCCAATAAAGGCTGATGGTGAGAAGGCACATCCTGCCAAGAAATGAACACAATTACAGATCAATGTTCCCAACGTCTTGCAACATACTGCTCTTCTTATACATATTGAAGCAGTGCTCAAAGGAGCTCACAGTCACTGGTGTTGGAACTTCTTTAAAAAAACCAATAGCGTATTGTATCAATTCAAAAAGATTCCAGGCCCATCAAAAATTTCCTCTTACATGTGCCATTGTGTTCAAATCTGTAGCAATTTGATTGAGAATGCAGGCGGATTCACCTTTAATCAATATATTTTTATATAAAAATTAATCTTCAGAATTGGAAAACAAATCCAATAGTAAATTAAAACTGATATATTGCAGACTAAGGTAATTCACTTTAATAATTTCCTAGCAATCTCATCAAAAGATCTGGACAGTTGCTTCAGTCTGTAACCAGTCTGTGCCCCACACAACCCAAAACCTACCCTTATGTAATTTATGTAAAATTTGTATACAAAGGCAAGTTATTTATTCATATACCTGTCATATAAATGTATTCAAATGAACAATCCAATCCTATGTCTTTTATGGCGCCACACTGGAAGTGAGCAGAGCCACATACTTCTGAGCCACCACCACAGATGGAGGAGACAACCTCAATGTGCAGCAGCAGAAAATAGGAGCCCTGCCAATATCAGTAAATGGGGGGGGGGGCAGAAAGGGGATGGGAGGTAGGTAGATCTGAGTGGATTGGGGAAGGGGTGGGAGTGTTTTGGAGGTGAGAGGAGTGGCATGCAGTGCAAGAGATTTGTGTTAAATGCTATCCCTTCCTGAATGAGCTGACACACCCCCTTTGTCTCGTCAGACTTGAACCAGCTAAAGAGCTGGCGCAAATATGAGGAGAACCACTGGCGCTTGAAGGGCTTATGGAAGGGTAAGGGAAATATTTTTCCCTTTCCTTCCCAAGCCTCCTGATCAGCACCTCCCCCCCACCCACCACAGCATAGCCCTGAGGTATTCAATCTGTGCGTTCTGGCTCCCTAGGGAGGCATGGCTGGCTGCCAGGGACGTTGTGAGGCATCTCCAGGAGAGAGGTGGCCCTAGCTGCAGGACAGAGTAGAGTAGCTTCGTTCCTCTGCTCTGCTCAGCTGCACCTGCTGCCTCCCTACTTGCTGCTTTTCCTCAGCTGAGAACGAGGTGGGTGGGGTAGCATGAAGTGGGGAGGGCATGTGAAACATGGTGGGGGGAGGCGGGAGAGAGGCTGGCTGGGCAGCCACAGCAGTGCTGCATCTCATCAGCACAGGGCGAGCGCCTCACAGGCTTCAGACTGGGAGGGGAGAGTAAGTCCTCTGCTTGGGAAGGAAGGAGCCCAGCCTGCTCTTGGGGGGGGGGGTGTCCAAATGCCCCAGTCTGCATTCCTCTGTCTTGCCTGGGGGGAATAGGGGTGGCAGCTGCATGTTGGGGTATATGTGTGTGAGCATCCTCCATCTACTCTGGGGGTGAGATGTAATCTTGCTCTGTGTGGCTGCAATCCTTTCCACACTTTCCTGGGAGTAAGCCCCATTAACTCAAATGGGACTTACTTCTGAGTAGACCTACTTAGGCTTGGGGTCTGTGTCAGATTAACCAAGGATCTTCACCCTTCTCTTTTTTCTCCCCCTTCAAAAAAGAAAAAAAGCCACTCTTGATGGCTTTGTCTCAAAAAATTGATTAAAAAATAAAAATACCCATTTCTTTTCAGCCATCCACCTTTTTCCTCCTGTCTTAACAGTATTTATATACTGCTTTTCAACAAGAAGTTCCCAAAGCGGTTTACAGAAAAAAAATCAAATAACTAATGGCTTCCTGTCCCAAAAGGGTTCACAATCTAAAAAGATGCAACACCAGCAGACAGCCACTAGAAAAGACACTGCTGGGGGGGGAGGTGGGCCAGTTACTCTCCCCCTGCTAAATAAAAGAGGAGCACCCACTTGAAAAAAGTACACTTCTGTACTGCAGCGAGTCATGGACTCTTCGCTCACAACAGGAGAGGAAACTGGAACGAGCTGGAATCCCTAGCATGTATGCACTGCTGAAACAGAGATGCCTGCGTTGGCTCAATCATGTCATGAGAATGGATGATGGCCGGATCCCAAAGGATCTCCTCTATGGAGAACTTGTGCAAGGAAAACGCCCTACAGGTAGACCACAGCTGCGATACAATGACATCTGTAAGAGGGATCTGAAGGCCTTAGGAGTGGACCTCAACAGGTGGGAAACCTGGCCTCTGAGTGGCCCGCTTGGAGGCAGGCTGTGCAGCATGGTCTCTTCCAATTTGAAGAGACACTTGGACAACAGAGGCAAAGAAGGAAGGCCCATAGCCAGGGAGACAGACCAGGGACAGACTGCACTTGCTCCCAGTGTGGAGGGGATTGTCACTCCCGAATCGGCCTTTTCAGCCACACTAGATGCTGTTCCAGAACCACCATTCAGAGCGCGATACCATAGTCTTTCAAGACTGAAGGTTGCCAACTACTACTATTGTTGTTGGCTGCTAAATGTTGGCTGCTATTGTAAGACAAAGGGCACAATCCTAGCTAGGTCTACTCAGAAGTAAGTCCTATTGTGTTCAATGGGACTTACTCCCAGGAAAGTGAGGTTAGTATTGCAGCCAAACAGTCTCTGGGTCTCAGTTTGCAATTAGCAGATACACACAAAACAAAGTCTTCCCCTCCCCCAGCAAATTCATCACTTCCCCCATCCCTTTCCAAAACCCTCCAGGTGTGCTGCTTACAAACGCAGGGCACAATCCTAACCAGGTCTACTCAGAAGTAAGTCCTATTTTGTTCAATGGGGCTTACTCTCAGGTAAGTGTGGTTAGGATTGCAGCCTCAGAATGCTGGCAGCTGTTTTTTTGTTTCTAGTGTATAATTATAACACCTTCATCCCCATTTTGGGGGTAACTAAGGTGAGGTGATATAATGGGGAGCCGTGGCCAATGGCCACAAGGATCAGGGGAGCCACGGGCTGGAGAAGTTCGAGAACCACTGGCATAGCCTGTTTTGGTGCAGCTGCATGCTATGGCACAGAAAAGGTAGGACTGGGCTACCATTAAATAATGTTGAATATAACTGAGAGACAAAT
Organism: Tiliqua scincoides; assembly: GCF_035046505.1. Taxonomy (NCBI): domain Eukaryota; kingdom Metazoa; phylum Chordata; class Lepidosauria; order Squamata; family Scincidae; genus Tiliqua; species Tiliqua scincoides. Next base: position 144,247,104 of record NC_089824.1, read on the forward strand.
TTGTCTGTGAATAAAACTAAAAACTAGAACTTCAAGTTTTTTTTATTTCTAGGCAGAGAAAACATATTTATGTACCTATATATATTTAAGCTGTAATCTTTTGCACACTTACCCGATTGTAAGCCCCACTGAACTGAGTGGAACTTGCTTTTGAATAAACATGTACAGAATTGTTTTGCTATAAACTTTATTTACATTTATTCTACAAATTTGCTATCTCTTTTGTAGAAATGGTGCACAATCCACTTAAACATTCTGCCTTATGAGTGCCACTGGAAGGGATGGTTCAATGTGGAAACACTGCTTGGTGGATTGCACCAACAGAGAGACTGCTCAAGACAAGGTATCATAATATTCCTAGCTTTCCCATATCATCTATATCATGTTTTTATTCTTATTCATATTCATTACTTACAAGCACATAAAAGAGCAATCTACAAACACTTGTCCAAACTACGAGTATATATTTGCATTCAATATATTTGCACAAAACATGTACTTAAACCATGACTAATATCCAGCGCTCTTCAAATGAGTTTCTCCAACATGCAACATGATTTATCAAGTAATTATCTGCATTTACTTCTACAAATAACTTCTGCAAGGAAAATTTTTGGCCAGTAGTTTTTTATGCCCACTGAAACAAATTTTTCTAGCCACTGAAAGGCTAGATTTCCGAAGCAAGAAACTACAATTTTGAAGGATTCATATTTGAAATGACTACATGTCTATAGTATTTCCTTTGTCAGAATTTATTTGAATTGAAGAACTCAAGTATTCTGAAGGAATATGAATTTACTCTCTGATAATTAGGTTTTCATTATTTCATCATAAGCAGTGCTTCAAAAAAAAAAGATCAAATCATGATAAAATGTGCCATGATAATAAAAATTCACAACCAAGACTGTGGGGTGCCTGTGGGAGAGTCTGAGTGTGCAGGAAGTCCTTATGCAAGTTCAACCCTCTATGTACAACAAGTGTGCTTGGGGGGGGGGATTCAAACAAAGCAAAGGAAGTGGAGAGAAACAGAGGGAAGATTTGTCTCCTTTGATTTAATTTTTAGCAAGTCATCCTGTACCACCACCGCCCCCCCCCCAAATAATGATGATGGGGGGTGACCCAAAGGTCCCCAGCTGCAAAGATCCAAATAGTGCTAGATTAAATTGTGAACACTGGTGTACAAAATATAAACCATAGTGTGCACGCTTAATTACCCTAAAGCTTTTAACAAAACTGTTCTGGAACAACAACACTGCCCCTGAAATTCATGGCGGATTCCTGTGCAAATGGCAGGTCAGAGCTAATACTTGCATGCACAAAGATCAGATTCAAATCTAAGCAGAAAATGAAAAATGATTGCCTTTAATGTTTTGGCCAAATAACGGCTAATCATGCAGAAAACATCCATCACTGCAATAAAAGGATAATAATACAGGACAATTTTCTGACAAACTCATACACATCTTTGTAGTCACTCTGAGAACCACTACTGCTATTTAAGGTGTATGAGAAAGCAAGATGAATCTTCAGATATTTTATTTCTGCACTACATCCAAAACAGGTTAAGACAAAAAAAGAGGATGAAAGGCAAGCCTGACATATCAGCCAAGCAGACAAGGCAAAGAAAGAAAGGTTGGTTATTGAAAGGAAAGTGCCGGAGGAAAGATCAGCACTAACTCCACAGGAGTTAGTGATCCCAGAATGATCCTGGAGAATATAACCTTTATAAATGTTTCCCAATTCCTACTGCGAGAATCCATAAACTTTAACAACTCATTTACATCCTGGTGTATTTGGATTGTTGATGGCCTTCACCTGAAGCTCATTATGTTTGGTAAAAGTTTGTAACCCTGTGATACAGGTCAACCAACTGAAGCTTATCAGATTTGATGACAGAGACGTTTGCTATTTCGCATTTCAGTTTGCTGCAGTCCTGGGAAACATTTGTACCTAGACGCTGCCATAGCACTGTACTCCCAGAAAGAACTAAATAATAACAAAAAGATGACAGGACATGTCTCTTCCCCTCCTCAATAAGGCTGCAATCCTAAACACACTTTTCTGGGAGTAAGTTCCATTGAACATAATTGGACTTATTTCTGAGTAGTCATGCATAGGATTGGGCTCAGGCAGCCCAATCCTGAACTGACCGGAGCGCAGGGCTGCCGTGATGGTGAAAATGGACGCCGTGGCATCCAGCATGCTCCAGACAGCTGCCGCCGTGTCCTTGACTGTAACTGTAACGTGCTCTATGTGGGGCTGCCCCTGAAGATGGTTCGGAAACTACAATTAGTACAGAATGCGGCGGCCCGTGTGGTCACCGGAGCTAGGCGGTTTGACTCTGTCAGTCCGCTTCTCAGGGGGCTACATTGGCTGCCCATTCGTTTCCGGGCCCAATTCAAGGTGCTGGTTTTGTCCTTTAAAGCCCTATACTGCTCTGGGCCAGGATATCTTAGAGACCGCTTACTCTCGTACAATCCGGCTCGTCCTCTCAGGTCATCAGAGAAGGCCTTTTTACAAGTGCCGCCACCCAAGGAGGTCCGTGGGGCGGCGGCAAGAAATAGGGCCTTCTCGGTAGTGGCACCAACATTATGGAACTCCCTTCCTCTTGATTTGAGAATGGCTCCCTCTCTGGAGAGTTTTCGGTGAGGCCTGAAAACACTGTTGTTTATACAAGCCTTCTGATTTCTGTCCTTCTTAACATTTTTATACATCTTTTAGCTTTTTACAGGCTTGATTCCTCTGTGACTTGCTCTTTTATTCTGTCTTTTAATCTGACTACTGTTTTTTATGGCCCCTGTTAATGTGTTTTTAAATGTTTTTATCTGCTATGTGTTAATGTTTTTTAAAATCTGTTTTTTTTACATGTTGTTAGCCGCCCTGGGTCCCTTTAGGGAGAAGGGCGGGATATAAATAAAGTTTATTATTATTATTATTATTTAGAGAAGGGGACATTTGTCCCCTTCCCCCGAGTAAAAGAAGTAGCCCACAATGGAGCTACTCAATTCTACAGTAGCTCTGGAGCTGCAGCAGAATCAGGGAGCTCTGTGTCATGCCATAGGGCCTGACAAAGAGCTCAGGATCTGGTGGAGCTGAGCTGAGTCCCTCCCCCCGCAGCCTCCTCTCCTCCCTGCCTCCCCCCACATCCCCACCTACCTCTCCACCACCCAGTGGTTCAGGTGACCGCCAAGCGGCACAGCACCAGCTTTGCATTGGTGCTAGTCCAGCGTCCCGTCCCCCCACGTACCCACCTACCTCTCCACTGCCCAGCGGTTCGGGTGACCGCCAATCAGCAGAGCACCAGCTTTCCACTGGCACTGGGCCAGCTTCAATAATAGGCCAGTGCTGAAGGCTCGCAAATGTGCTTTACAGCATGTTTGCAACAGTGCACACTAGCAGTGAGCTGGCACACACTGCTTAGGACTGGGCTGTAAATCTCTAAGAACCAAACCAAAATCCTTGCATTGATATTTCAAAAAATATAAACCTTCTCTTGCTAATAAAGCAGACATAATAAAACATGAAAATGGGTGAAAATTATATTTATCTCATTCCCATTAACACAGGAGCCAGAGAGTTTAGAGTTATGGGTTAGCCAGCAAGATGGGGAACCGTCCAGCCAGGAAGAAAGATGAAGTCAGAATAGTATAGCTAGAGCAGCTGGAGCAATATCCATAAGGTACATACTGGGAAATATTCCCTGTGCTGACAGCACAAGCCAGGTTAAAAATAAAAGTTTTAATAGCCAGTGCTTTACTTCCTGTGACATCTATGGAGGCCCTGATTGTGGAAGCATTTAAATCTGGGTTTTGTCCTTGGGGAACAGACCTTGGACAAGGGACATTTACAGCACAAGCCTATGCATGTCTACTCAAAAGGAAGCCCCATTTAGTCCCAAAGAGCTTACTCCTAGGTAAGCAGGTATAGGAATGCAGCCTTAGTGCTGCCAGGCAACACTCTACTTCTAATCGTGCTTCTGTTCAAGTTCACTGCCATCTTGGATCTTCAGACTCTGGAATAATGTGGGTGATTGCGGTATAGAGGAACTCATGCATGTACAGGTGTGTGCCCCTTAGCGACCTACCGGCTTACGCTGGGATCGCATATGCGACGACGATGTATAGTAGACACATGGTCATCGAGGGTGCACATCCCAACCCTCCAAAAGCGAGGGTTGTCTGAGCCTCACAGAGGCAGCGCATGTCGGAGTGCTACCTCTGCAAGGCTCAGACTGAGGGAAATCACACGTCTCGCACAATTTCTGGCTTCCTCCATGAAACCGGAAGTCACACGAGAGGCACAATTTCCCTCAGTCTGAGCCTCGCAGAGGCAGCGCTCAGATGTGCGCTGCCTCTGGGAGGCTCAGACAACCCTCTGGAGAGGAGCAGAGCATTGCCCTTCCTTGTACAGGGTTCAGGTTGTGTTGAGCACCGCTTGACAACAGGGATCGTGGTCTCCATCCCCGTCAACTGGCCCACGACTGTATTATCGAATTCCAAGGTTTTGCAGGGTGCGCAGAGGGATACTCTTCACAGTTATGCTGAGAACACTTCAGTGGTAGCAAATGGTTTTGTATTGGAACGTTTTAGAAACCTGAAACAAAATCTCTAGCAAGCCTTATTGAGCAGCCTTGTGAACACCCACACCTGCAACTGTGAGTTTGCAGTCTTATTTGATATTGGAACCTGATACACACAGCAGATGTTACAAGTGTTGTGGGCTAGCCTTATACTATAATTACTTTAATTACTCTATCGTTGATTACATTCATCTTTAGTTACATTTTCAGCTACTGTTTGGGACAGCAGCTGTGCATGTATAAATGCAACAGTAAACTTATTTATACCTGTGTTCTCTCATATAGTGATTTGACTAGAAAACAAAACATGAATTAATACAGGCCCCAACTTAGATACCCAGAAAGTGTTTGTACACTGTTGTGACATTTTGTGTCACTGTAGAGTTACTCCAGGCATGTACCATTGGCAGTTTAACAACAGTGATCAATTGAACAGTAATCAACTACTACAACTAATTTGTGATGTTAACAGTTTATTACATATCTTGCCTTGATTACTGCTGGATTCCTGGTTTCCTTTACTTATTACAAAGGATGATACAGTGCTAATTATCGGGTTTAAACTTCATCCTGCTCAATGGCAATATGCGTATTGTTTGTGTTCTACTATTCTGTTAGGTTCTGCAAATGGCAGTCAGCATATTAGGGATGCAAACTCTCTAACAGCCTAATCCAATGCTGGAGTGGGCTGCAAGCTAGTGTGTTCTGTGACAGCACAACAGAGTTTCACTGTCACAAAATGGCTGCTGACTGAGCATGGAATACCATTTTGGGCATGGTGCTGCAAGAGGTGGCAACGTTCACCACCACCAGACCTCGCCACAACTTCGTGAGCAGGTAAGACAGCAGCAGGGTGAAACGGGGTGGGGACAAAATAGAGTGTGGAGGGGAGTGGTTCCAGTAGCAACAGCACACACTAGATCATATTATCTCATTTTGCAGCCTCCCATCCCCTTTCTCTCCTTGAATGTGCACCAGTGAAAGAGCTGGCACAGGTTGAAGGAGACCCATTGCAAAGCAGGAGTCTTACAGAGGGGTAAGAGGATTTAAAGCCTCCCGATCTGCCCCTCTGCTGGATACAGTGCTCTCCTTTTTGCCACAGCTGCATCCGTTGCGGGGGGGGGGGGAGAGAGAATGGAATTGGTCCCTAAGTCAGAGTGATAATACACAACTGAGAAAGCAGGGCACATTTTCCTGAGAAGGGAACCACAATCTAAGGCTCAATTCAAGCAACCCATTTTCCCCCCTCTCATGGCTGACAACAGACTAAGCACAAACTAATTACCAACATTCCTAGGAATGGACATAGTTGGTAAGCTGGTAGTTTTTAGCAAAGAATACTCTATGTACAAGAGTTGAGCTTATAGGCCTCAACAGAAAACACCCCACTACACAGGAGGCTCCAAAACTAGCTTGGGTACTTGGACTCAAGTCTGGTGCAAAAGCCACACTATGTCATTGCATGGGGTACAGAGGCAGACCCAGAAATACAACAGCATGCTGTGAGTCTGGTAATCCCTGGTCTGAGAAACGGAGCAGAGCAGCATTTCTGCTGCATCTGTGCTCAGGCCTTACAGCACATACAACAGTATGTGAGCCAGAGCAGGTTACCTAGAGGCAATTTTTTTTTATTCACCAAAGACAATGAGGCATCTACTCAATTACAAGTTTGCATTAGTTGTTCTGTGTACTGATCTTTTACATGTGCCACATGTTTCTTTTTCAAACATACTTCACTGTATCCTACATTAAAAAGAATGTACAGCTCCAAAGTTCACCTGTCCACCTTTGCAATTTCAATCTAACCTAGGAAAGAGACAAACCTTGTCTGTCTGAAAAGCCATCTACAGTTCATGAAGGATGAGCACTATTCATATAAAATGCATATCCAGTGATAAACCCCGGCACTTCACAACTCTAAATAAGCACAAAATTGCAACAAATGAGCACAATGAATTGTCCTATATCCATTTCTCATTTATTTCAACAGGATTCAATGTACCATGTCTGATAAATTATATTAAACAGCCAATGCAATGCATACAGCATGCCATGAATACTAATAGATATTTCCTATTTTCTTTTATTAAAAAAGGTTTTTATTCTACCACATTTTTTTAAAACGTTGCATTGATTTCAAAATAACTATGCATTACAAATCATAGTCTATCCTCTTATCCTATCAAGATCAACCAGAAAACTATGTTATTGGGGGAAAAAATCAAAATAAGATAAAGACGATGACCTTTCATAACACTCCCTCTCCACACACAATTTTCGATATGTTGCAATAAAGCTGGTGATGAATGGTGTGACAACTGTATGACCGCGAAAAGTATGACTGCACCTAGAAATCTCTTTTCAGGAAGAGAAGCAGAAATATACCTCAAAATAATAGGTGAATGCACAAATCCTTAGCTTCGGCTATTTATTTTTGGGACAACTGCTATGAAATCAGTTTCAGAGGGTTGTGCATTAAAGGTAATAAGATTTTATTCAGTTCTTGCAACAGCCCACCAATGTGGTAGCCACTGGGACCCCCAACTACATGGTGACATCAGCTTGTAATTAGCAGCGTGCTTCAGGCAATTGTGGTTTCCACGTACAATTTTAAAAGATGATGGAAAAGGCCTTCTCAATATTGGAGGGTTTCCCTGGCATGGTGAAAATTTCTCAAACTGTTCTGATGCCACTTCAAACAAGCGGCTAGTAATGCTATTAAGTGCCATGTCATTCAGGATGCTGGCACCAACTATGCAACTGGGATGGGGGTCTGAATTAAATTCTAGAATGACAGCTTTTGTAAATCAGAGAAGGAGACATAATTTTTCTCCTTCTCACTACCTAAATATTAGTTTCAGTTCCAAACTCTGACATGCAAAAATGCCATTATAAGACACAAGGGCCCCAATCTTATCATGCACTCTCGGAACTAGCATTCTGGCAGTTCAAGGAGCTTTCTGGAGGCATGAAAGCTGGGCTGCTATTGCACACCTCCTGGTTGTTGCCACAAGTGGAGAAGCTGCAATGTGCACAGCACTAGCTCCAGAAGCCTCATTTGGTGCCAATAAGTTTTCAATGGAGGTGTGTCGTGGGCAAGGAGGGGGAAGACAGGGGAAATTCTGGGGAAGACTGAGAGAGGACAAGGGGAGTTTTGCCCCCTCTCTTTCCCCCAAACATACACCAACAAAATGGCTGGCACTCTCTGTCTGTGTGTGAGTACGTACGTGAGCATGTATGTGTGTGAGTGATTATCTAGAGGGGAAAGGAAAAAAGATGAACTGACAGCTGTTGATTGAATTACTTGTGTATCTACTTGGAAGAAAGAAAAGAAAAACTGATTAATTACGCAATAAAATAAAACAGTAACATGGAAAAAGAAAAAGCAATCATTAATCATGGAATTATGTAATTGAAAGGTACACTGAAGTCATCTAGTCCCATGTCCAAAAAACAAAAAAATCAGCCCAATCCTAAATACCCACATGATGATCCAGAGGAACTGGTGCGGGTTACACTGTATCCTACAGGGGAATTGTGGCTGCTTGAGGTCTCCTAAGGGTAAGGGGACATTTGTCTTCTTGCCCCTGGGTAAGCTCCAGAAGCAACAATGGATCAACTCAGACCTGCACCAGCAATATTGCTTGTACAAGTCCACATTGATCCAAGTTGGGGGATCAGGTCCAGAAAGCGGGTTAGGATAAAGCTTGCTTTGATCCTGCCTCCTCCCAGCCTGATCCACCCGCTCTTACCTGTACAGCGTAGAACTGGACTGGCATGTGTGAGAAGGCTCTGGCCTTCCCGCCACTGCGCCTAACTGTAACACTGTTGCAAAGTGCTTTACAGTACATTTGCGCCACCTAACACCAGTAGAGTACACATTTCACCAACACAAATTGTGGATAGGTTTGTGCCATTGAAGTTCCTTGCTCATATCCTGAATATTGTAACATACTGCCAACAAAGTTAGTAACTCACTTGTGGTAAAACTCATATTTACTTAAAATGCTTATATACCATTTTTTGTACAGAAAGACAATCCAGAACAGTTTAGAAAAATTAAGAGCAACAAAATACAACCAACCAACCAACAACTGAAAAACAAGGCAATGTTAATAGTAATCAGTAGTAAAACAAGGAAAATCCACATAAAACCAGCCTAAAGGATCATAGGGATGTTAGGAGCATGAATGTTGCTAATTAGTTGCTATTATTATTAATATTGAACAGAGTTAGTGAACACTATATAATAATTAGTATATGCAGTACTTAAAGCATAGTAAGCGCACTGAGGAATTTAATTTTTGTTCTTTTTGAAAATTTATAAACTGTGATACATTTATAGAATACTAATATGGACTACCTTTACCAAACAACACAGATAAACATGCAAAGGTCTGAATGTTAAATGCATCATGACATCTTCTGTATATGAATATACTACTAACTAAGTAGTTCATTGTCAGCTATATAACAGCAATAATTTTTAACCAAATCTCTCCTGCTTATACAATATTCAGCCAGACAGAACCTAGTTTATTAAAAAAATAAAAAACAAACAAAACTACATAACATGAAACTTCATACTTTTTTCTTTTGGGTAACAATGGATTATAAATGGAATACTTTTTTTGGCAATTACAACCAAAAATAAAAGTCGCCTCCTTTAAATGCCTGATTATCAACAACTCAGAATGGCAAGTGTTGTTTTGATGAAAATGTGTCCTGAATTCAGTGCTGGTCCAACAAACACATGTCCCCAGTGAGAGCTTGAAAGAACGTGTGAGCAAATTGCTTAAGACAGGAAAATAAGTATTCAACACGGGAGCAGTTAAATTACCCATAAGAAGAAGGTGCAGCTAGTATTCCATTTCCTAGCGGTTTCTCGACAGCTCCTTTAGGAATTTTATTTATTTATTTGGATGTTAAGTTCAAGGTATCCTGAGAATGCAGAGAATGAAAGTTAAGTGCTGAAAAATGGGATCTGAAAGGAAGAGTAAATAGTATTAGCAGCAACCGATGCATGTATTAAATTGCTGATTTATGCCTGAGCATGAATGAAATTAATCAAAATCTACCACATTTTGAAAGGGCTCACTGATCACATCCATGTCTTTCTTTGAAACTTCTAAAAACCCACAACAGAAACTGGATCTGGTTTGTCATTTTTGTTTCCCTAGCAGGAGTTCTTCAGCTTTTCTCAGCAAAAAGATGTAGTAAAGCAGAACATGTTTACAGTTTGTCAGAATAAAAATAATCTAAGAAGTCATTCAGAGACTCGGACCGTTTTCATGAGCAGCGGTATGGAAACCTCTTCCCCATGGTGTGATTGTACATCACTAATGCATGAGTGATTAAAGGTTGTAGGCCATGGTCAAAATCCAGGGAGCAGTCATAACTGAGTATAAAAGAATTTGCCTTGCATGCAGAGAGTCCCAGGCTCAATCTTTGGCATCTTCAGGTAGAGCTCAGAAAAGACCCTTGTCAGAAACATTTGAGAGTCTTGAAAACCATAGCCAGTCAGTGTAAATAATACTAAACCAGCTGAGCCAAATGGTTCGACTCGGTATTAAGCAACTACCTGTGTCAGGTGGCATCAGCATCACCCATACTCTCACATGTTCTGTGGTGCTGTAGGGTTGAAGGACCAGGAAACCACTTTCAAGCTCCTGCAAGTACAAGAGCCTGGCAGCCCAATCCTGAGCTGCCCGGCGTGCGGGGCTGCAGCAGTGCTGAAAATGGCTGCCACTGCATCCAACTTACTCCAGGCAGCCACCGCCACCACCTCGGGAGAAGGGGACTTTCATCCCCTTCCCCCTGGTAAAGTGAGTAGCCCCGCAATGGGGCTACTCAACTCTACAACAACCCAAAAGTCATTGTAGAAAGAAGAGCCTCTGTGTCGGGTGGGCAGTCCGATATGGAGGCTCAGGATCCAATGGAGCAAAGCTGCCTCCTCCCAGTCCTGTCCCCACCTCTTCCCTTCCTCCCCCCACACCCCCACCTATCTCTCTGTTGCCCAGCGGGCCGCACAGCTGAGCTCTGGTGCTCCACCAACACTAGCCCATGGTAGCCAGTGCTGGGCTAGCACCGGTACTTCACTGGAGCTAGGGTAAGCGGGCACACACTCTTTCAGATTGGGCCCTCAGAGTTGTTACACTATGAAAGAAATCCATAGTGTTTCAGTCACATTTCCAGGGTCATAATTTCCAGTAAGTGAAGGGAACTGTATTCATGACTGAAATCAATCGCCTATGTTTACATGATCACTAATCAGTTAAACAAGGGTTGAATGAGGCAGTACATGCACATGACAAACATAAATACTGTAGGACAGCATGTCTCAAACCCACTAGGTGGGACATGAACCAACTTCAGGTGGGTCGCGTAGCACCTTACTCAGCCACCACTGAAAATACAGAGCTAAAAGTATAGGGTAAAGAGCTGCTGGACAGTGTGGGTGTTCAGCAGGAGAGATGCATGTGTTTTGCCCTAAATAGGTGGGAAGATGAGATGCTGGAAAGCAGTTGGAGAAATATCCAAGTCTTTGAATGTTTGAATTCCAAGCTATGCAAAAATAACAGCACAGGTGCATTGTGTAATTGGCTGATCACAACTTAGACTTTAAGCCTGAACTGATGATGTTACTTTCGGCCATGACATCACTTCCAGGTTAATGACTTAATTTCCAGTGGGTCCTGGCAGACTGTCATTCTAAAAAGTGGGTCCCAAAGCTAAAAAGTTTGAGAAACACCGCTCCAGGGAGAATTCCATAAGTAAGACATTACACCAGACTAAAAAACCAAAAACTTGTTTTGTAAAGATTTAGGGTGCAATCCTAACCCCTTATATGTCAATGCTTTCCAGCACTGGCATAGTGGTGCCAATGGGACATGTGCTGCATCCTGCAGTTGGGTGTCACTCACGGAGGCCTCCTCAAAGTAAGGGAATGCTTGTTCCCTTACCTCAGAGCTGCACTGCCCTTATGTCAGTGCTGGAAAGCACTGACATAAGGGATTAGGATTGTGCCCTTAATAACTTAAAAGTGCAACATAGGTCATTCTCACTCTTGATTGTTCCTTGGAATATGACCTCAACTTGCAAACTGGCTTAAGTATTCTATGTCCTTTAAAGTACAAATTCCCTATTGTGAGGTCATCAATTTGATCAAAATGTGCTTTGCTCTTCCTGCCTGGAGTAGGACACTGTCAGAAATAAATACCTGTGACTATTCTCAGCATGCTGTGGCCCATGAGGAAATAATGTATGAACCTCAAAGAAATGGAGAATGAGTGTGCCTTATTGAATGAACAGACTATTTTGCCCCCAAGCTTGGCAGCAGAGTTGGCAATTCCTGTGTAATGATATTTACAAGCAGAGATTATATTTACCACAGAGAAGTTGAAGAGATCTACAGTGCAATGCAATACATTGTTTCATATTCTTCAGGTAGGTTTGTTACTACTATTTTCATTCCCATACAGCCAACACCACCCTCTTTTTCCCCTATATTTGCCACACATTTAACCAAACTGTCATTTCCATTTCAGGTCCCCAGTCTCAGTTCTTTGATTACAAAGTTCTATTAACCCAAAGACAGCAGCAATTCACAAAGATAATCAAGAAGAAAGGTCAGTGGCTTATGAAGGAAAGCACTGACCTTTTAGTAAACCTCCAGGGTTGCAACTCAGCACTAGTCTGAAGTATTAAAATGCCGGATATCCACGATCTCTCCGCGGACTATAATCTTGACACCATTCACTTTGTGCTACAGCTGTGTGCTATTGCTGTGACGAAAGGCCAGGACTGAAAGCAAGTAACAATGCATGAATATCAGCCTGGAAACCATGGAAGCTAAGCTTATAGCAGCATAGTAAGACAAATGCTAAACAACCAGCACTGATAACCTGAATATTTGTCTGAGTGCTGACTAAGGTCCTGGTAGTCATGAGCACAAGGAGAATGACTAGGTAACATGGGGTGGGAGGGATAAGAGTCAGGAGGACTTCTGCAATGCTGTTGGTGGAGACAGCTTTCCTTTGTGTTTGGTAAGATATAGGGTTCCCGTAGCAGTAATGGCTGGATCAAGTTTGACACAACTGGTATTCACATGCCAGTGCAATGGGCCACAAACAATAACAAGGTAGCTTAAAACGAACAGCCTCAGTTCGTCCTCCCAGTTGTGAAGTCTACAGTGATGCCCTCTATAGCAGTGGTCTTCAACCTTTTTCGTACCATGATCCCAAAATATAAATAAATAAAGTATGAGACTGGGGACCCCACTATCCATCCCAACCCCTTCCCAGGACCCTGTCCACCCAACCCTGTAATGTTCTTCCAGCACTGTTCACTGTAACCAAATATTCTGGTGCCTGAAGGAATACACTAGGTGCCTCCCCTTTACATGGTGGTGCTCTAGTCCAGTGGTCTTCAATCTTTTTCATTCCTGTAAGTTGCCACAACCCCACAACTGAGGCTTCACAACTCCATTGGAGTCCCAACCCCAAGTTTGAAAAACACTGCTCTATAGAAAAAGCTACAAGAAAATATCAAGAGAGATGCTATGGAAGGGAGTAGAGAAGGAATTACTCTGATTCCCTCTCCTTGATATTCCAGCTTTGCAGAATCCAGAGGGAGAAAAATATTCTGCAACTTGGTGATGAGGTTCTTAGAAGAGCAGCTCCGTAGTAACACCACACTATCTATACAGGGCAGCTCCTGCCACTAAAGCAAAAAGGGGAAGAAATGAATGACATGCAGGCCCAGTCCTATCCAACATTCTGAAGCCAATGCAGCCACAGTGCAGCCAAGAGGCAAGGGGACAAATGTTCTCTTACCATGAGGAGGCCTCCATGACTGCCCCCCCCACTTCAGGATGCAGTGCTGCCTCATTGGCATGGTTGCATTGGCATTGAAAAGTTGGACAGAATCAGGCCTTCAGTTAGGCAAGCTCTGTCATTGCACTGGACTCCTGCAGCCACAAACCACACCACATTCATTGCACTAGCCAGTTTGAAACCAAACTTACTTTCCTACCAGAAAGAAGTAACACAGATATCAAACTTAACACTATAGACTCAGCAGATTTGCAGAGTAGCATATACTGATCTTAATCTACGAAACAAACAAAAAGAGCAGCCAAATCTTGCATTTCCACAAAGTTCATGAAAAAAAGGAAATATAAAACAGCCTTGAGGGTAGAAATAAAGAAATACCAGAAGAGGAAAAACGGTTTTGTAAAGTGCAGAGGAGGTCCAAGATCTCCCCCCATCATGGCCGAGTCGAGCTACCAAAAATCTTAACTCCCCTTGCTTATTCATGAGCATATGAGATTGCTCCCCCTACTATTGCTACCACTTAAAAATCAGAAAGAGGAAAACAAAAGCGTGGGGGGACGGACAATAGTGACCATTTGGGTCATCAATTCCTCTCCCCACACACTTCTGCTATCTTCTTCCTTCTTCTTCTAATTAGCTTACTAACACAAAGAGAAGGCAGTGAAGGAATGTGGCAAGGGAGACCAACTGTCATGGTTGACTGAGGCACTGGATGTTCACAGGGCAGCATCACTGCCTGTGGCAACCACTTCACCTGGCCTGATTAGCATACCCCCTACCAGTGACATGGGAATTCAATAGTATTTGATATTTGTTTTAGGAATTGCAAAGCGCTTGATCAGTAAAGAAAAAAAAATTAGAAACAATTTTCTCTCACATTAAAACAAAAGGTCTACGAAACAGATTTGACTTTGTATAAATAATAATAATAATATACAGTATTTATATACCGCCTTTCTTGGTCTTTATTCAAGACTTTATTCAAGGCGGTTTACACAGGCAGGCTTATTAAATCCACGCAGGGATTTTTACAAATTGAAAGAAGGTTCTCTCTTTCAAGAACCACCACATTCAAGATGTTACACTCCGATCTGGTTTAACATTCTGGCCTCCATCCTCCCACGCTCCGAGCAGATGGAACAGCTCAGCTGCAGCTTGCCAGCTGCTTCAAGGTCGCACGGTGCCGGTGGCCTCGAACTGGCGACCTTGTGGATGTTAATCTTCAGGCAAATGGAGGCTCTACCCTCTAGACCAGACCTTCCTGCTCCTGTATAGGAGCAACAGGGCATCCTGAACACAGCGTTATGCTTGACAATTAGGCACGGTCTACCCATGCAACAGAATAAGGTGGTAGAGAGACCCGTATCACTTCAGACTATGAGTGGGATATAACCAGTTTTATGCTTCTCCCACTTAGAAGTCTACTTGCAGGTAAAGCACCAAAACATCAGAAGGAAAGGTTCACACCCAACCAATTTCCTATTGTGCTATTTTTCTACGTAGAACTTGTTGTGCTAGGTTGGCAACCTTCAGTCTTGAAAGGCTATGGTATAAGCCTACAGCACCAGGTATTCCCAGGTGGTCTCCCATCCAAGTACTAACCAGGCCTGACCCTGCTTAGCTTCCAAGATCAGCTGAGATCAGGCATGTGTGCTAGTGTTTTGTGTACTGTCCATTTCACCATTGCATGACCACCTAATTCTGCGGCACACAGAGACCAAGCTTCAGTTGCCAAAATATATTCCTGATCTACCTGTAGTTGACAACTTTCAAAAAAAGAAAATATCTACAGATATTTCTTCTATGACACCAGAGTTATGCAATAGGCCATGACAAGCAAGAACGTTTTATTTACCCACTTAAAGTTGTAACACTTATAAGCCTATCTGACAAACCTTTATTAATATTATCTTATAAACTGGTAGGTCTAAACATTGAAAATTCAATCTTTAACTGCACAGCTAACAATTCTATTCACTCACTATTCCTATGATTTGGCGGGGGGGGGGGAGACAGGAGTGCAAATATTTTAGATATTTCCTTGTCTGAATATAGTATAACAGCATCCTGATGCTTCATCAGGATCTCCCTCCAGGAATTGAAACAGCATTCTACTCACATAACGGGTCCAATTCCTTGCATAAGCAGAATGCTCCTTCCATTCCTAGAGGGAGCTCCCTGTGGCGGGAGATCTACTCAGGATGCTACCCATACTGTAGAACTGTATAATTCTTCCTTACTGACTTAATGTGCAATTTGGAAGGGGAAAGTGAGAGTAATTACTGATGTAATAAAACATGAACATACTGGAGATAACTCCATGGAATTTTAATTAGGGAAAAGCAGAATGTGTTATGATTTTCCTGTCCCCAAGTGTACATCTCATTTTCATGGATTGTTTTTTCTTTTTTTGTTTTGCAAATTTAGTTTCATTTTTCAACATAGAGACATAAAAGGAATTATGATGCAGCAAAGTATAAGCCCCAGTCTTCTTATAAAGACATTTAACACAGCTTCACCCTTTATCCTTTGCGCCGTGGAAATATGGTAAAATATTAAGATATCTGAGGGGTTGATTCCTTTTAATTTATTTGCACTTACATCCTGCTTAAACTAAGACCACAGCAAGCCAAGCTAGGGCAGTGAAAGATTAACACCCCTACCATGGTAACATGCTTGAAAAAGAAGCTTAACTTTATCCTTAAGGCACATAAAACATCTTACGTGCATTACCGATGGAGAACTTTAATAAACCCAGTATAGTATTTGGTACTCTTACTCCTGAAGAAGAAAGAGTAAGCTTTATGGAAACAGCAGGAGAACAAGTTGCAAATATTACATTCATAATATTCTTGAACTATTTTGTTGGGGGAAAAACACGAAGTCCCAAAATATTTTAATTTTATTACAAAGGGACAATTCTAGTTACACACCAATAAGACAAACTTGGTCAACCAGGGCCTAAATGTAACACACAATTTCAGATAACCCCATGACAAATTCTTACCTTAACTACGGCTCTAAAATTATTACCTCTTTTTCAGACTAGCCTTTTCCACGGACTTCACATCACCACACTGACCAATTTTTATAAGTGTCTGCTAAGGACTTCTGAGGTTGTATTTAAATGTGGCCTCCTTTAAATCCAAGTCTGAGGCTTTCAAGTGGCATTAATCTTTCTTTCCCATCTGTTACAGTTTTTCCCAAGATTATCATGGCAACAGAAAGTTAAAATATGAATTATTCTTTAAAACGTTGTTTTTCACTTACAGTAACATAAATAATATATAACCCACTCATGCATAACACACACACAAAATCTTGGGAGATGCAGAAAATAAAATCATATTCAACAAGCTGATACAAAATATATTTTGAGAAACCTTTGTATAAGCCAGCCCGTCCTGTCACATGGTTTGTTTCAGTCTAGAAACGTCCAAGTGTTGTGCATCCTCATTAGGAGTTCATTAATCCATTCCATTTCAAAAGGTTTTAAACTGGTGGTTTTTCTGTATTATAATGCTTTGTAAGTTTATGCTAAAGGCAGAATATGAACTCCAATCTCTGCAGCTGCCACCCACTCTAAACGTACGAGTCATATTCAGGAAGAAATCAATATGTGACAATATCAAGAGGTTAATGGATATGTCTCTTTCATATATCATCCTTCAAACAATGAGTTTTCACTAGGGTTGCAATGTTTACTCAATAAATCTGATTGATAAAAATGTGCCCTATTGATTGGACAATTTTTAAAAAAAAAATCAATCAATGTTTTTAAAACAAATACATATAAACATTGTGAGAGGCAGGTCATCCTCTTAAGAGAGGCATTAAGACAGTGGCACACACTAAGGCACACACCACCACCACCATCACAGAAACCATACTGTTTTCTTCAGAACTATTGGTTCTGTTCATATACAGATTTATAAAGCTAATTAATCAATTATAACATACAATTAATGAGCTTTCTTTAATTGGGTGACAGCCCCAGTGCTCAAACATTTCACTATATAGTTGCTACTGCCAAGTGCACAGTTGTGTCTTTTAAATGAAACTCAATGCATGCAGTCTGGAGTCTTTCTGCTGGATGGATCACAAAGGCTCCAGGAATTCTATGGAAAGTAGAAAGGCTTTTTGGAATGACTCTGAATATGCTGGCAAACTAGGGACATTAAAAGTATCTCACTGAAGGGAATATTTCTGCAATCTGTGCCTTTAGCATGACTGGTGATCTACCAAGCCAAATGCAGCCCACCAATTCCCAGTGCGATTAAAAAACAGGAGGTTTATCATGTCAAAAATTGGCTTGGTATAGTCCTGGTCTATAATATCTTAAGAAGCAAATAGGCAAACTACAACTTCATACTTTAAAAGCTATCCTGTGTTCTGTTAAAGGAGAATGGAGGCGAATTTCACAAGAATGAAATTAAAATTGAGTATGGAAGGTAGAGAGAAGAAAGAACAAGATGAGAAACACACTCTGGAGCCTCAAGCAATAAGGTAAAATATTGCATCACTATGGAGAGAACTGGAAAGAGAACATGCTCCTGATAACAAACACCATCTCCAGAAGCACCATGTCTTCTTAAAACTGATTTTTCACTAAACAGTTTCCCAAGTACAATACTTTTCCCTTAAGATCCTGATATACATTTTGCTTCATACACACGTGTACAGGTTTTCACAGTTCTTCAGAGTAAATTCTTATTTTCTCTTAGAGAAAACTGCAGGCTCTAATACACTATCCAGTGTTATTACAACCGTTTCATCTATTCCAGCCTTCCCATAACCAAAGGGCAGAATTTATTCATATTTAACATAAGACATAAGGTGGATGTTACAAAATATTTATTTTATGGGTACTAAAGCCACAGCAAATCTAACATGTATTAATAACACACTTGAACAGACTACAAACTGAAGGTTACTTTGACATGGCTGGCAAGGCAAATTTTGCAGTTCTAAAAAAGAAAGTAAGACATCTTCACAATTCGTAACCTGATGGGAGCCATTATCCTCTCAGTCTTCCATGCTATTTCTCATCAAAAGCCTATTCAACAGTGCTGTTTTGACTACATCTTCAACGGTACTAGTACTTTCAGAGAGCGCTCAGAAGCACACAATTTCTAACCCACATTACTAGCATCCTTGGTTACTGAAAAGGAGATAAATGTCAAAAGTCTATTTAGTACACCTTTACCACTTCTGCTACTATTTACTTTCTCTTCACAGCTTCCCTAGGCAAAATATCCATAAGATACCTTCTCAAGATAATTAAGAATGTTGCTTTTAGTATGGGGTATTTGTTGTATACTGTACCATTAACAGTTCTTACAACTCAGCAGTTCAGAGAATAAAGGGCTCTACGCTTGTGATGTCTCGTAGACCTATACACGCATTACTCCACATGTATACATTACTCCACATGTATTGTGGGCATGAAAATACAACAAACATGAACATTCCGCAGCTACAAAGCTGAACTTCTTGATGCAAGCAATTTTGGTGTGGTATGACCCAATTCTCTGCCCCAAAGAATAGTTTCAACCATTCTTCTAACAACAGCAAAAGAGGAATTAGGTTTGTTCCTTCTACAGTGCAATCCTATACCTGTCTACTCAGAAGTCAGTCCTATAGAGTTCAGATGAACTTACTCCCAGGTAAGTGTGTAGAGGATTGCAACCACAGTCATACATAACTCAAATCCTAGATATGATACATATATGTGGAAAACTTCTGATGTGGTGTTAGTGATTTTCAGTCCTGACAATATTTGTGTTTATGGTAAGATTATATAATTATGATTCTACAATTATGGCCTTGAAGCACAGAAAAAAGGAGCGAATGAGAGACACTGCATAGGACAAAAGCAAAGACAATGCAATATTCGTCTCACCTTGAGAGTGGCCTTTGTGCTGTCACATCAGCTTATATCAGCACCAAAGCTCAGCTGGGTTGATTACCCTAATTAGGAGTTAAATTAATACACCATAGTCCTTAATATCCATGCCACCATTGTTTCACGGGTGCCATTATCTGCTTGTGTTACTGAGCAACACAGAGCAGGTTAAAGTAGAAGTTCATTTACAAAAGGAAACTCAAACCAAAAGCCCACATTTTCATTAAACTGTTGGACGAGCAAATTCTATTTTGGCTGATGACAGTAAAACCCAGCCATGCTCCCTTACAATGAAAGACAGGATAGTAAAAGACATCTGTACTACATGGAAATGGAGCAGGGAACTAATAACAATGCAAAATACTTTTGAAAAAAAATAATAATTTTGATACATTTGTAGCATTGTCAATTTTGTGAGGCAATTCATACCTTTTGATCTTTACATTTCAAAAAACTAGGATGCTACCAGACTCGTAGGCAGGTGTGGGTGATGAGTAAGCCACATTGCAGATTATGAATTTATGTAGGGTAACATTAAGCCTTGGATGTAGGATGTGGCCAGAGGCTGAGTAGCTGTAACCACCCGATTAGTTCTCATATGTAGCGTTACTGAATTTTTTTTATGAAATAAGTTACTTCTGCTGGAGGAGATAGAACTTTCCACCCTAGCAGCAAGAGGCTGAGTTGAAATTCTTACCACATAGAACTATGAAGAGATATAAGGACCAGTCCTACATTATGCAGAGCCTTTGGGATCACCAGAGGTCTGATTTTATTGTGCTACTGTTAGTTATGTTTCCTGCCATGTTGTCTTGTTCCCAATTTCCCTTCTTGGTCTCTGAATTTGAAATACTACATACTGGTGTGCTTCATGAACTGCTGTCAATACATTGCATATACTGGAGACACATTTCTAACTTCATTGTGCCAGTTATAACCTATATAACATATATAACCTCAGTCAAACCACTGGGCCTTGGCTGAATGGCATTCTAGCCTACTGACCACACTCAAAGCAGCTCTGTTGCTTAGCCTAACCTTTGTCGAGCTAGCAAACAAATATAGTAAGGAAGCAGAATAAGGTCTTATTTTTTGACAGCAAAAGCATAATAGTGTGAAACTTTAAATGCATAATATGTTAAGCTGATAGATACACAGTTAGCAGCAATAATGGATAAAGTACTTCAAGAGATTACAAATCGAGTTGCTGCCAAGTCAAAACTGACAGCTGCCTGAAAAAAAACTAGTAATCTGGCATGCAGCAAAAGGTACCATTTTCTACCTTTGTTCCACTGCTTTGTAATACAGACAGAATGTTATCACTTAATGCACACTGAAAGTTTAAACAAGAACGATCAGAATAAAATGAGCCAATAATGCAATTTCTTGAGCTGCAAGAAATAGATAATGTTACGGGTAGCAAAAAGAGAACAACATGCACAACACTCAATTCATAGCCTGGATACATGTTCACATGTGGGATAAGTGTGTTCATGCCATTCTGAACATGCAGTGAAGCGATCATGCTCCTTCTACTTGGTCAGCAACGAAAATACGTAGAGCAAATTTAAAAAATGTGGACTTGGGCTCAAGACAGAGCAATCTCAAGACCACAATACACTCATGATCAGACTACATACAGGGTACTTGCAACACACAACCACATACAGGGTACTTGCAATACACAACCAGGGTCATGTGACTAAACTCTAGCATCTACTCAGAGCTTCTAAGGTAATTTTTATAAAGCACTTTTCAATCACCCAGTTTAATTCAAATCATAATACATTTAAATGTAATTTATGGTACTCGCTCCATTTTGTTCGCCAAGTCTGAAGAAGGAATAATAATTTAACACCAAATGCTCTAATTGAGTAATAAGTCTGCTTAATCAATTCATTCATTAATCAGACATTTTAAAATATAAAAGGATTTTAACTGCTGGTGTCCTTTTTTACAAAGTACTCTATACTTCCCTAAGTAACTTCAGTTCAGAGATACCTCATCACGAATGGTACAGTTAATGTTCTTTCTCTCCATACATACACATATACATACTTGAATGGGATATGCATTGCCCACATCCCAGGTTGGGGACATTTCATTCTGTCAACAGAGACTGAAAGTAATCTGCTCCTCTACCTCCTTTCCCTGATTTATAGCAGCATTGTACACTGGTTTGTATGTGCACAAAGCCAGACATTTTGGGGAGGAACGCACAGCAGAATCCAGGAAGTATCTGTGGGTTCAAAATGCTACTTGGCACACAAACCAATTACTGTATTGGGGTGACTGTTCTGAACATTCTTGATACATTCCTTCCCTCAACGAAACAGTTTCCTCAACAATATATAATTTGTCTATATGACTTGGTCATGATGAACAGTCATATTAATTATGTACTCTCAAAATACCACACGTAAGAGATGTGACATTTCTTTAAACTGGATATTCGATCTATTAATACAAAAAGCAAGGTAATTAACCAACTAAATGGCTGGGCCCAACAGCCTGGTCTAACCATTGGCAAAATTAATTTCACAACAAAGAGCCCTTTCAGATAAGTGAACTACCAGTAGAATAGCTTTCAACCCTCCTGAGAGTATTACTATAATTACAACAGCAGCGTCAACGTAGATGGTGTTTTACAGATGAGAAGACCAGCCCTGTTCCAAGGGGCTCAGAACCTAAAAACAGACACTAGAGACGACAGATAAAGGGAAGAGAGTGGTGATAGCAAAAACAGGCAACAATATGCCATTATTTAGTGTACACAACCTAGGCTTAGTTGCAATTTGGCAAAGAAACTACAGAACTGTGTAAAAACTGTGTAAAAAAAGAAAAAAGGTGGATTTTGATGAGGGATTTGAAGAAAGTTACAGAGGAGGAATAATTTAGGTCAGCGTTTCTCAAAGTGTGGGTTGGAACCCACCTGGTGGGTTGTGACCTGATTTCTAGTGGGTCCTGCAGAGCCCCCAATGAAAACATGAGTGATGGAAAGATCAGATAACTAATTGCCTCAAGTCTTGAGGCTATTCAAAAACTAGGTAGCTGCTAACTGCACAGCAAAGAGCTGAGCTCCTGCAGTTTGCAAGATTGTCCTGCAAACAGCTGAGCTCCTTCAGTTTGCAAGCTCATGTAAATACAGGGAAATAAATGTTTGAGCTCTTTCTGGTGTGTTTTTTTGCAAGTTGGTCAATGACCAGTAGTGGGGCAGGTGAAAGCTGGGTAATATAACTAAGAGCCCAAACCTATCCAACTTTCCAGCACCGGTGTAGCCATAATGCAGCCCTGAGGTAAGGGAATAAATGTTACCATGCCTTGAGCAGGCTTCTGTGACGTCCTCCCCACCACAGGACGCAGTGCACGTCCCATTGGCATGGCTACACCGGCAGTGGAAAACTGGATAGAATTGGGCCCTAACAGTCCAATCCTGAAGGTGGAGGCTCAGCACCAACACTGGGCCAGTTAGGATTAGGTTCTAAGCCCCTCAAACCTTGAGGCTATTCATTAGGGCTGCTCATTATGAGAAATGGATCAAGTTTTTTTTGCGAACAACATTACTTGTAAATAAATACAAATATTATTTCTTTCTAGATCACCTTTTTTAACTTTTGTAAATCTAATGGCCAGAGTGCCATTAAAAAAATTTCTATTGGGGAACCACTGGGGACATTGGGGAACCACTGGGGAACCAGTGGGAACATTGGGGAACCACTGATTGAGGTAATGGGAGGAGCTCGAGGTATTAAAGGGCAACAGCAAAAGAAGAAGGAGCAGGAGCAGCTCCTCTTTGAAGGAGCTGGAAGCAGAGAAGAACAGAAGGAATGAAGGTCATGGACTGGAGTGCAGTGAGATACGAGAATGGAGAGGAAAGGAAGGGAAAGGCCATGGAGAGTTATATTATTTTGCCAAGAGAACAGCAAAAGTTATCACACATCACAGGCATATGTAAGGTAAATGTATGATAAAATGTTCATTTGTCACTACCCCAAAAATCTAAATAAAATGTCTTTTAAGTGCAGGCATCTGAAAGCTTCACTCACTAGCTTTAAGAACTTAAGTAAACAATGTAAAGCTTAAATCGAGTACTGTACTTGCATAGACTCTACCACCCACCCACCCAGAACAGATGAAAACAACTCTTCTATAAATTTCTAATGATATTTTATATCTCATACAAATGGGCTTTCCACAGAACTGATTGTAGCATATTTTCTTTGTTCTGTACACCAGTAACTCTTCCCACTCACCCTGTTCTATTTTGACAAAGTAATTATGTCCGAATGTATGTTCTTCTATATTGGAGATTAGGGAGATACAAAACTACCTGTATTTGCAGAATGACCTTACATCAAACAATTAACTGTACTTTTCTTTGATCCATTTCTTTACATATACAGATATTGTGATCCATTTAAATTTTGTGCGCTGCTCATCATGTCTCCTGGAAGTATTTCAGAATGTATCTCAAGGGTTCAAGTTGCATGTGGGGATGGGTTGGTGGTTGGGTTTGTTCTGGAAATACAAACTCTTTGATGTTTGGCATTTTATTCCAATTATTTGCAAAAAAATGTATTTCCATTGGCAGTACCCTTATGTTGAGTCAATAGTTTTAGCAAGGGTTTTAGGAAGAGAGCTAGCAAAACGTAACAATCCACAGACCCCCTATAATAACCAAATTCCTTTAGTGGTTCTATGTGTTAAGTGTAATACTGGATTTTCTTTCATATCGGTTCTATACATTGCATTTACCTGCAAATTGCTAGCATTATCTTGTTTCTGCTGTCACTGTCAGCTTCACTTTTGTTATACTACCTGTAAATTATATTGCCACTTTATTCTTGAGATAATAACAATGTTTTTCATGGATCAGAGTTACAGAGATCTTGAACTATCCATGAAAATCAAGAAGAATGCTAAAGTTGACTTTGAGATGCAGTCAGGACTAAATCCATAATAATTACGTATGCTACTTTGATCAGCTACTATTGATCATAATGTAAAATAATCAATATAAGGGGAAGTAGTCATGGGGTTAAACAGTTCCTTGAAGGAGGCACTTTTTGGTAGGAAAACACTGTGGGGGTAAAGGATTAATGTCCCATAGATCTGTGGTGCAGTCCCTAATTGAATCATAGCTACACGCAAATGCTATTCACAAGTTAGCTAAAGGTTTGGTAAATCTACATGCTGCCAACATTTGTTTAGTTTGACCTTGAGTATTCCTGCAAGTCACTGCCTCCAGCACCTGATCCCCTAGACACATTTATTTAAGTTCTGATTATCTGAATTACTTCCAGGTTAATGCGCATGGGATCATAGCCTTACACTAGAAAGAACACTTGCTCTATGTTGTTGATGTAATCCTTAAAACTGAAGGTGGGGGTTAAAAGGCTGAATCACAGATGTAAACACAAAGCAAAATAGAAATAAAAACCAACTCCCTGCAGGCAGAAAGCTAGCATGTCAAGAAGTAGACTAGACTAAAATTCCATGTTAGTTTTTTAATAGAAGGCAATTTATTCTAAACTGACACAGCCCAAAGATGCCTGTACTATATACTTCCATACAGATAATTTATCCAGTTTTGAACAAACAGAATATATATTCACAACATATTACAACACTAAAAAAATTTTCCACATCTATTCTTGCATTATACCATACTTATGTATGTATTCTCTTCTAAAGACAATAAAAAGCTGCCATTGTACAGTATCTTGAAGTTATCAGCTTATATATAGCAAATATTACTAATGACACCCATGCAGTAATGAAAAACCAAACTCTCAGTGCATGTATTAAGAGTAGACAATACAGCTTGTGTAACATCACCTCTTTAACATAAGTCATCCAAAGCACCACAAAGCACTCCAGTCTGCATGCCCCATAAAACAAAGCCATGAAGGCAGAGTTTAGGGTAAAAATGTTGCTGCCTCCTTCCTTCTGCCTCATGAGTATATCCTGGGATCTACAGATCCCCAAAAACCAAAATTGCAGACTTTTGCTGAGTTAGGAAGCAAAAGTTTCCAATCACAGACAGTTGGTAGATGTTATTTACTTTAAAATTAAGCAATGGCCTGTAAAAACTAGTCCTTTTTAATAGAACAATTTCTGCCAAAGGCAATGATCAAAATCTGTATACCTGTCTGCTTCAGACAATTTAGAGCCCATCAAAACTTTGTTTGAAAATAGGCTCACAGGACTACAGAAACCACTGTAAGACAGACTTGTCACTTCCAAAGTGTCCTAAAACCAGCACGTATGCAAAACTATCAGATAAAATACTCATACCTAACAAAGCCATGGAAAAGATGCCAGTATTTGTTCTGTAGAACCCCCTGAAGCAGCACCTTCCCTGCTAACAACTTCCATAGGGATTGCCGCATTAGACTACAAACAGCAAAAAAAATAACAGAGACTTGTGGCATCTTAAAGACGAACAACAAATGTGTCAGTCTTCAAGGTGCAACAAGACTCCTTTGTTGCGTTTCCATTGATCAAGCAATGTTATTTTTGTAAAAAAAAACCCATTATGAATTTAGGAGGGCCAGTCACAGAGGCCTTCTCAACGTAAGTGAACAGGAGCAATGATGATGGAAAGTTGGATAGGATTGGGCCCTTAGTCAGTACCTAGAACAATGATTTTCAGCCTTTTTCATCTCATGGCATACTGACAATTGTCAAGGTATACCATAAGTTCTTGGACAACTGACAAGGCACACCATGCTGTTG
The DNA here is from genome assembly GCF_035046505.1 of Tiliqua scincoides. Classification (NCBI taxonomy): domain Eukaryota; kingdom Metazoa; phylum Chordata; class Lepidosauria; order Squamata; family Scincidae; genus Tiliqua; species Tiliqua scincoides. The sequence continues at coordinate 144,273,160 of NC_089824.1, forward strand.
GTGGGTGCTTATATCCCTCAATGGTCCTATTAAGAAATGATCCTCTACCAAACCCCTGTGGCACACCTGGGGACCATTCATGGCACACCAGTGTACCACAGCACAGATGTTAAAAATGGCTAATCTAGCAATCTTTTAAAAGGCAGCATGACCTCAAAAAACATGCCACAAGTCTATGTCCATGAGGCACACTTGGCCCTTAGCGCTTTTGGAAGAGCAAAGATGAAGCCACTGCCCTTATTTGAACCCATTTCTGCCCAGCCCACAAGTGTACACATTTGATCCCTGTTGTGTATATGCAACATTGGGCAGAAAAGGCTTTTAAGAAACCTTCTTGTTGTAGTCTGTGAGGCAGAATGTGAGTGCTTTACACACACACACACACACCCCGCAACATTTCACCTCTTCAAAACATAGTACAGTACAGCATGTGTCAGCCCAAGGGGGTCAAGTCATAAGAAAATAAGAACAGCCCCGCTGGATCAGGCCATAGGCCCATCTAGTCCAGCTTCCTGTATCTCACAGTGGCCCACCAAATGCCCCAGGGAGTACACCAGATAACAGGAGACCTGCATCCTGGTGCCCTCCCTTGCATCTGGCGTAGCCCATTTCTAATATCAGGAGGTTGCACATACACATCATGGCTTGTAACCCGTAATGGATTTTTCTCCAGAAACTTGTCCAATCCCCCTTTAAAGGCATGTAGGCCAGATGCCATCACAGCATCCTGTGGCAAGGAGTTCCACAGACCAACCCTACGCTGAGTAAAGGACCACAGTCAGGTGCCTTCTTATGCGCCAGTGCCCTCCTCGCTCTGTGGCTCTGCTCACCTTGTGGTCCAGGACACTGATGTAACCTTCCAGGGGCCGGGCAGGCAGCCCCGGTAGGCGTCGCTGGCCGCTGCTGCCCAGTGGCTGTGGGCTCTCCGGCTTCTGGCTGGCTGTCACCGCCACCTGCTGCTGGCTGTGCTCTTTCTGGCTGCCTGCTCCTCCTCCTCCACCACCGCCGATGCTGCCGTACATGAGCAACAAGCTGGTGCACATGGTGGTGGTGAGCGCCAAAGACACAGCCAGTCCGTGTCGCTGCAAGGGGGACAGGGAAAGAGGCACACGCTGAGACCTGGCTGGGGGCGCGGGGAGGGCAAGGCTGGGACCCCGAGCTTGAGCGGGCGGCGGCGGCAGAGCCAAGCCCACCACCCCCAGCCGTCTCTGCAGCCCCTCCGCTTGCCCTCCCTGCTGCCAGGCAGGCGCACGGCTTTCCTCACGCTTCCTTCGCCGCCCCGCTTCCCGCCCCTTCCAACCCAGCAGCGGCGCTGCCGCGCGAACCGAGCCCCTCGAGCACCCCGGGGAAGTGCCCAGTGGGTTCGCCCTCAGGGCAAGGCGACGCACCGCGCCCCTCCTCCTCCAAGGGGACCCTCCCGCCAGTTCCCGTCCCGAAAGGAGAAGGGGAGGGGCTGGCTTAGGAAGTTTGGACTTCTGCAAGGGCCGGCGGGCGCGAGGAATGGTCGAAGGGGGGCGGACGGAGCGCTCTTTCTTGGGGCGCTCCGCTGAGCTGCTGGGGAGGGGGCCATCTACTGCACCCCCCTTGCAAGTGGCAAACCCAGGAAAAAGCGCAGCTGGTTAGTGGAGTTTGCCCCTCCCCACACACACAGCCCTATGCATACCTACTCTGAAGTAAGTTCCATTATAGTCAATGGGGCTTACTCCCAGGAAAGTGTGGATAGGATTGGAGCCTGAGAGCCCAATCCTATGCAAGCCTACTAAGAAGTAAGTCCCATTATACTCAATGGGCCTTATTCCCAGGACAGCGTGGATAGGATTGGAGCCTGAGTTTAATCCTATGCATGTCTACTCAGAATTAAGTTCCATTATAGTCAATGGGGTTTACTCCCAGGAAAATGTGGATAGGCTTGGAGCCTTAAAGCCCAATCCTATGCATGCCTACTAAGAAGTCCCGTTATAGTCAATGGTCTTACTCCCAGGAAAGCGTGGATAAGATTGGAGCCTTAGGCAACACTTTCCTGGGAGTAAGCCCAATTGGCTCCAATGGGTAGGCATGCATAGAATCGGGCTGTCAGTCCGCTTGCTCTTTCCCGAACCCCTTTCCTAGCCCCGTCCTTCTCACCTTTCTCCAGGTGCCTTCCGTCGCCCCTCAGGTCCATGCCTTCCTCCTGCTGCCCCCTTGGCTCGTGCATTTCCAAACCCCTGCTCGGAATTGTTGCGCCCGCATGCATCCGAGACCGGCGGACTGAAAGTTCTTCTCCCCTGCTTCCTGCAGGTCACCGAGTCCCCCGTTAGCAAAATCACCACCACCACCACCCCAAATAAACCGGACCGGCTGCACGCCCAGACCAGGCTGCAATAACCCCCAAGCCGATCCATGCACCCTCCTCCAAACCCCCCACCAGATCGGGTGGTCTCGTTCCAGGTACCCGGAGGTGATCCTGCCATGGACTTACCACCAGCGTCTTCATTTTTGTGCACCTCCTTGAGACCGAGATCTCAGGCGAGAGCATCAGAAGCCACTTTTCCCTCTAAGGTTTCCATTGCGAACAAGCCCCTGACGTGCTTCTTGTCAGAGCCTGGGAGCGAAGAGTCCAAAGCCACGGGCAGCAGCAGCAGCAGCACCAGAATCCAGCCAGCCTTGAGCACGGCTGATACACAGATTAGAGGCAGAATTAAAACTGGACCCTTTTAGAGTCTCCCAGTGATCTGCACAAGTGCCGCCTATCGTCGCCTTCTGGGTCCTAAACTACGCTGGGTCCAGTCTCATTCGCAGCTTCTGAGACCATTTCAAGCTCTTTTGAAAGTTAACAGTTGCTTTTCTATTGAGCCGTATTTATTCCTAGGTGGAAATCTGATCTTATTAGAGAAGCTACTTCTGTTTCTTTAGGTAGGGGACAAAAAAGAAGTCATCGCAGAAGACTGAGGTGGGAAAGAAAAATGCATCCTGCGGTATTACACTCAGGGCCCAATCCTATCCAACTTTCCAGCACCAATGCAGCCACAACACAGCCCAGACATAAGGGAATAAATGTTCCCTTACCTTGAGAAGGCCACTGTGACTGCCTCTCCACTGCAGCATGCAGCACATGCCTCCTTGGCATGGTTGCATCAATGCTTGAAAGTTGGATAGGATTTGACCCTCACAGCTCTACAATGTCATATTGAATTAGAGGGTGGTCTTCTGATCAATAGAAATGATACATTTTGAAAATATAATGGCATTGCATACTCACAGGATAATACCAGCTTTGCCCTTTCTAAATTCTGTTTGAAACACAATCAGCGTATATTAATTATGTTTTATCCTCATTAAACATTCATTGCCTTTTCTAATAATTGATGCCTCTGTGTGTATATGTGCCTGTGTCTGTGCATATGGGTGCCTGCTTTAGAAATCCTTTTCAGTAGAAGATTGTGCTTTCCATCAATGATATCATTTACACTTATTTTTAGCATTTTTAAAAAATATTTCCACATTCTGTTTCTGCGTCTCAATTATTGCCCTTTTTAGCATTTTCTTAGTCTGATGATGTGTATCAGTAAGTCTCATCCTATTGTCCCCATCCTATCATCCTCATCATACTTTCAGTGTAACAGTTACTCATACTATAGTATACTATACTACTATACTCATACTATATTATATCATATTGCATCCCATTGTCATTAAAATGGATAGATAGTAGCTATCTCTGTAATTTGTTGTTGTTGCTTTCTTGTATAAGTAGGCTCTTGGTTTTCCTTCCTTGGTTTTGCTGAATTAATGATGCATACTTCATCTGTATAAAACTTTAATACAGTAACTTATTGCTCCAGGGATCCCACTCCTTGCTCCAAGGATCCCACATTTAAATGTGGACCCCTTCAAACAAACCCATTTCCAGGTTGATTTTTTATGAAGTGATTCAAATGATAAAAATATGGTATGCTTCAAATGATGCACTTCCTGATTATGAACATAATACTCTCCAAATAGAATGCAGAAAACAATATCTATAATATATTGCATCACACCGAATCTAAAGCTTGTACAGTATCAAAGACTGCATTAAGGAAAAAACTATCAGCACGCTTACTCATCCATAGTTGCAAATGATATCTTTCTCAAGGCTGAAAGTGTCATTAAAATCCATTTTTCATCTTTACTAATTCACTCGTGTACTAACAGTGGAATAAGTACCGTCTCCAGGATGTCACAGAATTAGCCCTTGGTGATTTTTTTTTTTAAAGAATATCAAAACTGATTATTAAACATGTTACTTCAGTGATGACAAAGTAAACATGTTTTATCTTATTTCTAAGACTGTTGGCACTTTAAGTGTTCTTGCTGTTTATTTAGTGAGTGTTTAGATCTGAATAATACTAGGTGTTCAGACAAAATGAGAAGAATCCCATCAAGTGCTAGTGATTCTTTATCATGTGGTATCACCTGACACTCAAATTAGTGGAACATCAGGGCCAGCTTGATTAATCATTGCAAGCAAACTCAATGTGATTCTCCAAACTTTCCTGCAATAGGCTATAAAAGCTAGCTAATGCATTTTCCACTATCAGATAGCAGGCTGACCAATTTTTCATATATTATCCCATGCCAAATCAACCATCATATTTATGATTTAGGCTCATAATTGTATGTTGGACATCTGTTACACAGTATGTCTAACCAAGTCATCAAGCATATGAATTGGGGTGATAGCTAGCTAGAGATACTTGCTGAGTCTACTGATTCAGTGGCCAAGCTAAATTTTGTCATTTAATGCTGAGCTTGCCTTGAATCATGTCCAGTCATCTGATTCTCTGATATTTAATTAGATTACCATGATGGACATAGTAACCGTTCGCAGCCAAATTGATACTATTACAAACAAATAGTGCAATGTAAATCCTGCAATGGTTTTTATGTGCAGATATGGTCTATCAAGGGAAATTTATAACCAATTGGAAAACAACCAAGTTACTTAGTATATTTGTTAAGGTCTCAAGAATTAAGCTTTTTAGTTTCATGGAAATTTATTTTGCACTATTTTTGAGAACGTATATGTCCATATGGAAAGATGAACAAACACATTACACCTAATAATTAGATTTGCAGGAAGCAGGCATATAGGCTGAGTTCATAAACAGTTAATTGACTTGGAAACAAGTCAATAAACCATTTTTAAGAGTTCAACTAACTTGCTGGATTCAGTATGAAGTGAATCATAGCTGTTGTAATTCCTTTTAAAATGCAAGGGACTGAAATGATTACTTTCTGTTCAGAGTTATATGAGGAGTCCTTAGGCAAATAGTTGCTGATCAACAGCCTTGCTAAACTCCCAGGCTATTTTACATATTACTGTATTAATAGGAACATGTTGCAAATTCATAGTGTACCACCCCCTAAATTGATGGTGTTTGAAGTGCATCCATTTTTTAAAATGTTTCAGCATCAGTCTCCTTATACCATGTGTACCTCTGAAATACCATTTTCTGAGGTTTTAAAAACAGAGCATCCACAGGTCCAGTGCAGCTGTTAAAATTTGTATAATATGTATTACATAGGGATGGGCAAATCCAGCACAGCTTGACTCAAGTTAATTCACGAATCTCCACCCCCAGGATACAAGTCAAAAACAAGTCCTAAAGGGGCACTTTCCAAGTTGCCTGGTGTGTTTTTGTGACATGAAAAGGCTCAAGTCATGAGTCTTTTTGATACGTATGTCAGGCACGGGTAGGGGAGAGCAAGGCTGCTGCTGGGGAATGGGTGGGATGTCCCATTCCATCTGAAAACAGGGTGGGACGGACTGCGAGAGAGCAAGGACCAAAGCAGCAAGAGGGAGGAGGGTCATGTGCAACAGTTGCAAGATTTACCAGGATGATCCAATCCTTTGCAGCTCTTCTCAGAAGTAGTCTCGCTGCAGCTGGTCATTCAATGTGGCTTCCTCCCCCCATGTAACAAAGGAGCTCATGGCAGCCATGCGGTTGGAAAGCGTGATCTCTACTAACCTCCTTGCCCCCCCCCCCATTTCCCATCTCCTTTTTCTCTCGGCTTCTTAGCCAATTCCAAGGCCATGTAATCTTCAAAATTTGGGACATATTTGGAAATAGATCGAATTTACAGACCAGTGTTACATTTAAAAGTACCAGGAAGCTCTTACTTAAAACTTTTGGATCAATTCCAATACTTCCCTGACAGAGGCCAAAATTTGTATGGCTTAGGATAGACGAGAGGCAAGATAAGAGGAACAAGGAAAATGTGTTTTTTTTCCCCCCTCTGAACTTCAGTCTATGAATAAAATATTATTTCTTACACAGTTCAAGTACAACATATGAATTAGAAAAGAACTCTCCTTGGTTGCTCAAATTGATACTTTTGCCGGTGTAACTTTGCAGTTTGCCTGTGAATAACTGGGGCTTCCACTTCTGAGCATGCAAATGCTCTCCCCATAATAACCCCAGAGTCACCCTGTCAGCATCTGTTCCCTACATTCAAAATGCCTTCGAGCCATTGCCATGCAGAATCTACAGCTGTTCAACATCCTTCTTTTCTCAAACCCAGAACTTACCTTTAAATGTTTAACTGTTTTGTGACCCTCTGTGATAACATTTTCCTGTGTTCCTTGTTAAAAATAATAATATTTTAATGTTCATGCCAAAAGATTAGTGCTGATGGGGCACTATTTTTTATGGGCAACTCTGGTTGACCTGTATTTATAAGAAAATTTCCTATACTAGTGTTTTTTCCTGTGTATGACTTAACAGTGCACTGAAATTATGGAGAACTACAGGATAGATGGGTGCAGAATTCACCAATATCCAGGTTGCAGATGGTCATTTAAACTGTACTGAGCAGGGACGTGCGGTGGGTGGGGAGGTAGGTGAGGCAGAGCCTTCCTACCCTAGTCCTTCGAAAAGCAGTGCTGCCACTGCGTGAGGTGCCCAAGTACTCTCAACCCATGCACTTGGATACTCTTCTCGAAAAACTATGTTAAGGAGGCTCTGCCTCACCTGCTACATGTCCCCAATACTGAGAAGAAAAAGAGCCTTCAGAGCAACAGCAACTTGCATACTCTCTATGTGCTGTCTTCTGCCTTACATTTTAGAGGGGCATAAATATTAAATAGTTGTAATATTTGTACCTACAATGGGGAGCAGAGCAGAGCAACAAAGGATGGGAAACATAGACCAAATTTGGTTGAGACAAATGATGACATTATTGCTTCCAGCTTCCATGAATTTGATATAACATGGGCAAATGTTGACTGCTGACAATGGAAATACCCAATGTGCCTCTGTGTGACCAAGAGAGAAAAAATGGTTAAGATAGAGGACAATTTGAGACAATCATTTTGGGAAAGTAAAACACATGCTGTTTGCTCCAATCAGACCCCTGTTTATAACTAACAGCTCAATCCTATTTGGGCCTGATGGTAGATCTTGTGATCTGCCACCATACATCCTGGCCCAGAAGTGTAAAAGATGCTCCACCATGCAGTGAGCCACAGCTACCAGCATAAATGCCTAGAGACTGCACACAGATGACAGTGGTTTGCTGAATCTCTGCTGTCATCCACCATCACTGGTAAGACAGTAATAGAGGCAGCTTGGGGAGAACAGGAGTAGATTAGGGCAGGGAGCAGGCCGGAGCAGGACTGGGAGGATCTTGATGGAAGCCATGTACACCACATCCTATCCCCCTTTCCTGGTCCGGACCCATCCCCACTGGTCTTCTCAGACTTACACCAGGTAAAGAGATGGTGTGGATTCCCATTGGGGACCAGGAAGCCAATGGAGAGGTAAATTAAAAACATTTTTAAAAATTATCTCTTGGTTCCCAGACAGCCCATAGCACACAGAATACACTGTTGTAAGATAGAATTGGAGTGCTGTATGAATGCATGTTCTGGGCTGTTGTAGGTTAGGATTGGAGTGTTTATTGTAGACTGAGGAGAAGTGTCCACTTTGTTCTGTCCTGCTTGTCCCATCTAATTATTACTAAATTAGCTGGATGGATGGATGTACTTATCTGGCAGTACAGTGGTTCTCAGACATTTTTTAGAATGACAATCTGTCAGGACCCACCGGAAGGACCCACTGTCAGGACTGGAAGTGACATCATCAAGCAGGAAAATTTTTAACAATCCTAGGCTGCAATCCTGCCCACACTTACTCAGGAGTAAGCCCCATTTACTATTGTTGTTCAAAGCATATACATAGTAGCTTGTTAAAAGTACAGGTCTGTAACATTTGCCCAAATGCAGTCACATACCATGGGAGCATCAAGTCTAATATATTAAAAATAAAATATTGAAATGAATGGGGACCCACCTGATATGGGCTCACGACCCACCTAGTAGGTCCCAACCCACAGTTTGAGAAACATAGTAGTGAATTGGAAAGCAGATCCCAGGCTGAGTGGCCTCCAGCTGCAGTGCACAAACTTTGCCACACACATTCGGCACAGAGGACCCCACACTCAAGAGTGTTGAACCAGGCATTCCAGTAACTGATTCAGATTCAGGAACCTTTTATTGGCATAAAAATAAAACATAAAAAACACAGAACGATACACTTAAACTACGCCTAAAACAGCCCCCATGTATCAGACCAATACACTGCCTTCACTCACTTATATTGCGCCTACTCAAATTAAATAAAGAAATTTTTCAACCTGGTGTGCACATACCTCATCCTTTCCTAATAGCAAATGATGTAACACAAAGTCCTCCGACCTGCATATGGAAGATAAAAACAGTCTGAGCAACTGCGAATGCAGATTTTCAAACCATTTGCAAGTTAGAATCATATGTGGAAGAGATTCAATGTCCAGAGAGTTGAAACTACACACCCTTGCTTGCATACTCAGGCCATTGTATCTCCCTAATGTAAAATTAGATGGCATACATTGCAATGTGCCAGGGAGAATTGCAGTAACTTCTAAAAAGTATTTTAGTCAAATTGGCTTTAGCTACTCTGCAATTTCTTCTTAAAGTTGAGTTACTGTGATTGTTCTACCTTTAAGCCATCTAAAATCACATTCTGTGTCATCCAGGGTAACCAGATGTCATAACTGCAAAAGAGGTCAAGGCACCGCAAAATGTAGGATATCCAAGAAGAATGCAGAACATGACAAAATAAAAGCTAAAAACACTCATAGATTGATTTCATATGGTTAATTTAAATGCTTGCTAATACATTTTAAACTATATTACTTATAAATTATTACATATAATTGTATTACATTACATATAATATAATTACAAGAAGACTATGCACTGTTTACTCACAGGGAAAAGAAGAACACTGAAGTTGTTTTCCAGGACATGAGGCTAAAAAAGAGGACATGTCCTGGAAAAAGAGGATGTCGGGTCACCCTGATGTCATCTTGCATCTTGCTGTAATGTATATGGTTCCGTCTAGCCACTAAAGATATTTCTTTCCTCCGTGAGTACAGGGGTCCCATTCCTTACACAACCACCTCTGTACAAGATTGTTCTTTGAATGTAAGAATCACACAAAATTGGCCAGGTCTTATATTTAGAAAGATGACAAAATGAAAGAATAGTGAGCACTTTTTGTTGTTGAATCAATTCTGAAGAAATTGCGGGTTTTAGAAGTTGCAACCAAAGAAGCTTAGAATCTACTGGAATTATAATCAGGCTAATGAATAGAGAGTACACACAAGAAGTATAGATGCAACTTATTACATTCATTTTATCCTTCAGTATGTTATATAATTGATGCAGGCATTAATGTGAGCTTTTTATTTTTCTTACCTTTTTTCTCCAGAGCTAAAAATCTGGTGGAACTAGTTTTGCATTGCAAACACAACCAATGAGGAATACTCAGCAACCAGCATGGTAATCAGTTCATCTTATAGATTTTTTTTTTCTATATTGCACACCGATTCGTAAAATGCTTTTTCAAAATTGAGAATGTGCATCAAGAACTGGTCAAAAAAGCGGGGGAAAACAATATGCTAGATAAATCAATGCTATCTTCCTTTTATGAAATTGGGCTGTCTTTGAACTTCTGACAGAAACAAACAGCTCAAGAATGAAATATTGCAGAGAAGGAAGGAGTGCAAATGAGTGCATGGTGAAAAAACTACGATGAGATCTGCTGACTTGGCCATTTTATTTCTTTCTCGGCTTTCTTCGTATTCTGAATAACATAAATAAGGACACTGGAGAGCAAACTTTTTGAGCTGTAGAGGAGAAACTGACCAGTCAAATTAAATTAAAATGTCTGGCATAGGAGATGTCATCTTTGAATATTTTGTATATGATTAAATGGATGCTGCTGAAGGCAGCTTTTTCATGTAAGAAAAGACTGAGATTTCTTTTTTGCAAGAGTTGAACATATGCTGAAGACAGTAGAAATGAAGACAGTTTTTGCCCCAGATTTGAGGTGGCGTTTGGCATGGTGCCCAGTGGACCCCTGCATATCCTTTCACCATGTTGGAGAATGTGGCAGCGGACATTGGTGTCTTTGTGCCAGTGTAGCAAAACATTCTAGTCAGCAATGGCCTGTATTTTTCTCCACCATGTAACTGGTTACTGGATGATTCTAATGGAGGTTGGAGGAAGAGCAGGCCTCAGTAGTGACCCCTCCGGATTGCTTGGACCCCAGCAGCTGCCTGAGGGTGCGTTGTCAGCTCTGGAGGAAGTCATTTGCTACCTATAGAACTGGTTAATTGAATGGAACACATTTAAACACCCTAGTTTAAATGCTACAATTTTGACAAAAGATTGGATAGCCTGGTTGTAAATTTTAGGGAATATATGCGGTATGCCAAATAAGGAATTTTAAACGGGACTCGGCTCTGTTTGTAGCACACTGTGATTTGCAGTCTGCATTTGTTTTGTCTTCTCCCACTAAGAAATATTGTGGAACAATGCTGCACTTGAAAAAAAAAATTAGCATTAAGACAAGAGGCTCATCTAACTAATATGCAGAGAAGAACACATTAATAAAGCATGAGAAAGGACAAAGATAACAGTATATTATGGTGCAGTTTCCAATGCCTTATATATTAAGAGACAGCCCACAGGGAGCTCTCCTGCTGTTACTTACACAAACACAAACATCACTTACGATGACAGGCTGAACCACAACACTGACAACATGTGGATCTGTTACTGTGGAATTCAAGCAGGGGCATGTCAGAGACTCATCATGCGTCCTTAAAATCAGCCAAGCAATATTTCTTTCTTTCTTGGTGTATGTGTGTGTGGTTTTCTGAACATTCCTGTTTTATTTTATTATCTTGATACATGTTTAATTACCTGCTTTATGGACAGGTGGCATTTGTGTGACAGCAACCAGTGTAGTCTCTCTTGAATACCTGTTTTTTTGCCTTTTGGCAGGAATGAATTTGCTGCTGTTATCATCAAGGGTTTGGTTGCATGATGTATGTGTAGGTGGCAAATGTCACTAAGAGCCCTATCCTATCCCCTGCCAGTCCACACCATGCAGTGCTGATGCTGGAGACCAGACAGTCCAGGACAGGTAAATAAAGATTACATCTCTGTAAGGCTGCCTGGTCTCCAATGGGTGCCCTCATACATATACCAGCTTTTCAGCCACGAAGAGGATATGGGAGCCTGTATGCATTAGTGTCGCTGAAATCCAGCCCCTTCCTGCCCCTGGCCCACTAACTCCCATGGACCGGGAGATTCACAGTCCAATCTTAGCTAAAACCAAAATGATCCATGCAGGAGGATCCGCCCAGGAAAGGTGTTAGGAAATGGTGCACACCTGCATCACCATTTCTGCCCCCTCTCAGTCCCGATTCACCCACTCGCCCATCTTCTCCCTGTTCAACCTCCCCCCACCTTCCCCTCACCCCTGCACTGGAATTACCTGGGTGTCCCGAGAGCTGCCAATGCACACGGGAAGACTTCAGCCTTTCTGCTGATGTATCGGCTGCTAACACAGTCCCAAAGGGCTTTGCAGCACTTTTGCAACAGTGTGCATAGGCAGCACACACATTCCACTAGTGTGTCTTTTAGTCAGGATCAGGCCATAAGTGTCATAAGAAGTTAATAATGAAAGGTAGGCTCTGGTTGAATGCTTACCATCTTTAATTAATTTAGATTGATTCAGTTTGGGACAAAGTGGAGGAGCAGCAAGTTCCAATTCTCTTTGGTTATGGTGTCAGAAAAAAAAAAGTCATCTTCAGCTTTGTGTGACAGCAAGATGTCAAGAAACAGGAATCCAAAACTCATAAACAAATTCCCTGGCTGAATAAACCTCAGGCAACTTGTATCTGCCTTGAGTAAGTAGTTTGTCAGACAGTGTTCCATGACAGAAGGCTTCTCGAAAAGAATTTGCTACATTGTAAATGGAAAGCATTAAAGAGCAAAACATTAAAGTATTTATTAAATTAATAAGGAAGCAAGAAATGATATATCTGTATACCGACCAAATAATTTGTACAGTTCTCACAGATTTGCCTCCTATAAGAGAATAAAACACACTATGATGAGAACATAAGGTTTTCAGTTCCAGATTTTCTATATGACAAAGCAGTAGGATAGGAGAATTCATGGGTAGCATAATATGCTAGACAGCCCAGGATAGGAGGGAGGTTAGGATTCAGCAGCAGAGCCTGCCCCCTTCCTGGGCCCAATCCTCCCCTCCCTTCACCCTATTCGACCCACTCCCTGGCTTCTCCTGCCCCCCAAATACTCACTGTCGGCTGGTGCTGCAGGAGCACCAGACATTCGTCCATGTGACTCTGAGGTTCAGTGCCAGCAGCCCCTCCTCTTCAGGTGCTGCAAATGTGCTTTACGGAACGTTTGCGACACCCAGAGCTGGCACTGAGCAGCAGCACTGGCACTCCAAGCCCTCAGGATCAGGCTCTAAGACTTCACTTGACTTTCAGTTTTTCTGTTCAAATGCCCTTCAGTCAAATTACAGTGAACCATCGATTGAAAAGACTTTGGAAATAACTGCTATTGTTCACTACTTTAGACCATGTCTGCCCAATGTTGCATATACGCAACAGGAACCAAATGTGTACATCTGTGGGCTAGGCAAAAATGGGTTTAAACCAGTCATATATTTTTGAGAATGCACTGACACGTGGCACATACATTGTCATAAGTGAATTCGAATTCATGGACTTTCGGCATTAACAGACCCCCCTTCCCTACTAGCCCATTAATTCGAGGGTTCACAGTAAAAAGTATTGTCCCACTTGCACTCCAAAACCAGAAGTAAGCCCAGTCAGGGAACAATCACCTGGGAGGAGGCATTTGCAGGGGAAATTCAGCAGCTGGAAGCAGACTTCAATCAACCTTTTCTCCAGTCCACCATTTTCTCCCACAAAAGCTTTGTTTTCATTTGCATCATCATCATCTCAGGAAATGTTAGTTTGGGAACTTACACTGGCTAAGATCATGCGTAGTTCTACGCTCAGATTGGCAATGAACACTTGAATGACACTTGGAGAAAAACATTAACAGTGATCATTTCAGTGCAAAGATTTTCAAGTTTCTAGCAAAAATTGGGGTGGTGTGAGAAGATGAAGCAAATAAAAGCATCAATATGTTGATTATATGTTATTAAATCTGTTCTCTTGTGAATCAGTTTGAGTACTTCATACTGAGGTAGAAAGGCAAGATACAAATTAATATGGTAATTACTCATTGCTGTTAAAGAAAAGGCTACACGGCTGTTATAGAGGCAATAGGAAATCTGGATCAGACATTTTGCCCCAGTCCAGAACTTCATATGCATTCAAATGCACTCACCAACCTCTTGGGATTGTCTCTTCCATTCATTTTCATGGACAGACCCAATAGTATGTGCTTCCCTTTGCAAGCTATTGTCCATTAATTTTAATATACAGAACAAATGCATATGTGCCAGATGGCATCCTTCAGTTTAATGAATGAGAATGCAATTTAAGGTGGAAAGATCCATATATGCTTAAGATTTAGTGATTGTGTGCATGCAATAGGATATTGTCTTAAAGTCTATCCTATCCTATCAATGTACAGTGGTTATCACTGCCCTTGAGCAATGCAAGCTTCTGATTGTGGTGAAACCTCACCCTCCCACTCCTGATGGTTCCTGAGGTGCATCTGCTGCCCCCAGTATGGCACTGACCCAGTATGGCAGGGATTCTTAGAAGACCCAGCCTGTTGACTCTCTAATAGTTTTGGGTTCTGGGTCAGCGGTACCTGGCTAACCCCTGATGCCACCCCTGTAGGACTACAACATACTAGTCCAAAAGGAATATCAGTTAGTTAACCAAGCAGAAAGGGGAATTGTCCTTGGAAATATTTCAAGGGTTTTTACTGCCCATCTTATTGTTGTCTGCAGCAACTACTATTGCTCTTTCATGTTCATCAAGAAGGGGCAAGGAGAATGCCCAATGAAAAGGACACACTAATAAATGATGAGACATCTCAGAGGTGGGTTCTTCACCACATTCAATCAAGGGCTCAGCTCATTCTTGCCTCCCACTTTAATAAACATACCTACACATGCATACCTACAAAGATGCCTTATATTAAGCTAGCTAGACCACTGGTCCATCAAGTTCAACATAGATTGGGTGGTGGCAGATATAGGAGGCCCTCCCCTCAGAAGTCCACAAGGGATGGGTTGTCTCATATGATAGAACAGGGATGCCCAAACCCCAGCCCTGGGACCACATGCGGCCCTCGAGGCCTCTCAATGCGGCCCTCAGGTAGCCCCCAGTCTCCAATGAGCCTCTGGCCCTCTGGAGATTTGTTGGAGCCCGCACTGGCCCGACACAACTGCTCTCAGTGTGAGGGTGACTGTTTGACCTCTCATGTGAGCTGTGGGATGAGGGCTCCCTCCACTGAGCCTCTGGCCCTCTGGAGATTTGTTGGAGCCCGCACTGGCCCGACACAACTGCTCTCAGTGTGAGGGTGACTGTTTGACCTCTCATGTGAGCTGTGGGATGAGGGCTCCCTCCACTGCTTGCTCTTTCACATCTGTGATGCAGTAGAAGCAGCAAAGGAAAGGCCAGCCTTGCTTTGTGCAAGGCCTTTTATAGGCCTTGAGCTATTGCAAGACCTTCATTCATTCATATAAGTTCATCTTTAATATGTTCATTTATGTAAACTTATGTAAATTCATTCAAATTTTAAGTGTAAATTAATTCTTCCCCCCCCCAGCCCCTGACACAGTGTCAGAGAGATGATGTGGCCCTCCTGCCAAAAACTTTGGACACCCCTGTGATAGAAGATGGTCCCTCAGATACCCTAATCTAAAACCACAAAGAGTAATGATTGTTTCATTTTTATAGGGAAAATTATGAGGAGCTAACTCATTTTTTCAACCAAGATATCATGGTTGGGAATTTGAGTCAGTGACTTGGACCTGAGTTTCGAAAACGCATGATTTTGGGTGACTTGGAGGCTCATGAGTTGTGTGTGTGGAAGACTCTGAAAAAAGACTTGAGTCAGGGCTGCCGTGACTCGGCACTTGTCTCTGCGCATGCCGAATCAAGTGTGCCTGTGTCTGGGTGTGCTTCTTTACTGTTTTCAATGTGTGAAAAACCTCACAGGGCCAGTATTCCAACCAGGCAAACAGCAGGGAAGTTCTAAGCTTGGAGGCAGGAAAGGATTAATGTAAGCAGGAGGTGGGAGGTGGGACTGGGCTCTCTCTTATCTCTGATAGGAAGGAAGGAACAGATGATCATTGGACAAAGGATGGGCATTCTGATATTTTCATTGCTGAGGGAGCCAAGGGGGTACTTGCCTTACTATTGGTTTGAAAAGCCCAGGTAGAGAGAGGAGGCAGAGAAGAGGGGGGAGGGAGTTCCCAGCAATCATGCTTTGCACAGTATGGCTGGTTGGGAGGAGGGAGCCTCATTGAATGACTGGCTGCAGTTGAACTACTTCTGAGTAGGGCTGCAAAGGATCGGGTCATCCTGGTAAGCCTCCCAGCTGCTGCTCGTGACCCTCCTCCTCCCTCTGCCGCTTCTGTCTCAGATCCTCCCACCCCTCCTGCCCCATTTACAGATGGAAGGAGGCAGCAGGGGAATGCTTAAAGAGAGTTCCGACACACACACTCAGCTGGGCAGCAGCCCCACATTTTTTCCACAGCAGGTTTTTTTAAAGAGGGGGGACTAGACTCAAGTCCTTTAGAGTCCCTAAAGAGTGACTTGGAATGTGCCCCCCTGTTATGACTCATTTTTGAGTTGAGTCACGAGGGGTGGTGACTTGGCGACTCGACTAGAGTCAAGCCACACTGGGTTTTCCCACCTCTGCAAGAAATTATGCAATTCAGCAAAAGCTATAATTCAAACAATAAATGTGTAAAACCTAAGGATTGTTCTTATACGTTATATGGATTGCTGAACCGCTACGTTTAAAACGGCTCTTAGTGAAAATGTGTCATGGCCACAGTTCTCAATTGTATCATGGCCAGCTGTCAGTCAAGGCCCTGCAATTCTGTTTTCCTAGAAATGTTTACATTTTAGATATATAGTTCAAATACTGTTTCACCTTCTATTATTGTGAGGTTGTTTTAAACTTATAAATTACGTATTTGCATCATTATAAATATTATTTGTACAGGATCTATTATTTCCAGCTCAATCCTAACCAGCACAGTGGCTGAGTGACCCATGCTGTATCCTATGTGGGTTAGGAGCAGGCAGAAGGTCTACTCAGGGTAAGGTGACATTTGTATAAAGCCCCAGCTTGGCCCCATGAGGTTTCTTTGATCTGCACCGGCTAAATAGATTGAGAAGCCATGTTGAGGTGAGAAGGCTTTGGAAGGGGGGATTAGATACGACAAAAGCCTGCTTTGTCGATCCTTCCCCCCTCTTGGGCCTGATCTGCCTCCTGTTCCACACTCCCCGGCCCAGGAACACGCCCTTCCCCCTCAGTTTCCCTTACCCCTGTACCTTACAACGGTTTACTCTCTAGTTGTCATGAACGTGCTTTACGCAGAAAGATATGTCCATAAGAATTTGAATCAGGATTTGGTTACCAAACTTCAAACTGCAGTTTGATTATTAAATATTCAACACACAATCTTTGTGAGATAACTAATGTGCAGTAGTTCATCACTAAATGAACTACTAAATGAACATATACTAAAAGCAGCAAAGCAAAGCAGGACAGGCAAAACAGGATCAGAAGCTAATCCCAAATTTACTCGGAGGAAACAACAATTCGAACCCCATCTAAAAATTCTCATATTAACGTAACATTGTGTGTTCTCAGGTAGTCTAACATGCTCCCTTATGATCCTAGATTTGACCCTGCTCCCAACTGGGAAGGCAGCTTTGGGTCTCCTGCTCTTTTTCAACTTCTGTGCAGAGTGCTTTCTGACAGATTATAATTATGACTATCCAGATGGTTGGATATTCCCCTTCCCACCTTGATAAATGGACCTATAGTTAGAGGTGGAAGAAAACAATGATACTGAAATAAAAACACACAACACTGCTTTCTACCCTTCTAATTTTTGTAAAAAAAAAACATAAAATTCAAAATCTGCAAAAAACTGATTTTTATTTATTCTTTAATGGGGACTGTGGCTGCATATGCTGACACTATACCATCTATATCACCTACCTAGTACACTTTTAAAGCAATTATAATTTATAATATTATAATTATAATTTAAGGGATTATTTATAATTTATAATTACAGTGTAAATGCGGAATAAAAGCACATAACACCACTTTCTGCTCTTCCAACTTTTGGAAAATACCAAAATCTCAAAAAAAGTAAAACCATTTTCTCCCACCACTACCTATAGTGTATTTCAGAGAAACAATATAACTCAGGATCAATAGGAAAAACAACTGGAAATCAAACTGATTACAGAAGGAGGGGTAACATGACTCCAGTGTTTTCAAAAGGACTTTGTAATGTTCTTTTTGCTATTTTAAATACCTGACTTTGATAGAACAAAGAGTTCCCTTATGCTGTTTGCCAACACTGGAAAATAGGACATTAAAAGGAAAGGATTAGAACAGGAGGACTGCATTTGAATTTCGAAAGGATTGTGTATGATGGGAACAGTTTGAGGGGTATGCCAGGGATAAACAAGGTCTAAGACATCATCACAGAAGGCCAAAAGGCCAAAAATACTATTTATATCAGGATTAAGCATGAACAGTACAATTTCTGTCACAGAAGAAGGGAAGGAAAGCTCCAGGGTGAATGCCCGAGGCTTCTGAAATTTGAAGTCAGGTAATAGGGATTTAGTTAGTGCGGTAGAGGGCAGATTGCAGAACTGTCCTGGGATGCTCGGTGTGATAGCCGACACATGTATTGCAAACAGAAAATACTAAGAACAGCAGTAGTGCCCGGTCTGCCTGAAAAGAAAGCTGCGATTTCAAAAGGAGCTGTCTTTGCAAACATGCTCAAACATCCTATGCTCAAATTCCAGTCTCACTATTTGTTCAACCCACATACAGAAAGAATTCACCCAACATATCAATGAAGGAGGTTTTATCCAGTTTAAATAGCAGATTCAGCTCTAAGCTCAGCTTTCATGATAGTCTGGGTTTTTGTTATCCTGTGTGAAAAGCTGGCCATCACAGTAAGTCTGTATAGGACAAATGAGCATACATCACCCAAGCCAAATGGAAGGACCCTGAAGTTTCTTCAGATCCAAATATATATCAGTGTCTAAATTAGGCACTTTTTTGAGAAAATTTTTCTTCTTAGGGTGTAGCAATAGGAATATGTCCCGCACCCATACACCTAAGGTAATGTATGGCACGTGTCTGACCCATGCAATTCTTTACCCTCAAAAGCAGATTTACAAAATGCGACAATGTGGCTTGAACATTATGGGCACAATCCTAACTCACTTTCCAGCACTGACCTAAGGGCAACATTCCCTTACTTTTAGGAGGCCTCCATGAGTTCCAACCAGCTACAGGATGCAGCACACCACTGGCACCGCTATGCCAGTGCTGGAAACTTGGTTAGGATTTGGGCCTGTGGCACATAGTCTTCCTAGCTCCTAATTTTACTCATGTCACCTTATTAATTATCTGTGAACAGACTGGTCTTTCCTTTTTCCACTCTATTAATACTGCACAGTTCATAAATCTTTTGATCATTAGGCAAGGCTTTTTAGCTTTCAAAGACTTCCTTTGAAAGTTAATATTTGCTGTCTTTTGTGCCTTCGCAGTTCAGGACTATGCAAATTAGGTGCTGACCAACAGATGCTGCCCAAGCTTCATGGTTGTGCTGATAACAACAGGATTGCAAGTAGACCACAGCATCTAGGAAAGAATGTGGATCATGAAAGCCCATTGTGCGTCCAAATGTAGGTATCAATAAACTGGAAAAGTTATGGGCCAATTGAGTCAAAGCATGCGTATTAAAATAATTCATCCTGAACAACATGGGGTTTTATTTTATGTTTACTGCAGAAGGTTCGCCTGCACGAATTTGCTGTGCTTATTTAATATCCTCTTTAAGTTGAAAAATGATGCCAGCCCTGTGGTAATAGCACCTTTTGACGCTGAGAAAGCATTTCTCTGAATTGAATGGCAGTTACTCTTTTACTCTGATGGAAATTTTAAAATTTGCTGCTAACGTATTGCATCACTGACAGTTTTCTAAGCAAAGTTGCATGCTAATGACACAATATGGTTTCCTCTTCTCATTTTCAGAGGGAGCGGGCCAAGGATGCTCAGTGGCAATGGCCTTTCTGCTATTATAAGAACCCTTCACCAAGAATAAGCGCTAGCAGAACTAGCCAGTCACAAACACTTATTTTAATAGTGCTCCTTTCACCGCGAGATGCAGTTCTGTCTGTGAGATAATGACAAATCTAAGGTAGCTCTTTAAGCATGAAGACAATCAGGTACCAAATCAAAGATCTTGGAAATGACAGAAATAGCTGTGGGTTGGTTTTAAAGTCTTGTGCTGCAGTCTTTTTTGGGAGCATTCTGATAAATAGCCAGAGAGCTCTGATGTTACCTGACAATAAAGTAACAATGAAAAAAGTTAGCATTTTCCCTTCCTTTTCAAGCTTTATTGC
Source organism: Tiliqua scincoides (assembly GCF_035046505.1). NCBI lineage: Eukaryota > Metazoa > Chordata > Lepidosauria > Squamata > Scincidae > Tiliqua > Tiliqua scincoides. The sequence goes on from NC_089824.1 coordinate 144,293,152, forward strand.
TGGATGGATGAAAGGGGAAGCTAGAGGAGCCATCATCAATTGACAGGTAACCTTTGTTCAATGCTTGAACAAATATGCCTTCAGTTTCTAATTAGCCAGCTTCTATTATGGCATTCCAGTTGACCCATCCCTTTCAGTTCTTGGTCAATCCAGAAGAGGGAAATCAGGGCTCAACCTCCCTTTGGCCATGGTCAGGTGAGGTAGTAAGACTTGGCTAATTTGGACGTGAATGCCAATCTCAGCATGGTGGTGGACATTCCCTACTGGCCATTTATGTCAGTCATGCCAAATGAACACACATCTTAATCAAGTTGTTATTCTGGACATGCAGGTGAAAAAAATGTCAGAATTGCAGGTATTTTCTAATAAGGAAAGGAATTTATTATCCCTCTTCACCACAGGTGTAAAGGGCCTTCATGTATCTCTGGTTCACCAGTTGAAAAGGATATACTTGGAGCATTTTGTAGTTAGAAACCCCAAATGCAGCATGGTAATCAAGTCATGGATGTATACGCAGGGGTGTCATTTAGCTGGGCAGGATGAACAATGTCTGACTCCTGTGTTTCAGTCCTCATGTGATTATGCTTCATGAGTTCCTATATTTCTGATTATTATGTGATGTAAAAAACACAAATTCCATTTGCCTGCTGAATCCTCCTGATCCATCCCCACCACTGGATACAGTTCAGTGTAGACATTTTTGGCACAGCTGTACTAGCAGGGGAGGGGGAAGGATAGGATTGGGCTGTCAGGTTATCAACTAAGTAGTGCTCATGTGCAGTTGGCACATGAATATCTTGACATCTGAGCACACTGCCAATTATCTTTACTCTCAGTAATAGGTTGCATTTCTCCATCAATCGTGGAATGCTTGGCACAGACCATCTAGAAATCATGTTTAAAGGGACACTGAAATGGATGACATAAAAGATGCATCTTAATATATACCGCAAACCACTTGACTGCTTATTGCAATCTGACACATTTTAGCACATGTACATACAGATGTAT